>NC_140085.1:40681223-41881223 GCF_964237585.1 Gallinula chloropus | reverse complement strand
CTAGTGCCTCACCACCCTCATAGTAAAGAGTTGCTTTATAAGATCTAATGTAAACCTGCACTTTCAGCTCATAGCAATTACCCCTTGTCCTATAACTGCACTCCCCGATGAACAGTCCCCTGCCACTTTCCTGTAGGACCCCTTCAAAACTGGCAGGCTGTAATTAGGTGTCCCTGGAGTTTTCTTTTCTCCAGGCTGAACAAGCCTAACTCTTGTAGCCTGTCTTCAAAGGAGACGTGCCCCCTGATCATCTTTGTGGCCCTCCTCTAGACTGACCCCAACGGCTCGATTTCTTTCCTGTACCGGGGACCCAAGAGTTGGATGCAGTACTCCAGGTGGGGTCTCATGAGGGTAGAGTAGAGGGGCAGCATCACCTCCCTCGACCTTCTGGCCACGCTGTTCTTGATGCAGTCCAGAACACGATTGGTCTTCTGAGCTGCCAGCGCACTCCGATGGCTCATATTGAACTTGTCATTGATCAGCACTCCTAAGTCCTCCTCCTCAGGGCTGCTCCCAATCCATTCTCTCAACAGCCTGTAGCTGTTCTTGAGATTGCACTGACCCACATGCAGGACCTTGCACTTGGCTTAGCTAAACTTCATGTAGTTGGCATGGGCCTATCTCTCCGGCCTGTCAAGACCCCTCTGGATAGCTTCCCTTCTCTCTAGCATGACAACCTCACCACAAGCTAGGTGTCATCAGCAAACCTGATGAGGTTGCACTCCATCCCACTGTCCATGTCACTAACAAAGACACTGAACAGTGCTGGTCCCAGAGGAACACCACTCTTAAGATACGTGTACCTTTTAATATTTTGCAAAAACATGAGATCATTCAGGATATGTTAAAATGAGACAATGTGGGGTCTTCAGTTATTCTGAGTACATTATTTTTCTCCTGTATCTTTTTATTAGGCAGGCTTTCTGCAGGATTTTCTTCTGTGTGTTTCAAATGCAAATTCAAATGCAAATTGTCTCAACAACATGCCAAGATTAGCAGCTCCCCCACATAGACTGTACAGAAAGAATGTGCAATTTTCCCAAATTCCTTAGTAAACCATGAGAAAAGCAAGATTTCACTTGGCTGAAACTCAACCCCAGTTGAGAATGCTCGAGTCATTTGCAGTAGCTGATCAAAAGACATATCTGATTTCTGTCCTCTTGAGTCCACCACTCTATGAACTCTGAACCTCTTGCTCAATGATGCAGAGGATAGCATGAAATTACTCAAACTTCCATTACAAGTTACACCATTGTTGTTCTTTGCCCCCACAAATGATACTTATCTATCAAATTTTTACTTCCCTCTTACTACATAGATCTGCAGTGGATCTTTGCTAATATGTAGTAACAGAGGAACAAACATACAAAACTGCTACTATACTTTCACTTTCATATTACGGTCTAGCATCGCCTCCAAGACACAGTTTCAGATGTGCTGCTTGAGGCTATGGTACTGTGCTGCAGAGATTCAGATCATAGAGAAGAGCCACAGACAAGTCATTGCTTCTTCTGACCAACAGTACAAAACTGGGAAATCAGGGACCTGTCTCATTTTTGTTGTTTTCAGTGTATCTACATGAATCCAATCAATGGTTCTTAAGAATCTGGAGGAAGGCTTCTGAATGCTTAAATGAAGGCAAAATACCACATCAAAACTGTTTTGCATTTGTTTGGCCAAATCCCTGATTTTATTTCATTTTTCCTCCAGACTGCTTGAGATGCAGAACATCAAGGGGAACAAGAACTCTAAGGCAGATGAAGTCTTATGGAACATTAGCTCCATTTTGTGTAGCTTTTGGTTACTCATGGAAAAAAATAATCATGTATTCTTTTCTTTAAGCTGCAATTTTGGTTTATTCTTTCTTATTCTCCCACAAAACCAAAATCAGCTGTTGAACATTTCTGAAAGTCATGGAAGGCAACAAATGTGGGCAATATAGATTCTTAATCAGAACTTTAGAGCACAAAATATGAACATTAGCTGTTATACAACTATTTAAAACCAAGCAGAAATTGTTTCCACAAGAATTAGAACATCAAGAGTCACTAGAATGGTTTTCTATATAAAACTGAAAACTGTGGTAACACTTGGGGGCCAACAACTCAGTAAAAATTTATTTTATATATTATTGAATTAATTTCCTATTTGAACTACAGTGATGATTTCCCTGATGTTTCTACATGTGTGAGTGTCACAGTAGGTGATTTCTGCTAATATGGATTTAGTTTTGTACATATAATAAATGCATAATTACTGCAAGCCAAACATTTGTTCATTGCTGTGGAAATGCAATAATTTAAATGTAATTGTATTGTGCAGGCCCTATTTTCCCCACCCTAAAGTCAATACAGTCGTAGTTAAATGTGATGGCTAGATCTAGTTCAGAAATGCAAAGCTAATAAGGATGAAAGTAACTGCTGAATGTAATCTCTTTTGGAGATGTTGAGAACCTCAGCTCCCAGTGCTTTCAATCACTGTTTTGGAGAATCAACAATTCGGATAACCAGGCCCTTGAAAATTCATTTGGATAGTGTCAATGTCTAATGCAAACTACACAATGATATAAACTAAGCTTTTGGATCAAAATTTGCCTTGCAGTTGGAAAAGAAATATGCAAGTGAGCCAAAGCACTGCTCTTTACATAATAATATTTACCTAATCAATCAACAAGATCGTTCTCTTTATAGGTTAAAGTATTTTCCTTCCTTCTTTTATATTTTTTTCAAAGATCATAATTCTATTCAGATTTTTCTTTCTGCTCCATCTACTTCTTCCCTTCTTTGGTTCAGCTTTGTACCATTTGTGTTCTCTAATGTGTACAATTCTGTCCCCACTTGAAAGTTCAGTAACTACATGGGGAACAAAATTACTAATGCCAAGTAAAGTCAGCAGAGATTACCATGATGAAACAGCTCAATGAGTTGGATTCAGATATTGATTTTTTTCAGCCTTTTAGGTTCTGAATATGTCATAACTTTGTACAAGAAAAGATTTACTCTTCTCTTTAAATTTCACATGAAGATGAGTTCAGCTCCTTCCTTGATAACCTGTTCCAGTTTTGATTACTGACTTATTTACATCCTGTTATGGTGGTGAATTTGTGTCAGTTCAATTTCATGTCACTGCATTTTTTTATGCCTTTGTCAGCAATACTGGAACAGTCTTACTGCCCATCAGATATCCTTTTCATCTGCAAGTACTAAAATATAATGATCAAGTCAGCTCTCAGCCTTACGATGAGTTGGAAAAAAATGAGCTTCTTAAGCATCAAGGTGAATGACTTGATTTGCAATTCCTTAATCATTTTATGGCCATTCTTCTAACTAGGTTTACTAATTCATCTCTCTTAAGAAATGAGGACACAAAATCCAGGAACCATGTTCTACAAAGTATCAGGATCACTACCTGTCTTCTACTGGATGTTCCTGATATGTATCTTCAAAGACTTCACTGGTCCTTTTTTTTTGCCACGGATCTGCACTAGAAGATTTACTTGATACAACAATAAACTGTATTTGCTAATTCCTTGTCCGAGTCAATGATCACTTAGAATCTTCCATTCTGGACCTACAAACGTGTATTCTTTGTTTCTGGATGTATCTTTTCAGCATTTAACTGTATTATACTTTGCCAGACTGAGCTGTGTACTTCCTTACAGTATTACATAGAATGGAGGCTAGATTTTACATCTTTATTTCAAATACAGAACAGAAATAGAGGAGTTAATAATCTCCTTCTGTACTATGTTCTATATATAACTATCCTGGTAGGTTCAGGAGGATGTGTTTCAGTCTCTTTGTTTATTAAATGAGATAAATGCATATTTTGGATTAATAGCCCTGTTTTCATTATTAAAATGTACAATGCTTTCTGGGCTTTGTAAAGAATGCTGTAGCCACTTTACTAAATGTCCCTGTTTAATCATTATCCCCACTGAGTGCACAGTGAAGTGTAAGGGATACACTAAAGATGTAAAAATGCTC
Organism: Gallinula chloropus; assembly: GCF_964237585.1. Classification (NCBI taxonomy): domain Eukaryota; kingdom Metazoa; phylum Chordata; class Aves; order Gruiformes; family Rallidae; genus Gallinula; species Gallinula chloropus. Next base: position 41,877,237 of record NC_140085.1, on the reverse strand, counting down.
ACTAGAAGGAGAGTTCAAGTCTCCTGACTTGCATTTGCTATAGAATAGGTCTAAAATATATGGTATAAGTAATTATGCTGCTTTTAAAAAGACAAGCTAAGATATAAAGTAAATGTATGTATATATGGTCTTTGAATCTATCATAAAACTGCTCTTACTTACAGTCCTAGAAATTAAATACATTTTTAGAAAGGAAATACCATCACACAATTCAATGTTATCTGTGAAGTCTATAACACATTACCAGGAGTTTCAGGACACTCGTATTATCCTCAGACTTTTCTGTTCCCTTCATAGGATTTATTCGCCTTGACATATTTTTTTCTTTTTTCCTTAGCACTTATCTGCTGGTTTAATTGTGGTAGAAATAGAGAAAGGCAGGAAATGTGGGGGGAGGAGAGAAATCTTTTCTCAGTTCTATTTTTTGCTATTACTTAACTTGAAAGGACAGCTGCAAATCTGAGGTAAGCACAGGGGTGGATAACCTTATTGTGTAGACATGGGACTATCTTGTGGCACTGAGAATATTCTGTCATACTAAGCAGGGTCATGAGGGGTACCACCCTCCTTCCCCACCAAATCCACCCCTATATCACGTATGTATTCATACTGAAATTGCCCTATAAATATGCAGCAATGTAACCATGGCCAGATTGGGGAAAGCTGGAGGAGCATGCAAATGGAGGGAGAAAACAAAGCTGACTCAGTCAAAGGTTTTCCAAGACTTCCTGTAAGGCCCTTTATGCAGGATAAATCTATTGGCCAGCAGGCAGGCAGGCAGGATGACCTAGTCCCACACTGGTGCTGTCAATGCCAGTCAGCCTAATGACTGCAGTGGGAATGTACTTCATGTCTCCAGCCCTGGTAGGTATATCCCTTTCTTGCTGTGTTTCCTGACATATAGGGACAGTTATTAGGGGATACAAGCAAAAAGTAGAAAAGGGGGCAGCATCTTTCTTCTGACCCTCTAGTGAGTAGGTTTTACATTGAGTATATTTGGCTGATTCTAACACCATCACCGCTAAAGCAAAGAAAGCGTTAGAAATCTGGCTATTTAACACTTTCATTCATCAAGTAAACTGTTAAAATAGTGAGGAAAGTCACTGGAACATCTCATGATAAATTAGAAAACTATCTATTTCTTAACCAGAGAACATATATTTTACTTTTCAGCTGCTTGATTATACTTCAACAGTCAAAGAAAGTACAAATGTATGAAATGTCATGCTGGTTATGAACTGTCAAAATATTGCTGTAGACCATTATAGCTTCTGCAGAATCCATGGAAAATCCTGTCATGAAGAAAAATCCTTGTGAGATATGTTTTTTCTTCAGGCAAAAGTCTAATTGATTTTTAAACAGTTTAGAGAAAAAAATACCAAAAATACTTCTTGTTTCCAAATGATCACAGCATGTTTGATAGAAATATAGTCTTGAATAAGGAAATAACACTTATTTAAGCAGCTTGCAAAGAACACATTAGTCACGCTTCAATAAAATCTATGTTTGATGCTTATTAATTTCCCAGTTCATTTGGGGGTCTTAATGAAATTCATTGCTATTTAATTTTAATTTGGCAACTGAATTTTCAGAATTATGCAGAATCATATGACATGAAAAAGATAGCTTTGTAAAGTGTTCGCTGTGGTTTTACAGTTTCAAGCAAGTTCCACTTTTGGCATCATTTTAGTTAGTGTTTATTGACGTGTCTGTAATGGCAAATGCTAGCCATGTAGAACTTATGTGAGAAAGGGCCACAGCAAGAAATTTTTTCCATGCTGAGATGTCACATTTCAACAAACTAATTGTAGAATGTAACTTATTTTGAGTAATGGCATAAAATTCTTGCCCACTGATACAACAAATTGTTCTCATCATTTGAGAAGGCAACTGAAATTCTTTGCTGAAAAAATATTTCTTTGCTGAATACAGCAAAAAGAAGTACATGGTTTAGCATGCCTGCCAGCCTATGAAAGACTATAATACCTTTAGTCTTGAGACACTGTGCAAAGAAAATGTTCTGTTTATACCCAGCTGTCATGTGGCATAGATGAGAAGTGAAGCACTGCTGTTCTCGAAGTTTTTGTTGGATAAAAGATATGATATATGTAAGTAAACAAAATCATATAAAGATGGTCTTTTGCTGTAAATTTTTCAGTATTGCTGTTGAAAGCTTCACTTGCAGTCCAATAGACCTGCCACTTGCTTTGAAACTTCAAGGGAAACAGGGCTGACAAGGTGCCTACTTCCACATCTTCCTGCATGAATTGTATGCCACTCACTAGTGCTTGGTGAATATAAGAAAAAAAATTCTCTCTGTGTTTGTCTGAGCTTGAACAATTTTCTTTTCCTTTCATGTCCTTTCCTATGTTTCATTCCAATAGGTTTGTGTGCCTTGAATGGATATTTGCAGAAAGTAGATTTTAAGTAAGAATATGGCATTTTTTTCTGAGTTCATTTCATGTACTAGAATGGTAAACCATTCTAGAAACCATACAATACAAGCATAGGACAATTAAATGAATCAAGATGGAAAGGCTAATGAAAGTATGCTTTTGTAATCACAGACTGGACATCATAGAGTATGATCATAGTGGCTAGCCACAACTAAATAACTTATCTCAACTTCCTAGTACCTACTGTTAAAGATTCATACTGGACTATACATATTATTTCATGAGCAATGCTAGAAGTTACAGAGACAAAACGTAGCCATCCAGTTTCCAATCTTCTGTCCAGCTGAATAATCTAAGCAGGGAATTTACCCCTTCCTTTGCAGTGAAAAGAAATTGCAAAGTCATGAAAATTACCTTTAACTGGATGGAGAAGCAAGAGTACTAGGAACAGATGCCACACGGACACTAGAAATAAGAGTGGCAATAAGCAAGAAAACACAAGTGATCACCTTTAGTATAAAGAAATATAAACCATAGGTTTTCTAGAATAAAATTGAACTAGAAAAAACATACTGTTAAGGTAAAGGGGTTAATAGAGGGATACCAAGGTCTCGCACTTGGGCCGGAGGAAACTCATATATATACACAGACTGAGAGAAGACCTCCTTGAGAGCAGCCCTCCTGAGAAAAACCTGGGGGTTCTGGTGGATAAGAAACAACATGAGCCAGCAGTGTGCTCTTGCAGCTCAGAAGGCCAATGGTATCCTGGGTTCCATCAGAAGAGGGGTGGTCAGCAGGGACAGGGAGGTGATTGTCCCTCTCTACTCTGCCCTCGTGAGGCCCCATCTGGAATCCTGTGTCCAGATCTGGGGGCCCCAATACAAGAAAGATGTGGAATTGTTGGAGAGGGTTCAGAGGAGGGCCACGAAGATGATTAGAGGGCTGGAGCGCCTCCTCTATGAAATGAGGCTGAGGGAGCTGGACTTGTTCAGCCTGGAGAAGAGAAGGCTGCAGGGGAACCTCATTGCAGCCTTCCAGTACCTGAAGGGAGCATACAAACAGGAGGGAAGTTTTTCAAAAGGATAGATAATGGCAGAACAAAAGGGAATGGATTAAAGCTAAAGGAAGAAAGGTTTAGATTAGATATTAGGGGAAAGTTCTTTACAGAGAGAGTGGTAAGGTGCTGGAGCAAACTGCCCAGAGAGGTGTTCAAGACCAGGTTAGATGGGAGCCTGGACAGCTCTGTGTAGATCCAGGCCTGCAGGTTGTTGGCACTGCCTGTGGCAGGGGGGTTGGAGCTCTGTGGTCCTAGGGGTCCCTTCCAACCCAGACCATTCTATGATTCTATGATAGTGGACAATAATGGGTACCACTATTTGTTTTCATAATAGAATATATTAAATAGCATATAAAAATTAAGTGCAATTAAGTAAATCTGGTAATACAGGGTTTTTTTCTTATTTATAAATAAAATGTTACCTTATTTCAAGAGTAATGAACCTTTATTACTAAAACCTGTAATTTCATTTCCTCTTAGATGTCTTCTCCTAGAAATTTTTCTCTAATATCTGATGTAAGCAATGAAGCCTTTTTATTTTCCCTAGTCATCTTCATATATGTTCCTACTACAGGTCTCTGCTGTCTGTGTCTGATATGCCTGGCTGAAGCTTTACCTGGCACAGGACAAATCTATGCATTCTCTAGTATTTTTAAGAATAAATAATCTGAACTTAAATATCAAATTTATTCCATATTTACCAAATAAACAAGAAATACACACGAGGTGAAGGGGTGGGGTTTACTTTTTGCCAACACATTTGCACAGCCCATTAGCGACGTCGTCTTCAATATAACTGAAATCCCTCATTTGTTTAAGCCTAACAAAATAAATGATTGCTTATTTCTCCACTTATTGCTCAGAGGTCTATGATAAAGGCCATAGGGGGTTATTTTTTACAGTCTACAGTACATAAAATAGTGATTGATTTGTGGCTGGTTGGCTTTCTAATTCTACCCAAAAGAAAGTGATAAACCTCCCATATTAATACCAAACTGGTATCAGAAGGAAAGTAGTAAAATGCAGTTCCTTTATGTATTGTTCATTTTACTAAATGAGTTTTCCTGCACTCATTTTCCATCTGATTCATATCTTCTTTAATTAGCTTTCTAATATTTAAATAACCATTTGCTAACTTTTAAAATACCCTCAAATCTGTCTCAGAATTTTTAAATCAGCTACCATTTTATGAGCTGCAAACCTAAGAATCTCTTTTTCATGTTTCTTGTTGCCACATATAAGACAGTCACATCACAGAGTGCATTGAATAAACAGAAGAGGAATAAAACTTTCAAGAATTCAGAGGTCATCATTCTGTAAGGCTACTGCATAATTTCTTTTTAGATCAGAAGGCAGTCAACATTAACATGTCATCACAGTATTTTCGATAGACTTTGCCATAATTTTGTAACACGGATATTTAGAGATTGAAGCTGGGCTTTTGAGCACCACATATTTTGGAAAGGTCTTTTTTATCACACTGTAGCATAAAAAATATTTTTTCTTTTATTCAGCTCTGTCATTAGAAGCTACATTGGCCGTAATGTCCATGTTACTTTCACGAGTCTGGAAACTTATAGAGTTCTTCCCCAAGACAGCTGCAAGCACAGTGACTGCAGGAGTGGAGGGGAAGTGCCAGAACAGGAGGGTGCACTCTCTCTTGCTTTCCTCCCTCATTCAAACTAATCTAAGAACTACTCCTATAGCATTGTTGTGTCATATAGTCCCCAATTTTTACCAGAGGTCTAAAGCAGTGTTGGTCAACTCTTAGGGATAACCTTTAGTAGCCCAAAAAGGGCCCAATGCTGGCTTAATTTAATTGCTAGTTTTTTCTCTGTGGAGTTCCAACAGCCAAAGAATTTTCTCTAATATTAGGAGCCAAATATCTCTTCTTTTTGAAAGAGTATAAGGTAAGCTGCATTTTTATATTTTTCCACATGAACCCAGAAGCAAAGTTTTAGAGTGAAGAGAATATGAGAATGGAAGATTAAGAGTAAACTCCATGTATCGCCTACACTGTTAGAGGACTCTAACCTCCCTGGCTAAGGAGGTTAGGGAAACCTGAATAAGCTTCAGATTCTCTGTCCATCACTGCTTATTACTATAGTGACTTTAAAAATGCAAAGCTGCAAAGCTGCATGTTTGGTTTTGTTTCGGTTTTTTTCCTCAAGTGCGTGTTCCAGCTAGGATTAGTTTTGCTGATACAGCTTTATAAAACAGATTAGACGGAAGAGCAGTCCTGGATAACTGTAGCTCTGGAGACCAAACTTATCTGAAGATTTTCTGGCAACAGACATCGAGGTAAGAACACAGACTATTGCTTGGGTGCAGAGAAGCATGTGTTTTGGAGCTGCAAAGGAAATTACTTTGCTCTCTGTATTCTTGAGCCCAGGAGAGTTCATCCCTTTTCTGTTCTCTCATGAGTTTATTTCCGTAAAAGCAAGCAAGATCACCTATGTCAAATGGTTAAAAACAAAAAGGCACAGGAACAGCTGCTCTGTTTTAATGCTGAACAAGAAATAATAAGCAAAATAGGCTTATCCTGGAACCTGCTCTCTTTGTTTTCTGAAGTCTCTGTAACAATAAAGGGAGGTTTTTTCCTTCAAAACTTATGGAGTTTGCCTTTCTCTCGCTTCCTACTATAATTGTTAAGAATAAAGATAGGAAGGCAGAAAAAGAGTCTAACAATCAGCAGTGTATTCTTTCATCAGGCTAATGATAATAAGCCAAAAAACCCACCTAAGCATCTGCTTAGAAGACACTGCTACTACTACAAGGAACTAGAGAGTGCTATTTATTTACATTGCAGTGTATTTAACAACTGCAACAGAGATCAGGTTGTTGCTGCAGCCCATGAGCTCAGGGTACAATTGCTTCAAGATGCTTACAAGAAAAGTTTAAAAGAGCATTGTGGTTTTGCTCCAGACAGCAGCTAAGCCCCACGCAACCACAAGCTCACTCCCCCCACCAGTGTGGCAGGAAAGACAATCAGAAAAATGAAAATGAAAAAACTCTGGCTGAGATGAAGACAGTTTAATAGGTAAAGAAAAAGCCATGCATGCAAACAAAGCAAAACAATGAATAAATTCCCTCACTTCCCATGGGCAGGCAGGCATTCAGCCATGTCTAGGAAAGCAGGGTTCCATCACGTGTAACAGTAACTTGGGAAGACAAATGCCATCACTCCAAACATCCCCCTCTCTTCCTTATTCTTCCTCTTGTTTTATATGCTGAGCATGATGTCAGATAATATAGTATATCCCTTTGGCCAGTTGAGGTCAGCTGTCCTGGCTGTGTCCCTCCCAGTTTCTTATGCCCTCCTACCCGTCTCAGAGGTGGGGGTGGTGTGAGAAGCAAAAAAGGCTAATATCAGAGATGTCTGCTAAGAACAGAGTAAAATATAGTTATCCCCATGTTGGTAAACCCAGACTTTTTGGTAACTTGAAAAATGTGGATATGGCTGCTCTGACATGCTATTATGATGGAAAGTCATATTGTGATTCTTACACAGCTTGTGGTTCTCCTATCTTAAGCAGCAAGGAGGGAGGGAGTTGAGGGCTTGTAAACTGAATGGAGAAGTTAGGCACAAGAGAAATAGCTCTTTCATATTTATCAGTCTTTGACTGCACCATGGCCCATGATGAACCATGAAACTCAACCTTTTGTTTATAGACAGTTAATAGTACTTTTATTTCATTGCCTAACTGCTCAAATAAATATTGGTTTATTTTTGTACACTGATTTTATTTGGAGAATGGGGACAGTAGTTACCAAGTCAACTTAACCTTCAGATCATATTTGCACATGCTTGTTTGGCTGGCAGCCTTTCTTTCTTTATATACACCTATCCTCCCATTCCGATCTTTTCCTCCCCTAAGAATCTTAAACAACTTTGTTTCATGAATGTTGATACTAGCTAGTGATTAAATAGTTACCAGGCTAACTGTCTTTTCAGACAATTAGCCTTCTTCAGGGGGGTGAATTAACTTTTCTAGCTCCAGTACAAAATAGCCTGCTATCATATAGATACAGGGTTTTGAAGTGCTTAATCTTGCAGGCTGATGTGTATTAACAACTCCCAGTGAAGGCAACAGGAACTGAAATACATTAGAGAGCTCAAAAAGGCAAGATTTAGGATAGGTTTAAGTTTTGAATATTGGAATATGCAACCCAAGTACCAGTGATTTTTTTTATACTCTATAGCTGGCTTCACCCTGTGGACATACATCCTGTGGGGATGAATCAGCTACACTCCTATTACACACCACATATGGAAACACATGATCACATTCATCAGCGGGGAGAACAGACTCATTCCTTGCCTATTTTATGTGTAATTTAATTCTCCTATAAAAATCTCTTTCACAAATCCTGATTTACTGCAGTTTGAAAATTTGCAGCTTTATTAGACCAAGGTAATAGAACAACTCTTAACATTTTGTGGATTGCTAGGTTAGATTTCTGAGAAATATGGAAACATTGTGGTTTTCAACTGCAATAAAATCTCTAGAAACTATATAACGTTCTGTTTATTAACAAAGGAAGCAGAAAGGACATGGATGAAATATTAGTTTTCTCAAGTTCTCTTACTAATACTTTTCTTTTACTGATGTTTTTCCCCTGTCCTGCAAAAGTTGCCTGTACTGTTAGAGAAGGACAATTTATTATTGATACTTATTTGTGAACTCCTAAAGGAAAGCAAAAGTTTATCTACAAGAAAATAACCCAGATCCCAGACACAAGGTCACTCTTGCATTCTCCATTGGCAGGAGTTGAAAAATTCTGTGGAATCCTTGGCAGAAAAAAGGGAAAAGTAGTCTTCAAACTTAGAATGTGCCAGGCTTTGTTATACAGGTTTGAGAATAGAGAAATAATCAAGATGACTGCCTTATGATGAAGCTTTCAGAAACACTCCTCTTTTTTTAACTGAAACTTTTCCCAGTGTTTTATGTACTCTGAAATGGATTCAGATAATGCAAAAGGAAAATGTTGAATGGATACGATGGTTTGTGCATGTAAGTAGTAATTTCAACAGAATTACACCAGACCTCCAATGACCACCTTTCAAAATTCACACAGCAGGCCTCTGAAAGAGTTCACTTCTTCAGGTTTCAGTGGTAAAAATAAATACATACAATACAGAACATATGCAGAACATAACAATAAAAGGTGAACTGCCTCCAGCCCAGTTGTGTAGTTCACACCATGTGTTCATATTGCAGCAGAAGTTTTAGGCAAAGAATGCCTCTGTTCACGGATTAAGTGCCTCTTTCAGTGTTACATGGTTTTCAGTATTTTTGCCTGCCTTCATTCCTTCATGCTTATCTTCATGTACTTTACTGATCCTGTGAAATAACTTGCACATTCCACCTAGAAAAGTATCTTTTACTACTCCCTTCCCAAACATTTCTTCCTAAAATGTCAATTAGATGGAATATATTCTAATGTGAAAATTCATATTTTTTATATATAAATCAGTATATACATATATACATTCTAGCCTAATGGCCATTTTTGATGCTGTCATACCCACATATCCTCAGGCAGTCCCATAATTGGCTGGCAGGGCTAGCTGACCCGAGCAGTGTGACCAGAAGCACATAACAACAGGGAGCCCTGAATCATCGCATGCAGGAAGGTGGCCACTTCACCTTTTTTAACTCTGTACATAAAAATATTTATATACAATATATTCAAGAAACATACATCAGCCAATCACAGAGCAGTGTGAAAACCTGTGGGTTCTGTTTTTTAACAAAATGGCAGCTTCCTGCTGTAAAATGTAAATTCTCTGTCATAAAATAGTGGGTAAACCAAAATAGTAGCCCCGGTGTAGATAAGGAAAGGGTGTCTTCCAGGTCCACTGTGCTTCTGGGTAAAGCAGTAGAGGGGACTGATCCTGCCAAAAAGCCACAGATGAAGTGACTGGGGGAGGGGGAGTGCCTTCTGGGGCAAATTGCCCATGAGGATGCTGCGGGGGTGGTGGGGGGTGTTGGATGGGACTTTGGGTAACCTGATGTAGTAGAGGGCATCACTGCCCATGGCAGGGGGATGGAACTCGATGATCTTTGAGGTCTTTTCCAAATTATGATTCTATGATTGTATGACGTCTGCAGTAATAGACATTTCTTTTGGAGGCAGAAATATTTTTAAAATGATTCCTATTCTTTTACACAATTTGCAATCAGTGATGCATGAAAGTAAAAGAACTATCAACAAACAAAATGTACTTACATATTTTGATCTCCCAAGGCTGTCACACATTCACTTTAATGTTTAGTAAAGGAGTAAATTGTGTATAATTTTATGTTTAGATTGCATGCTATATTATGTTAGTCACCTCTCCCCTAGAAACAAATGTCATAGAATTCCAAGACACAAATTCCATTATGTGATACCATTAAAATTTACTCACATTGAGCCAGATGCAGAATCAGGGTTTGTTAATACTCTAAATAAGCTTAGCTTTAGGGGAAAAAATATGGTTTTCAGACAGTCCCCTCTGTAAATCCTATGGTTATGCCACTCTTTATAACAACCCTTCTTCTTCCATCTGATCAAAATTCGAAGACCATCTAGTACACTCCATCAAACTGCTCCTGTTACACAATTTATTCCCTCATTGAAATACAGATATTAATGACAATAGAGATTAACAAATTAGTGCAAAGATTAGCTCCTTGGCTTATCGTATTATGGAGGAATTTTATATGTAAAATGGACTTGTTAGGAATTTTCTGATGTTGCTTTTTAGTGTATTTATTTAAAAAATATCACAACACCTACTTTTTAGTTCATTTTTAGAATCTAGAAAAGATGACTGTAGGTTTTAAATGCTGTTTTCTTTAGAAAAATATCAAAATCTGTAAATCAAATCCCAAATGTATTATGCCTTATTTTTACATTTGTGCTTCACAACACCTCTATTGGCAGCTCACAAGTGGTGTTCCACAGCAATTGGTGTTGGGACCAGTTTTGCTTAAGACATTTATCAATGGTCTGGATGAGGAAATCAAGCAATAAATCTGGTGAAGGCTCTCTAGAAGAAATCTTACTAGGAGCAGCTGAGAGATCTGGGGTTATTTAGCCTGTAGAAAAGGAGGCTGAGGAGACACCTTGTCATGCTTTACAATTACCTCAAAGGAGGTTTTAGACAGGTGGGTGTTGGTCTCTTCTCCAAAGTACAAGTGACAGAACAAGAGGAAATGGCCTCAAGATGTGCCAAGGAATATTTAGATTAGAAGTTATGAAAAATTTCTCAATGGAAAGTTATGAAAAGCTCAGTGGATTTTGCAATCATTAGAACAGGCTGCCCAGAGAATTGGTTTTGTCACCATCCCTGAGGGTGTTTCAAAAACATGTAGATGTGGTGCTCAGGGACATGAACACCACATGGTAGACTTGGCAGTGCTATACTAGTGGTCAGACTTGATGATCTTAAAGGTCTTTTCCAACCAAAATGAATCTATGATTCACAGCATGTCTGAAGTACTTCACAAAATTACATCAGGCGTGCACTACCATGCCTCAAATTGTTAATAATTCATTGTTTGTTACTTTGTTATCTGTTATAACAAATACTGCTTTTTCTCTGTTACTCAGTTATATAATTTTCTAACTTACTGTATGTCATTCTAGCTTCTACAGTGTTTTGGTCTGGACTAATTTTACCAATTATTAAAATCAGCTGCTATTAAAAATAGTTCCAAGTGGTTTCTTTATTTTCTCAATTAAATCACCGATCTTCAATATCAAATAACAATGAGGAAAGGATATATAGTATAATACTGTCAATATGTTATCTTTCTCAGGTAGTATTTGGGGCATTTCCATTCTAAGACAAATACAAACTTCATTCATGCCAGTAATACACCAACAACCATAATGACCTCTCAAGAGTTTGCTAAAAGCCTATTTTATGTAGAAGAGAGAAAAAAAAATCAAGAAGTACAGACTGACAGCCAGGTCTATTCAGCATGTCTGATCAGACCTAAAGCACAGAGATTGAGGCATTTTCCCTCATTAAAATATCTGCCTCAGACACATCTTTGCGGGTTTTAGTCAGGGGGTATGGGAGAAGATCTTGCCTGGATAGAGACATGCAACTTTTCTTGACCTCCAGAAATAGCCGAATAGCAGAGCTGATAGTCACAGAACTTCATGCACCATTTGGACAGCCCATAGGAGTCAAAGTTTCTGGCTTTAGCGAAGTCCCTAACTACAGTACTGATGAAAAAAATCTCTTGATTCTTAGGGGCACAAAACCACCCTTATAAAATTTAGAGATGAGTAAAAGAAAGAAAAGAGAAACAGACTTCTGAGTATAGAACTTCCTGGAGTGGCACATCTGGGATTATGTTACTTTTTGTTCTAAAACATTAAGAGAAACAGCACCATATCTACCAGTCTGGTGTAATAACTAATTCACCTGTTACTTCAATTCCAATAAAGATGTCTCAAGAGAAAAAAACAAATGTGCCACTGATTTATGTCTGATCATTCAAGGATTGTATTTTTAGTTTTTCAAGTTCACATGAAAATAATAAATAATTTTTAAAATACTTTATCATACTTTAAAATCTTCTTTACATATGCAGCATGTAAGAAAGGAATTCAACAGAAAATTACCTGGAAAAGGTAATGTTAAATTGTTTACAAAAATAATTAATAAAGTCTTTAAAATCCAGTCAGCACCTCCATCTATTCTCCAAATCTGAAAATTAATATAACTTCTAATTTCGAAGATTCTCACCTGAGAATGTGCAGCTGCGCATTGATTTCCACAAGCAATTCTTGATTTATGGTAAGGTAGTAAATAAACAAAAAGTATAAATTTCCAAGAAGCATCTGTATGACATTTTAAACAGGCATTGAATAGCACCTACTGAGAATAATCAAATTCCTTAAACAATTAGATATAAAAAGCAGTGCATTTTGGGCAAGTTTTAGTACACTTTGGGTAGAGAATAAAACATTAGACTGAAGACCCAAATGATTCTAGCCTACTGTGAATTGTAATAATGGACCTGAAATCCACAAAGCCTAGAGCGGTTTATTGTCATTATAATTTAGAATTTATACAGAAAAACAATGGAGTCTCACTAGACTTCTTTGATAAGGGTTTGACATTGCAATCAGAAAGTCCTAGTTAAATCTGGAAATCTACATTAATTTTGCAATACAATGTAAAGGTTACATTCATTGACAGATCTCCCTTTGTCTTTCTCTTGGTACAAGCTTAGTTGTGATTTTTGTTAAACAGAGAAGGTTCTGTTCTGGACAATCACACAGAAGTTTGTTGACAAGCGGAGAAGAGTCTGAAGTTTCACACAGCCTTTTATGGAAGAATAGTTCAGTCTTTTCACTCGTTATTGTTTAAAAATAATGTGTTTATCAATGCAGATATGGTTAGCAAGCTCTCCTGGGGTAGAATGCTTTGTAAGCTGTACTGTTTACTGCCTTTGGCCAAAATTCTGGATGAAAACCCTGAAGTACCATCTTCAATATAATGCAAAAAGAAATAGAAGTTGGCTAATATTGTTCAGCTCTTCTCTACAGGCCTACCAATAAAATCTATGAGATTCTATGTGCTGCTGCCAGGGGATCCCCAGATTTGATCTAAGAAAGTGAGTACCTCTTTTCATATGGCATAAAAGAAAGCATAAATCCTGTTGTGAAATACTGAGAATAAAATATTTGTATAGTTGTCATTTGTGGTTCATAGCAACCATAACAATTTGCATACACATAATTTTACACAGGAGGGAAGCATATAGTTTATAATTCTTGAGTAGTGATAGAATTAACCAGCCATTCATTCCTCAGGTTAGAAATAATCTAAAAGTTTGTGAGGCTAGACTGTTGAAAGGAAAACTTGTGTAGAATTGGATAAATGGAATCTTAAGAATGAGTCACAGGTATCACCATTGTAGAAGTATTAAGCTGGGTGAATACAGATACATAGTAATTAAAAATGCCTTTTCTGTTGCATCATGTAATCTTGCAGCAATGCTTTGTGTTTTGGTATGCCTTACTGAGGAAAACGATAACTGTCTTTAGAAACAGCTATAACAATAACACAATATTTATTTTTTTTCAGATTGTGAAAGAATAACAAGGGACATGTTCGAAAAAATTATGCATTCATACTTTTCATTAAGACATGTTTAACATTTTTTTTCCCCTTTATATGAGAAATGTTTAATTCTATTTTTTTTTTCCTTCTATACAGTCTTATCTTTCAGTGGAAGACTCTTTTCGCATTTTTTGTGTCTTCAAAATGGTCTTTTGGCACTATTTGTTTCCAAAATACAATTTGCAAGGAAGAATTGTGTATGAGCAAGCAGTGGAAATTATTAGAAAAGGCATGAACATGTTGCTGACTGAGCTGATAAGAATTCTCAACTATCAGAAGAATTGAACATATATTGTGAAGCGGAAATGAATATAAATGTCTGTTCCTCATATTTGTATAAAAACACAGTGTACTGCGTATCTCCAAACACTGCAGCAAGAAATTAATGTCAGTTTTTCTGACTGTAGCATCTGAATCATATAGATTTCCCTAGCTTAACTTGATGAAAACATACCTCCATTCATCCATGTCAAATTAACATCTGTCAGCATTGCTGCTGCATTGGTTAGAGAATGACGTTACCACTCCACTAAATTATCATTCATTTTTTAATGAGAGAATTTCCAGAAAGGTATACTGTGTATGTGTATTTATAATCATCATTTCAGCTAGGTCATATCTATAGAGCTTGAAGAACACAGTTTTCATTCAAATGACTAGTGAATTTAGGTAGTCTGTCTGAGCTTTGGGACAGACGCATAAATTGGGAAATTGCCTGAATAGCAACAACGTTGTCCTGTATTTTTTATTTGAGAGGAGGGGTGTCTACAAGGTTGAGGTTTTGCAATCAAAGTAATGAAAAAAAAGCATTAGGAAAATGAATCTTGTAAGAAACACTTCAAGGAGAAAATACTTAATTCTGGTAATTGCAAGCATTTATAGGATCAAGTCTACAGTTAAGTATTATAAACATTCATTGGAAATTTGCATTTCTTAAATATTTGTGAAGAAAGTACTAGCAAGCAGAGTTTTTGATTTCACTACCACTAGTTTTATGTGTATGCCCAAAATATATGTTTTATATATATGTACTGATTTATAGGCTCAAAACTGAAAATACAAACAAAAAACAAGGGGAGAGGAGTAGAGTTTGAACTAAGTAGCGAAGTTTCATAATTTCAGAATTCATAATTTTTACCATTGTGTGCAGCTTGCACTCTATGATAATAGTAGGGAAATTTGTATACTTCATTTCCATCCATTCTTGTAATGCCACTGAGTCACTCTGTCTTGGACACCAGAAACTAAACACAACCACCTTGAGCACAGTGGCTCAGGAAAAGTAAGCAAGAATTCTTGGAACTTAACCAAAAGATTAAATTTTGGTGAGTTGTGTGGGTCACCTCTAAAAATGTAATATGATGCATTGCCCCTGAAGCTATAAATCAAGCCTTAGCCTTCCACATTCCTCCAACTCCAGAGCAGAAGCTTAGTTTTCTTCTGAAGCTAGAGAATTCAAAAACCTATCAGTTCTTTAGGACTATCCTGGTTCTGGCCAGGTCAGAGTTAACCTCCCCAAATTAACCATAGTCCTTGCTCTATTGCTACCTTCTAGCTTTTTGGGGGGGCATGATGTCAGGTGGTATGGAAAACAGCCTGGGCTAACTCAGCTCAACTGTGCTGCCTGCTTGGGGAGGTTACCTCTGGCCTGGCCAGAACCAGTACAAGGATTATTGTCAGATTTTAATCTGCTAGTATTCAGTCATGATATACTCCCAGTACTATTCAGAAAAAGATTAATTTCCAGACCAAACATCAGAAACTGCAATATACTGGAAACTGGAGAATTTGTATTGTAGTATGTGAGTGCTAGTCAGCAATTTTTGAAGCAGAATTAACTTGGGACTGGGAAAAAGTTCTCTATGGAAGCCTCTGAACTGAATTAATTTTGTGTGATCTGCTACACCAGTTCCCTACAGTCAAGGGCCTCCTGCTGAACTTCAGTCTTCTGCACGCTCAGTTTCATTTCAAGGTAAAACGAAGTTTGAAGTAGTATTACCTATCTCAGCCTGACACACAGTTTGGATTCAGCACGGATATAAACTAAGAGACACTCCTATAAAGTAGCCTGTGAAAAGTAGTACCCTCGACATGTTATTACATCTCTATGTCATTTGATTTTAAAAAGTCTGAGCACATGCTACCATACTCATAGGTCTTTTTGCCAACATGTCTAAAATTCACTATTACTTTTGTGCACTAAAAGAGTAGGTTCTGCTGCAATGTTCAGAACTGGATCCAATGTACTGGAAAAGCTAGGAAGTTGTCCGATGTGGTTTCTGCCCATTTCTGATACAAGCAAGTCACTGCCAGTATTGCACAGCTGTTACTTCATAGCTTATGAAAGCAAGCTGTGGTCAATTTAGCTTTCTTTATGCAGTAAAATTGCAAATGGAGTTTATTATTCTGAAATGAGATCCTGAAATAAGGTAACAAGAGGTTTGATATATGAACCAAGAGGCAAAGCTTGATTTTTTTTTTCCTGGTATCAGCTTAACAGAAGGCTCTGGAAATTCTTTGTTTTGACATGTAAACTTAGCAAATTAGCAATCACTGCTGAAGGATAAAAGCACAGAGCAGGCAGATAGTTCTACAGTGACCTTTCCTACAATACTATCATGCTAATACTGGTCAATAAACACAAAGTATACTTGCAGAAGAAAGAACTTGCAGCAATGTTGCAGGTTTTATTTTCATTGGCAAATACACAGAGCTAGTCAAATCTTCACCAAGATAAATTTCTAGTATTTCACTTGCATGTAAGGAATTTAACAGAATATATATATGACTACTAAAAACTCAGTTAAGCTAACTGAGTTTACCAGAAAGAAAGGGATCCCAGTTGATATTCTAATACAGACTTTATCCTTTGCTACAGAAATGCAGCTTCCTGAATTTCTGAAATTGTTATTTATTTATTTATTTGTTTGTTTGTTCCATGTTCCAGTTGAGTGAGAAAGCTTCCCAGGAAGAAAAAGAACTGAACTAACATGCATTTTATCACTAGCATAGTATTTGCTCTTCTTCAATGATCTGTATCAGCCCTTCTGTTCTTTCCTTCTTAGTACTGCAGAATGGTTAGTATTAACATGGACATGTGATTTTCTGAGATCAGTCACCTGAGACAACAACATCTTAATAAATGAAGCCTTTGTTGCAGGGTTTGTTTTTTTTTTTTTTTTTGGGGGGGGGGGTTTCTATCATAGAAATATTCCATGGGGCCTTCACTTTAAGGATTTGTTGTCAAGCTCTGCCTTCTGCTGCTGTGGTGGGTGTCTCTGCTAGTATGATTGAGTTATCACATAGGAGATCTTAAAGATTATATATTCATATACAACATAGCCAGCACTCAGCTTAGTATGTCAGGTTTAATGAGGTCTGCATGCATTTCTTGATGTATAGGCTCCCTACTTCTGAGAGTTCCAACAATAAAGCACCACCCAGGAAAGATGATCTCAGATCAGATCCCAAATTCTGTGTTTCTCTTTCAGAATATTTTTTTTCTGCTACTTTCTTTTTTGGTTTCCTATCAAGGGCAGGCTATACCTTCTACTTTAATGTCTTTGATGATCTACACCATAAAATTCTTTTGACACTCTTCAGCTGACATAAAAAAAACACATCTTGAGGATAAGGAATAGACCACAAAATGGAAAACTTCAGAATGACAGTGATCCTCATTAGTTCTCCATCATAGCTGGATGCTCTGCAGAAACTCCTCCTCTGTCACCCTTCCCTCAAAAGACATAAAGAAAACTAAAAAGTTTACAGAGGATTGTGATGGATAAACAAAGGTGTGGAATTACAAGGGAAAACATCATTGTGATCATCCTGGAATGATAAATCTGCCTTAGAAAGGTGAAAAGTATGCATGAAGTAGCATTGTATGTGACTACACCATTGTCTGTGCTCCAATTTAGAGTGTACTTCTGAAGTGAAATTTCTGATTATCACTGGTTTCTACATTTTATCACATTTGCCAAAGCAGCTGCTGTTCCTGTTTTCAGGTCCAACCAGTAGCAGGACAGAACACTTATTTCAGAGGGGCAGATGTGCATGCATGCATGCACACACACGTACACAGAGGACTGAAGTTCATTAGATAAGTATACACACAATCCAGTCTCTAGCTGCTGTCACTTAAACTTTCCAACACACATGTACAGGAAAGAGACTGACATGACAAAGAAAAAGCAGTGAGACTCAGTCAGGTAAGTGTGTTGACCAGCCACTTGCTTACATGCAACAGGCCTTCTCTACTTCTCTTCATTTTCTCATAGTTGTACTCCTCCCCCATCCACCTCGATCCTTTCTTTCTGCACCCTCATCTCCTCCCAAATGAACAACCCACATATAATTTTTTTTTTTCTCCATTTGTCTCAGGTTTTGGTTTTTTTTTCCTTTGCCAATTTTGGTATTTCTGATGGTGTTACCTTGGTCATCTCAGCCTTACCTTATATTACCAAGATGGTTACCTCAGTAACCAAAAAGATACCCGATATGCCCAAAAGATACCCAATATGCCCCTATCTCTGAATCTTGGCCATTTCTCATGTAACTCCCCCTTAGCCATCTGTGCAATTCAGCCATTCCTCGCAGCACTAGCTGTAACTTTTCCCAGCCTCTCACTGTGTTATTTATTGTGTTCAGCAATTTCTCATGTCACATTCAGTAGTTTCTCAGGGTCTGTTCAGATAGCTAAACCTCATGCCGGGTCTGCAATATTAACGCTCAGCACCAACCATTTCATTTTATGGTTCTGCTCATATTGAATGACATTGCTTAGTAACATTGAGGCAGCTGCCGCAATCGTTAAGTGCCGTGGTATAAGAGAATGATTATTCTTATAGTACACTCATGTACCTATATCCATTGAGGGTGGGAAGCGTGAAATTTTTAACTCCCAAGTAGAGGCCGGCTACTTGCTGGATGCAACTGGTACTGATTGTGTGGCTGTGAATTTTGGTAATGCCTTGGCTAAGCAAAAGTATCTTGTCCTGAAGCCACCAATTACAAAAGAGACATGATACAGAGCTGCCTGTTAGAAGGCTGATTGTTTGATGTACTGCTGTGTATACATGATTTAGATTGGGAAAACCATGGGTTTGACATCCAGAAAGAAGGATTGATACATTAAAGGAGGATTCCTAACAATGAAGGGGGTTTAAAAGAAGAAAGTGAAGGTCCTGAGAAAAGATCATGGAAGTGCAAGAAGATCAAAGACATCAGAGAGCTGAGTGGAGAACGCTGGAGGATGCCCAGAAATCTTGACCATTGATGCCCTAGACTAGTAAGTTTACGCAGATGTAGAGAATGAACTGACATGGCTTTCTGCCCAACCTTCTTGGACCAGATACAATTCCGTTGTGGGGTAGGGAAGTCAGGGGGTGGAGGGGGGTGGGGCACGGAATGTGGGGAATGCATGAATGAATGAAGGTGTGAGATAATCAAGTAAATGAAAAACTTTAATATAGTTGGTTCCTAAATAATTCCTGGTGTTCAAATGGACTGTCATTTACTTTGTCTCATGCATGACAGTATGGTAAGAAGAGGCGGGAATAGGTTCATCTGCTGGAATTGAATCTGTTTGGAGGCTGACTTCCGGTGGCTTTTTGGAAAGGATCCCTGTTCTGGAAAACATGAATCAATTAATCTGTGAAACTGGAAACTTAACAATTACTCCAGTTTTCTGCTGACTTGATTCATCTGAGAAAGGTGGACAGTACAATCAAAATGACCATTCAGAAAGAGGCAGAAACAACACACATTAAAATATATCTGGCAATATAAGAGCTAGTGATATAATATTTAGTGATCATGCATAAGCTCAAATCAAAGCAATGGGCATTTTCAGGTAGTACACAGTGAAGGGAATGTGCACCCACATGGTATTGCGATAGCATAATTTTTACACACAAAAATGTACACACAAATTCGAGGAAAGGAAATCTGCATACAGCTATGAAAAAAGACAGTCCAGTGCCTTTAGCTCTCAAAGAGACTATGCCCCTACTTTTGCAACTTCAGAGAAGATATAAAAGAACTAAAGTGTACATGTCCTGTCTTTTAGACATGGTATGTATCAATGGATCATGGGTTAGATACAGTAAGGCCATTCCTGTCAAACTTTGAATTCCATTAAGCTATGTAATTTTTAACTATAAAGGAGTTCATCCTGACTAAATTGCTATAAATTCATCTTTTCCTATCATTAATAAACCTAAAATGATTGGGCAAGCTCTTTAAGAGCTCATTAACATGTGTGTTAAATGGAGAAGGGTAAGGGAGGTTTAAACAAACTATTGTTCATTAACATTCGGCATGTGAAGACCCATAGGTGTACCTACACATGAATCTACATGTGACCTATGAGCTCTACTGAATTGCCTGAAAGGTAGTATATAGTATCTGTTCTCAAGGTGCCACTCCTGAAAGAAGCAGGTCTTCACTGGAAACTGTGATATCTGCCAGATCTTGCAGAAGTCCCAGATATTCTAAGGTGAATGAAATGTCATTCAAGCTTTATGTATAGGACATTTAATGCTTCCCTGTTGTCTATGACAGCTTGTTCAATGGACACCTAGTCAGCACAGTCAGTGGAGTCCGGAGACTGACCTTAGTTATGAGGGAGATGAAAAACACTCTGTAATCCAAATCAGCTAGGTCTCCACTGGTTACAGCAGAAGCTCTGACACAACCTTCATGTAGATGTCCAAATTTAGTTGTCCAAATTTGTTTAAATAAGTTTAACAAATAACTTTAAAAACAGGCTATGTGTATCCTAAGTGTAATCCTGTTGACGGAATTAGTTTCATAGAGCGTTCAGTTTAGCACTTTATCTTTTTTTAATAAAATAATCCTGGTGAAGACATTAAATATTAAAATATTCTTCTACATGTCAAGAAAAATATATTATTTGGGTTAGTTTTAACATTCAGTCCATCTATACAATCAATATCTGATAATAATAATAATCTGCCTTGCTAAAAGCAGATTCATATTTTACTGCTTAAATCTATAATGAATATAGAACCTCTGTGTCACTTGTTTTGTGCCAGTTATTCCTTTTCAGCTGGGAAAAGTCCCTATCACTTATATTATATATAATATAAGGCAGGAATGTGAATGGATATATTACTATGTAAAATTAAGCATATTAATTAAATTTTTCATATAGCAGAGTGTATTTTTATAATGAACTAATAGCATTTTTTCTGAGGTACAGATTTTGTGACAAGGTCTTCTCTTCTATTACTGAAGTCAATAGAGTTACAACAAGAAAGGGTTTGATTTATGAATATATGAATGCCACATTTCCATTAGGTGCATTTGGTCTACTCTGAAAAGAGAAAATAGCACAGGAAAAATTCTCAGCTATAGAAAAAACCTGACATATACTGTGAAAGTAACACCTAGGGTTTTTTTTTAAGTACATTTCTCATGGAGTTGCTTAGTTACTACCTGTAAAGCTAACAGTTACTGGATAACAAGTCTGATCATTACATGGGAATATGGTCTGTAGCAGCTTTTCTCTACCATCTACTAATCTGTATAGATTTACAGAAGACTTGGTGTTATATCTTCTCTTATTATGCCTTTAACTTTTCAAGGAGAAGCTTGGTCCCTGAGTATACATTGTCATTTCTAAATTTCTGAGGATATGAAGACAGCAGTTAATATTTTAATAGCTTTCCAAAACTCAGTGCCTAAAACTACCCTAGTTATTGATTACAAATGTAACAAATTATATCTACAATTTTCATAAATGAAGATAAACATTAAAGATATAACATGGCAACATGGGAAGTATTGAAAGATTCCGATAGCTCCAACTCAAACCAGAATTAAATCCAGAACAAGAAGGGTGGACTTCATTGACGTACTATGGCATTTTTAAAGCTTTCCATAGTTTCTCTTAACAAAAATGAAAAATTCAAAGATGCCTAAGGATGGAATATGAGAAAGGGATGATGAATAGCTGATGGGTTATTGACAAGGTCACAATGCACATATGTTTCTTTATAGAATATTGTAGCCCCAGAGAAAACACGCACTAAAAATCATAACAGCATTACATCATTTGTTCTATTTTTGGAGATACGAAGGTGCTTTTTAAGGCTTTCATTTTGTTTTCAATTACAAAAAACTCCTACTGTATTAAGAGGAAAAACACTGAAGTAAAAATGAGACAAGCAAATCAAGGCTGTACATCTGCATAAGAATTTTGCAATTCACCTTTCTGAACTTGGACCGCACATGTTCTCTTTAGTAGTGTGACTTAGGAAGGGGCCGGAGGACAGAAGATGAAAATCCAGACAAAGCAAGAATGGAACTAGGAATATGCTTAATCTTCAGACTGATTCATGGAAATTTTAAGAAGATGGTAATAATGATAAATTAAGTTTATGGAGAACGCTAGATTCAGCATGGCTTTTCTCGCAGTCAACAGTGATCCCTTTCTAAATTAACACTGACAGTGGTGTATTATTTAAACAGTCTGTGGCTGTTGACTGCCAGGTGAGGTTACTTACAGCAGAAGAATCACCAGGTGAGATTCTGGCCCCATGACACCAATGCGTAGATGAAAGCATGTGGAGATACTGGGGATGTGAGGATCTGGGGAAATAGATCTCTTGTCTTCTTCTTTCAGTTCACAGAAACAACTGACTCCCTTGATAGCTTAATAATCATCACTGAGATTATTATCTCTAGAACAATATGATAAAACTCAGGAGTGGATAAATGGGTAAATACATGATGTTTATTCTTTTTTTTTTTTTTTTTTAAATCTACACCATTTTCCTTTGATGTATCAGGCATAATAGCCTACTATTGCTTAGGAGTCAACATGCTACTGTATCTGAGAACATAGTACATATTTACTTTCCTTATTATACACAGTTACATTTTTTTAATCAGTTTGTTTACAGTGTTACAAGATTTTGGTACTTTACAGTGCCATTTTCACCATTACAGTGTTGTAAATAACATATGGACATTTTCTTTATCTCATTAAGCACTGGACTTTTCAGCTAAAGTAAACAAGGGAATTGTTCAATGAGTGCCTTCCTTCTCACAGAAACTGCATTACATCAGTATTTAAATTCATTAGGGCTTGGCATCTTTCATTTAATTCTAATAAAATGAGAAAATGCCAAATAACTCCTCATACCAGCTCCAACAATAGCAATTCGCTTGGGCATAATTTCAAAATGTTGAAGACCCATTAATTCATTTTGGTTTCCTTAGAAAAATGTCTTACAGTGTTTTTTTCCCATTGTTCCTATTTAATTCCCAGAAGGATTATTTAATTGTCTCCAGAGTAATTTATAACTTAGCTTCATATCCTTAGTACTCAAACCAGCACTTAAAAACTCCTTGAAGAAAAAAACTACGTGTGTGGTATGAAGACCCGTTTCTTATAGAATCCATTTTATTTATATTTTTCTGCTTTCCCTAAGGTTTTCATTAGACTGAAATGAAAATCATCCAGCTGGCATGCTCAGTGGTCATTTCTGGTATGCTAATCATCCTCTTGCTGAAAAAACAACCATACTATACAGAGCCCTTCATTATTTTCGTAACTTTTCTATTTATAAGTGATTATGATATACTGAAATATTCTTCCTCTGTAAAAAACAGGGTGTGCTGGAAATCACAGAAGTCCTGTCTGTGTCTGTATTCACAGAATGCAGTCATGCAAAGAAGTGCATGACTCTGTCCTAAGGAACCTGCTTTGCAAGGGGGGTTGGATTCAATGATGTCTTGAGGTCCATTCCAACCCCTACAATTCTGTGATTCTCTGATTCTGCTTTTTTCTTTACAGGACCTTTCATAATCATAAGCCAATTTAATAGTTATCTAGTAGACAAGCTTGAGGCTTTCTACATAGTCCTTTACCAAAAATCTTGGCTAAGAAACCTGAAAACTTTTGCTAATGGTATTGTCTATGAGCAGTAAAACTGCAGTACTTAATTTAGTCTGAGAGAACAGGGGGTTCCTTATGGCGTGAACATAGTGTCATAAAGTTCAATATTCTATGTCCTGATATTCAAAATAATAGGTTTGAGTGCAAGGTGGGTTCCTGATGGCTTCTAAGAACACATTTTCTGGCCACCCAACCCAAGTGTTTCTAGAATTTCAGTATAGTGGTTCAAATCAGAAAAATATCACTATGAGAGTAGAAGGGTTCTTGGGCTGAGATAACCAGTAAGGTCTGAGGGGTTTGTGACACTGTGGTAACAGGAGTTGCTGAAGAGCTTTATAAGGATGTCTTTTGCTGATCTCATTATCTCAACACTATTCATCTTTAAAGCTTCTTCAGAAATCTTTCAGGAACTTGAAACTGCTCAATTTTTTATCTTTCCTTCGCGTATTAAACTTTCCTTCACTTATTAAGCTTTCTCTCAGAACCACGAATCTTCTTGCTTTTCTTCTTTCTATTCTCTCGGTCCTTCTGGGGTGGGGTAACCGAGTGGCTGTGTTGGAGCTTAGCTCAGGTTAACCCACCACACTAAGTCAGTAATAATATCATGTGTCCCTGCAGTTTCCCACTGATGTCTCTACAGTCCGTGTAAGTATACAAAATCTCTAGTAGCAGAATGCTATTCTTCAGCAGGAAAACTACCAGAATGAATGAACCTGACTTTCAATCTACCCTGGCAAGAGAAAATGGGAGTTTACATTCCCACTTAGTCTAAAGCTAAAGACTGATTAAAAATATATTTATGAGGAGCAGAAAGAGAAAAATTACATGGTGTGCATCATTTCCTGTGTCTCCGCTTATAGCCTAATAGTGTATCACAAAGTCATTAATAAGGAAAATTAATTAGTGCTAAAAATAAATCTTTCCTTTTCCTATAAATTTAGCAACAGAAATGCTGCAGGACAATGTTAGCTCTCAGGCCAGTATGCCTGATTTGAGCTTATGGAGAAATAGGTATCTAAATCCTCCTATATAACTGTCAGAATAGAAAATAAGAGAAAGGGAAATTTAAAAATGTGAAATAAAATATTTTGTGTTTCTAAAGAAAAAAAAAGTTATTTTCCTGCCTGCTTGCCCCTGTTGTACCTTTTCTTTACCCTATAAACATCAAAGTCAAGGTCAAACTTCAACTAGTTAATAGAAAGATGTGATCAAGTGTGACTGAACTGCAGTATATGATATTGCCCTTCTTTTTCCCCTAAATACTCTGGGGTTCTGGAACTGAAGCCTAACAAAATGCAGCAAAGTAGATAGTTTATAGCTTTGAGGTTCATTACTGGATTCGGATTGCTATGAAGCACTATGTTTAGATGCCCCTGAGGAGGTTGGTTGCTCAGACTGTCAGTCATTCACAGTCTAGCAGTGCTGCTTCAGTAAATTGTTTTGTCTGGGAATCATCCTGCAACTAATACAATTTTTAGGGACAAAAAGCTGTTTTTAATCTCATTTATTCTTTGAAATTAAGTTCTTCTTGGAGGGGATATAAGCCAGCTACATTCTCAATGAAATTTTACCCCTTTTCACCTATTTCATCTACATAACTCTTCTGTGTAAGCTTTGCATACACAGTTTCTCAATTATCTGGGCATGTCATTGCTTGGTAGCACTTGTCAACAGGAAATAAACATGTCTTTTCTGCAGCTTCTCAGAAACTGAAAAAGGACCACTAGTAAGTCCCTTATAGGAGTGCAGGCAGAGCACACACAAGCTAGCAAATGGCAAATTCTCTTCTACTTATTAAGGAGATGGTAGAAAATAGAAATTAGGAAACCTCTTCTGATATTAAACAATAGGA
Organism: Gallinula chloropus; assembly: GCF_964237585.1. Taxonomy (NCBI): domain Eukaryota; kingdom Metazoa; phylum Chordata; class Aves; order Gruiformes; family Rallidae; genus Gallinula; species Gallinula chloropus. The sequence goes on along the minus strand of NC_140085.1, from coordinate 41,851,869 downwards.
AGTTCTTGCTACACACATATTCCTGAAGGTTCTATAACTTTTTGGGAAAAAGCAATCTGACTACATTTCTTTGTCTGTTTCAAGTTGGTCAAAAATTTCCTTACACAACACTCATCTGAACTTCTGACAAGATATAATCAAGCAGATAACTTTACTACTTGTCATCTATGGATGTGACAGATGTAAGAGACTCCCCAGATGAGAACAGTCTGAAAAAAATATAACTTGGATTCTCTCAAAATAAGATGACAAAAAAAAAACCAAAAAAAAACCCAAAAAAACAAACACAACCAAGCCTTTCTTTTTTGAAATATTTCCAATTTTTTTCACATAAAAAGGGAAATCTTTTCAGATTTTGTTTTCAGGAACAAATTAATTGTGCTACCTTTCCAGAGAACAGGTTAATATAGTTCGGGTTTTTATATATGTGAATAATGAATGCATATAGGGTTACATGCAAATGTTCTTTCAGTGTGGTTTGCTGAATCACATCCTAAATGACATGAAGTGAAGAAGCTGAGAATGACATAATAATGAGAATGAAGAACATTCTCATTCAGAGAATCAGAGGGAACTGCAGACTTTTGAGAGACCTAGGGATGTAAGAATTAGCACCCCTGTGCTTCAGAGAAGCATTTCTGTATACGGCAGTTTTTCTCCGCTGAATACAGATCCTTATATGATTTATCAATCTCTAGTGAGTGCCCTTTTTTAATTTAGCACTGGTTTATGGTTTATGTTCTCTCTTAATAAACAAAAAAAAAGTAATTTAAATGAATTTAAATGTGTACATATTTAATAAGAAAGAAGTAGGAATTGAGAGGAATCAATTGTACAAATTCATCTTGGACTTCCCTGTCATATCTATGACATAGGTGACATTCCTAAGAGAATACAGAGAGAGAGAATGATGACACGTCAAAGGAAGTAATCAACAGTTTCATTAGGAATGGTAGTTATCTTTACAAAAGCAGAATAAATTTATATTATTATATTGCAGGAAGTAAGCCATCATCCATTTGCTGAGTACGATTCAGATAGAAAGAAAATGCTTCCCTACACTGATTTTACAAATCCTTTTCAGTGTAGAAGGCTTTTTGCTTCTTCTGAGGCATCTGGTACTGGCCACTATTAGAGATGGGTTGGCTGGAAAGGACAAATTAACTAAATTGGGCTGGCAATTCTTACATCTGGTGTTCCTGCCATGTTACTGATATGTCATTTTGACAAATTATGTTGCATCATGTGATAAGAACTAGAAACTATAAAATGTAAGCGATGTAATCTGAAGTGACTCCACCAATTTAAAACAATCTGTTATTTCGTATCGTCTGTCTGTTACCAATTTAGAAAGCTGGGAGGAATAAAGAGGTTAATTTAAGTCCAGATCTAACCTCTAAAATATATTATTGTTTCTACCCTGACAGGTTTACTTTTATAGATACAGATGTGAATTACATGCCATGTGCAATGATTAAAGAACAACTAAGCAGAATGTAAAATCCTTTATGGAGCAATTGACTGGGAGAAATTAATTTCCTGGCAGCATAAGATTATCATTACTATATTCACTAATTCCAGCTCCGGTCATGATCTGATTCAAAACAGCAAATGACATCATAAGTTTCTATGAATGCTGATCATATGATTCAGAGTGATTCAAAACTGATTATGCTGAAGGATTTTGAGGACTAGTAGCCTAATTCCTTAGATAAAAATGTAATGAGAATTGAGATATTAAGCCAAAGAGGTAGTATTTTAATTACAAAGTTGTAATGTGATATTTAAAGAAAAACTAATTGACCTTTATTTGCCAAAGTGCTTTTTTGCCATTAATTGTTTGGAGTACATGTGAAGATTCTTATTCCTTTAGCCTACTTGGCCAGCTATGTATTTAAGTAACCAATTGATTTGAAACTGGTTTTAGTAATAAAATATATCCAGAGATGTCAAAGTAAATTGTTATGAATGAAGATGACTGTGGAGATGTCTAGAGTCTCCGAATCATCTGCTTTTCTAGGAATAGATTCAGGAGTGGGATTTTTAGAAGAATGCAGATGAAATAGAAAGGGAGGTTTCTAGGTCTTATAGTGAGTGGTCTACAATTGAGCTGTAAAATAAATCTACTCTGATCACACTTGTATCCAATCCTGAGTTTAATATGAATACTTCTAGAATAGTGACTAAACAAATGCCTGTATCAAATACATTTTATGAAATAAATTAAAATATGGGCACAAACCATTTTTTTTTAAATTTTGAAAAAAACTAAACTAAACACTTATTAAAAAGAATTATCATTGATTTTCTTTTGCATCAAACCACTATCTAAGTAAGAGATATGGGAAAATCCACCTCTATTACTATATTATAAATCAGTGACATTATCTGATATTTGAAACTGGAGAATAAGAATGCAGTTTTCTGAGAAATGTTCTGAGAAATGTTCTGAGAAATTGTTCTCACAATTGCATATTTGTTCACTGATCAGAACAAAATCTAGATAATATTTGCATGTTACTCGAAGACTAGGAGTCTTAGTGCTTTCCAGAGATCAGTTAAGGAAATATCATGTAACTCATTAATTTGCCAGTAGTGCTAACTTTCCTGGAGTTTTAAGGACATTCAATTGATATCCAATTTGGGTTATGTTATATTTTCCCTCCTTACATAAATAAGGAAGCTAAAGTCTTCACTTCTAGAGACTTCCCCCTTCCTCCCTCCCCCCAAATAAGGAAAAAAAAAAATCGAGATTCCAATTCTAGAAGTCATTTAAGTAATATTTCTACTATATTTCTATTGGCTGTAAAAGGAGTTTTACTAAAGTCACAACTCATCTCAAACTGTAGGATTACCTGTAAATTACAATAAAATGATAAAATTATTTGTGTATGTTATAATGTAATGGAATAGAAAAATAAGTAAAATAGATTCTATTCTTGTGTTTTGTGTCTGAAGAAATATTTGGTCTAATACTTCAACTCAAAACTCTGTAAAAAAATGTAAAATATCAAGCATATTCATTGTGATGGAATGAGATTGCTCCCCACTGCATAAGTGACTTCCGGAAAGACGGAAGTATCTGTTGGGCTTTTTTCACTACAGGAAGTTTGCAGGCATGCAAATTTCATGCTAATTTCAGCTACTATAATGCATGGACATTTAAATAAAATGTATGTTTCATGCATTTCTTCTTGAACACAGAATCAAAATTCTTGCTTCATTGAAATAATAGATCTAAGATTTTACCTGAAATATTAGAGTATATGCCCATCCAAAACAGATGTAAAGGGGGAAATAGTATTAACAGCCAAAAAAAAAAAAATTAGAAAAGAATTGAGGAAAACCCTATAAGATTTTGTGTTCTTTGAAGAATATAATACTCACATTTTGTACAAACTGGCCATTCTTCCAGTATAACAGTAAAAATGAACACTGAAGAAGTTGTCTGAGGATTTTCACAAGTGCTCTAGATCTTTTTAAATTTCAAGCTTCATGATTTATAAGTTCATGTGTAATTAGTCTCTTAACTGTTTGGATTCACATGACTGAGTTTTATTACAAGGGTCTGAAGAAGGCAGCTTGCTGATTTCACCCTGCAGCTGATTCATAGTAGAGCATAGTATTTCCAGTAAATTATGGTTTTCATTATCATTTCTGAAATTATGTCTATATGGTTATAAACAATGCATTACAAGGATTGGAAATATATATTATAATGATAACATAATATTTTAATAAGAGACAATTTTTTCACATAAGTAGTTTTAGGAGAAAATGGCAACTCTTTTCAATTTCTCATACTGTTTGGGAATCCCTGTAGAACTGCAGTAAATTTCAGCATGTATTAAAATTTTGGGCTCCTTTTGTTTCTTAAGTGTTTATAAGCAATACAATAATCCCTTACAATTCTTCATTAGGTCCTTGATCTGGTTGAACACCTTTGCTTCCACCTATGCCAAAAAATTTGATTGCTACTGAAAGTAAAACTGCTACGAGGTCTATTCAATATTAAAAATTATATCTCTGTTAGTGAACACTCTTATTCTAACTACTCGTTATATGAAAGATCGTTTTCTATCTTCTTGTACTTTAAAATAAGCACACTAAATGGATTTTTTCCTTGAACGATTTTAACCCTCTGTATGCATTTGGTTTGATATTTTGGAAAGAAAGCTCTTATTTTAACTGGGGGATTTTTTTTCCACTAATTTTCTGTTCCTCTGAAGTATTTATAGTTGTGTTTAGGATATCTCATATACCAGAAGATCAAGAGTTCAAATTAGTTTTCTTCACCTCTTCAAGATGCGTGTATGATACCTATATACAAAAATAGGACTTAATGTTTCTACATATTTCTTGTGATCTGATATGTGTGGGAAAGAAAATGAAATCTTTTTATAATGATGATTATCATCACATATCTCAAGGAAAATTAGATTATCATTAAACCAATTAAACAATGTAGACTTAATGCTGAAAATGTACAATAAGTCTCTATTAAATATTTGTTTCCACATGTGCTTGTGCACAAATAGTTATACTTTTATTAGAATTCTCTAAGCATAAAAAAATATTTCTTAAAAAAAAAAGTAGAAATTCAACTGCTAATTTTCTGTAGGAATGAGGGATTTAAACAAAGATTTAATAAAGCAAAGTTGTACCTTTGCCTATAAAAAACAATGAAAAAAGTATTCTGACATCATGGGATTTTGCATAGACTGATGACAGGTAGGATAGTTCTAGCATAGAAATAAATTATCAATGAGTAAAATACTAGCATTCCATCTCAGACTAATTAGCGTTTACTCCCTAGTTTTAAGATTGACTTTATTTTCTAGCATACAGATGATAATAGTGTTTTAAAAATTGTTGTTAATATTGTTAAAAAACAATATCATCCCCAAAAAGAAATCTTAATAGAGTCTATAGTGTAAAGATGTCTAGATATACATAGGCATACGTAAAATTCAGAAAAGGTTTGAGTTTCGTTATCTATTTACATGATTGACACTGAGAAGATTTATACAGGACTATTCAGAAATGCAATTTGTTAGAATGTAGAAATACCTAGAATACAAAAGCATGAAATATAACAGTTATTTTATTCCACCTGTTATATTTAATGATGTGTGTAATGACTAATTACTCAGTGCAAAATTCTGCGCAAAGGCATGTTTCTAAACTGCCTACTAAGCCCACCAAGAACTACATCTACAATTTTGAAGTAGACCTTGAGCCAATATCATAATTCAATATATAAAACTATGGTAAATCAACTAAAAGCAACACAGTTATACTGGACTGTCTCCCACATGTGAGCACATGAGTTAAGTCAAAAAGGAAAAAAACCCAACCATTTCACCATTTTAATGTTATATTAACAATTCACTTGCTGAAAGGACTCATAATCATCAAGAGAATTAATCTAAGAAAGCATGTAACGAAGAGTAGGGATTTCGGTCTAACTGAATAAAGGCCAAGAAAGGGATGAAGCAAAGGAAGGGATGAAGCAAAAAAAAGGCGAATTCAGGTTTGAACCTAAGTTTCATCTAAATAGGTTCATGTCTTCTCTGACCCTGAACAGAAACCCTCATTTGCTGTTGATGTACAAGAAGGAATTTCTTCCAGCTTTTGCTAGGAACTGACTTGCTGATATATCTGGATAAGGCAACATATCCTTATCCCTAACATTTATAATCCCAGGATTAATCCCAAGGCTCTTCAGGAAGACCTTGAGGAATACAAAATAAATGCCTCTCATTTACCATTCAAATTCCACATGCATATGGGGAGATCTGTCTGCACTGAGTATGGATAAACAGCGGATTAACTTGGGTCATTGAAATGCTTGTTACTACAAATTATCTGCTTATAGCTTTGAGCTGAAGTATGCCTCTGAAACACTCATGCATATAGATTACACTTACCAATGTACTCTTCAGGAGTTACTGTGCTTACATGTGTGATTAGCTCTGAGGTTCAGTTGCCTCTATGGTGCCTGATCACAAGAAGCTTTATGAGATCAGACATCCACACTTTGGAAGATTCATCAAAGATTGAGAGGCTATAAATGACTAATCATCCTGGGGAACCAGCATGATGTCTGCATAAATAAATCAATAATAATAACAGAGTTCCCAGTGTGCTGTGCAGCCATCTTCAGTGAACATCTTTCAGGGACAGCAGCTTGGAGAAAAAATCCTGACAGCATCAATGTGCATAGGCAGACCCACTTTTGTCTGGGAAATTTTGGGGTGCTGTAAGTCATTAAAAGTACCTACTTACAGTGTCAAGATATATAAAATAAATTGTTCATGAATTAACAGCCCATGGGTAGATCAGTCACTATGTTGGCTTTGTAATTTCAAATAATGAAAAAAAGTTAAGAAAAATGTGATATGTTCAAGAACCATTCCAAAACAGAATAAAAGGTGAAATTCATCACATGAATTATTTGTTCCAAACTGTCACGTTATTATGATCATTTTTTTCAAACTGTACATGACTGTAGTTTTTTGTGCTTCTTTAACACAAGTCTCTCTACTAGAATGTTTCTTTTATCTTTAAAAATAAATCCAGAAACCAGAATGAAGCAGGTGGAAAAGACTCTTACTAGAAGCACAGTGAATCTGGAAGAGAGTAAGAATATCTTTTAGACACTCTGGTTTTACTTGTTCGCAGCTGTAAGTACAGAACATATGCTGATTTTTTTCTATTTGTTATCACCAAGTGCTTTAATTGTTATCTAAATGTTATTACTGAGCACTTTAATTATTTGTGTCATAGACACCAGGAATATATGAAGTCTATGTCTATCATGAGTCAAATTTCTTTGAAAAAAATCACAAAGTTTAAAAGAATTGCTGGAAAGCCTCTAAACTCAATGCCTGAAGATGTTGGAAGGAAGAAATTTACTAAGATAACTCAATGCAACTCAGACAGTATTTTATCTATCCAGCCATTGCAAATAATGAAATAATGAGATTACAGGGTATGTATTCGATCATTCTCAATTGTGGGGGGAAAAAAAACCCACATTAAATATTATTTGAATTGTCATAGTGAATATGTTGTCATTTAGCAAAATGTCCTTATGGTTCAATTTATGTTGAGGACACTTTTTAAATGTTGAAAATAAAAATATTGGAACATGAAAGTGCTGTCAGAAATAATGATATAATAACCACAGTATCACATCACTTTAATAGTTCGAAACTTTTGGTGTTCCTAATGTAGCTTCAATTGCAATAGATCATGCACTGTAATTAAAGAAGACACAGACAGAAATAGGCCTTTTGGATTTATAATTTTGAAACCATTCCCCCAATTTGAAATGAATGAAGAAATGGGAATATGCAAGCATTTAGACAATAGATGAAAGGGGAAATATTGAAGCTTGTTGAACACAGACAGGACTCTGCTGGAACTTAAAAAGAGCAGTTATTTCAGGCCATCCAAGAGATCGCCACCTCCTGCATGCCACCTCCAGAAGTGGGCAGTAGAGGACGCCTTTCGGAGAGGAAAAAGACATAGCAGGATTTTGTGGTACTTTGCAGAGACCGCTCCCAGATCCCTCAGGTTCCTGTCTCAACAACTTCCCACTTCAGAGCTTGCATTTATTAGTTTCAGTGTTCTTTATTTTCCCTTTTTGTCTAGTTGTTGGGTGGCTTATCTTTGTGTCCATGTAAATTTTTCGTTCCCTATCGCAAGGAGTTCTAAAAAAATGAATAAATGAGTGAAGAAGCATCTCTTTTTGCTTGTTTTAAATGTCAACTGCCATCTTGATGTGATTAGTTATGGACATTTTATTAGATAGAGGGCAAGAAAAATAACTTTCTATTCTCTTTCTGTCATTCTTGGTTTTTATCACACTGCTGTTCATTTGTGTTTTTCTCAGCCTGGAAGATCCTGGGTTAGTTACTTGGTTATTCCTTGAAAAAAATGTGGGAGAAATGACCCTCCTCTACCAATCTCAGGTCTTTCAAATACCTCTAAGAATCATAAGGCAGCTTCACCTCCCTCCATCTAACAGATTTTATACGTCATTAATTATCAATCCAACATATAGGTGAAATATGTGATTTCATGGACTTCGGAACACGCAGCCATTTTCCAGGAAATTTGTCTAAATATTCCCTATTTTCTATTCACCATGTAACTTCACTATTTGGGTTGGGTTATTTTCTCTTAAACATTTCAGTCATACAATCACGGAACAGGAGATAGGGCTATTTAATAAGGGTCACCTGTCACTCACACATCAATAGCAAATGACACGTAGCAGAGTCAAAATGAGCATTCAGAATCTGACGTTTCCTTCTACTAGGCTATTTGATCAAGGCTAGCAAGACATTTAAGCCAAGAAATTTGTCTTTGTGAATAGTGGTGAATGAGAAAAAACAGAGATCTTTTTCTCTAACTACTTATGCAGAATAATTTAATTAATTCTAGCAAGCATTTAGTAAGCCCAGGTAAACATTTCATTCTCCCTATTGAATGCCTTAACAACCCATATCCTCTTCTAAGTTGCAGGTTTTCCTACATATCTTGCAGAAAAACCTGTTCTACAGTGGTAGCCACAAAAGGACTATTGTGGTTTCCTTTTGTGTGTGAGTGTGTGTATGTAAATATAGTAGGTATCTCTATTAACATATGTATTGCACACAAATTGCACCTATATTGTATGCAAACTATATATACTATATACAAATATTTTTTTACCAGGTTACCTACTACAGTAACACAACAATATCTTGAAGCCCAATTATATAAAAATAAAATAGACCTGTATTTTTAAATTTACTTTCCCTCTCCATGGTTTTGGGCCTTATTTCTTACAGCACTGCCATTTCTTTCAGGGCTTCTCAAATCTTCCCATCTTTTTGTACCAGCATTACCAGGAACTGGCTACTGAATTCACTGAAAATTGAATTTCAGGTCATGTTTCACTTTTTCACCATAACACCCCAAATAAACATCCTCTTTTCCAAGGCTGCCTGTCATTTGTGCTGTCTATGCCTAGAGTTAATTTTGACTGCAAAAGTCACCTTGAAGTTCATTCAGCTCACTCTTAAAGAAGTATTAGCATGCTTAATTCCATAATTCATTCTTAACAAGAATTGTGCTTTATATCCAATATGACTCATGCATAGATCAGCTGTCACCAGCTGCTAGGGACTATTATATTCAGTGGAAAGTAAAGGCTTTTTTACCATAGGCAGAGAAAAAAAAATCATGATTTTACAGCATAACACTTACAAGTGCTCATTTAGGAAATAAAAAAACTTGTCTAACCTTGATTAAGCTGATTTAACTACAGTCTGAGAATAAATGCCAGTTTTGTTTTCCTCATGGTATGGCCATTTACAGTAGTGTCTACTGACTGTTGCATTAGATGTTACTGTCAGTTTGGGTGAAATTCTACATCCCAAGAATGCTCTATGTTGGAAATGCATCAGGGGTTAATGTGACACTGTCTAATATAAATTGTTGGGATACCATGGGATAATGCTATTAAGAGAAGCAGGAAGACAAATGCCTGTCTGAAGGTATCAACTTATAAAGCATGAACAAGGCTATGAAGTTCTGGTAGATCCTGTATTTTAATTAAGAAAAAACAACTGTAAGACTAGCAAACTGAAAGAAGAAAGTTTTATAGTCTTTGACTGAGAACAGCTATGCTGCTTTCCTACTTAAATTGTGCTATCTCCCCCGTTTGTCAGTGTCCTGGTGATGATGATGTATCTTGAAGAGGAGGATATAAAAATATGAAGGTTCACCAATATGATAAAGAATAAGCATGCTTAACTTGACTACCTTGTGTGATGACGACATTTAGAAAGCCCCAAATCTTGGTTACTTCTTTTATTACCATGTCTTTTGGCAAATGTGTGAAGCTTCATTTTCTTTTAGCACCTGTTTTCCCATTACTTCTTTCCAGGTAATTTTATACAAAGTATATCTTGTAAACTAAAATTTTACGTTTTTGTTAGTTTTAATTTGCATCACTACACGTGACATTATTTTTAGCATTTGTAAGTCCCTTTGTATGACTCTTTAATGTCTCCTGTGGTTTGCAAAGGAAAGCCTTTGCAGCCCAATACCAGCACTGATATCTTACTTTGATGAAGTTGGTATAAAGGTCTTCTGTCTACTTTGTTTCTTAAAAGTCAAGCTAAGACTACCTAGGATTCTTCTTTTTTAAATCCCACAATTTGTATTTTGTAACAGCATGTTGAAAGGCCACAGAAGTGTTGTTAAAATTTGCCATTATCAAAAAAAGATGAAATAATTTAACAACACCCTGTGTAAATTTTGTAAGTTAAGCACTGACATAGTTTCTCAGAAAAGATACTTATAGGGAATTAAAATCTGTATATTTGTGTTATACATTAGTCAACTCTTGCACGACTATTCATTTCCTGTATTAAAAGCTATTTTTATACCATATTCATTATTTTTAGTGTAACAAAGAGTCAAATTTTTCCCTCATTTGTCAAATAGGATTTCTCTCTTAATGTAAAAGAGTTAGACCAATCTTAGAAAAGATCCTTTTGACAGAGTTTTTCTTCTCCAAAAAATCTATTTAACATTCAAAAGAGCATTGCTCTCTTTCAGGTCCACCATTTTATTTTAAAAGAAGTACCTAAGAATAATCAATGTCGTTTGACTCTTTCCAAAACAGCAATTTTTTATCACTAAAACCAGAGCTTTTGCTATTACTTGACAATTAATTCTGGACTAAGATTTCTTTCACTTGCTTGCAATTTTGTTTCATGTCATTGTATTGCAGAAAACAATAAGAATTTTCTGCAGGGAAAAAGATCAGATGACACTAATGTACTAACATAATATATAATTGTATTATTTAAAGATGAATTGAACAATAAATAAAATAAACATATTTAATAAGCATTGAAAAGTTTTGTCATTAAACAAAGTTAGATTGAATATAGCTTATATGCATGGTGTACTGATAGAAATGTTTGTTTTCAATCTTGGCATCCCAATACAATTCCTTAAAAATACTTTCAAAATAATTACACTGTGGAAATGACATTACCTTTTTTCAGCAACTTAGAACAGTTAAAATATAGATGGATGGCAACTCTCCCCCTGCCTTTGAAAGGAAAAATAACCTGACTATTGAAATAGATATTTTTCCACACCATATAAATTTGAGTAAAGTAGCAAGTGTAATGCAACTATTTATTCTCATCTACATGAATCTGTATAAATTGGTGGATATTTATAAGGATAAAAAAGATACAGGTTTTGAAGAGTGTAGCATATGGATTTAACAGATGATACTTAGTGAAATTAATTATTTCTTTGTTAACTATTACACAGGTATTTTTCATAGCAAGTTCTATCAGTTATCACATAGATAAGTAAGATAGAGAGAGATAGAAGCAATGTACCACTTTTCCCTTTTTGCTTTCTCAGAACTAAGAAACACTGAGATTCAACAGGTCAAAGATCTAAATAAATCAACACTTGGATGCTTACCTAGACCAAATGGTATTTTAAGCTTAAAATACTTAAAATCAAATCAGATTCTGGCCTACCTTTCCTATGCATATATGTTAGAAAGAGAAAATCCAAGCCTTCCCAGAAATAAATCCCTGTACAGGACATTTTCTTCATATTCAAACTGACACAGCATTACCTACTATGCAATCACAGTGACTTGATGCGATAGGCATCAGCTGCTGCTGAGATGTTGAGTGCACAGTATCTTCATATAAATTAAAAACAAGGCTGAAACTTGCACATCAGAAGTCACAGTGAGACACACCTCAACCATTCTGCCACCTCTCCTACTCTGCTGGGTTGTATAAGAGCAGATTTAAATCCTTGGAAATCAGAAAAAAACCCAAAACACACCTCACAAACACCAGCAAGACTAATAATGGAAATTAATTTTGCATCTTAGATGTTAACTAATTCCTTGAACTGTTCAGAGAGAAGGCCACCACCTAGCATTATGTGACATGTGCCAAGAATAACTCCAAATGCAGGTAGACAACACTCTTAAAACTTTTACTTTAATTTAAATTGTCATTTGGTACTATATACCTGTGAATTCATTCTTTGTATACCAAATTATCTGATGCAATTCAAAGGAAGGCTTTTTAGAATCAGGGTCCCTTTTTGGTGGGACCTAATGTGACTTTATACAAAAAGGATATCCAAAATTAATAGGTAAATCTAAATGTGTAAGACAGAAAGAAAAATCTTCATTACTGCAACTGACTTATTTTTGAACATTTAGAAATGACTATAATTGTTTAATTAGGTTTCACTGAACCAAAGCTATAGTGGAAAGGGAATGTTAACTTTGCTGTTCTACTGATAGTCATGGAGCTATCCATGTCCTCACTTAACTTGGATCTATGTGTCATAATCAGCAAGGTAAATGAACTATGTGGGTTATTTTGATATGACAGAAACTAGTCACTAAAAAAAAAGGGCAACATTTTAAATATGAAAACTTATATGGTCTTATATGGACAATATACAGAAAACCAGTTGACAGGATCCATGAAAATCCATCTTTACCATTTTTCTGCAATAAAAATACTTATTTTCAAAATCTTCTATTATGAAAAAGGGAGATTTAAGCAAGAACTTACAAAGAAAACAATCCCAAGTCAAAGGAAAAAATGGATTTCCTTTTAAATTTAAGGCAAATTCTTACTGGTGAAAAACGTGTTACTGTTAGCATTGGTAAATGATGTCCTTCCTCTATTAGTCACATTCAGTGGACTGGTGTCAGGTGTAATTTGTCTGAACTGTATTGGTGGTTTCCAGTCCTAACGAGGCAAATAACTAATTCCAGTTAGTCAGACACTCATTTGTTTTGGATATTATCAGAATAGCAATGAAAGACACTTGTAATCTGAATTTCCAGGAGAAAGTGTAGTGTTACTTTTAAAGCACTTCCCATAGGATAAAAGCTGTTGAACAGGCATTGGAATATTGATAGATGAGAGGAGAACAGTGGATATTATCTACCTAGACTTCAGTAAAGCTTTTAACACTTTCCAGCAACATCCTCACAGAGAAGTTGAGGAAGTATGGGCTGGATTAGCAGGCAGTGGAGTGGATTGAATACTGACTGAACAGCCAGTCACAGAGGGTAGTGGTCAGTAGTTCTAGACCAGAAATGGTGGTATAGCCCAAGGGTCACTACTGGGTCTGATCCTGTTTGGCATCTTCATTAATGATTTGGATGAAGGGGAAGAGTCAAATTTGGATTTGGGAGGAGTGGCTCATATTCCAGAGCGTTGTGCTACCATTGAGAGGAACCTTGACAGGTTAGCGGAACGGGCTGGCAGGAACCTTGTGAAGTTCAACAAGGGGATGTGTAAAATCCTGCACCTAGGGAAAAACAGCCCTAGGCACTAGCATACCATGGGAGCCAATTGCATGGGAAAGCAGCTTTACAGAAAAAGACCACGGTGTCCAGGTGGACCAAGTTGAACATGAGCCAGCAATGTGCCCTTTTAGCAAAGGCAAATGGTATTGGTCTTGGTCTGCATTAACAAGAATGTTGCCAGCAGGAGGTGATACTTCTCCTCTACTCAGCACTGGTGAGGCCATACCTGGAGAACTGTGTCCAGTTCTGGGTTTCCTTGGTACAACATACATATGGAGCTATTGGAGAGAAAATTCAGCTAAGTTGATTAAGGGACTGGAACATCACTCCTGTGAGGAAAAGCTGAGTGACCTAGAATTGTTCAGTCTGGAGAAGAGGAGGCTCAGGGGTGATCTTATCAATATGTATAAATATCTGAAGGGAGAGTGAAAAGAGTATAGAGCCAGAGTCTTTTCAGTGAAGCTCAGTGACAGGATAAGAGGCAATGGGCACATACTGAAACATGGGAGGATCCATCTGAACGTCAGGAAACATTTTATTTTCTTTTTACTGTGAGGGTGACTAAGAACTGAACAGATTGCCCAGGAAAGTTGTGGGGTCTCTGTCTTTGGATGTCTGGACACATCTTGGGCAACTGGCTGTAGGTGGGATTTTGGCCCACGTGATCTCCAGAGGTCGCTTCCAACCTCAGCCAGTCTGTGATTCAGTGAAGGCTGTTTTTTAAATAAAGTAGCTTTCCCATAAAAGATGAATTCTTTATGTCTTTTCCAATATTTATATTGTTGCTTTTCCACATCTTTATTGAAAAACTAAGGGAAACAACAGCAAGTCATGAAATACTAACTAGCACTGTAATGGTATTCCTCATGCTGGTCACCTCAATGAATAATAGCAAGAAAAGGAAGCAGGAACTGTGAAACACAAATCTTTAAAAATGACAAGAGCTTTTATGCTCTGGATAATGATAGTATTATCTTTTCATCCAATAGTGAGCTACCCAATGTCATTGACACCAGGATGGAAGTGCAGAGTAATCAACAGGATGCTTCTGCATCTAGGTTCTCAAAAAAATTGACATTAAGTCCTTTTTCAATGTTTAATTTGCTCATCACCACTAGGCACAGAGAAACTGTGTTTCCCTTTTTACTGGATAAGTGTGTTAAACCTGTTATTTTCCTTTGTCATTGTCATTATTTAAAGAGTAATTATAGCTATGCCTGCTAGCACAGTTCTATTATAATCCGTGTTTTTCAAGAGTTTATGACTCAGTGAATTTAATTCCCACTGGAATGGAACTCAGCTTACAAGATGTCAACCTGGTTGCAATTTGTTCCTAAAAGGCTTATTTAAATTGATTAAACCATACTATTTGACATTGCAATCCAAAACCAGAAAGTTCTTTTCACAGATTTTAGATGCTTGTCTGACCTACTCCAGAGACATAATTTTAAGAAATTGTAAGCAATTAGCAACAAATCTTCAAATAAGAACTTCTTGTCTTCTTCCATATTGAACGACTTTAAGCAGAAGACTTATTTATCTTTAAAAAGAAGCTACTGCAGATCCTATTTTTAATAAGGTTACACATACACTGCACTTGTATGAGCCAGCTGGCACACAGACACCATAGAAACAGATTATTTCTGCAATTAGACATGTTGCAATTTTCAGTGGTGGAACCCTGAAACAAGTACAGTTCACTTGATCATGGAAAGAGCTATTGTCCAGGTGCAGTAGGCTTAGCATGTCCTTCAATGACCTTGGTCTTGTTTCTACACTGTGTCTTGGAATAACCTTTTTTTCCACACTTCATCTGATTCGGATGCATTTGATTTCAAACGTAGCTGGATATCAAAAGCCTTTTGGGATTTCTTTGAACTTTGAAGAGGACAAGAAATATTGAGAGAAAAAAATAAAGAAACAGAAAACAAAGTCTACTGAAATTTTTCTGTAAATGTAATGAAGTAACAAAGTCCTCCTAGAGACTTCTTGAAATACTGGTTTGCTCTCAGTATACTGGTTTGCTCTCAGTAAGATCAACTTAACTGCTTTTCAAATAATTCACTGCCTGAGTGTTTTGAAATATAATCGCTCTAGTCTTTTTCCACAAATCTCTAGTTTCTGTTCTTTAAAATAATTTGTCATTACCTGTATTCCTTAGGCTCTGAAAAAAGACATACTCGGTCAGCTAATTAAGTACAATAATTATGCGGATTACTTCAGATATTTGTTTCCTGTAGGAAGGACAGGATTTAGATCCTGAGGAAGAATTTAAAGAGCCTGTAGGTTTTTCAGGCAGCCTCAAGGCTGTGAGGATCATGATGTTCTGTTTGTATGAACGTTCATGGCAGAAACAGGGAAAAGTTTGTGCCTTGAAGCAGAAGACTTCCCCTGTTAGAAAGAAGTGACAGAGTTTTGAAAAACGCAGAGGTTTTTGCTCATGATGTAACAAGGAAGGAATCACAAGACATTTTAAGGGAGGGAGCTGGACAAGAAGCTAACTTCTCCATGACATCTCAGTTGTATGTAGTCAAGGTAGTTTGGTATTCTACAGCAGCGTGGCTGCCACATCGATACAGTGGTTGATAGCAGTCTCACTGTGGTAGTTTTCTCCATGCTGCTTGTCTGAAGCTTACAAGTTCAGCTTTGACCAGTATTTAAATTGAAATGAGATTAAAGAATGTGAAAAGCTGCCTTTTTACACTAATAGCGTATTGCAATCTAAAAACCTGCAGTTATCCAAAGTTCAGTTATATCCTCTGGGTTTTAATTATTCTGTTCAAATCTGTAAGAACAGAGTAACTGGAGGGAATAACAGAAAACATGTACCTTTCAGATGTGTAGACATGCAATGTTTAAAATCACTCCGTACATGAAAGACTCCTCATGACTTATCTGAAACTCTCTAGACTACGCCTTTTGAAAAAAAATATTTGAAAAAATATAAATATTGTTTAAAATTTATTTCTTTCTCCAGTGATCTCCTGATTAGGAAATTAGATATGAAAGAGTTAAGTAATCACCATTGCTTAAAAAATATACTTGTCTTAAACTATCGTACTGATTTATATCATAGTGCTCAACCAGAGTAAAAAAGGTGCACGAACTATATATAATCTGAAACTCATATCAAATGAATGTGACAAAGAAATAAAGTTCAGTCTTGGTTTTATTGTCTGACACAGCTAGGGAATAAGACTATAGAAATGATCTGGTGGTTAAACTGATAAACACTGAAAACCAAACATCTAGGAACTTTCTCCACCTTTACTAATATTAAACAGTCATATGATTTATTTCTGTATTTTCAATAAATTTATAGAATGCCTATATTCAAATTTAAAGAGAAACTCAGTACAATCTGGAAATTCTACCTTCCAGCACCAGCTAAAATCTGCTAAGTCTCTCCCAAGCATTGTTATAGATGGCGTCCTCACAGATGGATACTGCCTGGTGCTCACTTAGCCAGCTAGGTATAAGTGTGGACCATGTTGTATGCTGAGCAAACAAATTTTGAGAAAATCAATGAAACTGATGATGAGTTGGACTTCTTCTTCTATATGTATTTCTCATAATTTCTTTGATGTGAGTATCCAGTGTACACAGATCCCCCTCGGGCCCAAATTTAACTTTGTCCTTCTCTGAACTTGGCATCCATTAACTCTATTACCATGCATCGTTTCTTTTTGTCAATTACTTTGTCATAGTAGTATGATTCTTCCCTGAGTTGTTGCATTCAATAAAATGTGCTTGGTTTGGGGTTTTTTTTTTATTTCAACAAATTCTCTTCATTGCAAGTGGTGTGGATAGGCATTTTTGCTGACTTCAGGGAATACTTACATGAGTTTCATTAGTTTTATTCATTTACTGAAAACAGAAGTTTATTCAAAAATTCCTTTTGTTAGTTGTAGTTTCTGTCCTGAAATATGTCTTTATTCATTTTAGTGTCAAAGTCTTGTTGCAGTATCCCCCTCTCATTAATTATGATTTTAAAAAGTTTCTAACTTTCAGTTTCATTGAATAACCCTCCTTTTTGTGATGTGGGAAAAAAGAAAGATTGCATTTTGAGGTTAATTTCTTTCTATATTTATATGTAATAAATTAATGAAATTATCAGTGTTTTAAACCATTCTATTTTAATGATCAAAAGATCAAAGTCAGGACAGTGGGTACTCTCTACAGCATGTTTCCATATTTGTATCTATATATAAAGTACGTATATGAAAACACTGTTAAAGTACTCATACAGAAAAAGAAGCAATTATACATTTTTAGGCTTAGTGAAGAAAAGGGAGCTAAGCCATTATCTAATCAGTAATATATTTGTCTACCTTTTTTCTTATAACTATTATATTTGGTGCTGTCTTTATCATTGTTTTTATTGTTATTACTACTTAGTATATCTCTGAATTAGAATGATTGCTTTTTAAGAGCTGTGTAAGTAGCAAAATATCAAACAAAAACCATATTATACCAGCTGACCCTATAAGCTAATTATACTTTTAAAGACATCAGAAATAGGAAACACATCATAGAAATTTGAAAGAATATATAAAAATCTTTACCTTAGAAAATCTTTATAATGTTCTGTAGACTGAACTCGCATGGGTACAAATTCCTTTAAGCAGTTCTGAAATAATTTGTGAAACATGCTGCATGAATTTTTGGTGATATAAAGTACTTTCTTTGTCTTCTCTATTGGATGATCTGCTTATGTCACAAGAGGTTTCGTTATTTATCATCAGTACTAACAAACTGATAAAATTTTTGGTGCTCTACTGCACTACTGCCAATTCTTCTAATCCCTGTAAAGCCAATCATTAGATATCATTCATAGCATCTATAGAAGTTGAGGGAATAACTGTTGTTTTCATTGTCATTCCTCAACAAAAATTAAATAAATAAGAAAACCTGAGGAGAAACCCATACTAAAATTAACCAAGATTTAATTTTGTTGTGTTTTTTTTATCTTTTTCAAAGTAAATAATTGCAAGAGAATGAGTATTTACTTCAACACAAAACAAGTCCTTTTGATTTGAAACAAAAATACAATACTGGGTACTTGTAAATGAAAGAAATCAGTAGTGCCACCAGAAAGCCAGAGGAATAATTTTCCTTATATTCAGAAGCACAGTGTCTAGGGGTATTCATCAAGGATGAATAGAACCGTGCTTCAATTCTTGCCTCTACCTAAAGGGCTTTTGAGCTCATCTCTCCCACAAGGACATTCAGTGCACCTGAATGGACAATGTTTTAAGATTCAGCTAAGTAGACAGTTGATTATTTTCATTCACTATTCCTTTCTTTTGAAAATTACATCAGTATATATAATTGTTCTCTGTTGTTTCACTACAAGAAGAGATGTTGACATCAACAAACTTAGGACTTTTTTTTTTTCTGTGTCTGACCAGAATCTCAGAATATGCTCCATACACTCAATACTACTAGAAAAGAGTCTGATCCCATTTCTTATCTACAGGAAAATATTTATTTTAAGGTTTTTTGTTTACTTTACGCATTCCACTTAACAATATATGAAGACATTGAAAAGCTATTTAAAGTTCAATCTATGTACTTGAAAACTGCAGTAAATGAAGCATTCAATGGAACATTTATGATATCCCAGAAAATTTAAAAAAAAATAACATTAAGTTCGCCAAGTTTTCTTGATTCAAGATCTAGGGTAAGATAACACAACAACTTGATATACTTGATATATAGACAACCTGATACATGGTTTGCCCCACACCTCATGGATTTCCTTGCTCATATGTACCGTGTAAAATTACAGCATTGCTGCTCTTTTAAGCTCTTGTACATCTTATGCTGCATTTCCCTCAGGAATATCAGTAATGTCTAATGTGTTTAATGAACGCTAGTGAGACCCTAACTGAACAAATAAAGAGCCACGGGGGCACTTAATGAGGTATGGAATCAAACATCAACACAGTAGGGAGTAAGACCCAGCAGTGAAGAGTGCAGAAAAGACTATAATTTTATATATTATAACCCCTGGTGAAAAAAAACCACACAACCAAACAAAACCAAACTACAAGAAAAATCTATACTATTGTCTACTACTCATATTCTCAAGCACTTCCAATAAACCTTAAAAAAAACAAATCTCTTTACAATGTAACAATTTCTATGCTTGTGTAACATGAACTGTTTCTTGGTGATAACATTTTTATTTAATTATGTCTGTGAGCATCATAACTTATATTGATGAACATGGATTGGCATAGTTGTTTAAGCCTATAATGAACTAAATGTTACACAGAATACAATTTTCCTCTTCATTTACTTTAATTTATTCTAGTTGTAAATGCCATTGCCTTCCATGATTACAGAATAAATCTCACTGTAGGATCAACTACTACATTTAAGAATTAGACTTAAGAGTTGTTTTGTAATTATGTGCAGTTTTTCTGCCATTATATCTCAGCATTTTTATTTTTAAAATATTTTGAGACCTAATGACACAAAGCATCAGTTCCAACATCACAGAACACTTAACTATTGAATTTCTGTCAGCATTTGACTGCTCAATTGAACTACATTTTGTTAGTATGGTCACTTCAATGTTTTCTCAGAATCATGGAATCACAGAATCATAGGGGATAGAAGGGACCTCAAGAAATCATTGAGTCCAACCCCCCTGCCAAAGCATGTTCCTTAGGGCAGAATGTTTAATATTTTAAATAAAAATCATGGTAAATAAAATTAATTTTAGCTTATTTGTGCCAAAATGTAAAAATATTGGTGAACTTTGTGGAGATAGACTGATATACTATAACCATCACTCCAAATGCTGCCACCCCTCCCCTCATCCTTCCTCTTCCCCAAGCCCCTTGTAAACTGAGCATGACATCATATGGTATGGAATATCCCTTTGGCCACTTGAGATCAGCTGGCCTGGCTGTGTCCCCTCCCAACTACTCGTGCATTCCCAGCCATCCTGATGGTGGTATGAGAAGCAGAAAAGGCCTTGGCTCTGTGTATGTACTCCTCAACACCACCAAAAACATCTCTATATAACAAAAACATCTCTGAAACACTGTTTCAAGCACAAATCCAAACATAACCCCATACTAGCACACAGATCTGTAAACACTGCATAGTTGTACCTTTCAGAAGGGAAGTTGCATCAGGGGACATATAGATTGGATATTAGGGAAAATGTCTTCACTGAAAGAGTGGTCAGGCATTGGAACAGGCTGTACAGAGAGGTGGTGGAGTCACCATCCCTGGAGATGTTAAAAAAGCATGTAGAAGTGGCACTCCAGGACATGGTTTAGTAGACGTGGTACTGGACAAACAGTTGGACTTGATCTTAATGGTCTTTTCCAACTTTAAAGTTTCTATGAAAGAATGTGATTGTTCTTTTGTTTTAAGATAATTTTCAGAAGTTTCAGTATGATTTCTGTAGCAATGGACATATGTAACACTCCAGGATAGAGAAACTTTTTATTAAAAGCTATTGCATGCTAGCTGGATTCAGCAATTTGTTGACAATGAATGCTATTATCCAAGCTAAAGAATTCACTAACATGCCCATCTGATCCTAATTCACAACATAATCTGAACAACCCCATTGCTGTAGAATCTATTGGAATAGAAAGGGTTAGGAGCTCATGTTTTCTAACCAGATACATAATCCCCACTAAATGATAGATTGAGTCAGATTGTGATTAATTACCATACTGATACACAAACTAATCACCACTGCTATCTCTTTAAGGCTATTCTGAGATTAAAACCTGCAATGCTTTCCCCAGAAATGATCCCTCATTTTATTCTGTAGAAAAAGAACAAAAAAAATTATCCTCCCTCTGCTAGCATCAATTGTTATAAACAAGCAAAATTTCAAGTATGCAATGAGAACTTATGTATTAGCAGTAGTGACCAAATTCATACCTGCAATTATAAATTAACCCAAACAATTCTAAGCAAAACTACTGAAAAAATAGAAAATAGTATATTTGGATGTACTTTACATGCCACAGTTTGTAACTACTCAGATTCTCTCCCGCTTGATTTAATCTTTCCTGCCTCATTTTGGTTTCCTTAATTTCACCAGTAAAGACCTAATTTAGAGGTCACTGGCAAACTGACTTCCTGTGTTGTTGTTTGTACCAAATTGCTTTTGTCTGCGAGAGTTGCGCTTTACACTTACTGAGAAACGGGAAAAACACATCTTAGTAACTTAGAAGGTCTTCTATCAGTATAGCTCTGTCTGGCCATATGGTACAAGTTAACAAAAATTATCTGAAGTTTGCCAAGAGCCCAAGTAAAGCAGTGAACATTCCATAATATGTGACGGGCTGAAACAAAATATAAAGATAAAAATAAAAAGAATTTAAATAAAAGGATCTGAGAAAAAATAATTTTCTTTCTTGACAGCTGATTATCATCACCCGTTATGTGCTAGTGACCTGGCCTTCCTCCAACCTGTATGTTAATTCGTCACTTTGTGCAGCATATATGATAGGCTTGTAGGTGATTTTAGCAATCCTGTAACTTTGCCAGGGAAGATTTTATACATCTGGAAAGGTGATCAAAGTTCCTGATGAGCTCAGATAAACCTTCAGATAAACCTTCTGGAAATCTTTTTTTCTTCTTTCTTCTTGCATATTTCCTATCTACAAGCAGAAGACTGTTCATAGGAGGAGAAGGAAAACACACAAATGAAACCAGAGGTACATTAATTCTACCAAATTTTCAGGTTAATCCTAACTTTATTCAAAGAAAGAGTGGCATTTTTCAAACTTTCTGGGCAGACGACCGCCAATGTGTCAGTGCCCAAATGTATTTGAAATGGTGGGGATTTTCTCCACAGAAGATAAAATTCTGTACTCAGAATTTTAAAAACTAGAATCATGTATCACCTTGAAGCAAATGAAATGCAAAAATCTCTTGTATACTTGTATATGATGGTTTAACAAAATTCTTAAATGTCTGTGACCAAAAACACTCGACGGGAGGGCTTTTTAAAATAATAGTAATGATGATTTATTTAAAACCCACGTGCAGACTCCATAAGTCACTACCGCAGGTGTTACGGATACAGGGGAGAAATGCACTGTTGCAGTTCAGAAGTACGACTACACTCATCACAGCCACAAGAGAGTCACAAAATGCGCTACTGCCAACGGAGCAGTCACGAAATGCGGTATTACACCCGCAACAGGCCCGTCACTCACCATCACCGCCCGCGGGCACGTCACAAGAGTCAGTATTACAACCAGAGCAGCTCCATGGCACACACTGTCACAGCTCACAAGTGCACTAAATACTACACGTGCGTTAGTCAATCGCCCGAGACTACAAACTTAAAGCATATCAAATATTCACTTACCCCTCTCTCCAGGTAAGGGTTCTCGATAAGTTACCTTAGCCAGCGTCCTGGACAAGGGGGAAGGGTCTCCTCGCAGAGTAGGAGAAGTGGCTCCCCCTTCTCTGACCAATCCGAGGGGTTTTATTTGTTTTTATGTCTTTGATCCGCGGGACAGTGGGCAGGACTGGGCAGGGAGTGGACAATACCACCTGCCATGTTTGTCACCAACACCTTTCCTCCTTATCTCATGCCCTATCTGTTGGCTATCTCTGTATTGTCTGGGCCCATTGAAGCCAAATGGGGATCCTCTGGCTTGCCTTTATGTACTGCTAGGCAGCTGAATAGTGCCTTGATTGGCACTCAGGGCATATTGTTTGCTGAAGGAATTCAAGGCTCAACCCAGGTTTCAGTTCGTTGAATTATGCAGCACTTCCCCGTTTAGTCTCAAGTTTACAGGACAACTCAGGTTTGAGCTGGCTGCACAGTTCCCCATGAGCTGTGTTTGCAGAGATGGGGCCTGTCGTGGTTTTACCCCAGCTCTGAGTCGCGATCCACGCAGTTGCCTGCTCTTTAAAGGAAAAGAGGAGGGGGAGAAGGGGGGATGGGGAGTGGTGGGGGTGGGAAGGAAGTGATGGAAGGGAAAAGGAAGGGGAAAATAACAACCCAAAACCAAGAACCCAAAAACCCGTGGGTTGGGATAAGGATAGTTTACTAGAATAGCAGAAAGATAAAATATAACAATGCTAAGAGGACTTTAGAGAAAAAAATGCATGAAACTATTGATACACAATGCAGTCTCTCCCTGAACCACACAACTCAGGCTGTGCAACCCAGAGCCATGCCAGAGCCTGACCATCCCCCAAAAACCAGCACATCCTGGAGCCACCCGCTTCTTCTCCCACCAGCCCCCCTTTATACTCAGCATGACATAATTGGCATGGAATACTCTCTTTGGCCAGTTTGGGTCACCTGTCCTGGCTTCGTCCCCTCCTTTCTCATTAATGGGGAAATATGAAGAACTGAAAAAGTCCTTGACTGCTTGACAACAACTAAGAACATCAGGGTGTTACCAGCACTGCTCCCATTTTAACACCCAAACACAGCATTCCATCCACTGCTACAAAAGAAGTTAACTCCATCCTGACTGAAAACCAGGACAGGGCCTCAAGGCAATTCAAGGCAGAGTCACTTTCACAACCCCCATTGAGCTGCCTGATTCATTACCAAAACCTGTTTGTGGAACTCTGAGCCAGATGATCCTTACAATGTCTTAAGCCGGTGCTTGGATCACCTTCTGCATCTCTAGTGAAAAAATATGTACATGACAGTTTTTCAGTATGCAATATATCCTTAAATTCATTTCAGCAGCTATCCACAAACGTCCTTCTTCAGTGTGATTGTATGGAACATGAAGATGGATGGTGAAACTAAATCAGAAAGTCAAAGGCAACCTGTTCTAATGTGCCAATGACATCTGTAGATGCTATTGTAATAAAGAAACCACCTACCTGAATTTCCATTTGGGGTTGAAGGAAGAGGTATATGGTAGTATGATAGATAAACATTTTAATGAATATGTGGAAGAAATGAAAGTCTGTCTTTTTCTGTTTTACTCCTGGAAAGTCCATGTCATGCTGAGGCAGAATATTTTTAAAGGATGCTTTATTCATGTTTATCAGCTTTTCACTGTCTCTGAAATACCTTCCAATCCATTGTGCTACAGAAACAAAATATTTCCTCTGTATTTTGGGACAACAGAGAAATTTCCCATTTTGAGCAGAGGCCAGTTTAATATATAGCAGGTAATGATGAAAGCATTCACCTCAGCTAGTTAAGTAATAACATTCAAGATAATTTCTATAAACAGTTGGAGAACATCTAATAAGATCTAATATGCTTGCTTTCTTCTAGGTTTTTCAAAGTATGGAATTTTGCATGCAATTTAATGTCTTTGATATTTGTTGATTTACTAGTGTCGATTTTTTGTGATAGACAAAATTACTTTCTAATCTTGAAAAATATTTCTATTAGACAATCAAAATAATATTTATTTTTAAATTTTTTGAAAGAAATTATTCTTCTGATAGTTCAAATACTGACTCTGAGTTTGTTCTAACAAACTAGATGCATTTAAACCTAAAAACATAGCAATATAGTTTCTCCTGACTCTATATTTATCCAGTGTCGAAAGAAAAGCTTATGTTGTCCACAGCAACTTCAGTTCCTCCAATCTGCATTTCTCCTGGGAGAGGTTTTTCTTTTCCATTGCCTATAGAGGACAATTAGGACTTCTGCAGAAATATCTAGTTTTCTTGAATGCTGCTGAAATTGAGTGCTTTATGCATCTTGTATTGCTGTTTGGTACTAAAGTTATCTAGGTGAAATGACCTTTATATACGTTTCCTACTCATACATACATGCTCTTTTTCACTGAACTTGTCCGCCTGCCTGTCTTTTTCTCCATTTCTTTTTCAACTTCTTATCCATCAAATTAATTGGATTTGTCCATGTTTTTGCAGACTCAGAAGCAGTATCTAAGCAGATTCAGAAACACACAAGACATGCTTACAAGTACACATGTAATGGAAATCCCCAAAATGTAGTTTCTGCAGGAACTCAAATAAAAAAACATCCCAAAGATAGGATAACTTGTCACATCTACAGAAGACATTTTCCCACCTTCCTAGATTTTAGCTACATTGAAAATGAGAGTCCCATCACCATTTTAGAACATGATTTAAAAAATTTAGAATCCAGATAAAGGAAAAAATACATTGTGTCAGTTAAAGTTCTCTTTTGAATCCAATCTTACCTGACTCTCATTATAAATTGCTAGTTAGCTGGATGAAGAATTAAAGGTGACAATCCTGTTGCTAGAATTACCCAATATAAGAGCACTCAGAGAGTTTAAGAGGCTAGCTACCCTAGAAATAACTAGCAACGGCCACATCATCCTTTCAGTTTTGTAGCAAAAGGCTTTCTCTCACCTCATTAATGAGCTGTGCTTTGGCAGAGCAATATTTCCCCAAAGTATTTTTGAGTACTTTCATTGGTGGACTATAGGTCTTCAAATTAGTGGAATATCTTTCTGCAGTTTAAATTTGTGATGGAAATAATTTAAACATTAAACTGCCTGTAAATTGTTTGCTTACTTAAGACTAGGGCTTAAATGTTTTGCCCCACTGCAATAGCGAAAAATCGCCATGAACCCAGAATAATTTGAGGTGGACTATTCAGAAGGTATGGCAAAACAGAATGTGTATCATTATTGTTATGTTGCCCAGTAACTAGACCTTAACAAAAATGCAAATCATTCCTTATGAATGCTAATTCAGTTTCAATATCTGAGGGTAATAATAAGAACTACAAATATGTTCCATTGAATGACAGATTATGAAAGGGTGTCTTGTATCATTTAATCATTTTTCCCTTGAGAAAGAAAAATAGCTATACTTTAAAACCCTAATGGCTCTTTCCTATTGTAAGAACAATTATGTAATCCATAGACATAGTGGTTTTAAAATTTGTTTTCCAAATTAGTAGTACTGTAGACTTTCTATTCTAGATAAAGGCCCAGAATTCAGAATTCTAGAATACTATGCTAAGCCTTTGCTATATGTCCCTACATAAATCATATCTCATTTTTTGTATCTCATTATTATGTTTCATAAAATTCCCCCAAAGGGAAGTTGTTGTTGCTGCATTTTAAGGAAATACTGGATGACAATCATTTATGTTACATAAATGGAAAATATTCTTGCCATACAGAAGGATTTAAGAACAATTTATCTTTCACAAAGACCTTTCTGGCAGAACTCTTTAATAGAGTCAAACTATTTTCAAATATGGTGAGACGCTTTATTTATCTATTGCAAACATCAATGTAATCATTCATTCATGTAATAATTCAGCCTTCAAGGATGTCAAGTGGTAGGTTAGTATTGCCAGTACCTAAATGTCCAAAGAGTCATTTGCTATCTCAGCCTTAAACTTTTCATTCTTACATTTTATATCTCCTAAAGATCTCACCCACTGGACTTATCTACTATGATGACAGAGGAAAATAATTTCATGTAGCTTGGGGAAACCTATCAAAGCCTGACATGCTTCCATGGTTGGGCCAGATGAGATTTAAAGGGAATATTTGCCTGTAGGGGAATAGCAGTCTCTGCATGATGTTTTTGTGTATCTTCCCTACAGAGCACATTCTGATGAGCCTTTATCTGCAAAAAGATGCCAACTTGAGCATATTTCTCTTCAACCTAAATTAGTGGTTTCTGCTTTTTAAAAAACCCATCCAGAAACTGGGCCCTACCTGTGTAACATGAATTGTTTTATTTTTCCCTTCACCTTACTCCCTTTAATTGTTTTAAGTTATGTAGTAGCCAGCTGTGTTTATTAAAAGGTGATATTAATGTGTGTGATTTCAAACTAAAACAGCTTTAGAACCTCCTAACTAACTGACAAACCTGAAAGCAGAAACATGTCAGCTACATTGCCATTTTTGAGATTCAGGTTTGGATGGGAACACCTTGAAAATACATGAAACTCTGTGGCACACATTCCCTAATACACACACAATAGCAACCTGTATCTGACTCCACTCAGTAATCAGGTCTGATGAGCTGATGGATCTGCCATGGGAAAACAGCTCAGATTTGAACACTTCTGGCTGCAGTAAGCAAGAAAACAGAAATACATGACAACTGCTTTTATGATATTCCTTCCATTTTAAGCAGAATACAAGGAAGAGGTATGCAAGTTCATTTACTATACTTTAAAGTCTGCAACCAGTTAGCTAGTGGGGATGTAAAAAGTCAGAAGCAAGCAGACTGTGGTAGAGAAGCAATATGTTTCTACAAAATAAAGGCAAGAGATAAAGAATATAAAGAGGTAATATAAGAGGACATCCTCTATTGCATATACAAAACTGGAGAGCTTCTTTACAAAGGAAGGGTGTTAGTTAACACAGGGAGTTATTGTCCCAAATGAATTTATTTTCTTCCTTGTTAATTTTTTTGCAATGAGTCCAAGAATAATGGCAACCACGGCTCTATTAATCAACTACATGCAGGAGAATAAATTACTATCTGGAAAGGAGACATAGAGGTGAAGCTTATGAGGAACACCAACACATCCTGTGAGGAAGACAATAAAATGTAACTCAGTGGAAGGCTACCCAGGGAGTATGAAAATAAAAAATATATCCCACTTTATTCATGCATGAACCTGAATATGTATGTGTGAACATACCTGAATGTCCCCTCTGAATGCCCTGTTTATTCTGTACTTCCAAGTACTACAGCCAAATTTGTGTTAGAGTATTGGTACTGTTCAGTTAACTGCAAAGGCAGTTCTGATGTGGATCAGCCTCATAACCCATATCTGTATGCATTGATTTTAGATGCTGTACATCTTCCTGTATCACATTTTGTATGATTTATTTTTTATTTTCTATTAATAAACAGTCTATTGTGAGAGGTACAACATTAATCTTCCTGGAAACTTTGCAGCATCTCAGGGCATTATCGCTCTATCTACAGTGATTTGAAATAATGTGGTGAAAAAAGAAAAATAAAAGAGAAATATATATGAAAAAATGTCTTCTTATCTGGCAGAAAACATTAGTAAAACGTTTTTGCATTTACAGTTAGAGCAAAAAAGGCTAGAAATAGATTGCGTGTTCACCACCAATGGCAAATGCTTCCTGAATTAGTATGCAACACATATGAGCAATCTTCACCAAGCAAAATAGCAATAGATGCATAGTAATTATGTTAGAGCAATATAGACATTATCTAGGAAGGTAGAGTTTGGAGCACATCTATGGGGAGTGTAAGAGACACAACACTGAAATCCAAGTGATTCCATAAGCACGTGAGTGCATGCATGTGGACAGCCACACACTGAGTCATGCATCCTCTAGCATTTGCAAGATATATCCTTCATTTTTCATGCATGCCACACAGAGAGGCAGAACAAACTACTACTTTCAGCAGAAATGCCTGCCAAGAATACAATAGCAGTTCAAAAATCATGCATTGCCTGCTAAGTAAATAAAAGAACATTCTATAGGAATAAAACATTTCTAATTATGTTTTAAAATATTTGCAAATGATTAAGCACTGCATACCTCGTTTTGTCATCTGTCTGTTTTACTGTAATTCATTTGGGCCATATTTTTTCTTCACTACTTTTAAGCTCTTCAGCTCATTAATTTGCTATCCAATTATATCTAATTACTCATTCACAGCAGTATACCTAATTTTCAAGAACTAGAAAATTTATATTGTCAAATGTTCTGAGAATGTGTTCAACACAGAAAATTGTTTCACATTGTTTAAACCCCATCATATTTATTTGGCAAAAACCTGGACCAGCTTTTTCTAATCTAGAAATATACTATTACCTTACGGTCCCATTTTACTTTATGGAAAGGAAATAAACAATAGGACATTTTTGCTTGTTTAGAATGAGCAAATGCTTTACCACTGTCTGTTTAAAGTTAAGACCAATAGTAGCTGACCTGTTTGAGAAGCTCAAACCAACATTTGCTCTCTTTTATATCCAAGAAGAAACTATGTCATACCTGGCACTTTTAAGGTTTGCATTGTCTTTTTCTCTGGGCTGTTAAACATGTTTTCCAAATTCTTTTATTTCTTCTTATTCAACAAGAGGGCTAGGTTGGCTTTCAACAATGTTGCTGGTGTCTCTCTCCAGACAGAGTCATACATTGTGGTGATTTATTGAGTTGAAATTTGTTCAGTTAAATCTTGTTCTGAGGTGGAAGGGAATTCCTTTAAATAGAAATTTGGTAGTATGGGTGTCTTTGGTAAGTAGACTCTGCAACAGAAATATTTTGCCATCTCTGCTTAAAGGAGGGAAACAGGACTGGGGAATTGATCGTGTCCCTTAGCTTGGCACTGGTGAATCCACACCTCAAGTACTGTGTTCAGTTTGGGTCTCTCACCATGAGAAAAACATTGAGATTCAAAGAAAGGAAACAAAGCTGATGAAAGGTCTAGAGAATCAGTCTTAGGAGGAGTGGCTGAGGGTACTGGAGTTGTTAATCCTGGAGAAAAGGAGGCTGAGGAGGAAACCATAGCACCTAAAAGGAGGTTGTGGCCAGACAGGTGGTCTCTTCTTTCAAGTAATAAGTAATAGGACAAGAAGAAATGGCCTCAAGTTTTGCTAGGGGAGGATTAGATTGGATGTTAGGGAAAAATTCTCCACTGAAAGGGTTTTCAACCATTGGAACAGGATGCCTAAGACAGTGGTTGAGTAACCATAGTTGAAGTAAGTTAACAGATGCATGGACGTGGTGCTTAGAGACATGGTTTTATAGTTGAACTGGTGGTGAACTCGTTGAACTAGTGTCAAACCTTGGAAGTATGATAAAGAGAATTTTCAGTTGATGCAATTTCAAACTTTCAAAGTTAGTCTTTATTTCTATTAGGTGGGGGGGCAAAAAAAAGTCCAGTAATAAAGGACATAACCCACTGTCAACTACAGAGATGCAGCCTCATAAGAACTGCAGAATAATAGAACTGCAGCAGTTATTGGGTAGGAAGAGGACGTTCTGATTTGACTTATCAGCTAGAAGCCTTAAGAAAAATGTCCAGAAGTACCTCACAGTTAGGTCAGGCTCCATTTGATATACCTCCTAGCAAGATCTTGGGAAGAGGACAAACTATCCACTACAGATATTGTCTGTAATAAACTGATGATGAAACCATTGTCTAAGAATGGACTTTTCCCAGCTGTATCTGAGTGTGTTAACCTTTGTTTTGGTCAGCTAAGCTGTTGGTTTGTTTTCAAGCAAAATATGCACACATTAGCCCAGGAGAAAAAATCAAAACTTGAAATAATTTATTGGAAAGTCCTCCAGAAAGCTTATGATTGAAACATCTTTATGACCCAACTGGTAACAGTCATGAAATATTTTTCAAAACCGAATTGGCCAGAGCAAGAGGCATCCCATCTGTCTGAGGAAGTGTGATCTCTAAAAATAACATGGAGAAAGAGGGAAACAGATTATAATAGAAGCATGTTACTGATGCCATCTCAATTGGGAGCACATTAAGGATTGTCTTTTATCAATTTCCATGGATTCAGAAGCAGGAATCAGACATTAGAGAAGGGATATATATATTACTACAATTCGAGGTGCTCCACAGTTTCTCATCTGCTACCAGCTTTTGCTGCAGAAAATCAAGAGACTTTTGAAGGTCCTTTTGTTATACTGTCTAGCCCCATACAAATAATTGAGGTACCACCTACAGTGGTTTAAGAAACCCATATTTTGGAACTGAATCCTACCCTAAGTGCTTATCATCTAAACATTCTGTTGTACATTTGCCTTTGAAAAAGGTTGTTCCCAAAAGAAGGAGAATCATATCCTCTTTCAAGCATTAGACAACTTCTAAACAAGAAAGGCCACTTTGTGGATGTCTCCAGTGAGAAAGATGTTATATTCATTATTCTAATAATATGTTGTAGGGATATTATGGATGGCCAGAGAACAGAAAGTCACAGAATCCCTAGCTTGGAAAAGACCTTTAAGATCATCGAGTCCAAAGTCAGCAAGAGGCTTTGCTAATTTATTTGTTACAGAGATCCCACAGTCCAGGCTACAATTAAGGCTTGGCAGGCTCCCAAGCCCATCACCATACACCTATATTGCTGCCTGTAAAGCATGCAGTGGGCTTTATTAGCAGATTTATAATAGAAGTTCAAACTTTAGCTGCAATTGTGAAACATGAGTTTGGGACCCTGTTAGGAAGGGCCCTAGTCTCATTTCTATGCCTCTTGTCAGTCGCTATTTAAAGTTACCTTGGTTAGGCTTGGAACAGAATGAGCCTGTCCTGTTATTTCTACAAGTCTGTAAACCTCCACAAAGTTTCTTTTATGTTCAGTTGCTCCTGCTAAAATCTCTGCATGATTTTCCTCATGGACCTCATAACCCTACAATCAAAGAACTAATACAAAGATATATGAAACAAGAAAGAAAATCCTCCTTCTACTCTGTATGAAGCGAGGAGAGCTGATGGTCTGTGGGAGTTAGCTGGTGATTCACAGTAAGGAAAAGTTCAGGATTCCTTTTTCTCAGCATTTCCCAAGTAACATAGAAATAACCAAAAAGACATGAGCAAAACAATACTACTTAGTAACAACCACACTTGATGTCATGTGGTGGAAGCCTTAAACAAAAAATTATAACCTTATAATGTTAAGTGATTTTCACATTAGGAGTTTATCATTCTGTCTCTCAGTAGAATATGTTGAAGAATAAAACAGAAGAACGATGCTGTGATAAACAGTGGGGTAACATTTTAAATGTTCCTAGCAATAGGACAGAATGATATTATCATTGTAAAATGAGGGTGTTAAGTTTTATCCTTTCCAGGGGCATTGTGAGATTACTCGGTGATGATAATTATCCAAGAATGAAACAGAGTTGCCTTCCTTCCAAAGTCTGCATCCTTCTATAAATTTATGAGACAAAATGGACAACACTGCTCTGTGTTTTCAGCCCAACATGATTATCAGTGGTAGCCTGGATTAGAAAAGTATCTGTAGCTGTGCTAGTAAATGACCATTCATTTTAAGTACTGCATTCTTTTCAGAATTTGGGAGTCCTGCTGAATTAGCTCATCTCTAAATGAATGAAAATCCTTCAGAAAACATGAAGGTTTGGTTTATTCTTTTGTTTTTTATTATATGACTGAAGAGGTAAACATTTGGTTTCTGGACTTTTCTACAGATTTATCATATAAGTAAGAACAGTCACGCACACATATAAAAAGCTTTATTTCATGTATGGAACACCACTGTCTTTGTCTGTATGCTTTGGGACCACTGTTCACATCTGTATTTCCCAGTGAAACAATCTATAATTTACTAATTCTGGTGACTTTCATCCCTCCAAGGAGTTTGTTCAAAGATTTTCTGCTTAAAGCAGTATAAAAACACACAGTTGCAATGGTAAATATAATACATTAACTACCCTCTCACATTGCACTGGAGGAAAAATTAAGTCTCAGAGGTGTTTCTGGTATTTGGAATAAGAGTTCTCATCACTTTTTGACATGGGATTACTCCTCTGGGTCTCCTTTTCGGAGCATCATTTCTTATTATGGTGCAGCAGTGACGGTAAATATCCAATAGTGGGCGTGTGCTCCTCTACTCATGCCTGAAGGAGTTTAAGTACTGTTTTGTTAATGTCATACAGTACATCCACTACAGCTCTTCTGTAGACTTCTCAAGTTTCTTTCCTCCCAAAAGACAATAACCCATGCATTATGTCATTTAGTGGAAAGAATAAAAGAACCAAGCTGTTACAGGCAGTTCATTTGCCTGGGAGAAGGCTGAGGCACTGAACAGAAGTGTGAATTACAACAGCACCCGTTTGAAAGTGGAGCCTACTCAGTAAGCGCATGCAATGCAGAGTAGCACCCTAGGTCTCTGCCCCTTATCTGCAACCCTCTACTCCATATCCACAAACAATAGGGTTCCCAAAATGAAAGTTATATTGCAGAAGCTGTGTCAGAGGTGTGAAGCTACTGAAGCACAGGGAGATGATACAGCATTTATGGTGCAGGCTCAAATGCGAAGAAGTAAGAGACGGGCAAAAATTCTAGGTCATGTTCAGTATGAGAGACAGAACAGCTCTGTGTCTTTGACCTCTAGTGCCACCAAGAACCACACACAGGAAAACATTTTCATTACAGTTAATCCCAATTACTCACAGTCTGATGGCAGAGAAATGAGACCCCTTCGATTTATGGACTCCATTTCAGATAACATGCTTAGCTATAAAGATGTATAAACCTGGAAAAGTTTGCTGTGGTTCTTCACCTAATACCACAAAAAAGTGGAATCCTATATAAAGGAAAAAGCAATTTTCCTTTTCCATGGGCCAGATTCTTAACATGCATAAAGTGGCGTCAAATTGGTCTGGATAGAACTCCATGACGGTGTAAAAGCAGAAAACCTGATATCAGATGACAAAAAATACAATTAATGGTGCATTGAGAAGCAAGTTTGTAGAACACAACCTGTTGAATCCTCAAATCTGTCTGCTAGATTAACAACGAAATGATAAATTAATAATCACTATCTATGACCTTTTAGAAAATGTGAGAAGTGAAAGTATTTTTTCCTTAATTTTTTATATACTGCTTGATTTAATATCCTAACTAATATAAAATATTCTGTGGGAATTTAAACTCCTGAAAATATTCAAGA
Source organism: Gallinula chloropus (assembly GCF_964237585.1). Taxonomy (NCBI): domain Eukaryota; kingdom Metazoa; phylum Chordata; class Aves; order Gruiformes; family Rallidae; genus Gallinula; species Gallinula chloropus. The sequence continues at coordinate 41,817,901 of NC_140085.1, read as the reverse complement.
AGATGACATTAACCTTTAGTACCACACCAACTTATCAAAATGGATTTTGTTATTTCAAAACATTGGTTAGAATCAACATTTCTACTTGGTATACTTTTCAGATTGCAAACTCTTTCATTGCAACAACGTCCCTGTATTTATGAATATAATTTTTCATGTTATGGGCACTACAATAATGCAAGTCACCAAATATTTCTAAATTTAATGGAAAAAAAAGTGCATTGATGATATACTTCAAATTACTTTTGAAGCTGATAGTGATTATAGCAACTGTTAATCCAGGGTGGATAAAACTCAACATGTGTTTCACGTATGCCTCATTGTCTTCTGGGTTGTTGATGAGTTTCTTTGGAAGAAACTCAGAGGAATTGTGTTGTTCATTGGGAATGAAGAACAGATGTGTGTAATGAGTGTCTGGGGTGAGATAGAAATCTGTTCAGCTATATATTACATCAGATTTTTTTCCTATCATTCTCAATTAGCTTTTGGAGAGCATTGACTACAATGTCACCAGCTGCTCTTTCAACAGTCTGTACAATTTTTACTAAGTAAACCCCCTATATAGTGTATTTACTAAGTAAAAGACCCTATATAGTGGATTTTACATTCCATTTCATTCTACTGTCTAGTTAAAAATTACAGGATGGATAGTAGTGAAGCAAGATGCCTATGCTTCTTCTATCAACCTTCTTTACCTTCTCTTTTCCTGTTATATTTAGCAGTAACTGAACAAAAGTGAGCTATATAAAGTACATGAATACTTCTATCAGCTTTTACCTTCGAATCTCTATAATTTCTTTTTTTATCAAATTATTTTGCATCAAAATGTCTAATCTAGGCTATATGAATGATTAGACCAATTTTCCTTTTCTACACTACTGTATTGAAAAAAGCTGAATTATTATACAGATCTACTTGGTTTGATATACTTTATTGAGTTTATCAGGTAGGATGTATTTTGTAAATCAATGTCGTGTCAGAGGCAAATGCCATGATGAATTCCTGCAAATCTTTCAATTTCATCCTAGTCAATACATTTTTGTACATAGCTTAGTTTGAATTCTAGAGACAGAGAGCAAGATCCACAAAAGTTCTTTGTTCCCTATCTCCTTTAGTGTGAGGAATTGTTGCATCCTGTTAAGGATCTATTGTAAACACAGACGCATTTGGTAACGTCAACAATTACCTTTAGAAATACATATTTGCTTTTCTAACTCCCCTAGGGATATGGGTCAGGGAATTGAAAAATGGAAATAAAAAGGAAGACTTCAGGGTTGAGATTAAGACAGTTTAATAGGTCAGAAAAGGAAGATTAACAACAAACAAATAAGCATATATATATATATATATGTATATATATTTAAAAAAGCAAGTGAACAGGGCTCTTTCTCACCACCCAAAGCCAATGCTCAGCTAACTAGTTCCTGAGCTGCCTTGCCTCCTGGCCTACCCCCCAGTTATAAGTGAAGCATGACATCATATTGTATGTAATATGCCTTTATTCATAGAATCACAGAATGGTTTGCATTAGAAGGCACCTTAAATATCTATTTCCAAACACCTGCCATGAGCAGAGACACCCTCCTCTAGATGAGATTGCCTAAAACCCCATCCAATCTGGCCTTGAATACTGCCAGGGAGGGGGTGTGTCAGTTTGAGTAAACTCTGCTGGCTGTGTGCCCTCCCAATTTCTTGAGCCCTCACCGCCTTCTCATTGGCAGGGAAATATGAGAAGCTGAAAAGTCCTTGACTGCTTGGCAACATCTAAAAACATCAGCATGTTATCAACATTATTCTCACCCTAAACCAAAAACCAAGCACTAATAAGCTGCTAGGAAGAAAAATTCACTCCATCCCAGCCAAAACCAGGATAATTATTGAAGACATTATACTACTTTTAGGTTCCTGTATCAAATTACCTGTGTTTGGACCTTTCCTCTATAAAGTCCTATTATTTTATGTACCAACAGAAGCAAGAACACTAGAATTTTATGGCACCTTAATTTTTGAACTGTAGTGCCCAGTTAGTATCTGAACATAAACTTCTACTTATTCTAGCAAGGGCAAACTCAAAGTTCTGTAATGACTGAAAACTCAACGAGCCACACAACTGTGCTGCAAGTTGTCAAGCCAAGTCTGAACATGTGTTTGCCAGGTGCTTGGCACAGTGGGCAAGAGAAAATCTCTCACAGTGATTAGAAAGAAATTGTTCTTGTAGACATTAATTCCTTAATTCCTTTCTGCAGGGATGCACCATCTTTTTAAGTAGATAGTATGAATATTCTCTACATAGGTGCATTGTTTCATAGACACTGAAAGAGAAGAAAGAGGATTTATAAAAAACCCTTAGGGCTCAGAGTAGCACCAAGAGGTTATCACATTAACAATTATTTCATCTTTCCTCTAATCAGGGCAGCCAGCCCTCAGCAAATGTCTGTTCAGTATTTCTGTGGCAACACAGATACACATTGCATGCATCATTTATCTAAGAACTAGTGGCAGCCAAATTTTAGTGTGAGGCTGGAAAGAACATTTATGAAAGGGCATCTGATGGCTTGAATAATGTCCCTGAGTATTGAACTGAATAACAAAACAGTGACTTCCTCTAGGAGAAGTAAACCTTCTCAAGCAGGTGGTATGAGGGATTTAAAAAAATTCCGTACGAAATAACACAAAAAGTTTAAAAAATGTATCTAAACGAATTTTGATCACAAATAAAAACATCTTGAAAAAAGATTTACAATTATTTCTGCTTAATTTTTTACTTTGAAGTGATTTATGCTGCAGTAGATACTGAAAGCCTTATTCTTTAATTTTTCTTCTCTGATTAAAATAGTGAATTATTTGGTTGTTAGAGATGGATTTTATGACAGTGTGTTAATGGTCAATCATTGTAATATCTACAAGTGCCTCATCTGATACAATCAATAGGGTTTTTCCTTGTTTCAGATGTCGTCTCTATGATAAATATCTGTCTTTTATGTTGTTGTAAACTGACCATGTGTCATGAAATGTCATGTACATTCATTGAATGTACAATAAATGAAAGCAATTTAAATTTTAGCTTCATACATAGCTAAAGCTTAAGTTCAATTAAACGCACACCTGGCTAAAGGTGTGCATTCCATTCTTGCCCATGTTTACTTTGAAAAATTGTTAAAGTTGATTTTTTCCAAATATTATAGGATGCCAAATCACTCAAGGATCAGGATGACAAAATATTGAACTATAAATTGCATGCTAAACAGAAGCAGACTATGAAAACTCTGAATAGGAAAATTTATCTGTTCCTGATAGACTACTGATTTATGTCATTAGGACTTTTCACTATCAGATGAAACATAGTTCAATGCTCTACTCGAAATTGCTACTGACAACTCTAATTATTTTATTAGGAGCTCTAGGTTGTTTATATTTGATCATAATGTTACTCCTTCCAAATTACAGACATGACTATGCTTGGATTTAGTGGAAGCCTTGTCATACATTTTACTAACTGTAGAATTCGGAATAGAAGTGCCGGTTGTACAGGCTGAGTTAATACCTCTATCTCACATTACTTTTTTAACTGGACTGTGTATTTCCATGTACAAGCTTACCTTAATAAAAAATTAGAATAGCAGCTACATCTTATACACTGTGTGAGATAGCCTCTGAACTGGAACAAATACCAGATCACCGTAGTTTAAAAGAGTTTATGAGCAAGTGAATATCAATTATGAAAAAAGAATATTTTAATACCCAGAAGTCCAGTTAAATATTTAAAAAGAGAAAAAAGAATTCTCACTAAAGATACTTGTATACATGAAGAGTTCATGTATTCATGTATGCAGTCTCAGTATGAAACTCAGAATAGGAATAATTTTTTTTTCATGTTTCAAGGCATAGCCTTAATTTTATGCTAATTCATATAACACTGCAGTTCTAAAATCACTCTTTATACCACAGTGTTCAATGAATTGTAATAAACCCTAGGAAAATCACATAGTCTACTATGTTTATAAGTTTCTACAGCGTCTTCACAGGAAATGCTATTGTCCCATCACTTCCTGGCCTACTGGACATTCTTGGTTTTGAAACCACAGCCTTTAAAACTTTTCTCAAAATAGCCTTCAGAGTCAAATCATTCAGATAACACAATGTCTTATGTTCAGTAAACCAACAGATAGAAACTTTCCTGGGCTGCGAGAAATCCAAGTTCTGCTTGTTCTCTCAATGATGACAATCTCAATGAACATCTTCCAGAAGAGTATGGTTTTTACGATGATTCTTTCTCAGTCCATTCAGCTGAAAACATTTGATTTTGAATAAATAAAGACAAATAGAGGAACTGAGAACCTAGAGTTGAATACATCTGCCTTAGCTTAAGCGCTTAAAAGTTATACATCTAAGTCTGTTTTACTCAACGAGTCTCTTTTTAGAGTCAGTGAAGCAAAATAGGCACCAGAGAACCATTTGTCTTGTGCTGCTATAGAAATATAAGACAGGTCAGATGAATAGGCCTCTGGAGATACATCTTTCTCTCCACTGACCGTGAGAGGAGCATAGGTGACTATCTCATATTCAGTTGTATAAATTTTCAATGTCTAAAGTTAGATGAGATAAAATCCAACCCCATAGGCTAATGCAGGATACTAGGACAGGAGGGCATGAAACAGTCATTGCTCCTCTACTATCCAGGAGAATTTTCACAAATTAGAATGTGGCTGTCCATAATATAAGAGACAAATTTTACATGCCTTAGGAAAATACTCTGAAAATCTGTAAGACCAACAAGATAACCCAGTAGGATTAAAGACAGGGACAGGAATAGATGTCTTCTGTGAAAAAACATCACTCATCTGGGATATGGAGGTTGATTTACTTTTTGTGCTGTATGCTATCTTATTAAAAGGTAGTCTCACCTGGTAGATGTATATTCAAGTAACAAAAAAACCTACTTATTTTGAATAAGATTATCCTCACCTAAGTTTTCAATTTCTGTATGTGACACACAAAACTAGCAATTAAAAAATTAAATAATTAATCCCATAACACTTTCCCACAGAGCAGGTACTACTTCAACAAGTTAATGGAAGCTTTGTTAATGACCATGCATTAAGACATATTTTTCATTTCTTTCATTGTCAAGAAGTCAAGGTCCCTTTGGACAATCTTTTATCCTGCACAATATAGACTTTGGATATTGCGCTTGGTAAACTAGAAAACAGGACATTATATGATGCCAAGGTAATGAATTATGTACTAAAATACACAAATCTATACTAGTTTTCCATGCTGCCATGCACATCCTGGGGTTAAAATAACTGGTGTAAAATTTAGGTTATTTGTATGCTCCATGAGTTTTGCATTTAACCAGCATTGAAAGGCAGGTGATAAATCATTAACTTTGTATAAAGTATACTTTAAGGAGCCAAAGTATATATTATTTGGTGCAACATTTTGATTTTGGGTGAGCTATTTGTATATTTATACTCTTCTCATGTATTCACAAGTGTTCTCAATGTCAAAGAGGCCAATTGCATCTACCAATTCAGAAGTATATTTAAAAATAAATTGACACACTCATGTCTGAAAATCTCATTTGTTTTCCTTGATCTAGCAATAAGTGAAGTACATCTGAGCCACTAGATTTCAGTCTCAGATAGTAATAATTGATTTTATGTTATGGAGGATTCTGTTTGAGCAACATGTAGCACTGAATTGAAATAGTTATTAAAGTGTTGTGATGCTATAAACTTGCTTCATGGCATTTTATCTTTCTTGTTTGCAAGACCTGATTTACCAGCTTGCCTGGGTAAGGAGGTGTGCCATTTCCTACCAGTTGCCTAGCTTAAAATGAGAATTCAAAATGTTGCTTCGGGATTATATAGCATAAACTGCTTTCAGCTCTTCCAGGATCCTCAAGTAGTCTATAATACTAAGAAAAAGGTTCTCCTCTTTCTCCTCTTTACTACAAAGAAAGGAGTCAGATTTTATCCCACAGCTGACATTTTATTCTTTTTAAAATGGCTTCATTAGAAAGACTAAAATACCTGTAAGTAATGTAACAAAGAAAATATGTTTTCCTCAAATTTACATATAACTCTGCTTATTGAAATTTGTATCTGGTTTTTTTCTTGGTTTCAGCTGTGATAAGAGTTAATTTTCTTCATAACAGTTAGTAGGGGGCTATGTTTGGATTTGTGTGAAAACAGTGTTGACAACACAGTGATGTTTTCATCACTGCTGAGCAGCACTTACACAGAGCCAAGACCTTTTCTGTTTCTTACACCACCCCACTAGCAGGAGGCCATGGTTGCATAAGAATTTGAGAGGGTAAAGAGCCAGGACAGCGGACAGCAACTGACCAAAGGGATATTCCGTACCGTGTGGTGTGATGCTCAGCATATAAAACTGGAGGAAGAAGAAGTACAAGGGAGAACATCTAGAGTGATGGTATTTGTCTTCCCAAGTAACTGTTATGCATGTTTAAGTCCTGCTTTCCTTGAGGTGAGTGAACGCCTGCCTGCCCATGGGAAGGGGGGGAATGAATTCCTGCTATTAAACTGTCTTTATCTCAAGCCACAAGTATAGCATTTTTACTCTTCCAATTCTCTCCCCCATCCCATGAGTGGTGGGGAGTGAACAAGCGGCTACGTGTTGCTTAGCTGCTAGCTGGGGTAAAACCACAATAAATGTTAAAAAGGAAAAAAACCCAACAAAATTTAATTAAGTTTTAAACATTTTTCCAAGGTTTTGTTGATGAAATAATAACTTTCCCCAAAAAATGCATTTTATCTGTTTTCGTGGGGACAATATAAGTCAACCTGTCATTCAGAATGCACCTGCAGCTCAAATTGTTTGTTATTTTCTCACTTGCTTAGCATGTCTAAAAGAAAGAATATTTCATAAATCTATTGCTTAGAATATTCCCAGATTTTTTTTTCAGATTTTATTGCACTTGTCATGTATTCTAGTACTTTATCTATACATCCACAATAATGTCAGTAGAAAGCTTGAAAAGAACAGGTTTAGATATTTCAAAGTCTATGTACTTTTCAATTGATCAACGTTGTCTTTTCACCAGGAAAAAAACCCAAAAAAACCAACAAAAACCCTATTAAATAAACAAATTAGAAGTTCATGCTATCCTTCTGAAATTTATAATGATAATTAATAAAACTTGTCAGACATATGTATATATATTTCAAGATATGTGTTTGGTTTTCAGTGTCCCATTTTAACTTTAGGTCACATATTTAAAACTATCTCTTTATAATAAATAATGTAGCTTTGCTAAGAGCTAGGTACACCATGAAAGCCAAAAAGATACTGTTTATTTGGAAAGCTTTTTTTTTTTTTTTTGGACATGACCTACACCTCCTTAAAGCTTCTCAGCTGACCAGAATGAAACACTGAAGAGCCAGTCATGACCTGGCACCTTGATTAGTCAGGAAGAACAGTGCTGTCTTGCACCAAGAGCTGCTTTGGGATGACTTCTGCACCTCATAGTGCAGCTCATCAAAGAAATCCTTGGTATCCACACCTAGATAGATTCTTCCCATAAAACAGCCTCACTATTTCCACCAAATAAAAAAAACAAAGTAAGTAAAATGAAAAGGCTTCCATGTCTCCCAAATATCTGTAGGAAGCATTAAAATCTTTACTGAGCTTTAGTAAAGGCCAGATATGAATTACATTGAAATGGTCAGTTTGGATGATAATCCACAACTAGACTCCTGAAGAAAAGTGGTCAGAACATATTGCAAAGGTTCATATTCTACCTACCTGTATAAACAAAGTGGGAAACAGGTGGTTTTGCACAGGAGTATGTAGGAATTCTATGGGAGCAGACACTGAGTACAAGCCAACAATGTTGTATGATTGCCAACAGAAATACTATTGTACTGGAATGTTCATATACAAGGTACATGAAGCTCTCTCTCTTCAGTGTCAATAGGCTGGTTCACAGGTTCATTTTTTCCTGCTCTGAATACTACCACACGCTTTGAAAAGAAAGATAAATGTACAAGAAGTTCAGAGGTAACGAGTAAGAATGGTTCAAAAAGGCTGGAGAGGAAAGATTATCTCACTGGACCTGGTTAGTGTGAATAGGAGCTAACTGGAGGGAACAACTGTCTTCAAATGTATCAAAGATCACTGTGAAGAAGAGAATAATAAACTGTTCCGCTACAGATAAAACAAGATCTTAAACTGAGGCAGAAATTCTAAGACATGAGTACAAGGGGGAAATTAAAGGTACTATAGCAGCCTGACTTTTGAGCCCTTGCCTCTTTGAAATCTTGGTGTTCTTTTTGTATATTTAAGAGGTCATTCCTGTGTGCACAATTTGAAAGAAAATACATTAAGTTTCATCCATTATGTTTTGACTATTCTTTTTTGAATAAGTGGAAATATCTATCACTACTCTTACAAGCATATTTTTTTCTTAAATATGATTCATTAATCCCATCCCCAAAATCCTAATTAGGTACTTTGAAGTATTTCTAACTGTAACACCAATTTTCTCAAGTTCTTTGAAGACAATCAGCTCTTATTAGAAGGCATTTGTTGTTTTTCCTTTGCAACAGCCCCAGAGGTGAGCGTTATCTCATAGTAGCACACTACTTTGTATCTCACTACCTAAACAAGCAAGATATTTTGTGAATAGAATTTTTAAAAAATCTTGTTTTCCATTTTGCTTCTACATTCAGAACACATTAATTTAAGCGAGGAGATTTTTCTTCACCTTGGTATTTCTCATAAAAATCTATTTCCTCTTCAGTGGCAATATGACCCTTAATTGTTATCACATGAATAATTGGCCTGGTCTTGGCTAGGACAGAGTTAATTTTCTTTCTAGCAGCTGGTCTGATAGTGTTTGGGAATTAGGAGGAGAGCAGTGCTGATAACACCCTGATGGTTTTAGTTGTTGCCAAGCAGCTGGGACAGGTGACCCAAACTGGCCTAAAATGGTATTCCATATCAATTATGTCATGCTCAGCATAAAGAGGGGCTGGTGTGGGAGGAGGAGGAAGCGGGTCCAGGACATGCAGTTTTTGGCTACAGTCCAGCTTTGGGATGGCTCTGATCTGTACAGCCTGAGCTGTGTGGCTCAGTGAGAAACTGCACTGCGCATCACCAGTTTCATATATTTTTGCTATAGAAGTCCTATTATTGTTATTTCTCTCTCTGCTGTCCTAGTAAACTGTCCTTATCCCAGCCTATAAGGTTTGCCTTTGTCTTTTTTTTTCCTTTTCCCCTTCCCTTCTCCCTGAAGAGCGAGTGTCTGTGTGGGGCTCAGCTCCCAGCTGGGGGCAGAACCATGACAATAATATTGGAAAAATTAAAGTGTATCTCATAACCCTGAATGCACTACACCAGGCTGTTTCAGTGGCTGCAAGGTAAATATATTTTGTGCTGTAATGTACAACCTCCCCTATCACAGCCTCCAGGACCCAGTATCTCCACTTCACTGTTCAGTTCCTCCCACTTCAACCGTGGTTAACATTTTTTTTGGTCTTATGTAACACTATTCATTGTATATTAATGTTAACTCAAATGGTTAAGGCAAAGTACTCTTGTATAATATCTCCATGGAATATCTTGTATATAGTGTTATTTGAAAGTAAGACAGGCCTTCTGCTGTCAAAGTGGTAATATCATCAGCACCATTTTCTTTGAATGGGTACAGAGATAACTGAAAGTTAGATATTCTTCATTTCTTTGAAATAATTACTAGCTATAAGTAGAAACATACATTTTCTGGCATCCTGCTTTTTGCTGGGATAATTTTCTTCCTAGCAGCTAGTAGAGTGCTGTGCTTTGGATTTAGGATGAGACTAATGTTGATGACACACTGGTGTCCTTATCTGTTGCTAGGTAGTTGTAGTGTCTACACCAAGCCAAGGACTTCACACATTCTCACACCCTACCAGGTGCACAAGGAGCTGAGAGAGCACAAACAGGACAGCTGGCCCAGATGGGCCAAAGGGACATTCCCTAGCATATAATGTCATGCTCTGTATGTAACTGTGTGAGGAAGCTGGGAGGCAGGAACACTGCTCAGAAAACAATTGCATTTGTGCATCACTTGGTAATCATAGATTTTATTGTTACTGTTGTTGTTACTATTATTATTATTATTCTCTTCCTTTGTCATCCTATTAAGCTGTCTTTATCTCAGCCCACGAGTTGGGTTTTTTTTCATTCTTCTCCCCATAGCCTGCAACAGACTGCATGGTGCTTAACTGTCAGCTGATGACTTCTCAGAAGTTTATACACTGTGCATTTTAAAACAAAGCACAATGATTTCCCCTAAAATACTTTCCAGTAGTTTCCAGCTACACCTTCCAGGAATGTTTCTGAAGAATTTATTTCATATTCATGATAAAATACAAGATTAACAGTTCATTTCTCTGGAAAAAATTCAATCTAACAGTCTAGCATACTTATATACTTTACCTTTCCTATGGCACTATTTAATTTTCAAACTTTAAGATACCAAAACAAGCTATATATCTTTCTCAGAACCTCTTTTTGCTTCATAACTGTATACATGGAACTAAATACACAGAAGTCTATTTAGTGCTAAAAATGTCAGTTATCTGTAACACACAGACACAATGTGTTAGGCATGCTTTCTCCCTATTATCAATATTTTGTTTATTTTCAATATACATTCAGGTCAGAAAATGTCTTATTTTTTGGCACTGGAAAGAATTAGAATTCAGAATAAACCCTGTAAATTTTAAATATCAGATTTACATAAGCTTCAGGGCAGGGAAAAAAAGATATCAGCTAGCTTTGGCTGAGGGCAAATATTTCTCTGAAGATCATATGGATTGCCCTTGGAAATGCTTATTTCTTGCCACTCATTGGCAAAAAGCTAACCCTAGATACCTTTAGGACAAAAATAGTTCAGTGACTTGAATTCCACCAGTGGGATTTTAACTTTTCAGTTTCTGACAATTTAGAGGTCGTCTTCGTACAGCTGCAAATCTAACTGAAGTCAGTATTTCACCTGAGTGCTCAGCTAATCTGACAATTCACATTTTCTGAGTACAGATTTTCTCCACAAGGATACTAAAAAAACCCAAAGGCTAATTTTTAAAGGACTGTGGTCCTGCAGTTTCGTCCATGTTTCCATCTTCCAAATGCCACATCAGCTAACCAGTGCTATTCACATGTACTAGGTAATTTCACTAGTGAAATTCTGAAGTGCCTTTATAACGCCTTTGTAAGGACATACAAATCTTCACCTATAAATAAAAGTAAAATTACAGGAAAAAAAATATTATGGGATGTGTGTGTGTATACATACATATATAAAAAATTAACAGAATTTTCATTAACATAATTTGCACAGAAAAACAATAGTACTTTACAGCAATAGAGTTCTAACTTTTCCAGTAGTTCCAGCTAAGCATATCAGAAACTAATTCTTTTATTGCTTCTTTTTTAATGTGTTTTTTGGGGGTCTTTTTTGTTTGACTTTGGTTCCTGGAACGAGCTAGCTGCAAATGTGGTAAAGCTATTTATGCACTGGTGTTTACCCCTGAGTAAATTATCACATTCTGAATATCTGCCAGAGAGCAACGAGGCGTAAGGAAACCCAGAAACAATCAGCTACCCTTTCTGCTACAAGACACTAGATTGCACCTTGTTAAATTAGTTTCCAGAAAGCTTTAACTCCCCTCTCCCATGCCTCCAAAGATCCTGGATCACTAGACAAGAGTAGTTTACCTGCTTCTTTCAGCTCTGTGATGGTTAACATCTGCTTTTAGCAACCTTACCTATAACAGTTTATTACCTTGTCTTGAATACTGCTTCATTCTGACAAGGTAATAAAATTCCTCTGTTAATTAAAGCATCAGCCTTATCCATTGTGTTACAATTTATACTGAGTTGACGACTACTCTCTGAAATTTTGGTAAAAGAGAAAGTTAGAAATATTCTTGTGACAATTCTGCCATTTCTTTCCATATTTGTGTCTACGTAAACTAAGTATGTTTTATTCCAAGTTAAAATTGCTCTTTGTATAATGTCTGCACTGAAAGAAAGAGTAACACTGTAAGGATCCATTTTCTAACATATGTTTGTTTCCACTAGATTAAAGGGTCCAATTTCAGTTTGCATTTGTGTTTTTCTTTTCCTCCGCACATTCAGAATTGATAGGATGCCAGTTTTTACCAAGAAACTTTCCCTAGACGGTGTTGAATTTAGTGATAACCTAATTAATACCATAGTAAGTGGCACAAACTCAGCACTTCGTAATGACTGGGCAGGAAAAAAGGTGCCTGGGCATGATTTGTTTCAATGAATGAGACCAGCATGACAAGTCCAACTCTCACAGGACATCCTTAAAGTACAACAGCAGAATTGCAGATAGTCCCAGATAGGATTGTGTATCTCTCTTCTAAATTTTCCTTGATAGTTTTATTATTACTAGATCATTTCAAATGGATGCAAAATCACTGCACATACAATATAATCAAATGACCAATTAGTTTAGAAGCAGTAAAACTTTAATATAACATTCTGGTTTGAAAGGGATCGAACAGATCCTCATTAAAATTTAAAGATTAAAGTTTGAAGGAAAAGATTAGAAGAAATTAGTATCCCCAATGGTAGTCTAATTATTTTCCCCCACCTACAGTGCAGTAAAAAAAAAAAATTACAAAATCATCTAGTAGTTAATAAATGAGAGTGAGAAATAGAAAAAGTGAGAAATACAATGCCAGGATGATAGAAAAACTATGATTAAAAGGAAGAGCATCAAGGAATAATGTGCTTTTTATTGTAACGAATAATATAGGATATGAACTTGCAAGATGAGTTGAGCATCTTATGTTGCTACACAGGAGATTTGACTCACATCTCAGTGGGAACTCAGGGTTTTCAGTAGCACTCAAGAAGACTTCAGAATTTGACAGAAATCATCGCATAGCAATAAACATTCAGGTACAAAACCTTTACTATGTATAAACCTAAGTGTAATGTATGTACCCTTACAGAAGTTTTTTTTATACCTTTTAAACCTTATTTTCAGAATCTAAAGAACCTCCATTGCCAAATGGAAGGACTAAATGAAGTACACTGAATAAAACAGTTGCTTTAGAAGTCATACACTCTTTTTGCTCCATTTCACAGTGTCAGAGTAGCTTTTCTGCCAGCCAAAGTTGGTGATAACAGAAGCCAAATTGGAAATCTAGAATTTATTTGAAAAATTATAAAACAAAGTGGTTTGATCTCATACCCACAGGCTTTGGAAAACTAAATGTCTTCATCGCATACCCTTAAAAGTCCATACTCCCACTTGTAATCAGGAAGTTGGTTCAATATAAAAACAACTTTGGGGCAAGTGGAATCTATTTTAACAGGAAAGCAAAGTAACATCAGTGTACCAAGAGCATGTCCAGTCCCACAGTGTTTTGAGTAAAAGTTCTGCACTTCAACTGAACAAACACCTCAGCTCTGAAAAGCACCCACCCACTCCTTCCAGCAGCAACATCAAAATAATGATCCAGCCTAAAGCTGGGTCAAACATTCATCCTAAGTATGCTTGTCTCCAGTCTAATGAGAACATGAATGAAAGACATGCCTTGTCTCTTCTTGACTGTCTCCAGATTTCTCTGCACTTTCACTGTACACCATCTCCTGTCACCACTACCTCCGTGACAGAAACAGTCATCTCAGGTTTGAGTGAAAGCATCACTTTTGTTTAGTTTGTTTGATCAATCGCACTGGAACTATTACATTGTACAGCAGAAATTGAGGATCATAGAAGCATAGAATCATAGGGGTTGGAAAGGACCTCAAGAGATCATCAGGTCCAACCCCCCTGCCAAAGCAGCTCCCTAGCTCATATTGCACAGGGAGGCATCCAGACGGGTCTTGAATATCTCCAGAGAAGGAGACTCAACCACCTCCCTGGGCAGCCTGTCCCAGGGCTGTGTTGCTCTCACTGTGAAAAAGTTTTTTGCATGTTGGTGTGGAACTTCCTATGCTCCAATTTGCAGAAATGCAGGCCTCCTTCTGCAATGCCTGAAGCCACGCAAAAAGTGACTCTCACACTCTGTCCTGGGACAGGAGAACACGTCAGTCAGATCTGAAAACAGGCTGCTTACAGAATCCTATTTACCATCCAAAAAACTGCACCTGCTTTATATTCTTTATTACTAAATCAAGCATTTATTTTCCATCAAAGCACAGGACAAATTTATGCATTAAGAGCAACTATAAGATTTATGTATGACCGTATTCACAATTCAGCTTTAATCCCTTAAACCTTCTTAGCAAGGCAGAACTGAAGAGTCAGTAAAAAATATGTGAGAAAAATTGAAAACAGCCATCTCTTTAAATAAACTTTTAATATTGAGTATTAGTTTTTTGTAATACAATCTTCAAAAAATTTCCTGTTTTGGTAAATGCAATAGACAAACTTATATAGATTACCCAAAATGTGCATTTACATCAACAGTTAGTCAGCATTTATAATCCTATTGTTATGTTGTTTATACAATTCAAAATCCCATGCTAGAAAGATGACAGTTACCAAAATAAACTTTGTAAGTGGTTTCTGTATTTCAAATTAGAAGTTTGAATATATATATGCATGTTTGTATGTTCTGGTCCCCAGTACAACCTATGCAAATACAGACTTTCTTGTGTAGGAAAAAAAATCCACTTCGTATATCATTACATTTGTCATTCATTCATTTAAATACAGTTTCTAAGATCTAAATATTTCCTCACTGATTATTTATTTTATTTTTGCATAGATAGCATTTTTATCAATGGGCAGTCTCATCTTTTAATTGCAATGACTATTATGACTTGGGCGTTCCACTTGTTCTGTTTCTTCTTATTTAGATTTGCAGAGTATCACCTACCACTTTGCTTAGCTGTTATAAGAATAGATCTAGAACTGTTCAGGAGGAACGAAGGGTGTGTTTGGCCTGCCTGAGATGAAGTTACCGCTGTGCTGTGTGTTGATAGCCAACGAGGTGTGGATACACCACCAGTGTTTGGGCTACTGTTCAGCAGTGCTGGCTCACATCAAGGATGACTCTTAACATTTCTTCCCTCTCCCCAGTAGGCTAGGGGTGGGCAAGATCTTGAGTGGATACATAGTCAGGACAACTGACCCAAACTGACCAATGGGATATTTCATACCATAATCATGTCTGCTTAGAGAAAGGAGGAGGAATGGGACACATTTGTTATTTATAACATTTTTTATGACCTTTGTCTTTCAGTGCAACCGCTGTGTGAACTGATGCCCTGCTTCCCAGGAAGTGGCTGGACATCACCCACTGATTGGAAATAGAGAATAAATCTTTTGTTTTTTCCCTTTGCTTCTGCACATGGCTTTTTGCTTTTGGTTTATTAAACTGCCTTTATCTTGACCCATGACAGGTTCTTTTCCTATCTTATTTTTCTCCCGTCCTTGTCCTGCTGAGGAAGGGAATGACAGAGCAGCTTGGTGGACTCCTGGAATCCAGCGATGGTCAACCCACCACAAAGGGAAAAAAAAAAGGTGTGGAAGACCACATCTCATTGTTACTTAATCTTGTGCTAAATAGAAACTCCACCTCTTACTTTTGTACTTCACAATTCCCCTTACCAGTGAGTCCAGTGGGCAGAGCAGCCTGTTCATTGCTAACTGCTTTGTGCCTTTGCTGATCACAGCAGTATCAGAGGCAATCTGTGTCACAAGCACAGCTGGTGATCAAAACACTGATAATTGCAAAATGAGATAAGAACTCTCAGCAGAGATCTCCTGTAAAACATGAAGCCCTATCAAGGAAATACATGGATCAAGTTATCTCTTTGGATTTAACAGACAGTCCTAGTTTCCCAGTAAACAGTTAATACCCAGACTAGACTGGATTCTAAAGTACCAGACTGACATTTTAAAGTCTACCTTCAGGGCTCAAAGGATGAGCTTGTTGTTCAAGTAACCTATTCAGGGATGGGAAATGGCCACAATTACTGAAAAACCAGCTGTGGCAATTCATTTCATTTCTTGTAGAAGCTTGAATTATTTGGCACAGAGGTCCATCCTAGTACATTTTAGTATAAGCACATTTATTTCAAGGTCATGTTTTAAATTTCTAGAATGCTGAAAACATGCAGGATTTTAATATAGGCTTTTTTTCTTCCTCATCAAAGAGTGAGAGCAATTGGGCAGAATGCATGCACATCATAAACAAAGATGGCTTTGCTCCTTGTTGATGTGTCCCATTTTCACAAAGGAAAGCACCACCCTGCTGACATATAATAAAGCCAAGACATATGCAAGCTGACACTGTGTACAAACCACACACAGGTATCAGGGGTCCCTGAGTAACCACTGTATCTCACCATGACTGAAAGACCTAGGAAAGCAAGCAGAGTATAAAGATGCTGATAGCATGTACCAAAGAACAGGCTTTGCAGGCAGGCTCTTTGTTACTTGGTAATCTTCAGATACAGAGTTCAAGCACAGTAGACATACAGCCATACTAGAAGAATAGAGGGCTGAATTCAGCCTGGTTTAACAACTAAGGCTGAGAGCACTTTTCCTGAGGTGAATTAGACCTGCTTTCTCAAAATACATGAATCATTTAGCCTATATTGTCTTTCAGATTACCTGCTGCTGTCAGATAAATTATATCCAGAATAGTGTATATTTATTCCTCCAAGCCTGAGAGTTCCATAGTTTATTATATTTTTATGATCTTGGTGCACCCCTGACTTTCAGTTTTCCAGAAAAAAGTACGACAAATGTACGTCTTTGGTGTAGAAATTTAAATGTTTGTGTCCTCAGCTCACATATCTATAATTTATATGCATTTGTACAGATTAATATCTAGATAAAAGTCTAGATTAATTCCCTTTGATTTTAGATAGTTACCTCAGTTGTGTAAATTATTTTATATATTTTATTCCCAATAGGTGCATATAAATGATACATTTGGACATATACGCACAGCCAGCCAAGCTCCAATTACCAATTCTGACTGTTCAGGATGGAAGGCAGTGAAAAATAGATGCATACATATGGATCCCTCTATAAACTAGCTTTGCACACTCAGTCTGTTCAGTGGCTGACCCTGGTCCTCTTGGTCTCACAGCTGCATCATGCATAGATGAACACACACAGGCTCTACTGGCTGATTCATATCCAGACCCCCTCCAGCAGCCCATCCCCAGACCCCACAGTCTCTTCAGAAGCTGGCATGAACCCCCAGTCCCATGAACCGCCCAGGACCTTGCCTATACACAACTGGTTTCTTTCAATCCCTCTTCCCACACATATAATTGCCTAGTCCACCTTCCTGCTGTGCCTTTGGTCCCTGCTGTGAAAATCCCAGAATTTTTCTGGCTCGATCCCAAAAGGATTTTCCTGGTAACCCATATTGAATGCCATGTTCCCAGGGGCAGTCAGTCCCTTCTTTAGTCTGTGAGGTGAATGAGGGTGCCTCTCCCACTGGCTGAGTATGGTGGGTGCCATCCCAGGGCCATGGGCTGAGACTCCTCTGGAATCCTGTGAGGAGGAGCTGCCACAGGGGCTCCCTTTGCTTTGAGGAGGTTGTTGAGTTTTCCCTGCCAGTCGCTGTTCATCTGAGCTCCTGTGGGTTGGTGGAAATAAGCTTTTGATCACATAAACTAGCAATAGGCAACCAAATTAAACTTCATTTGCCATGAAACCAGCATGAATGCTCATGATTTGTTGACTAATATCTTCATTTTATTATACAGGGTACTGTGTATATGAAATTACTTACCAGTTCCTATCTACCAATACCAAGAATCTAAGCCAAGAATAATGAATAATTACTCCTCTAGTATTCAATCTGCAGATTTTGAGAATTAATAATTCTTTCTAGAAAGCTGAAAATAAGTTTTGTGTAGGCAAGTTAATTGGCTATATATATATATACATGAAGTGACAGAATATCAGGAAACAGGTAAACTAATAGGATAAGATTCATTTCATGTAACTTATTTAAATTTGGGGTATAAAATAGATTTCTAAGACAGATAAATGGAGGCTGTTGCTACATCTGCTTAATAGCCTGTGTTCTAGAGCATGTTTTAGAAAAATGCAAACTGAAATCTTCAGAAGTATGTATTTCACTTCCTGAATTAGTTCCTAGGCAGTAAGGCTCTTCTCAGAAGACAACTATCAATATATCCATGTCCAGATCTCATTTTAAGGAAAAGGCAGAGATAGCTGCATTTTCTATGGAGTCTAACGCCAGTTGTTGTAGTGTGTTTCAAATGTATTCTTAAAAAATCTAGCAATTTAGGGAACTAAGGTGAAAAAATGTCTTGTTTCTGCATGACAACTGTATTGATGAATGAATGCAAATTGAGGTACTAACAGCAATATGCAAAGTCACAAAGTCAAATAAAGACTTTTCATGACCACGTGCATGTCCATAAAAATTCCATAGATAGAGCAAGGGCAAAACAATTATTTACTCCAGTGCTCTGACAGAGTTTTAATAACACATCCAAAGTGACTTAGAGACAATGCCCTGGAAGAGAGGTATTCACTTTGCTAAAAATACCCTATTAATTGTTGGATGGCCCTCTAGAAGGGGTGATGAGGGAGGAAATAGGCTCACACAGCTACATTTACTTCTAGTAATGTCACAGTTTTACTGGCAGGTCCTGAAAGCTTGCAAATCTGCTCCCTTATCTCTGTATATCATCTAGTTTGACAAGGGGGTTTAATCAGGTATGTTGCCAACTCAGAAACACTAAATTCACCTTAGAAATGTGAAAAAACAATTAACAGTTATTGTGTCGCACCCAAAAAATACGACAGATACACAAGAAGCTGCTTGAAAACTATTTTTGGTATGTTTGTATCATACATTTATCACAGATTTGATTCTGAAAACACTATGAAACAATTAACCAGATTAAAAGCCCAATTTCCTTTATTTAACAACAGTTTTTGTGATGCTTGTCCTACTAGCAACATTTTTAAATAAAATGTGTTATGTTGTCTAACCAATGAACTAACGCAGAGAGTTCTGGGCCATAAGGTTGCCCAGCTTATATATGGTTTATATTCTCTCTGAAGTAAGGGTCCTTTTAGTATATTATTGATCAAATCTGCAAAGTCTGTTTTTTCTAGTTTACATACATTAGCAGAGACATGTCTTTAGTTTTAGCCAGCATCCATTCATAAACACTATGAGTCCACTACAGCCAAATTGCAGGTTTAAAGCAATAGAACTTGTTGAGGGATTTTCTAACCTAAAAAGAGGAGGAGAGAAATTAAATGAACTGGTAAAGTGACATCGCTGAGTGACTACTAAATATATGCCTTTTCTCTGTAAGAACAAGTAATTTGCCATATAAGTGGGGGATAGTAAATCTGGACCTAACTTGTGGAAGGTAATTCAGTAGACGAGCAGAGAAGCAAGTTTGGCTTTGAGCCAGAAAGCGCCGCTTTGAAGCTGTAGGAAAATGTGCCAGAAACATGGTAACTTTTTCAAAGGGAAATCATACTTACCAAACTTTGTGTTTTCACTGAGCACATCAGCAAGCATGGTAGAACTGTTAGACATAGTACATTTTGTTTTCAGAAGGCTTCAGCTATGTCCACTGGAGATTATTTGGAAAGTAATTAGCTCCAGTTTTGATGTTTCAGTAACATTTTACGAATAAGGATGAATTATAACTGAAAGTAAAATTTATTGTGTAAACAACTGATAATTAACTGCAGTTTTCATATCTTTACATCTTGGTGTTAGTACGTTCAGTGTGTAGTTACCATTATAGTCATAGACATGCAGTAAAAATGCTATTTCATTTGTAATCAGGCAATGTTCTCAAATCTGTTGGTATGTTCTGTCAGAAACCTACATATACCTGTCAAGAGGCAGAGTTTCACTTCCATGGAACATGTTGACACAGTTCATTTATTTCAGGCTGCAGCAGTTTGACATTAGTTGTCATCAGTTAACATCAGTTAGGAGTTTTGGTGTGACTTTTTCCTATATCAAAAGAGACAAGACTGTTGTTTGTCAAAGGGGAGATTTATTTATAAGAATAGAATATATGGTTTGGGCAACAAATTCAATACAGTATAAAAATTACCATCCATGTTAATCAGTAATTTCCTTAGTCACCTGGTTACTTGTGTTTTGGGTGATACATAGCTTCTTCTCTCCTTCAATTTAAGTTCAAAGATCTGACCTGCATTACTTATCTATTTTTATGTCCTATTGCAGGAGTTCTAGATGCTTTTGTAGGTCCTTTTTCATTATCTAATCCCTTGTTTGGTAATTTGGTTAAATACATGAAAAGCTTTATCAATGAAAGCAGTAAAATGAAGTAACACATAAAAACCCCTTGTTAGTCCATCCTTCATTTCACCAGAAAAAAACAACTGCTCCACATCTCCATTTTATCTAGCATTTTTCATGTAAATGTTTTCAGTACTTGATTTTCCATGATGAAGAAATAAGCATTTGAGCATGTAAGTCTAAGGATGGGGTATATTAGTAGTTCAGACATCCTGGAAGAAAATGCATTTTAAAATTCCTAAAAATATTGAAATGTTCCAATTTATAAGATTCTACAACTACCTGGAAGGAGATTCTTATGAGGTGGGTGTCAGTCTCTCCTCCCAAGTAACAAGCAATAGGATAAGAGGAAATGGCCTCAGGCTGCCCCGGGGGAAGGATTAGATTGGATATTAGGAAAAAATTCTCCACCAAAACAGTTATCATTCATTGGAACAGGCTGCCCAGAGAAGTGGTTGACTCACCATCTCTGAAGGTGCTTATAATTTATGTAAATCTATCACCTAGGTACATGGTGGTGGACTTGTAAATGCTAAATTGGATTTGATGATCTTAAAGATCTTTTTCAAACTAAACAATTCTATCATACTATGATTTTATCAACTGTTGATGTTTTAATATTACATATGTTAGTGTCAAAGAGGGAACAATATAAATCTGACACACAATATTAACTTGAAAAACTTCATTGGAACATTAAATTAACGGAAACTGAATTTATTTTTTTTCATTTTGTTAACATTGAAGTGCTTTGTTATAACACCGCTAATATTTTTCTTTCCATTTTTCTTTTTTGACAAATTGCATTTTCTGGCAGGATAATTTTCTGTCAAATTCTTGTGGTGCTTTTTAATATATTTATAAGTAAATAATAGAATATACAGGCATGAATAAAAATATCTGAACAAAACAATGACTGCAGTGAAAAGAATAATTTTATCCTGCTTTAAGGGAAATCGCTTGCTACTGCATGCTGCCAGCAGGAAAAACTGCTTCTTTTTGTGAGACTGCCTAGCAAATATTAAGTTTGCTAGTTGTTTCCCTGTTAGCCCTACCAGTCTTCATTGTGTGATTTATTGCTTGGATATAAAACCAAATAATAATAAAATGCTTTAAAATACATGTATTATATTTCATGCTGTTATAAATTATGCAGCATTTACTGCTACAAAATTGTAACAGAAATTTCACAAACCTGCTTCTGAATTTAGTTAACATTGCTACAGAAATTAGCCCTGAAGTGCTACAGATTTCGACAACCCCGATGATCATCTGAATGCAAATGTAATAGATGCTTTTCTTCTCCCAGCTGTTACCTTTAACCACCTGACATTATGTCAGCAATGAGAATCAGATCTGAAACAAAAACTTATATCACTTTTACAGAAAGATAGGAAAAGCATGATGGGAGAGTCTCAAGGCTAAGATACTAGAAAATGTTAAACTTTTCTCCTTTGCTCAGTCAGTTAACACACTTTTATTTCACCCTTCTCTGCCTAAGGAGAATCAGCAGGATGATTCATAAAATTTCTTGAGGCAGCTTGGCACTTACCTACTCTAACAAAGGAATGACAGAATCACAGAATTGCTAGTTTGGAAAAGACCTTTAAGATCATTGAGTCCAACTGTATGTGCCCTCTACTAAACCATATCCCTAAGGACCTCATCATTAAATACATCCAGGGTTCGTGACTGTTCCAATACCCAATAACACTTTCGGTGAAGAACTTCCATGAAGTGGCAACCTGAAGCAATTCCCTGGTCTGCTAAATCCATATCAGACCTCTGGCAGTGGAAAAGAGTAGCTGCTCCAGAGAAAGGAGAAAACAAGAGTTTAGTTGCAGAATATTTTAGTGATTTGCTTCTGAGGCTGCACTCAATGGGCCAAGTACAGTTTGAAGAAATTACTCCATCACACCACTTGTTTCTAGGATGAAGATGAGGTGGCACAGAAATATCTTTTCCTGCTTCCATTGCACCCTGTGCCAAGCAGAGACCAAAAAGAATAAAGTGCTGACAGTAACTACATGGTGTATTGCATTCAGAAATTGCATATAATTTTGAGATTTAAAAATTATGTATCTTTTTTAGCTTCCTAACCAATTTTCTTTTTTTTTTTCTTTTTTTTTTTCCTGTTGCAGCAATGGATACAATGCACAGGAATGAAAAATGATGAACAATTACTCTCACCCCACCAGAGAAGGGGGAGAGAAGATGCAAGAAACTCTGCAGGCACCAAGGCCAGTGAAGAAGTGGGGGGAGAAGGCGCCTCAGGTGCCAGCAAGAAAGATGCCCCTGCAGCCTGTGGAGAAACCCATGGTGGAGTGGGTGTCCCCCCGCAGCCCATGAAAAAGACCAAGACCCCACCTGCAACCCGTGGAGAGGACATGCTGGAACAGGTGGGGACACACAGGAGATGCTGTGACCCACATTGGAGCATAGCCCCTGCCAGCACTTGCAGCCAGTGGAGAGAGACAGAGACACAGAGATGAGGGAGAGGGATATCCAAGTCGGAACAGGTTTGCTGAGGTGGGGTGGTGGGGCTTGTGACTCCGAGGAGGACCAGTCTGGAGCAGTCTGGGCTTGCGAGACTGAGAGACATTCTATGATTTATGACTGCACCCCATAGAAGTGACCCACTCCAGGGCAGCTGGTGAAGAGCTGAAGCCCTGTGGGAAAGGACTTATGTGGGCGAAGTTCATGGAGGACTGTCTCCTGTGGGTAGGACCCCAAGCTGCAGAAGGGGAAGGGTATGAGGAATTCTCCTTCTCCCCCCCCGCCCCACACCTACCCACTCTTCCTCTAGATAAGAAGGAAAACAACTCATGAGGAACTGACTGAAACCCCTAATCCCCCAGTCCCTGCCCCACCCCATGCCACAATGAGAGGAAAGAAGGAAGTGAAATCATGACTAAAGTGAAGTCTGCTAAGAAGGGATTATTGGATGGAGGTGCTTTAAGATCTGGTTGCATTTCTTCTTATCTGACTCTGGTTTCACTGGGTGTGCTTTGCAGTGTAATAACTTAGAGAATTTTCTTTCCTTTATTCTATGTTGAGTCTGTTTTGCCCATGACACTGCGAAATGATCTCTCCCTGTCCTTATCTCGACTCCTACGTCTCTCAATATAAATTTTCTCCCCTGTCCAGCTGAAAAGGGGAATGATAGAACAACTTTGATGGGCATCTGGTCACCAGCCAGGGACAAACCACTACACCATATCTTCTTCTAGTGTCGGTGTCTTCACACTCAAAATTTGAGGTACTTTTTAAATGCTGAAGCATCTAACACAAGCCCTTAACAATGTATATGTAGCTTTTAGAGGGCAATAGATATTTTCTCTCACCTGTTCTTCTCAGGTGTTTGGTAAGACATCTACCTTTGCCACTGCATTTGATTTGTGCCACAATGCCATTACCCCCTGCCTTTATTATTTCTCAAATACCTAACTAACCCTCTGGGTGCCTTTTGTTATTATGTCATTGTTATTTGCTGTTTGGGGTTTGGGTTTTTTTAGAGAATGACCTAAATTCAAGACATGGACTTTTTCCAACACATGAATCACACAGAATCACAGAATATTAAGGATTGGAAGGGACCTCGAAAGATTATGTAGTCCAACCCCCCAATCAGAGCAGGATCACTTAGATTAGCTCACACAGGAATGCATGTAGGCAAGTTTTGAATGCTTCCAGAGGAGGAGACTCCACAGCCTCTGTGGGCAGTCTGTTCCAGTGCTCTGTCACCCACACAGTGAAACAGTTTTTCCTTAGGTTCACATGGAACATCCTATGCTCCAGCTTGCACCCGTTACCCCTTGTCCTGTCATTGGCCATCACTGAGAAAAGCATGGGTCCATCCCTTTGACTCTCACACTTTATGTATTTATAGACATTTATGAGGTCACCCCTCGGTCTCCTCCAGGCTAATGCAGCGGAAAAGCAGGGACTAAATGCAGGGATGGTTTTGCTATTTTTTTTTTCCCTAGAGATGCTGCTTAGATTTCTCTCTTCTGCCTCATCATCTGTTTTGCTCAGATATTATTTATTTTTGAAACATCTGTCTCTATGACAAGGCTGATTGAAGTTAACTAAAATATTGATAAGTGTTATTGTGGAATCACACAAGCAAACCAACAAGCTGCACACACTCAGATCATATACCCAGGAAAGTAAATTCAAAAGATTAATGATGACAACCGAGAAGCAGTAGTTTTGTTTTAATAGAAACTCAATTTTTCACATACTGAATTCCATCAGTTGGGCAGAAAATTTTGTCTTCTGGCTGTATGGAGTTGTGCCAGTCACTTCTGCATGTTCTACTTCTCATTGCAGTCTTGGAACATGCCTTTCTTCTTAAGTTCTGTGAGGGTCCTTTTCAGATCAATCAATCCATTAATCAATCAATCAATCAACCAACCAACCACTGCATTTGTTTCTTTTCAAGATTATATCATGCATTAATATGCTCAGGTTAACATGCTGTCATATTTGTTGTTGGTGGGAGGACACTGACTACTGCAAGTTCTGCCATCTGAACTTTTATCTCTCCTTGTGTTAAGGAGAAGGTGGTCTTTTGTATATGATATAGCTGGGCTGCCTTAAATTGGAAGGCTTACTCCACCAGAACAGAGAAACCTGCTTCTCTAGTTTAATCAGCTCCAGAGCAGATTATCACTTACAATGAAAATTTTGAAATTATTCACATGAGAATTCATGGATAAACTTGCTTTGAGTCAATGCTGCATCATGTGGCCTGCCAATTATATGTATCCTTGAAGTAATTAATTTCGTCTTATTTAAGCAGAATTTGAGACTATCCCCTTCTATTATGTGATGTAGATTGCTCTCCTAAGTGGAAATATCTGAACTGTTAAGATAGTGTCTCCCTGCTTTTCCCCATGAAACATTTCACTGCATCTGTGCAGACAGCCACAGTCATCTATTGCTATTCTGTTAAATTTAGTTCTGTCCTTAGATCTCCTTCCAAGCTGAACACTCAATTTCCTGTCAGTGACCTAGAGGCTGGAAAGAGAAAAAGCATATTTGTATTCTTATGCTTAGAGATTTATATCAGGATGGTGTAGACCATTTTCAGTCAGGTATTTATCCTGTTCTGTGAAATTTCTTGTGTACAAAGCTATATTACCTCTTCTATGTCTGAACATTTCCTGCAATATGCTTTATTTCAGACATTTTACTATTTCCAGGAGTACCTGTTGTCTCAAGACCTCCATCCTTCAGTTGATACTCTAGTGCATTTATCTTTGGGTTTGGTGTGAAATTATAAGCAGTGAGTCTTAAGTAGAACTTCTTTTTCTCATCCATTAAGCACTGTGAATGGGATTTGTCTGTTCTAATGAAGCACCAGAGATTAGATGTCTTGAGTTTAAGGTAGGTACATCGGGTCCCATCTCTTATTGCCAGTGCCTTCTAGTCAGCAGTTCAGTCAAATCAATTAATCTCTCCTTGTGTCTACTTTCCTCCACTGAGAACAGTAATTAGCTTGGAGGTGTATGTTTAACTTGTATGCATCTACAAACGGATTGGATCAATCTGTATGTACACACACTCTGTGATTACACACGATGGTTCCACTGCTTCTGTAAACATGCTCACAGTAGTTATAGCTGCTTGCAACACTGTGGTTATGGGAAGGAATTCAACACAAGCTGTAAAATCTTTCTGGATTTGGTCAGTTGCTGAACCATGTGTTGTAGCATACTACATGACTAGAAATATCTAGTTTAAACTACAGTCATCGCAGAAATTCTTCAAGATACAGCCTGTTACACTCCCATGGATTTACAGTTCTTCACTTATCCCATTAAGTCTGGGAGAAGCAGGAGCAGTATAAATTCCATGCTGATGAAAAATTTTTCTCCTTAGTTGTTCAGGTAGCATCTCAGGACAGGAATTCTCTGTTTAACCTGGAATCAGAGCAGAGGAAGTGACTGAAACAAGAGACTCTGTCTTTTTGGTCCTAGATCTCCTTGGAGACAGTCTAAGGTGGAGATTGATATAAATCTCCATGGATCTTCTAGTCTGAAATGAGTGGCTATCACTATTGAATCTCCAAGAAAAATACATCTCATCCTGCACTAAGCACTGGAGGTTTTGGAGAAATATTAGCAAGGGAAAAACGGAAGAATTTTCCTGCAAATCCTTTCCCATGTGAAACTCAGTGAAATGCTACAGCTTTAAGTTTCTATGTCATGTCCTGCTAGAACAAACTCACTCTTTCAGAGGTTAGTTCATTTTTTTTTTTTTGTAGTTATGGGAGCCAGCTTTCAAGTGAAATGTGGTTTCAGGAAAAAATAGCCTTCTATTTGTCTTTGTCGTAGAATGAATAACCCTGAAATATAATTACAAGCGCTTCAAACAGCATTGGTACAAATATATAGACATATATGTATATACATACTGTATTTTCCATCTTGCCTACACTTTCTGTGTAATAGTAACAATAATAATAATTTTGTACTTACTAAGCTCCATTTATCTGGTGACCTCAAGGAGCTTTGAAAATATCACTTTAAGTCGCACACTAGAGTTCTCTATATATTATTGTAACACTTTAAAAAGATAATTATGCTGAAGGAAATATAATAACTGTGAATTTTATTTATTAGGAAGGGAAAGGTAGTTTATAATAAAACCAATTAATATGTGTGAGGTTAGATATAGTAATTGCACCTGGAGCTGCACGCACTATAAACATTGCAATGACTATACAACTACAACCCTTTAATAAACCCTGGATTTCACATGCCAGCAAAGAGCTCTGCTGAATCTTCCACAGTAATTCCTTCTTACCTGATCCAGATTTCAATCATGGAATACAGAGGTCAAGAAGTACAGTAGCGGTCAAAGTCACTATACCATCTCAGACAAATTGCCCATTCTAATGCTATTGGGAGAAAAGCATATATTATTTTTAACACAAAACATACACACATAGAAAAATATTGGTTCAGATTTTAAATCATTAATGCTTTCTCATATTTGAATGTATTAATTAAATCTAATATGTTATAAATTTTTAAGAAGCTTAAATAGTCCTGTCTATTTTATAGATTTTACAATTACTGAAACAGTTGCCATTAGCAACAGATCTCATTTAAAACCATAACAACCTCCTTATAAGCATTAAGAAACTAAATTCAATTGAAATCCAAGCAAAAAGTCTTGAATCTTTGACACGTCTTCTATTGTGGTAATTATGTTTTTTTCCATACACTCAGAACTATGAAATAAATGACAAATTCTGAAATAAATGTATAGATATGCAGATTTTCACTCATAATGTGCATGTATGTGTCTGAAGATGCTGAAATCTCATTTGCCATGTTCAATCACAGAGAGGCATTTTGCAGAAATGTATACAGCTAATAAAAATGAGCATGTAAAGGGCAAAAGGAATTTAATCTAGGCTTGATTCTATGCTGAAAAATGTAGGAAATGAAAGAACTTTGATAAGGAGTCATAATTTTGCCCCAACTTAACTATCTTGCCTATCTCCTTGCATTTCAGTAATCCATTCTTGTCATTACCGAGGCAAAAAGTTGGGGAAGGAGGCGAAGTTGCTTTTTGCAGCATGAAGATAGAGCAGCTCCTGCCTATATTCTGCTGAGGGTTCTACTGAGAGTGGCTGTTCACAGACCCTCCCGGACTGCAGGTTTAGTTGGAGTATACAGCATAGAGATCTTGTTCCTTTCCTTCCTTCTCCAGGCCTGCTTCCAACAGCACTCTAGCAGTCCTGAAGACTGCAGAGGGCAATGCAATAAAATCACCGATAGTGACTTTAAATTCTCTCTCTCCTGGGTAATGGTCAGTCTGACTATTTTGCTGCCATCATAAAAAAGCCACAGTGAGGCTGGAACTGCACACCTTGCTCTTTGCGATGCCTTGTTTCCTGCAAATTCTAGCATATCATTTACTGCTTTCATTAACCTTCTCTGAAATTCTAGTATTAAATCTCTTTTAAGTGATCCTATGAATGTGGGACTCGGCACCTACCCAGGTCATAGCATTGCTTCGTATAACAGGATTATGGTATTTTTATGTCATTTTTCAGTCTCTGCAATTCACCCGAGCAACTTGTTTGCTGCAATACACCAAGAAGCCATCTTCATTGAACAACAATCACTTAGATTCTTCTTCAGATGGGTCAAAGTTCAATGCTAAGGTAACTTTGCATTGCTGATTGAGTAGAAAGAGAACCCTTAACTCCTGACAAGGAAATTAAGGGGCTTTATTCTCTCAGGAGCACTCAAATGCTCATTGAATCAGGATGTCAGAGCCTTTGAGAATGCACAAGAAATTCAGACAATTTTTTGCAAGTATGCATTAACTTACATTTAACCAAATTGAATTCTGTCTGCCCTCATGCACTACCTACATTAAGCACTTCTGAAAAATTAATTTAAAGTCCTTTCTTTTGCATATCTTTTCAGAGAGGGAAAAATGGCATGAGAAAGTGAACATGATGAGAGAGGTTTAAAATGAAACAAAAGAAAACGTGGCAAAGTACAGTGGTTTGACAAGTGAAAGGGCCCTCATTAAAGGGACTGCGCCTGGCTAACAGCAGCCAACTAGCAGATCCTGGCTTTTGTTCATACGAATGTTATCAGTGGTCACACTCATTCTGACCAGCAGACCATACAGACCCACTTACTGACACAGGCACTACCTGCTATTCCTGAACCACGTGCATGAAGCAATCCAGGCACCATCTGTGGAAAAGCCCTGTCTCCTCAAAGTTTCGCTTTATTACAAAATGCTACAAAATGTCTCATGCCTTAAATCTAAACCATTTTTATTCCTTCTGAAGTGCTTTCTGTTTTTCTGTTTTGTTTTGGTTTAGATATTTGACTTTAATATCTCTTCTCACATCAGCTTACCGTAAGAAAGTGTGTCCCTTTTTCAATCCCCCTGAGGTCACGGGGTCTCATTGACAGAAGCACTAAAATGCCTTAGAATAATGATGCCTAATATCTACTGAAATGCTCAAAAGCCACCCAACTGATCCTCAAGGCTGCTGATAAAGTATTCAAGCTGAGTGTTCACGTTGACCAGAACACACACTTAAAAAAGTGGGGATCCCTTGTGCCATAGCAGGGTGCACATCTGCTGCCAGATATACTGGGATGCCTCACAGGCAGTCTATGTATTTTCTGTGCCTCTGTGAGGTAGATTGGAGGCAGATAAGTAGCATACCACACAGTATGTAATGCTGTTTTCCAGAGATCATGCTTTCAGACTAGTGTAAACAAAACCAGTGGGGATTTACTACATAATCTCTGTGTTCCTTTTGCAAACCCTGCAAAGCACCTGATTGCTTTATTAACTGTCGCCCTTATCCTTGCTGATATTGAGGGTAATGAGTATTGCAGTCTAATTACATGTGGTGGAAAATAATGATGTTTTTTACTTTCCCATCATTCAGTTTTACTCAGTGTCCTTTTGTAATTGTGTAATAAGAAGAGGTGAAGAGGAGTTTGTGAAGTGTCTTTTCTGCACCTCTATTGTCAGTTACAACCCTTTAAAGGTGTTCTTAAACATTTCTGTATGTTCTGCTTCATTGCACTTGCTCACCTTGCACCACGCAGTCAATTAAAAATGCACTGCCAAGGACTGTTGAGCTGATGTGTTGCTGAGTTTATCACACACTTCCTGGATTGCCAGGCATCTGTTTCTGGGCCCTTCAGTTGGCAACCACCATATTTTGGCAAACAAAGGCTGTTTACTTGGTTTTAAAGAATATGACTCTTAGGTACAAACTCACATCATTATGTTTGGCTGTACCTTTTTTCCCTGGCAAAAAATAATCTTCCATTCCTTTAAGTTTCCTCTACCTTTCTGTTAGATTAATGGTGCAGAGCACTGAACAAAGGACTCATGCCTGAGAATACTGATTTTTCACAACTTCAGCTAGAGCCATGTTTTACAACGTTCTCATTTAAATTATGAATTAAAATTAATAAATTATGAGAAAATTGGCCTTATGTGATATGACATGCAAACCTATGCAGAATAGTGCCCCAAGATTTTTAAACTGCTTTTTAATCCCATCAATCAAAAATTTGTAATAGCAAGTAGATAAAGGCTGGGTTTTCACAGCTTCCAAGACTCCCAGAGGCCATGAACATGATTTTCTCTGCAAGAAGTATTCACTGCTCATGCCTCTGCTTATATACTTCTCCCTCCACCAGTACCAGCCAAATGCAGATGAAGTGAGAGTACAAAGCATTTGCAAAGGGTGAAATGCCCTGTTCTGCACCAGTCCTCCTACTGCTCATACTTCATTAGTGAAACACATTAAAACTTCCCAGTAACAAACTCACCTTCTACAGGGTCAGAGCTGAAACATGGCCTATGATATTCAACCTTGTTGCACACAGGATATGTTCAGAAAAGAATCTGGGCAATAAAATGGCCTAGGGCTTTCACTGCTGTAAATTTGTCTGCTTTCATTGAAATCAATGGACCTGGGAAAATTTATGTTTGGTGAGGGACTGGTATATACGGTTTCTGGGCTTGATTCTCTTTGCCTGTAACTAGTGCTTCTAGTTACAGCTATGCAAAGTAAATGCAAACTGTTCAATTCAGCACTGGTTGTGCTTTATGCCTGCTATTTTCAATTACTGTTTATCCTTTCATTCTGCAGCTAGCAGACTGTGAAAAAGTTTCAGTCGTGTATGTATATCATGTGGTTGCTAGGCCTTTTAAGGCAGAGTAGTTGCAAGAACCTCTGAATATTACAGGTCTAAGTGACAGTAAAAAACTTTGTAGCTTGTATGAACAGACCTACATCTTCCAAGGATAAACCATATTATTATATTAGGTTCCACATGTACCCAGATTGACTGAACAGATTAGACAAAAATATAAAATAATACTTGTGTAATAGAATATATGAAGAGTGCCTCTGAAGTCCAAATTTTATATAGCTATATTGGCAAATTAGTAGAGTTGTGTTTGTTTGGATACTCTCTCATTGATACACAAAAACTTCTGATTGAAGACTGAACAATGATACTGGGGAAGAAAAAGTGTGATTCAGAGAAAAATGGTGTTTATTTCAGGGGAATATTGTTTCTTCTTAGGGCAAGAAATGCCTGATCTAGCCTTTTGAACTAAGACATGAGGTTTTAAACATCAGATTGAAAATTACTAAGTATAGTAAATATAGTGAACATTGTCTGCCTCAACTTTCACATAAAGTGAAAGACATAAAGTTTTTTCATGCTTTTTGCAGGTTATCTCGAATACCAGGACTGAAAAATTCTGGAATTGCTGAGGTGATATATTCAGTGAGGAATGTGATAATGCATTTTTATATACCCACATAGGTGTCAAGGCAAGATACTGCTGTTCCTTCACTTAACTGCATTTCCTTTTAGCTATGACTCTGCCTTGGCCATTGTGCCTGACGTTTTTTTTTTTTTTCTTTTTGTGAAAGTTTCTCACTCTTCCAAGAAGCATTATTGAATTTTTATTGCAGTAAAAAAGATATTTTAGTAATACATGTAATGAATTTTGCATTAAAAAGAACCAACTTAAATATCTTAATACAGGTGTCAGGTACCATTGGATCTCCAAAATGGTTGCATCTGAACTGATGCCACTTTTTAAAGTCTCTTTCTGGTAGCAGGTCTTTTACTGATTCTCTAATATAGAAGTCTTTCAGAATATGAATTTTTCCCTTTTCCCTTTTCCTTCCCCACTAAAGAAATAGTGAGGAGCCTCTGATGAATGACTCTCATCTCAAAAAGAAACAACAGAAGGAGAAGCCCATCTTAAGTGTGGTCTAAGGAATATTTAGAAGTGGGTAGCTTTCAGAGTCACATCCTTTTCAGAGTTCCAATCTGAAATCATATAGTCTTGTCTTTTCAACAGGAGCTCGAAAGTCAATCTAAAGAAATATGGTAACCTGTTCTAGGTTAAAACCAGAAATTCAATTAACCAAAGGTACAGGAACTGCTCAAAAAAGAGAGAGAGAGAAAGGTTTGAGCTTTGTTTCTGTTGGTGTGTTATAATAAAACTACAGAAGTCCCAGCAGGATTCCAGTTACAAAATACAAGCCTCAAAATCTTGGCTAATGAAAAAGTGAAACCGAGGTAATGACAGGATCAAATAGAAAAGTAGGTGAGCCTCTTTCGATTACCCTGTTTGTATATTCCCGTGCATGTGGGTAAGAATCCATGTGACATGAAAACAGCACAACAGATTCTTGATGGTACCTAAATCTTGAAATCAAGGCTTTGATACTCTACATATCTTAAAAATTCTAACAAAAGAGCCATAATACTTTGAAATTGATAACACATTTGCAAAAATTTGATCAACTGATTTAATTTAGCTCTAAATACAAATATTGTTTGAAAATGTCCCTTGGTAAGTACAAAATATGGCTGTGAAATAGCTGTCATAGGAGACCCAGTTATTCTAATTCTTGAAGACAAGCTATAGTTCCATCTTAAGTATTACAGATTACAATGACTAGTCTCTAAGTAATTACCTATTATATCCTGGCCTTGTTAGAGTAGAGACCCATTGAAATATAGGAAATGGTTTTCAGAATCAGGTGGCTTCTCTTCCAAGCTTTTTTCAGCATATACTCTTAAAAACTTATTTTTTCTCCCACAGTTCTATTTTTTCTAAAAATCTATTCATATATGCTAGTTTTTCTGCTGCTGCTGGTGATGATATATTCCACAACTATGTTGACCAAATAAATTATGTCTAAACCCATTAATAAACAGCATTTCCTTACTTTAAAAAAGCCTTACTCATTCACCATTAGCTCCAACAACCCTGCTCTATTTTGTTATCCTACCTGTAGTCCATCATGTACCCAGAAGTGAATTTAACTCAGCTTTGATTCTTTCATAGAAATCATTTAAATGTTCCTACAATTTTAAATAAAACTGAAAACAGTGCCCTGAAAATCTCAGCCTCCTAGAAAACTACAAAAAAAGGAAGTCTGGATTTAAATGCAGGTTTGGGGTCAATATTGGTTTTAGGTGTTTACTTTGCATTTGTGTGACAGTACTCTGTCATAACAGAAGTGACAGGAGAAATGACAGGAAAGCAGATTGAATGTATTAGCAGTCTCTTCTGTGAAGGCAATTCTCTTGCTCTTGTTTAATGAACCCGAAGCCTTAATTGCTATTTCATCCCAAAAAGTGTTCCAACCTGTTCCCATCAGCGACACAATGTAGGGAAGTTTGGAAGTCACCTATTGCCCTGCTCTACCAATTTTGAATGCAAAGTCAATGCTTTCATTTGAATGCTGTAAGATAGATCAACTGATACCATGAAATAAAGACAAATGGATCAATAAATGGACTGGTAATACAGTACAGAATTCTTTCATGAAGTTTTTTTTTTAACCAAAACCACCCCAAAGTGCTTTCCTGACTCTATGGAACAGTCAGTCAATTCTGAAATGCAAGCATCTCAGGTGAAATTTAACAGCCACCTTGAACCTAGAACAGCAAACAAAAGTTCTTTATGGAAGCCAAAATGACTTATTGAATTGAAAATATAGTGTGAAATTAGGAAAATCCTTCACGTCTCATGCATCTTCTGAGAAAACATTTCTGAGACTTGCACATTAAAATGGCATGAGGAGATAGGCTCTATGCCCGAAGGAGAAGAGGTAACACAGTGCTGCTCCTCTGCAGCACTGTCTGTTTCAAACTGCCTCACAGAGAATCATGGTGAAAAGGAGCAGAAGGAAGGTTTAATACCATTACATATTGATACATCAGCTCTTTCTTAAATATCTCCACCTAAAAGATCAGACTGGTTTTCTAACAATGATGGTTTAGCCACTTCTTCTGGCCATCCCACCAAAGCACACAATTTATACAAGTCTGTATCTTTCCAAGTCTGTGATGCACAGGTGAATGTAAACTGTTCTGGCTCATTACAACTTCAACATGAATATATGAAGAAAGGACTGGCTTTTGTCAAGTGAAATTACAGACTATTGACAGCTGTAATCTACAGTCTCCTGAAAAAACACAGTTTAAGTACAAATTAAATGCAACTGAACTGCAAAAGAAAACACACACACTCTTCAGGATATAGCAAAATGCAGGACTTCACAGAATATCTGGATTTTAAAGAAAAATTTGAGCACGGGGGTTTTATGTTGGATTTTACATTTATTTTTACTGTTATTTTGCTTTGCTATCTTTTTCTTCCTAATTTAAATGAAAAGATCATATATAACTAACACTGTGGAAAAATAAGAATGATAAGATTAACCTAAGGCATGTAGCATAAGCCCAAAAGAAGATACTGTAAATCTTTGCTTATTTTTAAACTGCATAATACAGATAAATGGAATTTATTAAAACTCTGTAAAATTCAGGAACCATACACAGATATGTGTTATTTTATTATTTTTTCCAGCTAATATGACTACCAGTAGGACAAAGAGGTTAAAGGGAATATAAAGACAAATAACTTTTAAACAGATGTCAAGCAATACTTTTTCATACAGAGAATTATTAAAGTATAGAATAAGCCTCCCAGGCAAGATTGTTGAGGCAAAAACTCTCAGGTCATTGAAGAAACGATTACATACTATCGTGGAAATGGTTTACTAAAGACAATTAGCTTTAATAAGTCAGACAGTTTCACTAATTTTCCTGAGGATTTTTTTTCTCTCTAAATCATATTTATTTGTTTTAGCTTGAGGACATGAGGGTTTTTTTTAAACTGTGAATGGAAAAACCCAGAATGAGAGCAAGAGACATAAAATGCAGGATATGTATGATATAAAAAGAGTCATTAATAGATGAGCCTCTCTTTAAGGTACCACAGGTCACACTTTCTGTAAACAGTGTTGAAATAAAACCTGATGCTATTTCTGGAGTATAATAACATTATCTGAACCCTTTTTACCTCATCACCTCATTTAAGCCATCAATATTAGCATAATCGGTTGTCACCCTCAGTTTTCTCTTTGTCTCTTTCTGCTGATTAAGAATCTACTGCCACTTGTTTAATAACCACTTCAGAAAAATGGCTGATTCTCACAACTTATCAGACTGGTGCAGAGCTCCAGTCTCTGCAGTAAAGATCATAAGGGTTGTGGCTGTATGTGCTATATAAATAAAGCATGTAATTACTAGCACTGAAGAGTAGAAATGGCTCCCAAATACTTTTCTTTCTATGGCAGCTCTCACACCTAATAACAGTATCAACCTTAAGACTGTTTAGCTAACAGGTATTGTAATTGTGAGTGCACATCTAATGAATTCATTATTTTAACTGGGCTGGCATAGTTGGAATAAGAAATCTTTGCAATCGATATTTGCAAATATTTAGGTAATAGGTCAGCTAGGGACAAAACATTTTATAGGAGGCGTTCAGATTCCCAGAAGAAATGAAAAGAACACAAGATTTGAATGTTTTTTGAAATTCAGAAAAGGTCTTTTAACTAATATTTGTACTGTCAGAAATGCCATCCCTCTACGATGCTCATAAAACTATATAAAACCACTGGAAGCACTGAAATTATCTTAAAACTTGGAAACAAATAGTCCTAACAATACCTTAAAGAATGATCCATGTATATTGTTTTCAAAAGAATCACTACCTTCATTAGAACTATGTTGATGTAATGAAATGGTTGCCTACATTCTCAGAAGGATAAACCCTTTGGAAATAGTAGGGAATTAGCAAGACGGAAAGACATAAGAAAAGAACAATGAAAAACCTTTTTTGTTATTTTTTGTGATATCAAATACATCTTGAAAGCTTGTGTTACATTGTGAAAGCCAGAAGATACCACAAAGCAGAAAGCCATGCTTGGATATCAGCTCAAGTCACAGTCTCTCTGGGTAGGGAGTGCTCAAACTCAGAACAAAGTCTTTGATCAGAGGATGGATCCCTGCTGAGAGGAAAACAGCATGAAGTTCTTTTGTATTTCCTTGTGAGTACGGACCATGATGTAGGTTATGTTGACAAGTTGACAAGCACATCAACTTCTTTGAAGCTACTACTCATCTTTTTGTGCAGATGAACTTTAAATTACTGATAATTGATTGCTGTTTGACTGGACCCCTCAGCTCATTAACCAGAACGGGAAAAGATATGTTGCTGTTTTAACTAGATAGATTCCTTCCACTGGGAATATGAATGAACTCATGATAATTGTCATTCTTAGACAAGGCTTCCTAATGATGTTGCTCTTGGAATAGTGCCATTAAACTGAAGCTAAATTTTCAGAGTAAAATAGATCCTTTATTTCAGACAAATATACTGCTGATTCAAAAAGGTTGACCTGGTGATCCAATAGAACTTTGTCAACTTTAATAAAATGCTGTATTGATTCAGGAACATCACCAAAACCTGCATTTCAAAGGTAGGCTATTCGTTCTCTGCTAAGCTTTCCTGTGCAATGTTTCAGAATAACTGAGAAAATGGCAAAAGATCCATGCTTTGAGAAAAGTCGGCTTTAATCAAGGTTGAAATCAAACCTGACCAGAATAGTGATGCTATTGAGCAACAGCTCGAGATCTTTCTTTAACCTCAAAAAGATGGATAGGGATGAAAGGATGTGCTATACTCAATAGTAGAACTTTTCCTTTGTTGACATAACAGATATTTTGTGGACACAGATTTCACTTCTATTTGTACAATGATAAGGGCAATAAGCCAGGGTAAGCCTTTAAGTCTTTGTGGCAGAACTATACTCATTCGCACACCATCAGCTGTGTAGCAGGTAGAGATGGAGGATCTGGAAAAAGCCTGCAGTGCTACAACTAGACATTCTTTGCCATTGAACCAACTGTGCAAAGTTGAGACACAGGTGCTTCCAGAACTGTAACTAGCAGCTGTAACCTTTTTTCCAGCTGGAAATTCAACTGAAATCAAAGTTTTCATTTGTCCTTCCTTCACAAGTATTTCGTATATATTCAAAAGTGAAACGCACTTTAGGGGTAATTAGCCTGGTTTGCTGTTTGGATGTGTCTGTGTCTGCCTGTGTGACCTTCCCAAATAATTTTGAAAGACTATTTAAGCAAATCTGGTAGAAAAGCAGAAGCTTCAGGGATATCAAATATCTACAAATTTTGCTAAAAGGGCAACTGGGTGTTTTATTCAGATTTACGTAATTTATGTCCTTAATATAGAAAAGAGTTTATTGTTAGATTTCCCTGAGATTTGCACCAAATAGTTCAAATGAATATTCCAACCCTGAGAAAAAAGTAATGAAGGAACTTTCAGCACCTTGGGGTCAGGAAAATCCAATGATCATAGGGATTCAGGCTTCATTAATGCTGATCTGAATCACCAGCTTCTGGAGTCACACTATCTGAAAGACTCCTCTGACTTACATTTTGTAAAAGTTTCATTTTCAGAACCCTAAAAGAAAACTTGAAAGCTTCTCCAAGTGTATCATAGGGATTTTAAAAAGGGGGAAAAACCTCAAAACCAAATATTTTGCTCTTATATTTTTACATGGTCATTCAAACACACACACACACACAAGCCCAAAACAAAAAAAATAACCTCAACACCCCCCCCAGAAAAAAAAAAAAAATTTGGGATTTTTGAACTGCCTTACTATTTTCAAATAATTGAGGCTAACAGTAATATGCTGGATTCTTCCAAACTGTTAAATACAAATTCACTTTGCTTATTTGTAATAGACTGTGTCAGAGAAGCATTTTGCATTCTACTGCTTATGTTAATGTTTACTATTATTTAATGTTAAAAATTAATAACTGAGATTTGCAAAAAAGCCCCCATACAACATATATACTGAGACTGGAACAGCAATTTTCCTGGAAAAATCTCCATTTGAGGTTATTTTTCCTTGCAATTCATGTACCTATGACTCTAGAATCTTGGTAAGTTTTCCATCCCACTTCCTCATGTCTTGGTCATGCCAATAAAACCTCATGGTATTTACCTTCTATATCCTCACTCTTGAGCAGAGGAACACTTATGCCAAATGGCTGAGATACTGGTCCATATGAGTGGGGAATTGGACATAGCATCTTTGAGTTGTTGGGCCTCCAAGGACAGTTTTTTGAACAGGGTTTTGGATTTTTTTGGATGGTCTCTCCATAGCCCAGGCGCAAGCTAGGGAGGAAGACAGGTTTTCTTCATATTACCACAGTCAGCCAACCAGTTCAGTCACCGTTTGTGCCTCTGTCTTTCCAGGACATTACTACCAGTGATTTAAATTGTATGATGCTAATTGCTAAAGAATATTACATGTCATCACTAGTGCAATTGATATATGCTGTAACAATGGTATTATAGTAAGAATGACCCATACTCATGAAGAATGAACTTTGATGAAACAGACCAAGGTGCAGAAGTGATGAAAGCAGGAATTGCTTCATTGATGACAGCTGAGCAACTTCCTCAAGAGTTAACATCTTCAGCCGCCAGATCATGAGCACAGACCACACCAGATATACCAGTTCCAACATTACACATCATCTCCTCTGACCTAAGAGATTGTTATGACGGAACGCAAAAGTCATAGATTAAATGAGTTATATTGAAACTTTGGAGGGCTGGCCCATATAATAAATGAATGGTATCTGTGTGTCTATGTCAAAGGACAGGAAAAGTGATAGTGATTTATTGGAATGTATTGGGAAGCATAGGACCTGGGCATGATGTAGATGGTATGGAAGAAAGGGTGGATACTGTTCTGGTTTTGACTGAGATAGAGTTATTTTTCTTTCTAGTAGGTGGTGTAATGCTGTGTTTTGGATTTAGTATGAGAATGAAGTTGATAACACAGTGCTGTTCTTATTCGTTGCTAGGTAGTTTCAGTGCCTACACTAAGTCAAGGACTTCACAGCTTCTCACACCCTGCCAGATGCATAAGAAGCTGGGACAGCACAGACAGGACAGGGACCAAGAGTGGCCGAAGGGATATTCTGTACTTTGTAACATCATATATTTTGTACATAACTGATGAGACAGGATCGCTGCTTGGAAAACAGACTGCATATCTGGTTTTTTGTTCGTTTTTGTTCTTCTTCATGTGGTGAGCAATTTTATTTGTGCATCACTTGGGTTGTTGTTGTAGTTATTACTGTTATTCCTTTCCTCTGTTATCCTATTAAATTCTCTTTACCTGAACCCACACAATTTTTTCCCATTCTTCTCCCTATCTCCTTGGTGGAGGAAGGGGTGAGTGAGTGGGGTGGCTGGGGTTAAACCATGACAAGTGCTTAGATACTTACTGATTGTAAAATCTTAACATTGACAAATGACTGTTTTAGACTCATCATAAAAAAGAATTCTACAGGTCAAACAAATTTTAACTCTGCACAGTGGACATCTTTTTGATATAAGTGATTAATCAATTTCTTTTTTAAATTCTTCCCTGGGAAAAACAGCAAGAAAACATCATCATAGAATTTTTTCTCATTAGTCTAAAAAGAGTCGAAGACAAAGGTCAGATGTTATGCTAACAAGAACTTTAAACTTTCCAGTAGAGGATTTTAATTAATCTCTTTAGACCTATGACTTTAGTGACTATTGTAATCCTTTTTCTTTCCAAAAAATTTGCTTATTCAATGACTAGCGCTAGCAGAAGCTCCCCAAATGAATTTGTGGAGAAGTTTTACTCCAGGTATAAATTCATCTTTCTGTGCAGACAGTTCCATTGCAGCTCATTAGACAAAGTAAATATAAGAAAGACATGATCAGCTTGTAAAGTGTGGGCAAAATATACTTGCACCCTTTTCAGAATGGCTGTTTTTTCTGTATTGATAAATAAGTAGACTGAAAAAATATTCAAGCTGTTAGCAGTCTTTGTAAGATGGGTTTTCCTCCTTGTATTCTTTAATATCGGTGTAGGAGCATGATTGACTTTCAGTGCTAAATACAATCATTGTCCTCATGTTATTTGTTCAACTTGAGAAATGTTACCTGCAAGATATGGATTTATGAACCTCTGCTACATATATGAAGCAGAACATATAGATATTGCTTAAGAAATTTTTCAGGAATGAGTGATGTGCCCATTCATTCCAATACCAAATGAGATCCAGAATTTAGATTTATTTACAGTTAGATTTATTTCACAGGTGGAAGACTTTAGATTAATTGATACTGTCAGAAAAAAAAATAGGTCAGTGACATATACCTGCATTCCACTGTCTCTTCCAAGTTCACCAGGGGAATCATAGAATAGAATCATAGAATCATAGAATGGTCTGGGTTGGAAGGGACCCCAAGGATCATAATGCTCCTACCCCCCTGCCACAGGAAGGGACACCAACCTCCAGGCCTGGATCTACACAAAGCTGCCCAGGGCCCCAACCAACCTGGCCTTGAACACCTCCAGGGACGGGGAATCTACTACTTCTCTGGGCAGCCTGTTCCAGCACCTCACCACTCTTTCTGTAAAAAACTTCCCCCTAATATCTAATCTAAACCTTTCTTCCTTCCATTCCCCCCTTGTCCTGCCATTATCTGCTCTTTTAAAAAGTTGAATCCCCTCCTGCTTATAAACTCCCTTCAGGTACTGGAAGGCTGCAATGAGGTTCCCCTGCAGCCTTCTCTTCTCCAGGCTGAACAAGCCCAGTTCCCTCAGCCTCTCTTTGTAGGGCAGGTGCTCCAGCCCTCTAATCATCCTTGTGGCCCTCCTCTGAACTCTCTCCAACAGTTCCACATCCTTCTTGTATTGGGGGCCCCAGATCTGGACACAGTACTCCAGATGGGGCCTCATTTCCTCTTGCCTGTGCTCCAGTTGATCCCATGCTTATTATGTTCTTGGGTGCACAGTAAGCCAGTTTCAAGTGGAAAGAAAAAAGGATGCACCGGAAACAGATTCTACATCTAGAATCTCATGCCAGTATTTTACGCTGAGGGGTATGACAAAAGGTTATGGTTTCAAACTGAAAGGGGGTAGGTTTAGATTAGATGTTAGAAGATATTCTTTACTATGTGGGTGGTGAGACACTGGCACAGGTTGCCAGGAGAGGTTGTGGAAGCCCCATCCCTGGCAGTGTTCAATGCCAAAATGAATGAGGCTTTGGGCAACTTGATCTAGTGGAGGGTGTCCATGATCATGGCAGAGGGATTGGAATTAGATGATTCCAACCCAAACCAGTCTGTGATTCTATAATTCTATGTCACTTGGCTTCTGCCTGCTGCTCCAGAGTTTGGTCTCCCTACATCCATTTACAAATATTACAGACCCATGCAGGTGTCTTAGAGGCCTTAGT
This sequence comes from Gallinula chloropus, assembly GCF_964237585.1. Classification (NCBI taxonomy): domain Eukaryota; kingdom Metazoa; phylum Chordata; class Aves; order Gruiformes; family Rallidae; genus Gallinula; species Gallinula chloropus. The sequence continues at coordinate 41,776,380 of NC_140085.1, read as the reverse complement.
GTATGTCAAATGGCGCTGTTTATATAACAGAACCACACCCTGATTCTCCTTACACGTGTTACCTATCTGCCACATAATTGTAACAAAATCTGGATCACTACCACTGCTGAACAGGACAAAATAAAGGGCATTCTGAGAGCATGTCTGACCTTACATTTCTCACTGATTCCCTCCGAGATGTGGCTGACTACAGGTGTTTACTATTCAAAAAAAAGGCTAATGATGAGGACTCAAAAAAGTTGTGCAGGCACAAATTTACTGGACACATCTCAGATTCTTCACTACTAGCATTTACAGAGCTACAACTGATTTAACACAAAACATTAGTTAATCAAAATATGATGCAATCTCACTATTGCAAGCAGATCCTAGCGAAATTAGGCTGATGCATTTTATGTCATGAACACAGGTCAAATGGCATGTTGCTAACAAATTCTGGTTTATTTCAGAATAAATTATCTGACATGCATACAGCTTAGACTTCGTGTACTGCAATTAGGCTGAGAAATTATTCACTCATCATTTATTCCTTAAGCATATATGATACATACATCTTAACAGCTCCTCAACATTAGTTGCTGGCTATTACACAATTGATTACCTAAACGGAAAATCATTTGAGTTTCTGCTTCTTACAGAGGATGATCAATCAAGTAACTGACAAGTTAATAACTCTGTTTACCTCTTATCATTCTGTTACTGCTTTGTTTTGATTGAGCAAATGGCTGGTTTGATTTTTTTTTTTTTTACCTAGAAAAGTGTAACATGACCTTTACCTATGCAAACTTTACGTCTAAATGTGTGTATGTATGTGCAAATATATATATTTACAAAATCAGGAAAATGTTAAAACTCTTCGCTACTTTCTATCTTCTCAAAAGTACCACACTGGAGTGACAGAAATACCAGCTGTACCTGGAATATGATCCCTCCAGACATTCTTTCTGGGGCCTCATTTAATCTATTTATCTATTTCTTTCATCTGTTTTTTCCATGTACATTAGGAAAACACTGTAGGGATCTTGTAGAAACATTGCAAAGCTATAAGAAGCTGCTGAACAGTAAAATTATATTTCTTTTGGATTCCCAGCTATGTCAGCTGAAGAGGCAGCAGACACCCAGAAAAGTTATCCCATGTGAGAGGATGGCACCTTGGCTCCACAGAGAAAATGATTCTTGATTTGAGAGATGTTTGCTAATTTTCCATCTGAACAAAGCTGCATTTTTAAGTGCTTGCCTCTGTAAGAAATTATCAATTTAAACCAGCTATGGAGTCAAAGGATCAGGAAGAGAAATATATGCCTAGGTCAGACCCTCAGCTTTGCTAGGTTCTCTTAACACTGACTTTGTGTGTGCTTCTGGACATTTACGGATGTCCTAAGGTAAATCTACATTGTAACTCCAGATGTTATCAAAACCTTGAAACTGAACTAACTTTAATATGGCAACATTGACCACTGTGAAGCCACACCAGCACAGCCTGGTTTGTAATCCGATTTGTAATCCAATTTGACAGTGTCATAGTAGCGTCAAGACTGAACCTAAAGGATCAAATATACATAACTATCGCCATCTCTCCCGAAAAATCATCCAGCTTGTTTGAAGAAGTGAATGATGGAGTCACAGTAACTGAAAGACATAGGTAGGAGGTGGTCAAAATGTGTCATTGAAATATGTCAGAACTCTTAATACTGTTGTAGGTGGCAAAGTCCCTTGAAAACACCATCCTTTTGCTATTAATTATGAATTAATGAGGTCTTGACATATGTTGCCATATGACACACATCATCTCTACTTGCAGAACACAACAGAACAGAGTTAGATCTCTGGGTTTCTCCAGCATGGAGATAGTGTAAAGAGAAACAGCTATAGCCAGCTGAGCAGCACACTCTCCTTCTGTAATACCATAGAATGCAAACAAGGAATGTGACTGCTAACACTAACAGCAAATTCCCTTCTGTGGGACTAGATGAATTTGCACCAATTGGAATAGCCTTGAGAACAGTTTACTCAGTCCCACAACATCACTCTGATCTGAGGATTATGAAATAATCTTTCTGCTAATGCGGGATTATTCTACTCCTGATGCTGATGGTAACAGAGGAGAGAGCTTTTCTGAGAAAGAAACTTTCACATTTTCTCTCTTTATAGTGACTTAATTTAGAATTGCAGATTGCAAAAGTTGTCATGTTATCTTTTGAATTGTTAAAGGAAAATCTTTAATTGAAGACCAAAAATGATTTTAGGATTTTACTCCAGTTATACATGTTGACATGTTTTAAAAAAATATATTTTGGACTGTTCTTTTAAAAAACTATTCTGACTGTAGAGTGTGTAATACCATTATAAAGACATTGTTCTGAAGGTCTGTTATCACAGTGCTGTACTCTTGTTTTTTCTTCCCTGAAAGGATCCAAGTTGAGGGATCTGAGATAAAAGCCACATGTGCAAAAAAGAGAAAGTGAAAATTTTTACAGTCCTGTTTATATCCAAGGTGAAACTTTTAATGTGGAACTTAGTAGATCTCGGTAGGGGGCATATTTATTGCAATAATATTTACAATTTTATCTGATTCTGAAGTTTAACTTTCATCTCTTTTGAAATGCAACCCTTGTTTTACCATATTTATCATTCATATGTTATATCAGTTTCTGGTTCAATTTATCATTGCACATCAGGTGGCAGTAAAAATTTTCTTCTCCATACTAACGACTAGTAGACCCTTCACTTGAATCCTATGCAGTGTTTTGGAAGATATATTGAGGTAAGAAGAACAGTAGTATAAATAGGGCAAACCTATAAATCATCATACACTCAGGGTAATTTTCAAGGTCATAGATGATGCACAAGACTCGCCTTTTATCTTGTGTTTCCATTGTTTTGGTGTATTCTCGAGTAAAAATATTTCACACTACTATAAAAACATACACACACCAATTTTGAGTATTTTATGTAGTAAGAACATAGATGGACTCATGGGTTTGATAAGATCCTGAATATCAAAAGCATGAAAACTATGGGAAAAATAGCAAATCACTAATTTTGTGAGTTTCGTGTGTTTTTTTCAATTGCTGCAATAGAAACTATTGTGGAGAGATTAATTACTACCTAGGCCTCACAGCACCCATGTGCAGCTATTAAATAATGATTATTTTTTAACAGTTCTAGATACTGCACTGTGTTGTTAATTCTTGGAAAAATAGATTCAACAAAGTAAGGAGTTGCTGCTCTTGATACTCCACTAAATTAATGACAGAATGGCCTTTGAAAAGCTATTGTATTTATATATAAGGAAAGAATGACCACTCTACAGTAGCTTTTTTTTTTCTGATAAATTAATATTCAATTACTTTTATCTGCACATCAATAAACAAACACAAACAGTGATTTCTAAGAGTGAAAAACTGCCACCCTCCACACCCAAAATGTAATGCACTTTTTCTGGATCTTTTATCTTCTTGAACAATGCCCACACTTTAAAGCAACTCCAGGGGATGGGAGGTAATTTTCACCTTCCCCACTTAAAGGTCATATATATAATGATGGAACATTTTATATAAATAAGAAAGAACAAAAAAATTGTAAGGAATATAATAGCATGTTTGCTGAAACTAGTGATTAAATTGTTCTGAACCTGCTACTTAATTGCTGGAAATCTTTGATCTTCAAAGTGTTTTTACCTACTGAGAAAGAGCAGGAGCACATAACATTTTCCTCTATCTTACAAAGAAGCTATTTATTATTCCCTTTCCAAGGATGATTTTTTGTTTCTTTGTTTGGTTTGGTGTTCTATTTTTATTTTTAGAAGAACGAGGACAAATAAAATGTTGTGATGGCCATCCCTCTTCATGCCAGTTTACAACTTCGAGTTCAACTACCAATCATATTCTTCTGTTTAAAAGTTTCCCATGAGACATACTGTGATCAAATATGTTTTATTTTTAAACCAGTTGAACAGAATTTATTGAATTACTCAGTTATTTAAGTGAGTGCATCTTAATGGACTAAAGTGTTTTTCCATTTAACCTCTGAGCCTTTGGAACTCATCTGACCCAAGGAATAATGAAATGAGATTTGACGTCCAGCTGATTTTTTTGTATCCATCTTATAAAAATGGTGTAAATGTACTGTTTAGTTGTCAGTGATCTCTACTCATCCTGAGTAGGAGGCTGGAATATAGAGATGCTGATTGTCCTGGGCAACTTTTTGAGAAAACAGGGAAGAGGTTATGTTTTGTGTTTTAACAGATCATTCTAATTACTTTCTACCAGAAGACTCATATTGCCCTCAGTGTTATCTTACAATATCTCTCTCAGTCACTTTTTTTATTCTCCTCTTGCGTATTTTCTGTATCTTAAAATCTGAAAAAAGACACCATTTGAATTTCTGTATGTATACTATGTCACTGAAAGTGGATTTTTTTTTTTTGCACTAATTTTCCCAAAAGAGAGGAAAAAATAACAGTTAAGGATTGAAAAAGCCCTAGAACATTCTTTTTTATATATTTTAATATAAGAATTCCAGTTCTAGTAGTATTTCTTCTGACTGTGAAAAGATCAAATTTCATTTGGAAGCCTATATAAATGTATTTTTCAACAAGAAAACAATTTATGTGTTGTCTCAAATATGTTACTTTAGAAGCTTCCTTTGTGTACATACTGTGAATATAACGCACTTCTACTGTAATTTTATTGTAGTTTTAATGTGGTTACTTGTAGAAAAGACACTATGGCTTTGAAAGACTGGATTCTATGACCTTGATGGGTATCAGAGACACTGAGGTGCATTGGATAGCCAAGAGTACATGTGAAATACAAAGTGTCTATTTTCTTTCTCCTGGCTACAGGAGCGTTTCCCTAACCTCCAAGGGTATTTGACAGTTGTTTATCCCATTGGATTAGTACAACACTATCACAAAAGTTTGAGAGTCTTTCACTTTTCAAAAGTGAAGCCCTTGCTTGTATTTAACAGAAAAAGAACTGCAAATAAAAGTTTCAATATTTTCTTAATTATGTAGCAAATGTTGTCAGAAAGAGGTAGAATGGAGCAGTTAAGATCATATAAGTCTGGGAGGGTTTGGTGCAAAAAACCCAGAAAACTATATTCAAAAATTTAGGGATACAATAATGCTTGTCTTTCTCATCTGTTAATTCAATATTTCAGTCAGATTATTCAAGACAACAAACATAATTCCTTTGTTATTTGAAAGCTTTCATCAAACCCAAACTATGACTTCAAAACCAAAATAACAGGACTTAAATATCTCCAAATCAGGCCTGAAAGTCATACATAGACTAATATAATGCACAGTGGTATTTGTTTAAGATATAATTTACAAAGAAAACGGGGGTCATAGAAGGGTACTGTAGCAGTTTTGACATGTTGGAAACTCTACTCATCTAGAGCAAGGAAATCTTACCCTGGTCTCCATTATGGTTCTATAAAGACATTTGCTGCAAAATTCTTAAAGTGTACATAAATAGAGGGGTTGGCAGTGATGACACTTGTTTATTATTTTATCACTTGCAACTTTTTAATCATTTACATGGTTTTTGTTTGTTTAATTATTGTGGTTAATAGATCAGGAAAGTGTAAAACAAGATATGATTGGTAGACCCTCTATGTGTGAACAATATGCCAGAGTTGTGCTTTATTTTCCCTGATTTCTTTGAAATTACATTGTGCAACTGAAGACTAAGTTATCTAAGATTTTAAATTAAGGATCACAAGGTCTGACAATTCTCAGCATTCTAAAGGAAATTTAAAACATATGTGATATTGTAACAATGGTGTTACTCATAAAATTTTTATTCTTATATTTTGAATATATTGACTAGTACTAAAAAAGTCTCAGCTGTGAATATTCTATGATTCATTTGAACACATCATATTTTTAATTCAAACATTTTTTTCCATAGGTAAAAGCTATGTAACACCTGAATCTGGGCTGTAACTGTCTAAAATACTGCATAGAATTCATTACATGAATAAGCAGATGAACAATTTTTAAAAAGTAAATAAAAATAAATACTTTTATTCTCAAAATTAAAAAATCCTATTTATTTATTTTGTTATATACATTATTTTTTATTCTTTTTTTAAAAAAAAATAACACTATCACAGCATTTATTTTGTCTTAGCTTGCATTTTATTTTGTGGACATCGTTCCAAAATGAATCCAAATTAAATAAAATCCAGGGTAGCTTTAAAATGTTCATCTGCAACATAATAGTTCAAACATTTTCCACATACATATTTGTTGCCAGTGATTATGCAACTGGAAATTTTGGAAACATTTTGGTCACATATTTCATCAACATTTACAGGCAAAAATTTCATTTGTTAATTTATCTAAGAATCTTCAGCAACTGTTCAGCACATGGAGAAGTCTTAATAGATGACCCTTAAACTAGCTTCACAGTTCCATGGTTCTAAATTATTATGTGTTGTGACATGCAGATAATGATGCCCCAGAGCAGATTTATAAAATGTGTGTTTTCAGTGTTGGGTTTTTTTTTTTCATCCTAGTCATCATTTTTAAATGCTAGAGAGATGACTGTTACATTGATTTGTATTTCAGCATCATGAAAATGGGCTATTTAGAAGGATTCAGCGACCATGTTTCAGAGATTAATTTGCAAAGATACACATTACTTGAATATCTAAAAATAGTGTTGCCAAGCAACAACATAAAATACAAGGATGTTACTAGAAGAAACTAAAATACTTATATAGTCTAACAATATATGCAGATTAATTCTGTCCTGTAAACCTGGGAGACTTTTCTGATGTCATTTTCTTAGTATACAATTTTCAGCTAACATTCATCATGATACAGGTCCTTCAAAGATCCATGTTTCTGAAATCCTTGCCTTTCTGCTGTGATTTGAAGACATTGGAAAGATGTTTGAAACAATGCCAGATGTGTTTAATTATTCATGATGCCACTGAACCAGTATTAGTATTCTGCAGGACTCTGGAGTAATATTGAGCAGTGGTTGTGGTGATGTTTCCAGATCTAGTTTATTCTTTGAAGCTTATGCCTCTGTACACACACCATCTCCTGAGGGACAGGGTGATATCGGCAGGCCGGCAGAAATAGCGATTGTGTTGAAACTGTACAGCGAATGACGAGGTGCTCTAGTGGGAGGCTAAAAGAAAGTTCAGGGTTTAATTACAGTTTGAAAATCCGCAAACTCTGAAGAGGGAGAAGCCTAGACTATGCATGTGGCATTGATTTGTGAGTCATTATTAACTTTCTAGAAACACTTCAATGTTACAAAAGATAAAGCTTTACATAACAAGAGCTGCACCTTTGAGTTTCGCGATCCTAGATAGTCTAACCGCTATTATAAAGTGCCACCCTAGAAGTCAGAGGGCATTATGCAACGAAGGATAACTACTTTCATGCCTGTAGAGAATTATAGTAAAGCTGAAAACAGTTCAGTTTGCATCATAGAAATGTATACTAGAAAGATTCCAGTTTACTTGGATTTTCCTTCTTCCACAGAGCCTTTCAGTGGTGAAAGTTTAACCCCGCACCAGCAATTTTCAGCAAAACAACCTTTCATATAGAAAGGGTCAAATTAAATCACATCATTTGTCAAACCATACACAAGAATTGTCAACAGCCTTTCTATCAACTGCCTGAGAGTTGAGAAGGGAAGCATGTACAAATGTTAATGACATAGGGATGTAAATAACCTTGAGGAAATGTAATACTCCTTTTGCATTCTCTGGGAGCAAAAGTAACTAGTACATTACTGGTGTCTCATCACAGCCAAATCATGTGGGGAGGTAAGAGAGGAAATTGAAGGACCTAAGAAGGAAGGACATATAATGTCACATCATAGGTGAGATCACAGGGTAGAACTGGTGCATAGAGGGCAGGCAGAGCAAAAGTAGAGTGTCTTTGTCATGGGAGAGCCCTAAAGTGATACTCCAACATGGAGTACTGTATGAACATGGGGATAAGAGGCCTGGAGGCATCCAGTAGGACTGTCGTGTGAATGTGAAGGGGAACTCTGACTGTACATCAGAGCTTAACAGTTAGGACTAGAGTTATCATATAAACATCATATTATGTTTATTTCTTTCAGAATTATTTTATTTCCACTTCTTTGAAACAAAATATCTGCTTATAAAGATTTGGCTTGGTAGGTGTGTTTCATTTGAAATTCCTTAGGTCCTCTAGCAGTGTCCTGTTCTTTACCCACACGTTGGAAAAAGTAACTAGGTATGCATCCTGTATAGTATCAGAAATCTGTTTTTTACATAACACCTTGACTCTTGGCTTTACCTCAGCTGGCAGTTTGCACTAACAGTGACTCCCTACATGGATGCTGAATTTTGTATTCTCATCTTCTAAGGTCACCTGCCACACTGCCCTGCTAGCATATCCAACATCGAAAAATATTTGTCACAAGACAACCCTTCTACAATTTTTCTGTTTTCAAGACTAAAAAAATATTTTCTTTTATATATGTCTTTGGGAGTTTAGATTGGGAGTATATCTATGTCTCTTTAAATAATTGTTTCTTATTTACTTCCTGCAATAGCAACCCAACTGGAATTATTATTCCATTTGTTTTCTGGCAAGGCCTGCACTAGTAAACCAACTAGTGCCTGAGAACACTCAGAAACTGGGTCATACTCATCTGTACTATTAAATTAATAAACACTTCCCTGTACGGTTTACCTCCGCACCATACTTTCCCAAGTATTTCCCAGACATGTTTTAGGAGTTACCATATGACAAAGATCTTTCCCAGCAGCAGAGTAAAAAAGTTTAGTAGTGCAAAAATGTATTGTTCCATGTCTGCCTTGTCTTATGTGCTACTACAGATACAACACGTGAGCCCCATAAAGTTAGTTCAATCTCTATTGTTAAAGCAGGTGAATATAGCCCTGCTTTTAGTCAAGGCAGTGGCTTTCTCAGAGTATTCCCGTCTTGGAATTTAACAAGGTTGAATTTGACCAGCAGAATTGTGAGAGAAGACCAACATACAGTCGACACCCCAAATGTAGGGCTAAAAATTTCATGCTATAAACCCAGTATTCCCCAAACTAGAATCATGATTCTATGATTCTAAACTTCTAAGCAGCAGCAAATGTGATTTACACCATAAGGATTATCTAATAGATGAAGAAAATATAACCAGATTTTTGCAATGTATATCAGTCTTTATCTCAACATGAAAAGAAACAAAGTGATATGGACAAAATAATGAAATCCTTCCATTTCTCAATTCTGTTTTTAATGATGAGTTCAGGCTTATTTTCTTCTTGGGTCTTTTTTCATTCCTTCTTCAGAGAAGTGAATTAGTTTTCTTAGCTTCAACCCTCACAACATCAGGCTCAGTCTGTTCATTTACTGGCAGTCTTTAATAGCTATCTGATTAAATATTATGTTCAGACACTTATTTGTCTGATTTTACACCAAGGTATAGCTTAATAAATGCATGAAAATATGTAATCATGGACCTGATGAAGTTGGTAATAAAAAAACACATGACCTAAGATGTAAAAAGTTATTGCTAGAATTTTCATAGAAAGTTATTAATAACTGGTAAAAATATCAATGATACGCTAAAGAAATCAGTGCAGAGTTGCTTAGAAACTTTGCCAGTCTTCCACACCTTTCTACCCATATCTTGTTCTTTCTAGTAATTCCAAAAACAAGTTATTGGCTCTATACACTGAACCAACACTTTGGTTTCTAGCTCTGAAATGCATCCCTTCCATTATTCTGCTCAAAAATAAAAATAAAACTCTATAAATGTTCACAAATGTGCTTCAACGACATGCAAGGCAATGGAAATTCTCTTACAACTTTTGATGAGTTTCAATTAAAAAAATGTTCTAAACTTTATCATAAACCAACAATTGGTTTAAGAAATTACAGAAACCAAAGGGCAAAAGTCATCCTTCTGGGGTATGTTTATGAATTCTGTATGCTCCATGGACTTGTTTTGGTGGTTGGATTTTTGGGTTTTAGTTTGGGTTTGGAGGTTTTTTTGTTGAAGTTTGTTTGTTTGTTTGTTTGTTTATTCCTCACCGTTATTCTGTGTTTGTAGATTTTAAGGCCCTGACACTTAATAAATGCTGGCTGCATTGGGCTACTTTCTTCTTGATGCTTTAGGTCACATTACTCATAGAGGAATGTTTGTTAAAACAGTTTTATTGAAGTCATTGAGAATATACTTAACTGAGGAGGTTTAAGTGCGAATTCACAGAACTAGTTGCTATGTACCTGATGTGCTTGCAGGGACAGGCAAACAGTTTTGAAAATTTCTTTTCCTTAATGACCAGCACAAATCTTTTTTTTTTCCCCCATCTTTGTTTGCCATAGTATTTTTTAATTATTCTAAACACTGTGCTTTCTGAAAAGAAGAGGAAAAATACACTTTGAAAATTGATATTTTGGAACTCCTATGGAAAAATGTTAAAGGAAAAATTATTGTTCCATGGAAAACAAGAATTTCCACTATTATTATGATGAGATAAGAATGCTTTTGTAGAATTTTCTGCATCAACTCCCTGAATTTGGACTGAGGAGCTGCCCTATGATTTTTACTTTAGCAATAAAAACAAATTAAGAAAATAGTTCTCTTAAATTGAAAACATTTTTTTTTTAAAGTTCTGGTTTTAGAAATAGAATTTCTATTTTCTTTTGCTTGGATATTTTCCTAGTCAGTTAATTCTGATTCCTAAGCAGCTTGGAGCAGATATCTGTCTAACACAACAACACTTTCCCAGATTGGGACCAATCATTATGGTGGTGCTCAATGTATTCTACCCCCCATTTATTGATGGAACTGTTACAAATACTGATAGAAACCCACAGGAAAACAGGACAGTGGTAGTCTGGTGAGCCATCTTATCTCTGATCAACGAGCTGATTGCTGTTAGCACTGAAAGCACCAGATCAAATATTCTCAACAAGCCATTAAAGAAATATCTCATGGAGGGAAAATTGCAAAAGTCTAAATCTTAGAAACTGCAGAATTCCATTGTAAGACTTGCATCTTTATCAAATAATTCCTTTAATACTCCATACACGGTCTTCTAATTGATATCATTGTTTTCTCCAATTAATGGGAAGCCGTTGTCTTTAAAAGAGGCAGACACTTTAGAAATTATTATATTACAGCTCTGTTTTCTGTGGAATGTTTTTCTGGATAAAATCAGGAATTCAGGTTGCAGAAACAGCCAGAATAATTCTACAAATTGGCACTGATTGATCATTGAAAATGTCTGCCTCATCTGTTGACTATAATAAAAAGGGAATGAAAACCAAAATGATCAGCCCTGCATTTCTCATGAAAACCACTGAAATCCAAACAAATGAATTAGGAAATATCAAAAGAGTCAGAATAAGGTAAAGAACACAACACCAACAATAATCAAAAGCTGAAAAACATAGCCATTTTTTCATTAAAATCTTTTCATTGGAAAATAAAACCCTACTATTTCAATAGTCTTTTTAAAATTAAATAATAAGCTGCTTTTATGGGGCTTTGAAGTCATCTGAGTCACATCTTCCAATTAAAAATCTGGCTTTACGGATGTTTAATCCACATTTCTCTCACCGATGCACTTTCTTCCTGAGATATGTCTTATTCATGTTGGCGAAATTTTCCCTTTGCTAAACATGGTTGCATGGCAGTGTGTGGGGCCAAAATGTCAAACCACAACATCTTTGTGTTTCCCCAGAGAATTGTATAATCTAATTAGATGCAATCCTGTAATTACTTTTTCAATAACTCAGACCTTTTCCAACTGCTTTTCACAAAAGCTTGCAAAACGACCTCACTTTCAACAGATTCTTCACAGTTAGCAACATAACAGAGGAAGAGTGTTTGCTATCAGCCATCAGAATTAACACAAGCGATGAGCTGCTACCCTGGAGAAGAAAATTACAATGAATTTCTGCCAGCCCTGGAAGGCTGATGGTGGTGGATGAATATAAGTTCCCCATATCCCTCATATAATGCCAAAACTGAAAAGGAGTCATTCCCACAGCATGGATTTTACAGCCTTATCAGCAGGTGTGTGGCTGAAATGTAAATTTACTCCCTGACCTCTTTACACTGTTGATCCCCTTAGTAGTCTTGTATTTTCTTCTTGTTCTAATAAAGATTCACAGTTTACAAACGTTACTGTGCAATAGGCTATCGTTTACCGTTCTGCTCTGTGTGTCAGTATGAGGCTGAGCTGTCCCAGCGTCCTACTGTTATTCAGCGATTTACATTTAAAAGGCGTAAGCTTCATTTTGAGTTCGTTCAAGTGAAAAGTCCAAAGTAAATTTAGGAACTTCAAATCTGCCCAGATGTGGAAAAAAATCAAATACACTGAATTTTACAACAGTCAAGAACTGGTCGAGAATTTAGTACCAAACAGAAATTCCCTAAACCAAGTTAATCCAATTTCTTTTTATATAAATAATAATTCATTTAATTCTAGATGTGTTTCCAGCTGATATTTTCATGTACATTTGCATAGATTTCACTTTTTCTTTCAGTGTAAATGTTGGTTTAAGTTTGTGGGAGAATAATTTAGACCTGAGAGTGATTCGTTGCCTCAAACTTATTTTCATACATAGTTCATTTAATCGAGTTTAATATTCTAATATAACCAAGTTCAGGTGCCCCTAGCTCTTTTATTAATTTATAAACATTTCAAGAAGGCAGCAGCCGAACATAGCAGAGATGACAGCAATTGCTTGTATTTCTCTGTACTGCCTAGATGTTGTCACTTATTTAGTCTGCAGGAGACAAAGGGCCCCCTTATTTTCCCCTCAGTGGTTGTCTCTCCTATCTGGCCTGCTCTAGGTGATCCTGCTCTGGCAGAGGGGTTGGACTAGATGATCTCCAGAGATCCCTTCCAACCCCTACTATTCTGTGATTCTGTGATCTTCTCTCCTTTCTAATGTTCTCTTCTGTTCCTTTCAAGATGTGTAGGTTAGTCCTTAAAATAACCTTAAGAGCTAGGGTGGGACTGTAGGAGAAACAAGAGTTTAAATATAATTTGCAAAGAAATTAATGCAGACCCATTTTCTCCGGCCAAGTCTTATCTTCATCCAGTATCACTTTAATAATTTTCTGTACCCTTCTTCCTTCTCTTGCTGTCATCTTCTACATGTTGTAAAAATTACTTCTGAGGAACGTTTCACATAATTAATTCATTATGGTTCTCATTAATATGCAGCACATCCAGTACTCTTATAGCCATGATTTTTTCTGGTTTCTACATTTTATTTCTCAGTGTATTTTACTTTACCTATTCCCACTATGTCATTTAAAAACACTTTACTTGAATAATCCCCGTAAAATTAAGTACTCTGAGTGTATTGGGGTTTACTAGCTTCTCCTGTTCAGATTATCTACTGAGGTAAATTAGAGTTTGAACAGCTGGTATTTGCAGGTCTGTACTTACCTTTTGCTGGAATACTTCCTTGTTTTTTCTAAATAAGTTTTTTGAAGTGTCTTCGAAGCTAATCAATGTATTTCTTTTTAATGTGTAACAGTGTACCTTAAGTAGTGCAACTTTAGAATAATTCTGGGAGCTATTTGCCTGCTTTGAAGAGAGCTATTATTAGTATTATTTTTTCTTCATCTGTCATTAGTAAAGTGTGCTAAATGGGTTTTTCACTTTTAAAATTTACTGGGTTTCTCTCACAGTGCACAGATGAATCAACCCAAAACCGATATAACATAACCAGTTGCTCCAAAACAGTAAATCCATGGAGAATTTTTAATTATCAAAATCTCTTAGGCAAAGGAAATGCAGTGCTTCCTGTTAATGTCTTACCATGAATTTTCTTCCCTTGTTAGATTTAGAGATAGCTAAAGGCTGTCTAAAGCAGTGGTTCACACATATCAAGAAAACCCTCCTGTTTCTTCTTCAAAGTGTGAGACTTCCCTGTGAAAATCATATTTGATGCATGCTGAATTAAACAGTGATTGAACAAACATTGTGCATTTGAAATAGCAAGAAAGAAGAGCAAGATAAAAAGCTGGATCCAATTAGGAAGTCAGGTAAGAGGAGGCAGAGCAAACCTGTGCATCTAACTTGCAGGTGCCTAGTCCCACAGTGCAGACCAGAGGTTAAACTGCCTAGAATCCCTAAAGAGACCACAAAAGTAAACATGCAAGCTAAAACGAAGTGGGGAGGGGGTGAGCAGGACTAAGCAGCAGGTTCTTGGAATTAACTAGCTGAAAACCTCTAAGAACGAAAGTATCTCCAGTACTTTCTTAAACTCAACTGTCTGACTCAGGCACCTCAGATATATATCCCTGACTGCAATTAAAACCATGGCCAAGGTTAACCTTTTCTGTTTCAGTGCAGTAGCAACACTTACCCTCCCATTCTAACACTGAGCATGGAGAATTTCAGTGCACTTTCAGTTATTTCTGACAGTATTTCATCTACATAAGTTGATGGTAATGCCTTACTGCCAGGCAGACCTGCAATATAATTTTCAAGCCTTTTCTTAGTATGAAAAAATCTGAAAAGCATTTGGTAGAAGAAGGAGACCTTAAAAAAACCACCCAAAAAACCCAAAACAAACCCAAAAACTCTCAGTGGTTGATAGAGTTGTCGAGTTGATGGGGATTCCAAGATCCTGTCCCTCCTTCAATTAGTCTTCCTTTTTTGCATTTTATGCAATGAACATTTTGTCTAAAATATATCAGAACTTTGAATGAAAGAGGGGACCTTAGGGCAGCATTATTACTTAAGTTCCAGCCACAGAAATACTCAGTTAAACAGTATTTGCCATTTCTGTTAACCTTAGTATTACTGATTTTGGAATAATGCTTTCTGGAAACAGAGCCGATTCAAAGAGGGGCTGACCACATATAAATATTTTAGAAAAAAATTTTCATCATGATTAGTATCTAATCTAGAGAGGCATGTCTGTATCCAAGCCAACACAGGAATCAAGCTACAGTTTCCAATGTGCTCAGAGGAAACTTTTACCAATGATCTTCCAAGCAATCACATCTACACAAGTCTACAGCTGAGCTATAAAATGCACCAGAACTGAATTCTTCTTTGACCTTCTTTGGCAGGCAGGATCGCAGTTTTATACAAACCCTTCAGCCTCAGTCAAACCTCTCTTAAGTTAGGTTGAGAATTGCTTAATGTATGGATGGTTAGGTCTGGGCCAGGTGCCAAATTGTTCAACCCTCTTAGGAATATGCACACAGGAAGAACTTTATAGATCTAGAAAACATTCATTTTCAAAATTGAAGGGTCTTTGATGATATCCAGAAAATGCAAATACTTTTTTATTGTTATTATTTATTTAACCAAAGTCAAAAGCTAATCCCCAAATTCAGTCTTTGTACAAAGTTTTTCACAGTTAATATTCATTCTCCTGGACTCCCACATTACAATGTGTTTTTAGCTGTCTTCCCCAATCACGGCACAATGAATATGATTTCAAACACTGTGGAGGCATCTAAATAATATGAATGTCTATAAAAATCCAGAGCAGTAGCTCTAGCTACAAATGGCAGTAAACTCTCTGAACTTTGAACACTTATCTGTTGAGATTTTATTTCATACTGAGTTTTTCATTACAATGACCATTTAGATTTATCCTCATCAGTTATAATTCCCACATCTTTATGTGTTGTGTCATTCATTTGATTTTTTGGAAGTTGCAATTAAAAAGCAATTTGCAGGAAAATTTAGCAATTTTATTCTATTCAGGATGACTCACCTGCTAGAGAACATCAATAATGTAGTGAAAGATTTGCTATATTATTCTTTTTAAAACGAAGATTTTTTGCTGGTAGAGCAACGGACAGAGTGAGTCCATGTATAAAATAAATGTGACTTTTTACAGCCCATAGCTAATAATTAAGAAGAAATTGCCATTTTGCTTCAGTTCTGCATGACCAGCAAGCTTGTACTGGTGCTCAGCTTCAATATCTAGTGAAGCCACTTTATAAGTAAAACACTGAGGACATGCAGTTACCTGAGAAGTGTGTCTCTTTTATTTACAGTTAGCTTGGCATCCTACATTTCCATTGCTACACAGTCTCTTCATATTTGAAGAAAGCAGTTAGCACTCACCAGGAACCTTTGATCACATGTACTGACCCTTGGTTTAAACTTTAATCCGCAACAATGCGCACCAGATGTTTGGTATTACATAAAAGTAACATTCATCTGAAAGTGATTAAAACAAATACTGTAAGTGAAATAAGAATGATCAAAAATAAATTTGTTCTCATCCTAGTGGAATATATGCTATAGTAACTCTGCTTGTAGACCAGAACTGTTTTTAAGCAGCATTTAAAAGGACTTAATTGCTTTTTTTGTGATATTTTCTCATCTTTAATGGAGTGACACACATAGAGAAGATACTAATTTTTCTGTAATTTTTTTTGAGATTTTAATTATTTAAATTTTTGTTTATCAAAGTTGATCTGCTCTTTCTTTCTGACAGGAAAAAAATCATGTCAGCATCTAAAGGGTATGTGAAATAACCAGTGGACCAAAATGCAGTGCTGTGGTTATTACTAGAGGTCAATTTTACAGAAGGTTTGAGTAAAACAAAGTGTTACAGACAAAGAAAAGCAGTAAGACCAAATACCCTGCCTGAAAAAGTAATAAAAACCCTCAATGTTGGATTAATCCTCCTTGCTTTTATTGCTTTTACAGCTCCAAAAGTTGATCTATTTTAGAGATAGCCAAGAAAATTACCTCCTTGAAGATTCACACAAAAGAATAAGAGAAATGGTTGTAGACATTTTTTGACCTTTAATAAGTCTCTAAATCACGTAACCAGTGTACCTTCAAGAGAGTTCACCTGTCTTATGCTTAGTTTCTCAGGGTTATTTAGGCACTGTACCACCTCTAAATCAGTGGAACATCTGATTCCTGAAAATAATCTATACACATTTCTTAGTGTAGCCAGGCACACCACCACCAAAGACTCCTCAGACCTTGCCTTCAACTAAACCATGGACAGAGTCAAAACGCACACATTGATTTTTCTCCAAGTAGCATGAGTGTCCCAGTCCACTCTGCTGGTAAAGAAAGATGTGAGCCATGGGATTGTCCGTATCCTCAACACTCTTACAGTGTTCTCAAATACAATTTTTTTTCTATAGCAAGACTATCTTGCTATAGACACCCTTCCTGGAAGTGTTCAATGCCAGTTTGAATGTGGCTTTGGGCAACCTGGTTTAGTGAAGGCTTCCCTGCCCATGGCAGGAAGGTTGGAATTAGATATCTTTAAGGTTCCTTCCAACCCAAACCAGTCTATGATTGTGTGATTCTATGATTCTATCTACTACCTTCCCACTAACACTGATGACTGATTTGTCCTTAAACTAAACTTCAAGTCATCATCTTTTTGAGGTGTCAAAGCTGACAATGAGGCTGCTCTTAAAAGACAGTCTGTATATGAGAACACTTTTGCTGATGTGGACCTCAGCCCATGTCTTTCTGACTTGAAGCAGTGGTTATATCATTACCTAGGAAGAGGTCTGAATTGAAGTAATCAGAAAATTTCGTGGACTGGGTTTTCATTTGAGGTTTTTTTCTTCTTCTTCCCTTATTCACACACACATTCACAGATTCAAAAAATTCTAGTGGTTGGAGGGAATGTCTGGAGATTATCTCGTTCAATCCCCTGCTAGACCAGGTTGCACAGCATCACATCCAGGCAGGCCCAGCTTCTCTGGGCAACATCTTTTTTCTCTGTTGAGATGCCACTTCCTGTGTTCCAGTTTTTGCACGTTGACTCTCTCCTGTCACAGGGCACTACTGAGAAGAGTCTGGCCCCATCCTCTAGACATCCACTCTTCAGATATTTGTAAGTGTTGATGAGATCCCCTCTCAGCCTTCTCTTGGCTAAACAGGCCCAGCTCTCCCAGCCTTTCCTCATATAAGAGATGCTCTTATCCCCTACTAGTTTTTGTAGCCCTCCACTGGACTAAGTGTAGTTCCCTCTTTCTTGAACTGAGGAGCCCAGAACTGGACACAGTACTCCATATGTAACCTCACCAGGATGGAGTAAGAGGGGGAGGATAACCTCCTTCAACCTGCTGCCCACATTTGTCTTAATACACCCCAGGATACCATTAACGTTAATCACTACTGTCAATATAATTTCTTAGACATATTCTGAAATGGCTCTGTGTCTAAAAGAGGGTGGTGGGTTATCCTGCAAGTAACTGCTACCTAGCCAATTGCTAATTCCTACCCCACACTTACCAGCAGTACCTGGATCAGAAGAGCAAAAATGAGAAAAACTTGCAGGTTAAGATAAAGATAGTTAAACAAGTGAAGGAATGGGGAGAAAAAAAAAAACAACAAACCAAAACAATAAACAAACAAGTGTTTCAAAGGCATTCATTACTTCCCTTCAGCAGACCAACACCCAGCCAGTCCCCAAGCAACAGTTACTCTGGAAAGAGTGCACCAACACCCCCACTCTTTATCAGTGAACATGACATTATAGATCATTTAATATCTCTTTGGTTGATCTGGGACAGCTGTCCCAGCTGTTTCCCCTCCCAACCTCTTGCCCCATTCCAAGCCTACTCAATATAGAGGTGAAGCACAAAAGAGTGAAACCATTGATAGACTCAAGGCACTGTTGATCAATAGCTAAAATATTGGAGGATCTAGGTTTTGTTGCAGTCTAATGACTTATGTGGAATTGTCCAAACACTCTTATTTCCAGAAAAGTTATGGAAATGTCTTAAGGGATTCTTTGGTTAATTTTTCTTACTGTGCAATTTGATATTACATATGAATCACTAAAAGCGAGTGTGGACGAAATACTGTAAACATACATTCGTGCACTCCTCTACCACTAACACTAGCAGCCACTTGTCCTAATAATATGTATAATCTTAAATTCCACTTTCTCAGGTTTTATTTATTAATTTTTACAGTCAGGAATAGCAGAAAGTGGGTCAGTGGGGTAGATCAAGCACAAACAAAGTTTTGATGTTAGGTGCAATTTATGGTGGAACTGCAGAAGGAGAAATACATGATCTGAAAACCTTGCCCTTAGTAGAATCACTACAATTCTGAGAATTATTATAACAAAGATAAACTAAATAATTTAAATGAGCTATCTAGAATTTTAATGGTTTCTTTGCATTAACAGCATTCTTATGATAATTAGTCTGTATTTAAAACACTGCATGAGTCCATAAAATAAACTTTAATTTCAAGCAGGACTTGGCTACACTTCAAAGCTGCCTTCCTTGAAAAGATTAAATAATTAGAAATGTTATTTACAGGAGTAAAACCACTCAGGTGTAAATGACAGTTGTAAGAATAACATATTATTTGATCAAAACCATTTCAAATACAACCTAAAAAAACAACTTTGAAAAAGACTGGTTTAGAGACATAGTTGTATGACAGTAGTAAAGCCAAACTTGTTAAAAGAGAATTAACAGCTTTAAAATCTAGGGCTTAAAAATATGTTATTTGATTCGTTTGACTCTTCAGTTTTCTCAGTTATGCACTTGAGGATGCTAAGAAAGTAAAAATGTTTCTCTCTGAATTATTTAGCTGCCTGGCTTTATTCAAATAACAGTTCTTCAATGGTTTTGTTTGCTTATTTTTATTTTGGAAAAATTATTTCAAACAAACACTGTTTCATGCTAGACTGAAAAATCTCTTGGGTCACAGAACTTAACATTTAGTTGTGTAACCTAAAGGAAGAGGGTTTTTTGTCCAGATATAATTATAACAAAATTACATTTTAACTGAAATGATAAACCCAGCAAATATCACTAAGCTACAGGATAATGACAAATGAAGACTGTTGTTTTTGCAACTTCTTTCTGTAATCCAAACATAGAATCCATTTCTGGTGTACTACAAATGCAGTAATAATTTCTGACATGGCTAACACTTTGAAGAATTTAATTGTAAAATCATTTATATTTGGAAGTTGTTCCTTCGGTGCAGTCCTTCTGGGTAACTGAATGGAGTTGCTAGCCAGTCACAAGTGGCTCAGTACTGGTACCAGTTCTGTTTATCAGTGATCTGGACGAGGGTATTGAGCCAATAAGTTTGTAGATGACACCAAGATGGGTACGACTGTTGCTCTGCTGTGGGGTAGAAAGGGTCTACAGAGGGGTCTGGATAGGCTAGATGGATGGTCTGAGGACAGTCATATGAGGTCCAACAAGGCTCAGTACCAGGTCCTGCACTTGAGTCACAACAACGCTATGTAACACTGCAGGCTTGGGGAAGAGAGGCTGGAAAGCTCACTGGTGGAAAAGGACCTGGGGGGTGTTGTTCAATAGCCAGCTGAATATGAGCCAGCAGTGTGCCCAGGTGGCCAAGAAGGCCAACAGCATCCTGGCTTGTATCAGAAATAGGACATTGAAAGAAAGGACACTGTATCAGAAAGAAGGACGCTGCAGTGCTGGAGTGTGTCCATGTGAGGGCAATGAAGCTGGTGAAGGGTCTAGAGGTGCTCTTACTAGGAACAGCTGAGGGAACTGGGGTTCCTTAGAATGGAGAAAAGGAGGCTGAGAGCAGACTTCATTGCTCTCTAGAACTACCTGAAAGGAGGTTGCTGTCAGTGTCTTCTCTCAAGTAACAAGCAATAGGGCAAGGGGAAACAGCCTAAAGTTACATCAGAGGAGGTTTAGATTGCATATTTTAAAACAAAAATACTGATAGGGTTGCCAAGCACTGGAACAGGCTGCCTGTAGAAGTGGTTGAGTCACCATACCTAAAGGTGTTAGTAATGTGGCACCTAGGTACATGGTGTGGTGGACTTGGCAGTCCTAGGGTGATGATTGGGCTTGATGATCTTAAAGGTCTTTTCAGACATAAAAATTGTATGATTCTATAAGCTTAAACCATTTTGTTTCCTGCACATGTGTATACTCACTTATTAGAATGCTGATGTTGCACCAGCCTGTCAATGCTAATATAAATATAGTATTCAGCTATAAATATAGTATTCAGAAAATCTCCTAAATACAAAACATCCTCTTATACAGACTTTGGACCTGAACTGAGGAAACCAAAGGAAAGAGGAACAAAACAGATGAAGTCTAGTAATTAGGTCACTCATCCTTGAGTTTTTGGCAACCAACAGAAAACACCTTTTTAGCTGCTGTAATTTACTTAAGAGTTAAACAGAGACAGCCTGATACCTGTGGTGTTGCAAAGCAGTGAAAGTCTGCTGGAAAGACTTTTTTCTGTATTATTTGCTGCACAGAACAACTGCATAGCCAAATCCCAGAGAAGGTTGACCAAGATATCTGTAACACTATCTCCTTGGCTTTTTCAGAGAGGAAAAATGTCCGTCACACAATATAGTCAACTCCACAGAGGTTGTTTAGCGGACAGCTGCTTCTCAGCCTGTCTTGTAGGCTGTAATAGTGCCAGATATCTGAATGTTATCATAACATGTCCCTCTCTTGCTCAGCATGACCTTTCATACAGGCTTTTACTAGAGTGGATTATGGAGCAAGCATAGAGATGTGAATTGCGTCTTGGCTTGAGATGTGATCTTAAAGGCCCCTTCAAACTGCTTCAGCCTTTTAAATGGGCATGAAAAAAGTGAAGAAAGGAAAATAGCAAGGAAATTCACATCTTCAAAGAACATAGAATACCTCAAATGCCAGTAGTGCATGATTTCCAGATCTTTTAATTTCATAATTGCTAGATTTTGGAATGCCTAAAATCTTGCAAGTCTCAGAGAAAGGACTTAAAAAAATGTTTTCATAAACATAAGCGTATCAGTGTGACTGAGAAGGCTTTACTTTTGTGGTTCACTGAAAGCAATGTATTTTTAGGAGTATTAGAATCAACAGATAATAGGGATTTGGCATATGGTTAAGGGAAGTCATTTCATGCAACTCATGAACATGGAAGAAAGAACAATAACATGAGGGGGAAAAGAAAGTTTACGGGTTGGTATCATAGTAGGAAAGAGATGTGAAAGTGACAGGAACAGGACAGTACTTGTGAAGTGCTTTGTTTATGAACTTTTTTGCAAGAAATGACTTTCTTCCTCTCAACAGATGTGTTAACTGCCACAATAGATGACTGCATAAAAAAATGAAACTTCTAATTAATCCTTACTTAGTCATATCCAGTTCTTTCTTTGCATCATCAACAGAAAACCTGACCTATGTTGGAGAGACACATCACATTTATCAGTATTGTATACTGGGGAGTCAAAGTAAAAAATTACAAGTGTAAAATTGCCTACATCCAGGGTGCTTCTAAGAAAGGAAATTGATTCTTACAGTGAAAATGATACCTTGTAGATAGACAAATGTCTGTTTTGCTGGGACAGAAACTAGATGAATATGCAGTAGCAATAGTAACTGCCCTTCTGAGTAGCTAAAAATTGCCAATCAGATAAAGAGGAAAAATTTTTCACATTAAATGTTTTTGACCTGATCTGTATATTGTTTTGAACACAGAAACTAGAAAAAAAATATTGGTATTTACTTTTGGGGAAAAAAATATAAAATAAAAATTAATACCCTTTATTGTCCCTTTTATGAATACAGAAACCTACCTAATACAGAGATAGGAAATTAACTAGAAATCACATGGAAGCCACAAAACCATTACTAACAAGAGAATCCTGAGTAGCTTCACCATTTCACACTGGCAATACATCCCAAATCTAAAGCTTCTACAGCTTTAGCTGGACACTCTGCTTCAACCAGTTTCAGGTGGCTACTACTTGCCCCTCTTAATAGTTTACATGTACCTGTGCAATCTCTTAAATTCCTTGAAGGCAACATTTATTCCATTTAATTCCATTCTTAAGTAGTATAAATTTATAAAACAATGCAATGCCTAATTTTAATATATAACTGTAAGGAAGTCAGAGGTTGCTAATTTTTCTGATTTTGAAGTCTTTTCATGAGTAATTTCTTACCTATGTCATATGTGGGGTTTTAAGTAATTTTGCATCATTAAAACAAGACATTTCATATGACCCATGAAGTCCGGTTTATTTGCACAACTAATTTTATTTTTATTTGGTCCTGGAGATGACTGCCATGTTTAAAGTGACAAGGTTATTTCTTGCTCAAAAAATAGAATCATGGAATCCTAGGGGTTGGAAGGGACCTTGAGAGATCATTGGGTCCAACCCCCCCTGCCAAAGCAGCTCCTTAGCTCATATTGCACAGATAGGTGTCTTGAATATCTCCAGAGATGGAGGCTCCACAACCTCCCTGGGCAGCCTGTCCCAGGGCTCTGTCACCCTCAATGTGTAAAAGTTCTTCCTCATGTTGGTGTGGAACTTCCTATGCTCCAACGTGCAGGCATTGCCCCTTGTCCTGTCTCCACAGACCACTGAAAAGGGGCTGGCCATTTCCCCCTGCATCCCATACTTAAGATATTTATAAACATTAATAAGGTCCCCCCTTAGTCTTCTTTTCTCTAGACTGAACAGTCCCAGCTCACTCAGCCTTTCCTCATAGGAGAGATGTTCCAGGCCCTTAATCATCTTCATAGCCCTTCTCTGTAGTATCAACAGGAGATCCCTGTATTTTTTATACCAGGAAGACCAGAACTGGACACAATACTCCAGGTGGGGCCTGACCAGGGCAGAATAGAGGGGGAGGATCATCTCCTTAGACCTGCTGGCCACACTCTTCCTGATTCTTCTCCAGCAGGTCATCCCCCAGCCTGTACTGATACATTCCTTCCCAAGTGCAAGACTCTACATTTGCTTTTGTTGAATCTCATCTGGTTTCTCCCTGCCCAGCTCTCCACCCTGTCCAGGTCTCTCTGGATGGCAGTGCAGTGTTCCTGCGTGTCAGCCACCCCTCCCAGCTTTGTATCATCAGCGTACTTGCTGAGGGTGGATGCTATTCCCTCATCAAGGTCGTCAATGAAGATATTAAACAGGACTGGACCCACCACTGAGCCCTGGGGAACACCGCTAGTAACAGGTCTCCATTCAGATGCTGCTCCACCCTCTGAGCTCAGTCCGACAGCCAATTCCCAACCCACCTCACTGTCCACTCATCTATCCCATGCTCTCTCAGCTTTGCTATCAGGATGTCATGGGAGACAGTACCGAAAGCCTTGCTGAAGTCAAGGTAGATGACATCCACTGCTCTCCCTCCATCTGCCCAGCCAGTGATGAGATCATAGAAGGCTATGAGATTGGTCAAGCATGATCTCCTCATGACCATCTTGTCTTCTAATTGCTTGGAGATAGCATCCAGAACAAGCTGTTCCATCACCTTTCCAGGGACAGAAGTGAGGCTGACTGGCCTACAGTTGCTAGGATCCTCCTTCTTCCCCTTTTTTAAGAGCGTAGTGACATTGGCTATCCTCCAGTCTTCAGGCACCTCTCCTGTTCTCCAAGACCTGTCGAAGTTGATAGAGAGCGGCTCAGCAATCACCTCTGTCAGGTCCCTCAGGACACGTGGATGCATCCCATCTGGGCCCATAGATTTATGTGTGTTAATCCCTTTCAGCCGCTCCTGGACCACCCCCACCTCAACCAGAGGGAAGCCCTTCATTTCCCAAACTCTTACTTTCTTCCAGTGTCTGTGGGTCTTGAGGGGCCTTTGAAGTGAAGACCGTAGCAAAGAAGGCATTCAGTATCTCCACCTTCTCAGCATCCCCCATTACCAGGACACCTGCCTCATTCAGCAAGGGACCCACATTATCCCTGGTCATCCTCTTACTATTCACATATTTTAAAAAATCCCTTTTTATTATCCTTTATGTCCCTTGCCAGTTTCAATTCCAAGTGGGCCTTAGCCTTCCTAGTCGCATCCCTACAGGCCCTGACAACATTCCCATATTCTTCCCAGGTGCTTAGACCCTTTTTCCACAATTTATAGACCTTCTGCTTCCCTTTGAATTTACTCATTAGCTCTCTGCTCATCCACGCAGGTCTTCTGCCTCTCTTTCCCGATTTCTTGCTCCAAGGGATGCACTGGTCCTGGGCTTGGAAGAAGCGCTATTTAAATGCTACCCAGTACAGATCTTTGTTTTCTTCCCTATATAAAACACTTCCCTTAAGACATTTTGCAAGTTTTCATTTAAAACAGCAACAGTCATTTTGCTTGTCTCCTTGGAGATCATGAATATTATTTTTCTCATTGTTCAATGAACAGGATAATCCAAAGCAATTGGAATACATTAATATTAATAAACCATCAACTTGTAGACATTCTGGAGTAACATTTTGTGAATAAATAGTAGATGAAGTAACATCTTGTGAATAAATCATAAATGTATGTACGCACATATTTTCACACACCTGGGATTTATCATATACATAAATATATGTATGTGTACAGATATATGCTTAAAAACATACAAAAAATTATTGTTGTCAAAATAGAAGGAAAATCTGTGAAAAAACTCTGATGGCAGAAATAAATAATCCCACCATCTGCTCATTTTCTTGATCTAGTGTGACTAGCACATTCTAGCAAAAGTAGTAAAAATTCCCAACAGTAAAAATAATTAATAACTGATGTAAAATTCTTCCAGTGTCTGTCACTGGGACAAATATTAGAATTCAATAGCACTTGAAACCAGCTAAAACACTGGGTCCGTAGTGTTTTGTGACATCAATTGTGGAGCTTTAACAAAGAAGTCGGATTACCTAATCCCAAGAATTTTCTTTCTTAAATTATAACAGCCTTCAATAGGCAGCAGGCCGTACAGTAATGGCATTCTTACTTCCTTTTTGAATAGTTGGATTGCGTGTACATCGTGTTTAGGAGCCTTGGCCATACAGCAAACAGGTGGGCTTCCTGACTTTTCTGAATGCATCCATATCTAAGTGTCTGTAAAGTGCTTCCATTTCAGATGCCACCGCCTATGCAGCAGGAAAGCAGGCAAATGTTAAGCTACCTGAATCTTCTATCTGCCAATCCTTTGAAAAACATCACGTGTCCTCACCTGAGATCTGTACCAAGACAGATGGGATATGCTGGGCTTTGGCTGCCCTTTACACCCTGCAGACAGGCTGGATCCACACTGACAAGCATATGAGGTCAACTTTTTCTCCCCCAGAATTCCCTGTAAATTTCATTAAATCTGCATCTAATCTTGATCCAAGGGCAAGAAACAAGCTGAAGTGTGAATGAAGGCATGGACCCATGCTTAAAACGGAGATCAGATATTTCTGGAGTGTGACTAAACACTACATTGAGGAGATCTGCCAGAGGTATTAAGTATCTTCTTCAAGGTGGAGACAACCTCATACAACAGGAGCCATGGATGTAGCATTTATATCTCAATATCTAAGCGGAATTTGCAAGTACTTCATGTGTCAACTTCTTTTCCACTAGCAATTACAATGACTACAATTCATTCAGCATCTGCAAATGTAACCAGAAACTTCGTCTGCATAAGGTGACCTGACTTATGAAATCCAAAGCAAAATGTTCATTAGCACTCAGTAAGTAAATATAGACCACTGAGATGAATCCTCTTCTAGCACTTCAGACTGCATGACTCTAATTCAAGATGTTTGTCCTCTGCAAAAACATCTATAAATACCATAAAAAAAGATGCATACAAATGATGAAATAATAAAATTGAATTTCTTGAACTATAGAGATTACTATATGTATTAATAGATTTCATTCTTTCCTCTATCAAAAAAATTTAAAATATTTAGTTAAATTGAATTAAGTGTGATAATTTTCATTTTCCTTTCTGGTTAAAGTTTCTATGAAAAGGTTAAATTCTGTCATGATTTCTCATTCTGTCTTCAGAAAGGCAGGACTTTGCTATGATCTGAGGAATTCATTACTCTTTCCTTCACAAATGCTTACAAATGTGCTGAAAGTCCTTTAACAAAAATTCAGTAGACATCTTCTGCCTAAATTCCATGTAAAGCCACTACAAATACTAAGTCATATTAAAAAATTATACTTCCATTAGCATATTTTTTGTTTTTCTTAAAGGTCAATACAATTACTGTGCACAGTGGTATCTGGAGTGCAATTTTGCTACCAACTGTTTACTGCCTTTTCCTCTTTCTGGTGTTCTTCAGCAAGCTCTCTGTCCCCCCCATCATATGTTCTTGCACCAAAGCCAGACAGGAGGTGTACTTGGCAGTTACATGATCCATATGTCAAGGCATGGAGTGGGGTTTTTTTAAGTAATGGACTATGTCTGAGTACCTGAATATCCAGTTTTCATCACTTATCAAATATTTTTCCTGACTAAAAGAAAAGCGAAGCAGCTGACCACATACTCAGCGTGGAGCCTGCTTCCTAATTGTCTCTGCTGTCAGAGAGCAGGTTGGGTTTTTTAAAAATCTTTTGGTTTTGAGACAATTTATTTACTTGTGCTCTTCATAAGTAAATTCTTCCACTAGTTCCTAATGAGATCCCTATGCAAGTCAATCAAAGGACTGTATCCCCATGGCCACATGTGATTCAAAGCACACACTGGCCAAAGATCCATTCACAGGGCATGAATCACAAATTAGGAATAAACTAAAGCCTCTTTACTACATAAAGGCAGTGAATTTTTACTGGCTGCTATTCAGCAAATGGCAGGATTATATTACTCTTGACAGAGATTGCCTATCCATCTGGCAACGTGCATGCTTGCTGCCTGACAGGAGTCCTGCTTTGAGAAGAGTTTTGATTTTTTGTGGTAACATAGACTGTGCAGTCATCTCTCCCAATTTAAAGTTAGAGTGGTCTCCCTAAAGCATATCACTGCTAAGTAATGATTGGGAATTTGGTTGTCACTGGCTTGTCTAGGCAGACAATAGACAAAAATCTACATTTTGTTTTGCCTTTTATTATCTTGCTGATTTTTACCCCAAGGCTTCAGTTAACTTTATTTCATAAAAAGATACATTACTCTTTATTCATCTCAAAAACTAAGATGAAAAAATATTTTGTTATTAATCATTTATTTAAAAACCGAAATTTATATGTTGAAGTTACAGGGAAAAGATTTGACTGATGTAATTGAAATGAAATAAACATTAGTTACATCACAATGTTGAAGGCCTGATGCAGAAAAAAAAATAATCCTAGTAAGAATAGCATTTGCCACAATCATAACTTTTCACGTATCCCTGGATGCTTCTTTCCAAGTAGCAGGTTTTTTTTACTTCACATATGTCATGGTTCAGGCCCAGCTGGCAGCTAAGCACCATGCAGCCACTAATTGACTCTTCTTCCCACTGGTGGGGTGGGGAAGAGAATTGGCTAGTTTTAGTCAGCTATCCTGGCTGCATCCCATCCCATGTTCCTGTGAAAACTAACTCTATCCCAGCCATAAAAAACAACAACATATTATCTTAAGGTATGTATACTTATATTGTGCAATCTGATAGTTGACAGGCTTGAGAGATGGGCCTGTGTGAACTGCATGAAGGCCAAGTGCAAGGTCCTGCAAATGGGTTGGCACAATCCCAAACCCAGCTACAGGCTGGGTGGAGAATGGATTGAGAGTAGCCCAGAGGAGGAGGATTTGGGGATGTTGATTGATGAAAAGATAACATGAGCTTAGGCCCAGAAAGCCAGTTGTATCTTGTGCCACATCACGGCAGCAGGTCAAGGATGGTGATTCTCCCCTGTATTCTGTTCTGTTTCTCTGTTCTGTTAGGGCTTTAGGAAATCTGGTCTTGTGGAGGGGGCATAGCAGGGCGGTTATAACTAGATGATCTTTGAGGACCCTTTCCAACCCAAACCGTAATATGATTCTATTATTCTATGATTCTTTGTTTCTGTGATTTTGTGATAGAAAGACTGAGTCAACATCAGATGCTTAGTATGCATGGCAATAGTTGTGCTCCACTTGATCATCTTTAGTGTTCTGTGACTCAGGTTGAACAGCGTTATGTAGACTGAAGAAAGTAAGCACTGACTGCTGTTTTTATTCAATTCTTTTCCAAAACAAAGAATGTTAGTAAGACTACATAAATAAAACAGAATTCTTTATTCCATCCCAAGGAGTTGAAACATGTGACATTTAAATAGTCAGCAAAATATCCTAATTGTATGTAAAACTTTTATTTCTGGCCCCGTAGGCATGCTTATTAACACTTGCATGGAATTGCAGAAAATAATTGGTTCAAAAAAAATTATCTTCCCACTTGTCGTCATTTGGGTTTTGTTTCCATGACACACTGAATCACCTAGGGTCCTTTTTTGAATTAGATGAGACAGGAACTCCCCTACCATCTCCTTAGAAATACAGGGACATATTTAGTTCTGGCTTGGTCCTGTTTGTGCTCCATTGAACATTTCTTCACTCTTTTTTTCCTTCCTGTTTTCTTTCAAAGAAAATACAGATAAAAAGATGAAAGAATCAAGAAAGACCTTTCTTCTGACATTGCCTTCCTGTAACTCTTCCAGTGTTTCTCCAAGATTCAGTTCAGAACAAGAAATGGCAGATACCCTGTCCATGAGAAGTGTGCGCTTCTAGTATTAGTCCAGTTGATTTCTTCCCCAGAATTGCATATGCTTTTTTTTTCTCAGCATGTATATTAAAAAGACACTCCTCTCAGCTGCAGTGAACCGGTCCTCTCTTCCCTGTTTGAGGGAGGAAGTTACTCTAATTTCTATAGTTAATTTCTCAATATTAACCAGATAGTTTGGTAGGATGTCTTGCAAACAATGCTAAGAGCTTGCAATCGACCTCATATCACTTTGGAGGCTGCAGTCAAATGTCTTATCAGTGGAAGGCTCGGATCAGCTGCTTATACATAGGGGCAAATGATGGGTTTCATATAATGAAGATAAAAGTATAGACTAGATCTTGTAGCAAATATCAGTAGCTACCTCCAAAGCATAAACATGACAAGCATAACACAATAATTCTGAAAGAATTTCACAGCTTGCTGACTACAAATGACCCTCTTGCAGAAACTTAATCAAACACTTTACTGGGAACAGACAATAGAGGGCAGTGATTTCAGCAATGATTCTCAGGTGTCTGCACAGTTGTAGGAGACTGCAGAACCTCAGAAGCTCTAGCCTATTCTCTTTCCCAAGGCTAGAAGAAAGGCAACTTAATAGTCATCACTGGCATCACGTCTCTGTTTTAAAAGCATCCTGAGGTAAAGATTCCTAGTCAAGCCAGTCTCCCACTTATCTCTTCTTCCTGTTGCAATGCTTTGTTTGTGGAAAATCACTCTCCAGTCGCTTTTTAAGCCTTTTAGCCCATGTTCTATCCCCAGTGAAAAAAAAAAACGACAACAGTTTCCTGTTTGTTTTTCATATATTCAGAGTTGATTGCCAAATCTTCCTATAGTTTTCGCCCCTCTAGTTTAAATATACCTCTTCCATTCTCTCCACTGTGGGGTTGTTTGGGTGTTTTTTTAGCAAAACACATAAATGTGTGCATCTCTACCTCTCTGAAAGTCTCATAATACCAATTGTAAGACTATCTCTGCAGGCTGTTTCTGCTGGTTTTAATTGGAAATATGTCAGCTGTTGCCTGCAGTTGGAATGCCTTGGTTTAACTAAATTTCTTTCTACTTGTCCTCTTTTTATCTTTTAAAGTATATGCCTATCTTTATGCTGCTAATAATAACTATGCATGTAATTGTTCTATTATAAACATTACCCAGATGTCAGCTGTAATGTGCTGCATTTTAGTCTAATTCTGTACTTAGACCTCAGATCCTTTTCAAAGTAACTGTTACTATCAAGAAAATTTCCCAACTATTTAAATTAAGAAACAAAAAGAGAGGCAGAAAACATGATTTATTTAGAAACTGAAATATGTACATTTTGATGTTCTGTGATGCTTGCTAACATAATAGGGACAAGACAAGCTCATCACTGATATAATATTGGAAATCTTACTGAGTTATGCCATAGCTTAGGCAAACTTTTTTTAGTAATTTTAAGAGATGAAGTTAGTCAATCCAAACACTCTTTATTTAGAACATTTTTTAAAGTAAATAGAGGTGGATAATTGGCAACATGTACTTGCATTTATGGTAATGATCAACTTTATCACTTATTCCAAGTGATAAAAATTTGAAGAAAAGTTATGAGGTGAATGACATGTACACAGCTTTACAGTTTTCATAATCCCCATGTAATCACAAATTTTAAAAAGAAAAAAAAAGTAAAAATAGCTCAAGATAAAATGCAAATAAGATTTGTATGTAACATTTCACCTATATATCCTTAGCATTCTCTCTCAGCTTTGCACTTAGGCCATTTTCTGTCATGGTAGAAAAGAGGCTAAAATAAAATTTAAAAGTCAAGAAATATCAAAGAGCATCTGAGGCATGTTTCAAAGCTATTCATTTAAAATGCAGTGTGTTGAAAAGACTTAAAGTATGATTTAAATAAACACAATCCCCTGAAACTGAAAGCCTGCTTGATGCAAATGGTACAGTGCATTTCTGAATTAGGTTGATTTCAAACAGTTATTTCTCCAATGTGAATGGATTTTTGGGACCGTCTTAGTCTCTTCTAGATATCCATGAGTCTCACTGCTTAACATTCACTATCTGGTTAATCTCCAAAGATAAAATATGAGTTATATGTAAAACACAAAAAATCAGGCAATAATTTGATACTTCAGTCATAATGAATGTGGGATGCAAAGTCAAAGCTAGGGAGGATGAAATAGATTAGATAGCTGTAAAGAAGAGAATTCAGTCTCATGGAACACTTTAAGCCTACTGTAGTGGAGCCAACCTAAAAGTATTTTTAAATCAAGTCAAATTTAGGTAGTTGGGTAATACAGTTGTATCAAATATATATATTTAAAATGCTTTGTGTTGAGAACTAGCCCAATCAAAACCAAAAGATTCCTAAAATAAAATAAAATTAAACTTGACTAGTCATATGCTACATAAATAACAGCTTTTCCCAAGGAAAAGTGTAAAAGATTAATCATTAACCAGCTACCATTGACTGGTCCTACAGCCAAATAGCAGTGTGCCTCACATCCACGCACTCAAATTCTCCCGTGTCCATATTGCCAGGTAAATGCCATGCCTGGTCTCATATCAGGATGTGGTTTGTTTCCATAGCCAGAAGTGGTGCCAGGGAGGCTGCTAAGTCAGGGCATATGATCATGGCTGTGTGTCTGAGTCCAGGCCTTGGCTCTTTTTTATTCATTACTTCACACATACCCTCCCAGAACAAAGACAATCATAGCAAGCAGGAGCCTTAGGTATGTGCAGAGCATGCTGCTCCTGGCTTACCTGAGCACATCCAAGTTCTAGACAAGTCATCAGGCACTAGAAAGCCCACAAAAATATAAAGCAACTCATGGATTTCACAAAGGGCTACGGTAGTTATAAAACTCCAAATTAAAACTTCTCTCCCATTAGGGGTCCAAGTTGTAATAGTATTAAAAGAGTCTTCTACTTGATTGTGTGAGGTATAAATAGTCCAATTTTTTAATCCATTCTGCTGACATTTAACTGAGATAACACTGAACTTTAGCTATTTAGTGTCTAGGAAGAAAAATGTTAACAAAGTTGTTGCAAACCATGAGGTCAAGTCATAATTTCCTCATGTTAATTTTAACAGTAAGAATGAGACAACAGGCAGCTCATGCACTTCTGACATCACAAACACTTCTGACAGGGGTTAATTTCCTATCTGTCACGACAGCTAGTATTTGAGCATCAGGGTATTTGGAAATAACAGCCTGTGTCAAAAGTACTTCCCAGAAACACAGATTTACACGGTAAGATCTCCTGGCATGTACAAAATGCAGTCAAGACATGACCAAAAAAAGCTGAGTAGCATAGCTGTTGTTCCACCTGTTAAAGACACCATTAAAATAATTACCCTAAAGGCTTGATTACGAAATTTTTTTTTTATTTTAATTTTAATTCAGAACTGAATTAACCAAATACTTGGCTATTTTCATGACATTCTGTGTGATCTGTATTAGTGCAACATACACCTGAAATTAGTTCACTGGTTCAACTTTGTTTCTGGGACAATGCAATAACATATTTGAGTGATTTGCTGATGACATTAATGTCATATGAAAACATAAGATTGACAAACCTAGGCAAATAATATTTTTTTTCTCCAGTCATCACAAAAACATTGAACCTTTCCAGTTTTACTACCCTTGTGAACACCAGGCACGACTGAAGAGAAGCTCCATCATGTAGAAAATGGAGTTAGAAATTAAACTTCTTATAAAATTGCAACAGTGACCATCGAATGTCACTGACAATTATGGGCAATAGTTTTCTCCATAACCCAAAAGTTTACACTTCATTGTTCTGTAGTTAGGTCTAATTTTGTTGTATCTAGACCAAAGATGGAAGTTACAGAGAATAAATACTTAGATTTGTATTGTCTTGTGAATTTTCAGCTGTAGGTTAATCAGTCAGAATATGGGTATAAAATGTAGCATGTGATCATGAAAAAGTAAATGAAATCCTAGAATGTGTGAAGGAAAGTATTACTGTTAGAGATAAGGAAGTATTAGTGCAATTAGACAAGACACTGGTAAGACTTCATCTGCAATACTGCATACACTGTTCTGATAGCCCATGTTTAAGAAAGATTAATTAAACTGCAATAGTTGCAGAGAAGGGCTGCTAAGATGATCAGGGGAAAAAAGAGCTTATCTTGTAAGAGGAGACTAAAATAACTTAATGGAGTCTGATAGGGTATATCATTGCTCTCTATAAATACTTCAGAGGTAGATAAATGCTAAAGAAGGAGAAAGCTATTTAAACTAAAAGACAAGGTTGACACAAGAACAAATGGATATAAATGGGAAAACTTACACTGGAAATTAGAAGAATGAGTGAGGTTCTGGAAGGTCTTAAAGAACAAATCAAACTCGTTTAAAAGTGAGGCAGGACAAGTTCGGGAACATCCGAACACATCTCCTTTCCATGGGATACAGTCCTTCAGAAAGGGACTGCTCCAGTGTTGGTGCTCCCAGAGCCAGACGTCCTGCCAGAAAACCTGGTTCTGTGTGAGCTCCTTTCCACAGGCCACAGTTCCTCTTAGAAACCTGCTCTAGCGTGGGGTCTCCATTCAGGCACATCTAGCCCCTCTGGCATGGTGTGCCATCAAGTCTGCGGGGTGGATATCTACTCCACCAGACCTCCATGGGCTGCAGGGGAATCTCTGCTCTGACACTTGGAGCACCTTCTTCACCTCCTTCTTCTTTGACTTCAGTATAGATGTTTCTGTCACACCTTCTCATTCCTCCCTCGCAGAAGCTGTTGCACAGCAATTTTTTTACCGTTCTTCAATACGTTGTCACAGAGGTGCTACCAATGTTGCTGTTTGGCTCAGCTTTGACCAGCAATGAGACCATCATGGAGATGGCTGGAACTGGCTCTATGTGACATAGGGACAGATTTTGGTGTCTTCTGCCAGAGGCCTCCCTTGCAGCCCCCCTGCTACTAAAAACTTGCCACATAAATCCAATACATATAAACCTCATATGTTTAGTACGATTCTCAAGATATACACTTAACACTCAAAAATTTCAGACACCAAGCTCCTTTCTTTTCTGCATTTGAGGCATACATATTTACAATTTAACATAGTGATAAAGTAACCTCTTTATACCATAACATATACTCTGTAAAGCTGGGCATTCAAAATCTGATAAAAAAAAAAAAAAAACAGAAGACTGACCAACAATGATCAGATCATGGGTCCATCTGGCACATTAGTCTTAAGTCAGTCCAGTCCAGATTCAATCTAGTAGACATTAATGGACTTCTGGAAGAGAACAAGAACAGTGCGTGTGTATAAGACATTTCCATGGAGAAGTCTCCCTGTCATTCTCTGGTATTTCAGCTCAGGGACTTTTCTGAGTCACACTGTTTGTCTGAGTGTTGTGATTTGCCTGCTTTGTAATCCTCAATGTATTCCTCTTCCAGGTACTTTCCCAACTATTTTTGTACACACGGTGTCACAGGATACCACAGGTCTGTACTCTGTCACATCTCTTTGTCTTTGTTTTCAACCTGACTGCTAAGAACTTTGTTTGATAGCCCCTATATTTTGTACCACAAGAGACAATTTACTTGATGTCGGTCATGATTTTACAGACCTCTGTTTCATGGTGCAAGGTTGTCTTTTTTCTATTCAGAGTCCTGCCTACCCAAGCCTTCCTCTTAATTGTTGCATGCTTTTAATGATTTCTGCTGTTCCCTGAAACTTTTTTCAGGCCATTTGTTATGTCTTGAACAGCACAGCTCCTAGTTGATCCCTGCAGAACTTTACTGGTCAAGAACCAGTAAACCAGTAAAACACAAGAACCTTATGGAAAGGCCACACACCCCTACCCCTTATTACTTATCTTTCAATTTGTTATTCACAGAAGGTCTTACTGCCTTATGTTGTTTTGCTTAACTCCCAAAGCCTTTGTGTTAAAAGCCTTTCAGAAATCCAGAAAGACTACTCTATTATCCACATATTGGTTGACACCTTGACTCCAAAGTAGGAATTTCTTCCAGAACTGCAGAATAGAATTTACTTCCCTACCATTTTTCCGAAGGAAAGAAAGCAGCAAGCTGATTTTTACATTTACTGCTGTGAAGTAGTACCTTACATAGTCTTTTTGATGCCAGTGTCACTGCTCAAGTCATAGATCGATATTTGGCTTTTTTGAAAATTAATCACTCAATTATAGTCATATGTTCACATTAAAATAATACTTTGGAAATAGTTTCATCACCCTGCTTATCAGAATGTGTTGAAGTAAATGAGGTTGAAATCTAATATGGCATTTTGTCCCCAGATATCTTCCAACTCTGGTCAAGATTGAGGAACACTGTTAGCTCTTCAGAACTGTTCTTTGAACAGAAGACTTCAATCTGTATTGTTGTAACCTGTCATCTCAAATTAATATTATTTCACTAAAAACTATAAAAATATAACTAATGCTGAGTCACTATATTATAATAAAATTTCCTATCTTCAATAAACAGTCCTTCATAAATCCATATTGCATAGTAAGCTAAATTAACTACATCAGAAAGTCACTTCAGAATGAGAATTCATTAAAGACAGTGACAGCTTAGTAGGAGACAATGCACTACTCATTTCAAAAGCTATGGAGAAAGCCTCCCTTGATCAAAAACTCTGTTTACTCCGGGAAAGGGTAATTTAATTATCTGTCTTCCTGACAAAAGGTATTCTTGTTGACTCAGGATGTAGGTATTAGCATATAGGGAATTTATTGTTTCACTTAATCTAACAGACAAACATCAAAGAGACTTTGACCTATAAATGAGCACCAAAAAGTCAAAAAACAAACTAGCAGACAGGCAAAGTTTGAAAGAAAAAAAGAGGACAAACTACTGAAAGTCTCGATTTTCTGGCATCAATTTTACTGAAGGAAAATATTTATTTACCTTTTTAATACCCTGTTTGAAGGATATATTAACTTCATTGCAAGTTTTAAACAATGCAATATGAGTTATTCTGTCTTGGACCAAGAAAATGTGTTCATTGTCTTTGCTGCTGCAGACAGCTGCCCATCTCACCACCTGGTAGCCATCTCCTTAGTGAGCAGAGGACAGTTGCTAATTTCTCCAGCTCTGGAAATTCAGTTATTTCCTGAAGATTTATGACCAAACTTTCTTTCTTTCTTTCCCAAACTGTAGCTGAAGGTGTATGTGAATCCTTGGTGGGTAGCCTTGCCTCAAATTATATCTCATCTTCTCAGTCGAATATTCCATTGATCATAATCTAGGCACATTATCAAAAAGAGCAATACAATCAAATGCAGCACCCAAAGTTTTAGAAAAGGCAAAATAATGATTCTGTTGGACAGAGCTTGGAAATATGCTGTGTTCAAATGCAGGTAAACTTAAATGGTGGACAGAGTAGGGAGTTGTCAGGAAAGTAAAATCAGTTTCAGTTTTCACATGCTTGAACACAGATAATGTGAAAAGAAGCAGCTTGGAAATTCTTTTGCAAAACATTCCCAGAAGGAGAAAATCTTGAAAACTTTATTGGAGTTTGAGTAATTAGTAGCTTTTCCAAAAGTGAAATAATTTAAGGAGAAATCGAGAAGGCAGAAAGGAAGAAATAAAATTGTTAGAGGAAAATCCTGATGTATTCCTTCTGGGATCTCTGCTGAAAATACTCAATAACCTTAAGGTTAAATGGAATCCTTTACTACTTTTTTTGCTGTATGTCTTTGTCAGGATTACTCATTCTTTGTCTTTACAATCAAAAGGGTTTGTTGCAATAATTTCTGATGTTTTGAAGCCAAACCAGCCAGGTCACTATTCTAATTGCATTCTGAACAAATCAACAGAAACCATAATCTGTTGTTGTTCTGTGGAGGGTCCTGAGGAGCTGCGTGGAGGACCCATCACAAAAATGACAGTGTTCCCTTATTGTATAGTCACTTCTGGCTGTACCTGTCACAGCTATGGAAGAGAGCATTTGGTCCACTTGCAAAGGGAGCAATTTCACACAGTCTGCAGACGCTGCCAAGGCATACTTCACATAGAGAATGCCAACATAGATCTGAAGGTCAATGAGCATAGACTTATGCAGTTCAAATAATTAATTATTTGGATCAAAGATCATAAGTATATAAGCAAGCAAATGGAATCACTACATTTAAATCAGCACAGGATAGCTTTAAAATATTATTAGAAATATTGAAATAGTATTAAATTACATCAAATATAGATGAACCCAATAAAATACAAATAAAAGCAGTAGCCACATAGTGCTCATTACATTTGATAAAGGGAGAAACAGAACACATTCTCATTTAGAGACTTTTTTTTATAATCTGGGAGTATTTGTGCAAAATTGGTCAATATTTTATTTTTAGTTTTTTCAGTATGTGCAGGAGATAGCTTTGTCTGTGAAAGTTTCTCTGGAAATAGCACCAGTATCAGCAATCAGTAGAGTTTTCAAAGATGTTTTTTTCATTTCAGTCTTCAAAATGAAAAGTTGCTTAAGGGGGTGATTCAGAAAACATAAATAACAAGTCATTTTTTGCAAATGCAGCATTTATACTTTCTGCATAATGCAAACAGTAACTTATGGTAGACACATTTTCATATAATTCTAATATCTTCTAAACATTTCATTGCAATATTATTAGACTTTTAGTAACTTTAATTCTGACACAGAGCAAGACAGAATTTGTTTTTGGAGGGGAAGATTAAAAAGTATAGATTGCCTTTAAAGAAGAAACTAAATGTTTGTTATGGATGTGATTAGAAATAATGACATGCAAGTGGAAAAGATATGTCTAGTAATAGAATGTCCATGGTAGGAAGGATAAAGATTGAGTATCAAGGACAATAAAGGAGGATCTGAGGCCTACACCTTGCTGTATCCTTGCTTTGGTATTTCTTTCTTTATATCATTTTTTCAGTTGATAACGTATCCTAATATATGTTGCTGTCATAACAACAGGTTTAGCTGTAGCTTGTCAATGCAATGGCAAATGCAAATATACTTTACCTCAGTAATCAACACACCCTCATTTGAGTGAACTTTCAGTGGTTTTGGGGTTTGGTTTGCTTTAAAAATTCACCAAATGATTTAGGTATATCACAAATTGTAATTGTGCGATATCCAAAGAACTTGTCATGTCTGTCTCATTCCCTGGCTTTCTCAGATACTGCAGCATCTGAAGGCAATTCATGTATTTAGTCCTGATGATATGTTTGTCCTCTTGTTCTTTTTTATTTGTAAGTGAGGTTGTGTGTGTTAGAGAGAGGAGATGCACAGTAAAATGCAGGCCTGGTATAATTCATATTTCTGTTATTATGAAAGAAGGAAGTAAGTATCCGAAAAACCTCTGCATTTCAGAACTGCCACACTACTTTGCAATTGAATTCCCATCATAACTGTGGCAGTTCTTTTTACTGCTTTAAAGTTATTTAAGCTTCTATCACTTACTCCTTATTGCAAAGAAGAAACTTTCTCCCAAATGGCCAAATAAGAATCTTTGAGGGTAAGCCATTTATCTGTAACCTTCTTAGTGCTGATACAGTACTTAGTGCATTTATTGTGTACAGATGTTATAAGAAGGCAGTTGCTTAATAAAGTGACTGGTTACACAAAAGGTCAAATTCCAAACTTAAAAGCACATGTCACTTCCATTGACTTAATTTATTGGAAAAATTTGTTCCACAATCCTTCCTCTTAATTACCTTATGAGTCTCGTTTCATTTACAAATACATGAATACGTTGTGTTGTCTTACAGGTCACTGTAACACTGTGGTAGTGACCTTAGCAACGCTGAGGTAGAATAAGTTTCCAAATGAATGGATTTAATGATAGACAGGCTAATGCAAAAGAATGAGGTCATGGTATAAATTTTGATTTAGACCATGAGTTTAATAAAGTAGAGCTCATAAAGTTGAGCTGATTGGAGATGAATATCTGGGCAACGAACAGGTGTTATCAACCAACAGTAAAGGCAAGAAATCACTGGTCAGTTTAAATTTCTGGACTTGAGAAGGAATAGGAAGAAGTAACCATGCAGTCTATATTGAAAGACCAGAAGTTCCCAGAACTAGAAAAAGAAAGTATCTATGTCTTTTATACAGGGTTCAGGCAATTGAAGAATTTTCATTCTTGAAATCATGCTTACATATTGGCTGACTGTGGTATAGTTTCAGTCCATGATGAGAAGGGTATCTGTGAAAAAAACCCCACATCTTTGAGGTAGAATTTATCTCAATAGGAAAATGTATTAATAGTGCTTTTACAGGGTTTTATCATATTGTATTATAAATTCTGTCCATTTATTTGGTCCAGCAATTATGAGAATTAGAAAATGCCAAGTGGATATGGCAGCCTACTTTAATTTTTTCATTGTAACTAGTGGTTCTGAAGTTTTTGATGCAACTGTTTTGCTAATAACATTTGCAAGAACAAGGTTTGGAATTGTGTTAATGATGTATTCTCAATTCTCATTAAAGCTGTGTAGGAAAAAAAACACAACCCTGAAGACAGGAATGTAAAATGTCAGTTGAAGAAATAGGGCAACAACACTTTTATTGCCTACCTCTAGCACAGACAAGAAAAAACATAACAGACAGTACAGTCTGCAACAAATGTACATGAGGAGATTGTGTCAAAATGTACTCTATGTTCATGCAGTATGGCTGCTTAGCACTCTAACCTTCATTTTGCAATCAGTTTTGATGATGTAATCTCTGTTACATGTTTTGAAGGAAAAAAACCTTCTGTGCCAGGGTAAAATTGGGAAGGTGTTGAAGACTACTTTTAGCACAGGCTATATTCTATCTTGTATTCGCAAGGGTATAGACACATAGCCCAGTGTTATTATAAATTCCTAAGTCACATTCAAAGTGTGTTGCTGGACAAGTTTCTCACACCTGCCTGTGTTTATTTGGCATGTGTCTGGGTTTATGAACAATATCATCTAGGAAAGTTAACAGTTTTGCTGATAAACACAGCAAGTGTCTATTTAAAACAATTTTTTGTAGCCCAGACAGCTAACTTTTCTAAAGTGGAATGCATGACAGCTTCAGAGACAGAACCATCTTTCAATGTAATAAATCTCTTTCTTCATTTCTTCAGAGACCCTGGAGGAATAACAGAAAATCTTCAAACTGAAATATGGGGGTTTTGGGTCCCTTTAAAACCTAGGGTTCACATCCTTTTTGTTGTTCTTGAATGCATCATCTCTTGTTTACTATTTAGTATGGTCTTATCATCTCAGTCTGGCATGTCAACATTCCCAGACGCCAGTATAGTGATTTTATTTCTAAATTATTCCTTGCTCACAAAGTTTTAAGCTTTGAAAACTAACTGGGATCGTATCTCTGCTGGTTCAGAAGCCTATGGTGCTAGAGCTTTATGTATATACAATGCTACAGTGAAAGACATCATGAAGATATTTTTATGAATATAAAACAAAGGATTTTGGTTTGTTTCCTTTTGCCTTACACTTTAGACAAAGGCTTTGTAGTCTGTCTAGCAGAGTTGTTATACTTGTGCACATTATAATTACCTCATTCAATATGTGGTGGAAAAGTAGAAGACAGCTGGATGTGTTTAGTAATACATGCAAATTTAAGTTTAACCTTCCAAATAATATAGAAAAGAAATAAGACTTTTTGCCTTCTTGCAGATGGATGTTTGGGGTTTGTTTTGTTTTCTAAATTGGCTATATTTGTCCAACTGAGTGGAAAATAGTACATAGAGAGAAAGTGGATGTCTTTCTCAAAAGTAAACCACTCCCTGTGGCTCTGCTGCATATAATTTTTGGCTAAACAGCAGAGAATGTCTGTAGATTCCAGAATGACATCTGTCTGTTCTTTATGAAGAGATATGCACTATTTCATGCCCTAGAGAATTCTAATTTGTCCATTTCTTAAAATACCATTTATTATGAAGACTGATAGATACCTAAATATGTAGTTGATAAAGCGAGATTCAGGTAGCATAAGAAATGTTCAGAGAAGTCTTTTAATAGTGACATGTCAGTGAAATGAAAATATTGTTTCTCTTTAATTTGTGTTTTTAGTAGTGACTGTTTTTTTCTACAGCTTTAAAGTAGAACTTTTGATTGACTTGCTTTTCTGTTTATCCATCAGACTTTTTTAGGAACCCCCAATGATCAGGTCACTTTATTTTTTTCAAAGTTAATTTCTGGAACTGCAAATTTTATATTTGTACTTTTCCATTAATTTCAGCAGCGTTGCTTCTGCCTGGTACTTGCAAATAAGATATTAGTCTTTTAAAGTTTGTTGTAAATTCTTGGGAATAGTTTGCAGGTCCAGGGCATGTGGTACTATGCAGGGTGTGTGGCCTGTGAACCCTGATGAATCCGTTGTGTAAGAACTCTAATCTTGTCAGTCTCTTTTTTCTTCATAATCTATGCTCTCAGAGCATATTCACAGAAGAAAAAATAATTGTGCTTGCTGAAAAAAATTCCATGACAGAAAGTATTGCTGAA
This sequence comes from Gallinula chloropus, assembly GCF_964237585.1. Lineage (NCBI taxonomy): Eukaryota > Metazoa > Chordata > Aves > Gruiformes > Rallidae > Gallinula > Gallinula chloropus. Next base: position 41,734,511 of record NC_140085.1, on the reverse strand, counting down.
TGGCTTTGCAGCTAAATATGTCAGGAATCAGACTGGGAGCTGGCCACACTGAATCATGCAAAATTCTTTTTAAATACATTAGTAGCCTGTGACTGATTCATTTTAACCAAGTATAGACATATCACTGCAGACTTTTCCAAAGACAAATTATTAATTTCTTCTAAAGAATCTAATTGAAAATGTAGGGTCTGTTTGAGGAAATAAAGTAATAATACATGGGGAAATTGTTATTTACTTTCTTCTCATTTTTTTTTAATCTTCTGCTCTCAGCAGCCATTTAAGGTACTAACATCGTATCTGCTCCATGTCTGAGTGATTAGAAACACAGACAGGAATAAATAAGTTTCATTATTTTATGTATTTTCTGCTTCTCCTCCAAATTATCAATGATATGATAAAAATCCTCCCTGAACATGTCTTGTAATGCTTGGGAATGACTGTTCTTGAAAACATATGTTAACAGGATTATTCACTACTAATTATGCATCATTTTCTCTGTGTGTTATTGATACAACCCCATTTCAAATACTTCAGTATTGCAAAGGGAAAAAAATTTAAAAAAAGATTTAATTTAGTATAGAATCCAGCCCTTTGACAAGAATTACACTTAACACTGACCTCAGTGCCTTCACAGAGAGGATTTGTTAACATTAAAAACATTGAACTGAAACTTGAAAGGAAAAATACTTTCTAAAAGATTTAAAGAAAAAAAAACAACTTCCAAAACCTGAAATATTCTGTAACTATGAAAGTATAAGAACCTACAAAGACTTTCCCCCTCCCCAAAATGAAATCCCAATGAAAAGGTTCACTTTGGTGAACACACATCAGTCAAACTAGGAGGACTTGAGAAGCTGACAATTTACAACTTGGTTGTACAAGTGTGGAGTCATTACCTCCATTCGCACTGTCAACTCCAAATCTGTTCCATACCAGCACTGAAACCCTGGCTTTTCTAGAATGAAAATGGCAAATTTCAACAGCTGAATATTTTGGGGTATAGAAAGTAGCATTTCAGACTGAGCAGAGACAAAAATATTGTCAGGCTATAGGAATGTGAAGTTTATCAGGCAATATAATTAAATTTGATCACCATCTTAGTAGCACCCTACTGAGACACGCTTTAGGATGGTATCGTTTCATTCTTTTGTCTGTCAGCCATGACTGCAGCCCTACAGTTTAGCTAACTTACTACATTTCTGGCAAAAATAACCCAGTCTAGCTGTCAGTCTTATTCTAGACAGATTTCAAAATTGTAAAATCATAAAGGGCAGACTTCAGCAGCCATTCCTTTATTGTGTTCCTCTTTTAAAGACTTCAGAAATTAAAGACAGTAAAAAAAAAGTTTCTATTATTGTTACAAAAATGTAATGTTATTTGGCCAAATTATTTATCCCAATACAAACCTGTGTGGGAAGAAAATCTGATTACTTAAGGATGCTATAGTTAGAAACCTAAAAAACCCTTAGATCCTCTGTTCTTGCGTATCAAATAATAAGTGACATGACAATGGATGGATTCATGTGAGCTTTGCAGAAAAAGAAGACAGAATCAACTCAAGAAATGAAAACATTTCCTGGAGTCATGACATAAAACATTCTTTTTTCTAGTTATTGGTTATTCAAAACTATGTGATAAAAAAGTAATAAAATCACTTAGAAATGAAGAAATTGCATTTTCAGCTCATTCTTGCCTGGTTTAAAGGTTATGACCACATCCTGTGACGCTAGTGAAAGGAACTTACGCTGTTAAAAGACCATTATAAGTTCTAAATAAGAGACCTTGTTTGATACACTTCAGGACTCAATGCTATCATTTTTATTAAAAAGATAACTATAGACAGATAAGAAACACTTTCAGAAGCACTTCAGACAACCTTCATAATTTTTCCTAAGCTTAGAGAAAATATTTGTTTTCTTAGAAAAATTGTACCAGAAAGCAAAGACGGAGGTTATTTTTTTAAAAACAAATAGCAAAATATAAAGAGAAAAATTATTATTTAATTCTACTTAAGACTGCTTTAGATGGAAACAGTTGTCTGTGGTTCCCTAATACACTATAAAAAGTATACATATTTTAAAAAAGACCAGCTTTGTAAAGGTTTGGTTGCAGGGTGGGATGTAGACCATTCTCTTTTTACCCTTTAGTTTTTCTACCAGTCATTTTCATCAACTCTTAAATGTTTTCTGCCCCAACTGTACTGCTGAAGTCAGTAGAAGCTGTCATTCATGTCAATGACAGAAAGTTCAAAGACAGCTTTATAGCTAAATGAGGGATAAATATTTCAAATACGGGAGTACTGTAAATATATACATATACATATATATATATTTTCAAGGTATAGCAATAAAAGAATTTCTTAAATAAGAACACTATGGATCAGAAAATTTATCCAGATGCACTCTGTTGTCATGCTCTTTCTACACAAGCTTCCACAATTAACTCCAAGAAGGTGAAATAAATAAATTTTCCTAACAACTCTAAAGAAAATATAAAGCATGATTTTAAGTTTCTGTGTGATGCTTTTGAGTCAGAGTATTGATGATAATGTTATTTAGTTTTACCACCTCCAGCTGTATGCCAAAAGCAAGAGGAAGAATGCATTTTATTGTAAAGTTGCTTTCACTTTAATTGTCAAAATAGAATTTATAGAATTTACTTACTATAATTCATCTATATGAATGACAGCAGTTTTAGTTTTCTTGTCTTTAACTTCTTTATCCCTCAACCTTCATTCTTTTTCAGTTAACTTCCTCCTATTTTTGCATTAGCTCTGGTATTTTGCTATTAATTTTTCCACTTCTATTAATTTGTAAGAAAGCGTACAAGACTCATCAAGTAATTTAATTTTATAGCTAGCACATCTAATGTTGTATACTGCTGTTTGTCAGACTCTCAAAGCAGAACTGGAGGGTTGCTTTCCCCAGAGTCATCATAACAGCATAATTTATTGAAATTACAATTTTCATATATATGTACTGGTGGAATGCATATTTCTATACAAATAATGTAGTCTCAATTTGTTAAGCTCTTGTTTCAATACTCTACAGCAATCACTAAGACTTCGGCTGACCAGTTCTGATCATTTGATATTCAGGGAGCAGTAAGAACCACTATTACTGGCAGAACTGACTTGAAAGCAAATGATAAGATAATGCATTCAGCTTGGTTTAGGGGTGACTAATGCAGGGATAGCTAGGGTAGAGTTTATACATGTTAGGAGATAGCAGGGGTTGAGCTGAGACTGGAATTCTTAGTGGAAGGGAAAAAAATATTTTAAAAAATTATATCATTTCTTTCACAGAAGAAGTGGCCGGCCCCTTTTCAGTGGTCTGTGGAGACAGGACAAGGGGCAATGGCTGCAAGTTGGAGCACAGGAAGTTCCGCACCAACATGCGGAAGAACTTTTACACAGTGGGGGTGCCAGAGCACTGGAATAGGCTGCCCAGGGGAGTTTTGGAGTCTCCTTCTCTGGAGGTATTCAAGACCTGTGTGGATGCCTCCCTGTGTGATCTGTCCTAGGGAGCCTGCTTTGGCAGGGGGGTTGGACCTGATGATCTCTCAAGGTCCCTTCCAACCCCTATGATTCTGTGATTCTGTGATTCTTTCAAAGGAAAATGTATGTAAATATTAGACTTTTTTACTATCACCTTCTGTTGATACTCTCTGAAGAAAATACTGATCTGACAATATTAAGAAAAGGAAGAGAAAATATGCTCCAGGAAATAACAACTATATGGTTGCAGGCTGCTTCTCCACTTTTCATTTCCATAGTCTACAGTCCAGAGTCCTGTTTGCCTCTAACCTTTAAGCAGCAAGTGTGGACAAAGATATTTATGGCATGTTTATTATAGAATGAATTCCACAGTTAGCGTTCAGTATAGTTCTCACATCAGATGCTCACTTGATGCTTGCCACCACAATTTCCTCTACCAGATTTCCAAAGAGCCTGCAAAAGGTTGTGGAGGAAATGCTCTGACAGATCTTATTACACACTGTGGCTTGCCAACATACCTCTGACAATCCTTAGTAACAACTCCTGAGTCCTAGTAGTCTGAGAAAGGATAATTAAAGTCATTTCGAGCCAACTCCTGCTTCTATCAGACAGTACAGAAGCTTTATATAGTGAAGTAACAGCTGACAGTAAGACTGAGAAGCCCTTGCTGCAAGAAGCCTACAATATGCATGTAATTATATGAATTGCTTTGACACTTTCTACACATTACACTGGTAAGAAATACTATTAATCATCCAAATATGGTGTTGGGAACAATATGTCTGAAAGATAAGAAACAAAAGAAGCTGTTCTACTTGGTATGATCTACTAGTTTCTTGTGTGCATATGCATACTGCTGAGGTTTAGGCTACTATTCTGATACCTACTTGGTACAATCTCATCAACTCAACCTGCTTCTGCAATAGTGCTTGGTCCATTCTGTTTTATTCAGCTTATTCTAGGCTTTACACGCTCCAAAAATGATCATTAAGAAAAAAAAAAAAAAAGGCCTGTTTTGGAGATTCTTGTAAATGATCTAAGGGCCATAATACTCTGTTGGTGTGGTTTCCTAGCAATGCAAGCTTGAACCTGACCTTTGCAGAATGTGAGGGAAGCATGCAGATGTGTTACTATTCTCATATTTGGTGAAGAGAAGGTTTATTTTAGGAAAATAAACTGGAGGGAAGACAATAATTTGAGAAATACACAACAGAAAATCTCAGATGAAAATTACCTGTACAGTGGAAGCAAAATACTCAGAAGGAACATGAAGTAGGGGTTTGAATGTATGATTATGGGATAAATAGAAGAATTTATAGAGTAGCAGGGGAACTCAGGGGAGATCACATGGCTCATGAGAGCCACAATCACAGGAAAAATGATTTGAGGAATAGATAAGAAGTATGTGAAGATCCTGAAAACCAGAAGAGAGGACATCAATTTTGAGGAACAGTGGAGAGTGAGCTCTTGAGATTTCCCTCCTCTCTTCTATGTGTACTGGGATCAGACATTTTATTTCCTGTTTATTTGTGTACTGCTATCTCAGTGGAACTCCTTCTGGTCCCACTTAAGAGAATCTTGTCCCTTGGAAGAGACCTACAGCTCCTGATTGCATGTCCTCTGTCTTTCAGAGGGGTGTGAAAAGCACAGTCCTTCCATCCCCTGTACATTCATAAGAAACCTTACCTTCTAGGATAAATCTTTGGTGAAGATTGCAATTATTACACAGTAACATGCAGCTGATTAATCTCAGGCAATATTATAGTGTAGCTCCAAGCATAATTAAGGTCACTGCTGACAAGCCCTTTCTATTAAAAGATGAATCTTTAAGTGATCTAAAACATAAGTGCTTACTCAGATTGTCTTGGACTTTAACTCTACCTTGTGGTTCATAAAGCAAACCTGGTGATTCAACCTGGGGATCATTTGCATGAGACATTCCAGGGATAGATACAATCCCCAAATCCCTTACATCATGAATTTTTAAAATCCTGCTACATTTATTGTACACCTATAGGGCTAAAGCCATGGCTTGCTTTATAACTTCAGTTGCCAGTTTCTTCATAACGGTAATTCGAGTTATCGCTCGACATGTATTCTTGTAGGGGAATAGAGATTGCTGTTCCTTTGGAGGATTAACATGGACGTTCAGTCTTTAATGGTGATTTGGGTTTGTTTTTGTTTAAGAATATAGGTTTTTTAGATTTTAGGATACTTCATGCTGTCTGCTCACAAGCACAGAACACAATGTTCAGAAAGTCTACCAAACAAGGATTTGTAACCATTTTGTTTTTTTGATTGAACTGAAAAGGACGTTAGTAAGTATTTCATATTTACATAACTAAAAAACAGGCTACAAATTTAAGTGTTGAATTTGACTTCTAGAAGGATCAGCAGAAGGTATCTGGAATTATGCATTAAAAATATTTGTTTTGTTTTTCAAAAAACAGTATTAAGGCTGTAGTGTACTAAAGGTTCTCATTTCACAGTTAGCCAGACTTCAAATCTGATTCTGGGATAGCAAGTTTGAAGATAAGAGCTCAGTTTTTCATATGTTTTGAAGAATACAGTGTTTTGCTTTTCTAGTTTCAAGGAAGTTATTGTCAAAGTCTCTTTTTCTCCCTTGCTTACTTCTTGGAATTTTATTACCTGTTTTTGCTGGTTGGATTTTGATTCACTTAGCATTCCTTAACTTCCTCAGAAACTGTGGTGTATTTCCTATTTCAATTCAGCATATGAAGCTTAGTTCTCTTGTATCATATTTGTTAACTTAAGATCAGTTTGTAAAAGATCTTTCAGTTCCATAGCAGTTTCATTTATTGGGGTTTTTTTTGGGAGAAAAATAAAAAGGTTTGGTTTTAGTTTTGTCTTGTAGGTTTGAACAGCTGTTATATTCTTCAGTTCAATATTTCATGTTTTCTATATACTTTATTTTCCTATTGCTTACTGTTATGAAGTTCATTCTTCAGAAACAGTTTTGTTATTACAACACGCATAGACCACAGATATATTACTATTATTATTTAGATGCTGATCTTCCTCAGTTCCTGCTTTATTCAGACTTCTCTCAGGGAATTAAGGACACTCAGCAATTTGCAGTCTCAGGCATTCAGAGTTGATAATGATGTAAGGTCAAGGTTCCTTCTGAGAAATATAAACTAGCTTCAATCAAATTTTTAGCAATTTATTCAGTGTTAGAAATCTGTTCATTAATCTTTTCTAATTTATACCTTGAATTCAGCACAGCGATATGCTCAGTATATTTTGATATCTCAAAATGTAATTATTATTTTGTTGTGTAAAATGGCAAAATGATTAATTATTCTTCCAGTCTTTAATTTGTAAGAGTTAAGATTTTTTTCTATGTTTAAGTACTTTCAGAATATGTTTTGCTTTGGTGTAGAATATTTCTATTTAGAGACTTCCATCCCATAAAGAATGTCATTGCAAGCTAAAGAATAAAAATGTGGAACTCTACATGATGAGAAAACATTTAAAAATAATAGAATAAACACTTTGGAAGAGATCTTGACAGATAATGGAATCCATCCCCAAGTGAAGGACTAGACATACCTGTATTTTATTAACACAACGAGTTCTTAAAACATTCCACAGACAGTGCACTGTTCACCCAGATGATCTATTCTTGTGCTCAACTCTTTTCTTTTTTAAAGTACTTTTACTTAATGTACCCCTATGTCCTCCTTTCTTCAATTAAAGCCTGTTACTCTTCACTATATCCGCAGATCATAAGGATGGTTTATTTCTTTTTTTCCTGACAGAATTTTGAAGATGGTTTCTATGTGTTTGCTCAGCCTTCTTTTTTTTTCTAGACTAAAAAGCCTCAAATCCTCTTTCACAGGTCAATTTTTATGGAGTTCTGATCATTCTCAGTGCAATTTCATTGACGGTGATATGTGCCACTTTGACGCATACTGACAATGCAGCAATAATCAGCTTCCAAAAGATGATCCCTCCTTACTACTCACTGGCTAGCTTCCACAGTTAGATAAAAGCTCTCAAATGTAACAATAATAAAAATAACAGTACTGCCCCATGCCTTTGTGCTCTATCAAGATAATGAATGTGTTCATATCATAATGTTACCTAAAAAAGACAATGGATGTAGAGATAACGTGTGCAATCAGTATGAACATAATTTTTATTACTTGTTTTGCTTCCAAAAAGCTAAAAAGATTGAAAAGCTGGTTACATTACATTTTTCATCAAGTTATTTCAGAATATACCTCCCAATTATTTTTTAAAATTTAATTTTTTACATTTATATAAATAACTGGGACAGATAATGCCTAATGGGGAGATAAAAGTCTAGAACCATGGAATAAAGATCATCATCAGGGCACAATACACATTCATAAAAGAGTGTCTTTGGAAAAGCAAGTTTATTTTGACAGTTTAGAATTACCTCTCCTGTTTTAAAATAATTCAGAAGGTATTGTCCTTAAGTGGTGGCACATAAAGCATATTTCTCTGAATAGAGATACAATCGCCATAGTCAATAACTGTCTCAGCGGTCCCTCATCCACGATTATGAGCAAAACAGACCTCTTGCTTAACAGATCCTAATTTCAAAAACACTTATTACAATTTTATTGTTTGCCATTAAAATAGGAAGAAGAGAAGGTATAACTAAAGGATTCAAAGTATTAAAACTATTCAGGGAAAACATACCAAAAGTTTGAAGCTATTCACATAAGAAATTTGTGATTTCAGATTTTTTCAAACAGAAGGTTCAATCTATTTAACTACTTATCTAGCTATCTATCTCACCAAATGTTCCTTCAAAAATATTGCTGCATTGGGTAGAAGGCAGCCTGTCTGAAAAAGAGTAAAAATAAGGATTTTTTTGAGACACGAGGATACAGGTCATGGCCAATGTGTTTACTTATAGCCATGACAACCCAAGGCAAGTTTACTTAGACTTTTAAATATTATTACTCTATCTGAAAATTAATCTGATCCACTGGGGCAGAAACACTTTACACGGAGACACAAGCTATTCTGGGATATTCAGAGCTGCATCTCTGAGAAGCAGCAGTGATGACTTATGCCTGTAACAACAGGCTCAGAAGCTCTACACTGATGGCTGTTTCAGGATTTCTGCCCATCCTAATCAAAATTGATGCACATAACTTGTCCACTTGTATGGCCATCTGTTAGTGTGGCACACTGCCCACACAAAAGGTATTATGCCAATTTCAGTGTTCCAGCCTAGGATGGATTTAGAGAAAACACAGTGCATTAAAAACAGCATAGAGCAGTCTATCCTACAGCAAGGGCTTGCAAAGTCTACCTGATGACTTAGCATTTGTGTTACAATTTATGTCTCCTTCTCTGAGCTGGAGAAAGACAGAATACCAAAGGGGCTTCAGAAAGTGCTGGCAGCTTACTGTGCTACCACATAGACACAACATCAGAGGGAAGCGATTTCCCCCTCCAAGTCAATGCTCATGAGACCACATCTACAATACACATCTAGTGTCCAGGTTGTGCATTCCAGCTGGTCCACCAGGCCACAAAATTGACCAAAGGCAGGAGCACTTGCCCTGTGAGAAGAGGTTGAGGGAATTGGGCTCGTTCAGCCTAGGGAAGAAGAAACTTGAGGGGGACCTAGAAGCAGCCTTCCAATACAGCTGGAGATTATGAGAAAAACAAAGCCAGGCACTTCCCAGGTGTGCATAGTGGGAATATGAGAGGCAGGGCACATAAATAAGAACAGAGAAGATTCTGACTGGGAGTGGGGAAAAACATTTTGCTCACGAGGATAGTAAAGCAGTGGAACAGCATGCCCCAGAAAGTTGTCTATCCTCCATACTTCGAGGCTATGAGAACCAGACTAGACAAACCCCAAACTGAACAATCTGGTCAGACCTCAGCACAGAACTTGCTTTGTGAAGGATGCTGCCCTAGAGACATCCTGAAATTATTTCCAGTCTGGATTATCCTGCAATCCTATATGTAATCAATGAAGAAAGTAGTGCTAATTCAGCACATTCCTTAGACCATCATATTCTACACTTGTCTGTCTTGCATCACAATCTAAAAGTTTTATGAAAATAGAAGAAAAACGTTTGTTCACAGACTTTCTTGCAAACATGATGAATAACGAATTCAGGGTCCAGCCTTATTTGCATTAGTGTAAAGGGAGGGGGCCTGGCTGTCTGAGATTTGTATTCTGTGAGACGGCAAAGGCAATTCCTGACAAATCAGATTTCTGTCTAATTCCTCTACATAAGCAGTGATTTCTACTGAGACTAAAGAAATATACTGGCACTGGATGGTGTAAAAATATCCATGAAGAGGACACAGCTGTAGCTGAACCATATATAGGATTGATTTGCTACTGTTAGACTATGGTACAGACAAATCTCTTTTAGACTATCATTTTAATATTTTTAATATAATTTTCCTGATGCTTGCATATTTTTGGATCTGATAAATTAGACTGATTAGTTTAAATTGTAAAAAAAATATATTACTATTATTGTATTTTTGAATCAATGAGGTAATTAGAAAACAGCTAATACAATGAGCATATAAAGAAAAGTCTATCAACAAAGAAAACAAAGTTCTTCTCAAATTTGAAATCTATAAATTACTCAATACAACATTTTTTTTCTAGTAATCCTGTTGTTGCTATGAGGACGTTTAACCATACAGAACATTAAGTGCTTCAAAGTTCAAAGGCAAGTAATAGGGCACAGGATGTATGTCAATCTTTCAAATTCCAGGGAAAAAAATAAATAGATATCTCATAGGCATTATGCTCTGTACATCTCTTAGGTTAACTGTATTGTCTTTCTTTTGTGTTACTTTAGTGACTTAAATAAATAGACCATCCACATAATACTATTTACACTAATATTTTTTTAAAGAAGTTTGGTTTTATAGGCTCACATATTCTTCCATTTCTGCTGAAGTATAAAAGATTAATTTGAAATATATATGGAGTTCCTCCAAACTGATCTTTCAAAGTCAGTGACCTCAAGACACACAGTTTTATTCTTGCACAAACTTCTATCCCTGACTACAAAACCCTGATTTATCAGAAGTGTTTTGAATTCCAGATTCATTGTCTTTGGCAAGACTGAACTCCTTTTGTACCCTAAAGGATCTGATGAAATTTCCAATAGCTTTCTATCTTTTTTTCTGCGTGCATCTTTCCTGATAGTAATAAGACCATCCCAAAATAAATGAGTTCATGATATAAATGAGTTAATGGAACAAAGTGACACATTTTACATTTAAGTCTAAATTTGTTATGTAAGTATGTTTAACTCATCTTTCTCTTTTTCTAAGTCAGTTTCATCATTCACAGAATGCAGCAAAGTTGGACATTTATTATTTTTTTTTTAAATCATCAGATTTGTATGATGCAACAAGGACCAAAAATCTCGAACTCTTTCTGCAGCCATTATTTAGACAGTTATCTTTGATTAGAAAAATCACTTTTTGTTGGTATAAATTACAGCTAAAGCTGCCAAAAATGAAGATATAAAGTGTGAAACCTTTCAGGAATCCTTTATATATATAGTTATATATAACAAATGAAAATAAAGTAATAATAATATTAATAGCAGTAATAATAACAAAAATACAGATAACTATAAAAATAATAACCAAGTAATACACTAATAGCACCAAGTGATACACTAATGGTAATGCAATTATTCACTACATGTGGAAAAAAACTTAAACCTGATGCCCAGTCTGATTCCAAGCAGCAATTCCACCTCCCTGTTCACTTCCCCAGCTATATATGGAGTATGATGTTACACAGTGTGTAATATCCCTTTGGCTACTCTGGGCTGGCTGTCCTGTCTCTGCTCTCCCAGCTTCTTGTGCACCGGACAGGGCATGAGAAGCTGAGAAGTCCTAGACTTAGGGTAGACACTACAACTTCCTAGCAATGACTAAGAACTCCAGTGTGTTCTCATACTAACAAAACATGATGCTATACAAGTTACTAGGAAGATAATTAACTCTATCTCAGCTGAAAACAGGACACTGTTCCATAGGATATAAGCAACTCCATCAACAACACCTGATTTTGAAAGAATTCAGGAAGAGGTGAGGAATGGGTTTGAATCCCACCCAAATGGAGGCGTTCGCCTCCAGACCTGTCTTAACTATCTATTTTCATTGGGCATAATGCTTCCAGTTGCTAACTTTGTGCCTGTCTTCAAGGTCATTGTTCTGGAGCCTAATTGTCCCCATACAGGAAGATAAAGAACTCAAGTCCCAAATGTAACCCTCATTTCCATTCCTGAATTTAGGGGTTTAGCCATTTCAGACCCTAAAACCTTCTTTTGAATCTACTGAAAGATCATCTTTTAATTAGTCCCACTTAAGTCAGCTGAGGAAACCTGCATGCTCACAAAGCATCAGTTAACATCACCATACATATGTATCTGTGGGAAATAAACTAAGTGTGTAAGACAAAGGGTAAGAAATGCTAGTAGAAAAGGTAAAGATGAAAGGAAATATGCTATCACACAGGTGTAGAACTAGGGTCTGTTTGAGAAAAAGTGCTGCTTCTAACTCTAAGACCACAAAATTTCAAAATGCAATTTTCAAGGAGATACTGCCCACACTAAATAAACACAACCTTACAAGGAAAGTGTAGATATTGAGTCTTTAAAATTATTTTTGAGACTAGAAAGGTGAACATAATATCCAAGAAGATGTGAGAAAATGTTTTTAATCACTGAAATGAATTGGAAGTCCTTGGATCTCTCACAAATTCTGGGAACACCATATAATGATAGGCTCCTATAAATGCAGGGGTCACCCAATTTTATTTTTTGGACTGTAGTCAACAAGCCATTCATTACACCATACACATGAAATATGTTGGGTTTATTGGTTCATGTACTACAAAATAATTGGCCATTTATAACTGGATTCTTTTGTTGGAGAACATTTCTTTTAAATAAAAGATAAAATAACACAGGTTTTAAAAATTATTTTTAAAGCTTACTCTTCATCAAAGCTATATGGATACAGTCTACAGTATTACTTTGATCCCTATCCATTCTTCAGTAATATTTTAGCTACCTAAGGGGACAAATGGAAACACCTATCCTGAATCATTAGATTTGAGAAATTTATATATACACATGTAAAAACAAAAAGATGCATTGCTGTTGAATACATAGTCAGATTGTTATTGAAGTGACATTTCAGCAAGTAGCTGTTCAGATATATATATATCTCAAAAATCAGAACAACTTATGATTGATATGCTACTAGCAATGCCAATACATTTTAAACTGGTTTAAAAGCTCAGGCGGACCAAGATGAGGAAGTTATAATTACCTTAAGAAGGCATGATTTTCTACTGGTATCAGTATTATCATAAAATGTAACAATACACTGTATTTTTTCGCCATACAGAAAAGGTGGTATTGCCATTCAACTGTAAAGTTCTTTATCATAGTCTCTCATGATCCGAAATACAGCAATTAGTTCTGGACACCTTCCTGTCTCAAAAATGATTATGAAAATGTAAGCCACTCTGTATTTTACTCTACAAAGATTTAAAAGATGAGCTACAAAGTAGGAAAACTAATTACCTGGAATAGTAAAAGGTAGGATGATAGTAAATTATGGAATGAAATTAAGAAATATTAGGTCTTGTTTGGAAGAAATACTGGTTTGTCACCTTCTTAAAACAAGCATTAGGAAATTCACCAGCTACCCTGGGACACAGGCAACATGTAAAAATAATAACTATACAATTACAGGTAGGTATCTTCTCCCAAATGTCCTGAAAGACTCATATTGTCACTTACCTCTCTATTTTTTCACAGTTTCCTACTTCACATGTAACAGTACAACTTTCCCTTAATCACTGGAAATTACATTCTAAATAGATGGTTTGTAAAAGAACCCCTATGTAATGTGACCAAATCCATTTCTTCTTCAAAAGGGTGAAAGTATAGCTTGAAATCTGACATTTAGATCTTGATTTTGCATAATTAGTTATATTCAGAGTTAAAATGCTGCACTCACTTCATTGCCTGCCACATACTGGGTGGGACTGTTGATCTGCTTGAGGGTAGGAAGGCTCTTCAGAGGCACCTGGATAGGCTGGATTGATGGCCCAGGGTCGATTGTAGGAGATTTAACAAGGCCAAGTGCCAAGTCCTGCCCTTTGGTCATAACAACCCCATGCAATGATACAGGAAGAGTGGATGGCAAACTGCCAAGCAGGAAAGGACCTAGGAGTGCTGGTTGACAGCTGGCTGAACATGAGCCAACAGTGAGTCCAGATGGCCAAGAAAGTCAACAGCATCCTGCATTATATCAGAAACATTCTGGACATATGGACCAGGAAAGTGACTGTCCCTTGCACACATTGGTGAGGCCACACCTGGAGTACTGTGGTCAGTTTTGGGCCCCTCACTACAAGAAGGACATGGAGTTGCTGAAGCGTGTCCAGAGAAGGGCAACGAAGATGGTGAAGTCTGGAGAACAATTCTTATGAGGAGCAGCTGAAGGAACTGGGTTGTTTAGCCTGGAGAAAAGGAGTCTGAGGGGAGACCTTATCACTCTCTACAGCTACCTGAAATGAGATTGTAGCCAGGTGGGTCTCTTCTCCCAAGTAACTAGAAATAGTACAAGGGGAAACAACAGCTTCAAATTAGTTATAAGAGTTATAAGAGGAAGTTTAGATTGGGTATTAGGAAAAATTTCTTCACTAAGAGTGTTTTCAATCATTGGAAATGATGGAGTCAACATCACTGGAGGTGTTCAAAGACAGGTAGATGTGGCACTTTGGTACGCAGTTTAGTGGGAACTGTGTTCGGTTGATGGTTGGACTTGATGATCTTCCTTTCCTTTCCTTTCCTTTCCTTTCCTTTCCTTTCCTTTCCTTTCCTTTCCTTTCCTTTCCTTTCCTTTCCTTTCCTTTCCTTTCCTTTCCTTTCCTTTCCTTTCCTTTCCTTTCCTTTCCTTTCCTTTCCTTTCCTTTCCTTTCCTTTCCTTTCCTTTCCTTTCCTTTCCTTTCCTTTCCTTTCCTTTCCTTTCCTTTCCTTTCCTTTCCTTTCCTTTCCTTTCCTTTCCTTTCCTTTCCTTTCCTTTCCTTTCCTTTCCTTTCCTTTCCTTTCCTTTCCTTTCCTTTCCTTTCCTTTCCTTTCCTTTCCTTTCCTTTCCTTTCCTTTCCTTTCCTTTCCTTTCCTTTCCTTTCCTTTCCTTTCCTTTCCTTTCCTTTCCTTTCCTTTCCTTTCCTTTCCTTTCCTTTCCTTTCCTTTCCTTTCCTTTCCTTTCCTTTCCTTTCCTTTCCTTTCCTTTCCTTTCCTTCCCTTCCCTTCCCTTCCCTTCCCTTCCCTTCCCTTCCCTTCCCTTCCCTTCCCTTCCCTTCCCTTCCCTTCCCTTCCCTTCCCTTCCCTTCCCTTCCCTTCCCTTCCCTTCCCTTCCCTTCCCTTCCCTTCCCTTCCCTTCCCTTCCCTTCCCTTCCCTTCCCTTCCCTTCCCTTCCCTTTTTTCCTTTCCTTTGCTTTTCGTTTTAGAACCTGTGTTGTCTAGATTTCTAGTCTTACATTTTAACCATTAAATTGTGATGTTGCTTTCTGAATACAATCCCTGGAGAAGTCTCTGAAGCCTTCTACTTGTTGTATAGGACCACTGATGAAAATTACTTCAAACTTATTGTGAATGTACTTCAAATACAAGTCAGAACACACTTTTTTTACAACTAAGGCAACTTGCATACATTAGAAGTGTAACCAAGAAATCAAGGGATGCTATGATGTCATTCTTCCTGGTTCTGGTAAGGCTGTTATGGGAATAATGTTCCCGTTGTCCCCAGTTTAAAAGAGGTTTATCAGAGGACTATCAGGAGGATACAGAACACATGTCCTGTAACAAAAGACTGTGAGATAAGCTTGTTTATTTTGGTGAAGAGAAGATTAAGAAGTGACCTAACAGTTCTCTACAGTTGCTTGAAACTAAACCTCAGTAGTGTCAGACAAAAGAACAAATTCAATAAGTTCAGAACCAGGCATGGGACATTCAGCTTAGTATTAGGGGAAAAAATATCAAAATGTCAATGGCACAAAGCATGTCAATGTTCAGCACTCAAATGAGATATTCACAGAGGCTCTGGGAACTCCATCCCTGCAGGCATAGGCAAAGCCATGACTGACCTGATCTAGTGCTGACAAAGATCCTGCTTTTCGTGGGAGGTTCAACCAAATGAACTCTGGAAGTGCATTCCAACCAAAATTTCTGTTATTGTATGACCCTTTTCTACAGTCCTCCAAACTATTTACATTCAAATATCTTTTAGACATGTTCCAGGTTTTATCATAATAAGCAATATTGCTCAGCTTTCTGCAATACATTTCCATTGTTAATTTTCTCTGCGCATGTCAAGCTGCATTTAATTTGCATTCGTCTCTCATATTTCTGGAGAACTTTTCCTCTGACTTGGCTTGCAACACCACCAAAATTTCTTCTATTGTATTTTCATAGTTCATTTTACTTTTTGTGTTCAGTAATTATTCAAAAACAAAGAGTTTAATTCAGCTGTACAAACATCAAAGATCTACACTTTGCACATCTACAGAATTAAAGTAGCAAACTAGGCATATCTAGAATAAATTTATTGGATCTATTTTAGATATCTGTGTTAAAACAAAATGAAACATGCCTAGAAATGTCAGTTTCTCTCCCATGAATGAACAAAAAGGTCTAGACAGATAGTTCAAATGTAGACATCTAAATATGATCACATGTAGCCAGTGCAGAAGGGGGCAGCAGTTTCTAAGCTCTCCTTGAGCACATAGAATGGAACAAAACAGATAATATTGACCAAGCAGTTCATACTAGGTCATCCTAAAGCTAGAATTCCCTACCTCAATAGAACAGATGTTTTATTGTTTTAATCTTCTGTTGAATGGCTGTTTTAACTGCTGGGGTGTTGTGCTATTACCTATATTGGCATAAGCCAAAATGAGATGATACTCATCAAATCTTAAGATGGAGAAATTGACTGCTTTACTATCAAGTTGTGTTCCATAAGAGAAACAATTTGTAGGTAGCAAATAAAATTCAGGGATAGTGTTAGCACAGCTGACCATGTTAAGAAAGAAGTTATGTAGCCTGTGCTACCATGAAGTGTATGATCATGAAACAGGTGTTACTAGTGTATTTTTCCTTCTTGTAGGTGTCTTGTGATGTGCACATTATGACTAAACGATTAATCAGTACTACTAAATCAATGCATGAATTCCTCCTTCCTAATATAAAAAGTAAGGAAGAAAATTGTTCCATGGATACTTGAGAATACACATCGATGACTGCTAAGAGCTGGTTGCTCAGGATTGTGTCTGGGTGGTCTCTGAATATCTCCAAGGATGGAGACTCTACAACCTTACTGGGCAATCTGTGCCAGTGTATGGTCATCCTCCTCATAAAAAAATGGTTTGTAATATCCGGAAGGAACTTCCTGTGTTTCATTTTGTGCCCACTGTCTCTTGTCCTGTCACTAAAACAACCTTGGCTCCAGCTTCTTCAGACACTCCCTTCAGATATTTGTAGACATTGATGACAGCTCTCCTAAGCCTCCCTTTCTCCAGGCTGAACAGTCCCAGCTCTTTCAGCCTTTCCTTGTATGAGAGATGCTTCGGTTTCTTAATTATCAGTGGCTCTCTGCCGGACTCTCTCCAGTAGCTCCACAATTTTCATGTACCGGGAGGCTGGTTTGTATAAATCAGGAAACTTGCTCGGGGAACACCCTGCCCCATCATCCATATTATTAATTAAAGCATTAAACGGGATTGGATCTGACATTTAGCCCTTGGATACACTGCCTGTAAATGGCCTCCAACTAGACTTCAATTGAATGTCCAAGGCCAAAGGATGGTGATCAGAGGCACAGTTTTCAATCCATTTCCCTGTCTGGTCATCCATTCAACACTTTATCAGCTCCTCTATGAGTATTTTATGGAAGAACAGTGTCAAAAGCATTACTGAAATCTAGACAGACTATCTGCTGCTATCCTCTCATCTACTAAACCAGTCATTTAATCATAAAACTTCATAGAGTTGGAAAACTTTCCTTTGGTGTATCCATGCTGTTGCTCCTGATTACTTTCTTGCCTGTTACATGCCTGGAAATAGTTATCAGGATAGTTGCTCTATTACCTTTCCAGGCATCAAGGTAAGGCTGACCAGTCTGTAGGTTCCTGCATGCTCCTCCTTGTCCTTCTTGAAGATAGGCATGACATTTCCTTTTTCTCCATTCTTAGATACTTCTCCCAGTTGCCATGATCAAAAAAAGGTTATTGAAAGTGGCCTTGCAATGACATCACCAGCTCCCTTAACATATTTCTGTGTATTGCATCAGGGTCTTAGTTATGCCCCGTTAGCATAAGTAGTCCCTATTCCTTTCCCCCCAAGTATATCTTGTCTTTGCTTCAGCCTTTCCAACCAAGTCTCTGGGGCCTGGGATTCCTGATGGCTGGCCTTGCTAGCAAAGATGGAAGTAAAGGCAACACTCATCTACCAGCCTTTTCCATGTCCTGTGTGACCATAGCTTTTGCCCCACTCAGAAGTAGGCTTACATTTTCCCTATGTACTTATAAATGGCCTTCTTGTTGTCTTTGACATCCCTTGGAAGATGTGATTCCAGTTGGTCTTTTGCTTTCTTAAGCATGTTTTTATAGGCTCATTGCCTCTATATTCCACTCTATATATTCCAGCCCTCGTATATTTAATATTTATGTTTGAGTTTTGCCAGGATCTTCTTGTTCATCCATGCAGGCCTCCTGGTATTTTTGCCTAACTTCCTGTTTTTTAGGCTGGATCACTCTTGAACTTGGAGGAGGTGATCCTTGAATAAGAAAGGGCTTTCTTGGGCCTCTCTTCCCTCCAAGGTCTTATCCTATCGTTGACTCAGGTGTCAATTAAAATTGACTCTCAACCATTAATACTTAAATTATGTGTAAAATGGCACAAAAGTATTCTCCAAGGGTTTATATACTGTGCATACTTTATCAATTAAATATAGAAGTCAGACAGAAAGGTCGGCAAAACTGCAAACGGATCATGTATGTGTCAGTTAAATAGCAAATTATGTATCAAGAATGATGCCCAAACTCAGAGAAAATGTGACCTGTAAGCACCGCAAACACTGTGGAAGATACCTGAAAAGAGTAACTATGACAGTAACAAAGCACAGCCAAGACAGAACAATTACAAACCCTACCATTGTTTTGAAGGGTGGTTTCAGTATTGAGTAGGATTTTTGTTAAAAACAACTGGGCAGTTTTTCTCAAATATTACAGTTAGCATTAAATACTCTTGAAAGGGTAACAGAACTTAAGAGGTGCTTCATACTGTTCTCTGACAACCAATAACATTTAATTACCATATGAGTATATATTTGTAAAGCAGAATAAAATAGGCCTTAGGACCAAATTTGTAAAAAAGTCTGAGTGAAAACAGGATTGCTTTTCAATATTGTTCTTTCATTAATGTTCTTTAATAAAGCTTTTCATCTAACTAAGTATCCAACCCTCCTTCTAAAATTCCTTTGGGCCACACTGTGTACATCAGATAGATGGCAATGTTTGACCATGCACTGCAGTTTAATGGACAAGAATAAAAGTGTTTTCAGTAAAACACAGTAAGTGCTTGTCCCTGTCTCACCTAATATAATGGGTTGTAGAAATAACCTAAGTTCTTGAGAAAGAATTAATTAAGTGTTTTAATGAGGAAAACTGGTGAACTCAAACATTGGTCCACATTTAGCAATTTATACAATGACATCAAGAAAGCACAGGTTGCCACTTGTTTCACAGAAAGCTGAAAACAAGGCAGTTATAAACTGTGGACAATCAGCAGAAATTTGCACAAATGTAAAGAGGAAAATTTTTAAAAAGAAAACCCACCTTAGTACTTTCCTCTTTGTAAATGCGATGGTGTATATATCCACAAATAGAAAAATTGGTCACCAAAAAAAAAGGAGGTGTGGTGTCACAAAAAGGAAGTCTACATATCAGTCTGCTAGTGTCTAAGATATGCAGGAAAGACAAAGCCAGGAACAGCCACCTGAGGGAGGGAGCAGAAAGAGGCTGACAGAAGAAAATCTCCTCTGGAGAACACTTTACTAGTGAGAACCTATGAGTCTTTTGCAAGGCTCAGCCCAGCATTTTGGTGAAGGTGAGAGTTAAGATTGAGAGAAGACAGAAGAGCTCCATTGTTTCTAGCCTTTGTTTTTTTTGGAAACTTCCTCGTTCTCTCCTGCAAAAGTTGTAGGGGGTTGGAAAATGGAATGACCTCTTCATATGAGTCAGATGACTTCTTCTCATCCATAACTGTGACTCTAACCATAGTTCACACATGACAGTAAGACTAGTACCAGAAGAAAAACTGATCATAACAGAAATCTTGGTACCCTTAAATTTTCCTGAGCAGCCATTTACAGCTCCTTTCCAAGCACAGCTATGGGCTCAGAAAGCCCAGAAACTGGAGACTTTGCAGAGACTTTGCCTTCAGGCGAAATCATCTGCCTTAAGGAATTTGCCTTTGGCAAATATTACTGTCTTCAATTACCTGAAAGGAGGTTGTAGAGAGATGGGTGAGAGATTTTCTTTGGTCTCTTTGCTGGAGCGATAGGTGATAGGACAAGGCGTAATGGACACAAGCTGCACCAGGGCAGGTTCAGATTAGACATTAGGAAAAAATTCTTCACTAAAAGGGTTATTGGACATTGGAACAAGCTGCCCAGGGAGGCAGTTGAGTCACTGACCCTGGATATATTTAAAAGACAGATAGATGAGGTGCTTAGGGATATGGTTTAGTAGAGGACAGGTACGGTTGGACTTGATAATCTCAAAGATCTTATTCAACCTAGTGATTCTGTGATTCTGCAATTCTTTGGCACTGCCTTTTCAGACCTGTTTCAAGTCAAACTTTTTCCTTCACCTAACTCTAACCAAAACCCTAAGACTACATGCACCCTTGAATCTACAAAGATCCTGATGTAAGGGTTGCTTTTGCAACTCTATTTTGCTTTCAGCACCCCCACTAAAACTGGGTTTATCTTACTCAGAAAGCAAGCAAAATTTTGAGAATAAGGTTCGGTCTGTGGAAAGAGAAGGGCCAGACTTCAACTAGAGTAGGTAGGGTAGGAAAGAGGCTCCTAAAAGACACTATGGCAAAATGCTAGACTCAGGGTGAAGTTAGGTTAGGTTTGTAGGGTTGTCAGAATGGGAAAGCTATGCTGCAGTTGGGTGCAATTTTGGCTGGGAAATGATTCTTTGGGCAGCCATACTTTTAAGTGGTTCAGACATAAGGTATGTAAGACAAGTTGTCTGTTATTGGGAGACTTCCTTCTGTGAAGTGCTGAATAAATAGAATTCAGATGGTGAACAAAACAGATTTCAATCTGTTCTTACAGTTGTGTAGATGGAATTGATGTAGGAATTGGTTAACAACTGCAGCAAAATAAACACAGGATAAGGAATAATTGTGTTCAGTATTGTACCTTCATTGTTTATTCCTTATTAATTTCCTAAAATTCAGATTCCCCAAAATTAAGATCTTTATAGTTCTGATTTACTAATGCATACTGAGGGATCTTTATCAAAATGTTTAATTTCTAATTGCAGATTTTCTGGTAAATGGTCAAGTGATGGGAGGTATCCATGGAGATACTGATAATTTATATATGACCAATTTTATTCCAAGGAAGAATTTGACTATGCAATATAGCTATTCAACAAGCTAACATTTCTAAACTATATATTTCATTTGGGATATTTTTTCATCATTACATGTTTTGCAAGGATTATTCTCTGCATGATGTGAAAAGTAGACATTCTTTTAACTAGCTTAAAATAAACTCTTTCATGATTCAGCAACTCACTTAAGTGGCTAAATATGTTTCTCCTTTATCCCTACTGCAGTACTTGCTGTGAAATTGTAGTTTCAGGAATTTCCCCTTTCATTATTTCCAGTTTCCTTATTTTACAAAGGATTGATTATTTTCCAGGTTTTGTTGTGTTTTTATTTTTTTCCTGAATTAGTCTTTATTTCAGACAGATTATTTCTCTGCAGTGTATTAAGAAGTTGTACTATGAAGTTTTGCACTTTATTTTCTGCTCCATGGGGATTTTTTTTTTGTTGGTATTTTTTTAGTATCAAATTATTTTACAGTGCCACATTGAATATGCATGAGAGATTAGTTAAAGTTACAATATATAGAGAGAACTACATTACATCAGAGAGGGGAGAAACATGCTTACAGAAAACCATTCCTCTACCTTTGTTACCTAGGAACAGCTGGCCTGATCTAAAAGGTAACAACAGTTAAAGACAGTTTTTGTATTAACTTCAGGGGGATCAGTCATCAGCTGCTGTTTAAAAGAAAAATTTCCTTGCTGTCATGGTCTATATTTGAGACTGGACTTCATTGTTCCATGCCCAGACAGTTCTGTGATGGTGGTTAGATACACCCATGTAACTCAATGTTGAATACATGCACAATGATATGCTACTCTTACAATATTGTTTTCACTTTTTTATAACACTAGGTTTCTGTATTACTATGAAAGCTTCCCCTTGACTCTCTCTCAGAAGAGTTTGCACAAAGCAGTATCATCTTTTGATTTAAGTTGGGAGTAGCTAGGGAAAATGCTCTGTACTCCATCACGTATTAGTAATGGAATACACCCAAAGGCAGGTTGTATATGTCTTTACTTGTCTGCAACAGAAAGGAAGGTATTGCACACAACTTTCTTCCCCCATCCCCCTTCATTCATCCCCATAAGATATTGGGTCAGTTTTAAATGCCAGGACCAGAACACATTGTTGGCTTTTGTATGAACAATTTAGCTAACTGCCCAAGAACTAAACTTCTGTTTTTTCACACCTTCCTACTTCTGTATAACCCCAATTTACACCTTCCTATGGGGTATATAATTAATTTTACCAGCTTTCAATTCTGAGAGATTAATCTAAGCTTCTAGTCATGGGAAGAGACTTCTTCCATCTTAGACAGATTAATGTCCCTCTGGAAGTGTCTCTCTTTCCCAACTGATTATAGAAGGAGCCAACATTCCTAGACAAGCAGAGTGTTCCTGGAATCAGCTGTCAGTGTGCACCCACTCTTCATCTATTGTTTTCCCACAATGGCAACTGCCTAAGTCACTATCCTGCTGTGTGATTTTATATTTTCATCATGGATATTGATATAATAAAAATCTGTTTATTACCTGATGTTCTTTTCATTCTGTCTTTTACTTTTCATTTTACTTTTCAGTTCATGCTTAGAATATGAAGTACCAAGGACAGCATAAGAGAGCTAAGAATTTATTTAAGGGGAAGTAACATATGTTTTGGTGTTATTATGCAAATCAGAAAGAAGAGTTTTGGTGTGTCTGGCTGAGAAAAAGGTGGGGAAAAATATCAGGATTTAAGACATCACAGAAAAGAGAGAAAGAGAAAGAAAGAGAAAGAATATGTTGTGTAAAGAAGTTTAAATATAGCAGATGTTGCGTACAAATGCACTTTCTTATGAGAAAGTACAACAAAATCAAGACCTATATAGAGGGAAAACAAACTGAAAAAATAACGAGGAAGAAAAATAAGGAGCCACAGAAGTAGGGTCTGGCTCCTTTGAATTGTTGCAAATTTAAGAGGGGAAAATATATTACAGGAGGACAAAGACTTCAGCGTATATTGTACAAAACATCTTTCATTTTCCAGCAATAATTCAAAAAATAAAGCAATAGAAAAACTCTACCATAGCTCAAATTTCTAATTAGGACTTCCATTTTTGTTAATGAGTGAAGAATGCAGAGAGTTGAAGGAGCATTCTGCTGCTGCTTCTTTTTTTCCTGCTGAAGTACCATATATGTGCTAAAAAGGTTAAATTTAAAGCATCTACTGGTTAAGTTCTAGAATATAATTCCATTTATATATACAGAGAAACACATATACACACTGAGCACCTATGTCCAAATATATATATTAGATATCCACAGTGTACTGGCTAAATGACACTTTATTTTCAATATCAGTACTATATTTGCCCAAAAAAGCAAATCTAAAACAACGGTTTACAATTGACAAAGAACTGGAATAAAATAGCATTTAAGGAAGGTGAAAGCCACTAGATCTTCCAAAGACTTTAAGAAATGGGTGGGTAGTAAGATAAATTTTCTGCTACTCCTGTCAATGAAATATCTGTACTGAAAGGAGTGACTCAGGGAGTGTCAATCTTGCCTAGCAACTAGAACCATAAAGGAATCCCCCAGAGTGACAATTTTCCCATTAACAGTAAAGATCATCTGGAATCCCATTAGTAACACATTCATGTCTAGATCATATAGAGAATACAACAGTAATGAAGCTACCTAAATTGTAAAGGGAATGAGACAGAAGTCTATTTTATTCTCTTTTGGAACTGATTCCTAAAATACACCTTTGAGAACAGGCATGACAAGAGAGAAGAAATGAAGATATAGCCAAATATGCTAAAAGAGGTAGTGGCTCATGAAAAGACATTACAAGAATGGCAGTTGGAAGGAATGTCTTCAATAAAATACCCCTAAACCCTTGAAGTTGGCCTTTTATGTCTAAATTTTCCTGGGTTAGCTGCAGTTACACATGGATAATCCGAAAGGTGATTGGAAAACAGCAGTCTGATACAGAAACTTTGATAAGAAAAAGTGACATGAAGGTGACTGTGCTTTAACATCCACCAACCTGCATTCCATCTTCTGATCCTCAGATTAAAATGACAGAACTGTCCAAAGGAACAGAATAAAAATGACTTCAATCAACATGAACACAGGATAGCTGGGAAGCAGAAGTGTATGCTCTCATCATTTCACAATTATCTGTCACATTAACTTATGTTCTGCTTAGATAAAGCAGAGATGCCACATACTATGGCCCAATGCTGTGAGCATAACAAATCCACCTGAATAGACTCCTGTGTCTCGGTATTACAAAAGATTTTCTGTGTTAAAACAGCATTATAGAGGCTGTTTATTATATTCTATTTTTATTTTATATTTGTGAAGTTTCATTACTTCAGTTTCCTTTTGGGAGGTTTCATATGCGTCCTTTTCTGCACTTTCAAAAAGTTTCAGAAATACTGTCTTCAATTCTTACAGCATTTAATGGAAGATTTAAAAACACAGTTCAGAAAGACCTTTCTGCTATCTAGAGGAATGGATATCACTCTGAATATGTAAACCTCAGTCCCTTTCAAATGTTTTGGCATATCATTAATTAAGACAGAAAACACACCCAAAAGTTAATAGGGGGAGAAATTGCTCAGATCTAAAAAACAGCATCGAGCAAAGCCCAAAGACCAAGCTGAATCAATCTACAGAAAACAGGTATCATTTTGTATCAGATACTTTCCTCCATTATCATGTTCTCAAAACAACTCACACCCTCTAATGACTACTGACATAGCATATATACCAGAAAGACTGAAAGCCACATAGATAATAAAGTGAAAGGATGGCAAGAATATACCTCTCAGGTACAGAGAGAGATATGGTAAGACACAATTAAACTTTAGTTACCTAAATAAGCTTGAACACAAAAGGGTGTAGCCCTGATGTATCTATAATTGTTACAGATTTTATTTTGCAATACAAGCATAGAAGAAAAATTGCTTACAAGAATGTTCCATATTCATTCCCACTAAGATTTATTTAATTTCAATAGATTTGCCCGAGTGATTAATTTGTCCCAGTCTATCTATAATATTCAAGGCCAACTCTTGCTCATCTAATACAAAACTCTTCCAATTATTCACTGTAAATTATCCATTATAATTCTTTACACTTTCAGTGGCAACCTTAATGCTAGTATTTCCTGAAGTTGCAGAGGTTTTTCTTTACAATTGGAACATTTACAGTATTTTACAAGAAATTTCCCACATTTTAAGAAACAGTGTACAGTAAAAATAAAGATATGCCCTTCCATCATACATAATATATGAATGCTTCCTATTAATGGATTGGCAATCTTTAGACCACAGGCCCTTCTCATTTTATCTCCAAACTGATAAACATCATCAATGAATTTGTCACCCTCCAAAGAAGACATCAGAGGAAAATGCTTCACCAGTGCATTTTCCCTGCTATTAGTATGTTGTATTTCTTTAGTATGTGATGATTCTGAATCCTTGTATGAAATAATACTAGACTGCAGTACTGAGTGAATTCTTGCTGTTTTCTTTGCCGTGGTTCTCAGCCTTACAGATTAGACAGGCTTAAGTTCTGCTTTCCCCTTTTCCCTGAAATGTCTGAGTCCCCATTTAAGTCTTGGTTCCTCTATCATTCTCAGCTGCCAAAGTTACTCCTTTTGATCCAAGGTAACATCTTAGTCTCTCTGGATTATTCAAACCATGTGTCTTCCCACCCATTCTGCCTAAAGGCTCATGTTAAAAGCACCTTTGTTTTCAGGTCCCTCTACAAGCACTGTGGTGGCAGTGACAGAGTGGGAGTTCTGTTGACTTACCAGCACTCACAAGAAGAGATCATGCCTGTCATTCTTCATGTGTAGTAAAGGATGACTGTTCAAGACAGAAATATATAAGCATATTTTATTGACACGGATCCTTCAGAAGAATTGTCAGCCTAACCAAATCCGAAGTCAATAAATTAAATTCTGAAAAGCGTTTCTGAAATGGGATTTATTTTCCTTTTTCTGCAAAAGTTTTATTTCTGCCATCACAAAGAAATTATACTTACTTCAAAATCTAAAAATGTTAGTGTTTCTTCATGTAAAAAAAATCACAAAAAGGTGAACTAACCAAATCAATTTATCTTCCAATAATCTTAGTTTAAGAACAACATCTGTTCCACTAAGTTAGATTTAATGTAATAAGAGCAACAGTTTGTCAAAGTCTTAAGTACTCGAAAGCATGGCTTTATAGTGGAAAATGTCTAATGACATTAAACATTGTGTTCATTAACAGTGAACAATAGCACACACATCAGAAGAGAATGTATACAGGAAATAATGACATGGTTTACCTAGGAAAGATTGCTTTATTTGTCAATTCTCCATGAGATCCTCCTTCCACTGAGCTATCACCTAAACATAAGTTCTACTCTTCATCTATCCCAAAAGTAATGAAATCTATAAGGGTTTGGCTAATGAATTAATGCAGGGACCAGCTTCTCCATATGTACCAAGACTAATTTTACAGAAAACTTCCATATCAAAACTTCACACAATATTAAAATTCACTGCAAATCTCAGTAAAATCGCACTAGTAACTTTAATCTGTTTACAAAGGAACAATAGGATCAAGCTTCTTTTTCATCAGAATAGTAGTGGTCACTAATTACTTTTCACAAGTCAATAATATTTTGCTTTATTGAAGATAAAAATTCTAGTAATTTTCCATGCATCTAAGTTTTCTCCTTTTGCAAATAGGCAAAAGTAGGCATCGTACCTCTCATCCTGCTCTTCTTCAGCTCATGAGAAGGACCTATTAATATTTCTTTTTAAAAAGATTCCTACAACTCTGCTTATGAATCTGAGTATGCACCTGCTCGTGTAACATCTATTCAGCCTGTGGAAGTGATATTAAAATTTAACTGATTACCACAGTAGTATTAATAATGTAACTTTTGATCCCAAATTGCTGGAGAGTCCTAAATCTAGTTTCTATTTTTTGTCACTTTCTTGTCTACTCTGTACCTTTTGTCACATAGACACCTAGGTACATAATATGAAAACACAGCCGATTTTAGGTATTGAGCTATGATTTGTACACATAACCAATTACACCTACAGGAACTTTAAATTGCAGAGATTAAAATGTTTAAGATAGCAATAGCTGTAAAAAATATCTCTATTACTCTATCTCAATTTTTTCTCCTAAAATTGTATCCACAAATGCAATAGCAGAGCGTCATCAGAATCTGTTTTCTGCCAACCAATTTGTTACCCATTCATTTTATAACACTGCGCACATTTACAGGTTACTGTCTGACACCAAATTCAGTATTTTTTGGACTCACCTGTTAATATTTTATCTTAATTTCTTTAGAATTATTTTATTTACTATTATCAAAGTCCTTCAAGACAACGTAAGTATTAGATTTCTAAATATGAAAATTAACTCTGTTATTCTTGACTATCTGCTGCCTTGAAACTCCCCTGTTACTATCAATGTCAGGAGACAACCTTTGAGCTGATGCAAACAGTCATCATTCTATTAAATTCAGAGAAATAATCATAATTCAGACTGGCCAAATATTATTTCTACGCTCTCATCCATGTCATGCACTAAAGAGCATTTTCAGCCACATATTGGTCTGCAGAGGGGTCCACATCTGTTATTACATCACAGTAAACAACAAGTTCACTTCTGTGGGCCATTGGAAAGAAAAAAAATGTTGACGAATAATTCTGGGGAAACAAAACTCGCAGAAATTTCTGATGACACATTTCCTATGATTCAAATCATTCATTTTATTCTTCAGCTTCTCTTCTATTTTCACCACGATTATTTCTAGTTTAGTTATTAGGTGTAAAAATATTTATTTACTGTCTACAATTTTTAAAAAGACATCTGTTTATTTCAAGAATGATCCTACCTGATTTCTAATTAACAGGTTTCAGATATGTATTAAAAATTTAATGCATTGATTAAGTTTGGGATGTTCCTAATAGTGAGGCAATACCATGGAAAATGTGCCTGAAGCATGTTCTGAAAAAGCTATACATTAATTTCTGAAAATATCCTTGTGATAAATGAGCACTTTGAGTGAAGTAATGGCATGTTAAGGTAGATTTATTCTCAGATATGTGTTGAATAATGATCACATTGATAGAAATTTGAAATTAATCACTAATTCTTGAATTTATGCTAAAGATAGGCAACAAATTTGCAACGCACTGGAATTCGCTCATAACATTTAGGAGCTATTGTAAAAAACCCCCATGCATTTCATGTCAAGCAAGTAGAATAAGATGGCACTGATGGACATTTGAAACTGCTCTATTCTATGACTGTGTAAAAGAACACTGAAGGTTTTTAGCAGGAATGTTTTGTCTTCGGTCCATTAGTCATTAAAACACCTCTTATGCTGATATCTCAGACTAAGAAAGAATGTCACCTTTCCAGTAGTGATTTTTCTGTATAATTTTGCATGTACTTTTCCAATAGTATATGCATAGAATGTCCCAGCCAGTGATAGCTGAAATATAGATGTTAAGGATAAGGCTTTTGAGGCACAACACAACCATTTCTCCAAATACAATGTTTATCTGTGCTAGAAGGAAAACTTTTTTTCAAAAGGTAGGTCTGAAATAAACTTGTACAGAAATCTTTAACACTTGCAAACTGTTCCATATATTTTTGCAGGTGTTAGGGAAAATTTCTATTAAACATATGAATACAGCTGTGTGCAAAAATAGTGAGACATTTTAGAAATTCTGCCAAAACACTATGACCCAGGATGTAAATACTTTTTTTTTTCCCAAAGAGTAATAAGCCACCCATGACAAATACACTAAAAACAGTTAATACATGGGAACACATAAATATAATACAAACTCAGAAAAACTTCCTATTGCATGAGGTAAAATGGTTCCACTGAAAATGTACACAGGCTGAATAAGGCCTTTGGAAGACTTCTTCATAGGTCTTTATCTAGAGAGATAATGAGGACTGTCCAACAGAATTTCAGAGATTTTATGTATTCTACTAGCCCTCAGGGTTAGGCTACTGTAGCAAACAGATCTCTGCAACTATTATCTCTACTTACAAATACAAAAAAGCCAGTGTAGGATCTCAAGCACTAGTCAAAAATCATCCACAATCTTAAATTACTAGCATGCAGCCTAATTTAGTTTTGGCTTATGTCAGCTAAGAATCTCATATGGTATCTGAACTTTTAGCTGGGCTGATAGCAAATGCCAGAAAGTATTTCCAAGAGGCAATTAGTTAAGGTCCATCTTTTGGGGATGTAGGGAAAAGAAAATTAAGGAACATATCTAAATGCTGCAGTGTGCCACCTGTCCCCAAAAAGTACTGTTAAATTAGTAGCATAGCTGATAGCTGGATTACTCTCAGTTGACTGCAGAGTAACTAAAGATTGCAGAAAGCGCCCAAAAGTTGAATTCTTTCTTCACCTTAACTTTCTCAACTTTTGGGCCTTTTGATTCCAGAAATGTGTATTCAGCAAGAAATTTTATTCCATTCCCTCCTATTTAAATGCATACAGTCATGCATTTAATAAGATTTCAAAACAGTTCCAGTTGGGTTTGCGACTGTATAGTTAAAACAATCAGCTCTGTAATAGTGCAATCAGTGCTTCCAGTGGCAGGGCTGGGAACAAGGACATGCCCTAAAAAGTATAGCATAGTACCAGCATTTTACTACTGTTTAGTACCATTTACCACTACAGTAATATTCATATGCAGAAAGGGTTTACACTTCTTCAGACACGAGAGGTTAGAAACCTTCTAGAGAATTTTTCTCTTACTCTCTGTGGTGGTTTAGCCCTGGCTGGAGGCCAGACAGCCACCAAAGTCAGTCTATTACTCCCCTTCTTAGTTGGACAGGAGAGAAAATATATATTAAGAGGCTTAGGAGACAAAATAAGGACAGGGAGAGATCATTCTGTCATCAATGACATGGGCAAAACAGACTCAATACAAAGTAAAGAAGAGAGAAACTACCTAATTTATTACACTACACTACAAAGAACAGTGAAAACTGCAGTTGGAAGCGTGATCAGATCTTAAAACAAATGCAACCAGATCTAAAAACACTTTCTTCCCACCTCTCCATTCCAAGCAGACTTCCCTTTAGCCATGATCTTGCTCCCTTTTTTACCCTGCTCGCAGTACAGGGGGGCAGGGACTGGGAAAATACGGGGTTCTCGGTTATTTCTTCATGAGCTGTTTTCCAGATCTTAAAATACCTCTAACCTCCCCTCCCTCTCCCTTCTTAGCAGACTTCACTCTAGTCATGATTTCACTCCCTTCTTTCCCCGGCTCGCAGCACAGGGGGGTGGGGACTGGGAGATGGGGCTTCGGTCAGTCCCTTGCAAGTTGTTTTCCCTCTTGGCTGGGGGTGAGGGCGGGACATTCATTCCACACCCTCCCCCTGCTGCACCGTGGGGTCTCACCCACAGGAGACAGTCCTCCATGAACTTCTCCAACGTGAATCCTTTCCCACAGGGCTTTATCTCTTTATCACAGTGTCTCTCAGTCCCAGTCCTCCATGGGATTCTAACTCTCCTCCCAGCAAACCTCTTCTGTCACAAATATTTCTCTCTCATCTCTGTGTCTCTGATTCTCCTCATGGCTGCAAGTGCTGGCAGGGGCTTGTTCCAACGTAGGGTCACAGCAGCTCCTCTATGTCTCCACCTGCTCCATCCAGCATGGAGCCCCTCCACGCGCTGCAGGTGGGGTCTCAGCCTTTCCCATGTGTTTCTCCAAGGGCTGCAGGGGCATCTTTCTCTCCGCCACCTGGGTCGCCTCCTCCCCTGCCCTTCTAGGGCCTTGGTGTCTGCACAGCTCGTTACATCTTCTTGTTCCCTTCTCCAGTGACAAAATACAGCTACTTCCAGGTTGTTTTCTCCTATATGTGATTCTCAGAGGTGCTTGACTGTCTCTCGGGCCATGACTTTGGCCTTGAATTGCTCGTTGTTTATAGTTTAGGCTGGCAGAAAACTGTAACTGCTGCTTACAAAACCCATCTCAGCAGCACAGCCTCACAAAACTGCAACACTCTTCAAAAGTGCAGTTATGTCTAAGCTACACCGAGTGCCTAAGTGCCTTACAGTAACAGGTGCCCTGGGTTTGACTGGGATAGATTTGGTTTTTTACCAGAAGCTGGGATGGGACACATCTAGGACAGGTGACCAAAACTAGCTAAAGGGGATATTTCATATCATATGATGTCATGCTCACTATAAAAGGTTTATAGTGGGGGAGGGGTAGCATGGCTCCAGGATGCGTGGTTCAGGGATGGTCTTTCTTCAGGACAGGTCTGAGCTGTACAGTCTGATTTGCATAGTCATTGAGTGAGAAACTGAATCATGTATCACCTGCTTTAGATATTCCAAGTACTGCTGTTATTTCCCTTTCCCATTGCTGTCCCAGTAAACAGTTCTTTTCCCAACTCATGAGTTTTACCTTTGACTTCCCATTCTCCTTCTCATCCCACCAGGCAGGGTGGATGAGGGAACAGCTGAATGGTGCTCAGGCTGCAGCTAAACCATAACAAAAGGAATTACAAGGATTTGATGGTAAAAAAGGCTAATCCTCAATAAATGTATTATTCAAAAATAATTTAAATAGAATAAAAAGGTTACATATTTCTCACTTCAAAAAGTACTGTCAGTTACCTGAGGAAAAAAGAAAAACAACAAGTAGAATGAATAGTTTTATTAAGAAAAATGAAGCATAGTCATTGCCTATTTTTCCTAAGAATTGACAGTAAATTGCTTCAAATCCCTAGATAACATCCAAATCCTGATTCACTAATATGCACAATAATATGACGTGAATCACTATGTTTAACCCCTTTGACACTCCGAATTGAAGTCTCTGGTGTAAGACACTAATGTAGCATGTATTATTGCTTGGGGACAGTACACTCTTCACTAAAGATTTATTATTTATTGATGTGATCGATTTCTGCTTAAAAAAAGGACAAAAATATCAAGACCTATGCTTAGTTTGGTCTCACATGATTCCTTCCGATGTGTATTCTGACTGTAAGTTTAAAAGGATGGCATGTATGGCATGGCCTTTTTTCCATCACCATTTCCTGTAGTTTTATTGCATCTGGATGAAAAAAATAGCAATATTCTAGCTGGCTTTTGATTATTTGTTTTGTTGTATTGTTTGGCATTTTTTTAATCTAGTTAGTGTAAGAAATAGATGAGAATAATACAAATATTAAGGGTAAAATTAATTTTAAGTACCATCTTATCCCTTTTCTTTGTTTCTCAGAATTATTATTATGGACCCGATGATCTCTCAAGGTCCCTTCCAACCCCTAAGATTCTGTGATTCTATGATTATTAGTAAAACATAGCATCTGTAATGGTGTCTTCTGAAGGCAGACAAATTGTCTTTGGATGCTGCAACATCACTCCCCAAATGTCGTCTTGTGACAGAAATATGATTGACAATGCCTTTTAAATAACAAAGTCAGACAAACTTTTTCTGAATTTTCTCCCCAACTCTTCCCACTTCTTTTTCTTATTTTTTTGTCTGCATATAATCCTTCTGAAAGTTCCTGGATCACCAGCACTTGGTTATAAAATTCCGCTCTAATGAAGTAAAATACAGGTAAATGCTTTGGTCCTCCATGCCATTTCTGTTTTAATCCTCCCTGGAAAGATGACAAGACATTCCAAACTTAGAAGTCCATTCCCTGAACCTGTGCATTTGGTAGGTATGATAAACATTAATAAGTAAAGGTTTGTAGAATTTGGCACCATGTTAGCAGCAGAATATACTTCAGTCATTTGCTATAATCTCATTATTTCCACTCACTATGCTTCTCCCTCCTGAATTGGTAGAAAGGCTTAATTCATATTAGGACCTTGACATTTGAAGTAAGAATATGTAGCAGGAAATAAAAAGCTTTTCTAACATCAAACGGTGTTTCTATAATGTACAAGGAAACAAAAGACTGTATTTTCTCAGTACTTAAATGAGTTAGGTGTCCAACATTCAAATGAAATCTGAAAATCCTTTTGAAAATTACAGCCTATAGATCTTCTAAATGCTCTAAAGGAAGTTAATTAACATCAATCAAAATTGAAACAATAATTGGATATTTAGGAATGGAGTGTAAATTAAGTACCACAGACTTGTTCTTTACATGGGTAAGAAAATCAATCAAATGTTCTTGATTTTCTTTTGAAAGTAGCAGATTGAATACATGGCAAACTAATATCACTCTGATCCACTAGACACATATAAAACTTAAGCCTATCAATTTCACATTCTTTATTTGTAAAAAGAACATAATCAAAAATTATATTTTTATATAATTTACTACATGCAAGTAGACATTATTGGCACATTTATGGGTCTATGTGAAAGAATTTGTATTGTGTTTGTGAACTTTTGAAAACATTATTTAAGTATCTACTTTTTAATTTTTAAAAGAGATTGAGAAGTTTATATATAAATTTTCTTAAAAATCAACTTATAGTGGCGTAGTGCTTTAAGTTTATTAGGTGTCCTTACCTAACCTGAAGAAAATCGTTCAGAAATACTTCAACATAATCACAGAATGACAGACTTGCTTGAAGTAACCTCAGCAGATCATCTAGTCCAACATCGCTGCTTAAAGCAGTGTCACCAACAGCAGGTTCTCAGGGCTGTGTCCAGAACATATCTCCAATGATACCTTTAAGTATTTCCACAGATGAAGACTACACAGCCCCTCCAGACAACATGTTCAGTGTTTGATAACCCTGACACTAAAAAGTTTTTACCTGTATTTAAGAGGAATTTTCTGCATTTCTGTTTGTGCCAATTGCCTCTTGGCATTTCACAAGGCACTACTGAAATGACTCTTTCACTGTCTTTACTTCTTCCCCACAACCATTAGGTATTTATACACATGGATAAGATCTCCCTGAGCCTTCTCTTCTCTGGGCTGGATAGTCCCAGCTCTCTCAATCTCTCTATGTAGCTGAGATCCTCCAAGCTCTTCAGCATCTTCATGTGCTGTGCTGAACTCTGATAAGTCCATATCCCTCTCATACCAAAGAGCCCCAAACTGGACACAGAGTTCCAGCTGTGGCATCCTAGCTGCTGGAGGAGAAGTCTTTTTCCACAAAGGAATTAGAAAACAGCTTCTATTTTCATCATGCTCTTATTAAAACTTCATTGTTAAAAGTACAAGATGATATTTTCTAACTTGAAAAAATATTATACTGGAGATTATTTGACACAATGTTTTTAATTACAAGAATAGGTAAATCAAACATTAACAAGGATACTATTAATTTAAAACACAAGGAAAAGTCAATATGGTCTCCTGGGTTAAGTGAGGTTTTTCCTCCAAAGCACAGTAACTCAAGCAATGTAAATAGAATATTGACAGCACAAGGCTTGTATGACAGGAAGTTGTGAAAAGTCACAGCAAATTATCAGCCTGCTTAATATAAAGTATCACAAAGACTGATTGCAGTGGTTTACTTGCCCTGTTCTGCATTTGTCTGTGTCTTATTTTGATTGCACAGCTTGTTTATGGGTTTATCATTACAGTTCCAGAACACTTGATCTATCTTTTTCAGTTAGTACAGAGTAGTTACTAAGCAAAATATTATTGTCATATAATCAATGAAAATTTGACAGAAATCTGGCTTCTTGTTCAGCTATAAACTGAGCTGGGGATACTGTTTGCATTCCATGAGTCTGTGCTTGAGAGACATAAAAGTATTTCTTTTAACAATCTTAGTGGCAATTAGATACTGAAAATAAAGAAAAATAGGGTAAATTATCACAAAATGCAAGTAGACAGATAACCTGAAAATGAGTCAGCTTGACAACAAATGTCAAAGATAATAATGTGGTAAAAATTAGGAAGAATTTTAGAAAATATTCACCTTTGGCCTTGTAAAAATGAGCATCATGATATTCTTCTTGGGGTATAGAGGGAAGAGGATGTAGCATAAGATGAATAAAGGCAAGGTAGAAAGAAATTAATATTTGACAGACAAATCATAGTTGAGGTCGTGAGTGTCTAAAAGGAATCAAAAAGTATGTAGAAAGAAGGTGAAAGAGTCCTGTAGGAAGAAGAAAGGAAAATCCAACTAAGGGAGCTACTGAAAAAAAAAACAGAAGTCATGAACATCTCATACATCAAAGTATATTAAGGGAAATAGCTATAAAAAAAATATCAAAACTACTATTCTATTAGTTCAACAGATCCAGAATAGATGCCAGATCACTGCCTCTAGAGGGGACAGTGCACAAATCTGGGGAAAAAACAAAACAACCCCCTTTTGGCTATAAATGCTTTTTCAAAAAACAACTGCATTCCATGCTTTTAAAGCAAATTATTATTATCATGCAGTATTTGAACTGTGCTCAAGTACTGTGCTCGCAGTGTGCTATACACTTATCCGAACAAGCTGACAAGTGCAGAAAGTGAGCAGTATATGGAAGATAAAATGAGAACAATAAACTTTTATATATTGATCTTCAGTCTAACAATGACTTGTTATGGTGGTTAGGATGGCACTTTACTGGAGAAATGGAACAGTAGGAGAAACAGAGAGAGATAGAAGAAAACTATTCAACATGTTCAATAAGAAAAATAGTTTCAGATCATCTCTGATCAACCATAGATTCCCATTACCTGAAGATGACTCATTTGGGTGACAAGATTTGTATGTAAAAGAGGAAAGCCAAAAGTAAGGAAAAGTAGTGAAACCAGAACTTTCTTGTCTTTAGAAAACTGTGTAGACCGCAAGTTTATACTTCTATTCTCATTGCAATCGTTTTCACGAGGACAGGTTCCTGTTGTGACATGCTGTGTTCTCATTATATCCTTTGCCAAAGAAATAAAATCAATACCTCATGCATTTTTCAAAGCAAGTCTACCTGTTGATGGCTGTGGAATACATAGCTAATCAACACATGAACAGCTAAACACATGCTAAGGAGCATAGTGGGTACATTATACCACTGTCTTTTGTATACTCTAAAAGTTATTAAAATTGCACTACCTTGTTCTCATAATAAAGATTTCAGTAAAGGTATAAAATACTGTACTTTGAACTCATTTTTATAACAATAATTGTAATGAAAAAGTGTACTGGCAATGTATTTTTAAAGCTCAGCTTCCATTATAATTGGGAAGAAGAAATTTTGGACTCTGTCCCAGATGGCTCACAACAATCTTATGGTAAAAAAACACAGATTTGCAATTTCTGTCCTTTGTGAACCAGTTTATAAAGCCACAATGAAGGGGTTTTATGCACTTCTGAGGGCTGAAAATTAATATTTAATGTAAAATAAAGAAATATGGGACATAGAATGCTGGAAATACAAACCTGTGACATCCACAAAAGAAAATCTGCAGAAACATGGAATTGTTGCTATATGGACTTTAATTTCCATCTAAAGATGGAAAAAAAGAGTCTGTCATTGACTTTCACGAGAGCCAGATTTCACTAATTGACCCTGCAGTTGGAAATCAATAAGATGCCTTTTCATGTGCTGTCCATGTAGATCTGGTTCTGTTAATTTCTTTCACATCTAAGGGATTCATAGTTAATGACTGAAGTGGGAGATTACCCCTTACCAATCTAGACGCTGAATCCAGTCACAAACTAAATGCTATCACTAGAACTTAGCTGCATCCACCAACTGCTAGGAGGCAAGCATTGATGGCTATTCCTAAACTGAGAAGCTCCAAGTCTGTTTTCATGTGACAGTAAAATGCATAAACGCTTATTTTGCTAACAGTAGATGTAGTAGATGTAGTCATAGTAGTAGTGGTAACAGCATAAACCATTAATTGCAGAGATCAAACAAAACAAAGCAAAACAAATCTACTGGGGCTGACAGGATACACTTTAAATACCCCTTTACTTTTACGATGTCACTGGCTTTAATATTATTTCATAAAAACAGTGATCAAAGTGGACACTTCTGTGTTATCATCCTGCTACTGTGATAAGCCTATTCTGCAATACTTCTAAAACCTTTTATAATACCTGTGTTATAAGAATAATACCTCGATTGCCGGGGTGTTTCATATTCTCAAGGCATTTGGCCTGATTTCAACCAGCTGACCAATTGCCACATAACTGTTTGTCTTACTAAGTGGTAGGCTGAGTGGAGTAAAGCAATACAGTAACAGCAAAACAACAGCGTAGGAAGAAGAATGGATCACATTGTCCCTAACTCTTTGCCCCCCATTTAGTTATGAAGCACCCTGAAATATTTCTTCAAGCGCTCAGAAAAAAAAAGGGCCTGCATGCTGAAAAACAACTAATTAGTACCTGTTATTGTACAGTCACTTAGATTCCCTGTATCACTGCTGGGGCTTTTTTTGGTAGCTGGAAATGCGATAACATATTTAAGAAGGAAAAAGAAAACCATGAGAGGTGGCTTTTTGCCACCAGGGAAAGAAGTGAGAAGATGTAAGAAACTTTGCTTGCACCAAGGTCACTGAAGAAGGAGGGGACAAGGCGATACAGGCACTTGAGGAGAGATCCCACCTGCTGCGTGTGTGGTACCCCATACTGGAGGAGGTGGAAACACCTGAAGGACATTGTGACCTGGTGGGAAGTCCACACTGGAGCAAGTTCCTGGTAGGATATGAATCTCATGGAGAGAACCTGTGTCAGAGCAGGTTTGCTGTCAGGACTTGTGACCCTATGGGGGACTGTTCTAAAGCACTCTGTTCCAGTAGGTCTGCACCTTATGGAAGCAATGCTGGAGCTGTTCATGAAGAACTGAAGCTCCATGGGAAGGATTCACACTGGAGAAGTTCATGGAGGACTGTCTACTGTGGGTGGGCCCCCGTGCTGAAGCAGGGGAGGAGTCCTCCCCCTGAGGAGGAAGGACCAACAGGGACAACTCCTGATGAACTGACCATAACCTCTATTTCCCGGTCCCCCTGTGATCCTTGGTAGGAGGAGGTAGAGAAAATGTGAATAAAGTTGAGCCTGGGAAGAAGGAAGAAGTTGGGGGAAGCGTTTTAAGATTTAGTTTTATTTCTCATTATCCTATTCTGTTTTGATCGGGTTATAAATAAGATGTATTCTATTCCTTGTTGAGTCTGTTTTGCCCATGACATTAATTGCTGAATGATCTCTCCCTGTCCTTATCTTGAACCACGAGCCTCTCATTATATTTCCTCTCTCTCCAGCTGATGAGGGGACTGATAAGCAGCTTTGGTGGGCATCTGGCTTCCATCCAGGGTCAGCCCAACACAGGTATGAATGGGTTGAGAGCAGCTCTAAGAGAAAGACATGGGTATACTGGCAGATGAAAAATTGGACATGAACTAGCAGTGTGCACTTGCAGCCTAGAAAGCTGGTCATTATCAGAAGTGTGGCCAACTGGACAAGGCAGGTGATTTTCCCACTGTACACTGCTCTCATAAGACCCCACCAGAAGTACAGCATCCAGGCCTGGAATCCAGAAAAAAGACCTCTTAGGATGGGTCCAGAGGAGGGCCACAAAAATGGTCAGAGGGCTGGAACATCTCTCCTGTGAAGAAAGGCTGAATTTGGATTGTTCAACCTGGAGAAGGCTCTGGGGAAACATTAAAAGGGAGCTGATGAGAAAAATAGGGAAAGACTTTACCAGGGCCTGTAGTGACAGAACAAAATACAGAGGTTTTAATCTGAAAGAAGGTCAATTTAGATTAGAAATAAGGAAGAAATTCTTTATAATGAAGGTGATGAGACACTGGAATGGGTTGCCCAACGAAGTTCTGGATGTCCCTTCATTGGAAATGTTCAAGGTTAGTTTGAATGGGCATTTCTGCAACCTGGTCTTGTTAAAGATGTCACTGCCTATAGCAAGGGGATTGGACTAGGTGGTTTTTAAAGGTTCCTTCTAACTCAAACCATTCTACGATTCTATTTTTATATTAAATTGTTAAAATCCTACTGGCCAACCTGAAGATAACTCAGAACTATTTTATAATAAGAAACCCACTGAATCCAGGTGTAATTTTTGTTCCCCTCTTCCTCTGCTCTGACAGTTCTTCCAGTGTAAAACACAACAAATGTGTCCCGTGTACCTGTCTTTCATGATAGAATATTATATTTCTTCACAAAATGCTAGGTTGGCATTATGCCAGAATCTTGGCATTATAATAACAATAGTAATGTTTATTCCTACATAAAATTCAGTGAAATGCTTACCTGTGTGCCAACTGTATATCAGACTGTGATGCAAACACAGATAACACCAAATCTTTGGAGTTTTTAACATGTAATATTTACCACTGTCATTCACTGTCAGTGAAAGAGTGACACCAAGTCTAATTATATTGGCTTACATTGTCTTAGCCAGAGAATGCTCAGGAGACCTTGAGAAGTGTTGAAAGAAGTTCTGAAATAAAACATCTATGGTCATATTTCAGTAATAAAGGACTGCAAGCTGCTGAGCAGAAAGCGGGAATTTGTCTGTTAGAGAAGCACATCTGTCTTTCATTATGCAAGGCACCCATCACCCAACCAGTGACAAAAAGTCAATATCCTATTTACTTTTAACTTCAAAGCCTTTGCAACCTGGAATCATCAGTTTCATCTATGATAAAAATTGGCAATTGATGGCAATCATCTTTTTACCATTATTTTCCTTTGCAAGTCAGAGAGAAAAACAATAAAAAACTTCATTCATGTGAATGTCACTTTCTTATTTAGACATCACAAACAAATTGCCTTTTTAGTGCAAAATGAAAAGTGGGTATTATTATTTAATGAAGAGTAGTATCCACAAAACAACACAAGCGTATCATTTTGCTATCATTTTCCTATTGCTTTTTCAGAGTAATTTCTATAAGTTTCAAATGTATTTTCTTCAATCTATCTTTCTTCAGTGTTGCTTAACAGGTGATCACAGCACAGTCGAGGATATTCGCTTCTTGAAATAATATATTATAAAGAAGCAGTGATGCTAAAGAAAAGCAGAGAAATGTCTTTAGTCTTTGACAAGAAATAAAACAAGAGAAGGTAAGCAATCTTTCGAATGCCATCTCCACTTAGGTTGGATCTCACAAGAAAGGACTTTTTTCTTGTTAAGCAATTGTCTTAGCTTTTTGAGCTTTGTCAAAGAATGACAACTATTTGACTTCAGACACTTACTCAAAAGAAAATACACTGAGCATTTTATTCTGTAAGCTGCTTACTATCACTTCCCTGGCTTGTGCAATACCAAGAAAACTCAGACTTGCAGGAATACCTAACATGTTGCAGCCCTGGCTGGCAGCTGCAACGCAGCCTCTCACTCACTCCGCCCTGCTGGGATGGGGGAGAGAATCAGGAGAGTAAATGAGGAAAACTATGGGTTGAGATGAAAACCTTTAAATAGGTCAAAGAAAAACAGAAGAAGGAGAAGAAGCAGAAGCAGCAAATGAGGAAGAAGATGATGATGATGATGATAACAACAACAATAATAATAATATACTAACCAAGATAAATGTAATATGACATTTTATGGCACAGAATCTCTTTGTCCGGTTTGGGTCAGCTGCCCTGGCTGTGTGCCCTAACAGCTTCTGGGTTGCCCCCCACCTTATCATTGACAGGGCAGTATGAAATCTGAGAAGTCCTTGAGTGCTCGGCAACCACTAAAAAAAATCAACATTGTCCTCATCCTAAATACAAAACACAGCACTACACCAGGTACCAGAATGAAAATTAACTCTATCCCTACAAAAATCAAGACACACTTTCAGAACTGACTACAAACAAATGCGATGGAATTTCTTTTTATTAATTTGCCAGGTCAGACTGAAGTTCACATCCTGAGATACCTTCTAGAAGGACGCGCACTGAATTTAATAATATTTTCTCTGGCTTAAGGTACAGCCCTGGTGGAAAGATCAGACAAATCCATAGAACCACCAGTGACTAATTAACATACTCCTGAAGACAAAAATCAGTCTCAGGAAACCCCTGACTTGCTGATTGACGGTGACTGGGAGTTAATATAGAAGCTATTCATATTTAACCTGTTTCTCATAGATTTAGGGCTTTGTTTGTTTGTTTCTAGCAAAGCACCAAATAGTAGCTCGGTTTGGAGGGAGACCCTAACATGGGGATTTGGTCTGATCTACTAGAATAATTTTTGTGTACTCCCGTTCTCACATTTTAATTGTATTTACTAAAAATCACAAAAGCATGAAACTAGATGAAAAGTATGAATAGATCCTGAAGAAAAAGACTTAATATGATGTAAAATATTTGAAATTGTACTTCTACAAGTTCTGTGTAAATATTCAGAATACTTCCGAGAAAAGCAGAAGTCTTACAATCCAAGAGTAAACCTGAAAAGAAGTCACAAATCAAACTCAAACTGTACTTGTAGTTTAAAAGATTCAGCATTAAATTATGGTTCAAAGACTTCTAGTCTTTCAACTTCTGCTCATCACCAGGTTTCAGAAATTCACTAAATATTTAATTTTTAACACAAACATTCCTTTCATTCATAAAGTTCTCAATTGTTCAACACCAGAAGCAGTTTCACCTGGCCAACTAGACTTATCTCCCAACCAGCATCCAGGAACAAAATAAAAGGAGTACAGAAACTATGTAGCTCATATGTAGACAATTATAAGCATACATATACGTCTCTATGTTTTAATAGGTAAATTAAATCCTACTTCACGTAAATAAAAAAATTGGTATAGTTGCACCAACAATTTGCCAAGTCCTAAATGAAAAAAAATAAACAAACAAGCAAAACAAATGTTTTTATAATACATCTTTTCAGTAAGAAGGTCATAAATTTAATAGGTTCTGAAAGTATTTGTTTTCCTTCCAGGGAAAAAAAATAATATCTTGAAACATCAGGAAGCTTTTAAAACCTCTGTAATTTCAGTTGACTTTTAATCTCCTCAACATATACTGTAAGATGACAGCAAGGAAAAAAAATGCTAAATACACTATACTGTAGAAAGCTTTTAATTTTAAAATAATAAGTTTTCAATTGAACAACATTCCAAGGTGAGTATTCTTGTTTTACCCATGATATGTTTTCTCTTACAAAACTGTGAAAGAGCAATATAGGAACATTTATTATTTAATGTTTGTATTGCAATAATAGCTAGAGCTTGAAATGAAGAAACAAGGCCCCACTGAGCAAACACATCATAAAAATAATTCCTCTTTACAAAGTTTAGAGACCAAAAGCCAATAGTGCAATCGCATTTTCTGTAATGCTTAGGAGAGCTTATTACAAAAGTCAGGATATCCATCCAACAGTTTAATACTTTTGTGTTCTTTTTTAATTCAGGGCAAAAAATCATATCTATATGCCTAGCAGAGGTTTTTTAAGAGAAATCAGAGCTTTTGGATCTTCTACTAAAGTCAAGTATAAGAGCATTGTAAATTGGCTATATTTTATTTAGTTTTGCTGAACCAGATTTTCAGAATTTATCATTCATAAGTCTCCTTCCCTTTATTCTTCCTAACAGCTTCTCTCTCAGATCAGAATATACATACTAAGTTCCTACATACCAAGTATGGTTCTTACATATCAAATATGTCTTCCCAAAGAACACTTGTGTCACAAACACAACTGAGGTTCTTCTTTATTCATATGTATAAATTTGCAGTTAATACAACCTTTTTACAAGTTATCCACTAACATATTTTTAAATGAAGGATCTTAGTTATCAGGTTTTGGGTTTGTAGATTTTCCAATGTGTTTCTTACATATTCCTGAATATATCTGTAAGAAATATTTCAAAATCCCACTATCACTTGGCACCATCTCACTAGCTGTCATAGATTAATGGAGAGCATTTTTTTACAAAAATAAGGGTATGGCAAAATATTTTTTTATTTTGTTTTGAAATATCAGAACCATATTTTCTAAATTATTCAGAGATTTTTGTGTTCCAAAATCTGAATGTTTAATATGAGATATATTCACATGTGTGCACATAAAGACAGGGCTGGACTCAAATCCTTGAAATTTAGTCTTCAGGGTAGACACCCAGAAGCCAACACTCAGAGTCAGTGGTGATTCCTTTTAAATTTTTATTAGCTTCTATATTTAACTTATCTATATGCAGAAGTGAAACATAAATTTGATTCAATCCATAAAATAAGAAAAAAGAATGTTGGAAGACCACATTGTGAACTACTGACTTTTATTGCACTAATAGAAAAAGAGGGGCACTTAATTCTGTAGACACTTCAGGATTCTGTGGATTCTGTTGTACGATCATGAAATATAACTGTACCAGTTTGATATTAAAACTTCTGAAAACAACAATAATTTAAAATAATCTTAAAACAGGCAGCACTTCAATAAACAGGTTCTTACATGCAGAAAGTAGATCTTGATAAATTCAAAGTCATTAAACTTCTAGCCACATTTCTCTGTATCAGTTTGCTCTGGATGTGACAATTTGAAACTTTAAAAATTAGAAATAGAATTATAAATTTAGAATCCATAAAGGCAGTTATAACTGTCTCTGTAAAATAAGCATGCACATGAATATCATGATCCTTTACTTACTTGTTCCTATGAGTCAGCTTCTTGGTTTAAAGTTTTTTAACTGATTTGTAAGCTGTAGCAGTTTTCCTTCCTTCCTTCCTTCCTTCCTTCCTTCCTTCCTTCCTTCCTTCCTTCCTTCCTTCCTTCCTTCCTTCCATCCATCCATCAACTGCAAAAACATTAAAAAACATTTTGGAAAATATCATTTAAATGTCTTGCCTTGGCTGATCCCGTGAACTTCATGACAGAACATACCAGCTAGGAAGATTATGGTCTTTGTTCAGAAACTTAGACAAAATTTTCATGGAGTCTGCCAGCTTGAATTTTCACAGAAATCTCTCACTTATCCTCGAAAAAAGAGTCATCTCTGTTTGTAACAAACTTTACTCTGTTTTTATTTATTTATTTATTTAGATAGATCACTTGGCCTTAGACACACTTGATTTGTTATTGTTGCCTGTGTACA
The DNA here is from genome assembly GCF_964237585.1 of Gallinula chloropus. Lineage (NCBI taxonomy): Eukaryota > Metazoa > Chordata > Aves > Gruiformes > Rallidae > Gallinula > Gallinula chloropus. The sequence goes on along the minus strand of NC_140085.1, from coordinate 41,690,350 downwards.
TTTCTTACAATGTGATCTCAAAGCTGTCTTCACCACCGCAGTGCAGTGCACTTGTCAGCTGTCAAGGAGAGAGACTAAATGTCAGTTTACTATATCCAGGGTCCAAGCTGTCCATAGCTGAATAGTGAAGAAAAGGGGTTAAAAGATTAATTTTAGTGTAGTACATTCAGGTCCTGAACTGCTACTGCTTGCTGCATTGGATACACACTAAAGCTCCCATTGCAAAGATGAATTGTTTTACAGCTGCGTGAATCCTGACCTCACTAGCACCCTTGAAAATACATGTACTTGGAGAACATTAAATTTTCTTTTCCCAATAATTTCTCCCATGAGAAAAAGTCATTTGGTGTCAACAACTTCCTCCATTAGCAAGACTTCTTGCCTGACCAAATCCTTCACAGAGTTTGATAGCACCGAAACAGGTTACCATATTTTTAAAAAGTATCTAAAGAAAAACCACAGAACACTTCAGCACACACTGCCAAACCTCTCACTCCCAAATTACAAATTTCTTTGCATGTAAAACATTATCTCAGACTGTCTTACTGATTATTCAGTGGCACATAAGCAAAACCAAGTTTATGTCAATTTATGCCAGTGCTCCAATTCTGGAGAGAAAATAAGCAGATAAACAGTTGTTAAAAAGGGGGAAAAAAAGCTTCAAATTAAACTTTTTAAAAATATTTTGCATAAGATCAAAATAGATATAAAGTTTCATTGTAAAAGTTTGTTTTGACTGTAACATTATTATATTTAATTACTATTATTATCATTATTACTGCTGTTATTGTTACTGTTACTTTTTTCTTCTGTTCTCCAAACATTTTTGTCAAAATGGAAAATTACAAATAAAAAACAATATGTCCATTATTAAATAATATCAGATAATATTTTTAAGCCAGTAAAGTGTTTGAAACCATTATGCTAGTAGTGTTAAATCTGCATTTTAGCGTTGAAGTTGACATGAAAAACTTTATGTCTAATACCACTAACATAAGAAAAGATATACTGACTTAATATATGCAGCCAAGGGTATTTTCACACAGCAGGAGTCAAAGAAGAATTTAGGCCTTTAGGTTAAGCTTTTGTTCTTGTAGTCAGAAGAACTATTTGTGTTTGGCTGCAAGCCAGACATAAGCAATGGGACTGTACAGCAGAACTGGAGACTAGATGTCTCCAAGAGAACAGGTGGAATGCCTGAAAAGTAGGATTTGCTGTTAAAATAATGTATTTCTGCAGCAGTTTGCAATGACAGTGTAATTAGCTCTGTGTACATACAATTAGAAGCATTATCACACTCAGCTAGGTAGCTGCCACTGTCAAGTTTGCTGCTCTTAACATTCTAATGCCATCACTCAAAGCAGCAAAGATTGTTGTTACCTGTAATAAACACAGTAATAAACCAACGTGGCTGTAGTATATGTTAAATTTGATAGCATGTGTCCATGCATTCAGACACACAGATACTACCCATGGTTTTTCTGAAATTACTGAAACATTTGCAGTGAATCTTCGGCATTTTTAGTCTTGTTTTTTTTCCTTGTTATTATGCATACCGCTTAAGGAACTACCACTTCATGAGACAAGCTGCATGGACATTTTCAAGTAAAAATGATCGACTTGCAAGTTTTAAATTGTACTGTCTGTTTTGCTATGACCTTCAAATAGATCACAGAGGAGAAAAAGATCAAGAATGGAAAACTTTGGGTATTACTGTGAGCTTTTTGCAGTGCTAAAACAACAGCAAACCAAACGGAAGTTGAGACAGGATCTAAAGTTTGGTGTTTGTTGTTGAACACCGTGACAAGCTCATTCAGAATTCTTTCAATTATTAAGTGGAGATCTGAAATGTAAAACGGCACCAATTTAAAAAAATCAATTCTTTTGGAACACTCCTAGGATAATTTGTATCATGTGGCCATTAAAATATTCCAGATATGAAACCAGGATTTTGAACAGTAAATTGGACTTTTTCTTACAAGCTGAAATAATTTCAAATGCTTATTAAATTAAAGCACTAAATATAAATCCTACAGTGTTTTCTCATTAATCACAAGTATTAGATGCAGCTTTTTTTTTCACAGAACTGATTATATAAAATACAAACCATCATATACCTTAAATTCATGTATTTCTAAATAAAGGCAAAATGCTTATAGTAGTCATTTGATTAACACTTTAGAAATACTGAAAGTGCTGTCATAGTCTCCAATGCTTGATAATGTGCCTACCTCCATTTTTAGTTAGGCATCACCTGGCCAAAACTGAACAGGCTATCTTGTCTTACTTTTTTTCATATTCTACTATCAAGAATAACATTTATTCCACCACTCAGAAACATGGCTGCTTTCAATATATACATAATCTCAGATATTATGTAGAAATTTATAGGCTTTCAGACATGATGTGAATATTTTCACCCAGAGGAATATTTCTAGGCTACAACCTTACATCAATCCCTTAAACATCTCTGTTCATTTCCTGTCTCCATTTCATTATAATTACAGAAACATGCCTTGTAAATAATGTGCTACTAAAGTTACTGGAGTGTTGTAAAGAAAGTAAACAGAAAAGTAAGTTGTTCCAAACAAGTGAAGTTTCTTATGTCTCCTTTGAAGGTAATATGTACTTTAGACTATTACAGAAAGATCTAACTTACTTCTTTAATATACCACTAAGTGGATGATTGGTCAATAGATAAAAAATAATTTGCAGCTTGATCTTGTGAGGCCAGTGGCAACCTAAGTTTGTAAGCTGATGGGAACTGAGTATTGCCCATCAGGTCAGGTGTTAATATCAGGCAGGACTAAACAGTAGATTAATTGTTCACTTTTGCAACTTAAGTGAAAGCTAACTATGCAACAAAAAAGGATCAGGTAAATGTCCCACAAAGGATTTTTCATCAGAATAGACAGAGAAAAAAGAACAAGAATCAGATGTTCTTGTTGTCTCAGTCATATTATTATATCTCGATTATAGCATCCTCTCCCTTTTCATCTCTAAAGACCTTAAATTCACTCAGGGTTTGCACTACTCTTCTGCTGTCACAGGACCCAGATCCAATCCCTTGGCAGTAGAAAATCTGCTGGCAAGCTACAGCTGTCTAATACATGTAAAAGATGTTCTCCAAGGTGCCAACACCTGGCCAGCATGGCCCTGAAAGTGTATTGGCTGCAGAAGACTTGTAGTCAGAGCAGCCAAGAGATACAGTCATCCATCTTCCCTCTAGGAGGAAGCTGAGAGTTGGGTTACTGTATTCTGGAACTTATTTGCTTCTATTTATTGCTTCTTCATATTCAGAAAATTGTAATTCTCCTTTTACTGGTACTTCAGTGATCTTCTTCAAGAGCTCTCACATGATTAAGTTTCTCAGTTTTAACTTTTTTTTTTTCCTGACTGTTCTCTGGTCGCCTTTGTAAAACTCACAGACTAAAGTAAAGAAATAATCATTACTGCTTAGAGCAAAATGAGGTCTCAAACACACAATACTGGTGGGCTCACTGCAGCAGTTTACTTTTTGCTTCTCATGTTTCTTCATAGACTTCAGTCTACTTCAGCTTCTTTCATTCTCACAGATCTTGTCTCATCTTTTCCACAAAGACAGTCTTGTGCCACTTCTTATCCCCCTAATCTCCCAATCTGTGTTCTATTTATCCCTAAAAAGGTGGTTCTGTAATCAAAATTTAATTAAAAAATTAAATGCTTTTCAACCGTATACACTTCTGCTCAAAGGTGTATAGTACTATGGTACTAAGGTACTATGGCCCAGAACTACCCTTTTGCACCTACCCAACATGTTTCAGTTAGGAGTTGCCTCTTCAGAAAGTCTCTGTGTAGCCAAAGAGCAGAGAGGCACTTTGAGAGCCCATCAGTGATGTGATTCACACTCTGGAGCTACTTCACTTTCTGTTTACCATAGGCAGAATGGTGAGGGTGATTGTGCGGTAACATAGTGTTTCTGGCAATGCCTTAGACAGCTGAGAGAAATCTGGTCTCATTTCTAGGTAAACGAATGATTGAGAGATAAAGAGATATATAATGCTAGTTTTTTTTTACAAAACAGTATCTTTCTTCTGATATCCTCACTGGTCACTTGCAATGCGATAGCAGAAATTTTATAGGTCAGTTCATCCAGCTGAGCAGAAATGTGCCTGGGTATGTTCAAAATGTGTTTTATTCCCTCATGCCCTCCACCTGTCTGGAGTGAAGCCAGCTCTAAAAAGTGTTCAAACCTGTCTTTCTCCAGAAAGCAGAGCTGACAAATCATGTTTGCTTCTCATTACCAACTACAGAGATTAAAGTGGAAAAAAGCAAACTTGGGTCCTTTTCAAATACAACTGCACAACACCAGCAACCTTATAGCATTTCTTCAGAGACTGAACGCTTGCTTGCATTCTAATGGAAGAACCTGTAAGAGCATGTGTAACATTGCCATCTAGTGATTTCAACTGTAACAACGTGTTTTAACAAATCAGATGTATTCACAGCCACCTCCAGTAATAACAATCTCCTTCCTTCTTCCCGATCTTCACCATTTATTATTTGGCACACATATTTATTATACCTGGTCCTACATTTAAATTGGAATTGCATGAGAACCGTTTGAAAGGGCATCTAACACAATTTAAAGGACAGTCAGTAAATAAATAAGTCCTGGAGGAGGCCAGGAAGAAGTTCACACCACCTCTAAAAAACTGGCAAAGTTCTTTCTTCTTACAGTCTTTGGTTGCATGTTACTACATCTGTTAGAGATTTTTTCACTAAAAGTTCTGTGTTTTCACCAAAACCAGCTTCTGGGGAGCTTTTCAGCTGCATAAAACAAGCTACTTACAAGAAGGAATAATTCAAGACTCAAATAGACCTGAATATTATTCAGTAGTGACACTGATACTTGACAGAAATGAGTTAAAAAGAAGATATGCAACCATTTCATACACATGGGAATCCTTCTCTTGAGTGTCAGTTAACCACATGTTTAAAATGCAATAGGACTTGGGATAAATATAGGTTGCATGAGATCAGGCACATCCTCTGTCATCTCCAGGACCACCTAGACTAGATATCTAGTTTTACACAGACGAATTTAGATGAGCTGATTTCCACTCAGGAAATTGTATCACTGTAGGTCTTTCAGAAAGGTCAACAGTTCTGATCTGGAGCCAGAGGAAGATGGAAAAGATACATGATTGTCTGCACAGTGCTGGAAAGTTGTATACAAGTTCTTAATTCCTCCTCCTTCTTTGATATCCCACCTCAGCACTAAATTTATTCTACTGTTTGATGGTTTCCTTATTTTCTACAAGTAGAGAGCTTTCCAGACCAGAAAGGAGTATGCTACAGCTCAACTTCCCACACAACTCAGCAGTATTCCATGCCATAAAGACATACTGAAACACCTATCTCTTCAGAATTCAGATATACTCTTGTGGTATGCTAAAATAGATTGAGAAAAGAAAGAAAATGTTAAGGGAATTTGTTAATGTATCCACTGATTTTGTACACCTTTCTATGACAACTTGATGCATGGGGGTGAAGGCATTTGTCCTACTTTTTACAGACAACAATTAATAAAAAGCTTCAAACATTGATGAAATGTTAGTTACTCGAGGAAGTGAAGGTCACCCCCAAGTAATTTTCACTGAACTGATTTTGGCATTTTTTAACTTGGAGTAACAGTTACTTACTGGGTTTTTTTCTTCCCTCCTGCTTCCTGTTCTGGGAAACACCAAAAATGCCTGGTTCTTGGACTTTTTCTTATCTCTACCATTGTGAATAATTTTTTGATTGAACTGGAACACCAGATACAATATCTGCAGGAAGCAATAAACTCTTACAATCTGTCACTGTCTTAAACACACAACGTGAGTGCATTTCTTTACTCCAAAATGCCTCTTGTCTTTCAGAATACCAGAATGCTACCTAAAAGGATTTCATTTTCTTTATTATATAAGCATCTTATATAGAAGTGGACATTTTCATAAGGCATAAATCGTTTTATGAGCTACAGACTTGAACACTTGGTAATTCAAGATTTGTAGTGCCTAGAAGGTTAAATAAAACAACATATTTTAATTTATTTTATTTATGACATACTGAAACTTTATAGAAGCTATTAAAAATATTAGCTCTACTTTTTTTGCTATAGGAAGACATGAACACGTCCTTTTAACTGATTTTGTGTTGACTTTAAGACTGGCGAAAGAAGAACACTAGTCATAATCAGAGACTTTTTTTAGAAAAGACAAGAACATATGTGCTTGATAAGCAAAGAGCATGGCAAGTGGAATTTGAACCTTTACATTCTATTTCTATAGACCAACAATTGTACCACCTGTTAAAACACACACATAAATACAAAATTAATGCCTATAAATACATAGACTTTTTTAATGACAAAAAATTTCATCCATTACAGTTACAGTATATTGTGTTTTTCCACAAGAATGAATAAAGTGAAATTAAAAGTTCATAATGAGTCGTGCAAAAATATACAAATGGACATCTCTGCCTGCAGTTTTTTTTGTGAAATATGCTTGTGTGTCCATTTAAGGCAGCTATATAGCTTCTAGCTATAGTAGTCAGTTTATATTCAGGCAATGTTATCATTATTCAAGGAAGAGAATTATATATTCTGGGAATTGGAGTGCATGCACAAGATCTGACAGTGAGGTAAATTATCAAGCCAATGTCCAGAGGGAGCACGCTGTAAATAGGAATCGTATCTTTAATTCAGTACTCACTGATAGCCTACCTCTAAAACAGCTGAAATGGTAAAATTGAAATTGGAAACCAAGTGAAAAGTTTAACCTTAGTCTCAAACAAATGCTTGTTCATCCTCCACAAATCAGAGCATCCTCTAGTGGATGAATCATAGAAATGAAGAACCAGTGTCAGAATCTTCTCAGTAAAAGAAGCTCATTTAAGCCTCTCCTATCCTAAAGGTTAACCTTCCCCATCCAACAGCTCTTTTCAGCTACATGAACAGTCTTTCTCTCTTCTGAACATTTTCTTCTAATGCATGCACCAGGCTTCCTTTTATCTGTGAGGTGGTGCTTTAGGCACAGAGTCAATCGAGGGTAGCTGACAGGATCTGTGGACATGGCACTCCATGGAGTGTTTCCACTTGTTGACCATGACTAATGTAGAAGTTCAAAAGGTCAGGCAAAGGAGGTAGGAACCCATGATTAGAAGAATTTTCCTTATTGATGTCCTGAATTCATCCCAGGATGTATTTTACAATTGAACATATGTATTTTTATGCTACCTGTCTCTGTTTGTATACATGTAGGGATATTATTGTTCGTTTATTGCTGCAGCTACTTTTGAGGCCTCCGTCAAAATCAAGCCCTACTCATGCTGAGCATGATAACGGTAAATGCTTTGAATATAAATGTTGTCAGAAAGAGCTCCAGCACTCTAAGGACAAGGAGCACTACCATGGGTACTTCACAGAAAGGAAACTGAGAAATGGAGAAATGAAGTGCCTTGGTGAAGGCCTGTGGGAATCCTGTGGATCGTCTCTTCCTGAAGATCACATTCAGTATGAAATCACTACAGTGGTGAAACACACTCAGCTGACTACACAGTTCTAGATATGCCATGCATTTGTTGTTAGAATAACACCTTTTGCTGGCTGAATGGTGATAATGTACAAAAGGAAGTTTTTATCAGCTGTATATGAGACCTTAATAAGTATAAACAGAAAAACTAGAAGAAAAATGAAGTAATTACTTCAAATAGTAAATAGTTTAATCCAAAAAGACATACACATAAATCTTTTTCTGCAAGATTTCTAATGTTCACTGGTTATCAAGCTTTGTTTCAAGCCAGTACCATACGTGTTACTGCAATAAATATCTACAACAATGATTATTTATCATTCTGTAGTTTTAATGATCCAGCAGACACTGTGTATCAGGACTTGCAGTGCTATTACACATATATTCACATATAACCCCAGGCAACATAAATAACATTTTTGAAAGAAAAGTACTTTGGAAATACTACTAATTAAGGTAAGAATCTTGTGTGGCTCAGAATAAAAGATTATTGTGAACTAAATTATCCTTAAGGAGGAAAGTTAATGCCTTAAGAATGCAGTGAATGCAAAGGCAGAAGCAGAGACATTCCTAATTTCAAAGCTACAGATGGACAGCATCGAAAACACAGTAGTCCCAAAGATATTTTTGTTTACTATTTGGAGCTGTACAGTGACACACAAATTTAGAGGAAACAGACTCTGTGGATGATTAATTTTCTAGTTTTACTATATCAGCTCTTCACTTTGCAAGGGGATGGACAGGTGAACAGGAAATACTACTGAGTGCTTCTCTGGCTGTCTGCCATACTCTGAATGATGGTTAATAATAAAATTATGCCAACACTTGGCAGATTGTCTCAAAAGTGAAAAAGAAAGTGATAAGGTGAGAATCTGAACATTTTAAGTTTATCTTCATACCTTTATTTAACCATGCTCATTTACAAGTTACCCCTTTATTATAATACAAATATTCTGACTTACTTTCCATAACACATTTTTCTCTTATCTCTATAAATATTTTCATGTGCCCTTTTTTCCCCTTATTATGTAAATGCTATTTTCACATTTAACAAAGTTTAAAAAATAGGTACTTTTGCACTTAAAACACCAATATGTGGTACTTTGACTAAATAAAGACTTAATCTTTTTCAGTTGTGATTGTTTGTAATTGGAAAAAAAGAAGTTAGTAGAAAAACATTGAAAGACAACAAATATCAGATTCTGTTCTTGTTACTGCCATTATAAATTTGTCAAAATTATAGGAATAATGTATGTATTTATTCAATATCATCTGGCAGCAACAAGTTTTATTCATCTGTAACAGTATTCAAGGATGTTGGAAAAAAGCTCTTCACTTTTTAAGTACACCTTTAGTTCCTAAAGCAAAAAATGTCATTTCTCAGATTAGCTGGTATATAGGTTTATTTCAGAAAAATGGTCCAATCAGTACCCTAAAAAGCTCTGTTACAGAGGAAATTTATCATCATCAATGGCTATATCCAAGGCACACAGGGCTGTCTACTTATTGTTTGATGCACATCTACCATCCAAGAAAAGTATCCCAGCTGTAGAAAATGATTTGATGACATAAAAGCCAGGCTGCAGTTCCTGATATCCCTCAAATCAGAGTTTCAAACTGCAGCAGGGAGTTTTCACATAATTATATTGATGTCTCTGCAGTTTTTTATATTAGAGACTTCCTGTGTTGAAGAAGCCTTGTGAGATTCTGTGGGGTTTTGTGTTTCACTGACACACATACACTCCATACCAAATAAACTTTGTAAAAACATAAACCAGAAAACACGTATTTGTTTGTCAAATAATCAGTCATGTCATTCATGTTGGAGTTTGAGGATCAGTTCTAAATGTGTGCTGGCATTAACGATTTCTTCTTTAACTGGATTTTAATAAATAATTGTGGTATAGATGTTCACAAGAAGGAATGAAATCTGTTTCACAGCCATATTACTTCCTTTTCAAGAGCCACAAGATCTACCTACTTGTCAGCAAAGTAAAAAAACCTGAAATATAAACACATAGGGAGTATAATCACGTGGATATGACACTTCTACAGAGCAAGTGAAATTATGATTTAGAACTAAATTGCATTGTTTCTGTGACAAGATTGTGTCACCTTACTTAAAAATTCTCCCTTGTCCATATGACATCTTAATGCTGCTCAGTGGTATGTCAGTTCTTTGACCCTTTTAATGACGTAACAAATTTGATTGTATGCCTTGTAGAAAAACTCTCAAGCAATCTACGATCCTGAAGAAGAATGAGATTAGCTCTGAGTTTGAGAAACCCAAATGGCCAAATGCCATAATGGACCAAACTAGTTATGTGTTGGTGAAAAGCAAAGAGAGCTTGGGGCCCCATGTGCATTTCAGTAACACCATAGCCTGTAGCTCTGTGTTAAACTGTGCTTATGTTTTAAACTTGTGGGCAATAAAATATTTTGTCTGTTGTTCTGAGCAGCCCATTCATTCCCTATTGTACATTTTATGTAGTGCTGATCTCTTTCAGAAAAAGTGCCAGCAGCAACAAGGCAATGAGCAGGGATGAATGGTATGGAGGCAGGTGATGGACTATAGGAACGACAAAGTACAGCGTTGGTGAAGAGACCTATAAGGCTAGAGCCACATATGTGCAATTCTCACATCATCTTGCTCCTGAAACAGTGCACTTCCAAGGGCAGATATGAGGGCTTTGCTCAAAAAACTAATCTGAGCTAAAACCAAAAGTAGGCTTGCTAGAATGGTATGGTGGTTCAGCCCCAAGCAGTGGCTAAGCACCACACACCACTTGCTCCTGAAGGAGAAACAGATGAGCCACCGTGAGTTGGGATAAGGACAGTTTACTGACAAAAGCACAATGAAAGGTGAACAAAAACAGCCCATAGCAAATTTCACTTACAGAGTACCTTATTGACCTGATAATAACAGAGAGTACTGCGCAATTTGAGTACCAACCAGACACCCCAGCCACATTCAGACTGCCATGAAGTGCCCCTCCCCAGCCAGCCCCTTTTATGGGGGATGATGTCAAGTGGTATGGGACCAGCCCAGGCTAACTTAGCTAACCTGGGCTAACTCAGCTCACCTGTGCTGGTGGTGTGGGGAGGTTAACTCTGGCCTGGTCAGAACCAGAACAAATGGATATCTTTAACAGCTACTGACAATCACAAGGAGAACTAATGTTAGACCCCCACCAAGATGTCTGGCAGGATTTCTTGTTATATGCATTGCTAACATAGAAATTTGTTTCTTTTTTTTCCAACTTTATTGTTTCTGTTTATTCATCTTTCCTCTATCCTCTAAAATATCATAAATTCTTGGACTTGGTATTTGTAAATGGAAAAGGATTAACATATTTTAAATATTCCCTTTTTATCAGGTTTGAAGAGTGGCTGGAAGAATTCATCTAGCTTTTTCTGGACTAATGAAATAAGAAATGGTTATTTCCAGAAGCCATATCACACCACCTAATATTAATGTATCTTGTCAGTAATATCCCTTTCTGGTTAATACAGCAACGGCTACATCTTCTGCAGAGCTCAGGATATTTTCAGCCTCCCTGTAGATTGTCGAAATGAAGAAGATGTGCTGATAGAATATTCTCTGCATTTTTGGAGATGTACTGATAGGGTTGTCTGCTTTTGTTCTAACCCACACATGGATTGTCATCATTCCCTGTATATTTTGTCTTCATTTGTAGAGGGAAAAATTAGACCTGGCAGACACTTCAGTTTAAATTGAAAAACACTGTAAGCCTGAATATTTTTGCCTGAATTGGAGTATTCAGAGGTTGTAGGTACATGTCAAAATATTTCCCAAAGACTGTGAATGGTTCAGTACCTTGACATCTGTACTTCCAATAAATCCTCGTGCTCTGTCGGATATCCATCTTTTGAGTTTGGGCAATAGTTTCTGTCTTCAGGCTGCTGTCTTCAGATCATGTAAATAGTAAGTGTATGGAGTAAGAGTTCTGAAGTAACAGATATGCAGAAAGGAGCCTGGGGCTTTTAGCCTCCCTGGTAGTGAGGCAGCAGCTGTTGAAAGACTACTGAGGAAAAACAGGTGCAGTTGTCCTACCAGGTTGCTTTGAAGAAGCAGTTGGGCTAACTCCAGGTAAGTAAGGAGTCATGAATTTTATTTCTTTCCTGACTTATTGATTCATATATTTTAAGGATAAAAGGTATCTCAATGATAATCTAGTCTGACCTCTCCAATAACACAAGGCAATAAACCACACCTGGCAATTTCTGTATTAATAATCTCTGTTTAACTCACACCATATTTTTAAGAAAGTTATCCAATCTTAATTCTTCAAATGATGAAGAACCCACCTCTTCTCTTGCTGAGATTTTCTAGTGATTAATTACTCTAATTATTAAAATTTCCATTTTCTTCCTAATTCATATTTTTCCAGACTCATCTTCCAACCACTGGATCTCATTACACCTTTCCATATTAGATTAAAAAAGCATCTACTATCAGAAATGTCTTTCCTATACAGTTACTTAAATGGTATAATGAAGTCACCTTTAAACCTTCTCTTGAATAAACTAAATAGATTGAGTTCAATTAACAAGCCTCCGTTCTGCCTTCAGGAGAAAGAGCAGTGATAGTCTTTGGAAGGTTTTCATGAAATATACCACATTAATTCATGAGATAGTTCAACTGCATATGATTTTGTTTCACTTATTGACTTGCAGCAGAAATCCCAAAAAATTCCTCATTTTTTAGCATACAGTGGCACAGGCTCAGCTGCACAAAAGCACTTGAGTGTGGTAATACTGGTTGTTCCCAAAGATAAATTTTAATCCGTGATCTTCAGGAGCAGAATTTGCAAGGTAGGCTCCTGAGATCCTGATGTTGTTCCAGAGGAGAACAGGACATTTAGAACTGGGATTCCCAGGCACAAGCGAGCTGAGTGGGAAGGTAACCAATAAACAGAAACATGTTTCTACAGGTCTTCTTTCAGATTTGCAAACCTCTCCTGGGTTTACATGGATAAGTCATCCACTTAGGGAAAGACTTTGAAGTATATAAAACCCAATTCTGTCTTCCAAAAAGAAAAAAAAAAGTAAATCTAATCTACTATGCTAGAGACAAAGATAACATCCATCCTCCTCTAAGAAGGATGAAGCTAAATATTCAGGCTTCACAGAGACAAAGAAAACGAAATTGAGTCTGTACATGAGTGATGAGGGCACTCATCTGGGAGAGAACAGTCATTACCTTGTTTATGAATGCTGTTCAGTAAAGGCTTAATACAAAATGCGTTAGCAAGCCTAGAAGCAGGAACTCTTCAGAGCTGACTTGTCATTATTAAGGAATTATACAGTTTTTCTCTTCCTCTGATCCCATGGTGTCCTACTGATTAAAGATTTTTTAAAAATATATGCAGCATTATAAAAGATGATACATTATTGAATAATAATTATATAAATTATTTAAAATACATATACATAGGTATTTGTAAATTCCACAATGTCCTATTTTAAGCACATCAAATGCTATTGTGAATCTGGACCATGTGGTTTAAAGCAAAAATAAGACATATTTTCAGCATCTCTAGTTCATTTTCTAGCAGTATTGAATTTATGTTCATCAGTGTAAGAAGTGAGTGCCTTCACCTCTAACTGACTGCAATGAAAATGAAAGTTACTCCTCATCTAGTTGAAACTGTTGATAAAAGCTCCGTTTCATTCTTTTGAGGTAAATCTTTGTCCAAAGAAGCTATACAAACTTTACAAACCTTATATTGTGTATGCCGTCCCATTCAAACACCTGTGGAGGCCATAAGGATGTTCTATTCCTGGTAGAAATGCTATTAAATCTTCTGTACAGCTGTACAAAGCAAAGCACAAATAACCCAGTTCTAAATTGTGCAAAGCTTTTCTATTCAGCTATGAAAGTTGTTGTTATCTGGTTTTACCCTTAAAAGGTTCCAGTTCCATAAGTTTGCTGCTGAAACTGAAATCAAAGCTTTTTACTGTGGACAGACAATACATTTGTGTCCTCTGGATCAAATTATTCACATAGTTTAAAGCATGAATTTTCATGTAGACAATTATTCTCCTGTCCTTTGTCTTGCTTGTTTAGACAGCATAGTCCATTAGACCTATTTGGTCTCTATGTATATGTATATACATTTTCTGTCTGCATAACATGGCTGCAAATCATTCAAATATGGACATATCTTACTTGTTTTCAAAGAAAAAAAATTAAAGATTTTGTTATTAAAAAAGGTGGGTTGTTTTCCACAACTGAATTAATTTTGCATTTACTACTTGTAAAAAGTGGGGGGTTTGAGTGTTTTTTGCCATCTGCTTATTGTAAAAGTGATACTTTGCCAACTGTGTACTTCATATCCCTCTTCCATTAACCTATTCATAAGAAATTTTGTTATGGATGTAATCTGTGAAGTAGCTAATCTAAACTAAATGTTTAAGAAATATGTTGTATTGAAGTGTCAAATTTCCTTTTTTCCCACACTGATAAATGACAGGCGTGGCCTTGAGGCATCAAGAGGAGACATGACTTTATGTCTGTAAAGCTTTACAGTGCATTGCTGTAACAGATCTGAAGATTTGGGAACATATCCACTTGGAATCTCTGTGTAATTTTTCTAAATGGCTGCAAGGCATAGTTTTTAGCATTGAGCTTACCAACTGGCTGTCTAAAACCTTTGATCTCTGGGGCTGTACACCCAGCCAAGCAAACATGTCAACAAAGGCCATATTTGGATGTACTCTGCATGACAGGTATGTCTACAGCTTCATCCAGGACAAGATTATAGAGTAGGAGTGGAGGAGAAAATGGTGATGTACCTCTTTTTCTGTTCCTCTTGAAAAGGCAATTTCCAGAGAGTTGGTTGCAGGTTTCCTTTCAGGACTTCTTTACCAACTGCTCTTTTACTAGCAGATAGTTTTTTCATTTTCATTTGCCAACATAGATTTTTTTTTTTCTGTCAAATTTGTGTTTAAACCTTCTTTTCTTTGGAAAAGTCTTTATGTCAGAAACTGATTCTGCATTTGTGCCTTAGCACATGGGACAGTGGGTAAAAGGGAACTTCATTTGAACGAAGGGGATTTTTTCTTGTTCTAATGCAAGTATGTAGACTCGAGTGAAACCACAATTCTTTAAATGATTGATGGGAAAAGAAAAACATGGAGTCATGCTCTCAATTTGTCCTAGAATTTGCATAGCCAAGAAAGACAATACACTGAACTAACTCTCAGGGCAAGAATTGGGAGGGCAAATGCACTCTTTGACTTATGGATACCCCTTCAACATCACTAACAGGCTCTTAAAGAAGCAATTATGACATGTAAAACTCATATGTATAGGTTTTAGATACTTTATAAACTGGCCTGTAGGAAAAGCTAAGTCTGTTTCAAATATTTGGAAAAACATTTCTCTCCACATTTGAAACAAACAGCAAAAAAGACTAGGAGAAATCAAATATATTTTTCCTAGGAAGATGTTATCAACTAGTAAAAGAAAATCATCTGGCACATCCAGGCCATCATGGTTGGCCTGCTCCAGTGTAAAGGAAACAGATACAAGGAGTTTCAGCATGGGAAAATAAGAGACTGGGCACCTAGCAGCAGCTGAGAATACATCCAGAGGCTCTGTACTGCCTAACTCACTACAGCAAAGGGAGGATGGTACATCCTAACAGGTAACATCAGTGTACTGTGATGCCTGTGTCACGCAGTTGAACATAAATGACAAATTGTTCCAAGAGAAAGCTACTGGAGTTGTGAAACATGAAGACATCATGTATAATCAGGCTGACTTAGTGTTCATAAAGATCCCATGGCAATGAATGAAATCTTGTAGTATTATAGAATAATATTTTCTCTGACTGTAATATTTCTACACCCTATACAATGGACTACAGATTGAGATATGCTTCAGCAGCACTGAAATATTTGGGCATGGCATGCCTTCTGAAGACTGCTTTACCGGTGTTGTGAAGTGCAGCCAATTTGTGAGAACCTGATTGCATAGTATTTTGTACATGGTGCATCACAAAGGATTTAAACATGCTGAAATATGTCATAGTTGTGTTCAGTCTGAAACGTTCAGCTTCCACCTACTCCTGCATTCAGAAATGCTTGAGATGCCATTTCGTTGTGTTTCAACAAAATTTTGTGTTGAAACACAGATATGAACTCTGTCATTTCTGGTAGTCAGGATGGCTCCACCAGCAAGATGATCATGAAAGCACTACTGAGACTTACAATGGTGATTCTAATGAATCACCAGGATCTTTGCAGGTTTTTCAAGAGATGGTTACCAAGAAGGAGTCTCAGGCTACTGCTTGTGGTGACAACACTGTCCAGTTTATGAAATAAAGTCACCTTTTTCTGCCATCAACCCTGGCCTCACACTATTGGGTGTATTTTTAGTGCATAGCCCTTCGCTGAAACTATTCCCTCTCTGTTCCTTTTCACTTCTTGTGGAGAAACTTAATGCCTGTTTTTGTACCTTAGATACCATTGTTGAGATCCAGTCTTCACAAAGATTATTGCCAGAATCAATATAGAAAATGTGTTTGCATATGAGAAGTAACTTGTATTTCCTTAAAAGTCTAGGCTTCATATACAGTGCCTTTATCTAGTGTATAATGTCAGTCTACTAAGCCTAGACTTAGACACTTGTTCCATACTTTGTCTTTATCAGAAAAGCAGTAAACCCTTGACTTCAGGTGTGTTTTTAATAGAAGAACTTAATGAAAAGAGGTTTCCTAAGAGTATTACAAAGTCATTTGTCTAAATGTCATAGATGTTCCACAGACTCAGCTTCTTCAAGGAGGAAAAAGATTACCTTTACAGATTATCATCTTGCCCCTTCTCTAAGATACTCACATTAAGATGAATGAAATGATTGCCCAAGAAAGCCCAAGAAACCCTAATGGAAACACAGCATCTTCTAACCTGTTCTCTAATTCAGTCTCCCTCCTTCCATACTATAACTTTAATTAGTTCTGTTATGATATTCAACAGAAATGGATTCAATTAGATAGCTGGATGACCATGTCTTGTAAGTAATTATGCATGTTTTCAGCTAAAACAACCAGTGTGCCGAATTTTAAAGAGTGAATGAAAATGCATCTGGCAGATTAATTCTCATGTATAACCTCTTGCCCTAAAATCTTCAATCTGCAGCATTTATTTGGACTGATCATGTATTAACAATTGCTCCAAAAGATTCCCTATTATTATTCATATTATTTTCTTCCCCTACCTATTGCATACTCTATTTTTGCAAATGCTCCATAACATACAGTGCCTGTGGAAGTAAATGTGCTAAGCTATCAGTGAGTAAATGACTTTGGAAATTAGTTGGAGGTTAATTCTTTGCCTCATTGGCCCCCCAAAGTAGCCAAACTGTAATTGATTTTGATGGCATTCACAAAGTGCCTTGGCCTGTTGAATAATGAAGGAGCACTTATGGAGACAGCCACTGAATATAGCAACAATTATGCAGGGTATCAATGAGACATCATTAAAAGTTTAATGCTTCCGCACTTAATCAACTTTGCCCTACCTTTAACATCTTTGTTGCTTTAGGAAATCTGCAAAGTTTCAAGTGTCAGTGTGTTGTATATGTTTTACATCCATCAATTCAGAGAAGTGTTCACTCAGGGTAAGCATGTCTAGTCCTGACATATTTAAGGAGCTGTTAAAGCATAAAAGAAAAATGATAGACAATTATTGGTTCTGGGAAAATGTCAGATCCTGCACGTGTGTGCTGCATGGAGCATTTGTCATTCACATGGTCACAGTGCCCTAAGGACAGCCTGATCTCACTCCATTGTTTGCTTACTCACAAGTAACATGAGAAAGGTCAGATTATTTTTTAGTTGTAACATTCAAACAATGAACTATCAAGCAATTATTCCTTGGCATTTTTAACTGTTTTATACAATTTGTTTTATGACTCACAGCGGTGATTATATCTGTGTCTGAACAGTAATTTATTTAATTTTTAATGCTTGTGTTAAATAATTACTTGAGCAGAAGCCATGAGGTGTTTAAGAAGCTAATGAACCTAGACTATGCTGTCATGATTTGTACACGCTTGCTAGCCACCTCGGTCAATGTTTGAGGGAAAAAATGCCTAATTTACTAAGATTGCATGCAGCAGTCTACTAAACAGCAATGAATGGGCACAGGACACTAAGGTCAGGGTGTTATTTAAAAATATTGCACAATGCCTGTTGAGGAGGACTTTTAAAAGCAAGTACAACATTCCCCTAAATAAAGTTTTGTTATGGATCATTAAAGTTTTGGGACAGTAGCTCAGTGACTGAATCCTGAAGCATCAGTCCCACCCTGGCATTATCATCCCACTCGCACAGAAATACAGTAAATTTCATGTTTCCTGATATTTGTACAGGATCTGGGATATCTGTGATTTAAGCAAGGTGTCACCTTTTCTCAGACTAGTTTTGGGTATCTGCCTTCAATGTATACACTATACATCTCATTTAGAGCCGGGCCTTACCTTCCAGACACACTCTTGGTATGCATACAAGTTACACTTAGATGTGTTTCACACTGTGTCAAGGACAAGTAGTGTCATTCCACTTGGTCAAGCTTTACCTTTGGGTGCCTTGTAAAATTAGGATCCCATTTCCAACACAGTTCTTTTTTAAAAGATGTTTTTCAGGAACTAAACTGGATCCTGAAACCAAGCAGCATGTCATGGCTTAAATTTTTTTAGATCTAGCACTTGCTACAGCTAACTTGTCTTGGATATAGTTTCCTTCTTAGCCAGGGAGAACATTCCTCACACCCTTCCCCTGCTCCAGCATCAGGTCCCACCCATGGGAGCCAGTCCTCCATGAACTTCTTCAACGTGAGTCCTTTATGTTGGGGCTTCAGATCCTCAACAACTACTTCAGTGTGGGTCACTTCCATGAGGTGTCAATATTCATGCCCAGACTGCTCCAGCCTGGTCCCCCACAGAGTCACAAGCCCTCCAGCAAACCTGCTCCGTCATGGGTCAGTCTCTCCACAGGCTGCAGGTTTTGCTTCCAGGAGCTTGCTCCAACACAAGCTTCCCACAGAGTCATAGCATCCTTCAGGTGCTTCCACTCCCTCTGGTGTGGGGTCCTCCACAGGCTGTAGATTAAATCTCTTTACTGTGGTCTTCTCCACAGGCAGCATGGAAATCTCACTCTCTGGCACTTGGGGCACCTCCTTCATCCCCTCTTCCCTGACTTTGGTGTCTGCAGTTTCTTACATCTTCTCACCCCCTTCTCTGGTGGCAAAAAGCAGCTGCTAGCATTTTTTTTCTCCTAAATGTGATTCCCAGAGGCACTGTGGCCATTGTTGATGGGCTTGGCCTTGCTCAGCAACAACTCCAGCCTTGAGACGGCTGGTATTTGCTCTCTCGGAACTACAGCTAAACCTTCTAGCTGCTTCTTGCAGATGCCACACGTGCAGCTCCCCCCCTTCTCCACCAAAACCCAGTCAATGCAAAACTACAACAGGGTGTGCAAGGTCTTGAATTCCATTTCTGAACGTCCTCCCAGACTTAGTTTGACAGATATACCTTTGAAGTATATTTATGAGCTTTAGTCATATAAGCAGTCAAAGGTATTTCTCACTTAAATAAGATTTCAAAGTCAGTAACTCGGTCTCCAAAAAGAATTTTGACTTGGTTGTCTCTGCCACTACCTTGAAAACCATTAGTGGGGTTTCATTCTGTAACTGCTGAGCACAAGTCTTTTTGTCTCATTATATATTTAGCTTTTGTAACTTTGTTCTCGACATACTGAGGCAAGAGGTCATTTCAAATGTGAAATTTAGACTGAATGAAAGATTAAATAAAACAGAAGATTTTTTTTCCTGCAGGATTGCCATGTCGATTATTTTAAAAAAATGTATGGTAGATAGTGGGTAAAACTGGGAATATTTGTGGGGAAAAAACATTTTGAAGCTGATGGCTACCAGGGAGAGAGGTGTTCTACCCCCGTCTCTCACTCCAGGTTCGTGCATGCTTCTGGACTAGGCTCCAAATTTCTTCACACTCGTCTTTTTCTGGCTCCTGTAGCTAAGGCACTGGGGCTCCCATTTACAAACATATTGAGCACACTGCTGGCATGAAGTACGCCAGGCATGAAGTTTTCTAAAAAGTGGGCCTCAGGTACTCTAGACAAACTGTCCAGATCACTTGGAACTTACAACAGCTTAACTTTTGTACTTTTGTCAGGCATTTTTCCTTACAATTTGTCCATGCAAAAAATAATATAGGCTAAAAGCAATCCTGTAGGTTCAATATAAACCATTTTTCAGTCCTTTACACGGCATGCAGTACTATAACTCACACTCAAAGTAGGAAAATAATTTAGGTAGATCCTCTTCTTTCTTTTCTTCAGCCTTCAGTGTTTCAGTTGCTGAATGATTTGTATGTATGCAAGTAAACCTGCAAACCACTTTCGTTTCATTTTGGCTAACATGTTACTGTTGAGAGACTGTTGGAATTTAGTTTTTGTGAACTCTCACTTTACTGTGAGAAATATCTGCAATTAGGTGATATTTCCCCTCTCCATCAATGTTTTTCCAATTTTTTAGTCTGAATGTAGTCTTCTGCTGGATGTATAAATACTTGAATAAAAAGAGAAAGACTCCTTGTGTCTTTCAAATTAAGACCCTGTCTCCCCCTCTGTAGCAGCAAGTTTCCTTTTTCTTATTCTCTCTTTGTGCTGTCAGATGTAAATCCTTTGGTGCCTAACTCGCCGCAGTTACTGCAGAGGCAGCTGAGGTGCTTAACTCGACCTTTCAATCCACTTAGTCAAATGTCTAATTGTACCTCTGTGCTGATCATCCCCAAACCTCATGTTTCTTGTTTTATTAACTTCACAAATGCTCCAACCTTTTGACACCTTAGTGCCTGTAATAACCTTTGGCATCTAAACTTGTTAAAAAACTGATTAAAAATCAAAATATATCACATACTTGATTCCTCTTGGTTCACATCTTGTGATACTTTCAATGAAATCCAGCAAATCAGTAAGACAGGATTTCCTTCTATCTGTTTACTCAGCCCTTCTGTCTCTTTCCCTATTCACCATGTTTATCCATGCGTTCAGCTACCGTATTTTTTATTACAGACTATAAGGTTTAACCAGAGATAGGAGAGAGATTTACCAGTATGTAGTTTTCAAGGTTCCATCTAGAGTAGTTTCTGTGATTGAGAGTTATACTGGCAGCTCACCAATACTCTGACACAGTTGCTCCTTGTGATGACAGGTAACACTCTTTGCCAACCGCTCTGCAGTTTCACATATGAGTGCTGTCCTGGTGAATGCCATCCAATCCTGTTCATTTGCTAAGATCTTACAGAAAAAATCTGTTTGGTCTCATACTCTCTGCATATTTATTTCAAATTAATCTCAGCCCTCTGACTTGATGCAAAAAAAAAAAAAAGCATCAAATGTGGGATTCTCCACAGAATGAATCGCCAGTAAGGAAAAAAAAGGACAAGTTTACTGAGCTGCTTTGCTGTGATATTATCATCTCTGAGTAGTCCTTAGGCAATTTCATTATTTCCTATCTGACTTTCTCTTTCTATTGCTTTTTTTTTTCTGTAAGTTCAAGCATCCTTTCAAATGCCTTCAAATTCTTTAGCACTGTTGATTTCCTGTTTACATCTGACCTGTCAGTCGGACTGGCACGCAGTTTTGCTTCATAAGTTTTGCTAATGTTCAACCTCTCCCTTCCACCATGATCAATTGAATGGGCCTTTGGAGATATTCATACAGTAAAAAAAAAATGTTGTTGGATTTACCTGCAGTATTATAATACACAAAGTTGATGTGTGACATTCCACTAATTAGCTTAATCAGAAATGGATATCGACATTAGAAGGCATCATTTCCAAGTCAGGAAAAGGACAAGGGAATTAAAAACTTAGATCATTGAGGTGGACTTTGAGAAACCTCTTTACCTCAAAAAATTACATCTGTGCAAGGGCTTATTGAAAGATTTATATCATGGATCCTCCTTATGATCAGGATGTCCTAAGGTTGGTATGACCTGGGTTTCTTCCTAAACATTCATAATGTAAGTGAGCCCAAGGCAATGGATCCTTTACCGAAATAAAGAACACAGAGTTTACATTATAATTTAATGAAATTTCCTTGTATTTACTCTATCAATCACTTTTTCACAGCCTACTACACTTTTGATCACTTATTTACTTTCTACTACACTTTTATTTCAGAAATATTTCTGTGAGTATCTCCATCTGCTGTAAAAGACTGAAAATTTCACAGAATCATGGAACCACAGAATGGGTTTGGTTGGAAGGGACCTTAAAGACCACCTAGTTTCAATCCCCTGCCATGGGCTGGAACACCCTCCACTTGATCATGTTGCATGAAGCCCCATCCAACCTGGTCTTGAACACTTCCAAGGAGAAGGCATCTACAGCAACATCTGGGCAACCTGTTCCAGTGTCTTACCACCCTCACAGTGAAGAATTTTTTTCTTAATACGTAATCTAAATCTACCTGCTTTTAGTTGAAATTCATTAGCCCTTGTCCTATCACTGTGCACCCTGATAAAAAGTCTCTTTCCAGCTTTTCTGTAGGTCTCCTTTAGGTACTCAAAAGGTGCTGTAAGGCTGAATAAGCACAACTAGCTGCCTGTCTTCACAACAGAGGTTGTCTAGCCCTCTTATTGTCTTCAGGGCTTTCCTCTGGACTCACTCCAACAACTTCATGTCTCTCATATTGGGTGCACCAGAGCAGAATAGTACTGCAGGTGAGGTCCCACAAGAGCAGAGTAGAGGGGGATAATCACCTTCCTCAGTGTGCTTCTCATGCTGGATTTGATGTAGCCCAGGATATGGTTGATTTTCTGGGCTTCAAACACACATTGCTGGATCATGTTGGACTTTTTGTTCATCAACACCCCCAAATCCTTCTCCTCAAGGCTGCTCTCAATCCACTTTCTGCCCAACATGCAGTTGTGCTTGAGACTGCACCAACCCCTGTGCAGAACCTTGCACTTGGCCATGTTGAATTTCATGAGGTTCACACAGACCCACTTCTCAAACCTGTCAAGGTCCCTCTGGATGGCATCCCTCCCCTCCAGTGTGTTGTCCGCATCACACCACACAGCTTGGTGTCATCAGTAAACTTGCTGAGGGTGCACTTGATCCCAGTGCCCCTGTCTCTGACAAAGGTGATAAACAGTGCCGGTTTAATACTAATTCCTGAAGAATGCCATTTGTCACTTGGAGATCAAGCAGTTCACCACAACTCTTTGAGTGCAACTGTCCAACCAGTTTCTTATCTACTGAGTGGTCCATCAGTCAAATACACATCACTTCAACTTAGAGACAAGGATGTTGTGTGAAACCGTGATAAATGCTTTGCACAAATCTAAATAGATGGCAGCAGTTTCTCTTCCCTTACACAATAGCACTGAAAACCCATTGTAGAAAGCCACTAAATTTGTCAGGCATGATTTGCTATGCTGGCTGTCACCAGTCACCTCATTACTTTCCACATGCCTGAGCATAATTTCCACAAGGATGTTCTCCAGGATCATGCCAGAGGTAGGACTGACCAGTCTACAGTTCTCTTGGTCTTCCTTTTTTTGCAGTTTTCAAAATGAAAAGTTAGTTTCCCCTTTTCCAGTCAGTGGGAACTTCAGCCAACTGCTATGACTTCTCAGATACAACAGATAGTGACTTAGCCACTTTTGCCAGTTCCCTCAAGACCTGCAGATAGACCTCATTAGGTCCCATGGACTTGTACAACTTCAGGTTCCTTAGATGGCCTCAAACCTGATCTTCTCCCACATTAAGCAGTTCTTAATTTTCCCAGTTTCTGTCTTTGCCTTCTGTTACTTGAATGGTGTGGCTAGAGTACTTGCTGGTAAAGACTGAGGCAAAAAAGTTGTTGAATTCTTCAGCCTTCTCCATTTCCTGGGTAAACATGTCTCCTGTTTCATTCCAGAGGGTGCACACATTTCCCCTTGTCTTCCTTTTATCACTGACATACCTGTAGAAGCTTTCATTGTTACCCTTGATATCCCTGGCCAGATTTAATTCTATCAGGGCTTTAGCTTTCCTAACCCAATCCTTGCTTCTCAGGTAATTTCTCTGTATCCTCCCAGGCTACTTGTCCTTGCTTCCACCCTCTGTAGGCTTCCTTTTCATGTTTGAGTTGGTCCAGGAGCATCTTGCTGTCCATGCAAGTCTCCTGGTGTTTTTGCCTGACTCTGTTGGGATGCATTGCTCATGACCTTGGAGGAGGTGATCCTTGACTATTAGCCAGCTGTCTTGGGCCTCTCTTCCCTCCAGGTCTTTGTCCCATGGTACTCTACAAAGCAGATTCCTGAAGAGGCCAGAGTCTGCTCTCCTGAAGCCCAGGACAGTGAGTTTGCAGTGTGCCCTCCCCACTGCTCTAAGGATCTTGAACTCTGACATTTTATGGCCACTGCAGCCAAGGCTGCCCTTGAGCTTCACATCCTTTACCAATCCTTCCTTCTTGGTGAAAACAAGACCCATCTCTTATTCCCTTCTCTATCACTTGGAGAAGTAAATTATCAACAATACTGCATTGTCCCTCCAACAGGTATCAGTGAAGTCCCCCACGAGAACCAAGGGTTGTGAAGATGAGTGTGCTCTTGTCTCTCTATAGAGGGTCTTATCCTCTTATTCTCCCTGTCTGGATGGCCTGCAGCAGACCTCTAAGACAGTGGAACCTCCCGCTGCCCTCCCTTTAATCATGACCCATAAGTTCTCAATTGGCTCCTCACCCATCTCCAGGGGGAACTCCAGGTACTCCAGCTTATCATTGACATATAGAGCAATGCACTCCCCCATTCCCATTTGCCTTGTCTCTAATTCTGAATGATCATCCATGCCAACACTCCAGTCAATAGGAGTCATCCCACTACATCTCCATGACAGCAATAAGATCATAGCCCTGCAGACATGAGCACATCTCTATGTCTTCTTGTCTATTCCCCATGCTGCATGCATTTGCATAGAGGCATTTAAGTTTGTTCATGCTCTTTTTTATGAAAGTATGTGATATACTGGATATAGAAAGCTATAGCACATCATCAACATTTGATACTGTAGGATATCGGTTTTGTTTTGTAACTCATGTCCTACTTTAAATTTAGTGCAGTGGACCATTTATTTCTAAGTTTTTCTAACAGGTCAATGCTATTCCTCCCCAGAGATGCATAAATATTGAAGAGAAGTTTAGTGGAGCGTAAGTTTTCATACATTGCTGTCTTTGTCCTTGAATTCTCTTTTTACAATTTTCATTTCTGCAACTTTTTACACTAAAATAATTTCAAATTAGAGTCCAGTAATAAAACAGAATATTTGGAATATTTAGCAATATTTTACTTAGATAAGGCAAAAGACATTATATCTGTCATAAAGGGAAAGTGGCAGGGATGTAAATCAATAGAACATCTGTGATTATTTTTTACCCTGTAATTCATCTGTTATTCCTAGAAGTAATTGTAAAAAGGCAAGCATTGAACAGAATATGTTAGAAGCACACTTAAAATTGCATTTAATTAGAACAGTCGTGTCACAACATAGCCTACATTGTTTTCTTTCTAATGTCTTCTATTACAGTTCTACTAGCAATACATACTTAGTTAAGAAGCTTTCAATTTGAGGTACTGAGATAATCTGCCATAATTGAATTCCAAAATATTGGTGTGAAGCTCTGCTTGCAAAGCAATGAATGTGTGAAAACAGTTCCTTCTCTTGCCCTAGGCATCAGGTCTGTTATTTCTCAAGAAATAAATTAATGCAATAGTATTAGAGTTGTTCAACAATATATTTAATTGGTGGGAGGAAAAATCAGTATAGTACTCTCTAAAAGTTAGGGTAGCTCTCAATCTGTCATCAAGTGCTGAAACTTCACTGAAAGTTTGCTAACAAATAGTTACAGCATTTTGTGGCTTCAGCAAACTTTACTGGAAAAAAAAAAATTACCAACAATCTATTAAGGCAAAAAAAGAGTTCTGCTGTTACCCAGATACACTTATTAAGCTATAGCTCTATAATAAAAGGATCAGTAGGACCTGCATGGCAGAGATTTGGCTGTGGCAATATGTCACCCCTTGGAGAATCTGGGACCTTCCCTGTCCCCAGACATCTAATTTGTTACTGGTGTGCGGTTAAACAGAATGTTTCACATATGTAAAATCAAGAGTCTTTCACTGCTGAAATATCTCTCAACCTCAGTATGTAGAAACCTGATGGTGGGAAAACAGAGTAAAAGTGAAAGATCAGGCTCCTATCCTTACCTGAGACCTGAAACTCTTTCCACAGTCTGAAAACTGGCCCTTCCTTTTTGAGGAAAGGTTGAAACAGTACTTCAGCCTCTGTCACTGCTTTTTTTAATCTCCTATTTGCACATTCACTGAGGAATGCACTCCCCTTTCACCTTTCCCACACTGTGTAGGAGTGCACATGTCATGGTTTAGCCTCATCAGGCATCTGAGCACCATGTGGCTGTTTGCTCACCTCCCCCAACCCCAGCAGAATGGGGAGAAGAATGGGAAGAAAAATGTAAACCTCATGGGTTGGGATAAGGACAGTAAAGGGAGAGGGAAATAACAAAAGTACTTGTTACAGAATATACACAATGGTGACAACACAAGGCAACTTACTGACCCCGTGACTGACCACACTCAGACTGTCCCAGAGCCACAGCAAGCCACCCCTTCCCGACTAGCTCCCTTTTATGGTTACCATGACATCACATGGTATGGGATACCCCTTTGGCTTGTTTGGGTCACCTTCCCTGTCTCATTATGAAAACTAACTTTATAGTAGCCAAAAACATTATATGTAATCAATGCATTTCAGGATCACTCTTGGAAAACAAGGTGAAGAAAAGAAGCGTCCAAAAAGCGTGAAAAATTGTAATACCTTTTGAGAAGAAAGTAACAGAGAAGCTGAACCAGTTTGGTTGTCAGAAGTCATAGCCTTCTTCTGGGCCAGCCAGAGCATCCTATCCATCAGATACCATGAAGAGCTTGCATCCAGTTAGAGGGCTGATAGAAGGGGTGCAACATGTAGGGATTCACACATAGAATGTTGTTTATATGACCTCATGGAGGGCTTTCTCAATGGCATGTGCATTAGCAAAAAATGTGGAGCAGCTAGAGCACCCCCATCTTGAGCACAGATGTGTAAACAAGGGAATGGACACTTTCCAGAGAAGGTGTATATAGTTATAAGCAACATGTCCGGGGTGGGGGATAAAGGGGAGCTAGGTATGTAAGCCCGTGTAGCGTGGTGGTAAGGTTAGAACTTTGTGTAATTAGTGAGAGAAGAGTGTTTGGAAGTTTTGTAGGTGTTTGCTAACATTTTTAAGTGTCTGGTATTGTGGTTTATCACATCAGACCCATATCACAGAGAAATCATATGTTCTATGATTTCCCCTGCCAATGCTTTCTGACCTTTGTTTCTCTTCAAGAACCCCATGACTTTTACTTCTCCAGCAGTTGTGTAGTTGTCCCAGGGTAAAGCTCAATACACTCAAATTTGGAACTCCTTAATTCCTTTCTCCTCACACATAATTTTCCTTTATAAGACATCCTGCAGATCTTGCTACTCCTCAACACTACATCAGCACACAGACTCAGTGATCTTCAGGGGGCCACAAAATCAGTGGTGAAAAAAAGCCTTGGTGAAGAGTGAAGGACACTCTCTGTCCTTTACTATCAGTCCTTTCTTCACTCACAGTAAGGTAGCATTTCCCTTAGGAGAGCTGGTACAGATGCTGTTATGTTTGACAAGGTGGAGCAGCCCTTCACTATGGTCCTCCTAAAACAATATTTATATTCACTTCCAGGTGATTAGCACTTCCATGGTAAATTGGAGGGTAGTCTTTGCAAAGGTCACAAAGCCAGAGAAACTGTCAGCATTGTGGACCTGTCACATCTCTGATATATAGTATCAAGATAAGGAAGTTCAGCCAAGCATGACTAATCACTGGTAATCCTGATTCCATTCTCGTGTCCTCACACATATAATGATACAGTTGGTGTTCTGGTAATTTTTTTTCTATAATTTTCCAGTACTTTAATTTTAAATCTATGACTTTTACCTTGTTTTATTTGATAGTTTTTTCTCTTTTCCATGATTCCATGTTAACCTTTTTCTAACTTGGAAAGACTTTTAATCTTAACTCTACCATGATATCAGTCTTTTGCTTGTTTGTTCCTGTTCTTTATTCTACAATTGGCTTCATTTCCTAACAACTAGTAAAGCTTGGATAAATCACCTTTTCCACTTTATATTTCTGTTCCATCTATTTTTTTAGGATACTATTTGCATTAGGATTAACTCTATGGTTGAGATCATGAATGCTTAAACATTATCCATATTTCCTGCATGCTGCAGTTGCATCACCTACACTGAATCATTTGATTTCTACTCCCAGTCTTTCTGAAGATTATATTATCATACACTGTTTATTGTATTAAATATATTTTTCAGAGCATTCTGTTAAGTTGGCATCTCCTTAATGTTTTTTTTCTCACCTGAGACCTCAGTCCTGTCACCACTTACCCCCCAATTCATCTGCATGTATCTCCCATTCTGTTTCCATTCTCCTGCCTCCCTTGCTGCAACCCAAACCTATGTTTCCCGGTTCCCTTAGTTCCCTTCCCTTTTTATGACTGTCCTGTCAAATAAACAACTACAGTCTTTCAAAACACACTTGAAGTATTTTAAATTTATCTGCATATATCACATGACAGCCTTCCCCTCTCCCACCCCACCACTGTCCCCACCTCTCACATAATTTTTTATGAGGACGGTACCAAAACATCTGTACCTCCCACCAAGAGTTCTGCTAAGGGGTGTCAGATGTGTGCAGCTAGAGGGCAGGTTTATTGACAAAGTCCCTCAAATCCACTGCAGCTTGTGGAGACAGAACCTTCTTCACCATAAGTCCTTGGTTTCAGTAATGAGTAATTTATGGAGCTGAACTCTCCCCTTCATGATATTTCTAATACTTCTTTTTCCAAAGAAACATAGGGGATCATTTGGAATAAATGCTGAGTGATTAGGAACGGTCAGAGGATGGGCACAACCCTAGGGAAGGCCAACTTGCACAAAAGACTTTGGGATGAACAAGCTCAAAGAGAAATGGTGGCTGGTAGGAAAACATGTGCATGTTGAGAAGGGAGGGTACACAGCTTTTTTTCCGACAATCCCACACTGCAATCTCTACCTCATCCATTATCTAATTTCATAGCAACCCAAACAAGCTAACAGATTTTAAAGCGTTTTAAAAAGTAATTTTTTTTCTATAGTAATAAAAGTTTCTCAGCCTCGTGTAATAGTAAGAATATAATTTAAAACCCTTTCCTTGTGATTTTCACTGCTTCACTGGTTATGTTTTCTATACTGAAATGTTGCAGTGAAAAATTACTTATAGCCAAGTAACTAACCTGTGTAAGATCCTACATAAATCCTGTTTGTCCTGGATGATTTGTGGCCAATTCTTTGGTCAATAACTGTGTATCCAAATTTATAGAGCTACAGTCCTGTGTGATCCACAATATTTGAAAGGGAAGTCAGGTTTACATGGCACAGAAGATGTAACATAGTCAGGTTCCTGTGAAATTTTCCATTACCAAAATATGATTTTGCCTCTCTAATTGGAATGTAGCCATATTCAAGACCATAGTGTAATAATGAGAAAAAGGGACTAGCTTTAAACTATTTATCTTATGTACTGGGCACACTCAAGCTAATATTCTCAGTCAAGAAGGAGGAAAATTAGTCCATGTAGAATATCATGCTATCATGGCAATATTGCTTCAATACTCAAGATGGCCAATTTAAAGTTAGCTCAGAGATCTTCACATTCCCATGATGTCTACTGAGTAGGCTTGTTCTAATTGGAGAGACAGCCTTTTCTATTTTGAGCATGGTTGACAATCTAAAATCCCAGATTTCACATGTTCAGCTTGCTCTGTTTGTATGAATTTTCCCATTAACATCACAGCACAGCTGACATGAGTAAAGATCATTATGTATGAATGATTTCAGAATAAGAACCAATCTAATAACTGAACAGTGGAAGTCCACCCAGGACTGGCTAATTGCTTTCTGATATTGAGTTCAGAAATATCCAATTGTATAGTCGAAATCTGAGTCTCCTAACTTGAATCTTCCCATGCTTGCTGCTTGTCTCAGAGATGAAGCCACAGAAAACAAGAAACTGAATTTTATTAGATTCAAGCATGCTTTTCCTTCTTCACTGCCACCCTTAAACAGAGCACACAAGCAGCTGGAGGGACAATTTGAGAACAGCCCATTTCAGATAGTAGAAGTTCACCAGGCCAGAGTCAGACTAGCTGAAGTGTCCCAAATGCTTTTGAATTGGAATTTAGAATTTTCAGTATTGCATTCTGAGAAACTGGCATATGATGGCAAAACGTCATTAATTTAATTACATTAGTTCCTCTGGTGCTTCTTGCAATCAATGTTGTGTTTGTCAAATTGTCCATAAAACCTTTTTGTAATTTGTGCATAGGCAGATACGATAGTTTATACAAATACAATAAACTGCTCACGACTCAGCTCAGTGTTTCTAAACCAGCACTGTTTCCTTTTTATTAAATCTACTAGGCAATGCAGTAGTTACTTCAGACACCACTGCAACACTGTGCGCTTTCTTCTTAAGATCCGCTAATAATATCTATTTATGTAGCATTGTTCTTTTTAGAATAGATAACTGTTTTATTGTCATATCTGCAAGATTATTAGATCACACATTCATATTTTTCTTAGAATTGAGCTTTACCCAAGTGATGTTGCACAGCACTTAACAACCACTGTTCTGAACAGACTACTTTATCAACTGCACTTTCAAAATGATTTTCAAATGCATATAACATTTCTTGCATTTTAAAATGGAAGTGGTTAGATGGTTTCAAAGATTATTGTGAAACGTTTCAGAAAGTCAGATTTTGCTTTATAAGCCCATGCTGTAGAGGTAGGTCCTCCAATACTCTAATAAACATAAATATAAATTCTGTCAATACGTTGCAGCATTAAAAAAAAAAGCCTTTTAATAACCACTTTATTGTTACACAGCAATTGTTACATAGCAATTATCTGCACAAGTATATGCATACTCATCTCCATATTCATTATTATTCTAAAAATTATTTTTATACTAAAAATATGCAAAATAAAATGTTTTCAAAACAGTTGTAAAAATCTACTATTAAAATATGCTTGTTCAGCAGATGATTTCCTTTAGTCTCATGACTGGGGAGATATGCATTATGCATAATATATGAGTTTAGCCTCTCCACCTGACAAAGTAACATATATACGTAGAGATTTGTGGGTGAGCTTTTCAAGTTAACACCAATGTTCCAGTGGGGGGAAAAAATAAAACAAACAAACAAACAAACAATAACAAAATACCTGTTCATAAAACTTACATGTAACACAGAGGTTACTGGAGAGCTAAACAGAGGGAAATAAAACCAGACTAATTATTTGGTAAACAGGACACAATTTCACAAGCACAAGGAAACAGAACAGGGTTGAGGACTGTACGATGGAAACCCATGACTCTGAGTATAGCTAGTGAAACTGTGGCTATAAACAACTAAATGTGATCTCTCACTTTATAATATTTCAGACTATCAGTTAAAATGTTTAACAAAAGCCTTAAATATATTAATAGACCTATCTGGAAGAAGGTTGATTAAAAAATCTTGCCACTGTATATTTTCTGGATATATCTACTTTGCATAATTGTGCCTTTCCTGTTCACCAATGAGTGTTGCAATTTTAACATTGGGCAGGAGAGAAGAATTTTTTTCTGACGAAGCTGGAGAGCAACACACAGCAGAAAAACCTATGATGACAGCTCTTGCAGAAGGTAGGGGGCAGGTGGGGACAATTCTCAATGCCCAGGTTTGGGGAAAGCGGTGCTGTTGGTTTTTTTTTCAACTGGTAACAGTTTAGCAAGAAATGCATAAGCAGATTTGAAACAGTCACTAGAAATCAAGTATTTGCCCTCTTATGTATATGCTCCCATCAGTCTGTCATTCTGTCAGTTAGTCTCTCTTTGGGTATAAGCAATGGTAGGATATTATGTGTCAGTAGGAATCCTTAAATGCCTCTGGTGTCTATGTTGCCCAAGTGGGTTTTTCCTATATTTAAGCATATAAATTTTGCCACAGTTTCTCTTTAGGTTGTGAAATCCCACTTAGGTTTTTAAAAAAAAAACCAACTTTATTCACTCCCTGTCAATATTTCTGAGTGGAGAGAAAAAGAATTATGAATGACCTCACTTGGAGAAGCTCTAAACAGAAGGAGGAAGTCATGTTTGATTTCAAGAAAATGAAAGCAAGTGTGGCATAGATTAGAAGTTGCTCATCATCCTTCATTCTCCAAGACAGTGAGATGCCTTTAGTAATCTGAATCCCAGGAAAATTAATTTAGCAAGATTTCTACAGATTTTTTTTATAAAAGTGAAAGTGCCTGGCAGCTACATACTGAACCTTATGAAGAAAATCAGTCATGCCATAGTGTCATAGAATCATAGAATACAAGGTTGGAAGGGATCTCAAGAATTGTCTGGTCTAACCTTTCTTGGCAAAAGCATGGTCTAAACAAGATAAAACCCATCACTCCATCCAGCTGAAGCTGAAAAGTGCTCAGTATTGGGGAATCCATCCCTTCTCTGGGGAGGTTATTCCAATGGCTGATTGTTCTCATTGTGAAACATTTTCCTCTTGTGTTCAATCAGAATCTCCCCAAGACTGACTTGCACCCATGACCCCTCATAGTTTCTATGCAACTGTTTGTAAATAGGGAGTCTCCATGTTCTTTGTAGCCACCCTTTAATTACTAGTA
Source organism: Gallinula chloropus (assembly GCF_964237585.1). Lineage (NCBI taxonomy): Eukaryota > Metazoa > Chordata > Aves > Gruiformes > Rallidae > Gallinula > Gallinula chloropus. The sequence continues at coordinate 41,657,890 of NC_140085.1, read as the reverse complement.
CATGGTGGTAAGATTCACCCAAACCCGACTTTTGTCAAGGCTGAACAAACCTTCTCTGGGCCTTTCTTCATCTGGCAGGCTTACCCGTCCTTTGATCAGCTTTGTATCCCTCCTCCAGCCCTCTCCAGTCTATCCACATCTCCTTTGTGTAATGGGAACCAAAATTAAACACAGTGTTTCAGGTATGGTTTGACAAGCACTGAACAGAGTAAGATAATGACTTCTTTATCTCTGCTGGTGATGCCTTTGTTGATGCAACCCAACATCCTGTTGGCTTTCTTTGTTGCAACAGCATGGTGTTCACTCATAGTGAGTTTATCATCTAGCAGTACCCCCCAGGTGCCTTTCCACAAAGCTTCTCCCTAGCCAGGTGGAGTCCAGTCTGTGCTGTACTCCTGGATTATGCTCCCCTAGGTGCCAGAGCTTCCATTTGCCTTTGCTAAACTTCATAAGGTTCTTGTGAGCCCACTCTTCCAACCTGTCCAGGTCTTCCTGCAGAGTGGTTCTCCATTCCCAAGCATCCACTTCCCCACTCAATTCGGTATGAATTACAAACTACTGGATTTCTCGTAACTAAATAATATTTGAGAATATGTCTTCAGGAAATTTAATTGATAACCACTATGTCAGATACCAGAACCATTTATGTTTCATCTCATCATCCAGATCACTTGTGAAGATATTAAAGAGTGTTATGCTTCATTTGTGGTTGGCAGATACAACCTTTGCATGAGGAACCAGTCCTCTCTACACATTCCAGGAGCTTGATGAATGACATGTGAGCTGCTGTATTGTTCTTCCTACAGTTGTCTGTTGAAGTCACCCATAGAACCAAGTTCTGTTGACACAAAGCTTGATTAGGCAACCCAACTATTCATTTGTTGGCCTTATCATCTTGGTTTGGAGGTTGGTAGCAGATGTCTACTGCAAGAACCCCCTTGGAGACAACCCCTCTGATCTTGATCCAGGCATTCAATATGGCTTCCCCAATAACTGTAGCTTAGTTCTATACATTCTAGTTTCTCCTTAACATAGAATGGGACACCTCCACCTCTTCTTCCCTGTAGCCATCCATCACAATCTTTCTGTTCTGTGAGTTATTCCTATGCTATTAAAACTTTCTGACTGGGTATGGAGCTCCAGTTTCTCCTGTTTGTTCCCCAGGCTACAAACATTGGTATATATACACCTGAGGTGGTTGGTCTTCTAGTTCACAACTGGTTCTCATTAAGAGAAGTTTCATGTTGCATAAGAAACCAGTTGGCAAATTAGAGAATTTTAGAGTAGGGGTTTTTTTTGATGTCAAATGTTTAAGATAAGGCTTTGTTTAATTGAACAAATGTTGTGGAACAACTTTATTAAACAAACCATTAGCAAAAAATAACTGGTACTTAAAGGTCTCCAAATGTTCTGTCTGTCTTTGTCTTGCAAAACTGCTGAGATAGAAACTATTTTATTGGTTTTATTTTTATGCTTTACACATAAATTACATTGTGATTTATGGTTCTTCTTAGCTAGATACAATGACTATATGTGTTTTAGAAAACATGTTCTTTATAAAACATTTTAATTTCATTGCTGCCTGCCTTGCTTTACTTTCTGTAGTGAATGGGGATTATTTAGGTTTTCATAAATATATGAATTTATATTCCCAAAGGTGAAATTTTGTAGACAGAGAGTATTATACATGTTTATGTCTGGATGTGCATAATACATGATGTGCATGCATGGTAACAAATATCACTTCTTTGCAGGAGGGCATCGGACTCAGTCCATTAGCCCTCATGAGCTGACAGGAAGAGAATGATGGAAGCTGTTTCAGTCCTGAGGCTGCAGTAGCCACAGCAGCAGCTGTTACACAATGTGCTCTTAGCATGGATGAAATAGGTTAAGCTGAGAGCTGACTAGTCCTTGGGTACACTGCAAAGTGTAATGCCTCAGCACTTCACGACTCTCATGTGCCAAGAGCACATCTCTGCTTGAATGTTGTGACATGAGTTGCTGTCACTTATGGCAGTGTTCTTGCCTCATATTGCACCGATTCCTTATGGAATCATCTCCTTAACCACACACTGGCCATTTACGGATTATTGCTGCACAGCTCATCTGTCTCCGGATAGACTGGCTGGAGATAACTGCACAGCAAGTATATGAGGGAGGACTGGCTGGTGAGACAAGGAACCATTTCACCTCACTTTCACCCTTTCATCACATTCTGCTCCATTTAGACAATTTCCTTTCCCTGGAATCCCACGAGAAATGGCAATGCTTAAACTTCCCATTTTTACTGCCTACAAAGGCAAAACTGATGTGTAAACCAATGCACACTCTGAGTTAAAGCAGAACTCCAGAACTCCGTGAATGAAAGTGAAGATGAAGAAGCAGCACAGTAAAAAACATGGCAGTTAAAAGCCAGTAAGATAAAGGACACAGATGCAATTTTAGCAAAATGATTGCTCGGACTGAAACCTCTGGGATCTTTTTCAGAATCCAGTTTAAGTTTAGAAAGAAATCTAATTATGAGGCTGTTAACACTCTTAAGTAGAAGCTAAACTCCGCTCTAAACCAAGACAGCTGAAGTGCCTTTGCTACCATGTCACTAATTGGTCATTTGGAGCACTGGGATTGCCAGGATTGACACAGTGAAAATGAAAGGCAATTGGTGAGTCACTGATAATTAAGTAGGGAGGAACAAAAGGAAAACCTGTTTTACCACTGGTTTGGCAGCTTCAGAATGTTAGCCCTGGTCCAGCAGCAGAAAGCAAAATGCCATGCTGAGTTAGCACTGCATTTTTGGTGTGTTTCCACAGTTGTTCAATGCAAACAGAGGACTGCTAACAGATTTGGTGAGCTGACCCAAGGACACTTTGGCTCTTCATGTCAAAGCAAGACAGCAATATTTCATCTTATTGGAGAACTTTCATTTTACACCTGACTGAAAGCCAAACTATGAAGTCCCAAAACAGATGCCACTTTTTGATTATGTCAGTCTGAGTAGTCAGTATGCATTAAAATTACGTGTCAGAAATGGCTGTCCTACATATGTTTAACTGGTGTTCATCAAATGACTTTCCAGCCTAACGTTGTGGTATAGCAAAACTGCGAAGAAATCATTAGAAAGTGTGAATCTGATAATCTGAGAACATGCTGGCCTTATTAACTATGAGAAAAAGACCCTGCTCCCTGAGCAATTTCTGCAAACTGTCAAACATCACCAGACATGACAGCCTTTGGTTGGCTCCAGGATACTATCCACCCTGTAAACTATTTGCCTGGGGTTCTGCAGATAATGGAGATGGAACAAACACTGCAGTAAATGAACCTGTCTGTCTCACAGGGTGACATCAGACTGGATCTCCACACAAAGCACAAGTATTATTATGGAAATTGCATCCTGACACTTTGATATAAGAAACACTTCCAGAATATTTGGAATACGTTATCTAAAATTATTTGTCTTGGGTGGGAAAGGAACAAACATACACTGGAGCAGCAAGGAGAAGAATGACTGCACTTTTTGTCTTTAGTTATTAGATAAAAACATTAAAAATGACTGCATAATGAAATACAAACACCAGATATCAGGTCAGGGACCATTTCTGAAAAATACTTATTGACACAGAGAGTTTTTGTTCACCCTGAGGTGTGCTCCTGAAGCCAGGAGTAAATAGGGCATACATAATACTCAGGGTTACATTCCGATATGGCACAGACACATTTGTCATGGTCAAAGCTTCAGTTCACTTTGGAGAAGACCCCTCCAAGAGTTCCCCAAAGAGAAAGACATCCTTGGGTACTCCTACTCCCATGTAAAAATGAATGGGAAATGCCCTTTTCTCCCCCTCACTAGTCTGCAGTCCCTGGAATCCTAGTAACTGTTAGAGCACGGGCAGCAATTTCTGTCCTGCACAGGGCAATGCTTGTGCCTCTCCCTGCCCTTTGCATCTGAGTAAAGCCAACACCACACCTTTTTTCCTGTGGGAGAAAAGGTGCTGATTTTCAGGATCCAAGTGACTCCTTTATTTCATTATCTATCTATTAATTATCAGCTTGCTTTAATTTAGTAAACCAGCCTTCATAGATTTCTGTTGTTGCAGGGTGAGAGACATTAAGCCAAATGTGAGAATTTCAATGGTGCAGAAGACCCTGGGGTTGTATTTGAAAGACTGGTCATGAGAGTCTGAAAGCTGGGAGAAGACAAAGAATTGTTCGGAGTGTGTGATGGAGGTGAGTCACACTTCTGAAATGCTGAACATTGCTCAGAAAGCATAGTATAGAGCACATACCAGGGGTGATATAAAGCAACCTTAAAAAAAAAAAAAAAAGGACAGAACATATACATTGAAAGACATATTTCCATATGATCCTGTTATAAGGAGGAATTATTCTTAACTGTTTGTATTTTATGTATGCTCATGCACCAAAAAAAAAAGTAAAAATCAATGAACATTCAGTTAGCAAAAGATTAACCATAAAAATGGTACAAGTGGATGAATTATGCAAGCTCTTTGGTCCTCCAGCAAACAGCAGCAGGGAAGCATTGCTACAGCACTTGACAGTGTCTCACAAGAAGGAAATTGCTGGTATCTGAACTACATTTCATTTAAAGAACGAAAACTGTTATCATAATGAAGACATTTTCTCAATAATGTATAATTGCATTTCTACTGGAGAGCTGGGGACGTTGAGAAATTAAGGATTTTTTTTCCCAGCTTTTTATAGACAAAAGAAAGAAAAGTTGTCTAATTCACGCTTTTGGGAAACTGTACCGTTTTTCACTAACTACATCCATGATTTAAAGGAACTGAAATGTTACTAATGAAACTCTATCCTTCAGTGGAAAGAGAATTAAGGTTTTAAAATGAAGAAGGATAAACATTTAAAATCAATATTTGTAAAAAATGTATTACCTATATTTGAATATTGTTCTTATATTTGCCAATGTAACTTGTAGAATTAATTTTTTAAAACTATTTTTTAATTGATTCCTACATCATCAAGTTTAAGAAGAAAGAAGTAAAGGCATATTTTGAGATAGGACATGCCCTTTTGATGATTAATGTATATTGTTACTTATCACTCTAGTTTGTTGTTTTTTTAGTTCTTCTTTGTTCAGGGGTAATAGTATAGAGTTTCTACAAAATCCCAGCAACTACTTAGGTTCAGAATAGCTTATATTCCAGCTTTTATACGCATGAGGAATAATCCTATACTCTCCCTTCCCACTATTATTCTTAGACCTTCAGAACAATCCATACTTTGGTGATCCCACACAAAGTAAGTCAAGGGCCTGTGTCCTCAGAACAGCTGTGGTCTCTGAGCCCAGAGTCATCTTCCAAGCAGAAGGGTAAACAGGAAACTGGTTCCCACTGTTCCTTCTAAAAAATCTGTGAAAAGAAGTACAGTATCCAAAGTGATTCAGATCTCCTATGTGATTTCATTCTTCCCATGAGACTGTGTCCTCTCTAGTCACTATATAGGGAATTTAATACAAGTAGAACTACAATTTAAATCTTTCAATAACATTTCTGATGTTGGTTGATGGGATGAATCTGGGCTTGGGTTCATTGCAACAGAATACAAAGTCTTATTCTAAGAAACTAGGTTACCTATACAGAAATCAATAGACCTCCTAACCTTCCTGACAGTTGTCAACACACTGATTGTGGAACTGTTTTCAGCAAGCTAAGGAAAGGTTGAATTCAAAAATATACTTGAACTTCCGCTTAAGATACCTTATTTGTTGTCACTGGAAATGTCTTTTTCCACTCAGAATTCATATTCTTCAGTTTGGAAACAGGTCCTTCTGTCTTTCTTTCTTTTATTTTAAAACCCTGAGAAGATGCTCATGTCCCTTTGCTGCTTTTTATTTTTTTCTTTTCCATCTATCTCTACCATCTTACATCTTCCATCACTGAAAGCTGCGAGTTTGTAAAAGAACAATTCAATACAATTTGTCTTACCTTAAGGTATTCAAGCTCAACTGTCTTATTTTTCAGGCAAACTGTAGCAACTGGGAATTGAGTACACGCACCTTGAATTTGTTCCTTTTTGCATAACCTATTTAAATACTCATTGAGCCTGAGAGAGAAACAAAGCAACAAAAGGGCTACATCTATGTCTGTAAATATAGCTTGCACCCATAAAATATATTTCTTTCTATGCTCAGAACAGGGTGACTTCATCTATACTGAACTAGAAGGATCAATTTCTACACCTGCTAACCCCCTACTGTCTCCTGAACAGAGGCTGAACAATATCAAGAAGGAATAATTCTCCTCGATAAAAACAGTCACACACCACCTCCCACCAGCAGACTGATGCTCAGACAGTCTCCAAGCAACAGCCACCTTGGAAGCCAAAAAAAAACCAAACCCATCACCCCCTTCTTCCTCTACTAGAATTTTAGTGCTGGGCATAATGGAATATCTCTTTGGCTGATTTGAGTCAGCTGTCCCAGCTGCACTGTTTCTCAACTTCTTGACCACTATCTCAGACTGATTCAGGGGCAGGATAGGTAGAGTGGGAGAAAGAGAAAGGCTTGATCCTCTGCAAGCACTGGTCAACAATTATTTTGTTATCAATAATAGTTCAGCCACAAGTCCAGAACAGTGAAACATACAAGTTCTATAAAGAAAATTATCTACACTCCAACCAGACCCTTTACAAAAACATACTAAGACAAGTTAATTCTTGGTTTATTTGACATTAAAGTACCCATAAATTACTTGACCACTACAGAAACACCACAATTCTCCTTTGTTCTGTCAACTGAATGCCCCAGGCTGCTGGACTAAATGTGTTTGGATTTTTTTTAACTTTGGTCCACTGACTAGCCATATACTACCTCTTAATAAATGGGACAAAAAGGTAGGTTATTAATATTAACAGAGTTGACATAAGTCACCTAAAGTATTGATTCAGAAAAAGCAAGTATTTTATCAGTCCATTAATAAGAAAAAAAATATATTATGGGAAATACTTATAAGCATTTAATTGTTCCCAAAACATTGCTGAGGAACTCCTTACCTTCAGAAATATATTACTTTATTAGCAACTAAGTCACCAAAGTAATCAAAATATTTCCAGTGAAGGGGGATCTTAAAATCTTCTCAAGTTGTTCTACTTTTCATGACTTACTTCCGTATTCAAGGGGATGGGAGGCAGAGCAAAAGAGAATGAACAGGCAGACACCTGCAGAGCAGAATCAGGTGTTGTCCAGCAACTTGGAATTTGTATTTTTTCTATCTTGGACTACAGTGATAGGGAAAAGAAGGAAAGAATTCTCAATTCAACACAAACAGCAACTGGTGCTTGAACAGAATTGTCCTTAAATCTACTTAGATCTCAGAATACCCACAAAAGCAAGTGGAAATCTATGCAAATAATACTTATCTCCAGAATGCTTCCCAGCAACTACAATACAACACAGCACAATTCTTGAATAATCGTTTGTTCCTTGTGACCTTATTTTAAGGGGTTCAATTACCTTGAACTCATCTTAATTAGGACTTCAGGTTACAACATGAAAGAGGATTTGTCCCTGTGTTTCTGCTGTTGGATATTCATTCCACCAGCCATGAAGAAATTTATGATGTACTATGGAGACTTTCAGGCAAAAAATGCATAAAAATCTTTTCACCATTTTACTGAAAAAAATAAACACAATAAATAGGTTTTGGTTTCATGTAGGTCTCCATGATTGTCAAATTTAGTATAAATTAAAAGCAAACAGTTAAAAGTTTCCATCTTTATTTTAAATATTCCTCTATATATTTTCAAGGCATTCAATGAAATCTCTGTAAGACCTCTGGTGGCCATAAGCAGCACTTTTTTCATAAACCCCGGAAATACTAGCAGCTGTGCAATAGCATGCCCAGAAGACTCTACCTAGTATCATTAAAATAAGGCTACAAGCCTTGTTTAAAACACTTTAAAATAAGTTTATTAATCATTGTTCCAAGGAAGGTAAATAAGGATTGATTTAATAGCATCAAAGGTGAAATAATGCAGAAAATAGAAGCATGAATTATATTTTAAATATCAGTAGAGTCCATGAAGAATTATACTTAATGCAGTTAAATTTCATTATAATATTCTCTGCCCATTTGTCCAACTTCTCCAGAGAGCCACTTCAGCTTTACATAATCTTCATCCTTTCAATCCTAAAAAATATTCTACAGAGATGCATTTAAATGAATAAATGAATTAAAATTTATGGAGAGCAATGTTCATGAATGTGATGGATGTAAGAATAATGAATAAGGGATAAATAATTTATGGCATTTCATTTTGTCACACGCTGTCAAACTGTGACAATAACAGATTTCCCTATTTCCATGCAGACACAAATCACAACATGGCAAGACTGAAACAAACAGGCAGCTCAAGCAAGACATGGTGATCATTCTGCTGGTGGAAATAATTTTAAATACTGTAACAAATAGCAGATGTAGCCATTCAAATAATAACATTTTATTCATTCCTCATTATTTGATGTCTCCCATTTTTCATTTGTTTTCATGTAGAGTAATAGATTTTACAGCCAGAGGAATGTTGTTAATATGGGCTTATCTACTAAATAGCACAACTCAAAGAACTTCATCCACTTATTCCGGTGGTCCAGCAATGATACCTGCCTTTTCATTGCTGCATTTCTCCAAGTATATGTGTACATGGGAAGTTGGATATTCATTCTGCTCATTTCCCAAGCTGTTAAGCACCAGCCAGTTTCCAACCTGAAGCTCCTTAGCTTCATTAACATGGCCTTGTGCCAAAACTAAGAACTGACCTTACTAGTGCAAGTTAGTTCACACTGTGTCCAGCTCAGCTTTGTACCAACATGTCATACTGTTTTGTGGCTCTCTACTGAATTACCAATCTCCCTTACAGGCTCAGAGCAGCAGGTGGAAAGAGCATGTTTACATCTACGCAAATAAACCCTTAACTGGATTTCAGTTTTTGAGTCTACAATTAAATTTAAGTCATTAATTCGTCTCAGAATTAGAAACATACCTTTTATTTCTAGACAGTGTGTACAGTTTCAACTCCAAGGCCCTGACTTTCTCTATATCTTTCTCTGGGAGTTTACACTATATATAGACATGTGTGTGCGTGTGTGTATGTATGTGCATATGGCTCCCTTCATTTACCCTTCAGTAGACTATAAAGGTGAAATTTCTTTACCATCTCATATCAGCTATTATCAGTTGGCTGGCTGAGCTCCCCACTCTCCTCAGACAGTGATTCCAGACTCCATCATGCACATTTAAAAAAAAAACAAACAAAAAATACACCCTCAGGCATCCTCTCTGTGCCTTTTCCTTGGGAAAAGCTCAGCACAAACAGCTGGCACAGTTGCCTCCTGGAAAAGCTACTCCATCAGTTTGTCTCTTGCCATGCTTCCTTCAAAAATCTTAGGCTGCTGATTTTACATCTTCTCCCTATTTCCTTCTCTCTCACCCATCTGCCTGAGTCTGCCTACTGTCCCTTACTCTTGACAGCCTTTTCTCAGGTCTGTGCTGCCACAGCTAGATTACTTTGAGTACCTGTGATCTCTTTAAAGGTTAGCATGGGCATGTATGTATTACACTGCATTAAAGCAGTATGAATGCAACCAGTAACTACAATGTGTATGGTCTTTTTAATAGAAAAGCCACCCTGCTTTCCTTCCACCTACTCGATCTAGCCTAATTAAACAGTGATTTCAATATTCAGTACATGTGAAAGAAAACTATCAAGTCCAATAAATATCAACTATGCTGAATTTATTTACACACATGTATGTATTCTCCTGGTAGAAGTTTTTCTCAACACACATAAGAAGTAACAAGAGAATTTTTCCTTTGTACATGCCTTATTAACTTGAGCTGTGTACATTAATGCTACTTTGAGATTAGGAATAATTTGTCTGCATCAGTCTCTGAGTGCCTGAGTTTGTATTGATGTATTGTGTATTCTAAGCTGTTATACCTTAGAGAAAAATTATTCTTTTTTATCTATAATCACAGTTTATTTCAGTTATACTCATAGGTTGGCAGACTTGCTTTGAATATATAGCCTTACAGGAAAGGTTATAGAAATGTTTATGAAAACCTGAGTTTGTAAATTTTCTGAACTAGTTCTGGAAACTATTTGACAAAAAGCCAACTTAAAGTTTCATATTTTCTGCACACACAGGTTAAGTATTTACTATTATATTTTTCTAAGACATCCACTGAGTCAGTAGCTAAACACTTCCCAAGATCATTTTTAGTTTATTTTTCGTGAGATATTCGCATTCTTGATGCATTCTCAGCCTGTGAAAAGATTTCATTAACGAAGTGAAATACTCAAGTGCCAGTAGTAAGGTTGAATCACACAGAAAAAAACGTGTTGGAGGCAGAATGGTTGCAATGCACATCAAAAGAATTGTACCAGATTTTGATTAACATGATAAATTGAGAGCACTTCTGGTATGTAAAAGTGGTTTTAAGTAATGCCATTCACTTGCTTATGATCTCAAAGATAATCAGCGAAAAATAATATACTATGTTGGTATTACAACAGCATCTAGTACCTTCCACAAAGTCAAAATAGTACAAGATTGAATGAGCTACTCAGGTAACTGCTAAATGGCAGGTGTTAAATCACTTACTGAAAATCTTGAAGCTGTTCACGTAACTGAGCAGAGGTATAAGAACCTGTATACAGTAGACTCTAACATACTTAACACATGAATCTAAACTCTTACATAGATTATTAACTTGTGGCACAATATTGCTGCCCTTCAAAGATAGGTATAAAAATTTGGAACTCTTATGTGACAGAAAAGCATTAAATTAATATATTGCTCTTTAAGGGAGTGGGTGTTTAAGATTTTGTTATAGCTTTGCTGTTTGGGGATCAAACAAAGAAGCTCATTGATTTAAGTGCATCACATATACTCTTAAAGGGAAACTTGCAAGATTGCAGAGAATGTAGGATGAACACTTTCTACATAGTAGAAATCAAAATAAAACTTCGCAGAATTAAAGTTTCATATTTCATCCTGGGTTCAGCTGGGATAGACTTAATTTTCTTTCTAGCAGCTGGTGTAGTGCAGTGTTTGGGAGTTAGGAGGAGAGCAAAGTTGCTAACACACTGATGTTTTAGTTGTTGCCAAGCAAACGAGGACTTCTCAAGTCTTCATGCTGTAGGGTAGGGACAGGACACACACAGGAAGATAGGAGGGGACACAGCCAGGACAGGTGACCCAAACTGTTCAAAGGGGCATTCCATACCAATGACGTCATGCTCAGCAAAAAAGGGCAGGGGGTGGGGAAGGGAAACTGGACTTGAGGTTTGGGGAGGTCTGCATTCGGGACAGCTCTGAGCTGTACGGCCTGAGTTGTATGGTTCAGTGAGAAACTGCATGGTGTATCACCAGTCTTGTACATTTTGCTGTAGAGTCCTGCTATCTTTATTTCACTCGCCCTTTGCTGTCCCAGTAAAATGTCCTTGTCCCAAACCACAAGGTTTGCCTTTGTCTTCCCTTTTTTTTTAAATTTCCCTCCCTCTTTTTTTCCCCAGGGAGGAGGTGAGGAGCAGCAAGCAGCTCTGTGGTGCTCAGCTCCTGGCTAGAGCTAAACCACAACACATTTTTAAGGTCAGATAAAGTTTTTATGAACGTTGAATCTGACCTTGTGCAACACACGGACCACAGCATTTTGCAAAATGTTTCTGCATTGAAATCTTAAAAAATGGTTTATGTAAATCTTTAAGAAACCCATTCAAGTGGTGTTTTTTTTTAAATATTTTACCATTATGAATACAGCAATAATCATTTCAAATTCCCCAAAAAGGAAATTATTTATTTTCTTGAACTTTGCTGTAATATCACAATGGAAAGGGAAGGGAAACAGAAAAACTCATTTTTCTATTGATATAATTAAATGAAGAGTTTTTCTGTTGGCAGATGTTTTCTCCCTCTATATATGAACCATGGCTCTGCAATCTTCCTGCAAAGCCTGACCTTGCTTCCTGAGATAATGCAATTTCTTTTTCCTCTGGAGTTCCAAGAGAAGTTCTGTGTTCACCAAGCTTCTCTTCTGCCTCACCTGCTTGATTTGTGACAGAATGGGATTGCCTGCTCCTGTGCTTTTAAAAGTTGATTCTTAAAACTGACCAGTACTCGTGGACTTCAAAAGCAGACTCCCAGGGGACACTGCTAAGTAGCTACCTGAGTAGCTTAAAGTTTACTGTTTTGAAATGCCAGGTAGCAAGTCTACTGAACTTTTTTCCCATTACACCAAAAATTTTAATCTCAAAAATTCTGTGATCACTGTGGCCAAGACAGTCACCTACCATCAGTTCTTCTTTATTCACAAATAATAAGTTGAGGAGAGCATCTTTCTTATGTAGCTCACTGAGTACTTATGACAAGAAATTATCTTACACAAGCTTCAGGAATTTCCTGAAGTCAGAGCAGTAAGTGATGTCTGGGAAATTGAAGTATCCTGTAAGGAAAAGGGCTACCAATCCAGAGATTTCTCCTACTTGCCTATAGAATAACTCACTGGTGGTGCAAATCTAGCTGTATGATAGACAGTAGACACCCCCAATGACATAACAATCTGTCACAGTCAAAGCTGGTTTCACTCGTTGTTCCATAGGATTACAAAAGAACAATGTGATAAAAAGAGTACACATAGAAGTTTTCTGGAGTTTCCAAACATGAAATTCGGATCTGAAAGGGATTAAAGTATTAAGAAAAGGATGTGTAAAACATGACTTCATCATATAAAAATATCTCACGAATTAGAACAATTGTTTTCCAGATAGTGGAAATGGATGCTATGAGACATGACTATCCCACATAGTAAAAATAATCTTGCTTATGTAAGGATGAATTTGTCTTAGCTGATACATTGTTCTAGCATGTGTAGGTGAATTATCAGACTTTCTACAGAAGGTACTGAATTCAATCCCAAAATTAAACTTTTCACTATTGAAATACCCATCCTCTACTTGTAGAAATCATCATATTCAGTCTTCCCATGAATTCCTTGTTTCAGTCATTTTCTTGAAAATACATTTTGTAAGCATCTATTACAGCAAAATATGTAAACACCAAAAAGATCGGTTTACTTCTATGTTTTGCAGGTGCACACTTTCATGTTAAATTGTACAGGTTTGTATACTTTGCTGAGAATAAATCATACTATTTTAACTAGCATGAACATCAATGTTGTCCTTTTGTAAAGACTTGAAATTACAGATTTCTTATGAATATACACAATTTATGGAAAGCAGAGTAGGGTCATGAAAGTATAAGCTCTTCTGCCATCCATACAAGTTATCTAATTATGTAAGCTTTTAGTGTTTACTGAAAATACTGAATGTCAGACACCATCAGGATGACTGGCTTTAACTTCTAATACTTAGAGTTTTCTGCACCATAGTAAGGTTTAGAATAGCAGTTCTAATAGATGGATTTATTGACATATGCCTTGACCATACTTTCATTAACATAGAATCATAGTTTTTGTTGGAAAAGACTTTTAAGTCCACACATTAACCTAGCACTGCCAAGTCCACCACTAAACCATGTACTTAAATGCCACATCTACACATCTCTTAAATACCTTCAGGGATGGTGACTCAACCACTTCCCTCGCCAGCCTCCTGCAACTCTTGACAACCTTTTTGGTGAAGAAATTTTGCCTAGTATCCAATCTAAACCTGCCTTGGCACATCTTGAGGGCACTTCCTGTCACCCTCTGAAAGCAACACCCACGTTGTTATAACGTGTAGTTGTAGAGAGCAATAAGGTTTCCCCTCATCCTCCTTTTCTCCAGGCTAAACAAATCCAGTTTCCTCAGCTGCTCCTAACAAGACTTGTACTCCAGACCCTTCACCAGCCTTTTTTGCCCTTCTTTGGAAATGCTCCAGAATCTCAATGCCTTTCTTTTGAAGTGTGGCCTTTCCAGTGCCACTTACAAGGGGACTATCACTTCCCTAGTCCTGCTGGGCACACTATTTCTGATACAAGCCAGGATGCTGCTGGCCTTCTTGGTTATTTAGGCCCATTGCTGGTTCATTCAGCTGGCTGTCAGCTAGTATCCCCAGGTCCTTGTCTGCCTGGCAGCTTTCCATCCACTCTTCCCCAAGCCTGCAGCATTGTATGGGGTTGCTGTGCCAAAAGTACAGAACCTGGTACTTAGCTGTGTTAAGCCTCATACAGTTAGCCACAGCCTACTGATCTAGCCTGTACAGATCCCTCTGTAGAGCCTTCCTAGATGAACAGATGAACAACTCCAACTTGGTACAATCTGCAAACTGATTGAGTGCACACTCAATTCCCTCGTCCAGATCATTGATAAAAATATTAAAGACAACTGGCACCAATACTGAGCCCTGGGGAACACCACTTGTGACTAGCTGCCAACAGGATTTAACACTATTTAACATAACTCTTTGGGCCCAGCCATCCAGCCAATTTTTTATCTAGCAAAGGGTATGTCCATCCAGGCAATGGACAGCCAATTTGTCCAGGAAAATGCTGTGGGAAAGAGTGAGTGTCAAAGGCTTTATCAAAGTCTAGGTAGATAACATTCACAGCCTTTCCCTCATCCAATAAAGGGGTCACCTTGTCATAGGAGGAGGTGCAGACTTCTTTATATTTCTGTGTTTATTTCTAGCACATATATTGGAACAAAATTTATTTTCTGTATTCAATTCAGTGGACAAATTCCACTGCTTTCTTTAAGCATTAGCACGAGCAGAGATGGCTTCCACACTAATAAAGTGTTTTTATTTGTAAACCTAATTTATCATAGTTTCCAAATAGCTGAGCCACTTGAGAGTACGCTTTTCCACATATTTTGTTATTATTCTTAAACGTGATTGCAATTTAACCTACACCAAAATAACATCTATGATAGACTAAAAGCCAGTAAAAGCATGCTGCAAGAGAAGAAACAAAGCTAGCTAAAATAATATGAAGAATCAATGTCTGAAGTTTGATTCATGCCTAGACCCTTTCAGCAAAGGTAGAAATTCTTTGGAGGGACTTATTTCATCTAGCTTTACTCATCTAAAAGTTAAACATCTGGTCTAAATTTATACACTACTGTTAAATGAAACCTGGTGATTACCTCAGGAAGATGTTTTATCCTATCCTAAAATAAATCTGAGATAGGTGGAGAAAATTTTCTTCTGAAGACTCTGAGGTGACAGTGTATTTCCAGTAGAGAAAGCCTAAACATCTAAATTAGAGTGTGGTAGCTTTCATTATGCTATTAGCTATCTAAACGTTGGACTTTTTAGTCCAGCATAATTTTCCCAGCTCTATTTATAGTCAATAGAGATACAAAAATAGCTTAGGATAGTGATTTGTTCTGCCTACCATAGAATCATAGTATCACAGAATGGTTTGGGTTGGAAAGGAACTTAAAGACCATTTATATGGAGAGGTTATACTATCCAATGATGAGCCATGAATCACAGTGTTAGGAACTAATAAGTTGCAGCATGGGAAAAAAATGGATTTGGAAAGATTATTCCTTTGACTCTGACTGTACATGTCAAAATGGAATTTTTGTTCTGGTAATGTATTAAGTTTGTCTTACTTATGATCTTTGAAAGGAAGTACTCAGTAGCTGTACAACAAAAGGAAAGTTAAACACCTAACAGCCAACCTGAAAACAAGACATTGAAGGAACATAAGAAGCCCACAAAAGATCTTTCCTATGTTTTGTTATCTTTATAAAGGTAAGAAAACTTCAAGGTGCTGACTATAAAAGGCTGTAAAAAAATATTAAGACAGAGTAATAGATCTATGCACATATTATGACCAAATGCCTTGAGTCTAATAAAAACTTTTGTAGGTTTCTGAAATTATAACAAACACATACTTTTTTTTTTTCCTCTTTGTTGTTCAGGAATGTCAGAGCAAGACAGTGAGTAGCACACTAGTTCAAAATTTTCCTGAAGTGATGATGGATTTTTTCTTTGAAGACTTAGACTATCAAGATTATGAGATATAATTTAAGCAATATAACAACTGTTATGTTTTAACAAAGTGGTATGTTAGTCAGCTATTTCCTACTCAGGACTTCCAGAATCCGATTCTTAAGGATGTCTAAACTACACAGCTACAACACCTAAGCATCGATCCTAATTTAGACATTATAGCTAATACTCTAGACAACCTTAGTTCATAAGAGGGTTCAGACACTGAAATTCTTTGTTCCAAGGAGTTCTTGTCCTTGTGATGCTAAATTATACTTTTCTACTAGGCAAACTGAAATCAGTGCATCATCATATGTAAAGTCCTTGAATCTTCATACAGATTTTATCTACAAAGACTGTGTTGCTCCTATACAGTCTTTGCTCTCATTATTTGTCTCTGGATGGTCATAACATTCAGTTTCTCTAACCAGAAATAAAGGTCTGTGCAAGAAAGCAGAATTTTTCAAAATTAGTATAATCCATTTTTTAATCCTTTTTTTTTCCTTTTTTGTAAATAAGGGAAGGGGAGAGGTTGTAGAATTTGGCCTTTCTCTTAGCTTTTCACAGACTAACTGCTCTCTTCTCCCATTAACAAGAATTTATTGTCAAGGACAAGGGATTTGTGAGACAAGAAGAACAAGACAAGAAGGCCCATGTGGCTTCATCTTAATCAGATCTGAGCTCATTCTGTCTGCAAACACCGAAGGGAAGATCTGTCCCATAATTTTAAATTACTGATTACAACATCAAAATGCTGTTTATAACTTCAAGTTACTAAGTATTAGATTCATGTAACTCTAGCCATCTAAAAAAGTCATATCTAGTCTAAGGGTAGCATTTAAGAGCCCTATCTAGCAATAGAAGTAATGAGGTCCTTGCAGGGTGATTCACCCCATCTACCTTAGGCACATCACCCATGCCTTGGTACCATTCCCTCTTTGATGACTACAACATAAGGGCTTGAAAAACAGCAGAGACTGGACACAAAAACTCATAGATGGCTACAGTCAAGTGCAATGAATCTCATACTAAATCGTACAAATGTAATAGGTCTGAAAGGATGAGGAGGAGGATGAGAGTTAGAGATCTAATTCCCTTAGCCTAAGAATGAATCAATAAACTGTTAGGTAGGGAGTCAACGGTGGCAAGGCTGCCACAGCTCTGTGCCCTCAGGTCCAACCAGCAGCAAGGCTGCAGGTGTGTTCCCAACTGGCACGTACACACGAGTGCACACACACACCTATACACCAGGCATACAAACGCATACTGCCAGCCACACAGATCAGACATACTCGGTGCTCACACAAACATGAATAACACCTACAGCCTCATTCACTCACATGCACTCTCATGCCAGTTCCCTCTCCGGGTGCTGCCACAACAGACACGTGGGTCTTTGAGCCCTGGTTCCACTCCAGGGTCTGAATTTAGAGCCCCAGGCACACACACTCGAGAGCCCCACAGCCAGGAAAGGAGTTGGCAGTGGAGTTTAATGAGAGGACAGGACAGGCTGGCCTGACCAGGTGCAGGGCATGGCTGGCCAAGAGCAGCTACCAGCCTGCAAGCAGCCAGGCTTTTTTGTCTCTTTATCCTGCTATTTTCCTAAACTTGGTCCTCTGCAAATCATCCAGATCCATCCCTTTCCCCATCTCTGCTTCCTCCCTTAAACAACCTGTAAGAAGTCCCGTGCCATCCCAAATGCATTTCCCTTGAATCCTATAGTGTCCCATACCTCTGGGAAGTGACACCCCCTTCCCCCCAAGACAAAAGGTGCTTCAGTGGGTCACTCCTGTTGACATGTCTTGATGGTTTCACAACTGGATCACAGAGCTAAACATCTTCTGGGAAAGTTCTGGGAGTGGCTCAGACAGCAAGTCCCTGTCTCCAGGCTCATATTTTGGGTTCCTGCCTGCCCTTTGGCACCTCTGCTCCTCTGGGCTGGTGCAGATGGGCCTGTGATGGGCTGATGGCTGCTGAGATGGGCCTGGGATCAGCCAGGGCAAGTTATTGAGTGTCCCCCCGCCCTTGTCTCCCTGCCTCCTTTCTGGGTGTGAGCAAAGGAACTTTTATTAGATAACCTAACAAACACTGTACCCTCCCTCACAGGGATGGAAAAGTATTTTAAATATAAATTGCATAGCATACACCATAAAGACAGGATTTCTTACAGAACACTAAAAAAATAAAATAGTAGGGAACAACTACATTAATTCATAAATCGAGAACTTTACTGAAGAATTATGTGTTCAAAACCATACTGGTTTTGTGAATGTAAAGCATTTTAGACATCCTGAAGTTATTTCCAGAAAATCCTTTGAAATCTAATGGCAAGAAGGCCAAAGAAATATTTCTGCTTAAATACTTGACGAGAATCTTTTTCTGGTAATCCAAAAAGGTTTTTACTTAGGGATTTTTTAGTCAATTAGTTAACATGTGAGAGCATACAGTCTGTCTGGAATAAACTGAATAGATGGTCACAATTAGACAAACCCAGCATCACTAAGCTCCTCAAGGAGACTCCACTGAAATAAAGAAATGTCTGCAATTTCCAGTACTGAACTCATGATTGTGATCTCAGATAACTCACAAAGATGCTACTGTCTGAATTTAGTTTATTTGTGCTTAATTGGAACAAATACATTAAAATAATGAGTAAAGATCATTGTTATCAGGAAAAAAGATATCAGAGAATGATATTTTTTTCCCTTCTTTAGCAGGGAATGTGCATAACAAGAAAGTGATGGGAGCTGTTTTGGTACAGTTTAGGTCAGCTCTGATCCATCAGGTGTTCATGGACTGAGTTCCTGACTAATGTTTGGTTTGGCCTTGTAGGGAATGTACTTCCCTTTTTCTGGGCAAGTAGTTTAATTTGAATTATGCTGCATTTAAAAGAATAAAACATTTCAGAGAGACGAGCTTACCTCCAAGTGCATTCTCCTCACGTACTTCTCCCACAGTGCACATAGACTTGAGTTGATCTACCAACTGGCTGATACTGCTGAGAGGCAAATAAAATTGCTGTAAAGTATGGATATGGCTCCAATTCCTCCCTTGGAAGTCTCTTGTGGAGTTCAGAAGTGGCATCTGAAGCAATGGATTACCTACTCAGATAAAGGTTGAAAAGCCAATGTTGATGACAGAAAATATCTGTGAAGGAAAAAAACATCCTGTTGTCAGTATCTTCTACAAAACTAATCTGCAAGGAACATTTCTAGTAGACTAAATGAAAACACCTCTCTAGAGTACTAGAATTGTAAAATATTTTCCTTATTTTTCATTTATTACTGTGGGGATAGAATGGCCTGCTTGATGTGTCTTTTTTTTCCTCTGGGAACAATGCCATAATCATCTCCAGTGACTTGTTGTCATCTGTGTTAGATATTGAATGACACACTTTATCATCGAAGAGCAGTCTCTCAATTGTATTGAAAGTATTAAATCCTGTATGAAGAATAAACAGGTTAAAAAAAATCCAAGTGTCTCTATATGATGTAAAGATTATCTATTTCCCTGTTTTTTTTAAGAATCCAAAAATTCTGTATTTCTACAAATCTCCTGTATTAAATAGCAAATTCCTTTAAAAAGTGGAAATGAAAAACAAAGATTATTTAAAACATCTGAATCCCTGCATAGAAGGGCTTTTGATATAAATTTACATGAAACTTTATAGAGGCTGCACATTAGAAATTATTCCTTCCATTTCATTTAGAAACTGCCTTTGTAAATGGGAGGCAGACTTCAAAAGTATTTTTAATATCAGATTTAATCACATTCTGTATTAACTTTTGTCTCCATAAAGGGATAATTCCAGAGGAGGTGACAAGAAATGCCTCTAATTCTGTGGAAATGCTGTACAATGAGGGTTACTAATCTTTGACGATCATCTATTCAAATGGAGCAGACTTGAATGATAAGATACCTGTCCCTTTGCCAAAGCAAGCCAGGTCTTCAAAGTTTTATTCTAGGGGGATGTAACTAAGCAACAGATCACCAGATGGGAGACTTTGATCACTGGAGAAGATTGCTAAGGGAGTTATCAGAAGAAGAGGAACTCACTGGAAGGGATTCACAGAGATAAAGGAATCTGCAGCAGAAAAAGGAACAGCAGAAATGCTTTCATAGTAGAAAAGTCTTTTCTAAAGCAACAAGAGTGATGTGAATAATGGACTTTCAGGTGGGTTGTTCAACCTAAAACCGAGGAAAAGAAAAATCTTTTTCCAGTTGACCTATTTTTTTTCAGAAAAAATAAGGCAACAAATCCCTCAAAATACACCTTTATTTTGCATCTCCCAAAACTCTTATACATCTTCAAGTTGAACACAAAACTTAACAAATTATTTTACACTTTAACATTTTAGAATCATTTTGAAATGAATAGTTCACATATCTTTCTGACACTATCATGGATTAAAATGTTTCTGGATTCACATAGGTGAATGGCTTCTATCTCTTTCAGCTATGTACTTTCAGTAAATTTGCTGTTTGTAGAACTAATTTCACTCAGCTTTAACTACACATTCTTGTTAACTTCCATTTTTACGCTCCCTTAATTCTTCGCTTTTTATTAATTTAGCATACTTAAATCCATTTCCTTCTACTGAAATCTCTATAATAGCTGGGGTTTATTTCATTGTCAAAGAAACATTTTATAGTTCATTTTTCCAAGTTAACAAGTAAACACGAATAATGTTTTGTGAAAAAAAAATTGAGGTAACTTCCCAACAAAGTGCATAACTGATCTGATTTCAATTTCGCACAACTTCTACTGGACAACAAATACCATCAATGACAAACATGGAATTTGCAGGCAATTACTCCCATACATCCAAAAAACCCCAGATTCCAAAGCAGTCACTTTCTTGGCAGACTTGAATTCATTGTAATATAGAAACATAGCCCAGCTGGAACAGCTGGAAAGAAGCTTTTAACGTTCCTAGGAAGGATGGCAGCATCACAGAGAGTCGGTGTCTTCCAAGCAGTGGAGAGTCCGGCAGCAGAAGCTACAGATCGGAAAGCTAAGCCAGAGCAAAGCAACTCTTACCTTTTTCTACCGTACACATCTCAGCTCCAGTTGGATCTGGGAGCCCAGTTCACAGCTGCACTTGCCTAGGGAGACAAAACAACTTGCACTGGAGGGCCACTTGCTACAGTGCTGCCACCAAAATGAACAGGCAATTAAGCAGTTTCCCTTTTCCCCTCTGTTTCTGTTAAATCATCTCCATCAGATTTGACTTAGATGGCAAACTCATTAAAACAAATATTTTGCCTCTGGAACCAGAAACTGCACCAACTGGTGGATATTTTCAACACAATTTCATGCAGAGAGTAAAATCATACACCCTCAAGGGCTGGACATCTACCCTCATTATCAAAGTATACATTGTGAACAAGATATTATGTCTGAAAACTTCCTTTACAAAAATATCCGTAGTAAAAAATGCACTTACAAGGGTAACCGGACTTTTGAGAAAACACAGTCTTCTAGAGCCTTAGAGAAAGTGGAAGGAATCTGCCCAGGGTAAAGGTAAAATTATTAACAGAAGTTTTCCACCTACAGTAAAGAAAACCATTTTGCATTCACAATCTAATGCCGCATAATTCTATTGAAACCAATTTTACTTATTAACATAAATAATTGTGAAGAACAACAGCTGTCTGTGAAGAGAACTGGTGTCAGTATCTTGCATTATATAATGATTATATTTGCTGTCTGAGAAACACAGACTCAGAAATCACCCTGACATTTTTTAAGTCTATGATCATTAATTTCAGTTATTTTAATATTTTTTCCTGATTTTTCTCCTGAGTTTACTGTAGAATTATAGTATTCTCAGATGAGATATTAAAAAATTTTGAAGTATTTGTTTCCTCGGAAGCAGGTGTTGGACAGAGTCATAAGTACTGTCAATATCAAAATAAGATTGAGACTTTTAAAATGTGCAGTCTTACAGGCAAACCCAAACTTTTCCAAAACTCAGAACGAATATTGTTTGGTCATGCTGCTTGGTCCTTATTTTAAACAGTTGAAAAACAAATTAAAGACCACAGCATTCCTCAATCATCTGGTTTGCAAACATATGAGCTTCAGCGCACCAGGTCGATTGCAAACTAGTGAGAAATTCTTGTGCAAGTTCCTTGCAGTGACCCTGAGACAACCAAATGTTGCAGTCTCCTTTCTACCTCTAATCTGACTTTCACTTTGAAGAGTGATGCTGCAGCAGCTCAGCATGTTTTCAAATCATTCAGCCAGTCCTGAACGGCATCACACTTTGCGTTACCATAATCTGATCTCAGAACCAGATGGTGATCCCAATGCTGCTTTTTTATGACTATCACTGATTTACAAAAATAGAAACATGCAATATAAAGATGAGATCTTTCCATTTGACTGTTCCTTATTTTATTTCCCACAGCATATTCCCCAAGCCTTTCATTTGTAAAGACTCTTGTATCTCCTAGTTCTCTGTTACATCTCTGCTTTTTCTCATTTATTTTGTAGTTATTTCTCTCCTTATCTCTACAGCTTCTCAAGACTGCAGTATCTCATTAAAACAAAATTGAAGCTGTTAACCTCCCTATTCTAAGTAGTTTCTCAAGGTCTTTGAAGGACACAACAATACAATCACATACACGTCAACTTTTAGAAATCTACATTAACTTTTAGGAATGTTGAATATTTAAAGCAGAGTTAGGCTATGTAATTCTTCTCTTGACTCCATCATTCTCTGAACAGTCCCAGAACATCAAGTGTGTTCTAGACTTGGGGATGGAGCTGGAAGAGAAACTTTGAAGTGAACCTAAGTAAAAAAACAAGACTGGTTTCACTTTTCTGTTCAGTGCAATTCTAAATATATAATGTTTTATTTGACAACTGTATTTTCAAACTACTGTGGGTTCAAACATACTGTGGTTTCATATTGTCTTGGAAAAGATGATGAATGTTGCAGCTTTTGTTGGACTGACAGAAAAACTGAGCCTTTGGAAGAGACTAAGTGACTCCTTCTCCACCATACTATATAAAGCTCATTCACTGGTTGTTGCTCTGAAAAGGTAGATACAATCCTGTGAGATGATTAGCTGATCAAATTACAGAGATGCTGGTGACCTGGTCAGAAATAAGACTGCTTCTCACTATAATTTTTTGAGACTCTTTTTTCAAGGACTTTCACATGATGGAGTTTTTGTCAACATTTCTTGAGTTCTGTGAAGCTGTGTGAAGTCTGCTCCGAGGTTTGGTTCCCATGTCTCTAGGCAGAATTCATTACAGGGCAAAAAGCATTAAACAGTCACTGTGAGAGAGGAAGAGCTTCAGACAAAATGAATAGGACAAAGAAGAGACCGAGAAATTCTCTCCCCAACAAAATAGTGAAACAAATATTAAGAAAGGACATCTGTGAGCATCCAGAGGTTAACAACAGTCAAGAATACTAACCAGTGCAAACGTTTGAAGTATAAAAATGGAAAGTAAATTTGAATGACTGTGAATAAGATTACATTATTAGTTAACAAAGGGAATTAAATGAGCTGAGTATAACGTGAGTTTGGGAGAACTTTTTACACAATGTGTCACAAAATTAAACCTATAGAATTAAACAAAATGATGGAGGAGCATATTGTAATGTGAATAGTGGTTCAAAGATGGTTAATGTAACCTAATTTGAAATGGAAGAACATTGTTTTAGGTGAAGTCTCCTGTACCTCTGAAATTTGTACTAGATCCATTCTGATTTAACATTTCTATTCATATTCTGAAAGAAGAGGATAGGTAGCATATTAATCATTCCTACAAATGATAATTAACTAAGAGAAATTGCAAGTACAGTGAAGGGAAAAATGCATAAAGGAATATAACACATTTAAGAGTATTAGTGAAATGCACAGAAAATTCAACTCAACAAGGGACTAACTTTGCCTAGGACTAATATAGATAATATGACTAAAATAAAACTTTCTTTCCTAGAGTAAAAAAAAAAATCAGTTTAGGAGGCTAATTAAATATAAAGACAAATACAGTGTCCAGGGTACTTGGCTAACAATTCGTCAGTAAGAACCCAGTTCATACTTCAGCT
Organism: Gallinula chloropus; assembly: GCF_964237585.1. Taxonomy (NCBI): domain Eukaryota; kingdom Metazoa; phylum Chordata; class Aves; order Gruiformes; family Rallidae; genus Gallinula; species Gallinula chloropus. The sequence goes on along the minus strand of NC_140085.1, from coordinate 41,633,849 downwards.
GCCCAAGGGACCTTAAGCTTCTCACATCCCTTTACCAGCATCCTCTCTCCTAAAACTGAGCTAGTTAGTGATAGACATCCTTCCCCAAGCAAAGTTTGTTATACCTTTCCAGCTATTTTTATATTCATCACTCTTCCTGTTGCTCAAACACAAGCCCTTAGTGAACTGACAAGCCGTATCTAATTGACCCCCGGCTTGGCTTGCACTGTTGCTTTGCCCTGCGGTTTCCCTTGAAACACGAGAACCACTGCTGGCAGAAGTTAAGATCATTTGTTTTGCCAATGCAAAATAAGGGGTCTGACTGTCTTCACCTATTGACTAACTTAGTCCTTAAGTAAACTATTCTCCAATGATTGGCTTACTCTGAGGAAAACCACTTCCTTCTGCCTGGAAGGACTGTGTTCAAATAAGTCAGTTTTTTAATACATTGAATCATACATTTAATATAAAACTTACAGCCTCCCATTCCCATGTTATACAACCACACAAAAAGGATTAATGCCTTTGGTTCGTTATTGATTCTTGTCTCAAAAGTGACCCCTCATCCAGTCTCTGACTGTCGTCGTGAAACTAATCTTCACTGCAAGCCATTTAAACTCACACTCACTGAATTATACCCTTCTGACAGATATTGCTGTCAGGTAGGCCAGAGCTAACTCAAATAAATCTGATGTGTAAGCTCCTACACTTTCACATTTTTCAAGTCCCAAATGGAACTAGTGTGTCTCCTATTACCTTTTCCAAACCACCAGCCTGATATTTGTAAACAAATTTCTACCTTGGAAAGCTCCCTACTTGACTGGGAGAAAGTCTGGGAATAGACTCTTGCTGTTGTGGTTTAAAATCCTCCATGCCTTCCTGAACTTCTACTCTGGCTAATATAGTCCACATTTTGCCTAAAAGCAGACTTTTTAAAAATCAAATCAATACATTGATTGCCTAGAACTGGCCTGTACTCCATTAAAATTTGACAAATATTTCAAAGTAGGCAGTTGCAATCAGTGAAATGCACTGAAATTTATATTCAATTTACAAATCATAAGTTATACAGTTTCCTCAAGTCATGACTGTTTTTTTCAGAGTTCACCTTCATTTTCTATATGCCTAGCTTTCTTTATACTTCTTTAAAGGTTAGTTCATTTTCCTCAATACTAATTTTTACTGCATTTTCATGTTTTCCAGTGTAGTACTTGCTGCAATACCCATGTACCTGTTTCCATATTAAAACAGCCTGGGAGGAATACAGATAACTTCTCTGTGTAGCCAAGGATCAGGTTAGGAAAGCTGAAGCCCTGATAGAAATAAATCTGGCCAGGGACATCAAGAACAAGAAAAGCTTCTATAGGTATTTCAGTGATAAAAGAAAGATGAGGGAAAATGTGGGCCATCTACAGAAGGAAATGAGATACCTGGTTACCTGGAATATGGAAAAGGTTGAGGTATTCTGTTAATTTTTGGCTCAGTTTTCATCAGGAAGTGCTCTAGCTCCACTATTCAAGTCACAAGAGGCAAAGGCAGAGCCTGAGAGAATGAAGAACCAGCTACTGTAGGAGAAGACCAGGTTCAAGACCATCTAAGGAACCTGGAGGTCCACAAGTACATGGAACCTGAGGAAATGCATCTGTGTGTCCTGAGGGAACTGGTAGATGTAGTGGCTAAGCCACTATCCATTAGAGATGTCATGTCAGTCCAGTGAAGTTCCCACTGATTGGAAAATGGGAAACAAACCCCATTTTAAAAAAGAATAAAAAGGAAGAGCCAGGGAACTACAGACTGATCAGTCTCATCTCTGTGCTTCTGGTGGTGTAGACCCCCAGTCCACTCTGAAATCTCAGGTAAAATCCCATTTTGCTGTCGTGGATACAAATGCAGTGACTTTGGCATCAGGCACTCTGCTGTCAGAATCAGAGCACATCACTGTACTGTTATCTTAGTTGCAAGTGCATGAACCTGGAGCTGGAGTGGGCATCTCAGCCACCTTCTGCCCAAATCGTCTAACAGAATGACTCAGCATGAACTGTGGCCAAAATAGAAAATACTAAACAAAGTAAATCATCTCTAGATCCTAAAAATACCAATCCAAAAGTGACACCTTTTCAGCTCTCTGCAACTGTAGTCAGCTGTGCGATTCAGTACTGTGAAATTTGCTTTTGAACTATTTGTCTGTCTGTCGGCAATTTGATCCAGGATTGTTTGCCTGTCTGTCTGTGTGATTTAATTTAACCCTCATCTGTGCATGCTGCCACTGCTGTAAGTTTCTGGTGATCCTTGCAAATCTCAAAACTTTAAATGAGGTGTTATTTTGATTGTAATAAATTTAATTGAATCATTTGCCAAACAATTAAATGCTTTTAATAATTATACAGCCTAATCTCGTGCTGTATCTAAATCCAACATCCCTGATAAACAAAAGCTTGTAACAAAATCTCATTTATAACAATGTCCGACAAGATCATGGGGCCAGATCCTTGTGGAAACTATTCTTAGGTACCTGGAAAGTACGGATGTCCAACGTGGCTTCAATAAGGGCAAACCATGCCTGATAAATCTGGTGGCATTCTATGATGGGGTTACAGTGTAGAGCAAAAAAAGTGGAAGAGCAACTGACATCATCTATCTGGACTTGCACAAAGCATTTGAAACTATCCTTATCTCTAAATTGGAGAGGCAGGGGTTTGTCGGATGGACCATTCAGTGGATATGGAACTGGCTGGATGGTTGCAGTCAACAGCCCAGTGTCCAAGTGGAGATCAGTGACGAGTGGTATTCCACAGGTGTCGGTATTGGGACCAGCGCTTCTTGTTTAACATCTTCATTGGTAACAGGGACAGTGGGATCGAGTACACCCTCAGCAACTTTGCAAACAACAATAAGCTCTGTGGTGCAGTTGACATGCTGGAGGGAAGAGATGCCATACAGAGGGACCTTGTCCAGTTCTGAAGTCCCCGGTACAGGAAAGACAGGAAGCTACTGGAGCAAGTCCAGAGGAGTGTCACAAAGATCAAAGGACTGGAGCACCTCTCCTATGAAGGCAGGCTGGGAAACTTGGGGTTGTTCAATCCAGAGAAAAGAAGGCTCCAGGGAGACATTATTGCAGTAGCTGAAAGCGGCCTAAAGGAAAACTGTATAAGGACTGTTTACAAGGGCAGATAATGATAGGACAGAGGGTAATGGGCTTAAACTAAAAGATGGTAGATTTAGATTAAACATCAGGAAAAAAAATCTTCACTGTGAGGGTGGTGAGACACTGGCACAGGTTGCCCAGAGAAGTTGTGGCTGCCCCTTCCCTGGCAGTGTTTAAGGCCAGGTTGGATGGGGCTTTGACAACCTGGTCTAGTGGAGGGTGTCCCTGCCCATGGCAGAGGGGTTGGAACTAGATGATTTTTAAGATCTCTTCCAACCAAAACCATTCTGTGATTCGTGTTCTCAGAATGTCCTATATCCCCTCAGGTTTACAGTCCATTCATCTTCTGCCACAAAGATTACATGAAGAGATTCACCAAAGCTATAAACATCTTTTTGTCTCTGCTATAACTACTTTTTTATGCTTGAAATTCTGAAGAGATTATGAAGGATGAGGTACTCACACCTTTTCCCAGGAGTCAGGTTGTGCACTGTTTCAAAATGGATGGTGGCTCTGTGTTACGCTTCTTAAAGTTTGTTTAACAACAGTCAGGAAAGGCTGCTTCAAATTTTCTCATTAAGTGTTACTTTTGAGTGAAAGATTTTGTTCCTGTTTTGGTTTTAGATTTATGAAAGCCCTTCTGTGACAAACTTCTAAAACGTTGGTGGGGTTTTTTGTTGTTTGATCTCTCATTAAGTATATATAACCCAGCAGTTACGTTTTTATCTAGAGTGCATCATTGTTACTATTTCAATAACAAAGTTTCCATTTAAGTGGAATAATGTGTGCAAGAAAACAAATTAATTTTAAAAAACAGTTGTTGTAAATGCTACTATGAAAAGTAAATCCACCTTCAAATTATCTCCTTCACTAACATGAAGAGCTGCTTGAAATACTTTTACATATCTTCCTTATTTCCAGGAATTTTATACTTGATGGAGCCAGGACTGACGAAACAGTTTCTTCATTCAGGTTCATTTACATATACTCATGAGCCTGTAGTGCTCAGGAACTAGTGCTCAGGACCTAAGTTTCTTCGAAATGAATTCTTCATTGTAGACAGTATAAATGAGAGCAGCATAAGACAACTTAGATTTCTGCAGTCCCTCTCCAAATTGCAGAGGGAACCACAAAGGCTGTTTTGATTTGCTGATGTGTTCTATCTGCAAGACACTGTGGAATAAGGTTGGAAAATCAAAGCTGAGGGGGTCATTCTGTCAAGTTATCAATGTCTTTCTTTACTATAAGTCACAGCAAAGTTGTAACTAAAATCATCTGTAGAACTACTTTTAAAACTAAAAAGCTCCTATTGTGGTCAGCATTATGCTTTCATGAGTCATGGATTTTATCAGCATGTCCTTGTCTCATACTGAACTTTGCTAAGAAAACAGCTTTCTTTATCCTCCATTTAGGGTAGTACTATCAAGATCTATTGATTTCAGACTAGTTAGCAAAATAGGCAATAAATTTCTATCTTTAAAGATAACAGTCCCCCTTCCTAAAAGAATGTCCTATCATAGTTTATTGAATTAGGGCTTCACGGGCTGGATTCTTTCCCATAACACAGCTTCGTACAATCAATAACAGTATTTTAGATATTGAATTTATGATAAGAGAAGAAAACTAAATATTTTTATAAGATAAAAATTTTAGACAGAAAAATGCCTATGAATTGCTTGTTTTCGTTCCAGAATAGTAATTCCCTAGCTCTCCCATGTTATTGATGAGAAACAGAGGGAATGGTGCTTGAGGAAGGAGGCAACTGAATGACATAGCTTTTGGGAGAGCTACACTGTGAACTAAAGCGAAGGTCAGGGTTGTACCACCCGAGGATGCCAGCCCACAGTCCAGCTCTGCTAGACTATGATCCAGCACTGTGGTGGGCATGTGACAGTTTACCTGCTTGACATCAAATTATCTCAGTGGTTCCCTGCTGCAAGAACTTACAATTAACATGCTGATCTGTTATAAACTCACAACACATGACTTCCTTAGTAACACATTTACTGATATCTCTCGAATGAAATTCATTCATTTAACTAAATTTGAGTACTAGCTGACAGAAACTGAACATGAACAAGAGTTAAACTAGAACATTCTCTTTTTTAGTTCCATATTTATTTCATCTGTGACTGAATATGTTCCTGTTTTATTCCAGTTAGAGGTCAGCAAAAAATTCAGGGACGTTTCAAGTTCTGGATGAAAAATTGATATAATTTTGGACAAAATTCAGGTTTTTCCCCTCAGAATTTAATTCATTAATTTGGGACACAGTATGTAGAAGTATAAAAATAAAAACAGATAAGAGAAACATGTAGAATAAGAAAATGCCTCCAGTTATGAAAAAGAAAAAAGAAAGAGAAAAAAGAGAAAAAGATAAAAGAGAAAAAGGAGAAAATATAAAAGAGAAAAACGAGAAAAGAGAAAGAAAGAGAGAAAAAAGATCTAGCCTCTCAAATGCGGTCCCCACAATAGGCCTCGAAAGAAGACCAGAAGATCTTGTTCTTCTAAAGACTTTTTGTCTCTGTTATCTATGGTTCAGGGTTGGAATTAATTATGACAGCTTTTATTGCTACAATATTTTAAGGCTAAAAATAAAATGGAGAGTGTGCTATCATTTGCATTGCCTGAACTCTTTGGTGTCTTATTAATGAAATATTACTAGAACAGAAGTTCTAGCAACTCTAGTAACTTCACAGCAAAATGGAATAACTACTATCCTTCTTCTATGTCATGACACTGTCCAAAAAATTAAACCACTCTGTTTTCATAGCTCATGCTTGTTTAAATGTGTTTTTTATGAAACAGCTATAAATATGTCAACAACACTGGAAATTTATCCTGTTAGGAGTGATTTCCATGATCGATTTCAGCAGCAATATTTTTCACACTTTCAGCAACACGGCTTCTCTAAGGTTATTCTTACTGAACAAGAATACCATAACATCAGTGCTGAGCACATATAGAAAAGATAGAATGCAATTTAAAATTTGGCAGTCTCAGAAGGATTCCTCGGATTTGGAAAGGCGGGAGACAATTGACGCAGCCATTAATAGAGACGCATTGTTACAGTAGATGATCTTTAAAGCATATACTTAAAAGATCAGATCTGCTTACATCTCTGAATTATGTCATTATTTTTAAAATTTTATGGCAAGTAAGTGAGCTATCAGGGTGTCATAATATCACAGTCACTAAAATACAATAACACCCCAAAACCTAGATATATTCCCTTGTTATATAATCTGTAGAAATCTTTTAATAGAATAAATATAGCTGTTGCCCAGATTAAGACTTATTTGGATAACATCCAGCTCCCTGGAGCTCTAGTTAAGGAGTCCACTGCTCTGTTGGATCAGATTTCACAGGAAAAGGTTAAAGAGGCAATTGCCTCTTTAAATTATCAATGGTCCCCAGAGAAGAATTGCTTGGGGCTTATTTTTATGAAAATGTTCAGATCTATCAGCTGAGAGAAAATGTATCAAATACTGAAAATATGGTTTTGAAGAAAAGTTTAATGGCCTTTGAATAAATAGTAAGAAAATGGACCTGAGGTACATAAAACCAGGTTTTTTCTTGATATATACTAATTAAAGATCGTAGCATGATATTATTTAGGAGTTAATGAGGGGCAGACATACTTAAAGGACTGATTTGTCCACAAATTACTTATGAATCAGAACATTACATGGAGATTAAATTGAAATACCCCAGATTATGTTACTTGGGGAAAAAGTGCACAACTTTTTGGTTTGTTTTATTTTACACACCAATATACTAAACTGCTCAGCACTCTAAGCAATCCACAATATGTTGTGGCTGACCTAGAAATCCCTTAACATCATTTGAAATATACTGCAGCCCAATGACATGCATAGTAACTGAGGTGTACACTAACCACAGACCTGTGGAAAACCAATCCAGCAAAAGTTATCATAAAATCCCAAACTGACACATTTCTTCAGTATTCTTGACCTCCACATTTCTGGTGTTCAGTAAAACCCCAAGATAAACTTTTTATGTGCTCTGTGTTTATTCTGGTCTTACATTCTTCACAAGGTACCTTCTATCGCTTCCCATCAGAGACAGGATGCTAGGCTGTAGAGGCTTTTGATTTGAACAAGCATGGCCAGTCTTATGTTAGTTGGAGACTGGAGACTACTGCAATACCACTGAGACTATTGGCACTGCACTTGCAAGATACTTACCATAGAAATAGGAGTATGAGAGATATTTTTTCTCTAGAGTATTTCATTGATGATTTTAAGAATGTTTCCACAAACCAAAGCAACTCCCAAGACAGAAATATAAAATACTTTCTGTCAGCTGATAAAAATAATAGTTAAATGTATGGTCCTTCTGGACAAGATGCAGTTTTATGTTGTCTTCACAGTATTCATCCTCTTTGGGTACTTCTTTTTAAATTTTAGGATATTTCTTAAAATTCTGTATAAGGAAAAGGCGGAGAAGAATCTTTCTAAAAATCTGCACTGATCTTCATTACTCTGTGAGGTGCTAAATTTAATACCGCATGTGCACAAGCCATTTTGCTGGTAGTCCTGCTTCTTGATCTATGCTAGAACAGGCAGATACTAGCAGGTGTGCAGCCATGTCTTCTGTGAACAGAGCTGCACAGATACATGACATCAATGAACAGACACTCATCTCTGCCTGCTGAGGATTTATTTAGCTTTCAGCTCTGTGTACAGATGAACACAGACTTACCCCTTGACATTTTTATTTCATCTACTCTGTTACATCTTATTTAGATGAATTTTGCATTTTTAATATATCTTTTAATATCTCTAACTGAATCCTCCACCTCCCCTCCCCTATTTTTCTCATTTTTGTTTTCTTTATGATTTTGCCTTTATCGTCTATTCCAGTTTCTCATGACTCATGTAATTTTCATTACATTGCCAGATCCGAAAACAGTGAGAAATCTGTCAAGGACGGATGTAAATGAAATGTAATAGAGGAACATTTGAGATTTATTTTAGCAATCTGTGTGATATTAAAGAGATAAGAAGGGAAAAGAGGATGCTTGTTTAATATATATAGAGAGACAATACCACCAAAAGTGGAAAGCAATATATAAAGACAATCTATTCCCCTAAACATAGTCTGCTCAGATTAGCATGTTCAATCAAACCTTTACTACCTGTAACATTGTGCCAGATGTGACATTTTTAAAAATGGATAGGTGAGATTTGTTCATGAAAATCCTCTGCAGTTATTGACATTATTATTTATTCAGGAAAATTTATACTCTTGGTTCTTTATTAAAGTAAGTAAAAAGCACAAATCTTGGCTTGAAGATTTTATGATGCTGAGCTCTTCTGCATTAAATCAAGTGGGTAGAATTCTGCCAGACAGAGACATGCTGATGTTAGTGTGTCTCCACATGAAGCCAGGAATTTGCTGCTATAGGCAACTTGCAAGGTCAGTCCTTTCTTAAAATTCCAACATAATAAATTAAATAAACCATTGTGCTTGTTTCAATGGAGTAAAAGAGAACACATCACACTTACACATATATTTCAACATCTATTAATTTAAAAATACAATGTTTTCTAAAAACAGATGTATTTGTTTGTTGCAGCTGCATTTTGCTGTCAGATGCCATATTCTGTTCTCTTCTTGCAAATTAAGTTGTGGTGCTTGCACTGTTCAGCGGGTGCTTATAGCCCAGGAGTTTGACAGAGGCCAGTTTCCTTCATACAAGAATTTTAATTGCTCACAACTATGTAACACAACAGTCACCAGAGCAAAGCCCAAGCCAGAGCTCAGCAGAGTTCCTCACAGCAGGAAATGATTCAGGAAAGACATGAAAGTCTGGGAGAAAGCATAGCTGGGAAAAGGGGAGAGAACAGAGCACGTGAAATGAGCAGATCAGCAAGCACATGTGGAATGATTTGGCAGCAAAGACTTAACATGCTGAATCAGATGGCAGGTCCATTACCAACACAGACAGCAGAGGAACAAATGAATCATTAGGAAGCATATGAAGTGTGGGGGCTTGAAAAGCAAAATTTCAGCTACAGAGTACCTGATGTTGAAGTTACAAAGCTGTATATGATCAGCAGAATGAGGACTGGGCATGAGTGAAACTAATTCCTTTGAAAATCTTGGTTATTACTCTTAAATAAACTTCTCTCTGTTAAAGCAAAAAAAAAACCCCAAACCCCATCTTTTGTCAACTCCTCTATCTGTGGTTCTAAGTGTCTCTGGTTCCTGCTAATAATGCGGGCGTGGATATATACTACTGAATTAGGCTGAAGACACACAGGAGAAGGAAAGACAGTGCTAGGATACAAAGAACTAAAAGATAGTAACAGAATAATAGGTTTTGGTTTGTGAAGAAAAAAAAAAGCAGAGAGCCATCATCCTCCCTTTCTGAAGCCCACAGAGATATCAGTAGATTTAAAGCAAATATGTTTTCTGCAACCCTGCTGTATTTTATACATTGCTATATGTGTAGAATAGGGAAGCTCCTAGATACATATTAAATGTGAATATTTGCATTTGTTTCAAGTTTGGCTTTGTGGTTACAAGGAATCCAAATTACTAGGTTTGTGTCACACTGACTCAGCAATGTGACAAGATTAGAAATCCCGTTGATATTCTACAGTAATGTAATCCTATCACACTCTTCTATTTATTTTCTTCTGAATGCCTTTTTCATTTTGCATGCTGTATTGTATACTGATGATGAAGCTTCTGAACAAACGATAAATTATCAGACTCTAAGGTACAGGTATCTCTCTCAACCATGATAAAGGCATTTTTCCTGCTTCCATTATGAATTTGTCAGTTTCTATGTTCAATAAAATTATCAGGAATTCAAAGCACTTGATACCTACATCATACCTATTTGAAGATATTTTGAAGGTGCAAAGTTAGGCATCACAACCAGTCTGCTGTAGCAAGTCTGGACGTGGAAGCCTGCATTTCTCAAATATCTATTTACGTGCTTTGTCATCACAACAACCATGTCAGTCAACTCTCATACACCATCTGAATACAGACTAAGTGACTCTCAGTCGCTCTGTGTTGCATGATGCACCTCACTCAGCTTGTCATGTAAGAGTTAGGTATCTTTCTCAAGCCAGTTATCTTTGCCAATACAGAGAAATAAGCACACTAGCAGAACGGGTGCAACTATTTTCAGTAATTATTTTGATAACATGAACTGTCATCTGATAGTGCTTGTCTTCCTCCAGCAGTTGCACTGGAAGCTGAAGAGACTGACTTGGACTTGACTCCCAATTACAGTTAATTAAAATTTACCAAAATAAGACCCACTAATATTGACAGCAATTGCAAGCAAAATTTAATCTCCAGATTTCCCCCCAATCAAGTTACTAAAGAGCAGTTCTTCTAACAACCCTACTCAAAAGAAGGGAAAATAAAGAAGAAAAGACAGGTTTCCTAAATTTGAATGTTTTATGCTGCTCCTCTACAGATCACCAGTAAAGAGTTTGTCTACCTGTGGCAATAAAGTAACTAGAATAAAAATATCACAAATATTTGCAGGCATCGCTCTCAGATCAGTAGTTTTACCTGCCCTATTCTAACAGCTTTTAAGGTGAAATAGACTGAAAGACTGGCTGGTCTGGTACAGTGTCTACAAGCAACGTCAAGCCTACTTTACAAATAATATTGCATAGGCTGTCACATCCATCTAATTTCAGTTTTAGAACAGCAACAAAATGTGGAGAATGTTTCTTTCTTTTTGTTTTGTTTTTGAGGTTACTTTCTCTAGCTCCACATTTTTTTGTAGATTTATACTTTTCCTAACACTTAACATTTCAGTAGCATAATGATTCTTTAATATTGCGCTTCAAAACACTAATGAAGTTCCTTAGGTGGAGGAGGCTTCTTAGAAAATCAGGGATGAATTTTTAGAGGCTACAAGACTGTAAACAGACTTTGAACCTTTATGAGTTGCACATCAAATTCTCCCATGCAGTGCTCTGAACTCCTACCTATCATGCCATACAATTCCATGAAGTTCTGAGCATTATAAGTCTCTCAATCCTCTGCTTAAAAAAAATCAGTTCCCCCCCCAAATTTCCCATGTGCTAGCTCATACATGGTATGTTCAATGATTTCCTTTGAACTTCAGAGACTTTGGAAATAGTCCATGCTAAAAAAATATCCTTACAGTGAAGAGCTAATCATTATCCCACAGTTATCAGATCATTTACATTTTCCTCTCTAGAGCTTTTATTTCAGTTAGTTGGTAAAGCTAACTCCTTGAAATTTGTAAACATCCCCATCGAAAGTATCACTGCCCCACCAAGCTTAACCCATCATTTTCTCAGGAGATGGGAGAAAATTTATAGCTGTATACATGCTTATTCTACTTTCCAATTTATATTCAAATCCTTTTCGCCCTTCACGAGATATTTTTAATCAGGACTTTGCACAGCACAATAATTAAACCAAAGAGATAATTTTGGCAAAACTAAAGGAAGGCACGCTTTTAATAACTTTCAGGAGTACTGCAAGATGTTTGCAGGGAAGTTCCTCTTCACCAAAAGTGCAAAATAATCTTAAATTGTTTTCCTTGATAATACATATTATATGGGAAATGGATTTATAGTGGAAAATGTGTAGATAAAATATAATACATATTCGTGAAAAATAGTGGTTCTTGTGTGCAGCAAGCAACAAATTTTGTTTGTTTCAATGCAAAGTTTCCCTTATCAGATAATCTGATGGATGTGTAAATAATCTGAAGCAAAAGGCCTTGTGCAGCCAAAGAGAATGACATCACAATAAGGCTATTATGACTCATGTTAGGTTCAGGGTATCTCTCCTACTGAGTTTCTCATGGTCATCCTTTCCTCTTTATTTCTGTCAGCTGAGCGCATACAGCATTTTCTTGCTGTCATTAAAAAGCCAGATCAGGACAACAGTTGTCAAGTTTATGCTGCCTGACAATCTTCATTTCTCACCTTCTTGACATACTGATTTTCCTGCTCTGACAACCACATTTCTATATTTTCTATGAAGGATTTTGTACTTGAGATGTTTTAAAATTAAAACATTCAATATTTGACAATGTTATTTGAAATCTCCTCAAGTCTTATGTTTACCCAAGATGTAAATCAAGACAGTTTTGATTTTAAATCAATTTGGGGCTTTTAAGTAGTGCTATTTTTTACAGTAATTTTTCATCATTCAGGTACCATCTTATCAAATCTGTCAGTGTGGCAAAAATGTTTTCTTGCTGCATTTCCCCCTCCGTACTCTTTTAATGTGGTCATACCTGGCCAGAGGCCATATGATCTTCAAGACAACTCATAACTTACCTCATATGAGGGAAGCAGAAATAAAATGAAGTGACTAGATTTGCTGCATGCTATTAAGAGCAATTATAGTGATTGGAATCGGGGCAGAAACTAAAAACTTGCAGTGTCCTATTAAAACCTAGCTACTAATCTGCTTCCCACAAAAATATACCTTATAAATAAAATGAGCTTTCCAAGTAAATATTCTTAGGGAAGGAGAATTTAAGTGTGTAGAAAGGAAGATAGAAGACTGAACTCTGCACAGGGAGGTCTGACACACAGTGCAGTTAAGTACCCTTTTCCCACTGGGAACATCTGAACTAATATATAGCCTTGATGTTTTCCCTTCCAACACTCTTAAACTTAGTAGAATTGATGCTGGACACGTGCAAGTGAATGGATATTTCAGGCCTGCAAGTTATTTCTAAGTTTATCGATAACATAACCAGCAAAACCCCTCTGAACATTAATGCACTATAAATTACCTCCCAAGAATCTTTAAGCTTCAAGGCTATACCAAAGGTGAAAATGTAGCACTAGGGAGGTATATCTGCTTTCAGAGTGCTCTTTCAGAACCAGAATCCATTGCTTCAGTACCCATCCCATGACAGGAGCAATGGGAGATCTGAACTTGCAGATCATAGCTTATTATAGCACACCATAATCTCAAGCACTATATTTGCACAAATTTCAGCTTGTTTTACTTGGAACACAGTAAAGAAATATGTGACCTTCAGCCCTGAAACTGCCCCTGTGAAGGAGCAGTAATTGCTTTCTCCCACTTAAAACAAATAGCTGGTATTTTGCTGGGAATCTTTAATAGTTTTACAGAACAGATTTGGTAAGTGCTAATTACTATCCTTTGTATAATCCTATCTGATTTCTTTAAGCTTCCTTCTCAGAAAATAAAGATGCATTACAGCTTTGCTGGAGAATCTGAGCATTTATTCTATCCACTTACTTGAAAAGCAAATTCATTTTATTGCTGCATTACTGACTAGCAACTAAATATTACCTGGAAATTCAGTTCTGTGGATACCCATGCATTCTCTAGAGTTAACAAAACACATTCTTTAACAAACTACAAGCAACAGCTTTTTACTTGTTACTGTCTCTATCAAAGCTTCTTACCTCTTTCTTTAAAAAATGTCAGTTACTATAAAAGGGAAAATATGAAATATTAGCCAGCTAACTAACAGTTAGTTAAATATGAAATTAGCCAGCTAACTAACAGTAGTGTTTGTAATTCTTACATAGGCATTTCACCTTCTTTTCATCTGGTGTGATGTATCCATATCCATATCTTTGGTCTAAATCAAATCTAATTGAGTTAGTCTGGGTGTGCCTATGCTTCACCCACTACAGTAAACCTAATTTCTGAAAATACTTTATTCTATCAGCAGTCCTGAAGAAAAAAAGATGTATGTTATCTCCAACTGTTGTGAAAAAGGAAAGCAATTATTACTGTCCTAAGGATATCAGAAGAAAAAGGGAGAAATAAAAATTCATCTCCTACAGACTCAAATACCTTACTGAGAATGAAGCTTAGTAGGAAACTCAATGGGCTGTTAACACATGTATTGCAGTAACACCTGTGTGTATCTATTTATTTTTAAGATTCCTTTATACTAACCTATGTGTGTAACCTCCTTGTATATGCACATAGGAAAAGGAGTGATCATTGCCATCAAAGAAGCTGACCTTTAATACAAACTACCTACAGGAGTTTCAACACTCTGGAAAAAGTGAGATGAGAAGACACAGAAATAAAAAAGAAGCTATTGTACAACATGGTGGTGGGATGATGCAACAGCATCATTAGTGCAAAATGAATGAAGGAAAAAAGGTCCCTCAGCAAAAGTCTCTTGAGCAGATTTACTATTTTAGGCATTGATGTCTGCTACCCAGAGAAGCTCACCTCATTTCCTGCAGGAGTTTCTTCCACTATTAGTAATGACAATGAAGACGGTCACCTCAAAGGAATCTTTTCGGGCTATGCAGCCCAAATAATGAAGCAGAAAATGAGACTAAGAGTTGAAAACAAACAAGCAAGTGAACAAAATCCTTACAAATAAAAGCCTGAGCTTTTAAATTCTGCTGCAGTTAAGGGCCTGTGAGTAGTAAAACACAAGGATATTGATTGCTGCACTTCCAGTGTTCTGAATCATAATCAAACCCAGACACATCTTGAAGTACAAAATTACATCAACAACTTTAGTGAAAATTCCCTTAATGGTAACTTCTATACTACAGTATTCCAGTGCCAAACAGTTCTAATTTAAAGTACGTACCAAATCCCCAGCATTGCTGTCAGTATAGGAATGCATAATTAAAGTCACTGAAACAGCATTACTTCCATCCCCACATCAGTGCCACTTTGTGTCCCCAGAACATCTGGCATTTATGATACATAATTAGAAAGGGACACAGAAATGTGTAATACGCTTTAAAAGTAACGTAGTTACAGCATCAACTGTGGAAGGACTCCATACTTTTTTCCTTCAAAGAGCCAGTGAAATATTAATTAATTCTTAGGATCCTGAGAGACAGTCAAGTAATCTAGTCACTTTGCACAGAAAGCTTGCTGGAGGGTAGTGTAGCCTGTGCTGTATTTTTTGATATTTTTTCCTTGGGCCTTATCCTCACAAAACTAAATGTAATAGCAGGATCCCTAAAGGTAGTTCTTTCACTTTGAAAAACATACAGGATAGAAATGTGAAGGTCTTAATGCACAGGAATGTCCTATTTTTCTCTGTCGTCTTCCCCTTCACTCCTTTCCAACTTGAGCAATAATGTCTTACTGGATTAAATACAGGAGAATGAATTAGAAGGCAAATGTTTGACTATTATATTTATGTTAATAATAAAAATCAGTGTTTCCTAAAACATTTTCCCTCTGAGAAATCATGAACAGTTTGTCACAGGTTTCACTTTCATAGGCTTTGAGCCTCAAACAAGATCATTAGATGATATGAAAACCTCAAATATAATAGTACAAAAACTTTGGATTACCTGGAACATGCAATTGGGAGATAAAATTCAGAGTAATGTCCAGAAGATAGCATATCTGTACCATTTCCATAGACCTTTTTGTGGACTTTCAGTGGCAGGATACTGACCACATCTTTCTATCTATAACTAGAATTCCTGCAACTTACTTCATTCCATACCCTCCTAAAGACACTGACCTAGGAGCATCATATGCTAATTGTGGTTATATTTATCATTGTTTTCTTAAGAATGCATCAGATCTCATTGTTTCTGAGTACACACAATGAACTTCACTTAAGTCCAATACTGATCTCTTGCCAGCTGCAAGGCTGACTGACAATAGGAAGTCAAAACCCGCTCTTTTCTGCAGTGACACCTCATAGAGGTATACTTGCATGGCAGGTCACTGAATTTGGTGGGTCCTAATACATAATAGAATTATATGCTTTTAAACATTAGCAGCAGCTTGGATGTCCATCACCCTTTCCACTGTTAACTATATAAAAACATACACCTACATATAATCCAAAGTAGTGGTGTGGTGTGAAGTGTCCTTTATGGTTCATGGCAAGAGATTTATCACTCTTACAGGTTGGTGGGATGGAAACAACTCTGAAGTCGCCTACCACCCTGTCTCACCTGGGGAGTACCCTGGAAAACAGTGTCTGAAAACCACTTACATTATCTTTCATGGTTGTGACTGATGAGATTAATCTCACCTTTCTCTGTGTTAAAACTCTACAGAAATATCCCAGAGAAGAAATGATCTTTCTCTTTCTATGAACATTCTTGTCACTGGTAGTTAAAGATACTACTGGTTTTAGTTGAGGAATAAAGGCAGCTAATCTAAAGCAGCTCAGAAGATAATTCCATATCTAGCCTTTTTGGACAAATTTACAAAATAAATCAGAATACAGCTAATATAGGGACAATACTTGTTCAGCTTTGAAGCATATTAATAACAGAAGTTATAGTATAAAACAAACAAAAAATACTCCTTTTAATTACTTTCCATTTGGGGGGGGGGGAACCAAAAAACAATTATGTTACCATGCTTAGCTGTTGCTTCACAGATTCACTTACTTGAATTTTACCTCACATTTTCTTCACCTGGGAAATCAAGTCATGTGTTCATAAATATTGTTTTATAACACAGAAAAGACAGGACATTTTTTTACACACAGTCACAGAAAAAACACCAGCTGGACAAGCACTAAAATTCTTTCTAAATGTGTCACTCTAAATAGCAGTCACACAATTTTCTCCACCTGGTTTATCTTTAAACTAATTAAAAAGTACTAACATGGGAAAATAACCTATACTTGTCATTTTTCTTTAATGTTTTTTTCTGCCTGTTGAACAAAAGTGAAAGGTAAAACCCAGTATTATACTAGCAACACACACACACACAAATTAAAAATTATATATATACATATATACAAATATATATATATAAGTTCACTTGTCTTCATAAAGGTTGTTATAAACCAAATTTTCTATTGCTATGTAATCTGTAAGAGGGAATATTCTCTTTGAGAATGGGATACAAGTTTTTTCCATAGTGCTGCTACACACACACAACTAAAAAGCAACTCATATTTGAGGAAAAAGATTTGCAATTGAGGGGGTCTCCTACCAGCAATGTAAGATCCTAACCTTCAACACTTTAAGTCATCTGCACTGTTTTTAGGCAGATGTTGAGGTAATATTTGCATTTCAACATATCAGTTCAGGCTCAGCGACTTCAGTACCATTCCCTCAGGTTCAAATGAGTGAAAAGTGTTGTTCCAAATCAGGTGTCTGCAAAACACCATGTAAACAGACTCAACAAGTTTCCTCACTCTCTCTCTGCCTCAGCATGTCATGCACAAGCAGCCTGCTCTGTGCTGAAGAGCAAAACAAGAAGCAGTCAAGCAGCAAGGGAAGGGCAGCAGTTGCAGGTGCATTGCACTGCATGAAGTCAGTGAGCAGTGTTAGAAATTAAGCCCAAAAAATTTGGTGTGTGACAGTGCTGTCAGAGTGCAGGGTGTAGCTTGTTAGGTTGGCTGGTAGACAGACTGCATTTTATTTTTTTTTACCATATGAAGATGAATTTTCTTGCAGGTTAAAAATATTTTCCTGACAATTAATTGAAAAATTACATAGCTCACTTTCTCTGAGCTTCTTATTCCCGTGCCAGAAAAACATCTGGAGAAACTCCCTAACAGTACAGTTTGGTAAGAATAAATAAGACAATGTGTGAGTGAGATATGCAGGATTACCTTTCTTCCCCAACTAAAGTGGCAAAAGACTCCAATTTGTATTTTGTCTCCATACTAAAATAGTAATGAAGCCACCAACTCTCTCATAAAAGGATATCACTCAATTGGACATTTGCTTAAACTGAGTACTGTCAAGCCAATTGCAGAATTATAATTGGCAAGCTTAATTTTGTCATGCAGCTGGCATTTAGAGAAATTGCAGAACCATTATTCCTATTAAATGCTGTGAGAGTTTTGGAGTTCCTAGATGTTATAAATGCATAGGAAAATGTGGATCAGGAAGCAGTAATTAACGTCAGACACTTACATCTGAGGGTTGAAGACTGGAACCTCACTGTATTCTGCTTTTTAAGTTGGTTGTGACTTTTACTCTGCTTGTTAATTTCTTCCCATTTTGCATAAAATTATAATTTTAACTTAACACACATTATTGTTTAAAAGCTTATCATGCACCTATTTGATCTAAACACTGCTTACTGTACTAACACATTAATTATTTGTGACTTTGTTTTCCATTTACTTTGCGGTAACATTCTACTTTAAATTGCCTAGGAGACACTCTAACTTGAGCTGATATCACTTAAGGAGAATTTTCTAAGATTACTTACAGGACAGCACACTAATAAAAATATTTATTTTCTGGTCACAATTACTCTATTTAAAATATGAATCTCTCTTATTTCTCTGTATTTCCTGTTGATAGACCTTGCCTTTCATTTAATTCCCCATTTCCGTACTCCTCTAAGTTTTATGTGCCTTCTCAAACAGCTAACCTACTGCATTCCAAAGAGTTCCCTAGGAGATTAGATAACCTTAGCTTGTAAACAAAATATTTTTTATCAAACCTTCCAGGACTACCAGGCAAAAATGGGACAGCTAGCTGTCAAAAGCAACTTTATTTTACAGATACACACTATACTGAGTCTGGTTGGGAAGGAGTTGTATTTATTCATGGCAGCCCATACAGTGGGCTGTGGTTTGCATGTGTGACTGAAACAACAGTATTTTATTGATGACTGAACAGTGCTTGCACAGTATCAATGCATTCTCTCTCTTTCTCACTTTGTTCCCACAGCGAGTAGGTTGAGGGTCTTTAAGATTTCATAATTTCATTATTTATCAAGGCATTTGCCTTGGTATAACTTACAATTCATTCCAACTGGTGAATTTTTATTCAAATGTATTTATGTTATTGTTTTGTTTCTTTATACTTTCTCATGGCATTGATTTCAACAGGAGGCTTTCTTCAACTTCAGGCTGTGTTAATTAATGGCCATTTGAGTTATCATGGACCTATAATCATGAAATTGTTTTCCCTTGTCACTGAAAAACTGGTGTAATACCTAGCTCCAAGTTTTTAAATGGTACCAATTTACACATGAGCTAGATACCATGATCGTGTGTACGTTCACTGAGTGTTTGTGGATTCATTGATATGTGGGTTTAGTGTGAAGAAGACAGAAGAATTCTATACATGTAATACAAATGAAGGCACATAACTGAATAATAATTTGGGGTTATGTGTGTATAAATACATATAAATGGATTTATTAAATACCCATAGCTGCTAAATCACTGCTTAAAGTATTTTTAGTTCACTGCAAGTTCAGCTAGTGGGACACCTGTTAAAAGTATAACTTTATGTTCAGTTTCATCAGCTCCACTAATTTTAGATATCTAGAAACTGATGACACCATAATAAGCTAATTCTCTAAGGCCTCTTCGTAAATTCTGGTGAGGATTTAAAAATATGAAAGGATAATTCAGGCCATTCAAAAGCAAAATAAGTAGAGGTGACACAAGTTCCCCTAGAAGAGCTTTTCTCATTACTAACATACACTAGATACCATAAGGCTGAAGTTAGAGAAAACAAATACCACTCCAAGTCAGCTCTTCATTTTCAGAACCTGCAGATTTGGTCTTTCGAGTGGTTGTAAAGTGGTGTAAGAGAAGCATCACATTATGTCTTCAGGTTTAGGCAGTAGAAATTTAGAATTGCTATAATTTGGGCTGTACCTGTGACCCAAATCATGACTGTAATCATGAACACACAAATAAGTACCTACCCCATACCTTGACTCAGACAACAGCCAACTAGACATGCCAGGTGGAATTTTCCATTGTCTCAGGTGGGAATATCCACATACCTAATCACAGGGGTTGGAAGGGACCTCAAGAGATCGTCAAGTCCAACCCCCCTGCCAAAGCAGGTTCCCTAGGAGGGATTGCACAGATAGGCGTCCAGCTGGGTCTTGAATATCTCCAAAGATGGAGACTCCACAATCCCCCTGGGCAGCCCGTCCCAGTGCTCTGTCACCCTCACCGTGAAAAAGTTATTACACATATTGGTATGGAACTTCCTGTGCTCCAACTTGCAGCCATTGCCCCTTGTCCTGTCCCCACAGACAACTGAAAAAAGGCTGGCCATTTCCCTCTGTGTCCCACATTTAAGATATTTATAAGGAATGATAAGCACTTGCCTGAGTGCTTTGTTGGATCAGGGCCAAACTATTTTCTGATTTTCCCGGTGGCTTCTTTACCTGTACTCCACCTTTGCTGAATGGACTTTTAGGGGATTTTTTGGGAGGGGAAAAAGAAATGTCGTTTCTCTTCAGCAAATAAAAATTCTGCATCTTCTGAGAGCAGTTCACTTCAAGTAGCCACCCATTCCTCTGCTCACTGTTCCTTTTTCTAAAGAAATAAAGGGATGTAGTAATAAAATATGTTAATGGTCTGACATAACAGCCATTGAAATCAGTGGGAGTTTCTCCTTTGACTTAACCGGTTTTGAATTGGGTTCTAAAATGTTAAATTCGGGGAATAGCAATTAAAGTGTTATCTGATCAATAGTCAAAAGATCAGAATGTTTATAATGTATTAATTCTAGTGAAAAAAATGGCACAATAACTGTTTTCTTGTCTAAAATGCATTATTCTTAGCCTCTGTGATATAAAAAACTCCAATAATCAGCACATACATATACAGATATACAAAACACACAACTGCATATAGTAATTAAAAATTAAATTATGATTCAACAGATGTAATGAGATGTAAGTATTAATAACCTCATTAAAAAGTCTGATGAATACAAAAGCTCTCCCATTATAATTACTCTCAGAAAGAAAAGAAGTATTGTTAATCTGCTGAGCAGCTGATGACACAGAAAATTATAAATAATAGAAACATTGCACAAATTAATTCTAGATTAGAAGGACAGAATAGTTTGTATTTAATAATAGGAAGACCATTTTTAGCAAAGAATAGGCATGATGTTCTGTTGGAGACTGTTTTAATTATTAGACTCCTTTTCTCTCCCATGATGCTCAATTTTTTTAAAAAGAATTAATCTCTCTCTAATAACAAGTCTAAATGAATCTAGATACTGGCCAGCAACATCATCTGAATACTACTGAAAGGTCTTTCATAAAGTTTTTAGGCTGTGAAAGACCAGCAGGAGACTTTTCAAAATGCAGGCTCACACAGAAAACAACTTCTTGTACAATTTTAGCCAACAGAGTTTGTGACATTTGGATTGGTTTCGTATGTATAATTAGTGAATATTACAATGGTTAAGCTAATTCTGAAGACAGACTAGGGTTTTATTATTAGTCTGAGATACTTATATGTAGAGGCATAGCTGCTGGAATAGGAACCTAAAAAGGCTTGGCTACCATTATTTATCATATTTGGCAAAGAAAATTCATCACTGCTGTATCATGCACTGCCAGCATACTCTGCATTTGGCACTTTCAGTAAGTGACATAAATATTTGTATCCCCATCATCACCTTCCCATGTCTTTTAGTAACACAGTAAATCTGGCACATGCTAAACATAATTTGCATGTAGACTCCAGGCAATGGTCTAATATACAAGTTTATCTTTGTCTTGAATTAGCATCATTATTTCTGTTTAGTTACCGGTTCCTTGAAGAGTCAAACTGAGACAATTGCTTATATTAATCATGGCAAGAAATGCTAAGACAGCCCATAGGAGAACCATTTTTTAGTTATTGGCTTTTCGTACAAGCTGTATTGGCAAAGTCATTTCACAAGTTTAATGGATGATTCCAGCTTGTAAAACGTATTGGTCAAGGTAGGTCATATAGTGTAGTATTTACAGAAATGGAACCAGACAGGTTCAGTGACTAGAGTAGTTAAATAATAATGAAAAAAGGGGTCAATGTTTATCTTTGCTTTTTATGCCCTTTTAAATAAAAAAAAATGTTTATACAAATATTTTTGTGCCATAGGAAATTTAATGCTTTAAGGCAGTCAAAAGATCAGGCTTTAATTACTACAATCCCCTCTGGTCAAGTTACATTATGTTGTAATTTGTAATTGATAAAACCCATCATCACAAGCTTAATGTACCTGATGAAGATTGAAGGTGTGCCATCATGAAGGTTGGAACTATTTGTGTCCAAAAACAGGGCAGTAGCAGTAAAGGAGTTAGTAAGGAAAAAATCCATTAATTTTAAAATAAAAGACATTTATAGAGGAAGCTTTCAGCTAGTAACTATCTATCAGAATTGAATCCAGGAGTCTGCTTTTATGTCAAGGATGATTTGGGTTTTCTAGTGTAAGACGTGCTTATGAATGCAAATTTACTATCATGAAAATAAAATATTGAAATTCACATGTTGTCATGTAAAGCTAAGATGTTAACAATAAAAGGTATTTTGGGGTCTAACTGACAGCACCTTTGATTAACTATTCAAAATTTCCATTTTGAATTAGGATTTGTTTCTTCACCATTGGTAAAGGGCATTGAGTACCCACTAAGCCTGAACACTTTGCTGTCTCCCCTGAAGGGTTTAGCTTTAATCTGTCATTGATTTAAAGTCCACTGATGTTGTTGGTTATTTCCATATAGACAGGTGCAGAGACATATATGATCTTACCCATACATTGATCCACCAGAAACAAGCCAGCTCAGTCAGGCATTCTCACTGTACCATGCTGAATCTATTAAGTCTTTAGGGAGGTGTCAGTTTATTATTTATTATACTGCCTTCTGGCTCAGCTACCCAGATGGTCAAAGATGTGCCCAGTGACATCTGGGAGTCTTAGACAGTGATAAACTTGGAGGAGGGTACCAGAACTAGCTTCAGCCTATGAGCAAAATACCTGAGGAATACTCCTTTAAGGTAAGAGTCTTCCCCTTGCTACTCCTGACCAGTGTAATTATATCTAGCAAAGCAAGATATTTTCATGCAACTTGTAAGAAAATACTAGCATAGAAAAGATTATTTCTACAGCATTTAGGTATTACATTTTGAGAACCTAGCAGAAAAGCACACAAAACACTCTAAGATAATGTTCATTACACAGTAGAGTAAGTTATCACATTGACAATTAATGAAATAAAGCTCTGGAGTTTATGGGAAAGCAAGCTGTGCTTGTGATAAAAAAGAATGAACAGAATAATATCACATTAGGATGCTCTTCCAATGCAGAAGTTACTTCACAACAAAGTGAAAAGACTGCCAACAAGGCTTTCAAAGTTAAATAAATCTACTTGCATTTGCCGTTCTAATTTAGCAGGTCAGTATTTCAAAGAAACCCTGTAGATAAACAAGCTGGCAGGAAAATGAGAGACGTAGTCACAGAGAAAAGAATGAGAAAGACATTTGGGCCTGAATTACACTTGGCTTTTACAAGTTGTGAGTAATGTTAATAAAAATTACGGCTGCAACAATGATGACTCTCTGTTATAATACATACTGTCAGGAGCAGCCTCTTCAGTGACCTCTGGTAATATGATTCTGCTGGTGGATGCCTGAGAACTTGCTGAGGGAAGCAAGTTAGAGCTGCAGAAATGGCAAGCCATTCCTCATTCCCCAAACAGGAATCTGGCACTGAACTGGAGATCCAAAAACTACAACACACATAGGGAAGAAAAAAAAAGAAAAAAAAAGGAAAACCTTTTCTTTTTCCTACATGAGAGGAACACACTTCCATTCCATGGGACATAAGGGTCATGATAGCACATAACCAGAGAGCCTTTGTTTAACAGATCGATGACTGTTCTTTTGACTCTGTAAAAATGTCTTTTGTCCACAGGAAAACTGCTGAATGAACAAAGCGATTGGAAAAAGCATTGCCTTTTACATGCTTGAAGCAAACACAGTAATTTATTGCTCATATCTTTTGTTATACCTTCTTCAGCAATAGTACTCTATATTTCATTTTCAGCCCACCTATAAAAGTACAAATGCAGCAATTATCTACAAGCAATTGCTAGAGAAATATAGCATATAATTACAACAGCAAAAAGCAACTAAATTTGCAGTTCTGACGGAGTTTGGTTTTATAATTTCAATAACACTTTAAAAAGAAAAAAAAGACAGATGCTTACCTTAGCCACTAATCCTGGAGAAAATGTTTTTTATCAGAGTAATACACAATAAAAAGTAACTAATCATTAACACTCCACCAGTCTAGTTGCTAGAATCAGTAACTATCAATTTCCTAGGGTTTCTACCTAATAGAAACTGTATTTGTCACTTCATTTGTTCCTGAAGTACAGCAAAGTAGTCAAAGAAGCTGTGTTTATGTGTAAAAGAGTCAGCTCCCTGCTGTGAACAGGCTGTTTCCTGACTATTACAGTAAATATTAAATCTAATCATTGTTTAAAAAAAAATTTCATTTTAATTTTTTTGTACTGCTTCTTTTCCTTCTCCTTTCCTTCTCACAAAAAACTTGAGGAAAGTATTATTAGTTCTAAATTCTTCTGGGTGTGGCTGAGATAAGAGTTAATTTTCTTCCAGCAGCTGGTATAGCACTGTGCTTTGAATTTATGTTTTGAATAATATTGATAACACACTGATTTTTTAGTAGTTGCTAGGTAGTTTTATTGTTTACACCAAGTCAAGGACTTCAACTTCTCACACCCTGCCAGTAGCACAAGGAGCAGGGAGAGCACAGACAGGACAGCTGACTTGGACCGGTCAAAGGGATCTTCCATACCGTAAAACCTCGTGTCTCCTCCCCATCCCCACTGCAGGGGTAGGGTTGAGACAGCAGCTGCCTGGTGCTTAGTTACTGGCTGGGGTTAAACCACAACATAAATGAATGTGGAGACTAAGGTATGTGGATAATAGTTTAATCATTTTTTGTATCTCATCCACTTTTTTTCCACCACGTCTTGTCTTTCTTTCTTGCACTTAAACTATTCCACTAAAATTTTTCACTTAGAACTAAAGAAGACAATCAGATGTAACTGAAAGGTTGGATTTTTTTCCAATAGTCTTAGCAAATTTCAATTATTTTGAAATTTACCTAACATTTACAAGCAATTTTAAAATAAATATTTAAAGTTAAATTTTAAAAAATCACTTTAGATTAAAAATATTTTAAGTACTTAAAAGTTTCCATTAGGTTCTCAAATCTGGAGTCTTTTTTGTGTATAATGTGAAACAATAAAGTATCAAAGCCCACCATTTAGTGACATTTGTCACATCTGTAATTTCCTGGACTAACCAAAGTGTGGCGACCAGATCATTTTATCACAGCCTCCATCAATTTTTGTCTCTTCTGGTCTTGCTGATAAACCAAATAACATTATTTTGGGGGGAGGATCTATACAGAAATTGAAAATTAAAAAAAAAGCTACTTGCATGTGCAGAGGAAACTTAACTAAGGCCATGGAACCTTCCTAAATAGTCCTTGACCATGTAACACAATAAAATTTTTCAGGTGTCTCTTCCAAACTCTTATTCTGGCTTTGAAATGCTATAGCTCTTTGTATAACTCCTGGTGATAAATATTCTGAGCACTACAGCTGGAAACTAGACCATATAACCAATTGCTGGGCATGGATTTCCACATGCGTAATGACAATTGTCAGTGAAAAATACATTGCTCAGGCATAGTACTTAAAGTCCTTTTGAATTATTTTTATTTTGTTGAAGAGAAAGAGCTTCCAGCTTTCCCATGGAGGTTAGTGTCTTTATTACCAGCAGTATTATCAGTCACACCTATTACTTCAGTATTTAAAGGCCCAAACACACACATACAAAAAAAATTTACTCATTTGACTACAGAAGGAACTGTAAGAGCCCCAAATGATGTATGCTCTCTCTAATCTAAATGAACAAGACAGTTGCCAGGAGTAAAAAGAGAACAGAATGATGGCAGTCACATCACAACACTTCAGAGTTTGAAGTCTGTAATCCTTGGAAAAATAATCCCCAGGAGTTCTGTGAGAAGCTAAACAGAATAAAATGTAAAGGAAAATAGTACGAAGTTAACAAAGCAGGGATGGAAATGGAACCAAGGCAAAAGAAAATCTGAGGGAGAACCAAGAAAAATGGATAGAAAAATCAATTCAGAATTGCAGGAGTTTTTAATTTGCAAACATAATTTTCTATATGCATTTCCAAATCCAATCCCTTCCATTCTTTCAGTGTGTTAGAGCTAAAAGACAAGGAGAGCACACAGAAAACAGGAAGATTGCTTCAGATATTCCATGGTTTTCTTTTGAGGACTTCCACGTAGGGAAGCAGCAGCAACGAGATCATATGTTGGAATTATTAGGAAGGGAAGCCCATTAGGTTAATTTTTTGTACTTTTTTGGATAAAAAGAGCTCTGACTACTAGATTATTTCCCTAGTCTGATCCTGGCTAATATTACTATAATCTTACAAATACTTACTTACTAGTAAGTATTATAATACTTAAGTTAATAGACTAGTTAGATACATACACAAAATGGAACGACGCTACAGGCATCTGGTCACATATCCTTTAATATCCAGTAAGACTCATCCACCACTATTGAGCCCATATGGAAGAGGACTCATTGCCGGAGAGTTTCACTGCTGTTAGGGAAGGCAAGGTTTCAGGCTTCACAGAGTCTCAGCGAAATTTACTACCTGTAAATTTACTACCTGTAAATTTGAGCTATGGTCTCCATTACCTGACACATACCCCAGGCTAAGATTCTCCATGACATGGTCACACAACCAAAGCACAAGGCAATGAGAGACCTAGAAAAATGTGCACTGTCCACATGTGTAAAATATGCACACATATAACAAACTGGAAATTCAGTGCCCTTGCTCCCACATGAGAAATACTCAGCATTTTTTCAAGAACATGAGTAAATTAAATAAGTAACATTGTTTTTCAAATGAGCCGTGAGCATGGGAAACATTTTTTTCAGAGTTTAAATTCTATTAAGTAGCTGAGGAATAAGTACCTTGGTTTCCCATGCATTTTGACTGGGGTGTAAATGTCCATCTTATACTTGAGTAAATTGCCTTATACTGTCTTTGCAGTCAATGGAGAGAGGCTGGCCTTTCTAGGGCACAATTTATCTCATCTTAAAATAGATGTCTAAAGCAGGTCAGACAAATTGTGACCTTGCAGTGCCTTTTACTCCCCACTGACTATAAAAAGCATGACTAGCTCAGATGTACACGTCTACACTGTAGACACTTACAGGTAGGTGATAAATTCCACTCTGTATGATTTATGATGAACTGACTTGGATGGTCAAGGAGGGATGAGTTCCAACTGATACTTTTTTCCCAACTCCAAAGCTGGGTCATTTATAGAATTTCTCTGCAAAATGGATACCATTATGTATTCTAAGAGATTCAACTCATAGTATAGCCTTAAGTGCTGTTGCACTTACACAGACGTTCAGCCCTTACTTACTCATAGAACCAGAGGAAATGTGGTCAACTACGAGACCTTTTGAAGCCTTCCTTGGCAGATCTGATTGAATAAACTCATAGATTCAACAGTTATTAGGGGAAGACGAATAGATACAAATACATTTAGGATTGCTACATAAGTGTCTGAGGGAAACCATGATAAAAGTTCAAAACAAAATTAGCAACATGGATTCTTAACCTTCCATTTAGCCATAATTAATTTAAATGAGATATAATAGCATAAATTCCAACTCCTTTTACACAACTGAGTCTTTTCTTTGTGATTAAAATATCTCATACTGATCCCACTGAAACCAAGCTAGTATTAAATATGAATAAGAGTTTCATTATTCAGCAACACGCTTCTCACTGTACATTTTTGCCTGATAAACTGTAAGATTTCTGCTGTTCAGGGACTGCCCTTGATTTCTTGTTACCTTTCCAAGTATATCATCTATGTAACTGCCATACATAAATGATAGAAAGAGCAGTGTTATTTGCACAGAGAGAATAATAAAATCACTGTAGTTTAAGCAAATATCTTCTTAAGTAGGGAAATGTCTTCTTAAGTAATGGTCATTCTGCATTTTAATATTTTACACTTTCCAAATTTGTACTGAAAGACTGAACTTTGATTTGTTTCAGGCTCCGGTCATATTGCACAAGGATGGATGCTATTTGAAAATAACTGTTAGGTCAAATGTCTGGTATTTCACTTGCTTCTTTTTTCTAGCTTCTGAGAGAAGCAGCAATATTCTGCTAATAATATTGCCATAAAGGAGAAAAACCTGGACGTTCTCAAAACGTTAGACCCAAGAACCACTGAATGCATTGAAAAATCATAGAAACATAGCATCAAAGAATATTCTGGCTTGAAAAGGACCCACAGGGATCATCAAGCCCAAGTACTGGCTCCATGCAGAGACAGCCAAACCAGAGCATGTGACTGAGTGCATTGTCCAGACACTTGAACTCAGCCAGGCTTGGTGCTGTGACCACTTCCCAGGGGAGTCTCTTCCAGTGCCTGAGCACCTTCTCAGGAAAGAATCTCTTCCTAATTTCCAACCTACACCTCCCACAGCACAGCTTCATGCTGTTCCCTCAGATTCTATCAATGGTCACCAAAGAGAGGAGATCGGTGCCTGCCCCTTTGCTCCCCCTCATCAGGAAGCCACAGACCACAATGAGGTCTCCCCTCAGCCTCCTCTTCTCCAAGCTGAACAAACCAAGGGACTTCAGCCTCTCCTCAAAACACTTCCCGTCCAGACCCTTCACCATTCTCATTGCCTTCCAACAGCTTTGTGTCCCTCTTGTACTGTGGTGCCCAAAACTGCACACAGTACTCAAGGTGAGGCTGCACCAGCACAGTGTAGAGCAGGAAAATCACCTCCCTGGACCGGCTGGCAATGCCATTCTTGATGCACCCCAGGATATGGTTGGCCTCCCTGGCTGCCTGGTCACACTGTCAGCTCATGCTTAACTTGCTGTTGACCAAGACCCCCAAATCCGTCTCAGCATCTGATACCCTAGTCTGTATGCACAGCCAGGGTTGCCCCTTCCCATGTGCAGAACCCAGCACTTACCCTTGCTAAACTTCATGATGTTGGTGGTTGCCCAGCTCTTTAATCTGTCCAGGTCCCTCTGCAAAATTTCACATTAGATTAAATTTACTTTGATTTTGGCCCTTATAGAAACCATTCTCTATTTAAGGGTGAAATAAAAATATTTTTTTGTGTGTTTCTTCATGCACTTTAAAGCATATTTTCTACTTCTTAATCTGTAATTCCTGTGCTTTATGTTAACCTTAACATAATATCTGGTTTCTTTGTGATAGACTAGTCCTTTATAATATAAAATCTCAAAAGGAAAGTGAAAAAAAAATCTATTTTTTAAAAAGTTATACTTTATTTCAAATACCAGAAGTTATCTATTATATTAGTCTGAGTCAAATTACTTTATTATGATAGTCTGACTATAGAGTAGCAAGAATGAGAATAATGCAAATTTTGTTTTAAAATTCCTGTAAGGCAATAACTCTCATTTTCATCCAGTTTATTTAGCCTCACACAATATGGAATCACCATAAGGACACTTTTCCTTACAGGAATGTTTAAATGTTTTATGGCACTGAATAGGGATAAGAGATGCCTCTATAGTCTCCAAATCTATTCTTTGAATGTCATAGGTCTTGTTATTCTATGATCCTTTCAGAAAAGAAGCAATTCAGGTAGGCAAGATACCTAGAATATAACTGGGAGCACAGAAGATTACGTGGTGGAAACAAGTCAGAGTCATGATTACATCAGTGTTTGACATAAGAAGGCTTTGCTTTCTTAACAGCCTTAGATGAATTCTCTACCTGAGGTTTGGACTATTTTCTATACATTTGCTAAAATGCTGTTTGTATAAATTAAATTACACAAAGAACACCCTGTATCCTATTAAGACATTAAAATCTTGTTTTGTATTCAGGTCCATAGTCCTGTACATGACATAGTCTTGTACTCAGTTTGAAAGGTTTCAATAGGCTTTTTTGTTTTAGAATTATGTCCTGTAAATATAAAACTGAATTCATAAGTAGGATATTTATCAAAAAGAAATTAAAAAAAAGAGGGTCTGACACTTGATGATTAAACATACTGCTTGCAGGACTGGAAGAGGTGTTCATAAGATAATAATTGATTGCTAATTTTAAAATATAAAAAATATTCATTAACTATACATTTTTAACTTTAAAACAGTTGCATTTATTCTATTCGAAAAATGCACATAATTGAACATGAATTTAGTTTTAATTGGTTCCCCAGTGAACATCTCTATGCCATTTTGTCTTTCAAAACTTTGGCCAATTTCAAACAAAATACTTGTACCGTCAAATCAGCCAGAGGCATGATGCTGCCTTTGATAGACAGCTATGCCAGTAGCTCTCTTTTAATACGATAGGGATAATTTTGTTGGTATAGATAATTTTGCTCGGTGTAGGTGGCAGCCTCAGGCACAAATAGTACAAATGAGCGCTTGAAGTCCCATGCTTTGAGTAACCCCAGAGGTACAGCTAATCAGATACTTCCCTACATCACGAGATCACATAACAACTGCTCTGAAGTATCTGTCCAGTAACAAAAGAGAGGTAAATAATTCAGTCATTTATTCGAGTTTAAGACAAATTACATTTTGTGTGTGCCTCAAAAAAGATTTTTCTCACAGTGATTAAATTAAATGATAAGTGTTGCCTTTGTGTATATTATCAGCAGTGCCCACAGTACTGCTTTGGAAGAAGCTCCTATACAGGAAGGTTACCAAGTAAAAACAGTGGAACTGGGGATCTGTTTTACAGTCATGAGTGGGACAGTTTGAGACTGAGGGAGGTGAGTTACAGAAAGCTTCTGGGGTAAAATTGGAACACAGTTCTGTGCAACCAGGAAAAGGAAATATGTGCCCGTGTCAGTGAACAATCAGGATTCTTCCTTGGAGCTTTCTACAGTTACAAGAAATTAGCTATTCTAGTAATAGGGCTGTTCTTCTGGTCTAAGCAATGTCCATGCTAGGATGATATTGCCTGTATAATGTATGACATCCCTGTAAATCCTTTCATTTTGCAAAAGACCACCTGAGTTTCTACAAGAGTATTTTTTTCATTTTTATTACTAAAAAAAAATAATACTAATTCCTAAAAGTCAGTAAAACTCAAAAAAAAAAAAAGCAAAAGAACTGCCCTTTGACAAGAGACACAGACCAATAATCAACAGAAAACTTGTATTAATTCTACACAAGTTGACCAACACAAGAAATTGCATCCTCAGTAACTGAAATCCATGGCAGAGGAGGAAATCAACCCCTGGTCTTCAGAATTAGAGGCTAGCTTCTAAGTCACTTGATTATTTTCTTGTTCTAGTGTAGTTTTATGCAATGGGGACCTCTAAGTACCAGATCACTCAGGGACCCTGGAATTTCCTGTGGCTTTCAGCCCTCTACAGAGTTCAAAGAGAATTGTGCTATAAATACTTCACAGCTTTCACAGTTGTCCAAGAACCAGTCTTCTTGAAGGAGAAAGTTAGAGACCATTATGACTTAACCCCAGATGGTAAATAAGCACCATGGGAGCTCCTTCCTCACTTCTCCCACCCACAAAGGGATGGGAAGGAGAATGGAAAAAAAAATTCTCAAAAGGAAGGCTCTTTTTTCTTCACAGTAACTTACTACTTCCTCCTCAGCTATCAGCACATGCAGCATTTCCTGAAGGAGTAGTTTAATACTGATTATTTTCCTTATAAGAATTATGTAGGAAAGATATACAACACAAAGTTCAATTGGAGCACCTGAGTTGAGAAATCCAGTGGCTAATGTCACCACAAGTACTCATTCACTGAGGTCTTGATCCAAATTTCACTGGATCTAGTGGAACTATAACTTTGATAACTGGAAATCATATCCACATGGAATTTGAGCAAGCTGAAAGCATGCAGCATACAAAAGTACTGTCTTCCAAAACTACAAGATGTAACAAATATTCCAGGTAGAGAGATGCTATGTAATTAAAATTCCTGTGGGTGACTGATAACAACTCCATAAGAAGAAGTTAGTACTGTTCTTGCAGAAACACATAGGTACTAACATTTCAGATCATATTGGGGCTTGGAACTCTATGATCCTTGGGGTCCATTCCAACCCAGACCATTCTATGATTCTATAATTCTATGATATTGCCATTTTCAGGACTTCAGTTGTAAGGCAAAAGAATGTCTATCGGTGGCTAAAAACCACTTTGCACCAGAAAACAGTAACAAAAACTGCAGAATTGGGAAAAGTCTCTTATTTATTTCTTTATCTTTTGCAGATAGATATTCTGTTAAGGATACATACGGTCATCACTAAATGGTTACATTTTAGCCTGGTTTTAGTTGGTTGCAATACAGTGAAACCCTTAAGCAAAGTTAGTTTACTATCCTTGTCCTGGTTTCAGCTGAGATAATTTTGTTTCCAGTAGCTGCCAGGACTTCTCAGTTTTCATGAGTGAACAAGCTGAGACAGCATAGACAGGACAGCTGACCCAGATGGGCCAAAGGGATGTTCCCTACCATAGAACGTCATGATCCTGATATAACTGGGTAAGCTAGCAAGGAGGCAGGATCACTGCTTGGAAACATACTGGGCATTGGCTTGTTTTTTATTCTTTGTGATGAGCAATTTTATTATTATTATTATTATTATCATCATCATCAACATCATCATCACTGTTGTTTTTCTCTTCCTTTGTTATCCAATTAAACTGTCTTTATTTCAACCCATGAGACTTTTTTCTATCCTTCTTCCTAACCCCCTTGCAAGGGAAGGGCAGAGCAAGTGGTTGTGTGATGCTTAATTCCCACCTGGGGTTAAGCCACAACATGAAAAAAAAATCAAAGATTTTATCATTCTTCAAGACAAGAACTTCAATTTCCTATCAGAAACTAAGCTTGGCATACAGCAATGGTATTAGTAACAAACATAAATGCAAATAAGAGTTAACAAACAAAACCAAAGTAATGAATTTTCTTATTCAAAATATTAATTTTAATTTTAGTTTTGTGGTGTGATGGGTATTTAGGAGCATATTCTAATGTTCTTGTTCTAGTTAGACCTTGCATAAACACGAAGGTCTCTGGTTGATAGAAAGACTCATACTGATGACAAAGGACTTCATATCAGAAATGTAGACCTTAATTCAGCAAAGCTTATAAGTATTTTTTAAATATTAGTTCATGTGTTGATTTCTTTAATAAATAGGGACAGAGTTAAGCAAGTATGCCAGTACCTTCATGATGTGAACTCCTAATGCAAACATGCTGAAAACTTCCATACAGAAAGATTTAATTTTTGGCTATGGAATTCATGAATTAATAAATCTTTTTGGCTTTCTTTTATTGTCTCAATGCATCTTTTTTTCATTACCCAGTCAGTAGAGTTCCACCTTGCAATTCTTCATATCAACCCGTGGATACCAAAGATGCATAATATATGGTACAAGCATTTTTCTTCCAGCAGTGGGTGGTCTGATTCCTTAATCAAGCTGACTTTTTGTATTAAAAGGCTTAGTTCAGCTTTTGCTTTTAGAAAATTTATTTTACTCTGCTTGACTACATTTATTTTAAAGTCTGTGTATGCATGCATGCATGGCTCAGTGCCTAGTAACTGCATTATGTAGCCAGGAACATTTCAGTGTTTCTATCACAATTCCTTGCTTCTTTAGATTTATCTCAAGGCAATAAAAATTCGCTCAACTCTGAAAACAAGGCTTCTGTGCTCTAACATACTTTGTTTCATCCAGTAAAAAAAAAAAGTTCAGTTTCAGTAATAAAATTGTAAGGACATAAAGAGAAAGAAAGAAAGTGAGAACAACTTCCCACAGAGCCTGTGTTATTTTTGTCTTTTTAACATCAATTTTTCAGATCATTACTTACTATCGAAGTACATTAATGCCTAGATAGTTCCAAAGGAAAATGCAATTTAAAAGGTTTATGACATCTATAATACATCTAATTGTTGCACAGGGTCCTCTTTTTTTGGTTTTGCTTTAAATAAAAATACTCTCATTTTTTTAGGTAGGATATACTTTTTGACCTGTTAGAAGAGTTATATTTTTCTCTTCAAAAAACGTTTGTATGAACTCTGTCTTATGTTTTGGTTTTCTCAAACATTTTAATACATGGTACTACAGCTGTGTGTCAAAACAAAATGGAAACAAAACAGAGGTCAGGAGTCAAGAGTTTAAAGATCCTAGACATCTCAATAAAGCTCAAAAAGAATACGTTATTTTGAAATTACTCCTTTTCTGCATCAGCATGAAACTGAGCAAAGTCAAACTTTGATAAGAGTTTTCTTTTCATGTTGGAATAATAAATAGATGAGTAATCATTTTGCATGACAGACAGCTAACATCAAGTCCTAGCTGGGAATATGAATCTAAGCTCCCCATGTGTTACAAAAGAAAGTGGTTATTAATTTTATGTCATGAGATTAATGTCTTTAGGCTTTTCAGTTTGAACTATGCCACTCTGTATTTAGTTAATTGCAGCCAAGAATGAATTTGCATTTCCCACCTCTATATTGACTATTTTCTTATTTAGTTTGTTTGATCATTGGGGATATGTAAGATTTCTTGGCTTTGAATCTGCCACACTATGACTACAATGAGAACCAGCATAAAGGAAAACTCTGACACCTTTGTTTCAACAGGGATTTTTCTTCTGAACTAAAATTCTTTTTTGGTCATTCATGATTGAAATCCATTCATTAGAGAGTATGTAAGCACCCTGAAGAGAGCAGATTTTATCAGAGCAGGGTGCCATCAGAGATTAACTGCAAACATGCACACAATGTCAATGTCATCATAATACAAAAGTCTGTCCTACACATAAAATTGCTGGTAATTCAGATAAGGACAGAAACCCCATGGGTAGAACATACAGATGATACTCCAGAACACTTCTTAAAAGCTGTGACTTTTTTGAGTACAAATCAATTTCTGATGAGATTTTTGCACATCATTCCTTCTCCCTGGTTTGTTTTTTCTTACAGAGGATATATACATAGTGTGGCTAGCATGATTAGGGAAGTGATAGTCCCCATGTACTTAGCATTTGTGAGGCTGCACCTCAAATGCTGTGGTCAGCTTTGAGTTCCTTACTACAAGAAATACATTGAGATGGTGGAGCATGTCCAAAAAAGAGAAAAAAAAAGCTGGTGAAGGGTCTGGAAAACATGTCTTATTAGGAGCAGCTGAGGGAACTGAGGTTGTTTAGCCTGGAGAAAAAGAGGCTGAGGGGAGACCTTATAGCTCTCTACAATGAGATTGTGGTTAGGTGGGTGTTGGTCTCCTCTCCCAAATAACAAGTGACAGAACAAGAGGATTAGATTGGATATTAGGAAAATTTCTTTGCTGAAAGGGTTGTCAAGCATTGAAACAGGCTGGCAAGAGAAGTGGTTGAATCACCATGCCTGAAAGTATCTTAAAGATGTGTAGGTGTGCTTAGGAAAATGGTTTTGTGGCAGACTTGGCAGTGCTAGGTTGATGTGTGGACTTGATGATCTTAAAGGTCTTCTCCAACCACAACAATTCTGATTCTATGATTGTATATGTTCTTTATCTTTAATTATTCATAACTTAAATTTGGTAAATTGTTAGTAGAAACAGAGAAGTGTCAATATTGGTTTTGTCAGGAGCAGCTGACCAGTAAATGGGGAAATAATATGTGTCAAGACAGGGTATTTTTCTGAACAGAGACAGCATTGCTTTGCTATACTCACTGCATTTACACACTTCATATGCTATACTAGCGACATGGAATGAAGTCCATATGATTCTTCTTCCAGGATAGAACTCTAGCAGAGCTATTTAGTGGCTAAGAAGATTTTTGCATGAAGTCCAGCTATTTTTAGGTCATGGTCTTGTTTCTTCCTTGCTAATCTTATGATTGAGGCTCAACATTTCATCATTCACAATGTAAAAATTGCTTGCAATTTAGAGCTGCAATGTGAGCAAAGGTCAACAGGTTCAGGCAATGGAGCATAGGTAAGCTTTGAGTCTCTTCTGAGAGATGAGACATCTGTATCAGCTGAGAGCAACACAGCTGAAGAGAATCAATGTGTCAGCTACCATTCAAGTGAGACAAGTTATTGCCACATCTTGGTTGATAAAGGTGTTTATAAGAAGTCCTTCTCTGCTGGATAGGAGCAAGAAGTTTTCAGAAATGACAGGTTGATCTCAGTCTCATAATTGTAAGGCTGTTCTTCCTGAAACAGAAGTGCTTTCAAAGAGCTAGAGGATCTGTACTGGAACATAGCTGCTAGCAGATGTGTAGCAGTGCAATGGGATATCTTATTAAATTGTCTCTGAGATACACACAGATGTGGAAGTGATGTAACATGTCTAAAGCTTTTTTGGTAGCTGAAGCAGTGAATGCTATGAGTGAGCTATGTGATTTCAGTCATGTATATGTGCAGGCATATCCTTAGATAATTCTACAGACAGAAAGGACTAGACATTGAAAGTCCATGCAAGGTCATTCACTATAACTCAGAAATGATCAAGGTTAACTTAAACAATCTCTACATAGTATGTTTGACGAGTAAAGAATTTTGCTCTGTTTCAGTCATTCTAATATACTGTTTCTGAAGGTTGGCCTTGCTGCTTCATTCTAATATTGCTTCACTTTCACTCAATTCCTAGTAAAAATATATACTCATTCTCTTCTCTTTCCGAATACTTGTTAAAAACAAATTGCTTTAAAATCTTTCCAAGATGATCAGCCAGTGTTTGCACTCTTTCTTCTCATTCTGTCAGTAAGTTTCATAATTCTTCACATGCATAAACAAATTTCCTGAAATGTGGAGCTTTGGATCTGGATTTTGTCATGAAGAGAACCAGGAGGGACAGTGTCTCCTTCCATCTCTCAGAACTTTTCTCTAAATCAAATTTTGAATGAATAGATAAATCTAGCCAACTGCAGTCTTCAGGTTTGTTGCAGCTTGCTGTGGTTTTAAAGAGATGTAGCCCTGTTGAATCACAGTAGCGGAAATCAGGACAGATGTGGTGACAGAAGTCAATAGGATAGATCATTGCACATTTGATATCTAGTTCAGTTGCTGCCAATGCTAATAGTGTCACATTTATGCACATTACAGGGACAAATATTCAAAGATCTTATCTGAATGATGCAGAATGCCTCCTCTGAGCTCCTTGTGATTTTGAAAAATTAGGGTTATAATACGATCCTGTGACATCCCAAAAAGTAACTTTGTTTCTGTTACAAAATTTTATATATTCATTTAGCTGATGTATTACACTGATAAATCCCATTTTTATTTCATTCTATGTTATGGTATACTGTTGTAAAGACTTTATTGGAGTGCTCTATTTGTTTTGGCTTGATGGATCGAAAAATTGTTTGCATTGTGCAGGTCTGTTCATTTAACAGGTATTCATTTAAATGGGTAATAAGATACAAGGGTTGTGTAATGAGATGGAAAATTGCTAACCACATATTAGGTGATTACAGTGTTTTTTGTCCAAATCAATTTTGGCAGAAAATAATAAATCTAGAAAATGGACTTGGAACCTACATTTCAGTTTGGTAATCAGTAGGTCACTCTTGTGAAAATATTCTCCCATTTGTCCTTGTTTAATGGGGAAAGAAGCCATTGTCTTATTTAATAGCAATTTCATAGTTAGATACAGGAGCCATATGAAAAGGGATATGAACTCCCCCAGACATAAAGTCATGACTTCTCTCTTTTTTGTCTATTGAATATTCTCTATTAAGATTTTTGCTGGTCACATCCTGAAAAAAAATAGCCTCCATAATTGCCAAGAAAAAGGACAGAAGCAGAAGCTGTATATGTGGTTAGGACACTAGGAAGACAGCTCAAGCATGGATTTACCAGAGAAGGCTTGGGTCTTACTTTCCTCAGCCTTGCTATGGTCTCCCAGTATGGGTCTCCCTCACACTTTGGCAGGAGTCCATGTCAGAAAGAAGTTTTGGTCCTAGTCTCAGAACTCATGTGTTGGCAGCAATGTGGAGGAGAGAATCAGAGGATATTGGAGCCTTTCCTTGTCTGAAGCGCACTGAGGAAAACTATCACACTCTTCTCAAGTCAGAAATCTCATTCCCTGCATCCTCTGTGACCAGTGTCACCCTATTTTGTGTTGACTTGGCTGGTTTGGGTTTTTTTTTAGAACTTCATGTTCATCCACCTAGGGTTTAGCACAAACCAAGGTTCTGAACTGTCTGTGTAGCATGTCCAGGAAGTCATTATCCGTTCCTTGTGTCCACAGAACAATAAATCTGATGTAGTCAGGCCACAATGGAGGACCAGTGAATTGCCATGGTAGAAGCTGCAAAGA
Organism: Gallinula chloropus; assembly: GCF_964237585.1. Taxonomy (NCBI): domain Eukaryota; kingdom Metazoa; phylum Chordata; class Aves; order Gruiformes; family Rallidae; genus Gallinula; species Gallinula chloropus. The sequence continues at coordinate 41,595,626 of NC_140085.1, read as the reverse complement.
GCCTGACTAAGCCTGTATTCATGCTGTGTGAATCAGTATCCAGAGACCTAAGATGAAGTCTAGGGGCTAAGAGCTATCTGTCAATAGAATAACTAACAGCTACATGGAGATATGCATCAGTTGTCTAATACTTCTCAACTCTTATTGTGAGGGGATCTTCTAAACTATTGCAAAGCAAAGTAAAAAGTCAAAATTAAGTAATTTCTGAATATTTTTGTTTAAGTCTAGTCTAAAAGAATAGAATCTCCTTAAATGATCATTTACAGCTCAAAAGCCTTTTTGGAAGCTGTGTCTTTTCCCAGCCCCAGAGCTACTAATTGCAAAGTTACAGCTGTGATGTACTACAAGACTGTGAAGCAATTTCAGTGCTAATAAATTAAATATGCTTCTGACCTTTCTCCAGCACTGAAGCCAGCTAACCTAGAAAGACTGGCACCCATACTGTTAGTCTTCCCATGCAGAACACTCTGATAATATCCACTGGGAATAATCATTGGACTCTGATAACTCCCAAACTGTACCCATGAATTGGTTTGCCCAGGCCAAAACTGAAAAAAGAATTATACTAATAATTCATCAATATAGACAATTGAATACCACTGTGATGAATGTTGCGTGACATTGTTGAACTTAGTAACATAAGCATAGTATGATTGTACATACTCACTTACTATATGTAAAATGTCAGATATATGAGTAGGTTTTCATGTTACCAAGGGCTAGCCACAATAACCAGGACAAAGCAGAATTAACAGTTTGTTCAGTCACCCACTGAAAAGACATGCAATAGCCTTATAAATACGTGGGTTTTTTTAAACAAGAGGGTCCTGCACTAGATCTGTGAGAAACAAGAGCTACTGTAAAGCAAACATGAATAATTACATTTATCATTAATTGCAACATAATTATTACTTGAGCAAGATCAGGGTCTGTCCTTTACCATTACCCAAATCTTTGCCATTACTAGTACATTGCCCCATGTCACTTACTCTGAGGAACCATCTGTTCTTTAGTTTCAGTTCATGCCATTGACAGGTGTGTTATTTATGGTCCAATACCATTAATCTAGTGTTGGGCCCTGACTTGGAATAATCTCCATGCAGGTGGATGTCTGTATTTGCCCAAAACCCTATTAAAGCTTCTAAAGTTTCACAGGATGACAAGACTCAGACAACATGCAGCTCATTCCGAGCTTGGGGATGTAGCATGGTCTCAGAATTACATTTAAATAGAATTGGTTTTTCTCTGCTTCTATTTTAAGATTTTTGTTTATCATTGTGCTTCTCTAAGTGAAAAACAAAACAAGTCTTGCTCTGAATCTGGCATGGAAAAAATGCTCTTTCCTCCAAAAATCATACCTTCTAAGCATCTCAATTCCTTATGTAAATTGAATTGGACAGGAAGGTCAGTTAGCAGTGAAATAACATTATTTAAAAGTAAATCCCCATCATGCACTGGAGCTATCCATTAGGGAAATATTAGCGAGATACAAATTTATGTTTCCCAGCTTGCAGCTTCAGACTGTCTATTTTAATATTTTTCATATGCCACTGGTTATCTGGAGTGGATTTAATATTCTGCAATACCACATTTTATGTTATCTCTCTGGTCCTCTTTGTCTTGCTTTCCATTTACTACTCCATGCTATCATTTGGTTGCATGAAGGAGCTTGGCTATTACTCTGTTGTTCCATTTCTGCTGCCAGAATAGTTTGATCAATACAGCTTGCAAAAAAATTAGATCATAAAATGCAGTGCATTTAACAGATTTTTTTCTGGTTGTTTTAAGAACTTTCACTTCAAATACAAGAACTATAAGTGGCCTGCACCCCACTTTTGCTTTTTAGTATATTTTTTCAGACTATTAAATATAAAATACAGATGAACAGTTAGCTCATCCTTGAAGAAACACATTGAGTTTTAAGTTTTTTAATGCTACTGTATAAATCTAAATTTCAAGATATTTTCAGTTCCAACATGAAGTGTACAAGATAATGCATCAGAGCTAACATTTGATTTAGTACCTGACTAGCTACAGTATTTCTCCATCAATAAAAGGGCAACAATATACAAGAGAGTTGTGGTGGTTTCACTTTCTGCAGACTCTACAGGGTAACAAGCTTTTATGTTGTATATAACAGAGTTCACATTTCTATTACTGAAATTATTATCCCATAACACCTCACCAGGGTGTCTTTCTAATGACATTTTTTATGCAAAATGTTTGATTTTGGCAACAAGACCTATTCACACCTTTATAACAACTTATGCATAGTTAAATGAACAATTGTTCCTAGCACACAGTCAGTAACCTAATCATTTTAATCTTAATAACCAGCAGAGGAAACTCACAAGCAGTGATTATACACTGTGGGCTGCTTTCCATTCACTTTGGAGATTTCCATAATAAAGCTCTGCCTGGAATCAGAGCAATTCTCCACTCCTGAGGGCTACTGGCTAGAGAATCTCATTTTTTAAGTATTTGAAAGGAGAATTATTATTTTCCCTCAAATAAAGTAGGCCTGAGCATTTAATAGAATCAAAACTATTAAACTAAAATGCACCGGTGGAAAGGGTAACTTAGGAAGCTACCACTAGTTTTCCTCAAGCAAGTTGATTTCTCTCCAGAAGCACATCCTAGCCGATTTGTAAAGATCACTTGTCACTTCAGATTTCTGTCTAACTGCAAGGTTGGATTTTTTTTTTCCCAATTAATATTGAAAATGTATAAAATACACGGATGTTTAAAATAGCATGTTTGCAGTTCCCAATAATAGTCTATGGTACATCTGAGGTGTAAGGACTATGGGTTTGGTTTCAAATATTTTTCCTGAATATAGTTCCGCAAAAAAATATCAGCAAAGAAAATAAGAAATAAACAGTGCTTAAACTTACACAGAATACCTTCACCTCTAGAAATCATCTTCTTCATACTTTTACCCAAATGACTCCTCTAGTGCATTCTGTTCAGAACCAAATGAAATGCTCGTTGATTAGAGAGATATTTGGTCAAATACAAAACATCTTGTTGTTCGAACATGGGATTAATAAAGCCCATTTTCTTATGTATTCCTGCCCTATGTCACCACGAGAGTTATGCCATCTGTGGCCTCAGTGACTTTCCTTCTTTGGTATTTATTGTTCCTTCTTACCCACATTTCTTAATGACTCCATCAGCTATTCTCTTCCCTGAACGTGCCTGGCAGTGCAGCTAGATGAAAAGTGATGCCAGTAAGGCATCAGTTAGCACCTGTGTTAGCATGCTGGTTAGCACCTGTGCTAACTGGCCAGTAAGGTTTTGCACAGCTGGCTGAAGAGAGGATGAACTTTGTTGGGTTGACTTGAATGGGATCATCCCATTCCAGCCCCCCTGCCATGGGCAGGAACACCCTCCACTAAACCACATTGTCCAAAGCCCCATCCAACTTGGACCTGAACACTTTTCTGGAAAAACTTTTCCAGTGCCTCACCACCCTCACAGTAAAGAATTTCTTCCTAATATTTAATTTAAATCTACCCTTTTTTAGTTTAAACCCATTACTCTTTGTCCTATCACCACACACACCCTGATAAACAGCCCTTTCCACCTTTTCTGTAGGCCCCCTTTAGGTATTGAAAGGCTGCAATAATGGAACCTTCTTTTCTCCAGGCTGAACAACCCCATGTTTCCATGTCTTTCCTGGACTGGTGACCCCAGAACTGGACACAGTACTCCAGGTAGGATATCATGAGAGCAAAGTAAAGGGGGATAGTCACCCCCTTCATTTGCTGATCATACTACTTTTGATGCAGGATACAGTTGGCTTTCTGGCCTTTCTGTTTCTCATGTTGAGCTTTACATCGATAAACATCCCCAAGTCCTCCTCCTCTAAATCCATTCTACGCCCAGCCTGTAGTTGTGCTTGGGATTGTGACAAGCCAATGTGCAGAACCCAATGGCTTTATTGAACCTCATGTGGTTCTCATGAGCCCTCTTCAATCCTGTCAAGGTCCCTCTGGATGGCATCCCTTCCCTCCAGCATGTCAGCCGTAGCACACTGCTTGGTGTCATCAGGTAACTTGCTGAGGGTGTGCTTGATCCCACCATCCATGTCTCCAACAAAGATGTTAAACAGTGCCATCCAGCCAACTCCTTATCCTTTGAGTGGTCCATCCATCAAATCCATGACTCTCCAATTCAGAGACCAGGATAACATGCAGGACAGTGTCAAATGCTTTGCACAAGTCTAGGTAGATGATGTCTGTTGCTCTTCCCCTATCTACCTATGCTGTAACCCCATCATAGAATGCCACCAAATTTGTTAGGCATGATTTCCCTTAGTGAAGCCATGTTGGATGTCACCCATCTCCTCCGTACTTTCCATGCGCCTTAGCATAGTTTCCAGTAGGATCTACTCCATGATCTCACAGAGGTGAGACTGAAGAATCTGTGGTTTCTTTTTTTCAGTTTTAAAAATGGGGGGTCATGTTTCTCCTTTTCCAGTCAGTGGGAGGTTGAAACATTTACGGTGTCAGCAAAGCAATCTGGAGGGGGGATTTTTCCTAGCCTCAGAGTGAAAAATCTAGTCTTATTAAAACACTTTTATTATTAAAATACTCTCCAATTAGAGACTTTTCTCTTAGACTTGCCATAAGGTTTTCTGTAAATTATACTATCTTTCCTTGACACACTTACAGAGGAAAGGAAGGAAATAATATTTCTTATTCACATTCTCACATAAAATTTCTATTGTGATTCATTCTGTGCAAACCTTACAGCTAGTCACAGAGGTGATAATAACAGAAGAATAGTAATAACACTGGCATGGCCATAGCTCCAGTACAGATCAGTGGCCAGTAAATTTGATATTGTATAGCCTTTACAACAAACTTGTTTTTTATGCTCAGTTCATTGCACGGTTTCATGTATCATAATTTGCAACTTGACTGTCACCGTCCCTGTAGGTCCAGCAGAAAACACAAGCACTCCCTTAAACTACCATGTTACAGGGCATTTTATAAAGCTCTGCTTTGTACATACGTCTAAAGTTCATAGGTATATGATGTGCAGCAGATGGCACACAAGTACTCAGCACAGTTTCTGGTCTCTGTAGGATCAATAAAATCTGTTGCACACTGAATATGGTTTCTCTTGTGTACATCTTTGCATGGAATGTTTTACTTATTAATCTTAAAAGTTAACTTTGTAAATCCTCACTAAAATGCAGGACAAGATTATTTGGACTGCTGATGGCCCTGGCATATATTAGAGGTTCACAGTCTGGTATCTTTCATGTGGGTTAAATTCACTTAAACACTATACAGAACTTAGCAAAAATACATAAGTAATAAACACACATCCATGAAATTAGGCTCATTGTCAAACCTGTAGATTATATAAAGTCATCTTCTCCTTTTGAACAGTCAGTTGTTATCCCCTGAAGCAAACCAGCAGCTTTAATATTTTAAAATAGGTATTCAATCAGGCCCACCATTAATGTAGAAGAAGGCCACTTAATTGCAAGCAAATGATGACTGATGGATCTCCTCAAACTACTGAACGCCACATGCTAATAAAGGAACATTGATAACATATTGTTATTTGTCCATTTTATATATTCAAGGTGTATAAATAATTAAGAGGAAAAATAGTAAATTTCTTTTTGTCAGTACTACTCATAATATAATACATAATGCCATACATAATGCAGTGCAATTCAGCAGTTCATCACACATGAGTAATAACTTAGCTGGTTACAAATATTGATTTGAAAAACGTAATTGCGCTTCACATTTCGGCTCTTAGTCACTTTCACTGTCCTTACCACCCTGATAAATTAATTTAATCCTTGCACAAAATTTATTTAAACTGCACATAGTGCAGAACTGCTTCCAGAATCTAAGAAAGTTCTGCTTAAAAGTTTTATTTGTCCTTTGAATTGAGTTAATGTTAGTTCCCACTAGAAATGTGACAGCCTTGAATGGAAAACCCCAGGTTAAGCAGAATGTCATATGTTGTATGACAGAATCTGATGTATGAGACTGTTGAAGGGTGATCACTCCCTGCAGACCACTTCCTGATTCTCCAGTTGATGGAACAGCTTATGGATGGAAATGAGGGAGTATTGGTTGGTGCAGTAATGCCACTGGTGCACCACTGTGGTAGCAACTGGCACTTGTTCTTCAATCCTCAGCAACTCTCTTCAACTCCACAACAAAAGGGTCCTCCAAAAGACCAGGCAAGGTAGACAGCTGTTTAACTTCCTCTGGCTCCAACACAGCTACACCAAAAGCCCATCAGTACCATTTCGAGTACTTGAAATACCTTCTCTGGATGTAGTCTATGCCCAAGATGCATGGAGCCTCTGGGTCAATCACAATCAGGTGCTTTTCCCCATCATTTACAGTTAGGCTCAGTTTGGCCTCCGTTACAGTTAGCTGTGGGGATCCCCCTGTCACCCCAGAAATACAAATGGGTTCTGCCCTTTCACAGCTTGATGACATTACAGCACACTGTGCACCAGTGTCCACTAGAGCCTTGTACTCTTGTGGATCTGGCTTGCCAGGCCATCAGATCCACACAGTCCGATAAACCCAGTTGTCCCTTTCCTCCACCTGGCTGGAAGCACAGACCCTCTAGTCCTGGTCACTGTATTCGTTATTCACTTCTTGTAAATACAAATCACAAGTCCCTTTATTAAGATAGGAAGTAAGATAAGCCCTTTGGAGAAGTGCTCACTGGAAACTGGAGCGGTGATTTTCCTGAAAGAACCCACTTTTGTGATTGCTTTTCCTTGAAACTCACATACCCATCCCTCTAGGGTCGAAGTAGATATTCCACTCCCTCATGTTTTCTCCAAGGTCACACATGCAAAACCACGGGGTAGCCTTTGTTGAGTACACTCTATATCCTCTCTCTTGAGTAGAGGAATTTGCTCCTAATATCTGAGATACTGGCCTGTCCTGGTGGGGAGTAGGACATATCACCACTGAATTGCTGGAACTCTCATGTCAGCTGAGACACATTCTCATAGAGAGGAAGAGAGACTTTCTTCATATTGCCAGAGTTATCCAGCCAATTCAGCCACCAAGGATGCTTCTTCACCTTTCCAGTTCATTGCTGTCAGTAAGTTTGCCATACAAACTTCTGCCACATGAGTCATGTGCACTTGACTTGGTCAGGAATTACTTCTGGGGACTGCACTGGAGCTGAGAAAAGGATAAAAAGGCAGCATTTTCCATATATTATTTGTGGGAGTTGCTTTTTTACAAGAGTATTTATTTTAATCGAATTACTCTAAAGTTTGAAGTACTCCAAGAAAGTGCATGAAACTTCTAGATTAATTTAAAAATATGTGTGAGTTTTAACACAAGCATATGTGGTGGGTTGGCCCCAGTTAGCAGCCAAAGCCCCATACAGCTGCTCACACTTGCCACCCCCGCAGTAGGACAGGGGAGAATAGAGAAAGAACAGGAGCAAGAAAGCTCATGAGTTAAGATACAGACAGGGAAATCTCTCATCAATTAATCTCATGGACAGAAAGGATTCAACTTGGGGCATTCATTTATTGCCAGTGAACATATAAATCTTTAATTACTTATTTATGTATTGGGAAACAAAAAAAAAAAAAAAGACATAAAAAACCCAACATTAAATCACCCATTCCCCACCTCAAATTCACCCCAAACTCCTCTCCTTCCCCACTTAGTATCATTGAAGGTTGCTCTCCGTCCCTTCAGTGAGGCATCATGCAGCATAAGGAGTGGCAGAGTTGGGAATGTTGAGGCAGTTTGCAACTCCTTCCTCCTCTCCTTTTTCCTCTGCTCTAACATGAGTCCTCCAGGAGCTGTAAGGCCTTCAGATGTACCTGCTCTGGTTGTCCTCCTCTGAACCTGGCATTTGCTCTGTAGTTTCACATTTTTCTCACTCCTCTGCCTGTCCAGAATGTTTTCCCCTTCCTTAAATATGTTTTCCCAGAGGTGTCACCATCTTGGCTGAGGGGCTCAGCTGTGTTCTGCGGTGGATTGGTTGGAGCCAGCTGGAATTGTCTGTGTCCAGCACGCAGCAGCCCTGGTCTCTCCTCACAGAGGCTGCCCTGCAGTCCCCAGTGCCAGCATCTTGCCATGGGTGCCTAGTGCAGACTCAGAAAGACGAATGGTGTATTAGTATATGTGGGAAAGTCTGTTGCATTCATGACTACTTAATACATGTTGATGCATTTTATACATATTTATGTCCACAGAAAAGTAGAACTTTACATTAAAAACTCAAATTATACTGGTCAAAAAGCTTCCAGAATGAAGCGAAAGGAAGTGAAAAATCTTGCCTTCAAAGCAGTTTTTTTCCCTGGTGCTTGTACTTTTTATAGTCAGAAGATACTTAAAAAGACTGTCAGATACACAAATACCCTCTGAAATTTCATTGAAATCCAGCATAAGTTAATGGGACAGTGCAGATCTGATTGCAGCATGCCTGATATTTTGAACGATTTAGAACTTCATTACTTTTTTTAGTCTCTTCACATTATTAGATTCCAGCATGAGCTAAAAATATTATGTAGGTAGTCATGATGTCATTTCTTTTGTATTCCTTGTGGTGCTGAAGAGTGCAGCTGGAACTGTACAAAAGCTGAGGAATTACTGTGTCATTCGAAGTCAAAATTATTATGCTTGAACTGCTGCAACTGTAGGTTCTCACAGGACTACTGGCCTCCAGGCTTATGGAAGCTAAACATACTGCTGCTAGCCAGGAGAGATTAGTAAACATATTGCTTGTGCTTCTGGAAAACTGTCACTGGGTACTCTCCCAAAAGAACAAGTTCTGATCTGTATTTTAAGTAGCAGCTGCTCAGCATGCTACAATACCCTGCACAGATTTATTCTGGTTTGTTTCGCACAGAGTTCTTTTAATCTCAGTTACCCACAAGTGTGGGACAGAAGTGGAAATCTGACATTAAACTGAGTGGTTGCTGTCTCTTTCCAGAGCAGAGAACAGCCCTGAAAGAATTAGGTGGCATTTAAGCATTAAAAGTGTGTTGCTTACTTTATCTCCTCTCTCATATCCATACACACACAAATGCTTTCTCACTCTCTCCTGTTGAAAACACACACAGAGACACAGGCACACGCACAAACGTCCTACCAGTGCTTCATCAGGACTTAGGTAGTTGTCAGAAAATCACAAAGACATTGCAGCTATAAAGGACATCTGAAGATTGATTGTCTAGTTCAACCACCCTGCTCTAATCAGGGTCACCAAAAGCAACTTGCTCAGTACTGTGTTCAGGTTTTAAGTCTTTCCAAGGATGGAGACTCTACAGCTTCTCTAGGCACCCAAGAAGACCGCATGCTCCAAGTCCTTCACCATGCTCCTTACCTTTCACTAGATCCACTCCATTATGTCCGTGTCCCTCTTTTACAGGGGAGTCCAGGACTGTATCCAATGGTACAGCTGTGGCTTTGCTGGTGCTTAAGAGGAGGGAAGGATGACACCCTGAACCTGCTCATAACATTTCTCCTAATGCAACCTGGGATAATGTTAATCAAGACATTGCTCACTCAAATTCAACTTCTTGTGCATCAGGATCCCCAGATCCTTCTCTGCAAAGCTGCCTTCCAGTCGGCTGCCAGCCTGTACCAGTTCATGCAGTTATTCCTTCCCAGATGCAGTTCTTGGATTTTCTTTTTGTTGAACTTTATGAGATTCCTGCTTGTCCATTTGCCCAGCCTCCTCTGCTGTATCAACCACTTCTCCTGAGTTGGTGTGGTCTGAAAACTTGCTGAGAATGCACTCTATCCCATCATCCAGGTCATTAATGAAGATGTTAAGCAGTAGTGGGCTACCTATCAACCCCTGGGGTGTACTGCTATTGATGGGCCTCAGAGTTGACTGTGTTCTGTTGATCACAACCCTTCAAGCCAAGGAGTTCAGCCACTTCTCAGTCTGCCTCAATGTATGCTTATCTAGTTTGTACTTCATGAGCTTGTCTATGAGGACTTTATGAGAAAGTGTTGATAGCCCTGCTAAAGTCCATCAATATATTCTCCAATAGCTTCCCAGGTAACAGTGTCAATCTGATTGGTCTCTAGTTCCCCAGATCCTACTTGGTGCCCTTCTTGAAGACAAGAGTGACATTGGCTGCCTTCCAGTCCTCAGTTTGCATCAGAAACTTTCAAAGACAATTCAGAATGATTCACAATGACATTGGTCAGCTCTTTCAGCACTCACGGATGCATGTTAGCAGCACCAAAGAAGGCCTCTTCTACTTCTTTCTGATCAGGTGGTTTCTCAAAGACACCCTCACTGATTTCCAACATGCAAATGTTTGGGGTTTTTTTTAGAATGCATCATGCCTTTTCTGTTGAAGCATTTCCCCAGAAGCTGCCAGAGCAAAAGGAGACAATATGGGCTTAACCCATTAAAGATACCAGAATGGTACCTTCTGGCTTCGCTGTGCTTTGATTAGTATGCCAAAGAAATACACTAATTGACATTTACAACGTACAATCAATATGCTAACGGAGGGTGATCATTAAATGTGCAGATGTGACAATAGCACGTATCCTTTGTGGACTGTTAGTTGCCTTCTAAATCACAGTAGTGTTAGAATCCTTCCTATTTGTCTGCAGAGAACAGCAATAAGGTTTTAGAAGAAGACATATTCTGAAAAGACTTTTGGAACAGCATTCACACGACTAAACCACTTGCTAGACAGCTGCACATCCGCACATAAAAAGCATGAAAACTGAAAGTAGTCCAAAGTAGCTACACTTCTGCTCATGGAGTGAAACAATTAAGAGCAGACAGCGATAGGCAGGGAAATAGTAACTCTGTAGCAGCCAACAGCTCTTATACAGAAGAAACAGGGATGAATAGGTTACCTGGACTAGCTTCAGGGTTTGCAGCTAGTGACCTGCCACAGGCAAGGCAGGAGATGGATCCAGGCTGTGACCTATGTCTAATGCTCTAAATCTAACACAGCCATGCATTATGCCTTTCTTGTGCTGGGCTTCAGGTCATAATCTCACTGCAGGTTTTAAAGAAAATCACCATAAGCATCAATCCAGAAGAATACAAAACCAGTTACTTCTCACTAAAAACTTTCTCCTCTGCTTTCCTGCTTGCATTTGACAGTTTATAATAAAACCCTGTGATTGAACAGACAAGGAAAAACTACCTTTTCAGTGGGGCTAGAATGAAATGTGATTTACCTTTATTTCTGCACATCTCTCACACAGACTAGGTGTCTGGATAGGTTTTAAGGAAACAGTAAATATTGGCTGAGAATAGTGAAGCGTGCTTTGCTACAGAAGGAAAAAGAATCCCACTGCATTTAGGAAGGTGCATCTGAGAAATGTGTGGACAGTGCTGTGCGTGTAAGAAAGCTGGTGACCATGAGCGAAGAGAAGAAACTAAGACAGAAAAGCATGGCAAGTGTAGGAGGTACAATCAAACGCTCATATGAGAACTTCAACCATCAAGCAATGCAGTTTAGAATGGAACTTTAGGATGTCAGGTATAACTAGTTGCCTATTTTTACTTAAGAAATTTTCACACATAACATTCATCTGCTGAAGACAAAATGTTAGAGTGTGGGAAGGAGAAACTGAGAAAGGTGAAGAAAGTTGGAATAATATAGGTGAGACTTCAGACTTACTGGTAGCGGTTATACAGAAAAAGCAAACAGAAAGGTGAAAGGCAAAGATTAAACCATACCAGCAAAGAAATGCTTTGAGTTGAGAAATAAAACACTAGATATGGGAGAGGCATCTGAAAAACACTCGTCTCAGAAAAAGAGCTATTTTACCAAAGTAAATTTGTGAGATCTGGAGAGGAAAGCGTTAAATACAAAACTACATAGAAGTTACTGGAAGATTTAAAATATAAAACTACCCCTTTGACCTGAAAAGAAAAAAATAGCTGAAGGGTAGGAAAATGAAACTTGTGCCATCCTAATTTCATGGATGACCAGGAAAGATCAGATAGAGAAACAAGTTGTTTGAAAAATTTACTCTGCAGATCGTGTTTCAGTGAGAATCTTAATAGAGACAAAAATAATCTAAGTGCAGAGAACTATGGTTTTCCATTGTTTTCAGGAATAGAAACCATGTCTATACCTAACCTATTCTATGTATTGGGCAACAGTTCCTAGTTATTCAGCTGCTTAGAGCAAAAAATCTTTAGCAATCTCTTTAAATAAATATAATGAAAAAATAGGTAAATAACCAGAACTTTCAATGAAATGATGGGGTCAAATAACAGGAGATTCTATTAATCCCAAAAGTTTGAACTGGATTAAAGGGTCATAAGTAGTAAACAAGCATCATTATCTGAGAAACAGAATAATCAACTACATGGCACAGGCCACTTTCTGAGCCTTAGTTTTGGTTTAATTTTTCTAAAACTATGTCACTTATCTTTTATGTTTCTGACAGCAGCCTGTTACTTGCACCTGATCTTCCACAAACACATACAAAGAGCACAGAGGTCACAAAGAAAAACATAGATCCAATTTCTTGAAAGCCAGTCATACATTTCTGTTGAGTTTTAAGCACTATATCTTCAGGAAGAGTTCTGGATGGGCACTCCTTTAAATTGGCATTGATATATTAGTGCATCTGTAAATACAGATATTTGTGAAACATTTTTATATATTTTCACTTTCTGTTGAAATTGAATATATTTATTGTTTAAAATTTTATTTTAAAATATTTCAAAAGGAACTTTACAGTTTTGTAACTGAAGTACAAATAAGCTCTGTGAAAAGTGTGTGATGGAGTCCTCTTTGCTCCTTCTTCCAAGTCTGGTAACAGGGGAGTTAACTGTCGTGGAAAAATAAACTCCATTATGCCAAATTCTGTAACACTCCTGCAGCAAAACCGTATTTTATGTCAGAAATGTTAGGATCATGGAATCGTTTGGGTTGGAAAAGACCTTCAAGATCAAATCCAACCATTAGCCTAACACTGCCAAGTCCAACCAAATAGAATCAAAGAATTATTAGGGAAATGGCATGGTCTCAAGCATTACTGTGGCACCATAAAATAAATTCTGTCATCCGCTTACCTAAGCCTCCAATTCACAGTCATTTAGGGAGCAAAAATTATCATCATACAGTATCCTAAAAGCACTAATTTTAGAAGAAAATTTGGGTTAGCTTTTCTTATTTATGTGCTGTATAGATGTGATGGCATACAACTTCAGCAGATGGATGTTTTGCAATACACAGCAGTGGACTCTTGGAAGTTCAAAGTACAAATTTCCTTAAAAGAGGAATAAAATGGAAAGGAACGCAATATGTATCATTAAGGTTCAGTTCCCACAACCAACAGTCCAGAGGAAAAAAAAATCTAAATTAGATATAAAATTATTTGGTCTCATTTTGATCTCTAAGTAGTTTGGGCTTGCAAATTTCTTTCATCAAAAATATAACTGGATTATATTTTCTATGTTATATGTAAATCCAGTTACATATAAATCCAATACCAATACAATTAAATTGGTGTTATGGGAAGAAAACAGACCTTTTCTTTCCTTTAAGGCTAATGTGCATAATCTTAGACATAGAAATAATTGAAGAATTATAATTCCAATAATTGCTCAGCACAGTTAAAGATATCTTAAAGGTAGAAAAAATTCAAAAAGCTGCTGCATAGTGCACATTATTTACACCAACCTTTGAGAGTAAATATTTATATTGAAGCTTAATCCTATTTTTTCCCTAATGATTTACCCTGTGTGTTACACAAAAAGCCCACACTTGTCAGATTTGCGGTTAAAACTCCAAGGAAGCCAGAACCAACTTTTTTGGAAAAAAGAATTAAAAACTCAAAAAATTCCCCAGGATCTGTTAATACAAAATTACTTATCTTGGCCTTTTAACTACTCACCCAGTTTCCTTTCCCAGCAGGTACCAGCATGAAGAAAAGGATATTTATATGCATTTTTATTGGAATTTTTTTTCCTTCAGCTTTTCCTGTGTCAGAGGGCATTCTCCTCTTTGAAAAAGATTAATACAACAGAACACATTTTAACTCTGGTATTAGTGATCTGATCAACAAATGGAGCTTTGAAAGGGAAAAAATAAAACATAAAGAAAATGGGGTATAACTTCAGGGTCTAGTCCTGCCAGGTGCCTTGCAAGCTAAGAGAAAAGCATCTTTTTATTTTTTTCAACATTCCAGAATCAGCTTTCATTAAGTTCTGAGCAGAAGACACTGAAGTCCTGTGATCCAAAAGTATAATTTAAATATATGTAAAAAGAATTCAACACCCAGAAGTATCTCTGTCGTTCAGTCATTTCTCCCTTTTAGGAAGCAAAATTCTTTTTGCTTTGTTACAATTTGTTAGGCTGCCGCAATTTCATCTTTCAGAGAAGACAAAAAATCTTCTGATAAGTGAAGGAAAAGTCAGGGAGATACAAAATGAACAATAATTCCTAAGAGAAAATGTGCATTTCAATACTTAGCTTTAATATTATGATTGAAAAGACTGAATTGGCCCATTAAATTTAATTCATCATTGCAAACCTTTCATTCTGAACATCCACTGCAACTACCAGAGCCCCTCCTTCAGCATCCATATCTGTGTATTTCATTCTGCCTTCCTTCTCAGAACAAGAACAAAGTTAAAATTTTAAATTCGTATTGTAGCTGAGCATGAATCCTCCTTTGACACTGAATATTTTGCACTTGCAAAAAATAAAAGGTTATTATACTATCTGCATCAAAATACTGCTTTTCCTATTTCGCGTGTTTCCTCGGTCTTTAAGCAAATCCTAAAGATGTTTGGACTTTACATTTTTTATTATATATGTCATGCATCATTAGTTTGGAAGCCGTTTTAATTATATTTATTATGCTGAAATGGAGTTGTTTTAGCCTGTTAGGAAAAAAAACTGTTGTGTAATTACCGATACATAACTGAACTTTTCCTTGAACCATGCAATTCCTGCACTCTAATTAGGTCTCTATATCTCATTTACATAATTTCTTAATACTCCGATGGGATGGAATTTGCTGTCCTCAGGATTGGTGAACAGTTCATTAGTAGTAGTAGAGGAACTAGAAATTAATGGTGAAGATGGCTCTCACTAGCCTTTGTGCTGTATCCAAGCTACTTTGTTCCACTGAAGTTCCAGTTCTCGCTGGCCTCTTGCCTCCGAATATTTAAGCTGCTTGTCAACAACAAACTTACCGACGCAGCTTCTCACATCATTTACAATATAAGTAAGAAATATTCCAGTGCTCAGATGAATGAGATATGGAAAGTGAAGGATTTTTGGAGGGCTATGGGCTATTTTTAGTTCATCTGCACATTGACATATTCTTTCCCAAAGCTTTCTCTTATCTGTGCCCTTATATTGAATTCCTCACCATGGTTTCTCAGGATTTCTGTGGGCATTATTAAAAATGAGACAAGTCCAGATGTAGCCAATCCTAGCCTGCAGTCACAGAAAGTGATACCTGCATCCTGTACCCTTGCCCAGAAAGCGAAGATCCTAAGGGCAGAATTAAGCAGGAGAGGCATGATGGGCATTTTAAGTACACAGCTGAGTGGCAGAGTATTTCAGCCTGAATGAACCTCCAGGGGTTTTTTCCAGTCTTTCCAGTCCAATTAAGGACTGCCTCATTCTTTCAGCACCTGGCAGACTTCTCAATTCCTTTTTCTTACCTGAAATTGGGATTGTTGTCAGCAGTCTGCCTGTTGTATGCTTTAGATCCCAATTACCGTTTTCTTGGAACAAATCATCAAAGGTACTGAATTCTTCACTCTGGTATCTCATTTTGTCTGGATGTTGAAGCAATCCAACTGGCTATCTATGACTTGAGGAAGGAAATTATGTTTACAAAGACACAAATTACACCTAATGCTCATTAGAATGTCATGTTTAGATATGTTTAGAGATGTTCAAATACGTTTTTGCTGGACTGTCTCCACCAGAGCAAAACTTCAGATATCTATCCCAAAGGTTGATCTGACTTTTCCATTACACTGTAACTACCTTAATACTTCTAGATTTCTTAGGAAGAGACCTTTTTCAATGCATTTCTCTTTATGCTTAGTTTTGATTGATATGTGCCATATGTGTGCTGTGAATTTTATTCCAGTTTTAAAGTCTTGTATATGATGAAATCACATGCAATTCTAATATGAATGTTGACATTGAAATAATTTTCCTCTAATTCAAGTTTTTTCCTTCTAATTAATATGCAGCAACTTAATCTCATTAATATATGCTTATTAAATATAGCTGCTTAAAACTTTTTAAAGTTTGTGAAGTTGTGAAGTACTTGTTTCTTGGTTTCTTTATATTTGCACCAGTAATTAACAGCACATTCACAATTACCTGAGGTTTCAAATGTATAATGGTAAATTTGCATAACCCTGTTAAAATCCTTAACACCTACTGAATCACACCCTCTCTACAATAGGTGAAAAGTTTATATTTCTGTCTTATGACACTGTGGACGCTCCTCATGCAATGCTGTTGAAGAGGACTGTTGAATATACATACGTAACACTACTAAAATGTTGGATGCTTAGATTTTTCTCAGTCTTACACTGTTTTATTTCAGTGCTATTCTATTTTACAGTGATGGTGATGAGCATTATTACCACTTTTTAATATTGTGCTATATCTTCAATACATTTTAAAACTACGTATACTCATGGAGAGCACCATTGCAGCAAAGGTCAGTAAGGACATCCTTGTTAATCTGAATTATTTGGGGTCACACCTGGACAGAATTACATTCTCATATACGTGCTTTCCAAACTGAAGAGAGACTTCCTCTCAGTAGTCTCAGTTCACAGCTCCTAAGCACAATAATTTGCAAAGAATGGCTGCTACACTTATGGAAGGAAATTAAACTAGTTATTACCTCTGGTAAGTACTTTCTATTTCACCTAGCTTCAGAAATGTAGTGTCCATTAAAAACTTTTATTATGAATCTGCTAATTAACTATTGTACAACTGTTGTTTACGATTAATTCATCATGAGTTTGATGTGAATTTACCTTTATTTCTATTAATATTCCTTGACAGTAAGGCAGGTGTTTTTTCTGCACATATCTGAAAATATTAAAATTTAAATAATACCTTTGCGTTCTTGAATTTTAGTTGTTTGGTGGAGATGACTATTTATATACCTGGATTTCAAATGGGGAAAAAATTGTTTTCTTTTAAGGGCATCAAAGACTTAGAAATAGAATGCATTGTGAGGCACTCAGCCATACAGGGGACTTGTGAATTTCTTGAAAACCTGTTATCATCTGCAAGCAGAAAAAATACTGTTCTGTATTAAAAGTATTGCTAAATTAAAACTATTTCAATCATTTAACTATGTGGATGTCCTTACAGTTTTCACATCTACAGAGAGTTTTTCCGTAGTAAGCAATCACTGAAAAAACAGCCTCTTTAAGCCTTTTGGTGTTAGATGTTCGCATGCTAGAGTAAATTCTTCATATAAATGGCAGAGGAAAAAAGAGGCTCAGTCAGAGAAAAGAAGATAAAGAGTAAAGCACACAAAACACTGAAGAAATCTGTAAACAGCTATGCAAAAATAGCCTGTGTAGTTGCATCATCTGGGGTATAATTTTGAAAACTGGCAATCTCCAATCATCTAAAGAAAAAATACTTAGAAATAGATTGTGAAAGCTTAGAAATAACATCTTGGGCAATCGAAACTAGTTGCCAGCACCCGAGTCATATAATGCTCTTCATAATTTCATTAAACTCCCTTCTGAAACCAGCTAAACATAAAATTGTGTTAACTACAGAGTGCTCAAAAACTTTACTTTTCAGCTTACTAGCAAACTTTTTCTGATTTCCAACTTTTCTCATGAGTTCTCACACATTTTCCACAGCCAATATTTCTCTTTTTCATAAGCAGATGGTCTCCTTCCTTGGTGTTTACCAGGTGATGATTATGGGAACTTTTGCTTTCTGTTAGCTCCTGTCTCCAGGATGCTGCTCCTCATCTCACTAAACCCATATGCCAGGTTTACAAGTTGTGGTGTGACATGCATGCAACTTTTCTCATGCCGAGGGAGGAGATGGGGCTTATTATCACTTCTGCCCATGCTTCCTCCCCTCCACCTCCCCATAGCACATGACTCACGTGAAAGGAGACCTCAGTAGTAGTCACAAGTTGCCACTTACCTGATTTATAGATTGTTTCACCTGTAGTGAAGAACAATGTCCTCTGAAAGCCTTCATTAGGCTAAGAAAGCCAAGCTCTTTCAATTTGCTTGCACAAGAGCCTCTCCATTCCTCAACACCCTATTTGTTCTCCAAACAGGAGCCCATCAGCACCTCATGTTGTACTTTTAATACTGTCCTAACGTGTTCTGGGTATAGGAAGGACCTAGTTTATGCCATCAAAATATTATGACAGTGAGGGTGCTTGTTTATACAATCCCACCCAAAGCTAGATATTGAGCATGGCAAATAATGTATTCCACACATTGAAAAGAACTCCTTGACTTCGGTGATCTTCAAATCAGGCTCATTGCCCACTAAGTAATATCTTTAAAAGTATAAGTTTTGTCAGTGGTTTAACATCTCCCATGACCAGAGTAACCCAGATTAAGCATTCAATACATAAGTAACATGCAAACAATAAAAAACATATTTCTCATGTACGTATCAGCCAATTCCTAATTGCTAAGACAGAAAAACACTCCTAAATATACCATTGTGAATTTTTGCTTTTGGATAAAACATGAAGTGGCTTTATATATTTATAAATTGCTGGATTCAGGTGAATTTCAAATTTCTGCATGCTGATCTCACATTAGTCCTTTCGATGACCTGTATTTTTAATCTGGCGTGAAACTACTGCAAGCTACATAGTGAAACTAATGATGCTGTTGCAACTGTGTAGGGCAATAATCAACAGCTACTTTACTGCTGGAGAGTGTATTAAGTCCATGCATGATGTGCACTGAGAAAAGCTTTTTGTTTCAAAAAACAATCTGATGTGTGTTCGCACATTTTCTCAGAAAATAAATAACATTACAAGCAGACACAGTAAATGAAAAAGGGCTAGGATCATAAGTTATTTTGATCTAGACTTTAGACAAATCATGAAAAAAATTCTGCCCAATGAATGCAAAGAGAAATTCAGAGCTGAATTATAATTCAGTATCCTGGTTTTGGCTGGGATAGAGTTAACTTTCTTCTTGGTAGCTGGTACAGTGTTGTCACTTGGATTTAGGATGAGTATAATGTTGATAAAAGACTGATGTTTTAGTTGTTACTGAGCAGTGTTCACACAGAGTCAAGGACTTTTCAGCTTCTCATACTGCCCTGCCAGCGAGGAGCCTGGGGGTGGGCAAGAAGTTGGGAGAGAACAAGGCCAGGGCTACTGACCCCAAGTGGACAAAGGGATATTCCATATGATGTCATGCTCAGCATATAAACTAGAGGGAAAGTGATCCAGGGGTACACTGCTCAGGAACTGTCTGGGCATCAGTTGGCAGGCAGTGAGCAAATGTGTTGTGTATCACTTGTTTTGTATATTCTGTTATCTTTGTTGCTTATGTTATTGATTATTGTTGTTATTGTTATTATTATTATTAATATTATTATCTCTTCTTTTTCCTTTTCTGTCCTGTTCAACAGTCTTTGTCAATCGTTCACGTGGTGCTTAATTGTCAGCTGGGGTTAAACCACAACACACAGCACCCAGTAACAAGCAGCAACAGGAAAAAAAAAGATCAACAAATTGCCTGTATGGCAATTCCATCTGGCTCCAGTGGGGAACGCATGCTGAAGCAGAGGAAAAGTATGAGAGAAAAGGAATGGCAGGAAGAAGATGCTGCTTACTGACCACCCACAGGTTGGCTTTGTTGCTTACTACGCAAAACCACTTTGATTTGCAACAGATTCATTTTCCCAAAGCAGAGTCATTTTTTTCCCAGAACAGTAGTTATTAAGCAATCTCCCTGTCTCCTCAGGCTGTGAACTTTCTCATCCTGTTCTCTCCCCCTTTTCCACTGAAGAGGCGGAGTGAGTGGCTGGCTGGGTTTGGCAGTCAGCAGAGGCTGGCCCACCAAACTCCATCACCTGAGTACATCCTGCATCCACAGCAGCCCTTTTCGAGTAACCAGCAGTAGCAATCCAGACTGCCATACACCACAGAGTTTGTGATCCACATAATTTATGTGAGAAGGTGCAGGCCTGTGCTGTGCTGTCCTGTACATAGAGCTCTGCCATCCTTCAGGCCGGTGCTGTGACTCACAAATCTCTTGCCCACAGGATAAACTCAGATTTCATTATAATGGAGGAGCCTGTAAAACACCTCACTTGGCACCAGCAATGGCATCATCATGCCCTGATGTGAGGCCCATCTGATGCTGTCCAAATTGGGATTCCCAGCAAGTGAAGGTACGTAAGATTATCTAATTTTTTCCATCTTGCATTACTTCTATTAAATGATGTTTTAGAGTGTATTGATATGGTGGGTTATCCTTGACTATCAGCTAAATGCCAACACAGCTGCTCAGTCACTCTCTTCCTAGAAGAATGGGGGGAGAAAATAGGAAGAACAGGAGCAAGAATATTTATAGGTTGAGGTAAGGACAGGCAGGTCAGTTACTAATTACCATCACAGGAATAAAAGACTCAGCTTGCGAAAAATAATTTATTGTCCATTTAAATGAAAATATAATTACTAGTTCAGGCTACCCCTCCCTCTTTACACTTTCCCTCTGCTCTGCATGGTCTCTTCCACGGGCTGCAGGTAGTCTCTAATCCAATGTCTTAGAATCTATTCTCTCCTCCTCCTCTGACCCTTGTATTTCCTTCCCCACACTTGTATGTACCTCAATAGATGCTTCTAATTTCCATACTGTCTTTTGGACCAAAATATGAAGCCTCATGAAGTGTTGGGTCTCTGTGTGAGCAAAGAAAAACTTGCATTGACTCTTGTTGCTATTATGTGGATTATTCAACAGTTGTGCATCAACAAAGATGCAATTATGGCTCTGAATTGGCTGTTCATAAATGCATCTGCCTCAGCTCAACTCTAAAGGCAATATGGACTTGAAACTCTTTGAATGGTTCAAGATGTTGTTCTCTCTCTATGCTGTACCACACAATATGAAATTAAAACAAAATTGAAGAGCTATATTAATAACTAATTATTTGGTTCATGCCCCAAACAGAATTAGTTGTTAAAATCAGAAAAATGCATTCTCTTTGATATGCAATTACATTTCTTTACTTTTTCAGGAGAAATTAAAGACTAAAAACGGTGTCACATTAAATAAGTGCTTATCATCTTAATATTTTATTCTCATCTATTACAAATTCATATGATTTCATAATAAAGCCTTGTTCAAAATTGAAAATTTTTTAGCTGGCAGTTCCCAGTGAGATGGGTGGGAAGGTAGATGCCTCCTCTTGAATTAATATTTTTATAACTAATCAAAAAAATCTACATACACATGGAGGAACAAGTAAAGATGCTAAGAATGGCATTAGTGCAAAAACATTAGGCTTGTCCTTCTTCAGGATGGTAAGGCCAAAGAGGTAAAACACATGGCTCCAGTTCCTTCATTTGCTGGTATTTTACCAAAATAGTTTTGCTCAGTAACATTATAGTTAGCACATTATATCTGGCAGCTAGAAATATACTTTGATTCATTACAGTTATTTGACTCATCAGTCAAAACTGTCGAGATTCATCTGTCTTCTTTCACAGGGCAGGAAAATGAAATGTTAGAAGTCTAAGTTCTTGTTATAAAACTGCTGGTATATAAATTACCTTAGTGTCATATGCTGGCCGTTGAGATAATGCATCTGGTAATGTCCAGAAACATTAAATTATCCACATGGATTATTATAAGCCTGAGTAAGTTGTTGGATTGTAACTGCCCACAGAAGCTGTTAACTGACCATTTCATTCACTTCAACATCTAGCTGCTATTTTACACACATTGTTTTTCTCCTGTCCTGCTCCCAATTTCCTACAAACACTTTGTTACCGTCCATGAAAACAATGTGCAAAAAGCAAGGGTGGAAGGCAGGAAACAACTGATTAGGAACACATTGGTACAGCTTCATCAGCTGTATGGGCTACACCTAGTGAAGTCCAGTAATTGAATTTACACGCTAATATACTCACATACTCTCATGCAGTGCTTCTAAAAATGCATGGTGACATTCCAGGCTCCAGTTTCCTGCTCACATGGCATAGAACATCTTTCATTTCTCCTAAAGCACCACATCAAGCAATGGTGTTCCCAGACGCTGAATGGAAGGGACAAGCCAGGATATAGCTGAATGACAGGGGGTTGTGTCAGTCAAATCTCCAAGTTATTTAATTTTCAGCATACCCGTTGTCTTCATTGTTCTGAGAAGGTTCAAGCTCCAAGGGAACTTTTACAAAGTCATATGTGCTCATTTGAATTTGCCTTTCAGACCCAACCTTCAAATTAAATTTAATGGTGCCAAAAGAGTATAAATGCTCTACCCTTTTCATGCTTCCCTTCAGTGATCATCACTCACTGTATACTGAGTGTGCTTTCCTATTCTTTTAAGTTTAGTGGCCCCTGTAAATATATCTGTCTTTATGAGATCTGAGGTGCAAGGTTGTTCAACAACTTAGTTATCACCAAAGTTGGTAATAAATAAATGATGCACAGTTCAACTCAGCATCCCAAATACACTTCTCCTTCCGCATAGCTGTGTTCTGTTGCTATTGCAGTTAGATGCAAAGTCATGCAATAAAAATAGATTTGCTGTTTTGCTCCCAGATCCAAAAATTACATTGACCTAATCTTTTGTTTGTTTGATGCTTTTTTTTTTTTTTTTTTCAGGCTTTGCTTTTTTGGAGAGGAGATGAGAGGCTATATTTGCTCATACACATTAACCACAGCACTTAACAAAGAATAATGAATAATTTATTCCAAAGATTTTTTTTTCAAGTCTTCCAGAGATGCTGAAATTTGTCATTTTCCCCCAACTAGCATTCTCTTTCTCTTGTAGGTCTGCTAGCTATATTGCTATTCAGGACCAGAAAGAGCAGCCTTTCATCATTCTTCACAGTGGTGTAGAATTATGCATAAAGAGCAGCAAACTTCTTCATATGCAGATTGGTGACATTACCAGTTTTCGAATCTCTTCCACTTACACCAGAACATTACAGAGGATCTTTGACAATCCAAACTTTGCTCTGACAATGCAAAATTATCTTTATTTACCAGCACCATTAGTGTCTATCCAGATGTCATGTATTAAAAACCTGCTACAGAGATACTTAGTTTAAAAAAAGAAAATTAATAAATAAGTAAAACTAGATATAACGTTCTCTGAACTCTAGAATATTCAAGAAAAAATTCATAACAGATTTTTTTAAAAATTCATGAATTGCTCCTCCTACAACACCAAAATTGTAAATTTTCATATAATTATTCAGTCACATCCATTTGTGTCTGAACCATGACTGTTAAAGTTTAACACAGAGTAGCTGAAGAGGACTGGAAAACTGAATTAGTTGTGTCACTGGTAATTATTAAGCTACAATGAAATGCAGCATTTGGACTACTTAAACAAGAGAAATTGTAACTGTCATAGGCAGAAGGGTTAACATGCAAAACCAAGCTGATTTTGGAGCATACACATTCTGCACATCGCCTGTAGCTGGAATCGCTTCTCATGTGGACAGCTTTTGCATGTGTTGATGAGATTAACATCTGAAACACAGAGAACATTTGACAAGAATAGTCATTCTAAATTAATGTGAATTTGCAAGTGATAGTATTCTTAGACTTTTCCTATTTATTTTCATCAAGCATTTGGATGACATGTGATTACACCAAATCTGTTTTCACTGCAATGTTCAAATATTAACAAGAGATATGCAAAGTATATGTCCAATCATACATATTTCACAAGTTACTATCCTTTTTAGTCATATTAATGATACAATGCAGCTATACTGAAATAAGCCAAACTTGCATACAACCTCAGACACAACAGGGGGTTTATTTTCCAACATAACTGCATTCCAATTCTAATTGCCTGAAAAAGATTGAATCATTACAAATTTACATATCTACACTGAACAGTAGAAATATATTTTAACATCCTGCTTATACATATTCTTAAAGTATTTACATTTTCCTTTGGGTGTTAGATGAGCCTGTGCCAAAATACTGAGTAATCTGTAATTCCAGTAGTCCACTGGTAGTTCCAAATGTGAACAGTTTAACACCATCACATTTCTGGCTACAGCGTGTACGTTATAAATTGAGTTTTTTAAAGGATATCTGAGAATAATATAAAAGTAAAAGCATGGAAGAGTACTAAAACAAGTTTTGAAGGAAGCTTGTAGTCTGCTTGGAGTCTGTGAGTATCACACAGAGTGCTGGGGAAGAGGTTAATCAGACAAACAACTTGGCCATAGAGATTTATAGGCTACTTCTGAGTAATACGTGTTTTGTTCACTTTCTCTTTGCCACACATTATCTAACAGTAGTAAGTTTCCCTAATTAAAGAGATCATCCTTTAACTGTGAAATCTATATTCTATTATTTTCTCTATTTATTGCTCAAGCTGTCTTTTTTAAACATGCCTCTTGCCTTTCACTCCAGGTTGACTATCAGGTTTATCAAGAAGGAACTGTTGCCAAGTTTCTCCCCAAGAAGGAAACTTGTTAGATAAAATTAAATTACCTCTTTGGAGGAGGATAAATGGGCTTTTCAACATAAGAGCAGATTGGCATAAACTAGTACTACAAATACTAATGTAAATGTAAACCACAGTAAAATTTTCTGTACATTCTTACTCGACTCTTTTTCATGTGTGCTTTCAGTATATAGGCATTTCTAGTCAAATTTTTGTTTTCAAATATTTGTAATCAACCTTCTGATTTCATGTCCTTAACGGAGCTCTCTACTAACAACTGTGGTGCAAGTACCTTGAATACACTGATGCTAAAACGATTCCTTCAGGACACTAACTCACATTCTGGAAAATGCAGACTAACCACCATACCGCAGGGCACAAAATTTCCTAGAATTTCTGGGATATTATTGATATTATTAAGGAAATGAAGCTTTTATCTCACTACAAGTTAAGCTAATTCTAAAGAAGAAAGAGCTGTCATCCAGCCTTTTTCTAATGCAAGGTCTCCTGCTGTGGCCACTGTGAGGTGTCAGTGTGATGGGACACTCCTGTGCTGAATGCAGATTTGCAGGTCCTTCACTTTCTCTTTTCCTGTGCAGATAGGCAGCAAATTACAGTTTTAGTTAGGTGTTTAATTAGAAGTGAGACTCAGGTGTGCCATCACAGAGATGCAAGTGGTGTTCTTGCTTACCTGGGACACTTGGCATAGCAAGTGACTAAAAGCAACACATGTAATTTTCATGGGGAAGGTAATTCAAAGCTCAGGCAATACTGTGATGGTGTCTGTGATGGCTGGAAGTCACCAGAGCAGGAAACTATGGGAACAGGAAACGTTAACCAATTTGCCAATCTGAGTTTACTCCATTCACTTATGAAGTTAACATAACACGTTTCAATGGCATTTACCGACCAATCAGGCCATAAAACATGCACATCTTTTCCCTCCTGTTTGCACCCATTATCTGCTAAAATAATACGAAGTAGTAAAATAAGGCAAAACCAGAACTTGCCAGTAACCTCTACTAAACATTTCTGAATGAAAATCCTAAATACTTTTAGAGTATGTGGTAAGATCACTAGAAATAGACTGGAACTTCACAGCCACAAGCTTGGAGGGTGAGTAAGTTCCCTAAAGGAAATCTTTCTGCTAACTGAAAAACTGCACTTGCCGAAATCTGTGCATTAACCTTTCTCAGTTGTTTATATAGCTACACATCATAACAAGAGCAGAGATATATACTAGCAAGGACTGTAGTTAAGGCATATAGCACCTTTTTATTCTGGTAAAACAAGGGATGAAAAAAGTAATGCAATTTCTATTGAATTATTGTTTCTGTGATTGAATTGATGAAACAAAGATACACTAACTTTATTTTCATTATTTAGGAGGGTATAGTCCTTGGTCACTTTTTTTTCCCCCATGGGGAATGAGCTAGCTTTTGTTCACAGAGCCATATTAAATCTCTTTCTTGCAGCACACCTTGACTTCTTCCTTTCTTCTATGTGAAAATGTTCAGAAACAGTCTCTGCCACGTAAAAAAAAAAATGGCTTTTTGGGGTGAAATTTACTTTTTTGGGCTCCACCTGCTCCATCCTTTAGACTGGCAGGTTATTCCATGTCTTTGAAAGGCTACCGTTTAGCCAGTTGCCACTTCTTTTAGGTTCCCACTATCTTGAGTAGTCTTCCTCTTCTTTAATCCCACTCTGAATCTTCAAGGAGATTAACATGCTGTTCTGAGAGCATAATCACTGAGCTTTCCAGACTAGTCTGTACTTTTACATACTCCTATGCACTGTTCTGTGCAATGCAGTGCTGACCTAACCCTGAAAATACTGTGGACATCAACAGAAGCTTTTATTACAAACATACCAGACACTTTGAGTCTAGTTTTATTTTTCTGCTCTTTCCTCTCTTTTTATCAAAAATTTATGTCACATTTCTGAATGAATTGGCAGAGAAAGTTCTGCTTGTTGTATGGCACTGTAACTCCACTGGGATTTATCTTTTGCTTATGAGCAACCCCTACTGTCCCTCTTAGAATGAGCTGCTCACCTAGGTAGGATTCTTTATACAACAATAATACTAATACTAATTCAATAATATACATACGTACAATAACAACAGCGACAAGAGCATAACATAACCCTGGTAATAACAAACCCATTGTCCTCAAACCTATGATTACAGACCCAAATGCCAAAACTGTGAGAGCCAAGCTCTTCAAAAGGAAGTAAGAGAATGTTCAGTAAATGTGACTGAGGCATTTTATATTAATCAGAAGTTCAATTCAGAAGCCCGGGGAGTAAATCTTTCTGTAAGGAATCAATAAACAGTAATAGCTGTGCCTCACAGGTTTATACTTTTACACTAGTTGCTGTAAGATTCTTTAAATAGCCCTAGTTGTATTTCTTCTATTAGTAGAACCTCACTACCCAGATGGCTGAGATACAGCAAATCAAAACAAACTGCCTTCTTCTGGTGCTTTTGCTCTGTCAGCTGCCTACTTTGCAACACTTGCAGATATATGCCAAATGTCTATCTAACACATATGAGATATGCCAGTACAATACACTGCGATCTGCAATAAAATTTTCTTAATGGGACTAAAACCTGTGCTCACAGTCTGAAAACAGATTTCATTAGGCAGCAGGGCCTATATATTCTTCACTTTAGGTTTGGATTTATAAACCTGAAGATCCCTGAAAAATTCCAATAGCCTTGTGCAACAGACTTAGAATAATAACTAGAGCTGCAGCCTGTAGAATGTTAATAAGTCATTTCAATACTGACCAAGCAAGAACACCCTGCAACTTATTTCTGTTTCAAATATGCCTTCTCTGTCACTGCAAACTCAACTTTTACTCCACAAGAATCAGCACACACTACTTAAACTTGTTTTGTCACTTTTAAGGTGAAAATAGCTAGACCAAGATTGGCTATTCTGTAGTCATTTAACAGATGTGCATCACTTGAGTGCTAATACACAAGTTGATGATTTAAAGAGAGTGATTGATTCCAGTGCAGCAAGTGGATGTATTAGAGCACAACGTAAATGGCTGTCTGACTCTCATTTTCACAATTCTTCTTGACCTGTCAAGCTCTTGTCTTCATAAAGATCAAATGTTCGTTGTTTCTCATATAACTCAACATTGTTTCCATGATGCATGATTCAGCCTAGATATTATCATGTCATCTTTTATATCTCAGAGGTCTGACGGGTGTAACAACAATAAGAATATTAGGACTAAACTGCTTATGTTGACATCACTCAAAATCAAAATGCATTGCCATGCCTCTGACCAAGTCACCAAATGACAACTATGAAGATCAAGGTTATTTACATTTCAGTTCAATGAGAATTTCTAAAGAATTCTTCCTTTCATGAAATCTGTTAAATAATTGATCAAGGAAAAGTTCAATTTGGATTTAGCCAAAGAAACGTGCAAGATGCTTTATCACGAAACAGTCATTTTCAGCATTGCTCTTTTTCACTGTTGTATTATTATGCAATATATACTTACATATAAAAATACTAGCTAAAGCCATATTTTTATTTAGAATTTCTGTTATATACATCATATGGAGAAAAGAAAACCCAAACATGATAAAAGCAGTTGAAATGATTTGAAGTGTTTATATCTCCAAACATAGTAATAATTTAAAATCCCTTTCTGATATGTTTAAAAGTAGTGCACTGGCATCAGATATCCCAAAACATAATACTGAGGTTATGAAGTGTTGAATTATGATATTGAGCTGCAAGTTTACTTATTTCCTCTAATGCTTTGTTGTATAAAATAATAATGTTTTCAGTCACGCAGTGTCAAGCCCTGTGTGCATGTGCCCTAGTTAAGATATTTAAAAGCTTTATGTCTGAGTCATCTTGGAAACTCCATGATGAAGAGAAATCAGCATTTTCAGAAGGTGATTCATGAGCCTTATTTTAGATGACTGTCTTAGGAATGCCAACATACACTTACAAGCTGCTCTTCTCTCTTGACTGATTAACATACAGCTGTAACTTAAACAAGAAAGTCTAGCTCTTCTAAGTCTAAATTTAGGTGGAATTAATATTCACTCATTCTCTTCCTAGTATGATAAATTACCCTCTCTGTGTACCTCTCTGAAGCATCAAAAAGTGTTTGGCAACATATCTGATAAAATTCAGTTAAACATGGTTAAAAAACCTGATAATCAAGAACAAAAATGTGCCTGCAACGTTCAAGTACTATCCATACCAGTACTTTTTGAAATTCCAAAATCTGCCATTAGATGGACTGATTTTGAAAGCCTAACGTGGGCATTTGATAGGACTAAACAAATCCTTCATGTATACCATGTTCTGTTATGGGATTTCAACTATTCTGTAAAATCACAGAAACATTATTTGGAAAGGATCTCTGAAGGTGGTCTACTTTGAAACATAATCAAGTAAAAGTTCATCTGTTTCTCCTGCTTGTGATATCTATAAAGTAGAATTTTCACAGGGACGGAAAAGTGTTTGTCTTGGTGCTTAGACACTGTTTATTTTAGGGTTAAATGTACTAACTTGCTTTGCTAACAACTCTAGATTTGAAGGGCCAAAGGACTGATAAGAAGCATGTTTTGCTAAAAAGTATCCTTGAAGAAAAGCTGAAAGACTGATATAGCTGAAGCATCCTGCCCCAGCAGGTGCAAGAGGTGAGGCATTGCCAGAGAGGCCCGAGGTCAACAAAAACTTGGGGAAAGATTTTCAAGCAGGAAAGCAGGGAGCTGATGTAGGAACCTGATACCTTTTCAGATTGGATTAGGTGATGATGATGATGATGATGATGCCCACTATAACAAGGCATTTAGACTTCAGGATCAAAGAGATCTCTTCCAGACCTGTGTTCTTTTTTCCTGCTTTTATAAATGCACTTTTATCGCACTGGATAAAAAAATTGTTCAGTCTCCCCCTGCAGCATGAATGCAACCTTAAAAGTATTTTGTCATTGATTCATCTTTCAGTACTACCCAGTCATCTGTGTTTTAAATTATGTATGA
This sequence comes from Gallinula chloropus, assembly GCF_964237585.1. Taxonomy (NCBI): domain Eukaryota; kingdom Metazoa; phylum Chordata; class Aves; order Gruiformes; family Rallidae; genus Gallinula; species Gallinula chloropus. The sequence continues at coordinate 41,565,984 of NC_140085.1, read as the reverse complement.
ACAGTCTATCTCAAAAAGAATGCCACTATTTTATTTTTAAGGGTTATATATAATGAGCTAACTGTTATAGCTCTTACCATAAAACAGTAATACTTTGCATTAAGAGAAATAAATTTCCTTTTACTGATGACTGCCTTTTTCCCTGAGATGATTTGGACATGATTATTTCTTTTAAGAAGAGGAAGATGTATTTAGCTAATGTAAGCGAATGCAGCGGGATTAAAAAAAAACTCACACACAATAGTAGACAAAACTCCATTGTCAGAGTGTGATTCATTCTCTGCTATATTCCCTTCCAGAAATTTTCTAATTAAAGTGCAGAGTTTTAAAAGCATTTTTTGTTCTGAAACTGAATAGTGGTGCTGGGCTCGGAACAGATTACCAAGGCAAACACTATGGCTCTGTGAACACTTAAAGCTTCCATAAACTTGTATCGTCTCAAACCTTACCTTCACCCTCCATTCCCCAGCAGTCCCTTAAACTGAGAGGAGTCCTCCTAATTAAGCTGAGGAGCAGTCCTCCCAATTAAAGCTCCTTTAAGCCAGCAAGTCTTATGGAGCCATGCCACAAATAGGATTTTTCCCTCTTAGTTTATCTACTATATTTTTGATTTTATCTACTATATATTTTTTCTACTATATACTACTTTTAATATTTATCTATTATATTTTTAATTCCACTCAGTAGCTGTGATGTTTGAAGCCAGAAGAGCAGTCTAGGTGATCTGCTTTAGCAGGGAGGCTGGACCAGATGATCGCCAGAGGTCTCTTCCAACCCCTACTGGTCTGTGAATCTGCTTCAGCTAAGATCTGTTCCTGGCTGGGTTCACTGTCCAGCTACACAGCACTAATAACTGGAGAAAAAAAGAAGGAATTAGCACCTGCATTTAAGCAGAGGGAAAACGTTTCACTTTCTGCTGTAAAGACTTCATAGACTCACGATGTAAATGTTACAGAGGACAAGTCTGTAAAAACATGCCACTGGAAACAAAATCTCATGTGAAACTCAATATTCTGCATCACAGAATCATTAAATTAATAATTAAGTTCATCATTAAAAATAATTAAATGGTATTATACACACTCAAAACTCCTGCTTATATGACATTCAACAATTTGTCCAGAATATATTTCTCACAGATTATATTGATGTATTTCCCTGGGCAATGCACTTAACCTCTGAACTCACAAATTTCTATGTGTTGCTGAAAGAATGACTACTCTGTGGAAGTCAGAGAAGAGAATATTGTCCTCCAGTAATGGTAGACTACATCCACAGACACCATTTGCAGTTTTAGAACTCAGCAAAAAGGTTCACACCTTACATTTTGCTGTATTTCCCATTATTTTATTTTAAATGTTATTTAATTGTGTATTCACATTATGAAGCTTATTACATTTTTGTGGGTGTGTTTCCTGATCCTGTGGCCCATCCACACGTCAAATCATTCTGCAAAACCAATACTAATTGTGGATTTATTTGACACATATAGTGAAAATGTCAATGACAGGGTATTTTTAACACATAATGACAGCTACAGATTTAGTCCCCTTCAGTATTAATTCCTGACAGTTATTGTCCCATTTAATTTAGGAGAGAATTTTAAATAGAGAAGTTATCATCTGATGAGTAAATGTTCCTTTTTATCTCATTTATATCAATTGTCAGTGCACAGAGTCATTACCATGATCAATTCAAATGTATGAATAGTTGTGCCACCCATGAAAATAAATGAAAACTGTCTGAATAGAACAAAGCACTGATGAAATGCCTGCTCTTTTGTTTTAATTGATACTGGCATCCATTGCTTAGGCAGCTTATAGAAACTTTGCAGGACTCTGCAATGCCGGACAGTAGAATAATTCAGAAGTTCTGATCAATTAGAAAAAACTTTTTGTAGTAGTTTGCCTTAGCAAAATTTTAAATTTTAGATCTGAGTCATATATTTTACTGAACCATCCTAAGGGATGAAGCTTAGAATTTTAATTTTGATTACCAGGGAACAGGGTAGAAAAAGAAACATAGGCCACTATAACAATAAAATCTTTTATTTACAAACCTGATACCATGGTCTAATCTCACAATAATCATTGTAAAGAAATTAATAATCTTTTTTCCTGGATGCTGTTTTTATTTTATTTACTTATTTATTTATTTTTTAATTCTTGCACAGCAAGAGGTGGAATGTCACCATGCAAGTCTTTTCTTTCCCAGGTAAGCTAGAGGCAAACTCAGGGACTCCAGTACACAGTGAGTGGACAGGAGACATGCCAACATGTTTGCAGGTGTATCAGCACACAGTTCACACCACCGCTGTTGTCAGTGCCAGGGAGCAGTCACTACCAGCTGCCACAGCTGCCCTTCCTCCCCTGGAGGCTTCTCCTCTCTTTCTGTTCTGGGATGGGCAGGTTTTACCCTACAAGAGCTCAGAGACTGAAGCAAAGATTTTTACTGAATTGATTTATGAGATACTGTGTTCTTAGACAAAGCACCCTGATTAAGACAAGTTATCTTTTATTGGCTGAGGTGAGATGTTTCCAGAACCAAAGTCTCCTTCAACAGAAACCTTAAAAATACCCAGTCTTAAGTCCTCAAACTAATACTGTTGATTTATCTGCCTCTGATCTGAACAATCAGGCAGAGAAAAGTTCTATGAACAGCCAGCCTAGACTACTTATCTCAGGGCAATGTACCCTTGCCATTAAGATAGTAAATTGTATCCAGTGTTGCATTAAGAGGATCGTTGCCAGCAGGTTGAGAGAGGTGATCCTTCCCTCAGCACTGGTGAGGCCACACCCGGAGTGCTGCATCCAGGAGATGTGGAGCTACTGTAGAAAGTCCAGCACAGGGCCCCTAAGATGACTAAGGGGCTTAACCACCTCTTTGCTGCAGTTAGAGAGTTCAGTCTGGAGGAGAGGCTCGTGAGGAATCTCATCAAAGAGAGGATAAATAGAGGACAGAGCCAGGGTCCCAGTGAAAGGACAAGAAGCAATGACACAAACTGAAACATGGGAAGATCAGACTGAAGGTCAGGAAACATGTTCTTACTGCGAGAGTGACCAAGCACTGGCCCAGGTTGTCCAGGGAGGCTGCAGAGCCTCCCTCCTTGGAGATATTCAAAAGCTGTCTAGACAAAGTAGTGTGGCAACTGGCTCTAGATAATCCTACTTAGCAAAGAACTTGAAGATGTCCTCCAGAGGTTCCTTCCAATCTCAGCCATTCTGTGAGACCACAACTGTTTTCTTTCATACATGTAGCAGTGAGAGTGTTCAGTAGGTTCTCCTCTGTGGAGATGGTGCCATTTAAGAATCATGCTTTTAAAATAATCAATAACATGGTCAAAACTAAACCACAAAAGGTCAGCTGTGATTATTTGCAAATATATGTATAGTTGCATTTTTTATCAGGGGAATTTGCATTTCTGTAAGGCACTTTCTATCAGACTTTTATGACACTTTTAGTAAAATCTTTCAAAGTACTATTTCCCTCATGTCTTAAACATGTCAGTGAGCAAACGGACACAAAGCATGACTCCAGAACATGCTGGAACAGGATGCATAAATGGGAAAGTGAAGAACACAACAGAGCAAGCAGTACAGTACACCCATCACCCAGAAGCTACAGAGTTGTTACTTCTTTCTAGTAAAAAACATTATTGAAACAGAATCTAGTGTTATACTAAAAAGCAGGGTTGATAAGACATGTAGACAACCTTCTTTCTGAAGTTTACTACAATTCTACATCAACTGCACCAGACACATGAAATACTCTTTTAATAGATGGATAAATTCGGAAATAAATAAATAAGCAAGAAAAATTCAAAACCTCACCTACTCAAGAGAGAAAATTTTCTTGCTTCCATAGATGTTAATAAAAATTTATCAGACGTTGTTTTTACTGCTGTTTGGTTCTTCAAGAATGTGGAAACCTTACCTACTGCTCAAGAGTTATATTTTCTGATTGAAAGATAAAGATTTTTTAAAATATTTTATAAACTAATGAAAGTAATAATTTAAAAAATAACATTTAGTGAAAAACTAACTGTTGCTGTTAAATATCTATTTATTTGGAAATTATTTGCTTAATTTCTCATACAGGAAAGAAGATGGAATTTCAACTACCCCAGCAATGAGTTCAGCTTGAGTATTAGCACTCTAGCTAAAGTTTGAAAGATTTATATCCTGGGTTTTGGTTTAATACTGATGTTTGGTTTTAAGAACTCCCAGTCTGTGTTAACTAGCTGTTGCAATAAAAACAAGAAGTTCAATGCACCTCTGAGAAAAGAATGTTTTTCTTTGGTACTTTAGGCTGCTCATTTGAAATATTTCTGTAGGTATAAAATCAAGTGGTCCTGTCATAACAAATAAATTAACCGGGGTGTTTTTGCATATTTTTGCTGAGTTAAAATTATACCTTTCCAAAATAGGACTGCAACAAATAGAATCACTCTGCTCAAGTTTAATTTGGGGATTATAACCATGTACACTAAACATTCTTTATAACATGATTCCCAGAAATATATGTTATTCAGGAGTTAACTTCTTTACCTATACTTTGTTTTCTAAATGATAATTTTCCAAGATCAAAACTCATTTTTTAACTTTTTTTTTTTTTAATAGGCTATATTGCTTTTCTTGCTGGATATCCTTTGTAAAATAACTTCAGGTGCCTGCCCATTTATGGTTTATATGTATTATTAAAATGATAGAGCTTAAATAAAATAGACATAAATTATGTCTAAATAACACTGAAGAATCCCTTTCATGTTGCTTCAAAGCAAATATTACTGTAGCAATTTAATTTAATAATATAACTTAGAGAGGAACAAAATATTACACCATTATAGTAATTCACAATAGACTAGGTTACAGCTTTTCTACTCTTCCATGTAGGAAGAATAACTGCACTCAATGTTTTCCTTTTGTCCTAAGGTATTTGGGTAAAGAAGTAGAGGCTCAGATCTGTGCTTACCATGGATTCAAGCTGTCAGTTACAACACAGTTAAATTCCTTTCCTCTCCTTATTAATACCACTACTGTGGAGCTAGATGAGAACTGAGGACAGTTCATGAGAGATAGATGTCCATATGCAGGTTTCTCATGCACTAAGGTGTAGTCAATGGAGCTCAAGTCACTACAATCAATGTAGTCTGGAAAGTGGGTTCAACTTTCCCCAAAACAGATATATAAGCTAAGTCAATTACATCCAATTTTTTAACACTTTTGTTTCTTGCAAATGTTTACATTTTTACTAGCTAGTCTGACAAAACATGTAATATATGTAATATACATACATCTCACATGACAGATCCTGAGATCCTTAGAAAACCCTTTAGGATGACTAAGTGTTCTGAACAAAACATCATCTACATTTTCCTTTCCTTTGTCTGCGCCCAAGTTATCAATATAGTAAGATTTATTTGATTCATTATTCAAGTCAAAGAACTTGTTACAATTATTAGCAAAAGTGTCTTGTTTAATTTTTTTGTGCATAAAGAAACCGTGACATAAAGTAAGTTTGAGGATCATTTTAATGAAAGAAGCTGCACTTTCACCATAAAACAAAATTTTATGAGTATATATTCACTAGCACCTTTTAATCATCCCCACCAAAGGAAAAAAGAACACACAACCTTTTTTTTCATATGCATTAAATCACTCATGCTATAAGTGATTCATGCTATGAAAGATATCATTTCATGTTACAAAGACTTGACCCTTCATCCCCAGGTGGCAATTTATACCATGAATCCATTACAATTTCACATCTTGAAGTCTGTAGATGACAGTTTTCCCAGTGCACAATAACCCATCATGTTCTATCTTCTCTGTGTTGAATAGATAAACCATCATATTTATAAAAGGACTGTGCTATTGATTATTAAGATTGAGAATATTTTTGTATACTTTGCCCTCAAATATATCAAATACCTATTAGGTATTTATAATAATACTTCTTAGACATTTGATATCAGATTTTAAATAGATGAAAGATACATTTTAGATGAGAAACATAGTTGACTATAGGTGACTCAAACTACATGCATGGTACACTTTTACTTCCTTAATATCAAGAACTTCAAAAATTATACAGATATCTTCAATTCATAACTATCCTAAATTATATATACCACGGAGTGTGAAAGATTTGTTTAGATTGATTTCAAGAATTTCTGAGGATGATCAAGGTTTTAAGTCCATTTCGTACTCTTCAATGCACCAATAGTCAATGGATAAAGATTATGAGGAAGCAACTGGTTAAAAATTCCTATACTTTGGGAAAAAGCAAGAAGGAAAATCCATTTTATAATATTTGTGTTGCATATTTCTCATTTATTTATTTTAGTTACATGCTGTTCTAATAGGATTGTGCTAGCAACCTATTTAAAGTAGAGACATTTGAAGTATTCACATAATTTGGCAGGAAGAGTGATTTGGTATAGTACAAGGTTTGCCAGAACTTGTCACTATTTGCACTGAGGCATTCTTTAAATTCTACTCAGTTTACTCATTATTCTATAAAATATAATTCCAAATATGTTTGAATAATTTTTCTTTCAAATTTAACCCCACAAAATTTTAAATATTTTATTATTAAACAATATACAGTCATTATGTCAAACCTTAAAATAAGTTATATGTTTTATTTTTATGCACAACACAAGTTATCAGTGTCATTGATGTTGATTTAAAATCTATTCTTCCTGTAGTCACCAAATATGAGAGATTAATAATGGTTTTGTAATGGCATTTTCAGTAGATAAAGCTCTAGGAGATACTATTTTGTTCTTATTAACTTGCTGACAAAATCAGTGCTAATTGATTAAATGTGACATTGATTCTGGAATGCTATTATCCATAGAAATTAGCCAAAACAGAAGATTTCTTTTCATTTGCCACTTACAGCATTCATTGCAACTCTATTCCTAAATTGTCTTAGTCCCTCAGGGAAATTTCATCACTTTCCATTGACATAACAATTGGTTTTAAGCTGACAGAAGTTTGATGAGTATGCTGCAGCAACTTCACTTTAATAACCTGTAAATAATGGGAATATACTAGTCATCGTACTTGAGATCTTTTTTAAAGGACTTTAGCTTTTACCTTTTATCTGATTGCAGAACATTAACGGATCTTCTTCATTTCATAAATTTGAGAAACCAATGACTCATATATAGAGCAGATGAGGGGACAGATGTGAGAGGTCTTTATAAGGAAATTACACCTTGGTGCCCAGTGATTAATGAACAGATGTAGAGATTCTGAGTTTGTGATAACTTCTATTTAAAGCTAACAACATTGACTTTACAGGTAAGGTTCATGCCTTTTGACCTACCACCTGCTGAATTAAAGATTAACCTTTGCACTCCAAACCACAGTCCAACAGTCTTACATACTTTCTCTAGCTCTGACATATTCAATAGCTTTGTACTGCAGTAATAGACCTGTTTGTGTTCCAATATGAAAAATTTTATTTAGTTTCTGTGTATGATTAACACATTTTGTAGATATGAGACTTGTTAGAAGTTGATTGCATTGGTAGCTGCTGAGATGAGATGCCAGATAAGGCTAACTGAAAAGGAATGACTAGTTCCTCTATAGTTTGTTGATCATCAAACAGAATTTATTAAAATTTTTTAAACTAGCTATAAACTAAAAATATAAGAGATGCTAAATTTGTAAATACTTAGCAGAAGTGTTACAGCCTATAATTTTAGGAACATCATAAAAACAGTCACATAGCTGTTTAGCACATACACCCATTTATACAAAACTGCTCTCTGGTATGAAAGCATGTTTAAGTTTTTAAGGATTAAATTGTTCCAAATTTTACTCCACACATCTCAATTTCAATTTAAAAAAACAGGAATTTTGCATTTGCTTGTAAGGGAACCTGTCTCTTGGAGCATCTTATGCAAAATGAACACTTGGAATGCAGAACACTTCCAAAAGTGGTAGTTAGGGCATAAAACCACTACTAGGAACACATTTCTTTGTAGAGTCCTCTATCTTCTCTGGAAGAGAGGCTTAGGTTGTGCTGATATTTACTTTTACTCCAAACTGAGAATCAAAATTTTTCAGGTGTATTACACACAATCCATTGTGATACTCAGAGCTTCAGAATGATTCCCAAATATCTTGTTACAGGTAAAGAGGCTTTTCTGGTTAGTGCTAATTGCTTAAAGATCCTCTTGTCACCAATTCACAAAACAGGGCTATGGATTTTACACAGATGCACACGTTGCTGCACATTAGGGAAGCTGGCTAGATGAGTAAGCTTCTCTTGTAGGGTCCCATGAACTCGTTGTTAAGGATTATCATACCCATAGAAATAGACTTAACTCCCAACATTAGACAAACAAATTAAAGTCACATTTAACACCAACAGGGCAAGGTGGAAGAAAAAAAGATTGCTTATCTACTAAATTAAAAATAAACAAGTTTTATCAAGAGAAACACACACACACACAGAGCCACAAAACTTGAAAGAATCACCCATCAATCCTGTATTTATAATAATTTAAGTTAAAAAAATTCAGAGCACATCCCTATTGAGGGCCCCTTGTTTGATCTTTATTAGTTTAAATATTGAACTAGTACATCACCAGTGCCTAATTCACTGGTTAGCAAACAGCTATTTTGAATATGTGTTTAATGAATTAAAAAGATGACCATAGATTTCATCTTCTAACGTAAATTCTACGTGGTTTGTGAGTTTGCCTGAAAACACAAAGTGTGTTCATCCTCCTAACTACATATAGAATCATAGAATCACAGAATGGTTTGGGTTGGAAGGGTCCTTAAAGATCATCTAGTTCCAACTCCCCCCCCTAGAATCATAAAATCATTTAGGTTGGAAAAGACCCTTAAGATGTTGAATATGTCAAAGAATAAATATAAATTTGCTTCCAAGCAGGGTGTCTAGTGACTGCTAGCAGCTATGCAGACAGTAGGAAATTAAAATCTGGGGGAAATACGATTCTAAAATAATCATGAGGATAAACGCTTAGGACATGTTACTTGTTCTCCAGTAAAATATTACTTAATTCATCTCAATCTGGCAAGTCTGCTCTGCCCCCAAATTGGAATCATCCTGTTTCTTTTATATGGAGATAAGTAGACAGCAAAAAAAAAAAAAAAAACCAAATAAAACCCCTTCAAAAATAAAGTGATAGTAGATCCTCATATTCTCTCAGTGATCTCCAAGGTGCCTTGAGGTCTTGTTTCTTCTGATTAAATTTTTCAGGTTCTCTAGGATCAGTAACATTAATGAATGATCAGACTCGACTGAATATCCCTTACATTTAATTTTCTTCAAATACAGATACTTCTGGTAAACTGGCCTTAGGAGATGTAGCTCACTATGTAAATTTATATTTTCTAAATAGAAATTATTAAAGTCCAGTACTACCTGAGGAACTTCTGTGATTCCATTTTTACTACTTCTTCATATGGTTAATTTTATCAGCTTTGAACACTTTGTCCAAAGCTTGACAAAGCAGAAATACCTTCCAGCATTTTCCAGTACATCATAGACTCATAGTGTATGTGTACCGGATATATGGCATGCACTGAGCCTCTTATTGATCCATGAATCGTCTCACAAAATAGATGTATTCACATGTATGTATACAGATGTCTGGGACTAATCAAAAGTGCTCAAGCCACTAAGCAGATACTACCAAATGTGTTTATAATCCTGCATTCCCCACAAAGGAGAGAGGGATAATATTTTTTAAATCATCCATTGTTGCCACAAAAGCCAAAAAGAAATCACTAGGAGAAGGAAAATAAATTTTCTCCTCATTATTATCATGGACAACAAATCCATGGGAAAAAATATATAAGGAAACAGAGTATGCAGTGCTTTCTCTCCATTGGATTTAGTGGAAAAGCTGTATTCTACAGAAAGGTGAAGCAGGATTAGGTCTTTATGAATACATAGCATTTAGCGGATGCCATTAGCACAGCCAAGTGATGTATTTATTGTTTTAAATAATTCTGGGACAGAAATGTTCATACAAAACATTCAATTACTTGAATCCTTTAAATTTTTTGTGCAATCATATGATATAGAGGAATTCTTTACATTTTATCTTTATTGCCCAGCCTTATTTAGAGGTCCTGGGGAATAAACAGCACTGAAAACAGATGGCTGGATTTACAAAGCCTTACCTTATGCAGTAAAATGAGGCTCTGTGCAGATGGACCTGTAGATATCTGTGCCAGTATTATACCTTATCCATATGGAGTGCAAGATTTATGGCAGAAGTAATTATTTTCAAATTCATCCTTGGATGCATTCTAATGCTTTCCCTGTATGTCTCAGCTATTTATACTTTCTGGTATTAGAGAAGAAGGAATAATGTTTAAAAAAATATTAAAGAGTGTTTCCATGGTAAGTCATACACACTACATTAGCTAGTGTTTTAAGAACTTTTAAGAAAGTACGCTTTTTCTCAGAGCATTATGCTTGAGCATGGCAACATAAAGCATGTGGGAAAGCATGTGCTGTGGCCACTCAGTGTTTTCACATCAGAGGACTCAGGTTTCTTCAGACAGATTTCTATGAAGGGGTGCTTGGAGCTAAGAAGCGGGAGGCAGTGAGTTGACAGCATTATCTGTGGCAGGAAAAAGTTGCGATGGCACCTTTAAGAACTGACGTGCGTGTTCAGCACAGGGCTGTCCTCCAGCGCTTGGCATACTGACTTGTATAGTGAGAAAAATCCTTACATCACATTCACTATTAAATCTGGAGTCCTGATATCTGCCAGCTGCAGGTTCTGCAGCATGTTATGTGGAAACCTGGCTTAAGAACCACAGGATGGGCTATTCTCACCACTCAGACAAAAGCCTTCTCCAGAGTTACCTTAACAGGTGAGGAAAGAGTTTGGAGGAGCTCTCTACTGAGAAGGTTTGTGGAGGTACAAACTAATCACTAGCACTAGAAGGACAAGTTTGTAGTGTCCTCATTTCAGCTTTAACAAACACAAACTACAAACAGCCATAGAAAAATAAACACAGAAAAGTAATTCCATATATTCACAAACACAAAGGCATGGCAACATAGGCCCATTCCTAGGTGTTGTTACTTTCTTAATATGAGAATGATTGAAGTGTTGATGATTTCATTTATAGATCTGTGAATAGATAGCGCACATGGTTTTCCGTTTCTAACTTCCGTTTCCGTTTCTAGAGTTATACAGAACCATAAATAAAGGAACTAAGACCAAATTCATTTTAAACGAAGAAAATGAGGAATGTTACCTTTGCCCTTTAATTTTTCCATTGCTCTATATTCTGGTTTTCCCAATTTTGATCTGAAGTTACTTCTATGATGTTTTCATTGTCTGATTAAACACAATACTGAGGTATTCTCTGTTGCTAAGTAATTCAGGTCTGTAGTACACCTTCAGGAACCAAAAGGTTTAACTGAGTACTATTTATAAAGTTGTTTGAGATCCTCTGATGAAGAGTACTAAAAAAACCTAAAATATTTTTATAATGATTTACTAAAAAGCAATCTCTTGTATCTGAAAGCACAAAACAATACAGGATAACAAATTCATCCAGACATAATCATATATGGAGTATTTCAGGCTAACTGAGCATAGCAACAAATGGTTAGTTTAGAACTCTTGCAGAGGGAAATACATTTCAGAGGCATCTGCTTCAGAAATTATGGCAAAAAATACACTGCTTATGTATAAAGATATTTTTTTTTCTCTAGCAAAAAAATTTATGTTTAAAAATAACTTTTGCTTTCTGCAGAGCTAATTTTGTCCTTGGCTACTACAGGCATGATTTGCTTAAGATGAAAGGAAATAACAGCTGTGAAGTTGTTCATATATGATGAATGAGAGCATAATATAAAACAAAATACCTACACCACCACCAGCAACAGAACATTGCTCAGCTTACAGCCTGAATCTACACTACACCCTTGATTATTTACTCAGAACATTTTCTGTGCAGTGTGAACTGAGAGGCCCAAGAGCTTCTGGTTAAACATGTATTCAAATGCCACTAAAACTGTAAAGTCAAATTATCTTATTAAGAAAGCCACAAGGGAACTGAGCAAGCATGATGATATTGAATGATAAATACATGAAGCATAATTATTAATTTTTAAAAGTGGAATTAGCACTCACTTTTGAAAATTACTTCATTACATGTGAAGTATTTAGCATCTTAGCAAACTACATTTAAGAAGGACTGCATTTAGCTTCTGTGTTACATTTAAAAGTTTCACTTACACAATACCACAGTAGCTATCAAAAACACTATCAGCCTGATTATGGAAGAAAGCCAGTTTCATAAAAATCTACAGATGAGTGATGCTATTCCTCAAAGCTATTATTTTTCAGACTGCTGAAAATATCAATATAATTCCCTTTGCTCTAGTCAGTTTTTCTTCTGGAGATTAAAAATCAGCTCAATTTATGCAGAAAAGAAATAGGAAAATTTCATGGTCCTCATTTTGGCACAGCAAAGGCCCCATAGCATTTCGGTACATTACAATGTCTATTCAACTGCATCATATTTGTTCTGTGCTTCAGGAAAAATAAGCCGCCCTCAGGACAAAGCTATTTACAGACAACTAGAAGCCATTGTACTTTAGCACTGACGGCTAAAACAGCTCAAACAAATAGGGAACAAATCTTCCATAACCTGTGTAGCACTCTGACAAGGAGAACAGCAGCCTACATGGATAGATTCCGACATAAGGACACATGAACAGAATCAGGGAATATATATTACAAAGAAAGCACTGTCCTGTGAGACATGGTGGGCAGGAATATAAAGCAAGGGAGAAAAAAGGAAAACATAGCCAGTTTAAATTAACTTGAACACTTGGTTCAATGAAAGAAGAACTCCATAGCTTATTCCAACTTCCGGAAAAATAAAGAGGTATATTACCTCTTCTGGGTATACTGCAGTTCATGGCAACCGTCTTTATTAAGTTTATTATCTTTGAGAAAGATAATGTTCTATTGAAGATGAGTCTGAAATGACTGTCTTGGTTTTTCATATCGGCAAAGTAGTCTATTAAATAACACAAGGAGACTAAAATTTTTATTTAAAAAAAAACCAACATTGTTAGGTTAATGTACATCTGACTTTCAACGAGATTTTGAAAAGTATGTTGGAAGGAAATATGCACCTGTAACCACTCTCATTTGAGTAGTAGTTAGGTTGCTCACCATAAGCAGTTTAGAGTCTGGATATTGCAATAATTCAGCTTTCTCATGCTTTCAATAGAAAGTATTGTAGCATGTGATATTAAGAAGATTTATACATTTGAGGGGGTTATGTGGGTATCTTTATTCTTCTCTGCATATTTGATTACAATTTATAGTTTTGCTCATGCCTTCAGTTATTCAAATAAGCTGCCTGACAAGGCAATCCAAGAAGTAGCTACTGTGCAAGAACCAACTGGAGTTTTTCTGATCAGTTTGATAAATTGTATGCTCCTTTCTAGGAGTTCCCTTCCTAGACTGGGTTAAAGGCTTTGTTTAGGTTATTGTTCCTTGTGAAGGCTTGCACTGTGCTTGGGAAGAGTATTTGTTTCTAGTCACTACTAGGGTGGTATTTTAAACATGCTTTGATGCATTGATATACGGCTGCCTGGGGTTTACCGCTATTTACATCTTGCATCACTGGTTGCTGACATTTCTCCAGCTCTTCGGGTCAGGACTAGATAGCTGTAGCCATTCCAACTATAACCTCAAGCATCTTACCCTTGTGCTAAGTGTGGGAACGATACTCCACATTACTTCTCTCTAACCAGACTCATCTAGCCTTAGCAATCCCTGATAGACTAATCTGAAACACAGCAATGACATGGATCATTATTTCCACCATCCTCTGTGGCTACTATTCACAAAGTGGCACATCCCTTCTCCATCGGGAGACTCCCTAGACCTAACAGATTGCCTGTGCATCAGCCAACTGTTTACTGCTGCTCCACCAGACTCTCCTTTAAAGGCAGGTCTTGCACTGGCTTCCGTAGAGCAAAGCCCATTCCACGAGAGCCTGGCTGGATTTTCTTGCTGCCAGCAGATCCCGCATTTGAGAGTGAGCCAGCAGCTTAGTCTGGCTGCACACCCTGGAAAAGCAATGGAATATACTTAGAAATAAATGTTTCAGCCTCAACTATATTCACCAGCAAAGAACAGCTTTGGTCTGACTAAAATGTTTACCAAACACGTGTTTACCTCGCTGAATTGTTTCAGCAGAGCAAAACACTTGAAGTAATTATGAAAAATTGTTTTGCTCTGGCATTTAATTAACATTTTAATTAGTATTTCAGTGAGTCAAAGTTTATTTCAAAGTCATTCATAAATATTTTGCAAAAGTAACACATGGAAATCATCTCAGGCTAAAAGACATGTCTTAATTTGAAACTTTCTTTTCTTGTTCTGATATTCATACAAATATGTATATGCAGTAGAGATTGTTACAAAATAAGGGGGTAGCCCCTAAAAATGGAAATGTGAAACAAAAATTACAAGTCATTAGAAAATGCACTTTTATGGTTGTGATAATTTGCTTGTTTTGTGACATGCACTTCCTGTCTGGATTGTGTTTTCCATAAGAAACTACTACCTCATCATGGTGAATTACAATGATACAGGTCCTAATCTGGCACTTCTCGTATTAGCACCGCACTTAGTGTTCTGGAGTATCATTCCAGTTGTAATTCTACTAAGGTGATTTTTTTTTCCCCTAGTTAACAAGCACTGAATTTATACACAACATTTCAACAACAACCACAAAAAAACCCCACAAAAACCCTCAAACAAACAAACAAACCAAAAGCAAAGAAAAAACCAAACAACAACAAAGTTGGCAATCTAAGCTGATTTTTAAAAATGAAGAAAGAAAGAAAGAAACAGAAAACCCACCTCTCTGATATATTGAGGAAAAAAGTGAAAAATGTCCAAATATTTTGTTTATATAATATTTAAGTAAAACCTTTGTGCTTTTTAATTCATAACTAATCTAATTCTTATGGTGGATTTTTTTTTATAAAAAGGCAAAAATGTTTGCATTTTCCTTTCTCAAAGGAACACGTAAAATATATGAGTTTTTTATGCCGTTCTATACCAGTTTCTTTTTTTCATTTTTTTCCTTGTAGTTAGGTAGAAAATTAGGAATATTCAGCCTACTTGTAAGAGATTTTATTGCACTATTTATAGATGAAACCAAATTGTTCACAAATTTTTCACCTATTACTTTAGCTCAGCTGAAGACCTAGCTGGTTGAAAGAGAAAAGGACATATTTTATTCTAAAATACAGACAAATGTATAATAAAGCCACTGCATACAAACCCTAAGTGTTTTAGAATAAGGAGATGTCTTTTCATTATTTGATTAGAAAAGTCCTTAACTAGGCACATAAGAAATTAAAATAACAGTGTTGTATCTTCTTAGCAAGTATCTTTTGGTCATACAAGAAAAGCAGTAAGCCTGTGTGGCCCCAAGGACAATTTCTGCACAATTTCATTCAGTGAATTGTCTCTTCACATTAATTTGGTGTATCTAGGTTCCCTCCTGAATCTCATTCCTCCTGAAACACCTCTCCTCTAGAAGATACCTATCACCACCCAGCTGCTATAACAATTCTCAGTGTGCAGCCATCAATCATATAAGTATGACCATGGCTTTGTTAACATCCCTCCACCTTTTTTCTCAACTTACTTTTCATACAAAGCATCTGATGTTCAAACCTTCCTGATCATTTTCTGAAAGTCTCTTGGTCTCCTTTCCAGACAAAGCCTTGGTCCCAACAAAACATTTTTTCTGTCTCCTGCAGCATTATCACTCTAGCTTCTGCTTAGAAATATTGGTATTTTTCTCTCTTTTCAGGAGATAATGTCTGTGTTTTCAGCATACTGTTCTCTTAGTGTGCATGGAACAGATCACTATATTTCAGCGAGCTCACAGCCATGTAAAAAGGAAAAGTTTCACTTTTCTGATAATCTTAAAAGTGGACATTGGTATAAGAAGCAACCTTGAATTCTAGTATTCATTTTTTTCATATTTATACATGAAAGTAGGGAACTAAAGGAAATATTTTTGCTGAAGACTTTGTTTCTGGTATCGCTTGGGGTTTCTTTCGTAAATTTCAATTTGCAATTTTGACATTTTGTAATAATTATTTCATATCTAAAGTCTTCAGTAAAAATATTCTGAAAATCTTTCTTAGTGGAAGTTCACTAACAGAAAATCTGATCAAAGCTCCTGTGTCCTGTTCACATTTAATTAGAATATAGTGAATTTGCAAGGAGGAGAGGCATAAAGAAGATAAGATCCATCTATGACTGTAAAAAAAAAACCTGGGGCTATTTTCTCATTTCTGTATGATGCATGGTAGGTACAGTTTTAGCACAGTATAATATTTGAGAGTTGGTAACGGAAACAACTTCAGAATTATTTTAATTATTAAAAATTTTTTCAGCAAACACGTAGGCTGAAAATGCTTTAGTTTGTAAGAAATTGAGCTGGTGGTTTTATTACTTGTTTTTCTTGTTAGGAGAGAAGCTTTTAAAGCTGCTTGCAGTGTTAATTGTGCATTTCTTTCCTGTCTTGCAGAGAACGACATAAAATCACTGATGTGTTTGTCTTAGTTTCCAAAACCTAATGTAAAGGAATAAAACCTACTTAGCATGAAGTCAATTCTACTTACTGTAGAACACTTTTATTGTTAAAGCATTATGATATATTCCTTCTGCATAAGAACAAAAAAGTAGGGGGAAGCTAAGGAAGAAAGCAAGATACATTTAAACACTCAGATTTTAAAAAAAGCCCCAAATTTCTATTTTTTTATCAAATACTAACCCACAGTAAGCCATCAGTCAATATAAGCTTTGAACTAGCTCTTAGTACTGAGAGAGCACAATGCTTTGTGTTTGCATGGCAAGGATTTGGTAGCAGGAATGCTGCAGGGGTAGTTTCCCCAAGCAGCTGCTAGAAGTTTCCCCCAGGTCCAACAGAGTAAATGCCAACTGGCTCAAGGCTGTACCTGATGTTGACCAAGGCTGAGCCCATCAGTGATGGTCACAGCGCCTCTGTGATAACTTATTTAAGAAAGGGAAAAAATCCCCGTGAGTGGCAGCTTTTTTCCACCAGATACAGGACTGAGAAGATGTAAGAAACTTTGTAGACACCAAGGTCAGTGAAGAAGGAGGGGGAGGAGGCACTCCTGGTGCCAGAGGAAAGATTCCCCTGCAGACCATGGAGAGAATCGTGGTGAAGCACGTTGTCCCCCTGCAGCCCATGGAAGATGATGGGGAGATCCCACCTGCAGCTCATGAAGGACCCCATGATGGAGCAGGTAGAAACACCTGAAGGATGCTGTGACCCAGTGGGAAGCCCATGCTGGAGTAAGCTTTTGGCAGGACTTTCCAGAGGAGCCCATGCCAAAGCATGTTTGCTGGGGGGAGGAATTTTGACCCTGGGAGGAACCATGCTGGAGCAGTCTGTTCCTGAAGGTCTGCACCCCATGAAAGCCACGCTGGGGCAGTTCATTAAGAACTGAAGCTCCCGTGGGAAAGGACTCCCACTGGGAAAGTTCTTGGAGGACTGTCTCCTGTGGGTTGGACTCCACAATGGAGGAGGGGAAGAGTGTGAGGAGTCCTCCCCCTGAGGGGAAAGGAGTGGCAGAGACAACTCATGATGAACTGACCCCAAGCTCCATTCCCCATCTCCCCCTGTGCCACTGGGGAGGAGGAGGAGGGAGAGAAATCATGAATAAATTTTAGCCCAGAAAGAAAGGAGGGAAGGAGGGGTGAGGGGACATGTTTTAAGAATTGGTTTTATTTCTCATTACACTTTGTTTTGATTGTGTAATAAATTAGATTAATTTTATTTCTTGATGAGTCTGTTTTGCCTGTGACAGTAATCACTGAATGATCTCTCCCTGTCCTTATCTCAACCCATGAGCATTTAGTTATATCTCCTCTCTGTCCAGGTGAAAAGGGGAACAATAGAGCTGCTCTGGTGGGCATCTGGCCTCCAGCCAGGATTAGCCCACCTCATACAAATAGCTTGCTAGTTCCACTCAATGAAAGCAGGTTACTCATTGACATTACAGAACAGTGCATCATTGTAAGAGTTAAAATAGACTAAAAAATACAAAATTATTTAGCTCTGTTCAGAAGAGACTGGGAAAAAATATTCTATCAGCCATTTCATGCCTAAATTGTAATGCAGGAAATTAAATGTATTTCTTTATTAGTGGTGGTCTTCCATACTTAAAATATGGAATAGCAACAGTGGGTGCATATCGTGAAAGTCAAGTTTAGTAAAATCAAATACCTGCTGAAAGGACCTTTTACTTGTACACATTTGCTTTATAGCTTCAAGCCGCTGCGTTTCTGCATCTGAAAAACATCACTGGTGTAATTGTGCAGTCTAGCTACGTCTGGTGTGTGACTATCCCTGTAAACAAGGAGCATAGGGAGCTTTGACACACCCGCTTCTTTCACAGGATTTTCATAATCCATGTCCTTATGTCCTAAATACAGACTCAAAAAACATTGCTGGCTTTATTTCCTCCAGGGTGAGATAAACCCATAGACTTGGCCTGACTATTCTCTTCTTTCTCATGCAGCTTTTGCCAGAGTATTTAAACACTTCTAGGTAGAGAATTAAATCATGTACCAAGTGTGGAGGAGCTTTTTTCTCTTTCATCTGCACTGCAGACTGACTTATTACAAAGTAGTGGGATTTCCTGTTTGCTGGATTGGTTTTACCTCTGTTTTAACACACCACTATATATTTACCAGAGAGGAAAGATCAAAGGGACAAACACACCAGATGTTTATTTTGAAGGCTTAAATCAACCTCGAGAACATTCTGCCTGTGTCATTATGGTGGGTTGACACTAGCTGGCTGACTGTCGCCCACCAAATCTCTCTGTCACTCCCCCTCCATCAATAGGACAGGGGGAGGAAAAGCAACAAAAACCTCATGGGCCAAGATCAAGACAGGAAAATCACTCGCCAATTGCTGTCATGGGCAGAACAGATCCAATTTAGGGAATATTAATTAAATGTATTGCAAATTAATCAGACTAGTATAATAAATAAGAACAAGTCTAAAAAACACCTTGCCCCAATGGCTCTTTCTTTCCAGGTTCAACTTCACACTGAATTCTTCTCTCTCTTCCCTTCCCTGTGTAGCACAGGGGAATGAAGAATAGGAGTTGCAGTGAGTTCATAACTCTTTCCTCTTCATACTCTTCTCCTTCTTCAGCATGGGGTCCCCTCCCACAGAATATTGTCCTTCATTAAATTCTCCAGTGTGGGTCCTTTTCATGGGGTGCAGCCCTCCAGGAACAGACTGCTCCAGCGTAAATATCTCCCCAGAATCACAGTTCTAGACAGAAAACTTGCTCCAGTGTGGGCTCTCCATGGGCTGCAGCTTTATTCAGGGCACATCCACCTGCTCTGGGATGGGGTCCTCTATGGGCTGCAGTGTGGACATCTGCTCTGTTGTGGGACTCCATGGGCTGAACAAGGACTACCTGCATCACTATGGTCTTCACCACAGGCTGCAGGGTAATCTCTGCTCCATTGCCTGGAGGACCTCCTCCATCTCCTTCACTGACCATGGTACCTGCAGAGTTTTCTCACTCCTCTCAGCTGCTGTTGTATAGCATTTTTTACCCATTCTTAAATATGTTATCATAGAAGCACTATCAGTGTTACTAATTAGCTCATCTTTGGTCAGTGGCAGGTTGGTCATGGAGCTGGCTGGAAATGGCTCTGTCCAACATAGGGACAACTTCCGGTGTCTTCTCAAAGAAACCAATCCTGCAGAGCCCATGCCACCAAAACCTTGCCACATAAACCCAATACAGTCATCCACAAGCATCTCCCTCTGTGTACAAATGAATCCTCTGTGACACCTTCCTCTGGAAGATGTACTTCCTCTTTTGAGCATCCCAGACAATTCTGTGTGTGGACACAATTGGTTGTTCAGTGCCCTACTACTGATTTTGTTCTTATTTTAAACATCCAAAGTACTGAACACTCATTAATACAACAGAGTTGAGAAGTGGCAAAGCAATGATAACTAGATAGGTCACTGTTGACCAGACTGGAATGAAATTTCCTAGTCAATTAGTTACTGATACGGCTCCTTCAAAAGGATCGAGTATTTCCTCACTTCGTTCTTACAGCAGGCATCCATTATAAAAAAAAATTCTATCTCTTTTGCAAACCAGATTGAATGGAGTAGGCTCTACCCACTGCTTTCCTTGTCTTTCCTTTTAATTCCTCTTTCTAATCTTCTTCATAAAATTTGCACTGCATCTTTGCTGAAATATTCCCATCTGCTTCCCTCACTTTCTGCTTACCCTTGGTGAGACTTCCCCTGCCCACTTCAAAATTATTTCACAGAATTACACAACAATGTAAAAACACTCCATCATTCTCAGCAGTTCACTCCAGAGACTGATCCCCCTAAAGGTGACTCCCCAACAGGCTGTGAACTGCAGGATGAGTAAACAGGAGGGGTGAGTGTGCACCATACAGACTGTTCCCTCTGAGTGGGAAACAGAGACAGACTACTCTTCTGCCTTCTCAGTCTCTCTCCTTTCTCTTTCCCACCTACTTCGCCTTTTCAGGGTTAGCTCAGGATTTTGATGCTTCTTTTTAGAGCAGTGTAGCCTAGTGTTACTTGAGGCAATTCAGTAATTTTCTGTCTCTTAATTTTTCTTTTTATTTTTCTTCTCTGAAACAGCTGAAGCCTATATTTGTCTTCTGACTTTTCCTCTATTACCTCCAACTCATCTTTTCTGTGTATAAATTGTTTTTTCACTTATTCTTTTCCCCACTCTCTCCCTTTCTGATATTCCCGTGCCTTGAATTGCTTACCTTCACATTATGTAGGGTTATTTTTTTTCTTTCACATCTTCAATTTTGTTAAAATTTTGCTAGATGGAAGAATATAGGCCTCTTCTGTTGCAACTCCACAAGGGTCTAGGGCCTAGATATTGAACTTCGCTGACATCAAAAAACAGATTTTGGTCAAAGGATGTCTGTGATACTATTCTATGCCTGAAGAAGTGCTAAGAATATTAAGAGGTAAGAATAAAAATTCAATTTAAAAGAATCCGCGTTATTCAATAAACCTGAGACCTTGCAGATGAACACAGGTTACCCAATGCACTGTGAAAAAGGAGTCCTCCTGTACTGTGAGAACAAACCAGACTTTGGAACTTGCTGCTTCTGAATGCAATCCTGATATCAAGCAGCCACTTACATGCCAGGGACATATATTAAACTGTAGCACTTCTATGGAAACGGTGTGAAAATGGTACCTTATTCCTCCTCAGATCTGTTCCCTCTATGTCTCCAGTGTTACACCTGCATGCTCCAGGGAAAAGCTAAGTTTGCCACTATTAGACTTTGAAATTAAAACACAACAATGAGGAGCTGAATTAGATTTTACAACCTTATTAATCTTCAAAAGAGTATTTTATGTTTCAGGTAGTTACAGATAAGCAAGCAATAGGTTTCACCTGCCTCTGTTGTTTCACAATTTAAAATGAATTTGACTATGCCTGAGGGCATTTATCGATCCACAGAACTGTTATTACAGTTTATAATAAGTGAGAAATAGATAACTTCAGGGAACTTTTCAGACATGTCAATTAGAAAATCTTAAGCACATCTAGTGAGGACTCATTGTAAAACAGCAAAGTCAGAACCCAGTATTTTGTCCTTTGCAGTCATTTTCTCAGTGTGAATCTTCTCTTCAGAAAGAAAGCAGTGACATGAATATAGCACTGGCCCAGTTATTAACCTGCTGCACTTGTTCTGCAAGAATTGCTGCTGTCCATCTCAGAAAACAGCAAATTTTTAATGAATTGGAATGAATGTGTTGCAGCTCCATTCTGGGAAGTTCTTGTGAAATAGAAAATTTAATTAATCCAAAGGTTTTTGGTCTCTAAATATGCAGTTGGCAACTTATTTTACAACATAATAGCCTAGCTTACTATAAACTGTCTGTTACTTGTCTAAAGAACAGCCAGTGTGTAAACAGTGAAAATAAAATTGCATGTGTCATATCTGAGAGAAAATGTTACTTGTTCAAAATTGAATGAACACTTTATGGAAAAGTAGAGTGTTCTGCCCCAGCAAGTTTAGTTACTCAAACTTAATTTTACTATGTTGTACTGGAACAAAGATTTATGTGTCCTTCCGAATAAAGCAGAAATGGCATAGCATAGGCTGTGTTGTTTTCAAAGGAGAAAAATGAGCAAAGTAACGTACTACCAATGTTGAATAGACAGACAGACACAAGCCCATTGCCAAGCGTTTCTGGAAGACTGTCCAAGTACCCTACTCAGGTCTGAGCTCTATTGCAATGGATGATTGAGTTTTCCTCTTACCTGTGGCACAGCAGGGACGCTGGTTCCAGTTCTCGTGGGTCAATTCTGACCCAGGGATTCCTTTTGTTTTCTATCCCAATCAAGCCAAAAATGTGCTTTGCTCTCAAAAGCACGTTACGATTTATTTAATGCTCTGTATAGGCCCTAAAGGTGTCCGCCCATTGAACAAGCTAAACACTACTAAATCTTGTAGAACAAGGTGGTGGTGTCTCTAGCATTCTTCCCGAGGTAGAAACACTCTTGGAAAAGGAGAGCTGCTGTAGATTAATGTAATTTCAATTCATTTCAGGCATCTGAAATACAGATACCTATTTTTTAATTAATTGCCCTATGTTTTCTTTATAGACCACAGACATCTAGGCAATTACAGAGAAAGATTAATGTTAGATGTCAACAGTAGGATGAGATGAATTGCACCCCAGGGTTGACTATTACTCTTTGCTGACTCTGAAGGGAACCTGAGGTGACTAGCCAGGCAGTACACACCTGCACTATATATTTAATAAGCTAATTGAAATTAATTCCATCCTGATTGCCTCCGTTTTGTCAGAAAAAATGTAACTTGCACTTCAAGTAGCGGTCTAAATGTCTATTTCTGTTTGCATTGCCTCTGACTGCATAGGTGATTTGTCGCATCATCAATGCCATCATCCGAAACTACCCAAGAACAAGAACAAATAATCCACACAGAGCAGAGAGGAACCCATATTATTATTATTTAGGCTGGACCAACTAATCTACAGAAGAAGTAGCTGTCAGGGGGTTATCTCACCAGCAGTAGGTCAAGGTCAAAACAGTTTTATTTACAAGTCCTCTTGTAGATGTGCTCTAATATACACCTTTCAGTTTGTGGATTTTCCCAAAATCACTACCAAGTATAACAGGCTATATTACAGATTCCTGTCCTCCTGTCATTCTTAACATGAAAGGTACTATTCTGTTGAAAACTAAAACAACCAACTATAAGTTTCTACATACAAGTATCTACATGTTTTATAGTGCCTAACCTCACATTTCATTTGATGCAGGCAGTGGTTTCTGGAGAGTAATTCAGGTGGTCAGCCCCAAATGCTCAATTCAGTTGTCTAAAGGCAAGAACTTAATGTCATTTGAGATGCCACAGGGTATGTGAGAAATTCTATAAGGCCTGGAAAACATGCTGTAGGGCCTACAGGGTGTCCTCGTTTCCAGAGTAGTTGCTGGAGACAGGTAAAAAGCTGTATGATGTCTCAAATGGTGGAAGCAATCTGTGTTGAAACAACTGCATAAAGGCTAAGATCTCTACTGAGATCTCCACTGACACCGAGATCTTTCTGTGTCACTGTGTAAATCTCACACTAAATGACTTCAAGTGGAGCATAGTCTTCAGCGCTGCTCTAGTGGATGTCTAAATATAGCACAAAATTTTGGTCTGTTGATCTCTATTTGACCCTCCCTTTCACTGTCACCTATGACTTTCTAATGTTCTATAAACATGCAACATGTTCTGGACAGTTTCCCCCAACACCTTGAGCTCAGTTAAATGGTGTATTAAATGAAGACAGCTTACCCAGAATTACTAAATTACTAGAATATCTCTGCTGAAGAGTAACAGTTTTCAGCTAAATTATGCATTACTAGAAGAAAAAAATGGGTTATAGCTTAACCACCTGTAAACCTGGAGAAACTTAACCAGCTGAGAAGTTTTGAAACTGAATAATTAATACTTAATTATAAAATCATTATTCAAAAATACTTCTGTTCCACCAGTCCTACACTTGATTTGCTATACAGTAACTGGGGCTATGTACTTAGCACCATGTAGCATATAGTCTGAATTAGGAACCTCTAATATTTGGTAAACCTTGGACAGGGATTTTCTAAGAATCCAGTAGCTTTACAATTCCTTGTGCTCGAGGGCTGAAGTTCTGGCATCTGTGATGCCTTTTTTGAACAGAGATAGTTTATGCAGTCGTAACCAAAAGAAGCAATTTTATCTATTTCATTTTTGTTTTCTGTGTTAGCAATTCAATATCAGTGCATATTGGATTAAAGAACATGGAGAACCAGCATAACTACAAATATAGCTAACATGATTACCAATAAAATAAAGCACTGTGACAGTACTTTGAAAAAGAAAAAAACTGTAGAAAATATAAACTGCCAGTGGCTGAATGTCATATTACTAAGGAAAAAAAAGTAGCTTATGAAAACCTAAATGAGGAAAACTGCATTATTTTAAATAATCCAGTTACTATATTATTTTATAAAATGTGGTGTTATAAGCTACATGCAGCATTCAAAATAAAAATGTGGAAGCTTACATCTGTAACAGAATTCTCTGTAGTACATACAAGGTTTTCCAGTTTACATGTGAAGTGGCTGCTATACTGTCATGTACCAGTCCATTTTAAGCACTGTTTACATATATTTTTCCATAGTCAGAATGCATTAGAATGTAGTTTCATCAGCATGTTTTGTATGCTGGACTGGCTCACCACTTCAAGTCAGGCAGACACTTCAAACAACAGATTGAGTCAGAGTACCAAATGTCCTTATCAATCGTTTTCAGTAGGTCAGAGATGCAGACAGCAAAGGAAGAAGTGGGATGAACCAGATGACAGCTACTTCTGACTCCTTTTTCCTCTTGTGATGACAAAAGCTGCAAGTCCATGTATTCAACCTCTCCTCCTCTAAAGCTCTTCATCACATTTATACCATTTTCTTTCCCTTCTGTCTTTTTGAGATGGCCTTGACATCTCATCTTCACTCGGGGTAGCCAACATTGTCATATTCCACAATAATTTAATGCATACTGCATAATTTAAAAATTCAGTGTATTATCTAAAGAAATATATGCCTTAGACCATTTTAACACAGGCTACCAATTGCAATTCAGCTGAAGACCAGCCATATTTTTAAATGGAAGGCTTCTGTTCCTTTTCTTTGCAGAACAAAGGGAAAATCCTACCTTTAAACAGGATGATGAACAAGGTATTGTTGATAATTCAGGAGGTCATGTATTTCCCTCTGAGCCAGAGTTGAAACTTTGCACCAGACTAACATTTTAAAAATTCCCTTTTCCACTGCAGCTGCCACCTTAAAAGCAAAATAGACCCAAGACAGAATAAAGGAAAGATAACCCTCTAATTTATTACACTACACTGCACACACCATGAGACCAGAGTTGTAGAGTCTTGCACCTGGGAAGGAATAACCGCTTGAATCAGTACAGGCTGGGGGATGACCTCCTGGAGAGGAGCTCTGTAGAGAAGGACCTGGGGGTCCTGGTAGATGACAGGTTGGCCATGAGCCAGCAGTGTGCCCTGGTGGCTAAGACAGCCAATGGGATCCTGGGGTGCATCAAGAGGAGTGTGGCCAGCAGGTCAAAGGAGGTGATCCTCCCCCTCTACTCTGCACTGGTCAGGCCCCACCTGGAGTATTGTGTCCACTTCTGGGCTCCCTGGTATAAAAAGGTCAGGAATGTCCTGGAAAGAGTCCAGAGAAGGGCTACAAAGATGATTAAAGGACTGGAGCATCTCCCTATGAGGAAAGGCTGAGTGAGCTGGGACTGTTCAGTCTTGAGAAAAGAAGGCTAAGGGGGGGCCTTATTAATGTTTATAAATATCTTAAGTATGGGATGCTGGGGAAATGTCCAGCCCCTTTTCAGTGGTCTGTGGAGACAGGACAAGGGGCAATGGCTGCAAGTTGGAGCACAGGAAGTTCCGCACCAACATGCAGAAGAACTTTTTCAGAGCGAGGGTGACAGAGCCCTGGGACAGGCTGCCCAGGGAGGTGGTGGAGTCTCCTTCACTGGAGATATTCAAGACCTGTCTGGATGCCTACCTGTGCAATATGAGCTAGGGAGCTGCTTTGGCAGGGGGGTTGGACCCGATGATCTCTCGAGGTCCCTTCCAGCCCCTATGATTCTGTGATTCTGTGATAATGAGAAGCACGACCAGATCTTAAAACACCTGGTCCCCCATGGAGTCACAAGTCCCCCCCCAGCAAACCTGCTCCGGCATGGGCCTCTCTCTCCACAGGTTGCAGGTGCTGCCAGAAGCTTCCTCCAATGCGGGTCACAGCATCTTCCATATCCCCTCCTGCTCTAGCATGGGGCCTCTCCACAGGCTGCATGTGGGATCTTTGCTCACCTCCCCACCATCCCCCACCTACGCCTATCATCTATGGGCTGCAAATCAACAAGCTGCTCCACCATGGTCTTCTCAATGGGCTGCAAGGGAATCTCTCTCTCCAGTGCCTGGAGCACCTCCTCACTCCCCTTCTTCAATGACTTTGGAGTCTGCAAAGTTTCTTACATATTCTCACTCCCTTCTTTAGTGGTAAAAAGTTGCTGCTTGTGGGTTTTTAACTCATAAATGTGATTCCCAGAGGCGGTGTGACCATTGCTGATGGGCTTGGCCTTGGTCAGCAATGACTGGCCTTGAGCCAGCTAGTGTTTGCTCTGTGGGGCCTGCAGAGAGGTTCTGGCTGCTTCTTGCAGAAGCCACCCCTGCAGCCCCTCCTTCTCCACCAGAACCCCACCACGCAAAACCATAGCAATTTCTTAAGTAATTTCCTAATATTTATTTGCCATATTCTTAATAACACGTAAGAAAATAAAAATAAGAAACTGCTGGAACCATAAACAAGCAATTTAAAATTATGACCTTTTTGTGTGTACACGCTATATAAGCTCTTTTCAGCACTCCACCAGAGCAGGCTTGCAAAATCACCTGGCAAGCATTTTCCAGTGTGTTTAAATGATCCCAAAGGTTGTTGAGGCTCCGTCTTTCTGTGCTGTCTCATCATGAAGGTTTCATCTTTGCAGAGGAAGAAAATCTAGTCACAAAGAATAACAGAAGAATTGGAAAAATCTTCCAACAGACCTTTAACAGGTCATAAGCGTGACCAAACTTGACAAGTAACACTTGTTCGTGCCAAAAGAGTTAGTGGTTCTAACAGTCACTGAAGTTCAGGTTTGGGATGGATTAAAAAGATCAGTGGTCAGTCTCTGCTCTCCTGCTTGTAAACTCTTCCATAGTAAAGGACATTATGAAGATCAAAGGAAACGTTCAAGTCAAGATGGTGACAGCCACTCTGAAAAAAGGCAGAAGGTCAAAAATTATCTAAACTCTACTGACTAGAATAAACAATTCCTCTGCAATAAAAATTGTTGGTAAATAATATTTTTCAGGACATTTTTCAGTCAGCTAAATCTAGATTCCCTTTGCCAAGTTTTAAGTCTTGTGTAAATGTGCACCGAAGAAATAAACCACTAAGCATGCTGTCCAGTTTTATTTTCAATTACTCTGGTTGGTCATATTTATTATTCTGGAAATAATACATCCACATACATCCAAAGTCAATATTCTGCTTTTTTTTCTCCTTATGTGCCACAAGGAGCTCACATGTCGCTCTTGCACCCTATCAGCGCACAGCCATTTCAGATGTCTTCCTGCTCCATCATGCAGTCTTGCCAGTACTGGTTCAGCATCATTCTGTAAAACAGAATGTACATGGCCCTTACAACTAACTTGTGGTCCTGTTCAGTTTCCTTCACTTCTCTGTGTTCTGTCCTGTACAGCTCATTTCAACTCTTTGCCCTCATTTCATTTTTTGATTCTTTAATTCTGTTCTCTCTTGCTTGGTTCCCTTTCCTGACCTCTCCTTTTCTACAAGTTCTCTTCTGCCTGTGTCATCATCTTCATGCTTTCTCAAGCCTCAGTCTTCCTTTGCTGTCTTCTCATGTCTTTGTCCAGTTTTCAGTGTCAGGATCTTTCTTTCCATTTCACCTTGGCATTTAGAAAGGTCTAGAATTGCTCCTCTCCAGCTCATCATTAACCTACGAGTCCATTTATTCATTCCTAGTACACTGGGATTTTTTATTATTTGTCTTTCCAGAATGCTCCTGTAAATTAAGAGCTTAAGACTAGCCCATTTCTCTCTTGGCTAGAAAAAGCAACAGATTCAGATTATGCAGTCTTAGTCCATTTCCATCAACAGCAAGCTCACAGGACTCATTACTGGAATGTGATGCTAGCAGCTGCAGCCAGCAGACCAGGATCCAAAATCTATGCAAGTCCTGATAGAGTACTTGGGATGGGGTTGGCATGCTGACATCTACGTCCTGCTGTAAGGAGAATGTAACTCTAAAAAACACAGTTTAATGTTTCATTTTTCTTCCTACATTGAACTGTTGTGTTACAGTCAAGACAAAGATTTGGCCATAGTGTTTTGAGGACTAATTCATGCAACAAATATTGTTGGTGTATAAGTGAGTAGAAGGTTGTAAAAAGGCGTTTGAAGACACTAGAGATCCTGAGGATCAGTGCTTATTGTTTTCTCATCCTTCTACCACTGTTCCTTTTCATATTTCAGAAAGAAGATTACTATAGTCTTGTGTAAGAACACAGGTTAAAATAAATCACCAAGAGAATTTTACTTACTAGTGCAGTCTCTCTGCAGATGGACACTCTCATTGGATGTTAACAATACTGTTTGGCTTTTGACCATTTCTCTGATGTAAAACAGGGAAGTTAACATACAAAAGAAACTCATCAACTGTGTGACTGGCTCACTTTGAATTTGTTGATTTCCAAGGATTTGACAGTACATGAAACACAAAACCAGCTAAACCTGTTAAAGTCAGAGATGAGAAACTAGATCTATATCCAGGAGTCAAGAAAGAAAAATCAAGGCTCTACCATATAGTCTAGAATCAACCAAAATGCTGAGAAGACACCTAAATACATCAGGTGATGGATTAGTCAGTTCTAGAGTGTGATGCCTGAGAGGACTGAACAAGGGTAGATAACATCTTTCATCAGTGTCAGCAGTGGATGCAGACTCTCACAGGGCCCACACTGTATTCTTTTTAGAGTTGTAATTCCTCTTTGAAAATCTGAACGGTTTTTGGAAATCCACTTTTTACTCCATCCAAAAAGAGAGATGTACACCCAGCCTCACTCGAACAGGAAAGGAATCAGCTAAAGGAGACCTCCAAAATCCAGGGAATGACTGGAATAAGTGTGCTGTGATCTGCTTTGCTTGTGATTGTCATATGAACATTGGACTCCATTGATTTCAGAGACAATTTTACTCCTGACTCAGCAAGACACAAATTTTACCACTTATCTTCAGTTTCTGGTGACTCTGTGTGGCAAATTGTGTTGTGACCACAGCTCAAATAGCCAGACATTAATGAAGAGATAGGGCTGATGACAACAACATGTTGAGGATACAAAGAGCTGAGCAAAACTGTACATAGAGCACTTACTATTCAGTTGTTTCAGCAGGGTGTTAACTGTTATCAGCTGTCTGTAATTCAGTGGTAGCTACAAGCAAGACCAAAGTCCCTCTGGATTGTTCACACAAAAAGACAATCCCTACTCTAAAGGTTTTACTGTGCTTTTTGAGCAAGTCACAAGTGACTGTGACAATCCAAGTGAGAAGACAGTGATAAATGGTTAATGTAATACAGGTATCATAAAACTACATATGCCTGAAATTCATTAATTTATGCCTCATTCATTAATTCAGATTCTATCCACCACGCTGCCTCGACACACTGGTTTGGTTGATATATTGTTTGCTGACTATAAGCAAGTCCATTCGCTCAAGTAGTAGTTACAGGCAGATGGTGTGAACTTGTAGTAAAGATTAGATTCACTGTCTTGTGCTTGGCAAGGTGATAATGGTGTAAGTAGGTCGTGCTTTTGGGCTCCTTAGTGTGTTGCATGCATGTGTGCACGGCTTTCCAGAAAACACTTTTCCCAAATCAGACACCACCTTTATACCTTATGTAAGAATCATAATTTTAAATAAGGCATTGCTCTTATTTCTGAAGCTTCTTATTCTTTTTACTTCTGTACTACTTCTTTAGTAGATTTCAAGATATTTCTACTCCTATTAAAGGTGCAACTTGTGATTACTACATCTATCAAAATTTTACAATTTTGATGCATCCTTCAGCCAAGCCTACACACTTCCATCCATCCTGGTGGAGAAATAAATTCTCTGCCTACGCAAGGTATGTGAGCAATTCACTTACCTTCCCCACACTTATTGGAATCCTTTCATTATTAAATCTAAAGAGATAGAATAACACAGGGAAATTAATCTCTCTAGCCTGAGAAGACAAGTGTTCATACTGACATGTACCTTCACTTGACACTCCTCAAACTTCATAAACTTTAGAAAATGCTCTTGGTGCATCAGAACTAGATGAACTTTAAAGGCTACTTCCAACCCAACCTATTCTCTTCTATGAAACGCATCTAGTAGTTACATCATTATATCAGTTACAAAATTACTGTATTTCTTTTCAACTTTTCCTCACTATCCCTTTGCTATATTGTTCATCACAGGGCATGTATTATTCAGCTATGTTTCTGCTGCTTTCAAAAAACTCTACTAGAAATACACATATTAAAAATGCAGAGTTTTAAACTCTGCTGTATTACTCACCCTATGGCTGTTATCAGGCTTCCATTTCAGCACTGCATAGTTGGCCCAGCAGTCTAGAAATGTTTGATTGCCATTTTCTTGCCAATTGAATGATTTTCAGCAACAAGCACAGGACCATTCTCAACATCCACTTTTAAGTCTTTGGTATATTTTGGGCAGTACTGGAAGTCTAGTCTTTCTTGGGGGAAAGGGGGGTGGGAATAAATTAATTTTAAGACATCCAAATTCTGTTTTCCCCACAGTTCTTTTTCTGCTGCTGCAGGGAATGACTGCTACATGATCCCAGTGTGAAGAGACTACAGTACTGGGAAGCATAAATGCTGAGCATTTGCTAGAGGGAAGATCAGCTTGCAAATGACAGCAACAGCTCATGGCTTGAGTTTTGCTGAAATCATGGTTCAAGTAGGTAGACTTCCACCGATCCTACTTTTTGGAAGCATATTCCTGTTGTGTGATACACATTACTGTTTATTTCTACATCAGCCTACCAATACTACTGGATCTAATTTGCTTTCATGGTATAATGCCACACACAAGAGGATAAAGAAGTTTATTTCCAGAAGCAGTAATGTCATGTGAATATAAAATACAGACATCACTTTAAGATAGTGATGACATATCCTACACTTCCCATATATCAAAAAATAAGTTATGTGGGTATATAGTAAAGTCATCTCTGACTTACAATAATGTCATTCTCATCTACCACCACTGATTTTAAAGAAGTTATTTTTGATTTACACTGGTATGCAAAGACAGTGAGTTCTATGTTATACAGATATACAAATGTAAGGGCTTGAAAGAGCAGACAGCTTAAAAAACAGAAGCCTTGAAAAATGTGATTGTTTAGAAGTACATACTAAATCATAGTAATTTGTGAGCACTTGTCTTGTATGATAGCCATGTTAGAAATGGCTAAAAACTTATCTCTAGAAATACATGACAATAGTTACTACAGCTATATACTTTCTATATAAATCCTAGTGGCAAAAAACTGTACAGATAAACAAGGCAGTATATCTGTGTACAACTGCTGTTTAAGTGAATGAAGTAAATATTACAGTCTACTAGTAAATTCCATACAACTCTGTATTACTTAGACCATCAACTTTGATATATCATGTACCATGAAGAAAAACATTTACGACAGAGAATTGCGATGTGAGAAAAATAGCATGTGCCTGTGATCAAGGCTGAGGAAAATCAAGGAAGAACTCTCTTTAAAAGCACTTTCAGCTACAACTTTTCTTTTGCCAGAAAGATCATAAACAAATGCAAAAGGTCGTTACCAGAACATGCTAATTCTCAAAATCTGAACGTTCCACAGAAGAGATTCAACTTTGAAGAAATACATGCACACACTGAACCTTTCCTCATTTTCTTTCCAGTTTACCTTATGATTCTTTTAACCTTCCAGGAATCCTACAGCTTCTGACAACCTTTCCTCATGACTATGACATAGATTCCATTGATTGAAGGGCTTAAAAAAAAACCCCAAAAAACCCATTGTGGAAAATATACATCCAGGTCTTAAAAAAGCTGAAAAATATATGATTTTATCTACACTCTCTATAATATCATTTCAGTAATCACAAATCTTGAACAGGAACTGGCATAATATAAAGACTCAACAAGGAATATTTATTACCACAGTCTAGGGAGAAGTGGGGGCTTTCTCATAGCATATTTTCAGTTAATCTAAAAAGATGTGTCACCTTCAATTTATTACTATTTTGTTTTGTATGCCAGGCTTAACATAAAGGTAACTTCTTTTGCATTGATGGTGATTTGAATTATTCAGTAAATGCCGAACTTGGTAGCTAAAGTATCCCATTTTTAGGGCCTACAGATTACATCTGCATTCACAATGCATCTTAAAACTGAGAAGTTTGAACAAAAGCATACATGTGTTTGTTTAAGATATTTCTTTTTGGCTTTGGTGGATTTGTCCTTTAAAAATAAGTTATTTTTCTATATTATATTTTTTCTGTGTCATTGTTGTATCTGAGAAGAGAATGTTAATGCTTTTTTATAGACAAGAATAACAGAAAGGTTGGTTTTGTTGTTTGGTTTTGTTGTTGGGTTTTGGGGTTTTTTTTTGCTAAGGATGTATGTTTAATTGCTTTATATCAATATCAGACTACAGAAAATAATTTAAATGAACTGTTATTATGCAAAATTATTCTTCTCACAGATATGACCATTTTCTTGTAGCTAGACACTGGATACCATGTTACAAGCTTAGACTATGCTATGTAGATGGAAAAAAATAGAAAAATAGTAAGCAAACAACTTTAGCATATTGTGAGGCAACAATTTGCCATATTTATGTTGGTTGTTTGACGGGGGTTATTTTATATACATCTAAACACACACACAAAGTATGAAGGGCTACATGGCTTTAAATTTGTCTCTGATTCTTTAAGTTTCACTCAGCTAAATAAGAGCCTACATACAAATAAATACCTTATGTTGCTGAACTTCCTTCTTTGCCTTACTTCTGCTACATTGTGAGTTGCTTAAGAAATTGCATGTCCGTGATCAGGAATGAAAAGTAAGATCTTGGAGCCTGACAATGAATGAGGAAGGTGAACAAATGTCCATGGGCTGTTCTTTTTATTACTGTTGGGTTTTACTAGACTATAAAAAGGACAGTATTAAAAATAAATCTAAGCAAATAGCGTAGTTTACACAGTGCTATTACATACCAAATATTCAAACATCTGCCTACCCAACAGAAAGTCACTGACAGGCCCTACAAACTCTTCATTTAATGTAAGATTCTTCATTATGTAATGATCATGTTTTGCCTTTCCCAATTTTCTAGACAATGCCTTACTTTTTCCTATTTACTCCTCCCTATCAACAATAACTATTTGAGAACAATATTTTTGCTTTATTATTTAATTCATATATTTTTAACCTGTTCGATGGTACAGCAACAGTCTGGTACAGCTGCTAGGTTTAAAGCTGGCAAAGTTTTCAGAGAACTTTGGATCATCATCAGTGTACCAGTCTTTATTTCACGAATGATTTACTGGGTAGATTATGCTGTGTTAAGAGAACTTGAGCTGTCCAAAGGAAGGGAGTCAAGAGCTGCTTGTCTGACTCAGACTTTTTGCACAGTTAATGGATACCACTAGCCTAAGAGAAAGCAAGCAGAGATAAAGTACCAGCTCCAGCTACAAACCGTGTTTGTGTTTCTGAATGAGAAAATTAGTTCCTATTATTTTTTACTTCTTCATTTAGGAGGTAGAAATTCATCTGCTTCCTCATAAGTAAGACTGCAATACCTACAGATCTTCCAGATTCATATATATAGCATCAGTGCTGGAACAAATTCTTGTGTAGACCAACTGTCCTATAAGCTCTTGCAGCATAATTGTGTATCTTTATATGTCATTTAGAAACATGCTCTGAAACACAAATCAAGATTACAGTTATGATAAGAGTTAATATTTCCAAAATGGGCTGAACTGCTGCTTTTTACAGCTGAATTCTGCAAGGCCAAGTCCTGATACATCAGAACTAGAAGTTGTCAGTGTGGTAACCTTTATCACTACTGCATTAGAATCACAGAATCATAGAAATATTTTGGTTGTAAAAGACCTTGAAAATTTTTACTTCTAACCATTAAACTAACACTGCCAAGTCCACCAGTAAACTACATCTCTAAGCACTACATTTACATACTTTTTTAAATTCCTCCAGGGATGGTGAGTCAACCACTTCCCTGGGCAGCCTGTTCCAATACTTGATAAGTCTTTCAGCGAAGAGATTTTTCCAAACATTCAATCTAAACCTGTTCCTGGCACAACTTGAGGCCATTTCCTCTTCTCATAGCGCTTGTTACTTGGGAGAAGAGACCAACACCCACCTTGCCTGAACCTCCTTTCAGGTAGTTATAGAGAGCAATAAGGTCTCCCCTAAGCTTCAGGGCATCAATTAGCACTAGAATTTGTGCTCAGATGTGTAAAACAAATTTAAGATCCTTCTGTATTCAAGGAGCAAGCTAAGATTTCCCAGCTCATTCAGATATTTTATACTGAAGGATGGTCTGTTCTCTAATGCTTGGAATTAAAATTAAAATTTGGAGAATGCATGCTGGAGATTTTTTAAGCTGATGGCTAATACATTTTTAAGATGAAGAATGATGTGAAGAGAACCAATGATTTAATGTTGGTACAAGGGCGGGAAAAAATCCTCAT
This sequence comes from Gallinula chloropus, assembly GCF_964237585.1. Taxonomy (NCBI): domain Eukaryota; kingdom Metazoa; phylum Chordata; class Aves; order Gruiformes; family Rallidae; genus Gallinula; species Gallinula chloropus. The sequence goes on along the minus strand of NC_140085.1, from coordinate 41,530,921 downwards.
CTATCATTATGTTGAGAGCTGCTAGCAATGTATAAGAAAGCATAATCTTAATAACTGTTGGTGAAATCTGAAATGTTGGCAGTGTTTAAAAAGAGAAAATGTCACAAGTCTTTTGATTCTTTTACCATTGAGATGCTGTTGGTCTCATTTTAGGGTTAGAATTACTGTTTAGGAGTCACATAGGAGAGCTATATGTACCAACATGTTCTACAGGGCTTCCATAAGAATGTTGAGAGGTCATAGCGAACTGAAAAAGCTTACCAGCTGTGGTAGATTGACCCTGGCTGGAGGCCAGACGCCCACAAAAGCTGCTCTATCACTCCTCTTTTCAGCTGCACAGGGGAGAAAATATATATTGAGAGGCTTAAGAGTCAAGGACAGGGAGAGGTCATTCCTCATTTAGCATCATGGGCAAAACAGACTCAAGACAGAATAAAGAAAAGAAAACTCTCTAAGTTATTACACTGCACCACACACACAATGAAACCAGAGTCAGATAATGAGAAGATGTTAAAGCATCACACTCTCCCCACCCCTCCCTTCTTAGGAGACTTCACTTTAGTCATGGTTTCTCTCCCCCACATTGTGGCACCAGGAAGGGCAGGGAATAGGGGTTTCAGTCAATTCCTCATGAGTTGTTTCCCTTCTTAGCTGGGGGGACATTCCTCACACTTTTCCCCTGCTCCAGAGTGGGGTCCCACCCACAAGAGACAGTCCACAATGAACTTCAACATGAGTCCTTTCTGTCAGGGTGTCAGCTTCTCACCAACTGCCTCAGCATGACTCCCTTAGATGGGGTGCTGATCTTTAGGCTCAGATTGCTCCAGCTTGGTTCCCCCCAGAGTCACAAGTCCCCCAGAAATCCTGCTGTGGCATGGGTTGGTTTTCTACGGGCTAAAAAAAAACTCCAGGAGCCTTACACTTCCATTACTACAGCACCAACAGTTTTACTAAACAACAAAGAAGGGCTTAGGATAGAATTCAGCTTTATTAAAGCCCAGTCCAAACACCTGAAAAAAATGTCAGTGACAGCTCTTCACATCCTTTTCAGTATCAGGGAAAATACATTTGTCCAGCTTAGAATTGTGGATAGAGAAGAACATTCACAAAAGTGAAAGCTTACAGGTATGTTCATTGGTTATTCCATTAAAGTTGCAGAAGGAAGATAAGGAATGGTGATAGCAGGAGCTGATGTGTTATTGCTGGTATTAATTTAGATATAGTTTGTTAACCTTAATTTTGATTTTTAAGACACAGTCAGACTGTCCTCCCAATCCAGCTGTACACATTTGCATATACTGGTGGGTCCATTAAGCTTTAAACGTGTAATGCTGGCTGATAGTAAGAGAAATTAGTTTCCAAATCAGGTGCAGTTGCACAGCCTTTGATAAAATTCAGCATTGTGCTGAAATTACAAATAGGCAAAGCAGAAGCCCAGACATCTGTATTTATTGATTGATCTTGGAAGGCCTTTTACTGCAATTTAAGGACAGATAATAACAGATCTATTGCTCTTTCAGACATGGGTCTGATTGCTTGATCGGTAACTGAGATCAGGGTTTGGAAGGGAAACATAAAGATTTTCATGGAATATTTCAGAAAGAAAAATGATAGTTCTATCTGCCTGAGCTTTCTGTGATTTGTATAGGGGGAAAGGCTGCATTGTATTAAACCTTGGTTTACAGTTTGAATCAATGAGGGCATTGATCTTAGTGGCAGAAAAAAACTTAGGCTAAATGTGGTGGTTTTTTGCTCCTGATGAAACCCAGAAGGCCCATGGGACTACGTGAGATGCTGAAGAAAATAGGAACTTAAGACAAACTGCAATATCTAACTAGGGAGCGGTCATACCATTGATAAGTCAGGCCAGTGTTCAGGCTAGGACTATGTTTGACTACCATCAGGTTAAGAATAGGAAAACAAAGCGCTTGTTGGAGTCTTTTTGGTCCGGCTGTTTTTTAATGAGTCAAAAAAGGGGGAAAGGGGTGTGAATAAAGCCAGTAGTGATCCTTGATAAGGAGCTTCAGTCCTCTCTCAACCTTGGATTTGCCAATTTGGTTATCCTCAGCCTAGAAACAAGAGCTTCATTAAGAAGCCAACAGCTGTTCTGCCCACAACTGGCAGTTCCAAAAGTAAGCCTGATGTGTCCCAGATGAGTACCTATCTTCATCTTGGTTCTGATTAAAAAGAAAACAAACAAAAAAGTCTTTCCCTGATTATACTTACAGTGACCTAACCAGGACTTATACCTAAGCCTTCACCTAGACTAAATGCTAAACATAAATCACCCACAGAGTCAAAGTAAGCACCATACAGCCAGCAGGCTGCCAGGAGTGCTATGCCTTGAGTCAAGCCCTTCTGGATGTGTTTAGCAGCAAGAAAGTAAGGGTCAAGTCTTCAAAGACAATAGCAAACACCTCACCATCAACAAGAGGAAACTATTTTTCTGTGATGAACATGAGTCAAATTATTGAAAATTAAGTCCTTAACAAGTAATTGAAGAAACTAAGGGGCAATAGAGTGTGCCAAAGATATTAGCAGAACAGGATAAAGTAACTAGCAATTCCGCCCCAAAGGCATAACTGTAACAATACACAATTCCCACACCCTCATCGTGAGGGATTTTAGGTGGGGCAACCACTAAGCAGCCAGTTGCTTGGATACTTACAATAATAAGATCTTATTCATAAATTTTGGTTGTTCAGCCTCCTGGCTTCCTCATCTCTTGCTAAGGAGTTTTGTACAAATTGCTCGTAATCTGGGGGTGGCAGAGAGAGTCACATACTGAGTCCCAGTAGTCATGGGTCATTCTTACTCTTGCAGCTACTTCTGCTGCTACTTTTGTTCCTTCTACAGCTCTTTGCTGCTCTGAAATGTGAAAGCTTGCTAGCAATTTCTGTTCCTCAACAAAAAGCACACAGGCAGTAAGTGTATTATGCACAGTTCTCTTGATTGCACAAGAAATGAAAAGCTCCCTGTTTTTTCTGCTACAGAAGACTGACTTCAACTTTCTTCCTGATGACACTTTTTTTGCCCTTGAGATTGCAAACTGCTATGTTAGATTAATCCAATTACCCATTCCAACCACAACCACAAATTCTTGCATTTTGTGACATTAATTCCTTCTAGCAGGAATGTGTCTCAAGCATAATAAACAACATACATAAATTGTTTCGGGTCTACCTGTTGATATTCATCACCTCTTCTCCTTGTCAGTACCTTATTCTTTTGGTATGTTTTTACTTTAAGGTTCTTTCTCCTATTTCATCCCCACTCTCTTCCAGATACTTGACAGCCTGACAAACCCATTTCTATCACACCTGGGCAGGCCAAACTGCATTACTCATTTTCTCAGCTATCTGGATCACATAAGGAGGTATTGTGTAGATCAATGGGTTTTTTTTAAGCTAAGATGTTTGGGGATTTTGGGGTTTTTGTTTGGTTTATTTGTAAGTTGGTAATTTATTTTTTATTTTGGGCAATATAGTTATTACTTCACATATTTTGGATGAGAAAAAAATTTAATGGATGCTTATGTGCATCTTTCCATGATGAGAAAGGTGATTTTTCCCTCCTAGAAGAGATCTGATGACGACAAATCTCAGATCTCTAGCCTGTCTTTCAGACATCTTCTGGTACACAGTATTTAAAGTGAAGTTTCCATGATACATTTTTTTTTTCCTTGTCTATCTGCCAGATACCAACAGAATATTTCCTCCAGGTGGGCACTCTGCTGGAGCTCTCTGTAAGGGGAGAAAGGAAGGATGAAGGGGATGAAGGCTGTGCTTTCATTTTAAGCCTCAGAACAAACACTAATTCCTAAGTCTAGACTGACAACAAATAAATATAAATAAATATACCACAGAGATTTCTAAATGCTGACATTCCCAGAAAATTAACCCTTACAGAGATTAAAGCAACAGTAAGCAATTAGCTCTTGCTTAAGCGAACCCTCATTCCACATACGGGATGTGCAGGATGTAGCAACACCACTTGTCATCTCATATCTTTCCGAACCCTAAAAAGAACAATCTCTTTTCAAACTATATTAAGAATACATTTTCATCTGCTATTCATGACCCTTTTTTATCTTGTTGAAGATATCTGAAATCTAGTTTCCTGGAACAGAACCCAATCATACCTTAGATCAAACAATATTAACTGATTCTAGACATTCAAAAAAATAATTTTTTTTCTTTTTTTCTTTTGAGACACAATATAAAGCCTGAAGAATTAAATGCCTAATTTCAGCACTCACAAAAAGAAATACAGTCAGGCAGATAATTACTACCTTTTTTGAAGCTCACTCTCTTCTATTTCACCCTAGTTCTTGGAAGTCTGAATGTTTGTATCTTGGCCAGGTTTGGGCAGATTTTCACAAACAAAAAGGACTTTTCTAACCCAAAGGTCAACTTTCATCCAAATACCTACTCTCTGTTCTAATACCACAGGGAATCAACAGTATTTAAGGAAGGATCACTGATGCATTTCCTTACTGTTGTTCTTGAAAATAGCTTTGCTACATTGACCAAAGTATCCAGAAGAAAAAATTAGTTGTACACAGACCTTCTTAGAAAGTTTCAACCCCAGATCACAAAAGTTGGACAGATTTACAAAATCTGAAAGAAGATACTACAAGTACCTACTAGTCTCCTCTAAATAAGTACTACATTCTGCATGCATTTTGAAAGAACAACAAATTAGAAGTGGATTTATTTTTCATATCAGATTTTAGCCTTAAAAGAAAGACAACTTGGAAAACTTGACACCATAAAAACTCTTGCATGCTGCCAAGTATTAACAGGTTCATACTGTAAGAGTAGGCAAGCTTTGGGGTGAATAAGTATTGTAGATAAGGCAAACACTTTATAATAATATGCTCTTTAACAAAGAAAAACTAAAAGCTGGAAGACTAATAATATTTGAGATTCATGTTAAATTTAAGCCAGTACCGCAGGAATTTTCACCAGCTGGGCCAAAGATTTCAGCAATAATATCAGAAATTGAAGAAAAACCTAGGTCCTACTCCCCAGAAACCTACTTCTAGGTTTTTATTACTAAATTCCAAAGAATCACTTTGATAAAAAAAAAAAACTAAAAAGACTGAAAAAACACTTCTTTTTTTTTTTAATGCTAATAGTGTGTGTTGGAAACAGAGTGGCAGGAAGGGGAGAAGGTTCTAGACTTATTGCCCAAAATAAAAAATTAGTCTGTGAATACTTGGCATTGACACATAACTGAACTTTCCACTAAATGCACTATCTGTTCAGGTTTATTTAAGTGATATAAGTGTCCCAAAGACTGAAGGTTTTAAATTTTTATAATATCTATAGGGACTGGATACAACTATGATGACTAGCTCTGATATTCTGATATTACTACTGCAAAGAGAAGGAAAGCCAAGTTATTTTCTGGCAGTGGCCAAGCTGCAGTGGGGTGCACACATCTGCAGTGCTTGAGGAGATAATTGACAAATGTTGATACAGATATTTCCTTATGCAGGAGGTGGTGAAATGACACTATCTGACAAAACAAAATCATTTTTTTCCCCTCTGAGAGCAAATGCTGCCCACCCCACCTGCTGACATCTCCTAGGGTCCAGCAATAAGGAAAGAGCATATTGTCTCCAAAGTACATGGTGGGTAAGAGGCAGAAGGGATTGCTTTGTTTCCTTGTATACACTTACTGCAGATTTAAAGTTCTGGGGTTTTGAGCTTAAAGGAAGGACAATTACAAGTCTCACACTGTGTTCAAACCCTAAGATGACCTTTTGCTTCATGATTTGTAGACTGAAAGAAACACCAAGACAGCTGAAGAGTGTGATCGTGCCTGTGCATGCTCTGCACTCAAACCAGCACACATTTCCAGCACTTGAATGGTTAGGATATAAGGAGAAATCAAGTGACAGCCTGAAACTAAGGGTGCTAAACATCAAAGCGACTGTGGGACAGCAGACCTCAGAGCTGGCTACAGGCTGATCTTTCTAAGTCATCCTAAGGAACTCCATCTTCTTCTGTTGAGGCACAATCATCACTTTTACAGAGAGACTCCCAAAATTATGTCTTAAGAAAAAAATGGGGTCCTGCATTTCATATTTAGAGACCGATTCAAACCCAACTTAATAATGTCTTTGGATTTTCACATATTCCAGCATGGAAAAATACTTGTGTGAAGGGGACAACTATTGAAACCAGAGGCAAGATTAATCAATAAGTGTTGGACTGATTTACATAACGACATTTCCCCTTAGCCATTCTGAATCATTTCATTCACTAAAGAGAAACAGTCATTTTCATTTACCAGTATGTCAGGGATTTCTATACAGACTTTGAATATCTACATTCATTTGGCTGCATCCCTGCTTGAATGAGGCTTAGAATGATTCACAAAGGCATTTGAGCTGTCATTTCCACCTGAATTCTGGAGGTTAGTTTCCCTTCTGCAATCACAATGAAAGCACAAAAAATAAAGGGATGCACTGGCTACAGATAAAGTATGCCAAAGTCAGCACAACTGGCACTTCTTCTGTAAGTGATCCAAGCAATACTAATACAAGGTTATGCCACTCCCTCTACTGTACCACTTTATTTATTTTTTTAAATAACAGATTACATCACAGCTAAGGCTGCTCACTGACTTTTCAGGCAATTTGCTGGAACTGGAAAAATGCTTGTGTGTTTTACAGCTATCTTAAATGGATTTTTCATCTCAGAGTTCACCGCATACACTGAAGTTCTTTCAGAGGATGAAACTTGAAGTTAAAGAATCTCTTTTTGAGGGAATGCAGATATAGGTCTTTTTCCACTGAAAGCAGACCACATTTATGTGGAAAAACCTGTGATTAAAAACCCAGAAGTTTTCACTTTGCAGTAGGAAAATAAGTCATTATTTCTTCCAAGGGTGGAAATGCTGGAGAGAGTATGGGTGTTCACCTGAAGGGCGTGAGAAGGGATGCCAGTGGTCCCCAGATGTTCAAACACCCCAAAGGAAGCTGATAACACCATACCCCCAGCCTCTCTGTTCCCTGCTCTTTCACCAAAGTGGCAGGACACATCTGTCCTGAATACCCCCTCAGAAAGTATCACCTAAGCCACCCTGCTCCTTTTTCACACAAAGAAAGAGAAGGAAGTATATCAAAGGAAGATATACTACTGCTATGAGCCCAGCAGCTTCCCAGGCACACACACCCAGCTCCAACACCATCTTTAACCCTTCCCTTGGTTAAACAAGGAGGCTCTTTGTCCCAGCCCTTCTTTTGGGAATGGTCAGCTGCACACACAGGGACTCTGCAGGAAGGTTATACACTGCATTAAAGCAGAAAGCAGCAGCTTGTTGACTAAGCCAGACAGAAGGCAGCTGGGATTCAGGTGATCTATAAGGCTAGGCATCAGTATGCTCCCAGCCTGCAAGGGGTCTGAGTGGTCTTTGCTGACCAGATAGGCGCTGGTCCACCATGGATCATCAGCCTGCACAACTCCAGGAACCACTTCTCTGCACTGCCATGCTGCCATCTTCCACCAGCTCCATCAACACCCATGACCTGACCCAATTACCCAATGATCCTAACTAGCCTACTTTCTCCCCCTGCCCACTTCCTCCCTGTTAGGGTTTTGTCTTTCCATACTGTTTTTGATGTTCCTTTATCTTTGAGCTACAGGTCTTCTTCAGCAGCGTGAGCAAGGTTGTGAAGCTGGGCCAATTCAGAGGTGGACCTTGTGGCCTTGGGACTCAGACAATAAAACCTTTAAGAAAGGAGCAGGGGAAGGGGGTGTCCAGCAACAGTTCTTCCCTCACCTTTTCCTAATAAGATCTGCATGACATAGGACTAAACTTGCAAATCCTGTCTAGGATCATGCAGGAGACAAAAATCTGTAGTTCACAACTGTTAAGATGTATACCTAATAGCAGAGATTTAGGGTCTTACTGTCTGAAATTTAAATGCCTGCAAGGCAGGCAGGATTTCAAAGTCATTGCGCTTAAATCTAAGTACTTGTTTCTTACTTCAAGAAACAGAGACCCAGACAATCCCCAGTGATTCCACAGAGTTATGGGTTGTTGGTTTGTTGGGGTTTTTTTAACCTAAAAGGCAACTTAGATGGGGAAAAACATCACTTACTGCAAGGTACATGCCAAAGGAGGAGAGGCAGCAAAGCATGCTTTGGTGCAGTTGCTTGATTTTTTTTCCAGCACATAGAAGACATGTCCAGGGAAAACTTCCTTGGCTGATGAGAAAAGAATTTCTCTGCCCATTCTGCAATTCGCCCTTTTTCTCCATTTGGAAAGGAGACTCTAGAAATACGAGGTAGCATTTCTAATTGTAGAAAACCAAGGTTGAGATATTCCAGTAAAGAAGAAAAATACTGCAGGTCAGGAGTAATGACAAATATTCCATTTGCCTTTATAGAACTAGCCAATTTCTGTAATAAATCTACTTATGTATGTCTCCAGAAAATAGATGGTTGTGTTTGCTCAAGCCACATTTGAATCAGCTTCCAAAAAAGGTTTCACTTATGTCCATTAATTCACTTTCAGTTTCAGAAGTAGGGTTCAGTGGGTTCCTATTTCCTCTGAGGTACTGAGCTAGGCAATCGTTATGTCCCTGAGCTGCAAGAGGCACCCAGGTGCTTCACATATTTCTATTTTTACCCAAGCTTTATACTTCAGGTAATTGACGCATAAGGAAAATCATAATCATAATCCATCAAACCTGTTTCAGCATGTGCCTAGCCATGTATAGGCTCAAGCAGACTTCAAACAGAGTAAGTGTCACACTGAACTGGGAATGCAGGCCTTGTCCAAACAGTGGGAGTCACAAGGTTGCACACTGCTGAGGACACAGGCTTGAAGTCTCATTCAGAAAATAGGACTAATTTGATCCTCAGAAACTGATCCATATGTAACTATATGTCACAGTTTATCATGTTGGCTAGACCAGAGCTTATTATTCAGATTACCTTTATACTCAGTTTAAAAAAAAAAAAAAAAATAAAGGAAAAAAAAAGGACAAAAGGCATTTTCTAGGGCTCAGTTCAAAGTTTACATCTAAATTAGATCTCAGTGTCAGTGGTGAGGATTATATTTCCATAATAAAGTCCCTCAGGTTAAAAGTTCCTTATTATAGGCTCTGGCATTACATCTTTGTTGAATGGATATATTGTGTCAGGGAGCCACATTTTTGATTATTGTAACATTGAACAACGTAAATGATGTGGGGAGCTGTAAGACCCACTGTATTTTATTCACAGCCTGATCGTGGCACCTAAATCTGAAAACAAATTACTTACCTCAAGACAGCAATCTTTTATCCTCTGCCCTACATATCTTTCCTGCATTTCAGCTCTTCCTTGAATAGACTGCAGGAAAAATGATGCAGGCTGAAGAAGAAAGGGGGGAAACTAGATACTACATGATATGCATGAATGCTGTTACTTCAGATTTTTAATTACATGTTTCTGGTAGATCTCCAGCTCGGCAAACCTCCCATTCACCTTGGGACACTAGGGAGAAGGCAGCAGAGATGGGAACCACGTGGCAACCACAACTTTTCACCTCAGATCTAATTCACTTAGCCAACTGCGCTGTTTAATATCTTCTAGTGCAGCACTGCATACTAAAACTTAAGATGATGTATCTCACATGGGGAAAATTTCAACATTGCTGCTAATTATTAAGAATGAGCAGCCTAAAAGAACCAAACAACACTTTTACTTCTCCTGACACATTTTCTACTGGAACAGAGAGGGGGAAAACAGTTAAAAAACACTGATTAATGCATGTCTTGTGATACCTCACTAATTAAGGCAGATTCCAGCTTTCACTAAATTTAGCTCCACAAATGACTCTACTACTAGTACTAAGTAATTGAGTCTAAGGTACAAAAGTAAAAATGTAATAGAATTTAATGATGCGCTCTACACTGCTAATGGTCTTGACTCCCATGAAATGTTATGATATGCTCTCTCAGTACCATCTACCTGCATCATCATTTAGTCCACCAACAGCTACAGTTCGCTCCACGGCTTCAGAGGGTTGTTTTAAACTCTGTAGCTGAAGCTTAGTTACCATGCTTTTGTTGTCACCCAACATCTAAGAAATAAAAATGCTGACTCTCCCAAGCTAAAAAAGCCACATTTTAAAGGGTTGTAAACATTTAATTACTTTATGATTTAAAACCTTTTTTTTTTCTATCAGAGTAGCCGCTTTGAAAATAGATATAAAAGCCCAGGATGAACAGCTGATCCAATATATCTGGCTGGTAATACCACTTTCAACAAACACATTTGATGAGCAAACATGTCCTCCTAGCCACCTACACTCATACCCATCTGTTAGGATGGCAACATGCCTCTGCATAAGGTAACATGCCAGTATTAGAAGGCCAGAGAAACAAGCCAAAAGTAGGACTAAGGAGAAATCTAAACAACACTGCACTTACCAGATCTCCTTCCTGAATTTCATCCTACTTATATCAAGCAGTACTGCACACTGAGTTTTTAAATTTGGTTCCAGTTGTGTACAATTACAGGACAAGCAGCAAACAGGAAAGAAGAATTGGTTGGTTGTGGGTACTCACAGCTGCCAAAAAAACCTTGAGATGGATTGCAGCTGGTAGTTGAGAAGCCCATTAAGGATATCTGTCAATTCACTTTGAACAGCAAGAGACAGCAGGTGCTGCAGGTGAAGATGATTCCCTGGAAGATCATACCACAGGGGAGAGTCTCAATCAGCACAGAGAGGCTAACTACAACCTCTGTCTCTATAATGACAGCCTGGAATGGCAAGAAGTATAATTCACCCAGTCTGAATCACAAACCTTGTCATACATTTGTTTTACAAACCTCTGCATTGTGCTTCTGAAATAGCACAGAATCTCAGAAAACTTTTTTATTCAGCAATAAGTCTGGAGCTTACACACTCACTGCAGTTGTGTGTCTTTGCCACCATGAAGTGGGTAAAGACTATTCTGTATTCTCTAAAAAATGAACAGACAGAAGAAACTGTCATTTTACATTTCCAAGAATATAATGAGTGGGTTTTTTCCTAATTTTGAGGTTTGCACTTTACCAAAAATAATTTCTGTTTTGATAGCAGTGCTTTGGGTTTTTTCATAAACACAAAATTGCCCCCAGCAGCTTTTAGCATAAGTAGGCAGATTTTTAGAAACTAGAGCGTTTCAAAAGAACACGGGAAAATCACAAAAATTTCTTTTAGGAAAACTGATGATTTACAAAGTATTCCCTTATAGATGACCTGTAAAATTTTGAGATAAGTTTAGAAAATTATTTCCCACAGTGGCACTAAAGCTGCATTTTCTAAGCTTTGGAAAGTACTGGTTTTAATTAGTGTGCCATATGCTGCTGGGTAGACCTCTTTCTAAGTAGAAAACCTTTGCTTTGGGATATCTCTAAGACTCAGCCACCCTGTCATAGCCAAAGCTCCCACTGACCATACAAACTATTTAGGACCTAGTCCAAAGCCCAGCAGAAAAGACCATGATTATTACCCCTACCTTGTTTCCCTTGCCATGATAGCTGTGCGCGGTGGGGAGGTACAGTCCCACCCGTTGAAATTATTAGAGTTAACTCTTGAGATTCTTCATTATTTCTGTAACAGAGCAGAAACAGGAGAAGTTATTAATTTTTAAATGTTTTTAATTGTGAGAAATCTATGCCAGGAAGCTGAGTCTTCCAGTTCTCCCTGGGAGAGACAGTGCCAAATATTACAGCCAGCCCATGATTGGAGAAAACAACCAAGAAAGGATGAATGTGCAGAGAGCATGACGTGGAGAAAATAAGTGAGTTTTTAGCTCTGTCAGCCCCCTCAAGGTTTGTTTTTTTTTTTTTTTCTAACTCAAAGCAATGCAGGGTCATTTTCTTCAAGAACATTGCAGAATCTATTAGGATCTACCTTTCTCAGTAAAAATCTGTTGAAGAAAAATAAAGAAAGAAAGCAGACAGAGGTTGAAGCTCTTTCACTACATACAGAAAAAAGGAACTTCAAATACTGGTCTGGTTTCTACTACAATCTCTATGGATAGTCTATGTTCTGTGATGAGTGGTTGTTAGCATCATGCTGTATGCAATAGCTCATTCACTCTTTATATAGCCACCTAAAATTCTCTGATTTCATCTTTACATTATGAAAAGGATTTTAGTTACAAAAAACTGCCACAAAAACCAATCCAGACATCTTGTGACTTTTGTACCATCCTGTTTTTCACTCCTGCTTCAATGATAACATTGTCTATTTTTTTATTCCTCTTTAGATTAAGAATAAAGCATTCATTATTTGTGCTTCACTTTTACATCATATCTAGCCCAAAAGGGATCCAGCTTCTGTCCACTCAAGGGTAATACCATAAAGTAATGAGATAAATAATGATAAGTATTTTAGTTTGTTCCGTTGTTTCAGTATTTGAAACCAGACACTGAGAAAAGCAACATCTTGCATTCATAGGAACCACTTCTCTAGCTGATGTACTTGAGGAAAACTCAGACATATATAATCTAGAAAAATCACATACTAAATAGAAAAATAGGAAGCTTGTTTCCCTTAGTAGAGAAGAATTTCTCCTCTAATGTTTGGTTTCTAACTGAATATTGCATATCTCTGTAGCTTCTATTTCTCATTGCCTGAAAACTCTACTTCTCATTTCTTCCAAGATGCTACTTAGAACTTTTGAAAAATAGATACTCTACAGTAACTCCCCACATGGCATTAGATGGGATAATATAATTTCAATTCAAAAATATTAGACTCGTTTCACTTAGAGGGTTATATGACAGAATATGTCAATTAAATCATTATTGAATTGACAGAGTGGGGAAAAGTTCATTCTTGTTAAATCCAGTAAAAGAAACCCAAAGGGCAAAATGCTCATAAAGCACAGAAAAGAGAAAGCTCTATTTTTAATGTATTTAGCTGTTTTAGCTCCAATGTTGAGTCTTCTAATCATGCACTGAATTAGTATCCTACTAGTAGTGTTCTTAAATGCACAATCAGCCTGACACCTTGCTGCTAATCTACCTAATGTATGAGATCTCTCTCTGAAACCCAGTACTGTTGTTCAACTGGGCAGCAAGCTACACAAGTGATAAATACAATTACAGACACAGTGCAATTTGCTTTTATACAGTATCCTTCATACCTGAGGCAAAAATACTTTGTAGGCACGATCATTTATGGACTAAGTAGAAAAGGAATATTTTAAGGATGATTAAGTTGAGGGAATTAATCATAGATCTGATGGCAAAAAGTTCCTCAGTGGTGTTTTTAAGTTAAAAGAGGTGGGAGAGAGCAAAGAGTTGAGCAAAGAGTCAAGCAAAGATGTGGTGCTGAAGAGCAGGTTGGGAAGAGCAGACTGTGAAAGCAAAGCAGAGCAAAGCCATGAAGAATTTTAACACAGAGGGGTCTGGAACTACCAGTATAATACACACCATTCTTCCACAAAGCATAATGTACGGCTTGTAACTTTAGTTGAATTAAATATCAATACATTTGTGAAAATTTAATTTGGCTTCCATCTACATATTTAATAAATTCAACACCCTTGCAGACTCAGTATTTGCCTCTATTAAAGGGGGAGAATCTTTAGTTTTACTCAAGCTGCTTGTCCATAAGTGTATTTGTGGCTAAGTAAAATCTCAATTAACGTTTCCCAGCAGAAACAGAGTGTTTCTTCAAAAAGAACACATCCAGATTAGGACAGTATCACAGACAAGCCTTTCAAGCCAAAGCAAGATTTGGGGAAATTGTTTCTTATAGATACCAGTAAACAACATCAAAAGCCACCACAGAGAGGGTAGCTTTCTCAGAGGCACTATCCACTTCTTGTCTAGCATTGGCCAGGCATTGGGCAGATAGTTTTTAAGTTTCTGGGAAAACTTATACTGTCACACTTTACTTTCCAATTGCTTTCCTGAAGTACAGCTTGGAAAAAAAACCCCACACCTCGTCTTCTGTCTAGAGTTTCAGTACATCTCTGAGGTGAAGACTCTTTTTTGATGTCTCTCAACTTATTTCTCTGATGTCTGAAACAAGTAAGTTACCTACAAGCCACTATCTCAGTAAGAAAACCATACAACACTTCTAAGTATGATGAAATCAAAACTCGAATAAACACATCATACAGCCCTACAGTCAGAGACGCAGCAGAGGCTGTCAGAACAGCATACGTCCTCCTGTTATGCTTCTTGACTTTTTTTCCAGAGAGACAAAAGTACACATTTAAAAATGAATGCAGGTAGGAACAAGCAGAGGCTTTCCCAGCAATTGTTTTCATCATTCAACAGTTTTTCTTAACCACAGCAGTCTGTCATGAATAATGTCAATGGTGTCCAGGGGCTCTGTGATTATTCCAGGATTGAATAAATGTGACTGATGGGAAATCAAAACACTAAAACACTTGAGCATTGTGCAATGTGACCAGGTAGAATTGCTGTGAAATTGTTTACCATATTTTGCTGTCCTTAAAATTGAAACTGCAGACACATTTTAAGACCCTCTAGAAACCAAATTCCACACTTCCTTTCTATGGATAGAAAAAAAATAAAAAGAAATTCCATACTTGCAGTTTTGAAGAACCATTCTACATCTATACTTTCGCTTACATTGATCATTTCAATAATGTTATCTGATTTAATCAATATCCCCAAGATAGGTTTCCACTCAATATCAACACTTTTCTATCAGAGCAGTATGAATTAATGGATGCAAATAATCTATTTGGAGGATATTCTGAATGATCTTTTACTACATCACCTGAAATAAAGTTTTGTATTCTTTGCAGAAGTGCATACAAATGTCTCTCACTGGCTTCAAATGTGTAAGTAACCATACAAGGGAGCCAAGGAAAGATTGCCGAGCATTTGATAGAAGCACTAAATGATTCATAATGGAAAGGAGGGTCAGATTTCCAGATCTGTGCTTGGCTCACACTGTCTTCATATATGTTCAGTTGTAAAAAGATTTTTCTCAGCACAGATAGAATCAATTGTAGAATCACAGACTAGTCTGGGTTGGAAGGCACCTCAAAGATCATCATATTCCAACCTCCCTGCCATAAGCAGGGACATGCTCCACTAGACCAGGTTGCCCAAAGCCCCATCCAACCTGGCCTCGAACGCTGCCAGGAAGGAAGCAGCCACAGTTTCTCTGGGCCACTGCTGTAGCAACTCCTTTTGGTGCATTGCAGACAATAACATACCAAGAACTGTAGCAGTGAGCTTGAGAAGGAATCTTTTATTCCATTTGCCCTGTAGTATATGCCACATTCTCAGGTGATGAAAATCATCCAGATTTATCAGAGTATTAACCTTCTTAAGGGACAAGTTAAACTTTAAAATTTTACTTTAAAGATAGTTTTTAAATGTATTGAAATTATATTTAAGACATTAAAGATGAATGTAGAGTGTGTATTATCATTTTTGCTTCGCATACTTATTACAATGCAGTGTAAGAGCCAAATGCGATAAGATTGCAGAATAGTGGTATTGAACATGAGGGATGATCCTTGTTCCAATAGCTACCAATCTCAATCAACAGACAAGAATGGGCGGAAGGGGAGAAATATACCATTTGTGCCAATAAAACAGAGAGATGGCTGCAAGCCCCATGATAATTCCATGACTGATTAATTTTATTTAATTATTTCAGCTTCTTGGGTGAGAATCACAGCAATCAGCCCGCACCATTCAGTCTCTGTGTGAATTGTTTCGCGCAGTTTTTCTGCCAGCTCCTTTTTTTCAGGTAGAAAATGTGATTTCTGCTTACAAATCCAATTCCTTCCATACTTTAGGCGAGAAATAATAGGAATTTGCATCCCTTGGAACTTCCTAGTGATTACTATGATCAAAGTCTACAACTGCAATTAGGCGATAGAGTAAGCAGGGAATTAACCAAATATGTCCTTTAGAAGAATTTGAGAAGTCTGGCAATGAAGGGAACTTCATAAGTGACGCGTTTTAGTTATACTCAGTGCTTGAAAAGCAGGGGAATGAAACCCTCTGCTATGCTGTCATCTTTCATGCTGTGCCTCGTACTGGAAGGGACAGAGGGAGAGGGGGAACAGCTGCCTTAGACACCAGCAGGAATTCAGCATCAACAAATGGTCCCACTGAGTTCCCGCTGCTTGGGCTACTGATGAGTTCAAACCCAGATGCTTGCTCCTGCCGCTCCCCTTGCTCACCTGCAGCATGCGCTGAATTAACAATCACTTCCTCCCACTCCTGTCCTGCTCTCCGTAGTCATCCTACCCCTTTTGCTTGTTTGATCCATCTTTTCAAGTTCTTTGTGATGTCAACTGAGGGGGGGTGGGGGTTTAAGCCTTCAAAGTAATCAGAATCCAGAATAGTAAATAAGAAGCTGAGAATGACCCAGAGCTGCCTTAACAGCTGCTTAACTGACCATAGCAGCAGCTGGACAGAAAATATGAGGGTTTTGAAATGGTTTTGGGAATCCTCGCTAAGGAACCATTTCCTGGCATTCCTATCACGCTCACCTTTTGCACCCCATTAGCCCTCAAGTCACCTTGTCAGCAGTTTATTTTAGAGAATATCTGTTGATTCTTAAACACACTCTTCTCAGCTGGGTTATGCCATTAAAAAAAATGAGCTTTCAGATTTCACTCTCCCATGCTTTGCAACCTGAAGTGCAAGTAAGGAACTCACGGTTCACTGAAGCAAGCCACAATTATCCAAACCAAAAATAATTAGTAACATCAGTGTCTCACGTTCCCCTTGTTTAAGGAACAGTAAGTCAGAAATTCTAAGGGTGCTTTCAGTCTCAGAAGGCAGCAAAGCTGATTTTGAAGTAAAAGAGGATAAAGCAGTAATGCTCAGAAGCCAAAGCTGAAAACCAAAATTGGAGATTTTTTTTTTTTTTTACTTAAAACCAATTTGGAAACATTTCAACTTTTTAGAATAAATCTGAGAATTTTCAAGCTAAGGCAGTTATGGAATGGCTTAAAGTAAGGTTTATATTGAATTTAATTTTTTTTTACTGTAACTTCAGAGAGCAGAACAAATCGGTGAAGCTTTAGATGGAATTCTACTCTCATAGAATATGCAATTCCATAAAAACAGACACGCTCAACAGAAAGAATGCTGCAATGTAGGAAAGGCCATACTGTGTCAAGCCTTGGATATAGCTAATCCAGTGTGCTGTCTCCAGAAATAGCTGACAGAAAATAACTCAGGAAAAGCAGAAGAAAAGGTCAAGCACACCCTGATGCCTCCCAGATCTGGAGGTGCCTAAGACAGAAACAAAGTCTTTGCATTTAAGAGCTAATGATGAGATTTTCTTCAATCAGTTGTTCAATTATTTTTGAAATGGGTACATTGGATCTATTAAAAAAAAAAAATCAAGCATATCAGCTAAAAGTTCCACAATGGAATTAAAATATTCTAAGGTAAAGAATTTTGATAACTAGCTTCATTTTCATTTTTTTACACCACATTTAATACACACAATATTTAAAATTCCAAGATGAAGGGAAATGTTTCTATTTTATTGAAATTAAATGTTTTGTAGGAATCAAAATAACATTGGGGTGGGTTGGTTCGCTTTTTTTTTCCTTTATGAAGAACTTCGTTTCAGAGTGTATCCCACCTCAAATTTAGCCAAGTTTTGCAAATCTTTCTTTTGAAAACAGAAGATCCCTGATACTATCTGTAGTCATTGCCTTGCCATCTAGGACAATTCTTTGACCTGTATCTTGCTTGCTGTGCTTTCTAAGCCATACAGAGATTAGCTAACACTGAGCATCTTCAAAATCCTCTGAAGACAACTGACTGTACAGCAAATAGGATGCAGTCAGAAAATGCACAGGGAAGGAAGGGAAAGTGTATGGAGGTCATTATAAAGTAATTTAAAATCTTTTAAAAAAAAATTAAAAGGACTTCAGTTTAAAGAGCTTTTGTATTGCCATAGAGGTGGTTACTCCTTCATATCACTTGCAGTGATTTGACCCTGGCTGGAAGCCAGATGCCCAATGTTATTTTATCACTCCCTTTTCAGCTGGACAGGGAAGAACATATATATTGAGAGGCTCAGGAGTCAAAACAAGGACAGGGAGGGATCATTCCACAGTTAGTGTTGCAGGCAAACAGACTGAACACGAAATAAAAAGAAAAAATCATCAGATTTATTACACTACACACACAGAGTGAAAAACCAGAGTCAGATAATGAGAAGCGCGACTAGATCTTAAAACACCTCCCCCATCCCTACCTTCTTTGCAGACTTAACTTCATTGATGATTTCTCTCCCTTCTATTCCCCAGGGTGGCATAGGGTAGGTGGGAGGAGGGTTGGCATGGTAGTTTTGATCAGTTCCTCATGAGTCGTTTTCCTTTTTGGTAGAGGGTATTCCTCGGACTCTTCCCCTGCTCCAGCGTGGGTCCCACCCACAGGAGACAGTCCTCCATGAACTCCTCCAATGTGAGTCCTTTCCCAAGGGGCTTCAGCTCTTCACCAGCTGCCCTAGCATGGGTCACTTCTATGGGGTGCAGTCATAATCATAGAATGTCTCTTAGGCCTAGACTGCTCCAGCCTGGTCGCCCACGGAGTCACAAGTCATCCAGTAAACCTGCTCCAGCAGGTCGCTCTACACAGGCTGTAGATGGGGTCTCTGCTCCCTGTCATCATCCATGGGCTGCAGGGTGACAAACTGCTCCACCGTGGTCTTTTCCATGGGCTGCAGGAGCATCTTTCTCTCCAGCGCCTTGAGTGCCTCATCCACCCCTCCCTCCCTCTTCACTGACCTTGATGTCTGCACAGTTTCTTACATCTTCACACTCCCTCCTCTGGTGGCAGAAAGTGGTCACTTGCTGTGATTCACAGAGGTGCTATGACCATTGCTGATATGCTCAGCTTTGGTCAGTGGTGGGTCTGGCCTTGAGCCCAGCTGATGTTTATTCTGCTGGGCCTAGCAAAAGTTTCTAGCTGCTTCTTTTAGAAACCTCTGCTGCAACCCCTGTCCTCTACCAGAACCACATAAATCCACAACACACTTTTAGTACTTTTGAAAAAATGATGGTACCTCGTCAGTCATTCTCCCTATCAGCAGAGTAGCATATACCCATATTTCATAGAACATTACTTCATTGGTCATATTTGTTTTAATAAGTGGCTAAAACATTATTCTAGATTGGAAAGATCAATGGTTCAGTTAAAATTAAAGCTTTTCACTCTGAACTCACCTTATTCCAATACACTTAGAGGATTTTAGCACATATCTCTCCTGTTTGAAACATGCTTAGGACACCTGATTAGGCAATTCCAGATGGAAACATGCAACAGACAGAATGGACAGAAAGCACACTGCTTTTAACATCCTGACTGTAACAACCAACAAAGGATCATGGCAATATAATCATGTAATATCTACTTAGACATTAGTACATTAGCAGTGTGGTGTTGTGAACTTTCACCATTATATCAATAAGGTTTTGGGGTTTTTTGTTAAACCACAGCCAAGCCCTCTGAACTGAAGCCAAATGAATGAAACAATTTCTGGTTTCATTTCATATGGAGGAAAATAATATATATTTTTCTGAACTCTTTGTTTTCAGAGAGATTGGCTTCATCTCTGAGCTCCTGAATATGTCAAAGTCCCTGTGTTCCAATTCCCCAAACCCACCAGATCTGAGGACCTAGGGATTTCACCACAGCTGTCACCAGGTGTCTAAGGAAGGTTTCCTTCATATGAGAAGTAGTGTGCATCAGGGCAAAAGGGGCATGTGCTAAGGTCATTCCAACAGTCAATGGCCATATGAGCACTCAGACCCAGACCTAGAAAGGCCTCCAGAGCCAGCTAACCTACATGTAGCCAAACATACACAGACATCTGGCTTAGAAATCAGTTAAAATACAAAGTACTAATAAAAAAACCTGTATAATTTAATAAAATTAAAAGTCTTTTTTAAGTCCAGACTTTCTTGTGATTTGCTTCTGGTGAGCAGTGATTTTATTAGGGGCTAAAGACAGGAGGACAATTTCCCCTGCCCCAGTACTGTTGTGACAACTAAGGTCAATAGGTAAAGGAAAGTGTACCACTCTCTCTTCAGAGAACTGCATTCAGCTTTCTATTTTAGGACCGCAAAACATTTGTGCTTCTTATCACCCAGTCTCAATTTTCTGCAAGAGTCCAGTGTAAAATGCACAGAATTTCTCCAGCATTTATTCTTGCCCTTCCTTTTAATAACTGAAAAACTCACTGGAATTTGGAGAAGGCATTTAATGATTGTATATTTTTTTTAGTCACAGAAAATAGAACTTTTCCTTCAAAAAAACAGATTAAAACCTCCTGATCCTGTCTGATAAGGAGTTAATTATTCCACACAAAATTGCAGAAGGCCACACTGACATCTGGTGGCCTTTCATACCTACTAAAATCGCTCCCACCAGTTTCAGCAAATAATTCATGCGAGAACAGCAGCAATATCAAAATGACATTGTGGTTGTGTTTGCATCTGCCTGGGTTTAGCAAGTATTACTCAAAAGCCAAGTTAAGAGGTAATGAGTCCGCTCCTCAGTACCATACTGAAGTACTGCCTTTTAATTAGCTGCCATGTTAAGTCACATTTGCTGCTGGCCCTGGCTGCAGGCATCAGAGAGCCACAAGCTTTCATAAACAGCAATTAAGTGTGCCAGAGCTGCCACAACAGCTCTGCGGCTGTTCTGGGAGTCATCAGGAGATTTCACAATGACACGTTGCATTAAACAGAACTGCAGCCAGCGGGAGTAAAAGTGTCTTATTACTATTATGGCTATTGTAGGATCTAGTAAGTCTGATCGTGCACCAGGACCCCATCACAGGAAGCACTATACAAACCATGAGGATTATGGACCTGCCCAAAGTTGGCTGTAACCTAATTATAAAGCAAGGAACAGTCAACACATTGAAGGCACTGCAGACCATCACGTGAAAGCCCAATCCCTTAAGTGGTGTAATTACATAAGAATTTTTGTAAATTGTGTCTTTTTTATAAAAGAAGACAGCAGAATCTTCCTGCAGCAATGAAAGACAGCTACAGTAAAAAAAAAGTGAGTGTATGTGTGCAAACATAGTTTATATATCTATATCTACTATATAAATGCCCCCAATGTATTTTGAGTTCTCATTTCATGGTTAATCCCAGGTTGGCAAGTAAGCCCCACACAGCCACTTGTTCACTTCCCCCAGCAGGATTGGGGAGAATCAGACGACTAAAGTGAAGAGACTCATGGGTTGACATAAAGACAGTTTAAGCTAAAGCAAAAGCCACCACGCAAGCAAAACCAGGAATTCATTCCCCACTTGCCATGGGCAAGCAGGTTCTCCAGGGAAGCAGGGCTCCATCACACATAACGGTTACTTCAAGAGACAGATTCCATCAGCCTGAACAACCCCCATTCCTTCTTCCCTCTGTATGCTGAGCATGACATCGTATGGTATGGAATATCCCTGTGGTCACTTGGGGTCAGCTGTTCCAGCAGTAACCCCTCATAATATTTCATGCACCCCCACCTCCTTCAGGTGGTGGGGTGGTGCAAGAAACAGAAAAGACTTTGGCTCTGTGTAAGCACTGCTCAGCAGTGATGAAAACATTGCCAACACCAAGTTCAGCACAAATCCAAAACCCAGCCCCATATCAGCTGCTATGAAGAAAACTAACTCAATCCCAGCCAAAACAAGCCTATCTTCGAAAAGCAATTCTGAGGAGAAAGAAATGTCTTCTTTCCTGTTAAGAGAGCATAAATTTTGAGGGGAAAAATATTTCAGATCCATCTATGGAGAAGATTACTTATGCAACAAGAGAAGATCCCCAGAATCACGTACAGAAAAGTTCTTGGGATACATATTGCACCACGACTTCTGTTAAAAGAGGAAATAAAATATTGCCTTCTCCCATCAACAACACTATTGTGTACTTTTGCACTCACTGTTGTGAAGGAGACCTCTATGATTTTTCTATGGCTATGAATGTTTCTTCTTAGAGAGGGGCAGAGAATTAGTATGGACCACTCCATGAACAGAACAGAAAAAGAAAACCAAATGAGCCTCTGCTGTTAGCTGTCATCGAGAATTTAATTTTAG
Organism: Gallinula chloropus; assembly: GCF_964237585.1. NCBI lineage: Eukaryota > Metazoa > Chordata > Aves > Gruiformes > Rallidae > Gallinula > Gallinula chloropus. Next base: position 41,508,844 of record NC_140085.1, on the reverse strand, counting down.
CTCAAGAGAATAAAATCTTGTCAGCAAAGGTTTTCCTGACAGTTTCCAGACACTGACTCCATCACAAGAGATTATCAAGAACTGAAGTCTCCAACACAGAAAACAGGGGGTCCACCAGAAATCATATTAATCAGTGATATATACGTCATTCTGCATCTGCCCATCTAGACACATCTAGATATTTCCCACAGAAAGGACATTCAGAAGGACAACTCATAATGTTAAAATTCTTTGTTTCTTTTGTGTCATTTTGGTTCATTTAATTTTCTCTGCTATAATGTTATAAGATCAAGAGTGAGGTAGCCAACCTATGGTTTACAGTCTATGCTTACAATATTACCTGAGTAATTAATTTAGCTTGCAGCCTACCAACTACCAGCTTCTTTCCTGGGTGTCCTTCGGATGAAGGCAAAAAGACAGCCATAAGATTGAATAAATTCTTCTCACAGCCTAGCACTTTGCTGCCTGAAGACTGTCACCCTGTGGTCCCCGTTCATATGGCCAAAATGAAAGCCACTTCAGACTGCAAAACCCAAAATCCATGAACACTTCCATCTCATGTCTGCTACAAGTCCATTGAGTGAAGGGGTACAAACACTTTTTTGCAGTGGCAGGACAGACATGTCCAGTGGGGTGATAGAGCAGGGGTGCACCACTCTTTGCCCACGAGTGACACAGTGCCAAAGCAAACAGAGAAATAGAAAAATCAGTACAGTAGAATCCTGTGTACAATCTGTAGCATTTGCAAGGGAATACAGGTACTTCAAATTTACAGATTACTATATTAACATGGTAACACTTGTTTATAACAAAACGTCATAAAATGATGAGTACAAATTACACAAGCAAACTGTAATATTTGAACACTGCTAAAACGCTTAGACTTTCCTTTTTTAAAAATGTCATAAAAGTCGGTACCTTCCTGGGAAACATTTCAATGTTGATAAAATTACATTTCTGATACAAAACAGTACTCTTTAAATTGTTTCATCCAGTTCCAGTCAACATATTATTATTGTTGTATTTTCAACAATAAGCTAAGCATTTTAAAGGCAGGCATAAGATACAGCCATTTCCCAGAAGACCTTTACAAGCCACGTAGACAATACAAATAGAAAGGGCAGACATGTGAAAAGAAAAAGCACGAATATATAAGAGGTGTCAACTCTTCTGCTCTGTGATTTACTGAGAGGCAAGAAAAGTGGGAAATCTTTTCAGAACTTATGACCATTCCCCAAATGGAGGAAGTGTAAAAGCCTGTTCAATGAAAGGATTTGATAGGGAGGTGCTGGAAGATGTAGCTAACTGAAAGGGCAAGTTTGTGAGGGCAGCTTTGGGCTTCATGAAGCAGGTAAGGAAGGGAAACAAAGAAGCTGAGATGAGAGATGGACTCAGGAGTGTGCTTTGTTAGAGCCCATGGCCGTGAGCCTATAGCGTTGCTTCAAAAGAAGCCAGCAAAGGGTCTGCTGATGATCCCAGGAGTAAGCAAGGAAAGTGTTTTTGAAGGAGGGAAAAAATTCTTCAGCCAGAAAATTCACCTAAAAAAAAGAAATATCATCTAGATGTAAACAACTAGTTTCTTAATGACCATGGAATATAAGCCTTCTAAGTAGATGCTGATGAGCTTGCGGAATAGGACCAAGTATTACAATTGGCCTCCAGGCAAACTACCAGTAACAGTTTTTAAGATAAAACAAAAAATATGGATGGAGGGTTTTTTTAATAACCACTCACTGAAGTGAACACACTTAGCTAATGACCTAAAACAAATAAAATCTGTTACTCTATCAAAATCAGAGCAAAGTTTGTGAACTTTCTGACAGACCATTTCATTTTACCACAAGGAACTCGTGCCCACAACAAGCTATCAAATTCAGTTCATCTTTGCTTCTCATTGGTGCACAGGCTTTTAAAATCTTTGATTTTGAACTATGTTAGCCAGTAGATACTTATAATAAAGTTATGTGATTGTCAATATAAAGCTATTTCTAAGGTGAACTTTTTAAAACACATATGATGCTACCACATTTTTAAGAACTAATAGCAAAATCTTTGTGGTACATTCATCTGATGTATCTACTTGTTAAGCAAGTCGGTTCACTGGCTATACATTTACAAGCAAGAGAATCAATTTAAGTTATTATCAATAGTGTTAAATTCAAGGGTATAGTGTGTTTGAAAAATGAATGTGTTTCATTCATGCACTAGTCTGCTAAACCAGCAAAGCTATCAGCATTGGTGAAAGTCTAAATCACAGTAGGAAAACTGTAAAGATTTGTATTCATTGAGGAACACCATAATTTTCTATATGAATAGAAAACAAGGAAGTCTTGAAGAGCTGTACTATATTAGAAATGAAAAGTCAAACCTGAAGAGAATTTCAGAGTCAAAACCACATTCAAAAGCCCGAAATAAATTTACCAAGAAAACTAAAATAATCGGGTATGGGCAAGTCAGAGAAGTCCATTTCTTAGATCTATTAACAAGCCACTATCTCAGCAATATTTCTAAAACCAAATCTTTGTACATTGTGGTGGTTCAGAGCCAAGCAGTGGCTGAGCACCCCACACCACTTGCTCATTCCCAGAGAAACAGACAGAACCTCCATGGGTTGGGATAAGGACAGTTTACTAATAAAATCACTGTGAAAGGGAAACAATAACAGCCAATTTATATACACACAGTTGCACAGAGTGCCTTACCAACTGGACAATAACAGAATGCTACACAACACCAGATCCACCCAGATGACCCAGTCATACCCAAACTGCCCTAGAACCACCCAGATCTGCCCCTCCCCATCCAGCCCCTTTTATTGGGAAGTGATATCAAGTGGTGTGGAAAACAACCTGGGCTAACTCAGCTCACCTGTGCTGGCTGCTTTGGGAGGTTACCTCTGGCTTGGCCAGAACCAGGACATACACAGGGAACAGATTTTCAAAGGAGGGCACAGAAGATACTGCACGAACCTGGAGTTCCAACATCTGGCTAAAAAAACATAAGGTGAAACATGGTGGTAAGTAGCATCATTTAATAGATGTTTCACACCCACAGCCTCAAGACTGATAAAGAGAGGCAAAACATACACTTAGTTGAGAAATTCATAGTTCTCTTCATATCAGCTCCTCAACACCACAAATTTGTTCTGTGACCATTGAAGACAGCCTACCATTCTGAAGCTCTAAAGACCATGAAGAGTTTTGTAGCTGAGTTATTCATGTGTCAATTAAGTGAATCTACATCTGATAGAAAACTTCAGACGAATATTAGTCCTGCGTTACTGAACTACAAATATACACAGTAGCTGGGCAGAAGAAATAGCTGCCTATATCTAATTGGTACCTTATTAGGAAAGAGCACTTAAAATAACTTGCAGACATGATTTTGAATTGCATTATTTTATAATGCTTCTTTCCCTTCAAAACATAACTCTGGAAGGCCTCTTGAACTCCTCAGGAGCAAGACAGATTAGACCCACCAGGTAGTGAACTCTTGCTTATAATTCACTGTAGTGAAATTCTGAGCCTATTTTGTTTTACAGCTTGTACTGGAATGAAGCCACAGGAGTGCAGACATTGCCTCTGGCAGTCACAGATACAGCAGGTCAGGCTGGGTCACTCCAAAGGTCCAGCAGCACACCCAGAAGTGAGAGCTGGCTGCAGGAATAAAAATCCTTGGAGCACCAGCTGAGTCCCTGGATATATTTTTCTCCCCTTTTAAAAAATCAATTATTTTGAGGACACACACACGGATTAGCAAAAAACATACCACACTCACACTTATGCATGCAAACCCTTAAAACAAGATCAGAGAAAATTATTTAAAAGAGAAAAAAAATATATGGTGCCTCTCTGTTACATAAAATACTTGTGATTCTGTGTGTCTGTATCATACTCAAAACAATAGCAGAGTCTGCTGTTTGTACAAACCAGCCTAGATAAAAGGTTGGGTGAAAACTGTGTGGATCAAAGGAAGTGGCCCTAGAAAAATGAAGAAATTCATATGTGTGAGTAGCCACTTTATTTATTGATTACTGCATAAGAATACGGTAAAAAAAAAAAATATTAGCTACTGGGCATTATTAACTCCCAGACTGTGCTTTAATATTCACTGTGTTCCATTCAAAGCAGCAGAAGCAAAAGCACATGTATGCCCCTGCTCTATCTCAGGGCATTAGTTCATGAATTCAAATAATGATTGTTAAAGCAGCATTAACCTTCAAATGCTTTCTGTTAAAAAATGCTCCCCCCAAATTTCTTAGCTATAATCATTTGCATTTACACTATCTGGAAGAATTGTTAGCATCCCGAATTTAAGAATAATCTTTTATCCTTGAAAAATTTCAATTGTTCCTATGTAGTTTTATTTATTGGGTTAAAGAGTACAGGTAGTACAACAATTTTAAATTTTACTTCAATCCGTGTTTAAATTTTTAAGTGTTAGACAGGTCCTCATAAGCAGTAATGAGTAACAAGAGGCCAAGAAATAGCATTATGCATCCGTTTTCGTTCAGTCTAATTCAAACTGATCTCTGCTTAAACTGAGTGACAAAATTTCCTGAGCAAATCTTCAGACTTAGGTCTTGATAGACAAGCTACAGATATAAAAGGGACTTTTTATCTGCCTTGTAAATACAAACAGCTTTATATGTTGAGCATTACATCAGTTGGTATGGAATACCCCTTTGGCTTGTTTGGGTCACCCGTTTTGGCTGTGTCCCCTCCCAGCTTCTTGTGAAAATTAACCCTATCCTGACTGAAAACCAGGACACTGGAATGTATCACTAGTGACTGGCCTCCAGCTGGACTTCAGGCCACTAATCACAGCACTTAGAGCACAGCAGTTCAGGCCATTTTCAAGCCACATCACCATACATTTGCTTAGCTTGTACTTTATCAGTTACAGTAGACAGTGCTGACTGCCTTGCTAGTCAAGATTAATAAGGGTATTTATCCACCACTCTTTCCTCCTCCACCAAGAAAGTCTCCTCATCGTAGAAGGCTGTCATGTTGGTTAAGCATGACTTTCCCTACTTACATCCACACTAACTGTTCCAAGTCATTTTATTATCCCTTGCATTTGGAAATGGCTTCCAGAAGGATGTGCTTCATCACAGTGAGGTGAAGTTGGTTGTCCTGTAGTTCCCCAGATGCTCCTCCTTACCCTTCAGATAGCTGTCTTCCAGCTCAGAGCCATTTGTGGTCAAGGAGCCATGGAGAATATTGTGTGGTCTGAGTTGAACTCACTATGTCCTGCTGAGGGTTGGGAGAGAACAATGCCAGAACAACCATGCATGAATCATCCATCCAGATGGATGGTTCCATACTAACCCTCCAGAAGGATTTTTGTTAATACCTTGCTGGGCTGGAACCAGCTAGAAAACTATCTGTATCCATCTGTGAAGATATGCCCTAAACTATTTTGGCAAATCACGTACTTGTGCAAAAAGCAAGCTGCACATTAGGAGCCTCAGAATCTGAAGTGCTGGGCTGAGATCCCTCTCCCCTAATTAGGGCATTTAAAAATTAAACACCTAAATATAATCTAGTCACCTGGGTATCTCTTCAGAGTCAGAGAAAAAAGGCAGATCAGAGAACAGTTCAGGTTCATTGTGAAAGCTTTAAGATACATAAAATTAATCCTGTTGTGCAGCTGTTTCTTTTTTTTCATAAAGTCTAGAAGCCAAAGATAACTAAATTAGTCTTCTAGGTGATCTGCTTTATCACTTTGCCTTGTTGAATTTTAGCTAGTTATAGAAATACAGAGGTACAGTTTAGATTCCTTACACATAAGTTCTTAGATCATCAGCTCTACTCCTTCTCACCAAGACAAGATGAAACATATCTACACAATTCTTAAGAGATACTGGTCTCATCTGTTCTCAGAAATTTCTATTAGTAGGAATCCCATCCCATGCCTTGGTAGATTGTCCTAAGGAATTCTCATAACTAGAAATTGTCCCTTAGAGAAAAGTAAGGCAATTAAATTATTCCACACAATGGACATGCAGAGTAGCAGATCACTCTCTAGCTCCTTTTTTTCAATAGCTGTTTACCTCCACTAATTCTCTTCTAGAAAAAAAAGCACTCACATGTTCATCCTAAATCATGTGTTTTAAAATTCTGATTATTTTTATTACTCTTCTACATGGTGTCTCATGTTTATCTGCATCTCAGTATTTGACACCAAACTCCAGCTGAAACCTTACTACTACCAACTTAGCAGAATGATTAGCTGCCATGCCCTCAATAGAGAACTAGTGTTAGCATATCCCAGAATGACACTTCTGTTAATAGTTTAGCATTGTGAAAATGTGAGTACAAAAACAGTTTGTACTCACTCAAATCCTTCTATTCCATGTTAACTGTAGTGATTTTATTTATACTAATTCTAAGCAACGAGTCCTTGCTCTTCTATTTTGTGCAATGTCTTCTTGATAGCCATCATTAAATCATCCTGACATAGAACAGTTGTATTCTCCTTATCGTTGCCACGCAACCAGACATTTTGGCTGTTTAGCCTGGAGAAAAGGAGGCTGAGGGGAGACCTTATTGCTCTCTACAACTACCTAAAAGGAGGTTGTAGCAAGGTAGGTGTTAATCTCTTCTCCCAAGTAACAAGTGATAGGACAAGAGGAAATGGCCTTAAGTTGTGCCAGGAGCAGGTTTACATTGAAAAATTTCTTCACCAAAAGGGTTGTAAAGCAGTGCACAGCCTGCCCAGGGAAATGGTTGAGTCACCATCCCTGGAGGTATTTAAAACATGCATAGATGTGGTGCTTAGGGACATGGTTTAGTGGTGGATTTGGCAGTGTTAGTTTAATGGTTGGACTTGATGATCTTATAGGTCTTTTCCACCTAAAACTATTTGATGATTCTATGTGTCACACACAAGGGAAGAGTGTTTGTAACAGAATAATTTCACTTTAATTTGCAGCTTTAGCAAAGTGAGTGTGAGAAATTATATAGTCCAACGTATTCTAAAGCAGGGAGGGGGATGACGACACATGAATCAATATCTTCCCCAAAACCATAAGCTTTCCAAAGTCATGAAAATACTCATATAAACAGGCCAAGTAGAAACTGTGAAGTAATATAAAATGTTATCGGAAGCAACCATTTCATTTTTTTACATGTCTAATTGATCAAGTGAAACTATAAACTATTTTAAATTAAAATAACTAGCTGAGAAAACAGAGAGAGGCTAAATGTGGAAACATAGCACGTGTCTCTAATACATGTTCAGGCTAAGGAATGTAATATCAAGATAGCCATAAAACAGAACAGGGAAAGACAGCTATAATAAAATGGAAGTGTCTTAACCAGGACAAGAGGCAATTAACCCCACTGACAAGGTAATAGTCTGCAGTAAGAAGTTCAAAAAGAAAGGATAGAGGTGAAGGTGCATTTAAAAACAGACATCATGTCACTTCAACTGAAATGAAAAAAAACCTAAAAACATGTAAGGTAGAGTTAGAATACAATCCAAGGATTATTTCTTGATGTCACTGTTGTCCAAAAAGTAGATTTGTTACCCAGTGTGCAATAAGCCAGTTCCTACACACAGGGGAGATACTGCTTTTATTCAGGCCTTAGTGCCTGAATAATAGTGTGGATTTCCACAAGTCAGGAACACACAAAGCCAGTGCTTTTGTTATATTTACACACAAATGTTATACACTCTCAGCTACAATGATTGGGTAGTAATTTACATGTACTTATAATAGTTGCTGTGTCATCTTCTACAATCACTGCGTATGCATGGAGGAAGGGTCTTCACCTGAAGGGTGAAGGGTCTTCTTGACCTGTGGGTATAGTTTTTAGTATTATAACTGTTCTAGTTCTGCATGGCTGGGTTCTGGCAGAGAAGGGGAGTGCTGCAGGGGTGGATTCTGCAAGAAGCATCCAGAAGCTTTCTGTAGGTCCAAAAGAGTAAACACCAGACAACTCAAGCCCAGAGTTGCTGCTAACCAAGGCTGAGCCCATCAGCGATGGTCAGAGCACCTCTGGGAATCACATTTAGGAGAAAAAGAAATGCTAGCAGCTGCTTTTTTGCCAGCAGAGAAGGGAGTGAGAAAATGTAAGAAACTGTGAAGGCACCAAAGCCAGTGAAGAAGGAGGTGTGGGGGTGAGGTGCTTCAGGCACTGGAGAGAAAGATTCCCCTGCAGCCCCTGGAGAAGACCATGGTGAAGCAGGCTGTCCCCCTGCAGCCCATGGATGATGACCCAGAGCAGAGATCCCATCTACAGTCCATGGAGGACCCCACACCACAGCAGGTAGAGACACATGAAGGACACTGTGACCCTGTGGGAAGCCTGCATTGAAGCAAGCTCCTGGCATTGAAAACTACAGTTCATGGAGAGACCAAGCCACGCCAGAGCAGGTTTGCTGGAGTACTTGTGACTCCATGGGGGATTGGGCTGGAGAAGTCTGAGCCTGAAGGTCGGCACCCCGTGGAAGGGAGCCACGCAGAGGCAGTTGGTAAGGAGCTGAAGCCCGGACAAAATGACTCTTGTTGGAGAAGTCTGTGAAGGACCGTCTCCCATGGGTGGGACCCCATGCCGGAGCAGGGGAAGGGTGTGAGGAATGCTCCCCCTGCCAGGGCTAAGAATGTAAAACAACTCATGAGGTACTAACGGAAGCCCCTATTCCTCCAGTCCCTGTCCTTCCTCATGCCACAATGTGGGGAAAAAGTGAGCAAAATCATGACTAAAGTGAAATCTGCTAAGAAGGGAGGGATGGGGGAAGGTTCTTTAAGACCTGGCTGCACTTCTCATTACCCGACTCTGGTCTCACTGTGTGTGCAGTGCAATGTAATAAATTAGAGAGTTTTCTTTCCTTTATTCCATGTTGAGTCTGTTTCCAGTAATTGTGGAATGATCTCTCCCTGTCCTTATCTCAGCTCCTAAGCCTCTCAATATGTATTTTCCCCCCTGTCCAGCTGAAAAGGGGAGCTTTGGTGGGCATCTGGCCTCCAGCCAGGGTCAAACCACTGCAATAATGAAGACAGTTCAGCCAGGGATGGCTGGCCTTTGTTTTTTACTGTCAAACTGACTGTGTTAGATGTTCTTAGTTTTCCTAGTTTATATGTGTTCCTTTAAAACATTCTCTTTGATTTTTTTCTTAGCAATCACCTAGGAACTATCCACAATCATTCTTAATTATGACGCCATTATAATGCAGACCCACAGTTAACCTTTAAGTTTGATGATAGATATCATCACTAGTATATAAGATAGATAACAAAAAAAAACCCCACCACCCTTAACCTGATCCCTGGCTGCTCAGACAATTTCACTGTATTCTTCCCAGGCTACCTGTCTTTGCTTCCACCCTTTGCTACTATTGAAGACAAACCATTATTACTCATTAAGTTCTCTGAAGAGCAGCAAACTATATTTTTTCTTTTCTTTCTCACTGTTTACTGACCAATTTGCCTGGACCCTCCTTCAAAGTACTGTGATTTTTGTCTATGTCAGCTGCAGCTGACTTCTTAAGTATTCTTTTAATTAAAATCGAAACTGACAAGTAAGTTAAGTCACTGCAATTCCACATATCTGAAATGTTTCAAAGTTTATTAAAATTCACTGTGTTTTATTCAATTTATAAGAGACACAGGTCAAACTGAAATAATTTGTAAAGTATACTGAGACATAATTGTTTCTTTAATTAATTCCTAAAACACCTAAGTGTGTTTATGCTTTCAAATTTGGCTACAGTTTAGGTTTAGCTGCCTTTCATCCTAACGTATATCAAAGGAAAAGTCAAAATATTTCATTTAGGCAATTCTAAAGTGAAACTGTGCAGCCTTTTACAGTTCTCAGCTGTCTCTCTGTTGAACAATTTCACCACATTTGGGAAAGATTTGCACTTATTTTAATCTATCTAAAATACTCGTGCACAAAGAAAATGGACTCGTGGCTACCCACTGCACCAGAGTTACCTCCTGCACAGCACTCTCGGGTGTTCACTGAACCCCACGTTTGTGAAGTCACCGTTTTGGCGTGGGCACCAGTAACGTGTGAGGAAGATAAAAGAGAGACAGACATCTGCCATCAACCATTTTAAGCACAAGAACAGATGCCTTCAACAAGAAAAGAAGTTTTTAGTGGGATGCTATTAATCCATAACAATGTCTTCTCTCTGTGACTGTAACAGATTATACAGAAGTCGAGAACAAAGAGCCCGAGAAAGCTTGTAACATCTGGTATTTACTTTGATGACACTAGTCACTCCTTGCACTGTGGTGGCTACAAGTGACATGTAAGTAAATACCTCTTTCAAGAACCTCAGTACAAACATCAGAGTCTGTTCCAAGATTGCAACTCTCCACTTGCTACAGAAAAAGCAGAGCATAAACCTGTACCTGCTGATCACAAACCAAAGCTTCCATTACAAGGCTAACATTTAACATTGTATTTCAAAAAGACCACTGAACTCCTTGAAAACTATTAGTTATTAAGTATTTAACATGTCATCTATGCTTACAAACAACAGTTATATTTGCACAACTAGCCTCTATTCAACACAAGCTTTAGGTATCTTGAGCAAGCTGAGTAGTACTTCTCAGTAAGTAAAGAAGCAATAAATCCTATTATCACTAGGCAATTACTGAGCTTTAATGATTGAAGGTGTTTGTTAACAATTATCTGCTAGTAAGAAACTACATAATTCCTATTGCTAGAAACTTTTAAAATCAGTCTGTACAGAACACTGTGGGAATCAATCCTGAATTGGCAGAAAAACTGACTTTTAGAAGACCTAATATACCATTTAATACCTAACTTTTATCTTTGCTGTAGCCTTTGTTGTTTCTGTAATAGGCCTGTGACTGATCATTAATATCATATTTCCATGAGTTTGATCAGCAGTGTTAGCTGTAATACCTCCCTGAATCTGGACTTACTTTTAAATACACTGCTATCTCTGCTCTGCAAGCTGTCTTCCCCTAGGCTTTTGTAGTGACTTTTTGGGTTCTTTTAAAAAACAAAAAGATAAGAGCATTCAGACAACAACTGCCCCAAAAGTTAATCTCTTCTCACTCTGTAAGACCTACAGGGTCTTTCCACAAACCTGCCACTAGCCACTGGGTCCATTTTAGGATAAGAGAAGTGAGGGAAAACCTTGGCACTGAAAGAAGTCTGTGACTAAACTTAATTTCAATTAATAACATACTTACCTCCTTAATATGTATTAATTAATACAAATATTTGAGCAATACTATTTTAATTCCGATCTTATTTTAGCTGTCATACCACTTGCCTGGATCCCACACATTAACAACAGAAAGTTACAAATCATTTGGCCGATAATATGGCTGCACAGGGGGATGTTGATGGAATAATGCTCCTCTGTTATTATTCAAAATTCTCAGGGAATTATTTGTGATTTCATTTTAACTTGCAAAGATTTCTTATGGTTAGTTCATTGATACTTATCCAGTGTTCAGGAACCAAAATTTTAAATCAGTAAGTCAGCACAATCAGCACACATATTAAAAATATAAAGGATCATTAGTGTGGTTTAGTAAAGTTGAAGAAACACTTTTTACAGCTTTTAATGAATGCCAGTAGGAAAAAAGGAGTACTTAGAACCTGCGTTTGCCCCAATAAAGTGGATAGGAGTTTAGACACTGAATTCAAGGACAGTAAAATCATGTCCCAACTAGATAGGTATCAGCAGGCAAGTGTAGAAGTCATGAATTAATTATGAACTTAGCAGTATAAGTTTATACCCTCACCCATAAGAAATTTTTAATTTTTCTTATAGCTACCTCCAAAAGAATGATGTGTCTTAATCCTGATACAGTTTGTGCTATATATTGTGCATCATGTACTCCAAAGGATCTTCAGTAGTCTAAACCATAAGAAACCAGGCAGAGCATTCTATTAAACGTTGTTTTTAACCTAATCATGGACAGGGCAGATTTTCTAGAGCTTGTAGGTGTTAATATAAAATCAATAAATAAATGCAGTCATAATTATTATTATTACATCCATCATGCAAGTGAGGTCAAAACTGAGTATTTGGTGGGTTGTGGGGTGTTTTTTTAGTGCAGTAAGTATCATGCTCTAGAAAAAACATTATTAAATGATAAATGATAATTAATTATTTGTACTGTTGCATACTACCCATTAATCAATAGTTGTTTCCATGCTCCAATATATGAATAAGGGGCTGTACAGTAGGTCAGACAAACCCTGCCTATGAATTAAAATAACTCCTAGAAAAACAGTATTATTTTGCATGATTCTGTGCATAATCATGAAAGTAGCTCCATTCAAAATGGGACAGTGAGTATGCATCATGCAAGAGCCTCACACTGCAGCTATGTCATGAAACCAGCAGGGTCTTATAGGGAAGCCAACAGCTATGTGTTTTGCATTGAAAATCCACAGAAACCCTGCACGTGTGTTTACATGTATGCATATGTAGGTATACACTCCCATCAAATCACAAATCCTGCAGAACTTGCATGCTTACTATGAGAAAACCTAAGAGCTTGCCCTGGTTCCTTCTTCATTTCCACAGGTAGTAACACAGGAATATATTTGTGCAGACTGTAGTATCTTCCTTTCCTTATTTAAACGTGGAATATTCTGTTTAGCACATCCTCTGGCATACAAGAGATTGATGTAATTCCCCTATCGCTAGCAATGAATCAACTCAGCAGTGTGATATGGGTATCTATTAAGTATGTAGTGCTCCCATTTTATGAAATCTGTTAGCAGACTCCTTCTAGAATACTAATGAGTTATACAGTACATGTAATAGCCTTGATTTCTCTCTAGCCTACATATGGCTAGCTACTGTTATTCACTGTGATTATGTTTATATCCAGTTTATCATAGAATCATAGAATGGTTTGTGTTAGAAGGGACCTTAAAGATCTTCTAGTTCCATCGTACCATCCCTCTCATACGTAGTTCTGAAGTCTTGTCTTTCTCCCTTAGCCCCAGTTTCATGATCAGGTACCAGCCAGGCATTGACCCTCAGCACTTCTGAGGCTGGAGCACCTCTCCTATGAAGACAAACCTGGAGAAGCAAAGGCTCCAGGGAGACCTTACAGCAGCCTTCCAGTACCTGAAGGGGCTTACAGGAAATCTGGAGAGGGGCTTTTTACAAGGACATGTCATGATACAACAGGGGCTAAGGGCTTTGAACTGAAAGAGGATAAATTTAAATTAGATATTAGGAAGACATTCTTCTCTATGAAGAGGTGGTGAGGCATTGGAAGAAGTTGCCCAGAGAAGCTGTGGCGGTCCCCTTCCTGGCAGTGTTCAAGGCCAGTTGGATGGGGCTTTGGGCAACCCAGTCTAGTGGAGAGTGTCCCTGCCCATGGCAGGGGGGTTGGAACTAGATGTTCTTTGAGGTCACTTTCCAACCCAAACCATTCTAAGATTCTATATACCACACAAAAATATTATATGGACATTAATTAATTACGTCAACTTCCAGGTGTATTACACGTAATGATTGTCTTATTGCTATTATGAGTTTCTCATTGGAAATCTTAAGGCTACTTATATTTCACAGTGATTAATCCTATAGCCATTGACAATTGGTATTTTAACAAGACACTTGCTATTCGCACTTTAATTTGTTATTTTAAAAAATGCCATTATCTGTTCAAAACAGGAGGGAAATTTTAAATGTTTAGCGGTCAGCAAGAGATTTCCCAATTGTCATAATGGGATTTGATAACTACCTTAATGAGCAGCTGTTCTTTTCCCATTAACAGGAAAAAAGGGTAATTTTTCCAACAGATTCACTCCCACCTTAGATGAATGAAAGGAATGAAGACTTTTTCCTTCTGTTTTTCCAGTTTCTATTTGGCACAAACTATCCACTCAAACATCTTGATTCACATAAGATACACATTGAGATGTCTCAGTTAACTATTTGTAATTTCTTAAGTGAAAGCTGAAGATAAGATAGAAATATAAAAATTCTAGTTCCCAAGACCTTGTGGGTCTAGTTCTTCAGGCAAGTTGGTATTTGAGATGGGGAACAAAGTAGTCCTCCACTAACGAGGTTAGGGAATTCCATCAGAAGCAACAAGGTATGACTATTTAGCTGACAGGGAGCAGGAGTACCAATTAAGTTGCTTTTAAATGACACATATGACAGAGTTAGCTTGTGTGCAAAGTACTGAAGAGTTTGCTTGTCTGCACTACATAATGTGACCATACAAAAAGTCATTGAGGTGTTTTTTTTAGTCTTTCTCCTCATAGATTTCATGTCATATACAGAGCACTGCGTAGCCTTAATGTCACATGGGAATCACATATTTCCCCATAATTTCTGTCCCTTGGTGCATAAAATTCATTGCATTTCATCTCATCCTATGAAAGGCAAAGCAGAGTTTTGTGCAAAGGTATCAATTAAATCAGTACTGTAATTTACATGGGAGATGTCTGAGAGGTGTCATCCTTGAACACATCCCCTTTGTTACAAGACACATTACTAAGAAATCTCTGACATACTATGACTTGTCATCAATGTTTTTTCAGACAGTTTCAATGGAAGAACTCTTCAGGTATGTAGGGGTTTTTTTTCACATAATCAGTTTCCATTTTCTTGTCTATTCTCTGCTTTCCAACCTAACTTTTGCAGAGGTTACATTTTACTAGTTCTGGGATCTGAATGGTTTTCTGTTCCATTTAGACATCTGGAATATTTACAATTGCTCCCTCAGAGATCTACAGAATGGTTCTTAGACCATTTGTCCCTAGACTAGTTGTTAAGGCTATCTAAATTGCAGTATGTTCTTATTTTAGATCTCCAGCTAAGTCTATGTCATAAGGTTACGAAGAATCACTGAATGAGATAAAATTCAATGTCCTAGTTCTTCACTTCATAGAATCTGCACGCAGTTAAGTTTTGAAGACTTGTTTCAATTTATGCCTGTCATGAAGGCATTTAAATTCCTTAAGGAGACAATGAAATTCTTCGTGAAAACAGAGACCTATTAATTCTTTCCCCTTCTTTCAGTGAGGTATTAAGTAAAAATTAAGCACTTCTGGGCAAGACTGACATTCCTTTCTCCCCTTCATTTCAGACACTGTTTTTACTTTCTAAAGTAATTTCTGGCAGCCCTTTTCACAACCTGTGGGCACGAATGTGAAATATTAATTGATCAATTTTCAGTCCAAATAAGATGGGTTATCAGAAGCTTGTGCATTTCTACATTATGCCCTAAACATTAAAAGCCTTTCAGGGACTGATCTTTCAAACACTTAATTGTGCAATCAAGTTTAATGGAGTTGCTCACGTGCTTGAAATTAAGCATCTACTTCAGTAGAATGCTGAACTAGACCCTAACTCTTCTTTATTACCAACAATTACTGAAGCCCCATTTTTAGTTTTAATTTTACCTAGTCTGACAGACAAACATACCCATAAAACCCAATCTGTTATTGTCGTTCATATGTACAATAATCCTCAGCTGACATCACCTGAGCCTGAAGTAGATAATAAATAAAGCAGCTTATAACTGCCAGGGATAAAACAAGACAGTTACGCCATTGATTTTGGTTTTGAAATATTTTAAATCTTTTTAAAATATATACCAAGTATAAAAAGAGCAAAAAAAGGAAAGCAAATGAATGCTTCCTTAGGGATATCTCTTGAACTATCAAGGAAATCTCTGACATCATGAAATATACACTATCCCTGCAAAAAGAACTCTGTGATGAAGATAAAATGTTTGATGACAGCATTCTCCATAAACGTGCAAATTTGATATGAAACATTAATTTGTATAAAGGCATGACCCCTCTAATCTGTGTAGAGTAATCAATTTCTATTAAATGTCTGGGACTTTATGAGGATGGAGGGCATCTGAATTTTGAAGGAGGAACTCAATGTCTTTCAGACCATCTCATAACTGCCCGTCATACAAAATCACATATCTGAAAAATCAATGGGGCTTTAAATTCGTCTTTGCCTTTTGCAAAAAGTCGTGGATGACATTTAAGGATAGCTCTTGTCAGAGGCAAGCCAATCTACCTTTATACCTTCCCACTTCAGATTTCACCTCTCCAGGCTTTTCTTAAAGTTAATAGGCTGATACCTTCCAAAACACATAAATTTGTACCTGCCAGAATACATGGAGTCACACTGCTGCCTCTTTTCACACTCCATCTGCTGCATTTGTCATTTCTGACCACACTTCCTGCCATGCCACCCCCCACTTGGGCCTATTTGTCTGTAAATTGGAAAATGTTTATAACTGGGCTCACCTCAGAAATGAGGAGTGATTCTTGCCTGGTTTCCTCTTCTACCTCTGCCTACATTTCTGTTCTTAGATGAGAGGTACTTTGTCACCAGCATCTTTTCTTTTGTGGTATAATGTAAGATACTAATCCTGTTGTAAGACTTGACCTTCTGCAGAGTTAAGCAATGGTTTGCTAATAAACACAGAGAGACTCAAAAGTGGGAGACTGGCCAGATCCCCAGGCAGTGGAGGATAGCACTCATGCCTAGCTCATTGCTCCTCTCAACTGAAGTGTTCACAGATCTGCAAGCGAAGAATCTATTTCCCAATTCCATCATGAATCGTTCAAACTGATCCAAGTTTTGCAAGGAGGGTAGTCTTTCCACTACTTTTATTATTATTTTATTAAAGTGATATCAGTAAAACCACACAATAGTCAGTGTAGTGTCTTCAAATAGTTACCATGGCAATACTCATTAGCTTTTCTATGCCAAAATAAAACGCTTCAAGTTACTTTGAAAATGTGAAAAAAAGCTTGACATTGTTCCATTTTGTCCTAATTCTGTCACTGCATGTGTGACACAAAATAGGCAGAGCTTTGATTTTGTTTTTTTCTTTGCAATCAACTTTTTACAGCAGTATTTTCCCAAAATAAGATGCTTTATTTATGCCTCACATTAAAAAGAGATGGAGGGAAACGAGGATATATCATTAGGGACACAAAAAACAGAAGTCAAAATAGCATTAAAAAGAGGGAAGAAAGAGCACAGCAGTAGTTGAGAGAAAAACTATTTTATTTCACAGTGACGTAAGGAAAATAGAGAATCCTCTATAAAGGCAAGATATGTTTTGACTGATGTTTATGAAAGAGGAACTCAAATAGGAAAAGGCTCAAAGAAGTACCATCACACACATTATGAGAATGGAAAATTTCAGAGAACATTTATATATATAATGAAACAGATTAAATTCCTTTCACCTGTTTAGACCAGCAAAGCAACTATGGAAAAGAGGTATGATAAGCCTTTATAAATTCATTAAGAGTGGTATTTGAGAGGGAGGATAATTATCTGAATTAAAGGACAGTAAATAGTTCAGACACAAAATCAACTGTCTATAAATTGGCCAGGAATATGTTTACACAGAAAACTAGATTTCTTGTCATATGCAGGGCTGATAACCCAATGATCCTATGACCTTTTCCAACATGAAAATCAAGATGTTTAAAGCTGAGAGTATGACAGAGATTCCCCCACCTCACCAACAGCTGTACTGAACCTGTGTTTTATCACAGGGCAGTGATTTAGCAGCCATGCAGCCTCACATGCCCCATCCTTTGCTTCATTTTGATCAGAGGTTAGTGTTTCTGTCCAGTGGAAATTCAGGAGGTTTTGAAAGGTTCTGACAGGTAGGAGCTCTAGCAGGGAATCAACTTGGCTTTGGGAAAGGCTTGTTTAAGGAAATCTATGAACACCCTGCTAAGCTGGATATATCTTTCTAATATTGGGTTTATCTAAAGCATGAAGCTGTTTGGTTAATGATTACCACTGGCATTGTTCTGCGAGAGACCAAAAGTCCCAAGTGCTTCTACATCTGATCGCATCAAACTAAGCTCTTGTGTGGCCCTGAACCTGATATCCCAGAGCATCAGGGGCTAGGGCAAAAGCCAGGTGACAATGGGGATATTTCCAAAGAGGGGGCTGTGTGTGGCAGTGTCTCTGTGTTTCTGTGTTGGATGGTTCCTCCTTGAGTCTAGGGAAAACTCAAGGCTTCCCAGCTGCACCTGACCAAGGTGTCAGGAGCTCTTCCTTCACTGGTCAACAGAAGAGCTCAGGGCACATCCTGTGCTGTAAACAGAAGGCACCTTTCCCTACAGGAATACCTACAGCTGTGCCCATGCATTGCCTGGAGAAGAACAGCTGGCATGGGGCACAGCCAGGACAGGGAAAGTGTGAACAGTTAGAGTGTACAGCATGCGCGCCTGAACCCTAAGGCTGCCACCTACAGATTCAGCTGGAGCAGACAGAATTTGCCCCATGCCTTGCAACCCATTACACCTCTGCAACAGCCTTGTTTGTCCCTGTAATGGAAAGTAGCACACAATTCTAATGATAATGCACTCAGGTGAATAAAATCCAGCTGACACCACTTAGTTATACTGTTTCTGAAGTGCTAGCAAGACTAAAAAACTAGTAAAAATTATTTGTTACACTAGCAGGCATGTTTATGAACGCAGAGGGGGAACAGATTTGCTGAGTATGGAGGTGCTGTCATATTTTAGAGCACAGCTTCTCATGTAGCGTCCATATTCCCTAAATTTAGCAGTGACAATATTGTCCATCATCAGCTCAGCAAGTACTGTGTGAGTGAGAACAGCACAGGCAATTTTTCTACAAGACGCAATCTTTAATGCAGTGTTGGGTGAATAATACTTTTTTTAAGCTGTTCTCAGAACGGGACAATGTTTCTTATTTACAAATAACACCGCCGGTCACTGCTTTAATCTACACCTTTCACTTGTTATGGATAGGCCACAGCATATGGCCATAGATCTCTCAGTCTGGGGATCCATTAATCTGTGGTGAGCTGAGAGGCGATTTATCAGTGGGATAGAGAAGTCTTCTGGGCTCCCAGAGTGTGACAGTGATACCACTGACTTCCCCACAGTTATTCACCCACAGTTACTCCCTGCAGTTGTCCACAGCCAGGCCTGCATCTCTCCAGCCAGCAATGTAATCTCCAGCCACAAAGCTGTAATGCTCAATTATAGTCCAGCTGAAAATTGGTTGTGTGTTTGAGGCAGAGAAATAAATCCCAGGCTCCATCTCAAAGAGCAGCAGCAGCAGCCTGCCTGTACAGGACATACATGCAGAAACACAGGCCATGGGTATTTTCCACCACAAAGATGCCAGACCACTGTTCTCGGGGCTGCTGCTATTGTTGAGGTACAGTACAAATGTCCCCCGGTGTCACACCCCCTCAGTGTCCTCAGGCTGCCACGTCACCACTGCAGCAGCACAGCTCCAGAGCAGCCAGTTCTGCTAGCACAGCCCTCCGGGCTTCCTGAAGGCTGGTAGGTCCCAAATCTTTCTTCTCCTTTTTTCACTTAATGCACACATGCCAGGTAGACACCTTTGCCACCCCCATAAAATTCCTGCCGCAGTTCCTGATGGAGAAGAAAACTCTGCACATGGATCAGTCTAGATGCACATAACTAAGAAGGACAGACAGGATTTTCTTGCCCAAAAGTACACAGATGATTTTTTTTTTGGCAATTTATGGCTATGTGAGCTAATCTTCCTGTTGTCTGCAACAGGAGCTGACCATAATGTCATCCCAATCTCAAAGCCCTGGGTTGTAGCCATTCATGCCAGAAGCTTCTTTTATTTTAAGTGGGGACTAAGCCTTGCTCCAACAATGCAGCCGTCAGTTGTTTGGCTGAGTGTCAGAAGCAGCTGTTTATATAACAGCTTAATTTGCCGCCACCTTCTGATTTTACTTCAGTTCTCCTGCAGCGCCTGAGCTGTAATGAAAATAACAGTGGATAGCTGCCACAGAACGGTTTGCAACACACAGGAACAGATTTAATCAATGGAAGGAAGGGTATATTTTTCATTTTCCATTAAGATAAATATGCCTTCAGCTCTGATTGTATGCAACAGTTTACCTGCAGCTCATAAAAACTACCTCTAGTCTGAGAATTAAAGATTGCCCTGCGTCGTTATGGATCTGATTTTTCCTGAGGCTTAAGGCCAGAGTTCATGTTGACTCTCCCATGAGCTCCGACTGTTCAGCACTGCCTGAAAATCAGATCCTTCAGTTGCATCAAATCAGGGCGTATGATTTAAGTCAACTCCAGTCAGGTAATCGGGTGGCTGTGCACTGCTGCTCTCTTGTGGTCTAAAATCGTGTGTCCTAGGAGAAGGATGGGAAGACATCGGTCAGGTTCACGTGGAGAAGGGTCTTTGTAAGGGGGCAGATGGCAGTGGACCTCTTTGGGTATGTTGTATATGGGGCAGCATTAGGCTTACAAACAGACACCTGTCTTGTGGGGACAGGAGGCAGGAGAAGCAGGGAGCCAGGCGCAGGAGGGGAGGCCAGCGCTGGGAGGGCAGTCACTCTGCCATGCTCCTTCCCAAAACAGCAGGCAGAACACAGAGAGCCCTGCAGTCAGGAGGGGCAGAAGCAAGAAAGGGGTGAGCAACCCATAACCCCAATGGAGCAGCAGCAGCAGATAATGGATCTTCTCAGGAGGTTTTCCAACAGCCAGCTCTGCACAATTGCCCCCCGCAATCTTCTGCCCTAGGCCCTAGGTTGGGCAGACACTGAAGCACAGCCTGATTTATAACCTTTCTTGTGCATGTATTTGGGTAACTGCTGCAATGAATTCAATATCCAGGGTTTTGCAGGAAACAAATGTGATTGCTATGTATAAAATAATAAATGCAATTGACTACTGAATTGCTCTGAGCCATGGAGGGTACAGTGAGTGTTACAGCCTGGAAGGAGGTAGACAGCAGGAGAATGAATTATCATTTTGTACCTTATGTTCTCAGAAAGATAAGTGAGATAAGGGAGGAGAAGCAGGCCATGTGAAGCTCCTGAGTGGAGTTATAATAGGAACTAAACAGCTTAGATAAATCTGTAACAAAGAGGCAAGGCTGTAATGGACTGTTATATTTTAGGTTGTGTTCTGCCTTTAAATGGGACCATTTATTTGAGGAAGGACTATAAGGTATTAGGACTAAATATAAATGAGAGGGAAAATGGGGAATTTGTTACTAAGAGGAATAAGGTATAGCCAAGTGGACTCAACTTCTAAACATTCAGATATCTACAGACTCCAGATGACCACAGAAAGACTGCAGAACGAGAAGCATTTACAAAATGACAAGACAGTCACCACAATCCCAGAGGAGAAAATCTATATTTGTGAAACGGACTTCAGCTTCAAATCTGCATTTAATGAGTTTGTAAGTACCTGAGACTATTGGGCAGGAGACTACAGGACAATGCACAAAATACAGGCATTTGGAAGCAAGGAGAGGCAGGCAGTTAAAATTCCTCAATGGCAAAACAAGACTGAGAAGCTCATCGATCTTTGAATCACAGATTTTCTCTTTAAAGAGATTTCAAATTCTACTGTCTCCAACTCTAAGTTCATGAATCTTCATCTATTAACCTTCCAGATTGTATATTCCCTAACTCACAGCTGACTCTGGAGAGAAAAACAACTACATTAGCGACCTGGACACATAGCAGTTTGTGCCCACTACATTTCAGGGCCAAAGAGAATGTGTCTGTAAATGTAGGTTTCCAACTTGCTTTGGACCACTCACAGAGGAGCCAGCATTAGTCCCTGAAGCTTACTGCTACATGAGACTCCAACCACTGATTCCAAATGCAGAGGTGAAGAAGGAAAGGAATCACAGCTCTGTATGTCTCTAACTAACAGTACCACCCACAGGTTCTCTGCAGGTGGTGACCATGAGCCTGGCCTTGCTCAGCTGGTGGCTGAGGTTACAACCTAAGCACAAGACATGTTAAACTATCCAGGTCATGTTAAGTAGCTCGTGTTGGAATCAGAATCTTAAACGACAAGATAGAAAATTAGCAAAGATGATGTATCTACTGCACACAAACTTAGGTCTGGATTCATCCTAGCTAAATGTCAGGATCAACTGAGGATCACCCCCAGCACATAGGCTGGGGAGAACAAGTTATCTTTGAGAACCACCAGTCACCTGAGCACTGACAGACTGGTGTCTGCCTTGGACCCCTGTGGGACCTGGGTCATCACGGGTCAGATCTAGTTTCTGCAGACACTGACATTCAGTGAGAGCTGAGCGCTGCTAAATGTAAAGCTTTGGCCCCAAAGCGACAGACACTTTTTCATCCTCTTTCTTCACAAAAAAAAAGTGTTAGTTTAAAAGCATATATCCAAAAGATTCACTTATAAGAGATGAGGACTTTTGAGCATACAATAGCAGAATAAGCTCAGTGAGGTCTCAGTGGCTGGCTCTGTGCTTTAGACCATAATACTGGCAGTGGGTTTGGGATTGCAGGCGCAAGAGCAGAAACTCTCAGAAGAAGGAGAAAATCAGTATTTTCCAGGGAAAGTAATAAAAGCATCTTGATGATCAGAACAGCAAGGTAACCCTGTCTAATCCCTGCATCTATCATGTTAGCACTCATGTCATAAAGGAGACTTCTCAAAAAATGGTACTGTTTAAAAAACAAACCAGAATGGTGATATATGGAAGTGAAGTGGGTTTATTCTATTTTACATGCATAAAAGTGTTCAAATATTTTAAGGGTGAGCCTGAAAGAAGAAAAACTGGGTTTCAACAACAGACTCATGCTAGAACAGGAACGTCAAAATAAGAAAAAACCTTCACTGCATTAACAGCACACAAAAGCTCACGATTATTGTTTAGTAATATGTTGAACTCCCCCCTCTCTCCAAAAAGCAACTGTCAGCAGAAAGGAAAGCTTGAAGACAAACCAAACAACTTCTTCCCAAAACTAGATTACTCACACTTCATGAATTTGCCAGAAAGAGCCTGGGCATTTTCAATTAGCAAAGATGATAAGTTTCATTGTAGTCAAGAAAGAACACATCTAATTATTGAATCAGTTACACAGATGAGCATGGTTTGCAGAAAATGCTAATTTGACTAATGCCTTGTTGCATATCAATATCTCTGCCATATGGTGAGGGTTGAAGATGAATTGTTGTTCCTGTTTTGTTAACAAAAGAGACATGGTTGAACTATGACATCAAATTATGATGAGACTTAAGTAGCACAGTGAAAATAGTACACAATGTAAAGTCATCTGTCTGTGTTGTCTGCAATGATAATTTCCTTAATCTCAAAAGAACATAGCTGGCATCACGCTTAGAGCTGAAAGAACAATTATGCCCAGAGGTACAAACTTATGCTGAAATGATTTAACCAAGCATCTTTAAAGATTATTCCAAAATTGCAAAGACTTCTATAAAAGCAGATGCCTGCATATTTACCATGATGTGCTACGGATACAGCGCATCGCTTTAGCTCAATCTTAGGTATATACTTTGTGATGTCTCATAACTGCCTCTGTACTCAAAAATCAAGCTTATTGTAACACAAATCCTGACTTGCTGAATTTTATACCCATGTGTTTAAATAAATGAGGCCAAGAAAGAAACAAAATGTTTAAAATGTTTTTAGGAAATTACAGTGATATAATGAAAGTACTCAAGAGATGTTAATTTTAGATTCAGGAGACTGCTTCATTGCACCAAGTCCAGAAATTATCTTATGAGACTAAATAAAAACTAAAGGTTGGGGTGGAGTTACCCATTTGCTGAATAATTCCCCATTACAAGCACATATATATATAAAACTCAGAAGACTCAATTTTTCAAGTGTAGGGGGTGAAAGGCCTTTAAAAAGATTAGGGTAACATCAGCTGTGGAAGAGCTAAGGAATGCCAGAACTAAAATTATCTTGGGAAAAATACTTTCCTCCATTTATGTCTGCATGCTAGGACACAATTTTTAAATTATATAGTCACTAACTACACTGCTCCAGGACCCCTGCCTCTCCAGTGGAACAGGAAGTACATTTTCCAAGGAATGGGAAAGAGAATCAAATTCTTCTATGTTAAAGATGTACTCACCTGCCGCCTAAGAATGACATGGAAAACCAAACAGACCATATCTACCTCTCTTCTAATCTGTCCTTAACTGGAAAACAGTGGGTAATTTAATTGAGCACTTTCAATGGAGGAAAATTATGGTAGATTTAAGCAACAAAATTCATTTTGGTTTTACCTATGTTATATACACAAAGTTACACCATGGCATGAGGTCATCAACAGAGATCAGAGAACCTGATAGCTCTTTGACATGACTAGCAGTTGACATCACTTGTGATGCAAGTTCCTATTACTGCATGTTTATTTTGGGAGGGAAGAAATGAAGTCCTAGAGAAAAGTTTTATCCTGCACAAAGGAGAAGATGCCATTGCTGCTGGTGCCAGCACTGAGAAACACAGGATGCACAGGGAACCTTATGAGATGGCTGTGTCACCACCAATGCCCTTTCTGCAGACATTTGAATACAGAGATATACAGGCTCCATTTTAATTTATAAAATTATAAAATATTTCTCTATTTTTTAGCAAATGTGATGAAAAAGTTGTGCAGGAAGCATTTTTTACATATCTTCTTCCTCTCTATAACTAAGAAAGGTTTTTCTGACAGGCCATTCACTAATATGTATGACGTTACATATTGATACAGTGGCCTTCTTATATAATATAACCAAACACTTCAAGAGACAGCTTTACACTTCAGAGATTTGTTCATTTTGAGCCAACATGTGAATGACAGACAAAGGGAAAAAAAAGAACTGTCTAGCCCACATCTTTGCTATTTAAATCGTTTCTAAGAATTCTTTTTAATTGCTAAAAATATGCTGAATGAAGGTGAACAAAATAGGAGGCCAGCCTAACTTTGGGTTTATATTTCATAAAAAAGGTATTTTGCTAGAAATCACTCGTTACACTCTTACTGGCCAAAATATGTCCAAACCCAGTTTCTCAAAGATGATTCTTAATTGCTGTGTTAGAGCAATCACATGCAATTGTCTAAAATGAAAGTGTCATCTATTACGGGTAAGACTCATCACAAGCTGTAGAATACACTTGGATGCATCCCAAGAATTATTTCCTTTCTACAGCTAGGACGCAGACTGAATTCTGATTGAGAACCATATACCTGCCAAGAAGGCAGCTTTGTTCAATGTCCAGATCCATTTTAGTTATTCATGTCTTTTAAATCAGCAGAGATTCTAATGAGAAGTATGACACGAAAACTACACTGGCTGAATAATAACCTACTGTCCTGGTTTTGGCTGGAAGAGAATTAATTTTCTTCCTAGTAGCTGGTACAGTGCTGTGGTTTGGATTTAGGATGAGAATAATGTTGATAACAGACTGATGCTTTAGTTGTTGCTGAGCGGTGCTTACGCTAAGTCAAGGACTTTTCAGCTTCTCATACTGCCCTGTCAGTGAGGAGGCTGGGGGTGGGCAAGAAGCTGATAAAGGGGCACAGCCAGGACAGCTGACCTCAAGTGACAAAAGAGATCCCATGTGACATAGTGATCAGTATATAAACTAGGGGGAAGCTGGCCAGGGGTCTGCTGCTCGGGAACTGACTGGGAATTTGTGGGTGTTGAGCAATTACATCTTGTTTCAGGCTTTGTTTAGAAATATGTTTAAGAATATTACCCTGGCTTATAGGAGTGACAGGGTATGTGTGATAAAATGGGAAAATACCTAGGACAGTGGGAACCTCAAGTGTTCACCTATGCAGAAATCTGAAAAACTAGTAAAGTACTTGGAAAAGTATGCTGTCACCCTGGCAATTCCAGAGAGACACAAATCACTGCAACATGCTGAAGCCTGGCCCATGCCTATCAAACCCTGCTCAACACTATTCAGTACCCTCATAAGGAAGAGAAGGTCTCTGCATCCAATGATAAACCAGCAGGCACTGCAGTTACTTCAGTAGCTGGCCGGGCATTGGTCGATGGGTGGTGAGCAATTGTATAATGCATCATTTGTTTTGTATGTTCTTCATTGTTATCATCATTGTTGTTGTTACCGCTATTTCTGTTATTATTATTCAACACTTCTGCACAAGTTAAAGAATTCATTTGGCAAAGAAGACCTAATACAGCTGCCTACTGAGGGGAAGAACAGACCAACAGTATATGTTTTCAATGAGATGTCCTGTCTTCTTTTTAACCAAGATGGAACATTTTCCTCCAAAACTAATCAATGAAAGACAGCCTCACAGAGGTACTGTGCACACCCTTTATCTGATGTTTCACAGAACATCAAGCCTTTTGACTGAGAGTCTTTTACATATGTTCACTTTACAGAAATATAGAAGACAACTATAGGGGAAGTAGTTCTTCTCATCTGTAATCTTTTCCCACGGTGATTCCCAGTAGCATGAATGAGTTTGAGATGCAAGTGGAAACGGATTCGCATCAGTGCTTTACACTAGTTGAGCTGTAGCATTGCTTTCAGCCAAGGCATTTTTGTGTACATACCCCAGTTAGAAAGACTATATAAACCCTGCCATGTGAGGTGGAATCACAGCAAAATAAAGCCATGTTTCTGCAAGGGGAATAAATCCTGTAGCAGACACTGACTCAGCTGGTTCTCGATATTTTCAATTTAATGATGTACCTTTCATGTCTATTTGACAGAGGTGAATTGTTAGAAGACAAGTAGATATATTAGAAAATGAAGAACTAAACCCAGAACCAATTCACCCCTGACAGCCTTCAAAGGCTCTAAACATGATGTCTATAAGAAAACTTTATTTTGGTATCATTTATCATGTACTCTTAACCAGTGTAATCTTCCCTGTGTATCAACTGTTCTATTAATTATTTACTGTTGGACATATAAATCCTTCTTAGAGCTGAAGTAATAGTACTTCTGACATGATTTAGAATTGAATTATACAGTTTATAAAACTCTAGCTGGTGTTTTAAAACATCTGTTGCACATCTGGGAAAATAGCATACTTCAACACACACAGTTTAGCAGAATGGATGTTTGCAGAAGCAATAAATCTGTCAGTGAAGGTGATAGATCTAATTCTCTGAATGGGTACATACAAACTCTATTTGCTTTATGGACACCCTCCGAATAAAGAAATGCTGACATCATTACAACTGTATCTTGTAATGTTACATGGATATATTGCCTCTCCAAATTGGGCATTTCATTGCACAAACAATGACCTAGAACATTGGAAGGATGATACGTTAAAAACTTTAAATTTGAAACTTCACCTTGATTAATAAATGTCCAGACTAATTAATTTTAAATCACTTACAATATTTTTTAAAGTTAAATGACTTCTTTATTGCCACTACTGCACAAATTCAGTCACAAGCTCAGAATTCAGCAAAGAAACCCACGCATTTCCTCATAAAACACAATTCTCGGACAATAAAGATCAGAAATAAATATAACAGCAGTTTTTGATAGCTAGAGACTAACGCTTATGAGTTCCTCCGATAGTCATTTTTCATGCTTTAAGAAAGAGAAAATCAGAGATAGATATAATATGTATATTTATCAGTGACTACACGGTCCTGCAGCCACTGACAGCAATCATCAGTTGTTGTTATAGATGCCCTGTTAGCATTCATAAGGACCACTATTATCCATTCTGCAAGTAAGAATGATACAATCAAAACGTTATTTGCAAACTTCTACGTAAACTCCAGAGGCTGCATTCCTGCTCTCAAGCATTAGCACACGTGAGCTCAGACTCGGCAAACGTTTTCGGATGTACTGTGATGGATTTTTCCCTAGCAGATGCTTACAGCAGCTAACAAAACTTATTTGTGTATACCAAACTATACATACTCCTCTTTATTTATTACTTGCTCTTAGTAATCGGGCTATTCATCATCCATTTGCTCCTTAAAAATTTCCGGGTGTTCAAATGAGAAGCAGAAACAATACTGCATGACTTCAGTGCCCAACATGAATAGTAATGCCAACATGAATAGTAATGGGACAGCTACCAACAGGAACACTTCAGGAGTGATCCATGAGCAGAGTGGCTTTTGTCCAATGTATCCACACCATCAGCAAGACTCATGGCCAGCTTCTAAATGTTAGCACCCCCATTCAGGTCAGTTTGTTCCAACATCCTTAACCATGTGCAGAGACTCTTCAAGCAGAATATACCTTGCTTAAACTTGAAAGGAATTGTTTATTGACCAAAAAATATAAAGAATACTTAGAATTTAACAGGCTCCTTGGCTAAGTATTAGCATGTTCACCGTCCTTGTTAAGAGACATTGCTGGCCTGACAGGGGTTCATCAGGACAGCCCTCTGTGCTCCTTGCTGCAGAAACTCAATGTTACAAAGTTTTTGTCTTCCAACAACCTCTTCCATTGGCATTTACACACCAGTGACACTGGTGACCCAACTGACTGCTGACTTTACCCAGTGATCCAGTAACTCCCCTATATTTTTTTCACATAGTTTTATATCTTTTCATAATATTGGGTTTTTTTTTTCTCAAACTCTAACTCAACAACCTTACCTCTATCTGCAATTTCACATTTCTTATCTTCCTGGATAGCTCTTTCTCTTCATAAGGCACTTTCCACAGCAATGTTAACAAAAGTTATGTGCCCAGCCCATGCACAGTCAAGCGAAGGATCCTTGGATATTGCCAGCAGCAGCCTGGGTGGAGGCCACAGAGGGGTTTACAACATGAACAGGTTATGTGACTGCTTAAAATGAAGTTGCAGTTCTTGTACTCTTCAAAGAGAAAATTTGGCTTCCTTCTAGCAGCCAATTACCCCAATCTACTTTAGAGGCAGCAGTCAAGTGACCAGCCGCAGAGAACAAACTCTGCTGAGCCTTTCAAAAAACAGTGCAAAGTGAACTTTGAGCTACAGAAAACTACAGGATACAACATAAAAATTAAATACTCAGGCTTTCCAACTATCCAGCTTCAAATTGCCTCAACGATAGATACCATATAATGTCCAAAGAAGGATACAACTTCATCCTTACTTGGAGGAACAGAGGGGTAGGTACAATGTACGTCCATGTAGCCATGGGCACATGGAGTGATTTGGGAGAAAGTCTTATGCCACCTAATGCTAAGGCCCCTCCAGCTTCTCCCAACTTGTATCTGTTCCTCATACCAGATTCATCTACTAGCCAGTGGAAGATTTCCACACACATAGAGGAGGGTATAGGTGATTATATGGCAATGGATGGCAGTGACAGCTTGAAGTCTTACACTTCTATGTACCTTTCAAGATGTTATTAAGTTTACTTTTGATTAATGTGTTATACCTATTCAAGGAGCATAAAGTTAATTCTGTTTTTTCTGTTAACAACTCATGTCCTGAATTTCATCCTCTACATGTTACATTAATAAACCTTTAGCCATTTATTTGTTCTTGACTATGTCTTCAGAACTGAGGAACTTAGTCCCTTAAGCATTATAATGACTTTGGGCACACAACAGAAGACATTTAAGATTGAAGTTTACATTTGATTTAGTACTTCCATGTCTCTGGACATGTAAACCTTGTTGTAAGAGTATTTCTTATGGCCAAAACAACTCCTTATTTGTACAATGTATCCATCTTTTTGGCTTACAAGTGAAGAGCTGTAGGTTACATAGGATTTGCAAAATATAATTTAATTATGCAAAATTGAATCAAGAAATTATGTTTTCTTATAGCTTGAAGTAATTCCTAAAAATCTCATTAAAATCTCTTTAATTAGTGCTGGCAAAATTGCTTAAGCATCAAAGGAGATCATATTCTCTACCTCTAATAGAAATGATGGAATCATTTTGCAATTTACATGCACTGCCACTTCTGGGGAAATCCTGGCCACCTGGCACTTTAAAAAGAAAATGTTCAAAAATGTTCAAAGGAAAAGTGTGCCTTGAGTTGTGCTGGTGTTGTGCTGGCATTGTACTGCACATGGCAAGGATAAAGAAATTGTGCTTATTCCAGCAAAAACAGAGCTCCGAGAGGTCAAACACGGTGCTGGTCAGCAATGTTATCTGGAGTGTAAGCTGATTTATTATCAAATCGAGTGGCACCAGGTGCTTCATTCTGCCTGACGGTGTATTCCTGTTTACTCATTACACAGTGTTTGTGTGTGATCACTGACAGAAATAGAGGGAATAACTGGCTAAATCTTATCCACTCTGATGGCAGTTTAAAAAAAAAATGAGGGGAGAACCTGGGTGGATGCAAAAGCTCTTTGTGTCCATGTGTGGTAGAAAAACCTGGAAAGGTCTACCTGCTCTTGGAAAGAGTGGCATGCACACAGAAAAGGGCTTGAATATTTGCAGTGCTGTAGTCATGCCCACACAGCCTTTCATCAGAGGTACCACAAACAGGTTATGTGGGTTTTGCATCTCACTCAACAACCCTCTGCCAGCTGTATGCTCGGTGCCCACCACAGCACGCTCCATAGAAAGGGCTGCAGCTGCCACAGCCTCCAGCTACTTCTCTGAATGTCCTTCCAAATCATGGTACAACCTTCTGCTTTCATGGCTGACATTCAGTTAGATGAAGCCCATCACCAGGACCAGCATCTCAGGAACATCCTCTTCCAGAAGAAACAGTATAATTGTGCTGTGGTACATGCAAGGCTGGCAGAGGGGTGCAAGTGGGAAGACAAGAGGGAATGAAGAGGGGAATAAGGGAAACACACATAGAATGGGGTATAAACGAGAAGAGTGTAAAAAGTGCATGTACCTGCAGGACTATGATCTTATTGGCATCACAGACATATCTCCTCTGGAGATATTCAAGACCCATCTGGATGCCTATCTGTGCAATATGAGCTAAGGAACTGCTTTGGCAGGGGGGGTGGACCTGATGATCTCTTGAGGTCCTTTCCAACCCCTGTGATTCTGTGATTCTGTAATGTATAACACATCCAAAACAGAAATGGGACCACAGAGAGTCAAAGACCTTGGGCTTTTAAGACAGGAGTGAGGAGTCACAAGGATACCCCAGAATCAAGGAAGAGGATGGTATGAAGACGAGAAGTCTCTAAAGGAGGGAGACACAGGGAGACAGTGGTTGGAAAGACATAGGAGAGTTACATGCTGAAGCTGAGCTTAAAAGCTTCAGTGACCTCAGCCAATGGAAGCTGCCCAGTACATCTGGGGATCACATTTAGGACAAAAAACCACAAGCAGACACTTTTTGCCACCACAGAAGGGAGTGAGAAGATATAAGAAACAGTGCAGACACCAAGGCTGGGGAAGTGGGGGAGGAGGCATCCCAGGTGCTGGAGAGAAAGATGCCCCTGCAGCCCATGGAGACACCCATGGTGTAGCGGGTGTCTCCCCACAGCCCGTGGAAAAGGCCGAGACCCCACCTGCAGCCAATGGAGAGGCCCCACACTGGAGCAGGTGGAGACATACAGAAGACACTGTGACCCACATTGGAGCAAGACCCTGCCAGCACTTGCAGCCCATGGAGAGAGACAGAGACACAGAGATGAGTGAGAGACAGAGAGAGAGAGATCTGCACCAGAGCAGGTTTGCTGGGGTGGGGGGCTATGGGATGGGACAGGGCTTGTGATTCCTGTGGGACCAGGCTGGAGCAGTCTGGGCCTGAGAGACATTCTATGATATATGACTGCACCCCATAGCAGTGACCCACACTGGGGCAGCTGGTGAAGAGCTGAAGCCCTGCAGAAAGGACTCACATTGGAGAAGTTCATGAAGGACTGTCTCCTGTGGGTGGGACCCCACGCTGGAGCAGGAGAAGGGTGTGAGGAATCCTCCCCCCCTTCCTTTCATTCCACATTGAGTCTTTTTTGCCCATGATGCTAACTGTGGAATGATCTCTCCCTGTCCTTATCTCGACTCCTAAGCCTCTCAAGATATATTTTCACCCCTGTCCAGCTGAAAAGGGGAGTGATAGAGTGACTTTGGTGGGTGTCTCGCCTCCACCTAGGGTCAAACCACCACAGAAGAATCCAAAGTTTTCAGGTTAATTCCAGTGCATCCTTCCCACCTTGACCTGCTCCACTGCTTTCCATGCAACATGGCAGAAATATACCAGCTATTGCTCAGCAGCTCTTAGTCTCAGAGCACAGGCACTAATGCCAGACCCATCCAGCTGTTTGTCCTTCTTCTGCCTAATGGAAAGTGAATCTGTAAAGTGAGTACTGGCACTGTATATCAACAGATCTCTAGCTCCCACAGCAGAAAAGCTATCTTATTCAGCTGGAGTACTGCCAGTACTTCCAGTATTTCAGTACTGCTGATCATGGGAAAGGGACGTGGATGTGTTCATGCTAAATAGCCAGAAATCAGGAATGCAGCAAAGGTAAATAGATACAGACAGATAAACATGCAAACACACATCCAGACCTGAAGTAAATCCCCAGCAAAGATCTCTCCTAATCCCACAACAAATTGTCTGACCCACATTGCCCTCTGCCTTCCCTCAGCCAAGAAGTAAAGCTAGAGATAAAAATTTGGGGGAATAGCATTAAAAAGAAATAAGATCAATATATGGTTGATTTTGGGTCCGTATAGCTCCTTCAGTAATCCAAAAATGAGAGGGTTTTCTTGCCTTTGAATTCACTTTCCCTGCTGTGGTGCAGAGTAAACCTACCCTTCCATGAGTAATGAAATGTTTTCTAGCAGCCTTCCTCATTTTCTTCCTTTTCTATGCTTTGTTAAGAATCTGAGCATCATTTCTGACTCCTCTAATTCAGCAGGCTTGGTCTTGTTTTGCGAGTACCTCGATTAGCTATTAGTACATTTCTCATGTCAACTGCATCTTTCAGATTAATCTGATACATAGGAGAAGTTGGGGAGGTTGAAATAGAGAATTGAGTGTCATTTGTATAATTGAAATCTAATGATTTCAGAGCTAGCAGACATTCAAATCACAAGACAGTCACAAAAAAAGTACAGTTTTTCTAAGGCACAAGAAGTGTGCTGAGATGGTCTGAAAGTGCCTCCCTTCTTAATCACATACTGGTATTATCACTGACTGGCTGCTACTATGTTTTTTACTATTGTAATTCATTCTAATAATGGTAATAATAATATTATCTAGAGCTAGGTAGAGCTCTCCCTTTGTAGATATTAAAATACTTTCCAGAAACCATTAACTCCTCAGTTTCCTGTCAGAACAAATGGGAGTAACTAAAGAGACATTTACTTCTCAGCACTGACAATGGCCTTTGTCCATGCATGGGAATGTAAGTACCTATGTGTTTTCTGAAGTGCTGCCATAAACTAAGTCTTTCAAAATCTCAAATGCTTTTAAATAAGGTGCCTGCCAGAAGAATCAGCATATGAATTCTTTAGATAAATAAATTAGTCAGTGAAATGTTTTGGTCAGCTTCTTATGTTTCGGGGGTTTTTTTTCTCCCAACTTGCAAGTGCAAAATCTCCATGATTTTCAAATTAGAATCATAGAATCACCTGGGTTGGAAGAGACCCTTTAGATCTTCGAGTCCAACCACAGCATAAACCTGACTAGTCTACCTCCAGATCCTTAAGGACTTCATCTATACCTTTTAAATACCTCCAGGGACGGTGACTCCACCACCTCCCTGTAAAGAAATTCTTCCTGATATCTAACCTAAATCTCCCCTGGTGCAATTTGAAGCCGTTCCCTTTTGTCCTGTCGCTTGTCACCTGAGAGAAGAGACCAACCCCGACACCTCTGCAACTGCCTTGCAGGTAGTTGTAGAGAGCAATAAGGTCTCTCCTTCAGCCTCCTTTTCTCAAGACTAAAAAGCCCCAGCTCCCTCAGCCATTCCTCATGGGACTTGTGCTCCAGACCCTTCACCATCTTTGTCACCCTCCTCTGGACGCACTCCAGCATCTCAACATCCTTCCGGTAGTGAGGGGCCCCAAACTGAACACAGTACTCAGTGTGTGGCCCCACCAGAGCCGAGTATAATGGAACTATTACTTCCCTTTTCCTGCTGGTTACACTATTCCTAATACAGGCCAGGATGCTGTTGGCCTTCTTGGCCACCTGGGCACACTGCCAGCTCATGTTCAACTGGCTGTCCACTAACACCCCCAGGTTCTTCTCCTCCAGGGAGCTCTCCAGCCACTCTGTCCCAAGCCTTTAGTGTTGCCTGGGGTTACTGTGAGCAAAGTGTAGGACCTGGCACTTGACCCTGCTGAACCCCATAAAGCTGGCCTCTTCCCATCAATCCAGCCTGTCCATGTCCCTCTGCAGACCCTTCCTGCCTTCCAACAGATCATCACTCCCACACAATTTAGTGTCATCTACAAACTTACTGAGGTGCACTCAATACCCTTGTCCAGATCATTAATGAAGGTGTTAAACAGGACCGGCCTCAGCACCGAGCCCTGGGGAACACCACCTAAATTAGTTTCTTATCACATGATTCCTTTTAAAAGGTTCAGCATATAATTATCCAACAACTGGTACAAAGTCAATGGCAGCTCTGGGTTTGGACATCTATGCACCAATCCTGACAGCCATGCTAGTACAGAGCACTGACCTGGGTATCGGTGCCACAGTCATTTCTATAGGGGCCATCCCAGCTCAGTTTGATTCCCCCTAATATGCTCTGCCAAGGAAAGTAATTAGCTGAAGTATAAATCCAGAATGTAGGTACATGGCTTTGAAGTTAGTTGGAACTTCATTTTTTTTGTGTGAGTTAGGATGTTAAGCTACTGAAACAGTTTTGAAAGTCTTACCTCTTGTTCCTTTTTTTATGTGTATGAGCAAGGGACAAAAGGCCATGAGAATGAGTTAGAAGACTGTTATTTATATATATGCACTGTAAAATTATCTGCTGGAAGCGTGTTGCCAAGCAGAACAGTAAGTTAAGTATTGTATTAAAATTTGCAGGATTATTCCTAGTATCTTAATTTCTTTTTTATAGTCTAGTAAAAATTTGTCTATATTATATTATGGTCATATATCATAAGCAGTAATTACATTTTTAATTAATGATTGCAAAGTTAATTATACATTACAGGACTCAGAATAGTCTAGTGTAGCTGAAGAACCACGCTGCTATATGACTCATGTATTTCATATTGTAAAAACACATACTGAACACAGGGGTTATAAAATTTACCCTGAGAATAATGTTGTAAAAATTAATACACAGGCTGCTAGCTCAGCCACTGCAAATGAAAATAGTTTTGATAGCAAGGGTGCAACAATAAATGTTCAGTTATGCGGGCAAGCTGGACTCAGATGAAATTGAGCTCTGTGGCCAAGCACTCAAGTTGTCTTTTGCTCCCAAAAATGAATAATAAATGACACCCTGCTTGTTAAAACTACTTACGACATTATCTTTAGCCTTGGCTGTGAGTGCATTGGAGTATCTGATCTGAGCCATGAGTCTGTGAAACAGTACACGTGCATAGGTGAGTCTTGTGTAGACTCATCACAAGGCTCAACAGTGACCTAGCCCTCTGTCTTCACATCAGCAGTAAACATCACTAAAAACTGCTAAAAAGTTCTGGGAGAATTTTCCTGCAAAACATAGGACCAGGCAAAACATGAAGTACTCCCTTTGCATACTTTTCATGGAGACACTAAGACAACCAAGACACTTCTTTCTGCTTTATGTTTTTTTAATTGCAAGACTGGGTGTTCCATAAATGTGAATGTTTCCCCAAATCCCTGAGCTAAAACTGCCCCCTCAACACCTCCCTTGATTATGCAGTACTATTGCATTGAACTGAATGGATTATAGTAAAAGTACTATTGTAGGAAATAAATGTTGGAAAGGGTAGTAAATACATATTTTTTTTTCTCCTCAGGGACATTCTCTGGTTCTTGTTAACAGTAGGGTTTCATACTGCATGTTATGTTTGGGGAATTTTTTTAGACTGAAACAGCCCATTACAAGTAGTTTGTTCATTCATTTAGCACCGTGGAAACCATAACTCCAGTTGTATGAATCACCCCCTTACGTACGCTGAACATTGACAGCAGCCGCATTTAGCAAATTTCATTGCTTCCTCACCGCTGGGAAGGGTAGGGAAGCGCTGTGCACATCGAGGCCTACAAATGTTTACAGGCATCTCCTCCTTTTACCAGCCAAGGGCAGTTAATCCCTGGAGGAGAGGAGATGCAATGTGGCTTTAGTTTGCTGTTCTCAGTCCCAAACATGATTTTCTTCAATTCTCCTCCGTTCCTTGCCAAAGCAAACAACTGATTGTCTGCTTCTTATTCCCCGGTGACTCGGCTATGTCAGGCTGCTTGTCTGAATCTCCTTGAGGAGATCGTCTTTTTTCCAGTCAGACTTCAAATGAGAAGTATCAAGGGGGCAATGGCTGTCACTCTGTGTAAGAAAAGACTACTTTCTTGCTTAGGATCCTCCTCATAAATGCCCATACACTGAGAGGTTTTTCAAAGTCTCAACTGCCTCTGTAGTTTGAACAAAACCATCATCTTCTCTCTCTGTCCTATGTTTGTCTATGGTTGCAAGGAGGCAGGGATTTGATGGAAGCACACAGACATGATGATTACTGCAGGACCATCTGAGGATGGAAGAGGTTGGAGATGACGTTCCTAACACAAAGAGGCTGTTGTTGGCAGACATGTGAGATCCTAAAGGGACACACTTCTGCTAGTAGTATTTTGGGGAACAAGATGAGACCACTTAAGGTGGGATCTTAAGAAGTGGAAAAAATAAAGATTAAGAGAAGAGAATATGGTGGTGAAGCTCACAGTGAAGTGAGGAGGAGATGGTAAGGACAATTCAGTTCACAGAATCACAGAATGGTTAGAGTTGGATCATCAAGTTCCAACCCCCTTGCCATGGGCAGGGACCAGGCTGCTCAAGGCCCCATCTAACCTGGCTTTGAACATGACCAGGGAGGGGACATCCACCACCTCCCTGGGCAACCTGTTCCAGTGTTTCACTACCCTAGTAATGAAGAATTTCTTCCTAATGTCCAATCTAAATCTACTCCCTTCCAATTCAAAACCATTCCCCCTCATCCTAGCAGTACATGCCCTTCTAGAAAGTCCATTCACATCTTCCTTGTGGACCCCCTTGAGGTACTGGAATGCTGCTATAAGGTCTCCCCTGAATCATCTCTTCTCCAGTTCCTGAAACACAGGCATTTAGTGCTATTTGACATACTCTGTGGTACGTTAAACATCCTCATTGACACTGGCAGTTAAAATACAAGATACAAATGAGCTTTCCTGGACTTGCAGGTAAAGATTTCCAAGGGTATTTCAAAGGAGAATAGATTTCTCTGTATATTTGAAATATCCCTTGTATATCTAGAAACATGCAGGAATTTGGGAAAAAGAAAGGCTGATCTGAAAGGAAAGCACCAAAAAAAGTAGTAACAGAAAATTGTAAAAGCAAAGTAGAAAAAGAAAGGAAGACTTAGAAGGTCATATAGAAAGGAGAAAAGATGCTGAGGAGCACAAAACAGAGAAACAAGGGATCTCTGGGGGTAACAGTAAACAGGCAGAAAACTGCAGTGCTGCTTAAAAGTTTAAGTTAGCAAGGTACTGGCAGACATTCAGTATACAAGTCAGGTTAAACTTCAAAAATAGCCATGTCCCACAGCCACCAAGTTCAGCACAACTATTATTCTGCAATGTCAGACATTCATCAGTGGGTATATTGAATCAGTCTATGGAGGTTCAGATGATACATGATTATTTTTTTAACATTATTACTTTCATTATTTTCTAAATTAAAAACTAAAACTGGGGACATTCTGTAAATTAAAAACACTGGAGGTTCCTGAGCCCCTATAGCATGACCGCGTGTTACAAGGGACCAAATATCTGTCCTCCTTTACTAAATACTTGAGAATGTTTCTACCATGTAAAAAAAAAAGAAAGATAGTGTTGTGTGTAAAATACTCTTTAAAATGTTGATCTAAATTAACATCTTAATAGGCCACTCCTCACACTCTGTTTAGTTCATATTTCTTATTTTGTTATTTGCCTCTCAGTCTAGAGAGAATCTGAAAAAGGGGAAAGTATTTTTCAACACGGGAGTAAAAATACAAAATTAAAGGAAGGAAAAAAAGAGAAAGTTAAATAAAAACAGGAAATTTAAAAGCAGGGAAGGACAACAGGAAGGAAAACAGTCCACTGTAATGGGCATTTTTCATTTTTGGGAGAATGCTTGCTATTTGACTTTGGCTGAACACAAATAAATACTTATCTTATAAATATTTAGGCTGAGAGAGTTGGGCTTGTTCAGCTTGTAGAAGAGAAAGCTGTGAGGGAGACTTTATACTGGCCTTTCAGTACCTGAAAGGTGTCTTGAAGAAAGCTGGGGAAGAACTGTTCACAAGGGCATGTAGCAATAGGACAAGGGGTAATGGTTTTAAACTCAAAAAGGGGAGATTTAGGTTGGATATTTGGATAAAAGTCTTCAATATGAGGGTGGTAGATCAGTGGAATGAACAGCAGTCACTACAGGAGACGTAGTGAAGGCCCCATCCCTGGAGATAATCAAGGTCAGGCTTGATGGGGCTCTGAGTGACCTGATCTAGTGAAGATGTCACTGCTTACTGCAGGGGGCTTGGACTAGATGATCTTTAAAGGTCCCTTCCAATCTCACCCATTGTATAATTCTATAATTATAAATAGAGGCCAAAGGACATGAGTGTTGGGCAGGTGGTTTCCCTAATTATGTATGGGGGCACAGTAGCCCTTTTTTAGGAACAGCAGAATTTTTCATGTATAATACAATGAATTTTCATCTTCTCTTGCAGAGACAATGCTGGATATTCCAGAATGTATTTTTCTGTTGTAATGCCCACTTCCATATTTGTATGACAGGAGATTTACAGGGAGGGAGGTGAAAGATTTGGGTTTAATATTGTACACTTTCTCTTCTGACACACTGTTTACATAGATAATTACATATATTTAAATATGGTTTTGTAAGTATCCCGAAGGTATAAAATGTTTCCAAAAGAATCCTTTTCTTCTGTGGCATTATCCCTCCACTCTCATTCCTTTAAGGATTTTACATAAGTTTTACTTTCCTCCTCTGAGCAGTCTCATTGAAGACATTGTGACTCCTTGTATGTGCACCTCACTGCGAAATCTCATACAAATTTCAGCCACTCTGATCACGGACACTACAGATATTTGGTATGATGTCTTCCTCCTACAACTGAACTTCAGATAGAGCCTTAGTAGAGATCAAGGGCTGGAAGACAGAATGTCAGCCTTTGAAGCACATGCTGTGCTTATGCCTAACTCCATCTTCCATGCCAGCTGGCAAAAGCAAGCAAATGGAGGATCACAGAGTCTTTTTCCCAGAAGAAGGAAAGGGAAAGGAAGACAGTGGAAAGGGATCAGCTTCATCCTCTCACCTCAGATCAACTGGGCGTGGCTTGAGGCAGAGTGTGTGGTGCTGGCTGGGAGGGAAAGAGAAGAAGCTTCAGCTGGAAGAAGAGAGCTGTTCAGGTGCTCATGTCCATAAGATCTAAACCTGAAACTGCTGCATTTTCCAGCTCAAAACAAGAACTGCAGTGATATGTTCAGATCAAGGCCTGAATTCAACATTTTTTCCATGTGATTTGCATTTGAATGTTCAATTCAGACCCTGCTTTAATCTTTTTTTGATAATGAACTTCTACAATAAGCTATTTAATACTAACTCTGTCTGGCTAGACTAGGAAAATAAAGACTGACAGCAACTAATTCGGACTGTGTAAGGCACGCTGGCAGGCAAGATACTGGATCAGCCTAGTTCAGGCAATGACTTGACATGCAATCTTGACTTCATGAGCATGTTTTTCTGCACCTTTGTCCATTTTTCAGCAAATCAGCAGTGGCGACTACAAAGTCTTACGTGGTATGTAGTACCTGACATAAGGAAAGTCCCAGTTCTCTTAAGACTTGTGAGTGCAGGAATAAAAATAGTAAGACAGGGTATCCATAGGACCTAACAGTAGGATCCTAGTTTAGCCTATGATGTTGCTCCGTTAGTCGATAAATAACAGCTCATCTGAACTGCCTATGGCTCTCCATTGATAGGCAAGTGTTACAGGTGTTAAGTTTGGTGCCTGTTACTCAGCAAGGTAAGATCCTCTCTAATGAAATGCATCGCACGTTTGGAGGGGTCCTGTATGCCAGAGCTGAACCAAACCAAAAGTAAAACAAGAAAAATTCAGTTCAGCTGTTGACTTCTTATTTTACTTCTCACAGACTAGGCAGAGTGAGAAGAAACATATAGCAATAGAGTTTCTATTTCAGAATAAATGAGAACCACCCACAGATCTGGCAAAAAAAATCACTGCAGCATACAGTTATTTGATTCATGTGAATAGCACCACTGGTGCCAGTAAAACCACTGCCTGGGAACACAGGCTAGTTTTTCTGCTTTTAAAAGTTTTATGTTTTCCCTAAGTAATTGAAGTAACATTAATTTTTGATAAATTAAAGTGTCTTCTAAATAATATCAACATTTGTAATTTGTTTTAAAAGCTTTTACCTGTCACCAGACTATAAACGGGGCAGTATGTCTGTCAGCATGCCACCCTGCAGAGAACAATAGCTGAATATCTATGACCAAGAAGAAGTGTCTAATTAGTCTACATTTTTCAAAGAATAATTGCCTGTCAACCAGTTAAACCATCTTTCTGGAAACACATTTCCCAGGGCAGCAACTGAAATTACAGGTATGTTCATGTGGATCCCTGATAGTATAAATCTTCCTCAAAAGCTGTCCTATTTCTATTGTTTTATAGAAAAAGTATATTTTCAGTGCTATTATATATTTGAAGTGTAGGCAATAAAATTAAGGAAAAATATACTTAAAGGGTTTTCAG
The DNA here is from genome assembly GCF_964237585.1 of Gallinula chloropus. NCBI lineage: Eukaryota > Metazoa > Chordata > Aves > Gruiformes > Rallidae > Gallinula > Gallinula chloropus. Next base: position 41,468,249 of record NC_140085.1, on the reverse strand, counting down.
GGCTCCAGTAACAATATTGTGCAACTAATGTACAGTAGCTCATTTCAAATAACAAGGCCAATGACTTCTTTTATGGCATATGGTAAATGTTTGCCATTTAGAACAGTTTAAAACATTGCTGTTAGTTTTTCAGATGACATAAAGCCCATAGATTAACAGTGGCATGAACAGAATAGTGAGAGGTTGAAGAAAAAAAGGGATTGAATATTAATGCTGTCACTCCAGCTAAAGATGGAAGCTATTTTTGGATCTTCCTTTTCAATTGTGCTTACAGCAATAATGTATTCATTATCAGATTCCATGGGGACTTTTGTACAATAAAACTTATTCAGTCTGCAGTGGTACAGAGGTAAAAGTACCTTAGAAAACATAAAGCATATTTCAATAAATATTAGTATCTTTAGCAAAGCTCAGAGGAGATGTTTTCCAAAGTCTCATTATGTATCATGCCTTCTTATTCTAACAGTAATTAGGCACCAGGGAAGGAATAGATCTGAAACTGGGATAAACAACTAAATTAGAGATGCCATATACTTGTTTTGTTCTACTTATATCCCTGAAAATTAAGCTGATATGATGTAATCAAGAAACTGCTAAGAACACAGGAGAGAACTCTGCTTTCTTATACTTTGGACATTGGTTTTTATATGACTCAGATTTGCATAACCCATCTCTTTATGTAGTGTAATTTCTATGCTGTGATTTACAAATCATTCATAGTGAATTTGATTTTATTAAGGCCAGGGTGTTACAACCTTTAAGTTTACAAGCTGAGGAAGTTTGCATGTTTAAACTTACCAGGACTATCAGCAAAACAGCTCTCTGCTAAATGTTCATTCTCTTCTTGTTATCACCAAAGCATTATCATGTTATCCATAGGCTACTAACATTTGCTAGGGAAAAGTGACTTTTTTTACCTTAGCAGAGAAAGGCTAATTGTGATATTTGGCTTTCCAACATATAGAATAAGAAATAAAAGACTCTGCTAATTTTAGTATGCATTTGAAACACAGAATTAACCACTATTCTGAAATTTAAATGAGCCAAAACCCTCTTCCTTTTGCCATCTGAAGTGGCAGACACCACATATGGGGTTTTTGGTGCTCATTTGCCACTCATTATTGGAAATCTCTTAATGTCACCCTTCAGGAGTATTTCTGCTATGCTATCTGTGAAGCAAGAATCCTGATTTTTCTTTCAGATTTTCAATATACAAAAGATACCACAGATGGTAATACACATGGAAAAAGAAAAAGAAAAGTTACACTAAGTTTAATTAAATTAATGATTGTTCTACTATAAGACTTAACATCAACATACGTCAAACTACTATATTAATTCTTTTTTATAAAAAAAAAAACTTTTTATATGATTCTGGGTACTTATTTAAGTTTTACCTTGGCCAGCTTAAAAAATTTCAAAGATACCCCTTTACTTGCATTGCAAGTACGCAGTACATCTTTATAATTCCTTTCATTTGAGTATCATTTCTAGGGAAGGCTTTGTAGGTTTTTTAATATATGTTTATCATGTGAAAGACCATTCAAAACATGATTTAATAATGCTAAATGGACTCTGAGAAGAAAATGTGATACTTATTTAGCAATAGCTTCCACTACGTCTAAAATATTCATTACCGACTAATAAATCTGTTAAGCCCATAATTTGGATTATTTTTTCTGGATTTCCAGAGGGTATTACAGTATTAATCAGTAAACATCAGTCTATTCCAGATTTTGTTTACCAGTATTTTACAATTGATTTAACTTATTTCAAGATAAATGTGTATGAAATTCAGAAGCATCTCCTCCCTATTTCTACCTTTTGTTTGGGTTTCCAAGGCAGTATCTTGGTGACTGATTTCCTGGCCTGACTAAAAAAGCCTCCCAGAGGAAAGTAGAACCTGTTCAGTAAAACTTTGCCCAGCCACCTGGGGCAGCTGATACTCAGCATCCAGCCCCAGGCTCTGTCAAAATACTTCCCTCCTGTAACAGCTGTCTCCAAAAGGTGTCTAAAACAGATGCCTCCTTTGGTCAGGCTTCACTGCAGTCACGTCTGCTGTCTCTGACATCAATCCAGACTTCAATATATGCTCTTTGGTTAAAGTCAAGTGTTTTTCCAATTAAGAGTGGGGCTTTAATGTATTGATAATTGCCCCTTCTTATTTCCCAGAACGCTGACACTAAAGGTTGTTGATTATTTTGAACTAAGCAAGTTTTCTTCCATAGAGAGGCATGAAAAGGATCAACTTTGCTTTGCAGTATTTTCATTTTTAGAAGGTGTGTTGCTGTCAAGAAGACAAATGACATAGACAATCTGTGTCAAAGCTATTTCCTTCCTGGAGCTATAACACAAGGCAGTCTCTACATTGCAAATAAAATAGGTCACATTACCCTGTATGTACAAAAAGGTAAAAAAGGAAGAAACTTCCAAGGCATTCCTCACAAAGACTGCATCAGAAAACCCTCTACTCCTTTACAGTCACAAAAACTTGTACCCAGTTTGAGGCTCTGTGTGGAACACTGGAAAACTAGCTTATTTTTCGTTTCATTATCTGCTTGCTTTTACTCTATCCAAACTTTAACAGTCTGGAGAGATATGGTCTTGTCTCTTGTTCTCTTTTCTTTCCTCTGGTTATTTCTTTTAAGAAAATGATAACACTTCTTCCCAGACTGAACTCTTCATTGGATTACTTTGTTCTACACTGGCTGAGTTTTCAGGAGCATTTATGTCCATCCTGCATCAGTCTTATCAAATTGGCTGTGCATGGGCCATGCTTGCGGAGCATGAGCTATCCCCAGACTGTAAATGCTGTGAGTGAGGACACATCTTCAGAACAATGGTGTTTTTTCTATGTAATGTCTTCACACCAGAGAGAACAGGACGCAAATCAGCTTCACAGTGAGTTGGCATCCCTATGCCACATCCTCAGGTCAGATGAACACGCTACAACTGCTGCCACTCTGCATGTTTCCAACACTGGGGGAAGAGATGGACCTCATCCACGTGCCTCATCAGCCCTCAGAAGACCTCCTGGTGTTCCAGGTGGGCTCCATTGCACTGTCACTAAGGACTCCTGGGTTACCCACTTGATCAGAAGGCAATTTAGCTGGCAGCAGCTATGCATTCAGGCCAACAGTTTGTATCATTGACCCAGGAATACAGCCAAATTTTAAGAGGCTACCAAAAGGAAACACCTATAAACAAAGCACTGCCTAAGCAGTGAGAACATCAACATGTGTCCCCTCAGCCCTCTCCATCCATTCCTTCCCCAGACTACATGTCATACTCCACACATCCATTGGCTGTTGTGGGTTAGGACCCACCTCGAGCTGTCCACAGTCTGCTAAGCAAAAGTCACCAGCCTTTCCTTACTAAGGAAGAGTTCTCTCCTCTATTTAGGAACCATTCATTACCAACATGTGATAACTTAAACATGCTCAGGACCTCAATTCTTCTGTGGAATGTGAACCCTGGTCAAAAAATTGAAAAAAATATTAGGAAGGCAGAGAAGGGCATGCAGAAAAGGCAGCTATATATGCTTTGTTCTTTAGGAAATCAGGTTAAAAGTACTTCAGGTGTTATGTACATCCTACCTATGTTGGTGTAAAAAAGAACAAAATGACTGGATTTAGAAATATAATGACATTTTTTCATGTCAGATGGAATAACAAGCTTCCATCATGAATATAGCAGTGGCATCACTGGCATTTTGCTTCTGTTTCCACTGGAAGCAGAATCCAGACAAGAGTGGACAAATACATCAAGCAGCAACACATCAGACTGCTTAGGTGTATGTTCAGTTTTGATGACACTCTGTGTCTAATATAGCCCCTTTGGGGATTATATGCTATTAACAACTAGAGTTGTAGCCTTCCTGAATAGACAAATGGACTCTGCAAGACAATATTGCCGGTTACACCAAAAGTTGAGAGCCTAACTGAAAAAACTTGGCATACTACATTAAATGTGACAAGCAATATATTAATCAAATAGACTAGTCAGAAGTTATTTTTGCTGCTGTGGACCGTGGAAGCAGGTTGCATGCTGCTTTTGTATAATTTTTAGAAGGAACTCTGGGCATGTCTCCCACTCATTCATTTATTCTGTCGGTAACACTCAGGATGCCTCTTTGATGTCTAATAGCAAATTGCCTGCATAATACAATTCTGCTGGAGCCCACTAAACCTGAGCTCCACTTTATCAAAGCAAAGTACTTATTACAAGTCTAAAGTTATTGATTCAGTTCTCAACCGAGACGTTCTAAATCCTCAGATAACACTGAATTTTGTAGGTCCCATGTGACCCATCTGAAGAAACAATTCATAAACTTGCAGCCCCCATCAGAGTCCAATTTCTTGAAACAATTGTTCAGGCAGGAGGAGGCTGTAATAGAGAGTGGCATCCCACCCGGGAGGTGCTAAATGTCATAGGGCCATTAGCACAGGGAAAAGCACAAGAAACATTGCAATCATCCATGCAATTGTGCAGAGGACATACTTTTACTATTGTATGATGATGATAATAATAGTAAAAATAATAATGATAGCAACAAAAATGCAAAAACAATTACCAAGAAAAATATTACAGGAGTTTTTTTCAGTGAATATTAGGATGAAGTTGGCAATGACTATAAGAACCAATAAAGAGTCATCCCTACAAAGGAGTTACTGAACATGAAATTAAATAGGTGAGGAAATTGCCTTTTAGAGCTGTTTCCATGCTCCTGTTACAGAATCAGCAACAATCAAGATTCAACTCTCAGAGGGTTTCACATTTGTTGCTATGTAAATTGCTAATGTTTCAACAGAGGGGAAAAAAAAGCAAAAAGCCCTCAGCGAAGGTGAAGAGGGAGAAAGGCACAGCACTTCATAAAATAGGAACTTCTATATCGCACCAAGTTCTGGAGCAATTATCTCACCACTGGAGCCCCTGTTAGACTCTTACAGCTCCCAACATAATTGAAAAGGTTTATCTTCCTACAACCTTCACTGCACTACTGTAAAGAGCACTTCTCACCACCTCCTCTGGGCTGCTCTTGGCTGCCGTCCAGCAGATCAGAGATAGCTGATACGCTGCAGTACCCACGAAGCAGCAGCGGAGCCTGAAGCCTTTTCCTCAGGGACCAGCGGCGCGCACGCTTTCGCCACTGCAGAAGTGGAGGAGCGGAGAGTAAGGTCTGACGCACGTAGCACTGGCACAAATCTTGATGGAAAAAAAGGTGTTTACTGCAAAATTGGTTTTATGATCCATTCAGTCCCTAAGAGATACACCTGGTATTAACCTCACATAGTTACTCAATCTCTATTTTTGTTCCCTGAATAGGGGCTGGATTCGTAGCTATACTATACCATGCTAAACACCACCTTGTACAGGCCTGCACTGGGGACTACACACTTGCTCGTACAGCGCTCTGGAGATTTAAGCAATCAGTGTGGATACACAGTACAGATACCTGTCAGCTTTGCAAATGCTCTCGTGTTCTCTTTTGGTTTACTGACTCACACAAGACAGCAATGAAAATCTGCCTCTATTTGTGGTCAAATAGAAATACACATTTCAGTCAGGGAGCATGGTAACACTCAGGTTTGTATTTGAGGCTAGTTTAAGCTTAATCAAGCTTGATCAAGTTTAAGGTAGATCAAGTTTAAAATCACACAATAAAAATTTGAACATAGATCTAATGATATTAAAATAATGATGTGTGAAACAAATAACAGTGTTGCTCCAAAATAGCTGGTCTCCTGAGCTCACTCCTGCCTAGTTAATTCAAACCCCAGAGATTTCAAGAACCTCACATTCCAGGCAGTGGCGATGGTGATGGTGGGTGGGGTGTTTCTTCCTCCCACTAGAACCAGAAGGGCTGAAAGGACATGTGCACCCTGTCCTCCCAGATCCACTTCCTCCTGATGCATGGGGTTAAAAGACTTTGAAGAGAATGGTAGCTGTTTGTTGGTTGGTTTGTTTGGTTTTTAATTGACAGAAAATTTTTTGTTAAAAAATAATTACAGAAGGTTGTTTCTGGTTTGCTATAGGCAAACACCACCCTCATTAGAACAGCTTTAAGGTACAAAAGAACAGAAAGGGCAGGTGCGTATAATGAAACAGATGAGGCAATAAATCATCTGTTACCAGCTCTGCTGAAGAAAAACTAAACAGTCCGAAGCAATCAGAAAACAGTGGAGTAATTCTTATTGATGGTGCAGCACAGCAGCGCTCACCATGCTCACATATGTACAAAAACTCCACTTAAATTCTTTTCTTACATCAGCTTCCTGTCATAGGCTGCATTGACTTAAGCATCACTGTAATTAGAAGAAAATAAACTTATCAGTTAACTCACCTTTTTTTTTTCTTTTTTTTTTTCTTTTTCCTTTCAAGGCTGGGAAAGAAAGTCGATCATTGCCATTTCTATTTTTATATCCCTGGGAGGCACTCTGATACTGCAATGACAGAATTACACAAAATCTGAGGCAGGCAAATGGATTCTGTAACTGAAATCTAAAATATTATCATCCAGTCCTCCAGAACACGTAATGTTAGTCCCAAGGGCAATACAGTGATGGGTACGCATTGCTTCACGTTACAAAACCCATTTAGTTTCTTTCATTTATGTCCCTCCATCTCCTTTGCAGCATGTCCCCCTCCCACATGCAGAGAACTGAATGGAAAGGACTGTTTACCAGGAAGATTTGTGCCTGGCAGGAATGAAATGCACTCTGCATTATGTCTGTGAAAAATGGATGATCTTTCCTGCAACAGCAACTAACCTGGCACTAGTGAATCCAGACATAAAGTCATGAACATTGCACAATATCTTCAGAAATGAGCAAATAGGTATCAAAAATTTTCAGGCAGATGATAACACTGCACTGGAGCTTCGATCTTGATTAGGTATTGGTTGAAAGTCCACAAACACATGCACATTTTTACATGTTAAATCATGAGTTATACAAAATAGGAAAAAAATATTTTTCTCATAATAGGAACTTGTTCTTTTTAGCACATGCAGTTTCTCAACTGACTAAATTACCTCCCCGCAAAATAATTCATAGATTGAAGCTTTAATATCAGTCCTTAAACATAGGCCATCAAGGATGTATTTTATACCAATGCAATTTGCATGTTTTAGTTTTAAATATATTTTTTTAATATATATGCAAAACAAGACAAGCCTTTGGAACCTAGATGGGTTGTTAAATAGAACATACATATTTGAATTCTGTAGTCTGTCATCATAAGAATTCACATTTATCTCAGGATAAACAATGAGATCTATTCTCGTCTTTTGACTTACAAATCTAAACAATTTTAGATACACAGGTTTTTTAAATGTAAACCTTTTATATATTTGTATAGTTTAAATTTGCTAGCTACAGAAACAGTGATATAATGGGTAAAATGAATTCATCATACAGAACAGCATAATGAAATTGTGTCTGTAAATGGGTTTTTTTAATGCCACATTTGAGTGGAGATCATGACTGGAAAATTCTACTGAACTGAGCTAAAGGGACAGAAGTCTCTGGGGATCCCAACAGCATCACATTATAATGGAGATTGTTGTTTAGTCTTAACTATGTATCCAATACAGTATTGCATTTCAACACGTGTGTATGTTTTATTGTCAGGCAAAACCAACACAAGGAATGCAGAACAGGAGTACACTCAGTGACTCTTTACAATGACTAAATATAGTCATCAGTACACTGTTTGTGCTGTGTTTTGAAAAACTAATATTAATTCAACCTGTTATGTGATAGAGTATGTATGTGCTGATAGAAAGGTTCTTTCATAAGTCACCTCCATGGTGGAAAACACCAAATGATTAACTTCTCTTTAAAGATAACAGGTTGAAAAACACTTTAAAAGATTAATAATAATGCTAAATCAATATCAATGTTTTCAATATAAAATTAAGGCATGGGCTTACTAAATAAATTGTATTTTTCAGTTAATTATTTTTGTAATTTCAGATATTTATCCCACTAGATTGAACACGTCTAAAGTCAAACTCACAGGCATTTGTGAGGAAAGCTTGCTGAGCTACAAAATAAACTGACAATTTAAAAGACATTTTTTTTGGTAAAGTCATGGCTTTAAGAAACATTCTCCCTTAATCATAACACCACAGAGATGATACTATATTTCATTACCTGAAGAGTTGAGCTCAGGATGGATCTGTGTCATAATTCACTGGTTTGTAGTATTAAACCGAATGTGTTTGAAGTACGAACTGTGACAGGCAATAATGGAATATATTTAAACTACAAACTGTGACAGGTAATAATGTCTCTCTGGTTATCAGGGAAGTATTGTACTCTTAGAAATCTTGAAACACTGGTGAGACAGATCAACACAAGTCTGTAAATCTAGCGAAGATGTCTGCATTAGTCTTTCCCCATATCACAGTGAGAAGACAAGTTTCAGGCTGCAGCAATCATGAATTTAACTTCTGACAACGTTCCTGTTAGGGTGCACCCACTAGTAGACAGTTAGTTATAGGTCTCCTGACTCAGACAGCAGCAAGGCACAGAAAATACTCAGGAAGAAAGTAAAAATGCTAGAAGCAGAAGTAATAAAATCCATAAAACTTCTTAAAATAGCTCAAAGTGTATGAATATCTAACATAATCAAAGTCCTTCATACGGCCTTCCACTTAAAAATTCAGAATGTCGTGAATGATAAAAACAACATAAAAATGAAAAAAAAATAGCATGGGAAAAAGCAAACAGCAACTTTTGAGGTTTTTGTTGTGCTTGTGAGTTGGTTTTTTTGTTTCCAGTGGGCATTTAATGTTTTTGTAGAATCATAGAATTTTTTAATTTACAAACAGCTCTTGTTTTATTACTGAAAACATTTTGCAGTATTTAACCACAAGTGCTTTGGAAAGAGATCACAAACATTAACCTAATTGTTCTTCCCATATTGATTCACAGAGAGGAATGACTGTGCTGGGGACAGGGGCTATAACCAGCCCAAATGTTTCTTCCTCTTAAGCTAAAGTGTACAAGCAATCAAAATAAATATATTAAGATTACCTGGACATTTAAATATCTGATTTTCAGATAAAGGCCTTAAGCCTGACTGACAAATGCTAACAAAGATATAAATGCAATAATATAAAATATGATTTTTCTTTTTAATTAACACCAATAAATTGCATTCTATTAAACCCCAAGTTTTCATCATTTCCATCCCACTGACAGAAGATCCACATGTTGCACAGGTTTTTTTGGTTCCTTTTGGACCATCCATTTCTTGACCCTCACTGCAATGCTGAGTTGTCCCAGTAAGATAATTTTTTAACCTCTGGGAAATGCAATGAAAACATGAAGAGTGTTAGCGTTCCTTTGTGGCAGAAAGCATTAGGACAAAGGAGTGCAGGTTATCAAGCATTTTTCAAGCATTACATGTTGCTTCATTTCTCTAGCTGCCCAGTATTTTAAAATAACTATATAAAACAAGTGTCAGGGAAAAAATAATAGGAAAAGATACAGGGGTTTGATAAGAACTAAGTAAAAGCAATAATTCCTTTTTCTTTCTTTTGTCTTAGAATCATGACTGTGTGACACAAAGTGCTTTTCATACATGTATTTGAGTGTTGGGTTTTTTGTTGTGAAAGGGCAAGTAATTGCTTCCTTTTATAAGGGATTTTTAATGCATTCCTGTCACTAAGATTGCTTTTTATGAATCATTCAGGTTCATCTACAGCATTCTTCAGTTTATTATTATTTTATATGCGATGACGCTATTTCCATGCTTGAGAATTATTTTTCTTTTTCCTTTCATCAACTTTTCTTTCCATTCTATATCCTTGTCCATCACCCAGTGTCACCCATCAAGTATTTGCTAGCTAGTAAGGAAAAAGAGTGTCTACTCACATAATGCAACCACCACTTTTCACAAATACATGAGTTCTACATATGGGTGAGAAAATTATTTTCAGTATCATGACAAAAAATTTTTAAATGCATTTAATCATTGATCTAAGATTAAATTCCATATATTCAGGGGAAAAAAGTTGGGGGGTGGGAAGAGAAAGAAAAAAGAAAGCAAAAATATTCAAAAGGAGAGGAAGAGAAACCTAAAAACCCAAACCAAATTATTTCAGGTTAGGTTCACAGAATCATGGAATCATTTAGATTGGAGAGGACATCTGAAGGTCATCGTGTCCAACCCTCCTGCTCAAGCAACATAACCTAGGGCAAGTAGTGCAGGACCATGTCCATTTAAGCTTTGAATATCTCCAAGGAAACTTCACAACCCCACTGTAGAACCTCATCCCATTGTTTGACCACCCTCATAGTATCAAACTGATTCCCTGTTTTCGGGTGGAATTTCATATTATTTAATTTATGACCATTGTCCCTTGTCCCATCAATGGACACCACTGAGAAGAGCCTGGCTTCCTTACCTTCATTCCCTCCCATGGGGTATTTATTTATACACATGGGTAAGATCCTTCTGAACCTCCTCTAAACATCCTCTTCCCCAGGCTGAACAGTCCCAGGTCTGTCAGCCTCTCCTTATACGAAAGATGTTTCAGCCCCTTGACACCTTCATGGCCCTGTGCTGAACTCAGTTATATCTTTCTCATGCTGAGGAGCTCCAGTCTGGACAGAGTAGACTATATCTTCATCAGTCTGTGAGGATATCTTTATCTGTCCTGTTGCTTCAGCGACTGTCATCTTCCTAGAAAACCCAGCTCCTACTACAGCAGGGTCTGGTGAAAGAGTCATCTCTTAGTTCTGAACAGATACAGGAAGATGTCATTTAAAAGGTAGCTGAGCATTTTCCACTCCTGATAGCTGCCTGAAGTCCCAGTTACCTTTCAGTGTTTACATGGAACTTTGATCTGTCAAGATCAAAAGCTGGCAAAGCTAATCCTGAATCCTGTTGGAGACAGGCTGTAAGACCTTCGGAGCTGCTACTGGTAGCATGGTGGTGACAGGATGTATACAAAATATCTCCAGTGCTTTCCAGTGTTTAATTCCTGTAGGCTGTTATGCTAATAGAGTCATTCAGGAAATCCTAATGATCTGCATAACGATAGTACAGCTTTTATTTACTTGTACAAATTATATATCAGTTTATTAAACAACCACAGTTCTTACGGTATTGTCTGTCACAGTCCTCTACACCGAAGCATCATTGTCCTACAGTAAACATTTCCATCACCTAGATCTTGTCAACACACAGCACTTGTCAACAGCTGAGCCCATTTTCTTTTTCCAAAGCTAGTCCTACTAAAATCAGACACAGGTGACACAGCTACAGAAAATATGATGCCAGCACTCACTTATGCTGCACCCTGCAAATGCAGAGTTTGCTAACTCAAGATTAAATGTGCAGGACTAATGTACTCCTCCAGGTCTGTGTTATTCAAGTCAGTACAGCCAATCTGATAACTATGGCTTATTCAGAAAGCAGTCAGATGTAAACATGCACTTCTACCATGAGTCTACAACTCATAATATTGACATGTGCTGTATAAGTGCTTTGATTTCAGCTGAACTCTTCAGTTCATGCTTCTCAGTATTTTAGGCAGGACACATAACTTGAGGCTGTGCAATGGGAAAAAAAAAAGGCAACATTTGATCATTTTTATTCATTTATTCCAATAGAATTTGCATTGGAATTGGGTTTAGCAACTGACTTCAGCTATTCAACTACTTTTACACAAGAGTTAAACATACTGGATGTATTACGTGTACTTCATCATGTATATGCTCCACAGGCATGCCATTTATTTATGCCTCTGAGTATCACATACTTAACCACTGGCAGATTGAGTAGATCACCCTTGAGTAGATTAGGCTGTCTAAGATGCTCTGCCTTCACAGCTAAGAGACTATTCTGGCAGAAGACCAGGCCCAGTTTGATTTCACTACAGGTTTGTTGCGGTGGATGCCTGAAGCTCACTTTTTCTGGGATGCCTGGCAGAAAGACTGCAGCACCATGTGATGTGGCATTGGGATCAGAGTATCTCGGGTTGCACAGGTCTCCACAAATGAGGACACCCAGGGGAAGGCCACCTCTTTCTTTTTCATCTGCTTATCTACCCAATGTTCAGTCCTGCTAATTTAGCATGCAGCCAGGACAACCCTAAGCATAAAGGCACATTTTCCTATCTACCTAAACTCTTGATCTCCCTTTCACTGTCCTGGAAACCACACACGTTTCCTGCCTGTACTCCAGACTTCCTCATGGCTGGCTAGAAAGATGCAGCTACCTCCATGAGACTGGCAGCGCTGATTTGAACAGACTTTGCAAAACTGAAACTTCGGTGTTCCTGATTTTTAGATATCTTTACTTTATATTGCTCATTTACCCATCCCCACCCCCATATAACAAACTCCTTAAGAACCTGTTAAAAACACAGGGCTTTGAGCTATTAAAGAAATGGCACGGGCATGGGCGTTGAATTGACAAAAAAGAAGTACTTAGGATACTCACTTATTGAAACGTGGGCTTGATGTTTTAAAAATAAACATTCCTTTCACATTCTTGTAAGGCTAGAAAGAGAAGGAGGAGAGCATCAGCTGGCAGCCACAAGCACTGATATTATAGCTTTTTCTACAGGCTGAGGGTACTGTAGGGCTGTTCTCAGGGTGGTGCCTACAGATGTTAATCTGGGGGAAACAAGAAGAATGAAAGAGGATGGGAAACATCTTGAGATTGTTCTCAACTGTATTATCTCCTTTCAGAGATCACTGTGGTTCAAAAAAAAGAGAAGCAGCTATCAGCTGTGCCATTGGATTAAATGGACCTAGCACAGAGACTGCTACAAACCACTGGTTTATTATTTTTTAATTTAATCTCCTTAAAATACAGTAGTGACTTTGCAGTAGTGTTAATATTTTGACTTATTACAATTTTCTTTCATTATTGTCTTTTATTACTGTTTTTGCAGGTACACCAGAAAAAAAGGCAGGGCTCCAGCTTTGGAATGAAAGATCATCTGGCATCAAATCATTAACATTCATTGTTCAACAAACTCATTTGAAACATTTGAATTTACCAGACTTACAGCAATTAAGATATCAGTGCTTGTCCTGGGCATTGCTAACCATTAAAAAGAAAATAATCACTAAATATACAACGGTTCTAGCACTTCTGCTCATGACACTAATACAGTTTTCCAACAAAAAAAGGCATGGATATTGGATTAACAAAAATGGAGCATTTTCTCTTTAAAGTGTATGTTGGTGTTCTGCTACAGCCATTAAATTGCATTCCTGTCAGGCTAGAAGGTAAATGCAGGCAAAACACCAAAAAAATGGAGAAATGGATCAAAATAAAATACCTACTTTGGTGCTTATAATTATTTTAACTTATTTCAATATAATCTTAAATATATTTTACTTATTCCATATGCCCATAAGATCTGATTGAATATTTACTTCCTTTTTTCATCTTTCATACAGGACTTCAACTGTCCACACAACTTTTTTTTTTTCCTTTTCCAGTCATAATCCTTTTTTTCCTTACCTCTGCTTGTGATCTCATGCTTCTTTTTTCCCATTCAACCTTTCTCCTTCTTCTGCTCAGCAGCCAGGAAAGGTCAGAAATCTCTTCAGTATCCTAAGCCTTTTGACATTTCATCCATCTTGCAAAGGTCTGAGTCCACACCTGCCCGGCATTATGGGCAAAGCTGGAAGAAAAAACAATAGATTCATCACATTTTCTTAACTCCTCCATCTACCTGGTGCCAAGGGAGAAAGGGTAGCGAGGTGAACTTTCAGCTCCTTCCCTTGGCTGGCTGGTTTCTGTCTTTGCTCTGAAGGAGGACTTTGAGGGATCCACTCGCTGTCAGGGACCAACTGGAAGAACAAATAGTTTGAATACCAAAGCTGATTTGTTACCTCCTGGAACAAAAGACTGTTTCCTCAGAAGAGTGCAGACAACAGGTAAGAGATGAAACATCTCAAGCACTGGCAAGGTTCAAAACCCCTGGAGCAAAACTGTCAGCAGGGCAAACTGTCTTGATAAACACTGAAGGAGGGAGCCCTGTTTTGGACATAGACGGTTTCTACACAGAACTTCAAAGGTAATGGTGCCCCGAGCAAGACCTTTGGCTTCATCAACTGTGGAATGAGAATTAAAGTTGACACCCCTAAATATGTCAATGAGCTAAAAGGAATACATGCTAAATATATGTGACATGAGGGGTAAAACTGAGATGAAACTCTCCTGCAGGGCTGTACTCATATGGCAGACACAAGATAAGATTACTTGCAAACCAGAGACCCCTCCATCATCTGAATCAATGTTGGAACCTGCACCAGTGATAGGTCTCTCTCTGTCTAGATTTCTGTTTCTCAGTTTCTATCTTTCTTCCTCCTCCTTTCTCCCTCCCTCTTCCTCTTCTCCTCTCTCCCACTCCTTTAAGCTATAAGCCTTTCTGCTACCAAATTATTTACCAATGAGGCTGGCTGTAGAATAAAAGTCTTTGTTGTTTACCTATGGACCTTAAGCGTTACCTCACTTCAATTCTGACACAGGGAATCGATCAGTGAATCTGAGTTGCTTGTCCCTCCCTTTTGGACCAGGACCTGACAGACACCCACTGGTGCACATTATGGCCCCAGGGCTCCCTGCAGTAGCTCTCCCTGAGAGCTTTGACACAGAGCTTATAAGCACCTGTAGTGTGACAGTCTCAGGGCTTTCAGTGATCCTACCTATATCACCTCTGGTTTTATCCAGGTCACCTACAACGACATGTTGCTCATTAAGAATATTCTTTATTTTTACTTGGTCTTACTGCAGCTTTTCCTGCATGGCATCTACAAGAATCTTGCTACTTCCTTGTTTTCTTACTAAGAAGTTGTGCTGGGATAGCAAAAGCCTGCACACAGAGCTGTATGGAACTGGAACCTGTTACAATCCCTGAAGGATTCCTTTTCCATGCTAGGCAGCCTCTTCTTGACAAATGCCAATTTCTATTAATCACACAGAGGCAAGCAGCAAAATTAATCTCACAGTACAGCTAATTACTCCTACCTACAGTACTTTTGGGGCTTTTTTTCTGACTGTTTTAGGTGTAAGGGGTGGGGTGGGAATGTATCAGTATACACATATGAAAATCACCTGGGTTAAAAGAAGTCCTAATATACAAAATAAACCATCATGAGATGATTATATGCCCTGATGAATATACCCCACTGTGTTTGATGGCAGCTAAGCATCCAGTTTTGGTTCATTCTTTGACTGCTTCGTAAGCTACCCATTGAGAAGTGAGCCTTTGGACTGATTCTCCCGCAGGGAAAGATGATATTTATGATGGAAAAGTGTTGAGCTGCCAGAATAGGTGTTGGGTCCATGGGCATTTTTGAACTCCACTCTTTTCAGTATCTATTTACCATACTTACTGGCTCCTACTGATATAGTTTCAAATCTGAACAGCAATTATTCTTAAATCCTTTGGGTCTGAGAAGTAGTATTGTATCCACAGGTGGGTGGAATGAGGTACCAAGATTTTAAATTATTTCCCTGGGATCGCAGAGGGAGTTTCTGTTCCTTTACATTATGTCAGCACTGAGATACAAGCACTCTATTCAATTTAGTGACTGCTGAACGCTCTAACTTGTCGATGAACAAGCAAAGCAGGGAAGTGTCTTGGTAGCATCAGTCTGACGTGTAGCCACACACACCACCAACGAGCACGCAACCAGTAATAAACTTACAGCAAGGCCATGCTGGCCACCTCTTATCTCTTCTTGCACAGCTCCCTGCCATATACATATGGGCTTCACTGGTGGACAGAAATTCCGGGGCTAAGACAGGATAAAACCCATTGGGTAGTTTCACAGCAATAAAGTGGTGGGAGGCTACGAGGTCTCTTGAACCTTGCTGAGGACACATGTCCTGGAATTGCACAGGCACCCTTCTGAGCATGTCTGGGAAGAGGCAGGTTCAGTACAAGCTTTGCACTGCTTTCACCCTGCTGCAGCTGGAGCAGTGAGCACGCAGCTCACAGCCATTACAGGCAAAGGAAACAAAATGTGGCACAAAATGCAAGGCTGCTGCACTGCAGCTGGGCTTTGCTCACACAGTGCTGTGCTGGATGCCATAGCTTGGGAAGAGAGGCTTCTTGTGCCCCAGGAAGCCTTCCTGGGACTGCTTATAGAGAACAATACCAGTTACCAGATATGAACAAGGACATCAGATTGAAAAGGTGTTCTGTCAACGTGACACAAGGTCTCATTATGACATTTGGGAAGAGAAGCCACAGGGTTGTGTACTTCAATCCTCAGTCTCCTCTGCGCTGGATAAAAAGCTTCTCTCTGCCCTGAGCATATAAACCCATCCCTTTTTAATATTGCAAATACATGCTTTCTGGCTCTCTTTGAGGTCCAGATAGTCTCTAATGAAGGTCAGGAACTTAATCTTCTTCCTTTTGCCTCTTGAGAGCACTTGCCCTACAACATTAAATATGTCACCTATAACATCACGTAGTAAACTTCCTAAATGCATCTTAAATCCAAAACTGTTATAAGCTTTGACATTGTAAATCAAGTCAGATAGAGGCTTTGTGCTAAATCCCAGCACAGGTTTTCAGAGACAGCTCAGGGTGTCATTCCCAGGTAGGCGATCAGGCTTAGCTGAGGTATTCCTGCCGTTCCTGGCTCCCAATGGGCTGACAAGTGAAGGATCAGGGTTAATATCTGTAATGTAGGAGCAGAACTTTTAGAAATAAGATGACGTGTTGATTTAGCTCTCAGTTCATGTCTGCAGCTGCACTGTGTGGAAAGAAGGGAAGAAAACTCCAAAAGCAAGTGCAAGTCTCAGAAATCAGAGGTTGGACTTGATGATCCTTACAGGTCCCTTCCAACTCAGGAGATACTGTGATTGTTTTGGGGATAGATTGTGCTGGGATTTTATTTTTTCTTCTTCACTCATTTAAGGTGCACAAAGTAGCCAGTAGCTTTGCCACACATATCTGTGATGTTTTAGATGTGTGAGCATCCTGATATTGACAGATTAAAATCTAGAAGGATAACATGCTTACTTTCTAGCCCCAAAGCCTGTTACAAGGGATCGAAGTTGCTTGATCTGTTACTGGAGGAAAGTTTATTAAAACTAGCATTCTAAATCTGGTAGCTGCAATCAGTCCTACTTGCACATAACTTGGAGATGTGATTTCTTTCAGTTGCCTGTTTCAGTTCATTTCTCTGATTAAGCTGTAAGAGTCAACACCAACAAAAAATCACTTCAGTTAATTTACCATTGATCTATTTCCAGTTCATGCACATCAATAGTGTCAAATTTCTCAGTGGCCCAATTTGTTAATTATCAAGAGTTTTGCTGAACCTAGCAATTTTCACTGACACCTAATAACATATTTAGGTGTTTTCCTTCCTTCATTTCTATCATATTTGATAGATATCTTTCTAAAACAGCTTTTAAATTGTCCCATCCCCTAATGTAGCTTCTTCATTAACAACAGTCTACCAAGTTAAATATCCTGTATCTAGTATCACAGTCTTTGATATTCTCTGACTACTTTAAATTTGCAGTTTGTCCTTTCCTCCCCCTTCCTGCAGAAGAATATCATATTTTGATGCATGTCTCCCATTAATGTCTCCTAAACTGCAAAAGCTCTTGCCTTTTTGCTGCTGTTTAAAATGTCCTCCAAGCCATCCATCATTTTGGGTCAGACTGGCGCAGTGAGGGAGATACAGGAGGACTCTGTAACTGCACTGAATCCACTACAGTGCCCGGCCAGTCAAGAGAAGCACCAAAAAAACCCCTGCAGCATAACAAACAGCAACCCACCAGGTCAATTACATCAATGGAGAATACTAATGACTTTAAATATGTCTGACAGTATCCTCAGCTATTTCTCACATTTGATGCCAGGCTGTACTTGCCTTCAGTGCAGACCATGACAGCCTGAAGCATAGCAACAGGGATGGAGCGAGACCTGGTTCAAAAAGGGGGAGGCTGGGGGAGAAGGGGGAGGAAGAGCTGTGCAGCCAGTCAACAGATATCAGTGTAGAAATATGTTTTGTGTCAGCTGATGCTAAAGGAAAGTCTGAAGCCTCCTTATCCCTGCTGGTAAATCTGTGTTGGGTTGTCACTTGGATTTCCTCAAAAAAAAATCAACACCGCTAATCTGTCTGCCCTGTAGTTCACATATGTCTCATGTATTTAACCTGCCATGGCTAAGATGTATAGACTCTTGTGACATTGTAGCCTGGTCTAGTGAGAGGTGTCCCAGCCTGTGGCAGGGGTTTGGAACTTGATGATCTTTAAGGTGCCTTCCAACCCAAAGCATTCTATGATTCTGTGATTTAGTAATTTTCCAAAAGTTGCTATAATATGATGTATCTGAATCAGGGGATGAGACAATCACTATTACTCAAATGTATTTCTAAAGCATACAGACTTTTCCACAGTGGTTATTTGCACTTTCTTAACCTTCAAGCTAGTTTTGCTCTAATACGATCCATACCTAGCATTTGTGGTATATATGCAAGAGTATTAATCTACACATGTATTATTTTTGTATATTGAGCTTAAAAGTTCAACCACTCCTCCAATGAATTAGCCCTGAACTTCGGTTGTCCCAAATGTGTGAATAGGAAACACAAGACTGGCTCTTCCAAATTTCCTCAACGTTCCTCTGTGGAGTCAGAAAGGGATTTGACTGTGGTGCTATGAAAATGACATCAAAACTATTGCTATCATCAAAAAGCTTTCCATGTATCTTTTGCACGTGGTAATAGCTAGCTTTTTCCCCTGAAAGTTAGGGGACAGATTATAAAATTGATGTGTAATTGATATACTGACCCCTTCAATCTCATAGGAAGTTGTTTAAGGCTTTGGGATTTGCCATAACTCTAAGGTAACAATGTTCTTATACTTCCTACACAAAATGAGGAAAATAGGCATACCACTTGAACAATAATCTTACTCCTCCATACACCTAGATCATCTCCTGTTTATCTTTCATGCCTATTTGTACTTGGAAAGTACAAAATCAGATTCTGGTTGCCTAATCAGTTTGAGTGGGATGCTGTTTTCCTAGCAGTTTCATCAAAATAAATGAATCTACCAGAGAAATAACTGCTAAACAATAGGAATAAATAGGGCACACTCTCATCCATCATTCACAGTTCCTGCAAGCGGAGGAAAAAATTCAGCAGGAATCACCAGAGAGAGAAGAAGAAAACACCTATATAAATATAAAACACCTATATAAAGAGCTAGTCTTGTCTTTACATTTTCCTTTCTGCATAAATTTGGTTATTTTAGTTGCATTTGTGGAGACAGAGAATAAAGAGTGCCCAGGTGTAACTTATGGGAATAAAAATCCTCTTTGTTTGCAAAATCAATTCGTTCTAAACTGATGGACAATTCCTCTTGAAAACTGAGTTTGGTTTAGGTTTATGCTTAGGCTTTAAATGAGTGTGATTAGAAATATTCTGTACTTGTGCAAGACTGATAGCAAAATCCTGTGGGCCACTACCATATTTTTTAAGAATATGTTTTTCTGCAGCAGCGGGATGCCTTATGAAGAGGTGGTACGGAGTAAGGATGCCTGCTGCTAAGGACGTATCTCCAGTGTTAGAACAGAGGGTCTACATGTTTCAAAAGAAAACAGGGAAGTGGGATTGGTTGCTGCAATAATTACAATACTTAGTTATAAGTTTGCACCGGCTTTGGGCAACCTGGCCTAGTGAGGGTGTCCCTGGCCACGGTAGGGGGTTGGAACTAGATGATCTTTGAGGTCCCTTCCAACCCAAACCATTCTCTGATTCTCTAAACAAGATCTTTTCCTTCTCAGGAGAGGACAGCCTCTAAAATGCAGCTCATATTCAAAGTGAAGTAGTGTTAATTATTCTTTGGTGGAGTCTTTCTTCTTCTACTGGCTATACAATAGAATTGGCTATACAAGCATAATTTAGTTTAAGCTAAATGAGCAAGATCTAGATGGTTAAAGTCAGCTAAGATGACTCCCACCCTGCTAGATGCTTAGTGGGTGAACCACTAATACTAAAAGTAGTCTCGTAGGTCTTATAAAGGGAGATACTGAAAAGACAGAGGATTTGCAGATGCTGTTTCTCTATTTGAAAAGACTGAAAAGGATGGCCTAGCAAAACATAAACTGATCAGCCTGATGTCACTCAAGTAAAATTACAACACAGTTAACAAAAAATACAACTACCAACTAGTACTACAACATGTAATTGCAGCGCTCCAAATGCAATTACTGTGAGTCAAATAGAAGATAAGTCTTGTCATACAAAACTGTTTCTTTTTTCTTTGAGAAAATTACAGGGCTAACTGATAGAGAGTACTGTGCTGATATTATTTCTTCCACGTTTTCATAAGCACCACTTATTACCACATGATACTTCAAATAAAAATCCCTCACTGCATTAGGCAACACCACGTTTGAATCAAAAATTAGGTCATTACCAGATCTTTAACAGTAGCTGTTAATGGGCAGATGCAAACATTTTACTGGTAGTGTCCCCACAGGGATGAGCTCTTGGTCCCAATTTAGTATTTTCAGAAGAGCTGGTATCATTAGGTGGTTGATTAGATGGTATTAAACCTGGGGTTCTCTCCTCAAATTGAATCCTACCTTCACAAGAACTTTAGGTTTAGGCAGGACCCTCTTTTATTGTTTTCTACCAGGAGTCACTGAGTCCTAAGCATTGCACTAAACTCCCTCAGCTGGCTATGAGGAATATAAAGGCAGCCTTTAATAGTCTCTGAAGTAAACACCAGACTGGCTGATCCCAGCAGTAACATCTGATGGCGTGGCAGAGGGCACCTGTGAAATTTTGTAACCTAATGTTTATCTGTCAGAGCAAAGAGATAGACTGGTCCCCTCCACAATGTTAATATATGAAATTCAGAAGACAGATAATGTATTATAGATGGTGACCTTCCTAATACAGGTTCCTCCATTTGTGTTGTTCCTCCATATGTTCACATCCTCATAAAGACTGGAGGAAGAACTCAGCGAGGCAGACCTGAGACTTTTTCTTTGTATTGTCTTAAACTGACTAGGTTTTCACCTAAAAACGAGAAACTCACTGCCACTGCACCAGATGCAACCACAAACTTGTTATTATCATTTATTTGATCCGTGTAAATCATTGGCATTTACGAGTTTGGCACACAAGGGTCCTGCGAAAGGCAGCACTTCTCTGCCATTCTGCGACTCAACGCAGCTGCTAGTCTCAGCGCCATCTCCTGCCTTGCTAGACCGAATCTTGGCTGAGCCACTTTCCTTGTCAGTAACTCTTCTGAACACATCTCACAACTCCTTCAGCAGTGAAGGAAACAGGTATCTTCACTGCATACCACATCTCACTGACAACTTTCCTTCTTTCCTTGGTATATTTGTGTGCTCTGTTTTTCCTTACATAAGCTGCTATACATGTTGTTCTTCATCTTTCTTTGTCTCTGTCTCTTTCTTTTTCATAGCCTAGCCTACAGTATACCATGCCTGTCGAGAGCTGGCACTGCATCTATAGAGAACAATCAAATTGCTGTCCAAAGAATCGATTAAATTTACATCATTTACTTGTCCTGGTGCTCCCATTCTAACCTTAATCAAATGGAAAGGGTTTGTATAATTTCTGTTCACATCTTAATGCTGGTGTTTGTTCTCATTACATTTTTTATCAGGCAGATGGAATTCTGAGCCCTCTTTGTTCTCATTAAAATTTATTAGATGAATGGATTAATTGCGCGCTAGTGTGTCTGGTCTCTAATGATCTTTGCAGGGAGAATCAGCCAACGTCTCTCTGAACAAGGAGGGATGAGCTGTTGTTGGGTATTATAGTTGGGGTTTTATAACTTCATTTCTCAAGAATGTCATGGTTTTCAAAATAATGATCATTTTCCCTCTGGCAGTGTCTCCTTGAGGGACGCGTCCCATCTGGCTGTCACAGTCACCATGTATTTCTCCACATGATGGAACATGACATAACTGAGCAACTGGTGGCAGCATGTTGTACAGAAAAAATGGGGAGAGAAATACCTCCTCTGGGTGCACTTAGGCAAAGCTTTTCCCGGCCCTTAAATCTGAAATGTATGTTCCCTAGAAATGAACTAGCGTCTAACATAAAAACACCTGTCGTGAGTAAGACTTTGTGACACAGCTTTGGTGTAATTTAGGATTTATTAATACTTTTGAGATAAATCACAAGATTAGGTTGTACAATTATCAACAGCACCTAATCATCAGTCAATCTGAGCGACTCAATTAAATTTGTTTTAATAAAACAAAATAACGCCTTAGTTAAAGATTTGAGAATGGGAAGGATCACATGAAACTTACATCAGGGCTGAGCACACAGACGGGGGTTAAATCAAATCACACGTACAGACAAACAATTCTGAACACAATTACACGCACAGAGGTAGACAAATAGCTCTTAACCAGATGCACGCACACACAGAGCTCAACCTATGATTAAAATGTCCCTTTTCACGAGTTCTGTTAATGACTCACTTTTATGTGCCAGCATTCATCACCAGGCAGGCAGTGAACCTGGCAACATCAGGCCTTTACGTCCTTGAGAAACTGTGGTTGGACAAACTTTGAACTTACGACATCTACCCTGAGAGGCAGCCAGGCCCAGGGGGGGTATGTGGTCACACAGCCCGCTGCTGCGGTCCTGGAGAGCTCCAAGGGTCTCCCTTTTGGATCACTATTTATATATATAGGATCTCAAGATGGTTCATTTTGGTCAGTATTCTCCATTGTGGCTACAATCTGTGCTGAGTCACTCTGGTAATACATTCAGGCAGCAGGTGACCCAGGTGTGTCCAGAGCATGTCTGACACCCAAGTCACTGCATTTGTATCCAAGACAGCAGCACAATGGGTCATATCCTGAGATCTCAGAGTGGCCCTGGGGGCTGCACCACCACAGCTCTGAGGTGCACTAGAAGGTGCTGCAATTTTGTTTACCCCAATATTCATTTTGGACTGAGGAAATAAATAAAACCTTATTATTTTTTCTTCTACTTCCCCCCTCCCTTCCTAATTGTTAGAGAATATAAAAAGTGAAATCATTGCACTGCAGATATGAGAAAACCAGCAAGAACCTCAGCCTCTTATTTTGTAAACACACACAAAACCCAGGCATTCACACATTTTTTCTTAACTACAGTTTAAGGCATAACTATTGTAATAGGTTTCAGGAAACACCTGCATTGATATTTCTGTCCACCAGAGAGGCGCCAATGGATGGAAATCATCTTATCCTACATCTGAGTAAGTCACTCAAGATTTCTTTGATAGAGGAGATTCATCACTCCCTAAAGCAGGTATTTAAAACAGGTCTTGTGATTCATGCTCTAGAAGTGCCTATGTTTCTTCTTGACTAGAAAGGCACAGCTGACAGGTATAGGTGAAATGAGACTATATATATAGTCAGGTGAGATGGATCTTACCACAGGGTATTACTATGACCTGAACTAATTCCAGAAAAGAGGAGAGAAAATTTATTTTCACACACATTACCCATTGTTGTGATTTAGACCTGGCTGGAAACTGAGCACCATGCAGCTGCTCAATCTTCCCCTCCCCTGGTGGGATGGGGGAGCGAATCAGAAAATTGAGAAAATTCAGGGTTGATACAAAGACAGCTTAATTACTAAAGGAAAAGCCACATGTGCAAGCAAAGCAAGACAAGGAATTCATTCACCATTTCCCATCAGCAGATAGGTGGTTCAGCCTTCTCCAGGAAAGTAGGGGTCCATCATGACCAATGGTTACTCAAGAAGACAATCACCAACATGCCAAAGGTAGCTACAGTCTTCCTCTTCTTCAAACCCCTTATAAGCTGAGCTTAACATCATATAGTATGGAATATCCCTTTGGTCAGTTGGGGTCAGCTGTCCTGGCTGTGTCCCCTCCCAAATCCTTGTCAGCACTGCAAAGGAAAACCAAAACAATGAGGACTAAGAAAGCTAAAATTCTTTCTGTCCCACAACAAATCATGTCTGGACCATGTTCTCTTACAATACCCTGGTCTCAGTGAGTTCCTTCATGATCCCTGGTTCTGGCCAGGCCAGAGTCAACCTCCTCAAGCAGCCAGCACTAGTGAGCTGACTTAGCCCAGGCTTTTTTTCACACCACCTGACATCACTGCCCTGTAAAAGGGTCTGGTCCGGGAGGGGGTGCACTGGTGCATCTTGGGGGCAATCTGAGTGTGGTTGGCTGTTGGGGTGCTGTGCATTACCATAGCATGTTGGGTCAGTAAAGTACTCTGTGTTATCAGCATGTGCGTGTGTTTGGTCCCAGGCTTTTGTTTTTGCAGTGTTGTTGCTAAAGCGTCCTTACCCCAACCTGCAGGGCTCTGTCTATTTCTTCTCCTAGGGGAGGGTTGAGCAAGGATCTTGTGGTGCTCAGATGCTGCCTGGGGCTGGACCACAACACTATGAAACACAGATGATGTAAAATAAGAATTAAACAGAGAAGTGCTATCCCAGTATGGTCCTAATCCCAGCCATTTGGCAGACAAACTGCATACACTGGGAAGGAGGTCAATAAAGCTGGGGGGGAAAAAGAGAGGAGAGAATAACAGAAGACTTTGTCCCAAGTAAACTTTAACATTACAGGCCTAAAAGAAAAGTTATAGGCAAGTAGATGTGCAGTAATGCAGACACCAAGCAAACAAACAAACAAAAAATCCACAAAAAAGCAGTACAGTAAGAAAGTACAGCTGCTGAAATACTTGTGTAAAACATTACAATGCCCTCAAGAGGTATCTGCATATTATTGAAGTTAAAACAGTAACCTGAGAACTTCCACTCACATATCTGCTGGAAAAGGGACTGAAAAGCTGAATAATTCAACTCTGATTAGGCTGCTCCTACATTAGCAAAGAATTTGATAATGTTTTGTGCACCCAAATTGCTTACAGCATCAGTCTTTGTTTTCATCTAAGCTGCTTTTCATTACCCGAGGTAATGAAAACCCAATTGAAAATTATAATGGAGCATACCAGGAAGGGGGTAAAGGAAGCATAAAATTTTGCTTATTATAGATTAGTAGCTAATATCCAAGCAGCCCAAGAGAGAGATGGAGAAAGATGTCATGCTTATCTTCTCTTTTCCTTCTGTGTCTCAAAACCCATCTGTCACTTGTGATCAAGTTATAAAACCACTCTTCTTAATGATTTAACTGCTAGAAAAAAATTCACTCCCACACACATCATCAGTGGTAAAAAGCCTGAATAATTTGTGTCATTGTGTTTTGGCACAGAAAGAAGAAAGCGTATCCTATCTTTATTATTAATATTGGTTTCTGTGATATTCTGCTGATATTGCTTTATAAAATTAGATTTTCACTCTTGCTGAAAATATCCTGTAGTAGTTAACCAATTATAAATATTTGATATCTCTCACTGACATTCTGAAACAGCCAAACCTCACTAATTAACACTAATGATCAGGGTGATCAAATTAGTGATTAACGGAACAAATACATGAACAAAGAAAGGTAATGTATCAACCTAAGTTGTTTGTTAATGAATTTGTTGAGAACAGTTTCATTTTTTACACAATGATGTCTGATTAGAGTCAACAAGAATCCTTTTTATTATTATTTTGGCAAAATACTTTCACAGTGGCAAATACCAATCTGTTAGAACTGAGACATCCTGTAGTAACGTCTGAACACAAGAAAATCATGTACAAAGAAAAAAATTAAACCTGCTCTTTGGCATCCTACCAAAGGTTACGCTGCCCTGTTTGAACTAGTCTCAGGCAGAGACACTGAGTCTATCTCCAGATGAACGGGCATCCCCATGCAGCAGAGTTCAGTGTTATCCAGGTATTAGCTTGGGTCCCAGGTGTAGTAGAAGGCTGTAGGACAAGGCCTCTCCTATGAGGAGAGGCTGAGGGAGCTGGGCTTGCTTAGCCTAAAGAAGAGAAGGCTGGGGGGGGACCTCATTGCAGCTTTCCAGTATGTGAAGGGAACATATAAACAGGAGGGGAATCAACTTTTTAAAAGGGTAGATAATGGCAGGAAAAGGGGGAATGGATTAAAGCTAAAGGAGGGAAGGTTTAGATTAGATATTAGGGGGAAATTTTTTACAGAGAGAGTGGTAAGGTGCTGGTACAGGCTACTCAGAGAGGTGGTGGATGCCCCATCCCTGGAGGTGTTCAAGGCCAGGTTGGATGAGGCCCTGGGCAACCTTGTGTAGATCCAGACCTGGAGGTTGTTGGCCCTGCCTGTGGCAGGGGGGTTGGAACTCTATGATCCTTGGGGTCCCTTCCAACCCAGACTATTCTACACTTCTACGTAGTACCCACCACATGTTTGCACAGACCTCTGGTCATGCAAGTTAGCCCAGGCCATGCTGAGTACCATACCCACAGTGGGTCAGGTTTCCAACATGGATGGTTCAGAATGGCCTGTGCCATACAGTTGCATGCCCAGAGACACCCGGCAGCATGGCAGTTCTCATTCAAGACTCCAGCAGAGATTTGGGAAGGCCTGGTAGCACTTTCTGCATCCATTTTTTTTAAGTATATATGTATAGTGATGGCAGGATTCCCTCATCTCCATGCTGGCCCCATGTACTGTCCCTAGGACTGATATGGATTGCTCCACTAACTCTAAAATTAGATAGACTTGACAAATTTCAGGGATTGCAGTGCATGGTATGTTACAACAGTAATGGTATGCCTAAGATGTAAAACTCAGACTAAAACTTACCCTTGTAGAAAACCTGAACTCTCTTAACATGCCTGTGTTGTAAACTTGCTCCTTAGGAGTGCCCCTAAATTTACCAGCTGGATGGTGAAGGATCAGACCACAGCTCTTATTGGCCATTAGGCATCTGTGTTATCTTTCAGACAGCATAATTATTGGAAATACATCTTCCAGAGCGATTTCAATATGTGTGGTGGTTTGACCCTAGTGGGAGGCCAGACACCAACCAAAGCCACTCTATCACTCCCCTTTTCAGCTGGAC
Organism: Gallinula chloropus; assembly: GCF_964237585.1. Lineage (NCBI taxonomy): Eukaryota > Metazoa > Chordata > Aves > Gruiformes > Rallidae > Gallinula > Gallinula chloropus. The sequence continues at coordinate 41,441,287 of NC_140085.1, read as the reverse complement.
AGAGGAGAAAATATATAGAGAGAGGCTTAGGAGTTGAGATAAGGACAGGGAGAGCTCATTCCATAATCAGTGTCACAGGCAAAACAGACTCAACGTGGAATAAATAAAAGAAAACTAGAAAACTCTCTAAGGTATTACATGACACTGCACACCCAATGACACCTGAGTCGGATAATGGGAAGTGTGACCAGATCTTAAAGCACCTTCCCCCACCGCTCCCTTCTTAGCAGACTTTAGTCATGATTTCGCTCCCTTCCACACATCCACCCTCCCACACCCACCCCAGGGGTTGTGGGGGGTGGGGAGGAGGGCATTCCTCACACTCTTCCCCTGCTCCAGCGTGGGAGTCCAACCACAGTAGGCAGTCATCCCTTAACTTCTCCAAAGTGAGTCCTTTCCTATGGGGCTTCACCACTTCACCAACTGCTTCAATACAGGTCACAGCATCTTCCATATGTCTCCATCTGCTCCAGCATTTGGCCTCTCGAAGGGCTGTAGGTGGGGTCTCCATTTCCCATCATCTTCCACAGGCTGCAGGGCGACACCTGCTCTACCACGGTCTTCTCTGTGGGCTGCAGGGGCATCTCTCTCCGGCACCTGGGGCCCCTCATCTCTGACACCTGGAGCACCTCATCTCCCTCTTCCCTGGACTTGGTACCTGCACAGTTCCTTATATCTTCTCACTCCCTCTTCTGGTGACAAAAAGTGTCTGCTTGAGGGTATTTTTCCTCTCAAATGTGATCCCCAAAGGTGCTGTGACCATGGCTGATGGGCTTGGCCTTGGTCAGCAGCAGGTCTGGCCTTGAACCAGCTGGTGTTTACTCTGTTGGGCCTAGAGGAAGCTTCTAGCTGCTTCTTGCAGAAGCCACCCTTGCAGCCCCCCTCCTCACTTTTATGTAAAAAAGCAAGTTAGTAGAGCTCAAGTTAGTAAAATACTGTTTTAATTCTTCTTGCCAAGATATGACTGCTAGTCTGGCATGATAACAAAAAGCAAAAGCAGAGACTACACATATAAAATAGTAAGACAAAAGCTTATTATTAAATTCAAATGTTAAGCTTCTACAATCACTGTGAAACTCACTGTAGAGGAAGTGGAACACTGAATTTACCTGTTCTAGTAGCTTTATCACAAACCCATGCTAATTTACAGCTCAAAAAAAAAATTTGCCTTGGAAATTGTACCCATGGAAGCTGAGCAGGACAATAACTGGAGGATGACTACACACATGGACAGGAACTGGCCACGGCTTCTCTCTCCCATGCCCTATCACCAAGGCATGAACAGATTCACCCCAGGAAACAAACAGCTGTATCTGTAAACTGAAGAACTGTGGGGAGCCAGGGCAGACATAGCTGTGATGCTCTAGGCAGGAATACGGCCCTGGACCACTTGGCTTGTACCTTCTGCCAGCAATTTTTCTGCTGAGTGACAGTAGCACATTAGAAAAAGTTGTGGCACTTTGCTTGGGTTCCAAGCCCAGCCAGTGGGGCTCCCTAGCCTGAGAAAAGAGCTCCTATGCATGGCAGGGCTTCACAGAACCCCAGCAGAGATGAATTAATGCACCTCAGTCTCACCCCTCTCTCTTCTTTATTGAACAAAGCATATGCATGGGCTGTAAATAAACAAATTCACCAGGGAAATTACTTTCTGTGCCACTAACTTTTCCACAGTGTCTCCTTCCAGGGGCCCGAAAAGACTAGTAGTGAGAAAAGAGGCAAAAATAATTAACCTCTCTGCCCTTCCAATTGATCAGATGTGACCATCCTCCCTTTTTTACTGGCTAGGAGGAATAGGTTTGTGACACAGCTTTTCTATGGTTTACCACTGGTCACTGCATGGGAAATTATGAGATCTACTGATGCAGAAAGAGCTTATAATTAACTATCTGAGATGTTCAAAAAGCAGAGCTGAAGGGTCAGAGATGAGATCTTGGCCCTTATCACATGTCTGGGAAAATGACCAGCTCAGTTAACAGAGCCCAGCCTCCCACTGGCAGCAGTCTATTCTAGAAATATTTAACCATTAAAGTACTTTGCCTCTGGAAATACTGCTGCAGTGCTTCAATGAAACAGTTTGAATGGCTGCAGGTTTGCCCTTCTAGTCACACAGCCGCAGAGGTTTACAGATCACACAGATGATGGGTGACGCAGTCCCCAAAACAGTTATCTGCATCTAGGCACCTTTAAACAATTACTAAAGCAGGTGCTCTGCTGGTTTTGGCTAGGATAGAGTTAATTTTCTTCATAGTAGCTAATACAGGGCTGTGTTTCCTATTTGTGTTGAACACAGTGTTGATAATATAGAGGTGTTTTCATCACTGCTGAGCAGTGCTTACGCAGAGCCAAGGACTTCTCTGCTTCTCTCATGGTGCCACTAGCAAGTTGGGAGGGGACACAGCCAGGACAGGTGACCCCAGCTGACTAAAGGGGTATTCCATACTATATGATATCATGCTCAGCATACAAAGCTGAGGAAGAAAGAAGGGGGTCACATTCAGAGTGATGATGCTACAAATAATCCTCTAAAGATAACATGATTCTCTCTGTATGCAAAAAAAGACATGGCTATCTTTGTTCTGAACAAAACCTTCTGTAGATTTTGACCATTCAATTATGGAAATGTTTGGGAAGTGTTTTTTAATAATTGCTTTGTACAAAAGTCGATGCTCTTTCACTGATAGTTCTGTGCTATGCCCTAGGCTTAGCTGCTGTATCTCTTATTTTTCCTCATAATTATAAAACCAACAAGAATAATAGCTCCACTCTTCCCATGCTGATGTAGGAATTCTGTAACTCTTCCACCCTCAGGTTTGAGCCAGAGAACAGGCAGCAAAGATCAGCAGACACATAAACTGCTGCGATACCAGTGGGATTTGCTCAATGATGGCACACACCTTACAGGCCGTGATGGGGGGTTTTTGGAGGGTGTTGCTGAAGTGAAGGGGGAAGCAGAGCCTCACTAGGGTTCAAGGGTGATACTGCTCTCTGGAAGCAGAAGGAGGGACCACAGCTTAATCATCACAAGGTGACCAAGGAGAATGCCTTCCTGGGGGTGTATCAGAGGTACCATCTGCAGGTATGTGGGAGGCTGCCTTGGAGAAAGAGATGAGGGGAGTGCTGATTTGGAGGATTGCATATTTAGGTTGTGTTATGCATGTCAAACACGGCAGGGACAAAGGGACCCGTATCGCAAACTATCCCACTGAAAACAGGACATGTTCCCTGGATTCCAGGGACTATGGGGGCCAGAGTAACCCCACTGTTTTACCCCTGTGGGCTCTGTGGATAACTACTGTTTTTACTTTGCTACTGTCTGCCTTGGACATTTTAGTTCCTGTTTGTCTCCTACTCATAGAGTTTCAAAGCCTACATTCAGCCTGCACCTGACTGCTCTGTGTCTGAGGTGCCTGGGGTTTTACTTCACAAGTGGACAACCTTGAAGAAGCCAGGCCGTTGCTCTCCTAAAATCCAGAACATTGATTCCCTAGGTGGAAACACAAATTTACTGTTCCTCAGTACAATTAAGACTGATACAAATGACAAACATTTTACAGACTGTATTTATTGGTCTCACTTAAACATTTTAATCTTGACTAACTTTGTATTTAGTTTCCTTTCTTCCAGACTTTATTTGTTTTTATCTGCTGTCTTTAGATCAGTGCACCTGGTAAGTCACTTCTTGTGGTGGTTTGGCCCTGGCTAGAGGCCAAATGCTCACCAAGCCGCTCACTCACTCCCCCTTTCAGCCAAAAAGGGGAGAAAATATATATTGGGAGGCTTAGGACTTGAGATAAGGACAGAGGGATCACTCTCCAATTAGTGCAATGGGCAAACAGACTCAACAGAGAATAAAGGGAAGAAAAGTGATTTATTACTACTACAACTAATACACCCAGTGAGTGACCCGGAGTCGAGATAATGAGAAGCGGCCAGGTCTTAAAGCACCTTCCCCCCACCCCTCCCCTTCTTAGCAAACTTAAACTTCATCACGATTTTACTCCCTTCTTCTCCCACCAACATGGTGCAGGGAGGGGCAGGGAATGGGGAGTGGGGTTCTGGCGGTTCCTCACAAGCTGCTTTCCTTCCCCAGCTCTTAACACTTCTACTTCCCCTCCACCCCTCACCTCTTCGCACACTTGACTTTAATCATAAATTCGCTCCCTTCTTCCCTCCCATCGCAGCACAGGGAGGGGCAGGGAATTGGGAATGGGGGTTTTCAGTCCATTCTGCCCGAGTTGTCTTCTGTCTCAGCTGGGGAGAGGAGGTGGGGCGCATTACACACACACACTTCCCCTGCAGCACTGTGGGGTCCCACCCACACGAGAGTCCATGAACTTCTAGAGCTTGTGTCCTATCAGGGTGTCGCCTCCTCACCACAGGCCTCTCAGCAGGACTCCCTTCCATAGGGTGCTGACGTTCAGGCCTAGACCCCCCGGCCTGGTTCCTCGCAAAGTCACAAGTCCCCTGGCAAACCTACTGAGGTGGGGTCAATCTCTTCACATGCCTCAGATGTCTCTGCTCCCTGTCCTCATCCATGGGCTGCAAGGGGACAACCCACTCTGCCATGGTCTTCACCACGAGCTGCAGGGGAAACTCTCTTTCCGCATTTTTCCCCCGCTCTCCTTCCGGCCTAGCCTTGGTGTCTGCACAGCTTGTTATATCTCCTCACTCCTCTCTCTGGTGGCAAAGTGCGTCTGCCTGAAGTTTTTTTTCTCCTCTATGTGATTCACAGAGGTGCTATGACCAGCTCCGATTGGCTCGGCCCTGGTCAGCAGCAACTTTGGCCTTGAATTGACTGATGTTTACAGTCTGAGGCTTGCAGAAAGCTGTAACTGCAGCTTTCAAAAGCCTTCTCAGCAGCACAGCTACACAAAACTGCAACACTTGTGTTGCTACCCAACTGTGATGGAAAGACACTTGGCTGCAGGTCTAAAAAAGAAAATAAAAAAATAATGATTTATTTAAAACCCACGTGCAGATTCTATATGTCCCTACTGCAGGTGTTATGGATATAATGGAGAAATGCACCGTTGCATTTCAGAAGTACAACTACACTCATCACAGCCACAAGAGAGTCACAAAATGCACTACTGCCAACGGAGCAGTCACGAAATGTGGTATTACACCCGCAACAGGCCTGTCACTCACCATCACCGCCTGCGAGCACGTCACAAGAGTCAGTATTACAACCAGAGCAGCTCCATGGCACACACTGTCACAGCTCACAAGTGCACTAAATACTACACGTGTGTTACTCAATCGCCCGAGACTACAAACTTAAAGCATATCAAATATTCACTTACCTCCCCTCTCCAGGTAAGGATTCTTGATAAGTTACCTTAGCCAGGGTCCTGGCCAAGGGGGAAGGATCTCCTCTCAGAGTTGGAGAAAATATTCTGGATTTGATCTTTGGTAAATTAGATTTATTACAACACTTAATTTGGGGGGTTGGTTGGGGTGTTTTATTTGTTTGTTTTCTGTATAAATGAAAAAGGATGGGAGGTTTTTCCAAGTACTCTACAACCACAATTCCTCTGAAAACAAACAAGGTTTGTATTCCAAATCTAGTTACACATCTTAAATAGCCTATCAATTGTGTTATATATACATACCTACTCAACTATATATGTGCATGTGTATTATGGATATAATGAGAGCCACAAATAGTGCAAGGTGTGTACAAATAGAGCACCATAATTTGAAATACATAACAATAGGCAGGGAAAGCTCCAGTCTTTGTAATGAAGAAGAAAATTATTGATTTGTAATTACTCACTTAAAAATGCTAGTAGAAACTAACCAAGCAAAAAAGTATATACCTGGCATAAAAATGGTACCCAGAGATGGAATAATGAAATGCAACCAGTTATTTCACATTATTTATAAAATATTTTTCTTAGACAATCTGTATTTTCATTATCAAAAGTAATCTTTTTGTAAGCTCATGTAAAAATCATACTCCATGTTTCTGTCTTTCACTAACATACCATTTTTTAGAGTTATCTGCAAATACAGAAAACAATGTTTTTTAAAAGCCTGATGCTGAAAAACAGATTTATCCTACAGTTTCCAGCTTGTATACTACATGGGTAATTCTTTTCTCATTTTCCTTTTAATTACACTGATAACATGTAATGGCCAATTCCAATCCTGCAATTTGGGGAAACGAACTATCTTTCATTAGACACCTTAGTATTCAACGCTTATTTACCTCTCACTCGAGTTACTGTAAAGATAGTTGCCCTTCCGATAATTACTGCTAACCCAATAAAATTATAAATGCCTATTTTTCCTCTAGTCATGGGTTAGAGTTGCATAGGGGAAAAGTCCTAGATTATTATAATTGTACAATAGCAGTGGAACACTCAATGCCTTTTGCAGCAAGCTCTGTATGAACATAACAAGCCGGTTTGCTATTTAAATATAGGATGAAAAAATGGGTAAATCTGGTAACAAAGAGCTGACCACATTCAGCAAACTATTTAATACCAAAAAAACAAATACCAATACAACAGAGGAACTGTCTAGCTCTGAGAATACCAAATACAGCCAGCCAAGCACCAGCCACAGAAGGGTTGTTTTATCATTTATAGCTATTCCTTTTATATTTGTTATAAACAAGCTTCACTTCAAGAGAAGAATTTGACACTTCCTTATATCACTCATACAGGTAAGTGACAGTTTCTTAGCTTCTCCCAGATACATGAAGAACCATTATCACAGTCACTGGCAATGAATGAAGGCTGGGGCTTAAACTAATACTAGGTTTAATGGTTCAATGAGCCTTTTACTTTCAGTTTATGAGCTTATAATTTTAAACTAAGCAGCCTGAAAATTATTTACAAGGGGATTATTTCAGGAGTGTTGTAAACCAATTTCCTTGGACAGCAGAAGCAACTGAAATTAAATTGCAATAACCCCCAGAAATCAAAACATTATATGCACAGAGACTTTGACACAGCACAAAACGTACAGTGGAGGTGAAAAAGCATAATTTCTTAATCACATCACACTACTTAAAGGTAAGGAAAGGGTTCTGCTCCCAGTTTAGCACACTATAGAACTACGTCCTGCAATAAATAACATAGGGCAGATAATCTAGAGCAGGCAATTTGGCTTACTTACTGGGACCATTACATAAATATGTAACGTTTATGTTTTTCAGGGTCATTATATATCAGCACATCAACTCTCTGATTTATTATGAGAAATTGGTATCACAATAATAAAACACACATTCCAGATATCTTTGCTATTGTTATTTCTTTCTTTCTTTCTTTGCTAGCCTTCTTAAGACTCAGCTTCACTTCCTCTCTTGCAGCAATAGATTTTTAGAAATAAAATGCTTCTTCCAAGGAGTAGGGAAAATGCAGAGATTCTTTATATTGTGCAGCATTTGGTCTATGACTACTCACCCCCTCCTGGATTCATCTGGAATGGTGAAGGATTTTTCCACTTTCAGCTGCTGTTTACAGGCCCTCTCTCAGTATTACTACCCCACAGCTGTGTGTAAGCAAAGAATAATTTGCAACCAGCAGCCAATAACCCCATATAAAGTGTTTTGGTAACAGAGGGGGCTGCAAGGGTGGCTTCGGCAAGAAGCTTCTAGAAACTTCCCCCATGTCCAACAGAGCCCATACTAGCTGGATCAAGTACAGATGCACCACTGGCCAAGGCTGAGCCCAGCAATGATGGTGATAGCACCTCTGTGATAACATATTTAAGAAGGAAAAAAATCTGAGTGACATAATTGCGCTGGCAGAGAGAGGAGAAAGAAGATGTGAGAAACTTTGCAGACACTAAGTTCAGTAAAGGAGGTAGAGTAGGTGCTCCAGGTGCTGGAGCAGAGATTACCCTGCAGACCATGGGGAAGACCATGGGGAAGCAGGCTGTAGGCTGTCCCCCTACAGCCCATGGAAGTAGGTGGGGAATAGAGATTCCACCTGCAGCCTGTTGAGGATCCCATGCAGGAGCAGGTGGAGACACCTGAAGGAGGCTGTGACCTTGTGGAAGCCCACACTGAAGCAAGCTCTTGGCAGGACCTGAAGCCCATGGAGAGAGGGGCCCACACCAGAGCAGGTTTGCTGGGGAGACTTGTGACTCTGGGTAACCCACACTGTAGCAATTTGTTCCTGAAGGTCTGCAGCCCATGGAAAGGACCCACAGTGGAGTATTCCATAAAGAATGGAGTCTCCATGGGAAAGATTCACACTGGAAAGGTTGGTGGAGGACTGTCTGTTGTGGGAGGGACCCCACACTGGAGAAGAGTGGGAGGAGTCCTCCTCCTGAGGAGGAAGGAGCAGCAGAGACAACGCTGATGATCTGACTGCAACAGCCATTTCCCATCCCCCTATGCCGCCTGTGGGGAGGAGAGAGAATTGGGGAGTAAAGTTGAGCCCAGGAAGAAGGGGAGTGGTGGGGAATGATTTGGTTTTATTTTTCATTGTCCTATTCTGTTTTGATGGGGTAATAACTTAGATTAAGTTGCTGTTGCTGAGTCTGTTTTGCCCATGACATTAACTGCTGAATGACCTCTCTCTGGCCTTATCTTGACCTGTGAACCTTTCATTATATTTTCTCTCCTGGTCCAGCTGAGGAGGGAGAGCTTTGGTGCTTTGGCATCTAGCCAGGTTCAACCCACCACATAAAGCTATTACTTAGAGCCTGTGGATAGCAACCCACCACATAAAGCTATTACTTAGAGGCTGTGGATAGTTTTACTGAGTACTTCCTCAACTGCTTCAGGCATAATACAGTTGATCACTTTAAAAGGGGAAGTCCATCAGAAAATACTTACATGTGCCACAGAGGTGAAAGGCAACTGCTTGCCTTCTGAGAAGACAATAGCAAGCAGCTGGAGAAGAGATCACCCTACAGCACCACAGATGCTTGCTAAGCAAACATCTATCAATTAGACATCTGGAAACAGTGTAGTAATTGGGCAGCAGCCATCTGTGAAGTTTCCATAGAGGAAAGCAAATAAGCAGTTTTCACACATGGGAGAGGTGAGCCACTAGAGAGCTCACTGGGGAAACAGCTCTGTAGACAGACATCAAATGAGGTGGGATTAGGGTCTGTCCTCATGGCATCCTGCTGAACATGGTGAAGACACTGCTAAACAAGCTCAGTTTCTTATGGGAACAAATCTAGCTATGGCAGCATAATCTAATCATGCTAAGAAAGCCACTCTACCATGGAATGCAGACCTTCCTTAATTCCCAGTCACCAGTGGGAATGCTACTTTGAGCTGCAATTTCAATATTGCCTTTAAATGGACTGTACTCTGCACAGTTTTTCTATATCTTGAGAAATAATGCCTGGCTTGGAGCAGAGGAAAATGCATTTTCAAAAAAGCTTGCTTCCTAAAGGTAAGCATTCCACAATGCGTTTGGATGTTACATCCTCCTGGAGAGTATTCTACCATCTCTGTGTTGTTCTGCAAGATAGCTTCTGATGATTGCCCTGATGAAGCTGTTTAGATAAAGGACCACTCCAAAGTTACTTTTCAGGTCATCAGGACATGCCAAAACCACACCACAATAGCTAAACTTCATGTCGTATCTCCTGCCGCATGCAACGTCTGTCCCAAAGAACTTGGAACATACCTGGTATGGCCTTTTTAGAGTTACCACCCATACCAAAGCCTGCTAATGGTTACTTTAGGACTCAGGAGTGCAGCAGTAATATGAATGGATGCTATTCCTATCGTACTTACAAACTGGTGGGATCATATCATCTTTCAAAAGTAGGGAGACCAACAACAGACCTCTCATTTCTGGATATGAAAAGACACTTTTCATTGCCTCGCATCAGGAGCTAGAACAAGCCATCAACAAAGACAAACTCATTTCCAAGTCATAGCCTACTTCAAAAGTGAGGGGAAGCTCGGGAAGGCAGCCACATGCAATCCTTTCAAATCTTCAGAACTGTAGTTCAGTGAGGAAAATACATCTGAAGCAATCTGGCATCAGTGTCCTGGAGCTGCATCCTCAACACAAACTGCTGCACTTCAGAGACAGAGTATACCTAATTGTGCAAGGAGTCACAGATCTAACAAACATTCCCATCACAATAGGACTTTTCATTTGAGAGGCCCCACAGTGTTACCCTTCAGACCTTCAAATCAGCATCAAAGCATCCATGTGACAACATTATGAGCATTCACCTAAATAACTCAAAACTCCACTAAACTTTAGAAAAGCACTGCTTTTGAGCATTCCTGTGGTTATATTTGGGAGTGAATACTTTCCCCGGTCTAGCCAGTCTAGGAAAAACTCATCTCCCAGCCCTCCATCAGAGCTGTACAGTCCATAGCCTTTACAGATAGCTGCATCTTCCTGACTCTGGGAAACAAACTTCACAACAAACTTCAGGGAGAGTTATAAAGCAGGTATGTTTATTGCAGTGCTGGGTGCAAGGGGGCTCGTGCCTCCTAACTTGCACACCGTTTCAACAAGCAGTCGGATATTTATTACACAAAGTCACAAATATTCATAAGAGCTACAGAAAGGTTGGTTATTCAAAAAGTACCTCAGACTGGTTTGTCCTTGAATGATTGCCTCACACCTCAGCTTATCTTGGGTGTGTATCTCCTCGTGTTTGGTATATGTCCCCTCCTTGTGTTCGGTATGTCATCTTACACATTGTGGATACAGCTCAAGGCCATCTCCTTATTTTGGCTATTCAGGGTCTATCATTTGCTGATCTACACTAGAGTACATTAACATGTTAAGTTAAAATGTTTTAACTCTCTGAATCATTCCTATTTGAGTAGGAGGAGTCCTACAGCACAGACAGTTTTGTACCATGCCTAGGAAGTGGAATTATCAGAGGCAAACAGTACACCAATACACTGCTGCCACAAGATGGCAAAAAACGCATGTGGAAAGCAGCAACACGTTTCCGAAAGGACAACTACTAGTCTCTTCATTCAGGTGACCTCATTCCTTCCTCAGGTGGCACAGACTGGAAGGCAACGAGGCAGCACAAAAGCCCTGTCCAAGCATGTATTTATTATGCTTGGAAAAGCTGCATCAGGTCCCAACACTGCCTGACTATCCACTTCCCTTCTCCTGCCTTGGAGGGTTCAGGCCACAGCCTCTGCTCAGGCCGAGCTCATCTTTCCCCCTTGTGCACCTTCTCCCCCTTGTCCTTGTTCTTGCCCCAGCCCGGCAGCACTGCAACACACAGGGACGTGGGAACCTTCTTCTTCATGCGGATACAGCAGCAGTTGCCCTCCAGCAGCGTTCATGGACAACCCTGTGCTGCTGCCACCACCACCACTACCCAGCAGCTCCAGGAGGACATGAGCAGGCTGTGTCACTGGTGGCTGAAAGGAATTGGCATCCGCCGGCGAGACACACAGGAGCGGTGAGGGACTGTGGGCCACTGATGGGATAATATGGCTGCTTGCTGGTGGTGAGCCAAGCTCTGCTAGTCCTTGGCAGCCCTGTCACATGACCAACACCCTGGCAGCTTTCTAGGTGTCATGTGGAAGCATACGCCATAAGGACATTTTGTGGGTTCCCAGTCAAGTTGGTGGCTTGAAAAGTGAGATTTGCCCTGTTCCCTGGGAGAGGGAATTCTAGAGCTTTTCATTGCCAGGAGCTGCCAGGTCAGGAGCACCTGCTGACAACCTGCTGCTTCACCATGGTCTCTCCAGCTCCTAGGGACTCCGCTCCTCTGACCCTGCCTTGACCACCCCGCATCTCTGTTGTGGGATGAAGAGGATCTTCGGCTTCAGGAAGAAGAAGGAGCAGTCGCTGTCGGCGACGCCTCCTTACCCCTCCGTTGCTGGTGACTATGACCTCTGACTGAAGGACCTGGGCAAGCTGCACCGTGCAGCAGCCAGCGGCAACCTACCTCAGGTGTGGCAGGGCCTCAAGAAACATGACATCCACAGATGGGACAAGGCAGGGCAGTAAGGGGGGAAGCAGTGCCAGGCATGGGCTGAGGCAGAATCGGGGGTCCCAGAGGCGCCTGGAGCAGATAAATGCTGAGGTGCATCTCCTCCTTGTCCTCTTCATTGACCTTGGTGTCTGCACAGTTTCCTGCATATTCTCACTCCCTTCTCTGGTGGCAAAACGCATCTGCTTACAGTTTTGGGGTTTTTTTTGCAGTAATAATTGTCTTGAACGGTTTTTTGACCCTGGTTTTTAACTTGATTTACTCATCTGCCCTTTCAGGAGGGGGTTACCCCACTTATTCTGGCTGTCTCTGAACACCATGAAGAGATAGTAGTTACTCCTGAAAAAAGGAGTTGATGTGCACACTTGGGATCAGCATGAAAGGTGAGGGGTCTCTTTATTTGGTATTCATTAGGCTGGATTCATGAGAATGAGCTCTGAAAAAGAAAAGGGACTTGTTCTTAATGTGTAATAAAAACAGCTTTTTCTTTTGTTCATTTTAAGGTAATGAAGAAAATATTTTTGAGACCAAATAGGAATAAAAATAATTGTATTGTCTATCCGTATAAAATTATTTGCTTCATATCATATTTTGGATGTTTCAGAACCCCCTCCATCTCATTTCCGACCATGATTGCTGTTTTTTCCCCCGGTACTGCAGCAGTCATACGAACAGATGCTGTTCCTATCGTACTTGCAAACTGATGGGATCATGGCATCTTTCAAAAGTAGGGAGACCAACAACAGGCCTCTCATTTCCAGATATGAAAGGACAGTTTTCATGGCCTCGCATCAGGAGCTAGAACAAGCCATCAGCAAAGATAAACTGCAAGTTTCCAAGTCATAGCCTACTTCAAAAGTGAGGGGAAGCTCAGGAAGGCAGCCATATACAGTCGTTTCAGATCTCCAGGAGTGTTTTCCCTTTGGCAGCCTTTCACCTAGTCAGAGCACCAAAGCAGCCCCACTAATGAAACTGAGGCACGAATTTCATGAGAGACCCCTATCCATAACTATTTGATGAGATATCTTGGTCCTTCTGCACTAAATGCTTCCTCCGTTTTTGTATAATCTTCCTTTTAAAGAAAACTTGTCAAGTCACCCCACAGGCTCACCCGCGCAGGGGCCGGCAGGGCACGGCCGTTGCCAGGTAACACCAACAACCACGCGGGTTTCATAGCACCGATTCCCGAGCGCCCTGAGGCTTGGTAGGGTGTGCGGAACGCTCCGGTCACCCGCCGCTGCCGAGGGAGGAAAAGGGGCCGCCACTCGCCGCTGCGTGACACGCCCGATCAACAACTCCCACCGCCAGGCCCGGGACTGGCCGCGCAGAGGCGCGCGCCGCCCGCCCTGCCGCTTGGTGTTTAACCGCCGCGCTCACGCCTCGGCCCGCCCGCGGCGGCGGCGCCTGCGCTCCCCGCCAGCCGGGCGGAGCGAGCTGTTACCGGCCTGTTGTCGCTCCACCGCGCCTGCGCGGGACTCGCCGCCTGACGGGAGGCTGCGGCCCTGGGGGCGGCGGCGGCAGCCACCCGGGGCTGAGGTCGAGTTTTCGGGCCTCTAGCCCGTCAGTACTTCGCTCCGCAGTAGCTGTGCTGGGCCGGGGCGGCTGCTGGAACTCCGCTCCTCTGGACCTGCCTCGGCCTCGTGCAGGTGGCTGGTTGCCTCACGCAGTCACCTGAGGCGGGACTGTTCCCGCGTCTCTGCCGCGGGATGAAGAGGATCTTCGGGTTCGGGAGGAAGAAGAAGGAGCAGTCGCCGTCCGGCGGCGCCTCCTTGCCCTGCGTTGCCGGTGCCTACGACCTCCGGCAGAAGGACCTGGGCAAGCTGCACCGCGGGGCAGCCAGCGGCGACCTGGCCCAGGTGCGGCAGGCACTGAAGAAACACGACGTTGACGGACGGGACAAGGCAGGGCGGTAAGGGGGCAAAAGCGGCGCCGGGCGGGGGCTGAGGCGGGGTGGGGGGGTCCCGGCGGCGCCGGGAGCCCCGTGTGCAGCCGCGGCCCCGGCAGCTCAGCGGCGCCGCGGGCAGTGTCTCTGCAAGGAACTAGCTGGAGTGTTGGCTCCGCAGCCCATCTCGGCTCTCCTCTGTGTGTGGGAATCAGACCTGTGCTGTCAGAAACTCTTGAGTTCGGCCCAGCATCCAACGGTCATCTTAGCTTTGTTGCCCTGGTCTCCTCAGTGCCCTCATTCCCGAAGGCGTGTTTCTTTGCCTGGGGCTGCAGGAGTAGGATGGAGCGGGCAACAGCCTGACAGGTAGGTTGCAGAAGGAGCCTTCTGGGCATTCTCCATTCAGGCTTTAAAGTTCAATCCCACGTATCGCGGGGCATCTCAGTGTGCTCAATGTGCGTGTTTAGTAGTTGAGCCGAGAAAACTTCACTTCCTCAGCTGGAAGTAGCTTAAGGAGAGATAAGCACTGCAGTTACAAAGGCGTTATAGTGCAGAACAAATGTGGTGGTTATTGATGCTGCCAACACAGGTATGTGATGTGCCTTTTGTGACCAGTGTGGCAGCTAAGGCAACAGTCTGATTTTAGGTGGCAGATACTTAGTTGTTTGCTCTGAGGCTTTGATACAGCTAATCAGTACCTTGGATTGGAAGATCTGGGCAGCAACTTGCAGGAGAAGCTGCTTCTGATAGGTGTTATTCTGTAGACTGTTAGTCAAGCACAGCAAATACTTGGCAAGTACATTTTAAGGAGAAGCCCTGGGCTGCAGCATAGCTCTTAGTGAGTCCTCTGGTCTTAGCAAAGCAGCAGACCCTGGTATGAAACTTGGTTAGTTTTTGCATTTAGGTTTGTCTTGTCTAAAAAGCTTTTTTTTTCCTCTGGAAAAGTTTCCTGTTGTGTGACAACACAGGGTATGTATCATGGAGCACTACGAGTGTTTTGGCATGAGAATACCCACTGCTGAAAAGCTTACCTCTGAGGGATTTGCTGGACAGCGTCTACCTGCTTGCTGCAGCCCCTGTGCACACCACCAGCCATAAAAGTCGCAGGCCCACCTATGTCTTCCCAGTGCTTGTGGGTGTGGTGTGTGTCATGAGTGACCACCAGACACAATTGTTTCAGAGCTTCACAGTTTCCTCTAGGGACTGGAAGAGTTGACATAGTTGGAAATAGAATTGAAGAATAAGAAATGTGGGAAGTAACAGCTATAATGTGTGCATTGCTCATATGATTGTCTTGGGTTTGCTCCCCAGGATTTCCAAAAGCAAAATACTGCACCAGGGACATGGCATATATCACAGGCTCATTTCATAAAGTGAGCCCTGTAGCCTGTAGTACCAAAACCCACCCTTGGAATAGTATCAGTTAGGAGCCCGTAATTTTTCAGAGGTGGTTGAGCAAAGCTTTCAGCCTTGCTCAAAGGTATGAGCGAAATTCAGCACAGATTTGGCAGCACTGTAGGCACGATGCCAGCTAGTCATGAATCCTGGGTCAAAGCTAATCGCAGAGAGAGATTTAGTCTGTCAGCTGTCTGTCAGGGTAAACTGTGTGCTTTGTAGCTGCTGGGTTGTTTGTTCAAGGTCCACTGGAAGTATGTGCCACCAACCTGCTGTTTCCCTTTGGTCTCCCAGCGGAATTATTTTGGAGCCACTCGGGCATCAGCAGTTCTCTTCTACCACATGGGTGATCAGCACAGGATTGCACCAACAGGAGGAACAGTGTCTAGGCAGGGTCCCCAGGGCTTTGTGGCAGAACAGCTTTTGGTATACCAAAACTGGAGGCCTCTTGTGGGGACAGGCAACTCTGAACACTGTTTTGTCTGCCTGTTCTGTGGAGCTCAGCAGGCTTTGTTGCAAGCAGATCCATCTCCTGTTGGAGAATTGTGAGGCTTCGTTGAGGGCAGCAATGAGTCCACAGGTTTTCTGAAAGCTTTTCTGTTTGCAAAGCTTGTCAGGCTTGTCGTGTTTCCCAGCACTTGGTAGTAGCAGTGTTTAGATGATCATGGATTCCTTCATAACTAGTCCTGATTAGCTTTCAGATAATCTCAGTCAGTCATTTCTTCATGATCCTTCAGATGAAGGATCTTGCGTAGGTGGGGATTTCTCAAAAAGTGGCTGTAGTTGTTCTGGAAAGACTCTTGTGTCGATGCTGCAGTCTGTTCCCTGTCTGTACGAAGGACATTATAAGTTCTTAGAAGTCTTGTGGTTTTTCTTTTCCTCATCCTTGTTGCCATGGAGGATGCTCATCAGCTGCCATCTAACAAGAATATTTGCATCATGAATTACTGTGGTTCTGCATCACATGCCACTGCATTTGTGTACCTCTCCCTTTCTATTCCCGCCTAGCCAGTGAGCCACTGTGTTCCTGTGTCTCAGCAAGGTACTGGAACAATTGCAAGATCTGTTGAGCTTTCCTAACTGCAGAGGACTGCCCACACTGATGCAGTTCAAAACTAGTGCTGGCTTTCCACTCAGTTCTTAAGGAACTGCAGCATTGCATCACCTTCAAGGGAGAAAGGTCCTGACTGTTTCCTAGGTTGTCTCCTGCTCTGTTCAGACAGGTGTCCTGCAGAGTAGCAGGCACTTTGGTTTCTGCACAGGATGAAGTGAGTGCTGCTTTCTGTCTGTGATTTAGGGGGAAACGCATGCAAAGACTTTCTGGGTGATAGTGTCTTTGAGTACAAGTAGGCTGCTTAATTGACATCAGACCTAAGAATTTGTATGGTTTGAAGGAGCTCTTTTCTCTCTGGCAAGGCTTTAACTTCAAGAAAAATGTTTAATTTTCTTATGCTGGTCGTATATTGTGGAAACGTGGTATTCTCTCCTTGGAGAGAACTTCCTCTGTAGTATGTTTTTTGTGACTATGATAGTTGCAGTCATAGTCTTTCTGTAGTCATAGTACTTTATGTAGTCAGGGTTACAGTGTTTTGCTGTCTGGTTTGATCCAGGTTATCAGTGGTGCTTTGATGCAAGTGTGTTCTTGGCTTTGCTGCATTAGTAAGCAAGCTGGAGGAAAAGCAGAAGTTATTGAAGTGCAGGGAAACTAATATTCTTGTTATAAAACCTGTCTCCTACACTTCTGAAACACTTCTAGCACGTGAATGATTCTGCAAGAACTTTATACTATTTGCCATAGTCCTCACTTTCCCAAGCTTTGGTCTCTGTTGCTGTGCCAGTGAGTAGTCCTGTTGGAGGTACTGACTGATGCTTGGATACAGGAATCTTTTTGTGCTCATTCAGCTCTGCAGGGAAGGAAACATCACCTTACTAAGCAGACAGCGTGGAGTGGTTTTGCTAGGCAGCTTCAGGCTTTTGGTGTGCTGCTGCTGTTACTGATAATGGGATGAGAGGTCTTTTGTTAAGCTTGCTTTTTGCAAAAGGAAATCTGTTGTATCCTTTCCTCACAGCCTGAAATGATTTCTTTAGTTGTCTGCCTGTGCTAATTCAATATATTAATTTTTTCAGGACACCTCTGCACCTCGCTTGTGCATATGGCCATGTGGATGTCGTTACATATCTACTGGAAAACAAATGTAAGATAAATCTTTTTGACAGTGATAACAGATCACCACTGATGAAGGTATGTGGAATATGTTATGTTCTTGTAAGTGGGGCTTACTGATTATGCACTAGTGATGTGTCTTGCAGGATTCTTTACATAGATCTGTCTGGAAACATTCACATTGTGGTTGGCATGGAAAAGGCATATATTAGTGTGGTGGTTTGGCCATGGCTGGAGGCCAGATGTCCACCAAAACCTCTCTGTCACTCCCCTTTTCAACTGGACAGGGGAGAAGATAAATACTGAGAGGCACCTCCTCCTTGTCCTCTTCACTGACGTAGGTGTCTGCAGAGTTTCTTGCATATTCTCACTCCCTTCTCTGGTGGCAAAAAGCATCTGCTTGCTCTTTTTTTTTTTTCTCTTAAATGTAATTTGTAGAAGCACTATGACTGTCGCTGATGGGCTTGGCCTTGGTCAGCAGCAAGACCAACCTTGAGCCTGGCTGGTATTTATTCTTTTGGGACCAGGGAAAATTTCTTAGCTGCTTCTTGCAGAAGCCACCCCTGCAGCCTTCTTACCTCCACCAGAACCTGGCCATGCAAAACTACAACATTTAGCTAATCTTTGAAGGTGTTCTTATATTCCTGCAGTGGTAGACTGGAGGAATTGTAACTGAGTGAAATGCAAATGCTGGAACTTTTTCCTTTGGTGTGTGTTGTTTCCAGGCAGTACAGTGCCAGCAAGAAGAATGTGTGGCTATTCTACTGGAGCATGGTGCTGAGCCAAACCTGGCAGACACTGATGGCAACACTGCCCTTCACTTCGCTGTCACCTCTCCTAACACATCTGTAGCAGGGTTGTTGCTTAAGCATAATGCCAATATTGATTCCCAGAATAAGGTAATATTTTATATTTGTGAAGGAAGGTCTTCCAAAAAGTTGCATTAATAATTGTCTTGAAGGGTTTTTTGACCCTGGTTTTTAACTTGATTTACTCATCTGCCCTTTCAGGAGGGGGTTACCCCACTTATTCTGGCTGTCTCTGAACACCATGAAGAGATAGTAGAGTTACTCCTGAAAAAAGGAGCTGATGTGCATGCTCGGGATCAGCATGAAAGGTGAGGGGTCTATTTATTTAGCTTTCATGAGAATAATCTCTGAAAAAGAAAAGGGACTTGTCAAATCAAGTTTTCCACATTGAAAACTGCAAGAATGCATTGTCTGTGGTGGCCCTTCTGCCAAGAATCCTGTCATTAGCTCAGTAGCATTGCTTTAATTTGAAAAAAACATCTCCTGCATAGCAGCCTAGTTTGTATGTAAGGGTTGTCTATGTGGAAGTTTTGTCTGAAGATTGAAAACTTAATTGTTTTGACTACCTTTCCCATTTTATAGTTCTTAATATGCAATAAAAATGCCTTTTTCTTTTGTTCATTTTAAGGTAATGTCTCAAAAAAGTATTTTCTCCCAAATAGGAATAAAAATAATTACAGTGTCTATCTGTATAAGATTATTTATTTCATATCATATTTTGGATGTTTTCAGAACACCTCTTATGACCGCTGCTTCTGGTGGGCAGCTTAATTTGGTAAAAGTTCTTCTTCGTTATGGTGCTGATATTTCCCATAAAGACACTAATGGATGGACAGCTGAGGATTATGCTGTTATTCATGGACATTCTAGGTAAGTTTTTCACTGTCATTACAGTAAGTTTTCTGTTATCAGTGTCTCTAACATTTTTGTTGACAGCACCAAGTTTTAACGGTGTATTGAGACTTGTCTTGAAGCTGTGCTCAGTGATATCTTCCGATACATATTGTTCCTGTGTGTGGTGTTAATTTGGAAGTTAAGGCAAACTTCTACCCAGAATTCTCTGTTAGGAATCAAGCTTTGTGGCTAAGCTCATATCTGCCTAATGTAAACTCTAAAAAGCATCTGTGTCCTGCAGTTATCCAGATGTGGAACTTGGCAAACTAAAATGCATGTAAAGCCCCTCCCCATACCACCACTATTGTCTTACCGACTTCCACTACAATGGCCAGGAACTGCTTTTGTTTCAGAGGAGCTCTGATAGACCTTTCGTTACAATATTAAAAGAATTTTACTCCTCTTAAGCGTAGCTTTGTACATGCAACTGTTGCTTCTCTTCAGGTGGTTATATGTGCCTGAAAGCTGGGCTGAAAAAATGTACTAAGCAGGAATTAGTAAGTTTGTAGGTATGAATATGCTTCTATAAATTGAACATGACTGCATTGAATATAGAAGTATGTGACAATGATACAACAAGTTCTTTGTGTATTACCCTTAGTGAATATTATGAGTATATAAATGAGTATATTAGTTCATATGGTTATGAATATGTGTTGGATGGATAATAAGTGGCTGTTAACTATTCTATTGAATGGTATATGCAAGCATTTCTACCAAATATATTTCCTCTCTTTATATAGTCTTAGTGGACAGCTGGCAGAATACATGGACTGGGAAAACAGAGGAGAAGCTTCTGCAAGTAGTGGACAAGGCATCACAGGACTTAGCACTCCTCACGGAGCAGGAGCTGCTGGTTTTATGTTGGGTGCGCCTGCTATGGACAGAGGTAGGCTCCTTAACCATGGAGGAGCTCATGAGGAGAATCACTGTGGCCTTTTCTTTAGGTGGTTTGTGTTGTTAATGCTTACTGCATTCACCATTGACTTTCAGTGGGGTAGCACAAGAAGTTTTGTCAAGCTGTGAAGTGAGTTGTGACTTGTGTGACATATCCACTATAGGGTTGTTACAGGAAATTCCTCACCAATATGCAGAAGAACATTTTCATAGTGAGGGTGACAGAGCCCTGGGACAGGCTGCCCAGGGGGGTTGTGGAGTCTCCTTCTCTGGAGATATGCAAGACCCGTCTGGACTCCACCCTGTGCGATCTGTCCTAAGGAACCTGCTTTGGCAGGGAGGTTGGACCCGATGATCTTTTCAGGTTCCTTCCAACCCCTGCAATTCTGTGGCTCTGTGATTCTACCTGTCAGATTGCCCATCTGTGTAGGTTTTCCTACAGAGAGAAGAGAAACAGGGAAGGAAGTAGGTGATGTTGCTTTTTTTTTTCAGGTGTGTACTTTTACCAGTAGATGGCCATTCAGATTGTGAAAATCCAATCGCAGAAGCAGTAGGCTCATCTTGAGTACTTGTTCATCTGGGAAGCAACGGATGAGTTAGCAGGAGGATACCTGTTTTCTTGATTTCCACTGAATTTGTGTGGTTTTGATTTTGATGTTAAGAGCATTAAGGTCCTTTTTGTGAGTTTTTGTATTTCTCAGCATCAGTTACAATTGCTTTCCATGCAGGATCTGTAGAGACCTAGTTAGGAAAAACTGTCTTGGAAAAGTCACTTTGTTAGCAACAGCAATGCAGTGTCTGTATATGCTCTGTCTTACTGGACATAGCTTGATTTACAATAATAATAAAGCTTTTCTTCCACTTACAGTAATTTTATGAAATGAACTTTTAAAAAGCTGCTGTTATCTTGTAATCCAGAAGAACAATTAAATTGTCTTGTGATCAAAAAAAAAATTAATTCCATCAGTGAGTTTAAAGTCCAGTCTGTGCTTGTAAGCTCACATTGCCCTACAGGAATCTTAGAAAATTGATATCTTAATAGAAATGAAATTGTGTTGTACTTTACATCTTGGGCCTTACAGTGAGAGGTTTTATTTTTTTGGTATTTTTGAAGGTGTTATATTAGAACTGTGTGGCACATGGGCAGCAGACAGTTCATTATTCCTTTTAAATTGTGTCAAGAAATGAGAGCAAAACATGGAATATTTTTTCCTCGCTGGGTTTTTTTTTTTCCCGTATAGAGGAATTTATTTAGAGTCAAACTTCATTCCTTTGACTTTGGAACAGTTGCTTTGATCTAGTCAGTCTTGTAAAGCTTCTTGATAGATTGAAGGTAGATTTTTAAAATTTTGGAAACGGCTTGATACAGGTAGTTTGATCAGCAACATGTTGCTTTCACCCAAACAACGCTGTTTCTGCCTTCTGTGAATGTAGATAATTGCTGTGGTACCACACTGTAATGGCTGACAGGCCTGGGTTATTTTAAAATATGTGGCTTGAAATGTAATGCTGTTATATGATTGTAAAACTGTCATATCCTCCGGGAAATGTGGGTTCATGAACCAAACAATTTGCCCCATTCCTTGAAAATTATGGTACTACAAATGTAAGTCCCCAATTTTACAGAAAATCTTTACTACTTACCCTCATTTGAAAAGGCATAATAAGTCTGAAGAGAGTGTTAGGTGGGTTAAGGACTTGGGAGGAGAGAGATTGCTTTGTTCTCAGTCAGTTTCTCATAGGGCTTTTCTTCCAAGTAGTATGAATCCTTTTCTCCTTGTGCTTAGTGGCTTAAAGATGACCTCAGTGTGATGAGAGAGATTAGTAGCATATAGGCAACATGTATTGGCATTAACTCTGCAGTCTGTGGCTTGCACCCACAAATCTTGGGTCCTGCATTGTGAGACTCCCTTTGATATGCTGCAGTAACAGGCTTCCAAGCTTTTGTTAGAGGAGAAACTGAGATAATCTTAAGAGACCAGAGAAATACTAATTTTGAAATTCTTGGGGTTTTTCTATTGCTTTTCTGTACAGTTGTCCTGGGATATCTTCAGTGTTGTCCTTATTCCTCTTGCTGCTTTTGCACTTGATGAGCTTTCTACAAATATTCTCTAATGAGCAAATCAATGTATTTAAGAAGTTTGCATATGCTTAGTTAATATTTACTTTTTGTCAGAACATGAACTTCTTTTTCTAATCAAACAGGTTTGCAAAAACGTCCAAATGAATGGCTTCCAACCCTAGCATATTGAATGACAGACTCTTTAGATTTGAAACTGGATTTCTTTTTTTTTTCAAAAAAAAAAAAAATTAACGCAGTTTTTTCTAGAGGCAAGGATTCAGATCTTTAGTAGGTCTGCAGTGGCAACATTCTTTTTGGCTGCTGCACTACATATTACAGCGTGTTCTTCCTTCAGTGTTAACCTGAATCCCCACAGAAACTCTTGGGTTCTCATCCTAGAGCTCTTTTAAAAAAAAAAAGGTACTTTAGTGTGCTTTACATCTTCTAAGGTTAGGCGAAGTTGTCCTGAACCACCTTTTAAGAAAAGTGAGAAATGGAGAAGAGATGAAAAACCATCTTGATGTCCTTTCATCCTTTCTTAACTCTTTGTATATGTATGTCTTTGATAGAAGTCCTTTTTCCCATACCCATTCCAGGTTATGGCTTTGTTGCAAAGAAATGTGTCAGGTAGCTACAATAACAGAACCAAACCATTCATTGACTTAAAATATAAATTTTTACTGAGTCAGGTGGGTACAGCAGGTGGATAGTGATTTGTATTCTAAAACTTCTGTTCCACAACACACGGGAACAGCTGTACGCATGCATGGCACGCGCACCTGCCTTTACACCTGTTGTGGTCCAGTTGTGGCCTGCTCTATAGCCCTGGGGGAACAGGGTGTTCATTCTGATTGCTTGTCATGTCTGTGCTCTGTTTGGTGGCCTTGCTTCTGTATGGGAACAGGTCAGCATGGTCAAATCAATATAAGCAGGACTCTTCTTTTCAGACTGAGGTAGGAGGGGCCTATGTTTGCATCAGGCATTAGCACACTGTTAAGGTGGGCTGACTTAATGCAGGAAGTTTTTGGGTTGCTTTTTTTAGTGAGGGACAACAAACACACTAAAACTGTGACTCGAGTGTAAGTATTATAATGGCTCAAAGTTGCATGATCATGTGAGTACTGAGAGCCAAGATTTCCTTCAAAATTTCTGGATAGTGTAGCTGAAGCTTACTTGTTGGCATCTAAGGAATTTTGGGATGCTTAGAGAGAGGGATTTGAAGTGTGCTGAATACATAATTCCTTCGTGTTTGCAGGCTGGTTTATATTCGCAATCTGTGCGAGACAAAGACTAGTCAAGTCTAAGGAGTATAAAGTTAGCAGCAGACTAAATTTATGTTGATCTGTTTCAGTATTTCAGAATGGGTGTTTACATAGAGCAAGTAAATGAAGTTGTGCTGTTTGGCGCTGTCCCTTGAGAGTAGACTTCTGTAGATGCTTGGTTTTGTTTCTAGCACTTAGAGCTGTAGAGTAGACTGATAGTCACAGTACATTCTCTCATTGTAGCTTTGTTCATGTACTGATTATGTTTTCCAAATTTCTGGGAATTCAGATTTATTTTGATGTCATTCTTCTGTCCTTTCCATGCCTTTTCCTAAATGGATATAGGAATGCAACAATCTCCTAATCACACATCAAGAACAGGAAAATCAAGGAAAGGTATTCTATACAGTGGCATTTCAAATATGAAATATGTTGTGTGCAATACAGATATTAACGCATCTGTGATGTTTATTATTCTGGATGTGCATTTTGATAGTTCTGGTTTTGTTAATTAGATTTGAGAGCAGGCTTTGGGCGCTTCTTGTTTGCATGTTTTGCATGGGTCCTTTTTTATGGACTTGAGTGTTTGCTTTGTGTCATTAGCAATAGTATTTTTTTTTAAATATGCTTTTCTGTTACTGCAAAATGGAAATTGACTTCAATTAAAGTGGAAACAAGCAATCCCCAGAGACCGCTTTTCTAGATATCGTTTCTATGGGAGGGCATCAAGGTCTTTCTGAAAGCTAGCTCATGGACTTTCTCTCTTGCCTTCTGTGGGCCAGTGTGACCTGGTTTTTATTATTGCTTGAAGTTGCTATGCATTGAAAGCACAGTTCAGATAACTTAGTTGGTTTGATTAATTTTAATTGTACTAATTGAAAATGTCACCTGTCAAGAGGTTATAATTGCCTGTTCCACACTGATAAGAGAAAGACTTTCATTTGGTTTGGGAGGTTAGCAGGTAGATTAGGCCGCTGGTACTGAGCGAGTTAACAGAAAACTGTGGTGTGTAAAACTAATTAATGTTTTTAAATATTATGTGTTTTTTATAGAAAACATTAAAGATCAGAGATTTATTGAGGTGTATGCTAACTAGTTTAGCTTTTCCTCGCACTGCAAGGTTCAGCCTCTGGATTTTGTCTATGTGACATGTCTACCATGTACACTGTATTTCACTGTGTGAAATTCCTGTTCAGATCAGGAAATGCAGTCATTTCATCAAAGTTTCCACATAAACCCTCTTTAGGATAGACACGATTTCTATGCTTGTTTATTATTTGTTAGGGGATGTCTTCAGGCATGATATGCCTTTATTTTCCCTTAATGGTTTTGTCATAGAACTCAGTTCGGTTGTTGTCATTGCGATTTCATGGAAGGTGACCAATCTCCTCTTTATAAGCACCTTAATTTTGTTACGATATTTAACAAGAAGTTGTTATCAAGAACTTGACAAACACTGAAATACCTACTATGTAGAGATCTTATTTGTGGGGTTTTTCCCTTCTGTCTTGATTTGAAGAGCCTTTTTATCTTAGTTGTTGATAGTTCAGTTTAGGTTTTAGCACTCTTCAGGCTGGATTCCTAGGGTTCCTAATTTCCTTAGTACATCCGTAATGTACCTAGGGTGCACTCACATCAAATTTGCAAACGGATTCAATTTGGGGTATCAGTAGATACCGTGGCAGCACTGCCATTCAGATGGGCATTGACAGGCTGGGTAAATAGACTGTCAAGTCCATCTTCTGAAATGCAGCAAGGGCAAATGCCTAGTCCTGCATGTGGAAAGGAACAACCACTTGCTACAAAACATGCTGGGACTGCTTGGCTGGAGATCTGCTTTGCTGAGAAGGCACAGAGGGTCTTTCTTGTCAGAGAATGATCTGAGTGAGAGCTAGCAGGATGCCTTGGCAACTGAGAAAATCAACAGTCCTGGGCTGTATTAAGAGCAACGTAGCCAAGAGATTGAGGAAAGTGATTTCTCGCTCCTATCTGGCACTTACCGTTTGTGTCCAGCTTCCTGGGTATCATTTTAAGCCCCCAGGGCAAGAGGTTGATCTTGAAATAGTGAGCAAGTTCAGTGGAAGGCAATCAAAGTTACCAGGGCAGGAGTACTAGCCCTTTGAAGAGAGGCTCAGAAAACTAGAGAAGAGCTGACTTTGAAGGGGATCTATCAGCAGCTTCCAGTACATCTGAGGATAAGACAAAGAAGCCAGGTGCTTCCAGTGGTGGTGACAGGAGGCGGCAATACAAGAGGCATAAGTGGAAACAACAGAGTTTCTAATTGGATTGGAGAAGCTTCGCCATGATAAGGACAGTAAACCAGGTTGTACAGTCTCCCTCCATGGAGGTGTTCCGACTAGACTAGATAAAGCCCTAAGCAACCTTATCTGACCTCATAGCTGAGCCTGCTTGGAGGAGGCGGTTGGCAAAGAGTCTTTCTCAGGTCCCCTCTGACTTGATTTATCCCTATAATATTTCATGCAAGTTGCCTTCATAATACTGATGAAAGCTTGGAGTGTAATATAGAATGCCTGGTTATGCTCCTCTTCTCTGTTGAATACCCTTTTTGGTGTAGTGTGGAGAACTGCTAGTGATTCTTCTACCTGAGGATTAGCTTTAGATCTTGTTTATGCTTTTTTGATTTCCTTTACCTTTTCAGGATAATCTGTAACTGGGTAGAGCTGCAGACAGTGTAATACATAGCACGATGTTAGATAAAACAGTAAAGTCTCTGCATGTAATGTGTACTCCTGCGTGGAATACAAGTACTTCAGAGGTTCATTGTCTCACTGTCTTGCTAAACCACTATTATTTTGTTAACTGTTTACTAACATAGTATATTCATGCTATGATTTATTTTTTTTTTTAGTTTAGAGATGTTTCTTAAAGTTCTTGATACAAGGGACCAAGGGAGATACAACTGTGGGGTATTTTGTTTGGTTGTTTGCAGGGGAGGGGAGTTTGGGGGATTTGAGGGGGTTTTGTTTGTTTTTATAAAGTATGGCCTTGAAAAGCAGTTGTTCTGGAAAGGCATTTGTTTATGCTGTCTTGTGTTGTATTGGTTATGCAGTGTTTCATTCTGTTATGACCCATAGAGTTAACCATGTTAAATGTTTCTGTGTACTGGATAATTTTTAGTTTGCCAAATCTAATGTTAGTGTGTCAATTAATGTTTCAACAGCAATAGATGACTTTTCCCAAGGAGACTCAATAAGGTGAGTTTTTTTAAAATAATTAATGGCTACCTGAGGAATGATTTGAGAGACACAATACTCATTTTGCTTTGCTTTTTAAGAAGCTCTGAGAAGGAGGAGCTTGGTGACAGTTGGCCTACTTCTGAGGAAGAGGAACTTGATTTTACCCCCAAGGTATGGTGCATTTACAGGAAAACACACCCTGTAAAAGTAAGTGATTTGAAGGCAAGTTTTCTCTGAGCTGGAAAAAAATTGTGGTTCCAGCCAACATTGTTTCTCCTTAGGAGCAGTCTCTGGCCCATCAGCCTTTCTTCTGCTGTGAGTTTTTCCTAAAAGACATGTAGCTGTCACAGAGCATGTGGTAGATTTTGTTGTTTGGGGCAAAAGAGCAATAGGTGACAAGATAAACAACCACATTGTTGTATTTGTTCTTGGTTATTCGAGTCATACTTGAAGACCCTAAAAGTTCATAAGTTACTATTATTGCCTGTTCTTCGTCAAACATTGTTATTGTTTCTATAAATTTGGCAATAGAATCCTAACCAATAAGGGAAAAGGGCATTTATTTTTCAAGACCTTCTGAAAACCCTCATCACCTAGTTCTCCTTCCCTCCTCATCAGGTTCCTCTGGAGCACTCAATGGATGAGTTACTCAAATGGGTCATCTTTTTTCTAATATGAGATGGCATTCCATACTTGCATGTATTCTCACACTGCATGTTTTCCCTTTTGTTTTTTTTTGTTTTTTTTTTTTTTTTTCCTTTTTCCCTGAGTGCTTGGGCAGTATTCTTTTTGTCAGGTACAAGCTCTCACACCTACTGTTTTCATTCATGTTGTTAAGAATTAACAACTTAATGCAGTGATGTCTGGAGCATCTGTTTGTTGCTCTGGGATTCTGCAGTGATGAGGTGCCTGAGTGTGCTAGTTCAAAACACTCCATAATGCTGGAGGTGCAAGCATGTTTAGCTTTTAACTAAACTAGTTTTAATTTCATTTTCTTGAGCTGATTTAGGTAGAAATGATGCATTTTTCTGGCATGCTTTTGAAATTTGGGCTTATTTTGGTAAGCATTCTTGCAGGGACAAAATATGCGTTAAGTGTAGGGATCTTAACAGTTACTTGTGTGGTGCACATTTGCAAGTAAGCATCCTGAAAGGGCTATCTTTCTTAAGTAAAAATTCAGCTATATTTATTAAAAATATAAACCCCCAGATTTTTAGAGCTGTTATGCATGTAAGCATAGCTTTGGCAACAACTTGTGAAAGGGTGCCTGTACAGTGTTTTGGAGTGAAATACTCTCTGAATTGCATATCTGAGGAGTGTTTGTGTAGTTGAAGTGTAAAATGGAGCCAGCATCTGAGCACTATCAAAAGGACTAGTAAAGATTTGATGTGAACAAAGGATTTATTGTTGTTAGTGTTGCAATTTTTTTTTTCTTAAATCTTTATTTACAGAAGCAGCAGAAGCCAAACTTGACACTGCTAATGAATGCTTCCCAGCAGTTCAGGAAAAACAGTAAGCTATTGGAAAAAGATTGCATGATACATTGATATATAAGTAGACTTCCTAAGTTGCTGTTAATAATTCTTTGCTATAGCAAAATAGCATTTTGAAAATGCATCACTTAGGCATTTCATAAAAAAATGAGTTCTTAAAATGAAGATATTAGTACCCTCCTAAGCCTTTCTCCCTGGTCAAGTCCTTCATCCTGCCTGTCCCTTACTTGGCTTCTTTTGCAGACATTCCCAGGTGACTCCTCCCCTGTGCATTAATCTTGTAACATGCATATTGTTATTTATGACTCCTGTTGTTCACATGCATTTTCCTTTTCCTGTGCTTTAAGGTGGTGATGGTCCTAGAATTGTAGGTCTGAAGTCACCCAAGAAAAGCCTCAAACAGAAAAAACCCTCAGATGCAAACCTGAAGAAAGGAGATCATAGAGAACTGCTGAGTCAGGATGTCTCAGATGCAAGCAATGAGGAGGAAGAAGAATTGGAGGATGAGGAGGAGGAGGAAGATGATGAGAATGACAATGAAGATGATGATAATAATGATGAAGATTATGAGGAGGAAGAAGAGGAGGATGAAGATCTTACTCAAGATGAAAAAGAGGAGGAAGATCTGGAAGATGAAGCAATTCAGTCTAATGACATACTAGAGGAGGACCGAGGAGAGAAGAAAGAACCTAAAGGGCAAAATAATCAGAAATTGGAGTATTTTAGTGACATTAAGTATGAAGAGCAAGCTCGGTGTGGAACTGGAGATGTCTGTGATGATAAAGTAAGTAAAGAACTTGATGGAAAGGTAAAGGAATCTTCTTTACCTGTTGATACTCCTGTGTCTTTTATAGCTGGGTGTTTTGAAAGATTGCAAGAAAATATAACTGCCATGTCTCCCAAGATCATGAATAATGAAGTATCTTGCAAGTCAGTACCAAAACAAGCTGTCTCTCAAAATGTAAATAATTTACAAGATACACAAGAAAGCTGGAACAGGAAAAGCATGATTCAGAAGTTTCACAAAAAGGCTGACTCCTGTTCAACAGACTCTGAAATGACAAACCAGAAAAAAGAGATATTTCAGCCTCTCTCAGATAGTTGTGGTCTTAAGGAGAAAAGGTCAAGCTTTAGTGATGGCTTTGAAAGTAGTAATGATTCTTGGTCAGCAGCAAAAAGCCCAAGGCTTAAAAGTCAAAGACCAGACTCCCTCATTCTTAAACAAGTGGATGATGAAGATGCTGAAGAAAAGCAATATGAAGAAGTAGGTGATAAAGTCTTTGAAGCACTGAAACAAAGCAGAAATTTGTGCTCAAATAGGCATGAAGAAAATTTAGGAGCAGCATTTCACTCAAGTGCCAAAGTAAGTATATAGGGATGATTCAGTCCCATCAGGGTATTTTCTGAAGGTAATATAGGTAAGAAACAACTAGCAAACTAGATTTCTGTTAATATTTCGTATATGTCCATCTTTTGATCATAACTTTTTCGATATTAGAAAATGTCTTGCATCTAGTCAAAGCAGTTTCTTAGGTATAAGAATAATATTAGGGAATGTTTTCTTCTTCCCCACCCCCCACATCTCCCTGATACAGTGGTTTTGCGGGGAAAAAGAATAGGTGGTAGGCTTTCTCTGGAATCAGTTAAAGTTTTCTCAGTTACATATATAAATCTCTGAAGATTTACTGCCATTTAGTAAATTTAGGGTGTGATGGCTTGAAGTGAGGAAACAAAAAGTTTGAAGAAGGTTGAGAGTAGGAATCTAGGGATTTTCCTTAGAGCAAAGTAGCAAAAAGAAGGAACGTGTTCCAGAATGATGTAATTTAAATGAAGCTAGAATTAGGCCGACGTGAGGAAGTGTTTCTCAGGAGCTTTGCAGAACTGTGGTGAGACTTGCAACATTAGGCAACTTTACTCACATGCATTCCCATGGAAAAACTGGAGGCCTTGTAAAACAAAGCTGGACAAAATTTCCTTTTTGTTTCACACAAAGTATTTTTCAGGTTGTCAGTGGATGGAGAAAATGCTTGTTTCTGCTTTTTCCAGCTTTTTTGGTCCGTTTCTTTTAGGAAGAATCACTTGAACAGAAAGAAGAGGAAGAGGAGGAGGAGCAGGAAAAGGAAGGCACTGGTGAAAAGCTCCAAACCACACTTCTTGAGGGTGTGAAAAATTCTATTTGTAGTAATAGCAATGAGGTCCACAATGCTTCAAAAGACAATGCTGGTGAGAGAAATGAATTCGTAAACACGGATCACAATACTTGCTCTATAAATATGAATGCACAGTAAATGAACTAAAATGGTGTTTGACTTCTGAGGTGGCAAATTTTCCCTTGCCTGTGAATCCTAGTGGAAATTGGGAGAGAAGGAGAGCAGCTTTTGTTCTTTTCATTCATTCTTGAAGAACTGAAATCGTGCCATTGGGTTCTAAGTGATGCTATATGAAGCAAGTGCCATTCCTGCTCTTGTTGCTGTATTTTTCCTGAGACGATCTCAACAAAATGCATATATGAAAAAGAGGAGGAGGACTGGAGTGTCCTGGGTGTGACAGTAGTGTTTCCCATTCTGGCATTACTTTTGTGTCTTTGGTGAGTGTGTGAGCTGTGAGCCTCTACTCTCTTTTGAAATTGCAATGCTTAGGTGTCTAGCTTCTGGGCGGGTGCAGGGTAACAACTCTTATGAGGAGGAAGAAGATCTTTTCTGGCAGCACTGCAGGAGGAGTGTTGTGTCTTGGTGGATTTAGCGATGTCAGTGTGAGGATGTTTCGGGTAGTAGTATTTCTACAGCACCTCCTGTGCAGTGGAAAGTGAGTAGTAGAAGCCAAATTCTGGAGTGTAGGTTGGAGAGCAGATGACCTAAACTGTTTACCACAGGACTGCAACATACTGGAGTCTCCTAATGTATGTTACCCCTTCCGTTGCTTGTAACTGTGTCAATTACTCTGCATAGCCATTTACTGCTGGAAATGAAGCAAGAGGAGGTGACAATATAAAGGAAATACCATGGTGTGGCTGGGTGTGAAGAAACCTTTGAGTAACACTTAGTTTGTAGTTTGTCTTCAGCAATAGAATCATTGTGCATTTTTTGCATGCCAGGCTTGACTGATGGAGAAAAGCAGATGAAATATGAACACTCAGTATCTCACTTCTTACTATATCTGTAGGTGCCCAGCCAGCAGTGGAAGCAGAGGAAGAGGAAGATGACGAATCTCCCTGGGATTCTGAGGTACATTCTGTCAAGGACACAGAGCATTCCCACTGGGGGTAGGCGGAACCCTGTTGATGAGGCTTATTCCCTCTTGTCCTGCTTCTGCCATATGCTTGTAACAGGAGGCCCTTGAAATACCTCTGCTATAGGCCAACTATGCAGTTAGGATGGGGATGAAGATAGGTCAAGCTAAGGACTTGGTCTTATAGCAGCTGGCCTTTGGTTTCTAGTATAGTATTGAGGCAGAGAAGCTTTTTGCTGCTTGAAATGCTCTGAACTTTTCATAGGGGCTGGCAGGATTGTTGCTTTTTCACTATACAGTTCTGTTCTGAAAAACTGATCAGTAGCTGCCCTTAGGGTCTACAGTCTAGACAGTTGCTTCTGAATAGATCTTCTCTATGTTCCATAAGTGTACTTTGCCCTGTTTTGAAAGTCATGTTCAAAAGAGATACCACATGCGCTGACTGTGTTTGCCCTTCTAGGGTCTTCGGGGTTTTTTTCCTGTCTTGGTTCTGCAAACCAAGCAGGGTCTGCAGCTTATCTCTCTCCGTCTTTTCCAATGAGGAAAAATGAATTCTGCCCCATCCTCTTCTTCAAAATCCAAGACTAATTTATTTTTTTTTAAGGTAGCCTTAGTTTCTGTGAGCATTGCCTTGCTAGTCTTTGTTCAGCCCTAATGGCCCTTGAAATTGAGAGTAGTGATGACAGAATTGTTTAGATGAGTTTAGAGATTTCTGCCTAAGTTTGGAAAACACACACCACTGTTGTGATTTTCCAGTATGCTTAATGTCTTGATGTGTCTTTTCCAAGGGTCTTCTCAAAGGTTTTTATATCTCAAATATAATTGATACCGTGCTATGCAGGTTGGCTTAGCAGGAGCCTTTTTGCATGAATTGAGTTGCAGATGCATTTGTCCCAATTCTTACAACTGTGTTTTAAATTCTACAGACAGATTCTGAAAACACAAGAAAAGTAACAGCCGGTGTGTTGCTCTTGACTGCAGACAGACATGGAGCGTGCTCACAGATCGTTTCAGGGGAACACAACAATGGTACCTTCCTGGTGGACTGAACATTTGTCTGCAAGCATTTATAGGCTAAAGTGAACTTTTATCAGTGCCTGTCTTAGGAATACTGTTAGGATCTGGGGGTTGCCACAGCAATGAAGTGCTTAGTTTTTGTTAATTGATACCAGTTACCAGTATTTAGGACTGACCTGTCTGAACATTTAAACGTTCTTGGATGATAATGCAGCAGAAAAAAGCTATGATCTGGCTAAGCATTTTTTTGGTTTCTAGCTTGGCTTTTTGATAGCTTTCTGTTGTGCTTTGCCAAAGAGCTAAAAATCGGACTAAAACTTCAGGTTTTGATGCTGAGGGTTTCTGCCTGTAGTTTTTGACACTGTCTCTTGAGCACAGGATGGCAGGGAAGTTTTGCTGTTGGAGTAGAAATCTTCCAAAGGATTTTCTTGATCCTGCTTACAAAATAGCTGAAGAAGCTAATCCAGTTTTAGTTTAGTAAGCTGGAAGCAGAACTTTACAAGCTCCTTGGAGCTTATAAAGCCACTTGTTCAGTAGTTGTCATGCAAGTTTGCTTTGTATGATTCTACTAAGATAAGTCTAAAATTAATGTGAAAAGGAGGTGAAAGGTGATTATGGTAATCTTTCTTAGGTATTTCTATACTGCTAGACCACCGAGTTTATTGAAATCAAATGCTGTTTGTTTTTTAATGATTTCTTTTAAATATAAAAAATTTGGTCTGGAGCCATTCTTCATAACATTTCATATGCTTTTTTCTTGAGAAGACTCAAAATTGTAGGATGACTAAAACAGAGGATTTGAGAAATGTAGATGGACTAGTAGATTGTGTGGGTTTGGAAATGTTTCTTTTTTTTTCCTTGCGAGCTGAAGCAGAACAATCTGATGGCAACTGTCTTGTCTTTATCTCATTGAATGACGTTTGAGGTCTCTGTGTCTGCACCCATGCTTTCTCTGTTCCATCAATGGAAAATAAAGTACTACTCAACATTAATTTCTTGTAGGATAAATCACATTGATAGCTGCAGTCATTCCTTGCAGCATCTTTGGCTTTTGAAATAATCCTTTCAGAAAGCAGGATGCAGTTCCTCTAAAGGACTAAATATTGTGATCTTTTTCTGTTAAAAAGCCTGACCATGTTGCTTCACATGAATTGTCCTAGTTCTGTGATAATTATTCTTTTAGACTCAAGGTTCATGGTGCTAAGTATGTGTTTTCCATTTCTTCTATACCAGTATAAATGCTGTGTGATGAGGCAATTTGAATATTAAGTATTGTATTATCAGTGAAATAGTGCTTGCAATTAATATTGATGTTGAATGGAGTTAGACACCTTCAATTAAATAAAATAACACTTTTCCAAAACATTTTTTTTAACCTCCAGGCTTTTCAGAGAAACCCAACAATTCTGAGGTAAATATTTGTTCATATCAGACCAGTTACTTATTCAGCTTACATACATAGTATACATAGCATATTATTGGTATGTAGTTACTCTGAAAATGTTTTTTTTTATCATTGAATTGTCTTTCATAGTTGAAGACTCACGAATCTGGTTTGGAAATGAGTGAAACCTCACCTAAAAAAAGGCAGCAGAAATCAGGTAATGTTAAATTCACGAGGTTCTGGGGTTAGTTTCATAATCTTTCTGGATAAAGTATTTAATAAAGCATTGGATTTATTTCTTTTGCAGATCTATTGGAGGAATTTGGTTTAGGAGATGCAGAGGATATTGAAGGTATTCATAACAGTCTCTTGGTAGTGTTCCTTTATGGACAGACATGCTGTGTTTGCAGGTTTTTCACTAATACTAAATTAATGGTTCTAACAAGGTATTCTGGGAGCAGAGGGTCTCTGTGCATATGTGTGCTCCTTTGTCTGATCTGCCATTGAACACTGTAAATGTCCTTCATGTAGGCTTCATCCACCATACCTCCCCTTTCCAGGCAGTTCTGAAATTTGCTTTCCTTCCAATTTCTCAAAAAAAAAACCCCAAAACCACCAAAAAACCCAAAACAAAATCCAACCAAACCCACAACAACAAAAAAACCCTTCCTGATATTCTGTGCTCTGTGAGTGTGTGCTGTGGCTGACTCCAGGCTACAGATCGGCAAGCTAAGCTGTCCAGGAGCTGCAGGTGAGACAAAGTGTAATGCTCGGGCTCACGCTGTAGATGTGCGTAGTAGGAATTATGACTTGCTTGGCTTTTCTTTACCTGGCTGGCAGTTGGTTTGAAACATGTAGCTAATCCATTTCTCTGAGGCTTCCTTCTCATTTCATGCAAACTAACCAGCAGTTTCAGAGGTGAGGGAAGGAAGTGGGGAAAAGAAACAAGGTAAGAGGAAATGACAGCGTCACATGTTGTCAGGATTTCTCTTTACTTGGGAAACAGGGCTGTGTGTGAAGCAGCTGGCTGGTCCACTATATATTGGAGAGAGGATATAGGAGCTTAACGTGTTTTTTTTGGGTTTTTTTTTAGTTTCTTTGTTCTAATATTTGTTGATCTGCATACTTGTTAGAGATGAGAAACAATTCCCTGTCAAGGTTTCTACAATGAGCTATTGAAAATATCAACCGGAGGGGAACAGATATGTAGGCAAATACCTGAACATGTAACTTCTAAGTATAGAATAAACACAGTTCCAAGTTCTTTTGCATCCTTGTTTTACAGGGGCTGGGGTGGGGGAAGTACCATTATTCTTTTCAAAGTAATAGAGATTAAACTTCTCTCTGGGGAAGAATGCCACCGTCCTCCTCTCTTGTATATTTGCAAAAAGTAAGCAAAACCAGGTCCTGTTTTTACCCTGTATTTTGCAGTGATAGTGATTTTCTAAGACACATAGCAGTTGGTGAAAAGATGTTCAGGTAAAAAATGGGGTTTTCTTTAGTCTGCATTACACAGTAATGTGAAATGTAGCCCCATAGTGGATCAGTATGTCACAATAGTACAAACACAGAAAGGAAAGATAGCCTTGCCATAGCTCATTTCATATCAGCTATTTTTCCTGTATATTAATTTCTGTCATATTAGTTTTTTACTGGAAGATGAGTTGTTAAGAAATGCATGTGAGCATTTCTTTCAAAATTTAATGTTTGGATTTAGGTTTGAACAATTTAGGTTCTTCTAGCAAAGCATTTTGATTCCTGATGCATATTTCTAACTCTAGAAGGGTTGAGTGCCATCCTGCCCAAATTTATTTTATCAAACTGGAAAGCAGGTGTATTATCCTGCACAACTAACTGCTGAATGCAAGATGAAATTTCCCGTTGTATTTACTTTGTTACTGACTTGCAACTTCCTAAAATCTATTTTTAGATCAAAATTAGGTAGTGGTGGTCTCATATTTTCTGTATAGCAAAGTAGGTGCTTTGCGTTGTAATCTGCAAAAAGGCATTATGTAACACAATTTGAGGAGGGAAATGTCAAACAGAGGAAAGGTAAAAGCTAATTGGATAGAATGCTAGAAATCATCTTTTGAAGATAACAGGTGGGGTAGAAAATGGGGGATTTGTATCTTCTGTATGCACAGGGATTTCTGTGTATTTATATGTAAGACATGAAGCCAGATGCATCTAACCCCACTTCAGGTATCTTTTAATAAAAGCATGTACTAGTAATAAATGACTGGCAAGAATACTGGAATTTAACTTACTCTGTGAATTTTTTATTTATTTTTTTAATGGTAGGCTTTTCAGAATGTTCAGATGGGTTCTACCAGTTTTAACTAAAAGTTTCTTCCTTTGCTAAAAGTGAAAAGGCCTAGGCAATGGGAATGTCTCTTTCACAGTGTTGACAGAAGCCAATAATAGACTCATAAATTACTTCTCCAACAAGTGAAGAAATTTTACTTGCAGCAGGTTGTGGGAGAAGTATGGGGGGGGTTTAGTTTGTTTTATAATTATTTTTACAGTGGCTGGAAAAGTAATTCCTTACTAGAGTTACAGGCAATGACAACTGGAATTTTGCAGATGGAAGAGAACATCATTTCCTTTCATCTTCCCTGACTCTTTACTTGTTCTGTGCCCATTGTACAGAAATTTCAAGATCCATTAAACTCTATGGAAAAGAAATTTTAAGGGGTCCAGAGAACCTAAAATCTTACATAAAGACTGAGACTTCAGACAGCAGCTACTGTAAACTTTACTGTTGACTGTGATGAGCAGATGGAGTAGGAGTTGGGCTTTGTTTTGACTATAGCAGTATGGCACCTAATTTTAAAGTGGGCATTGAGACCTACATGCTCTGAGCAGAGTGTGTGAATTGCATGTTTAGAAGGCCAGCAGAAATATCTGGGTACTGGTAGACCTACTTTTATCCAGTTTTCAGATGGATACAGTCAACCAGAAAGCTTAGCCAGTCTGTGCAGTGTTTTTCAGGAAGGTGTCACAGCTCTGCTGCATCCAGAAAATGCTTTGTCTTCCCTTCTAAGTGAAATTGCGGTGTCCGTGTTACATGGTGGGAGTCATCACATGTATCAAGTTGTATGGTAGGAAGCTGCATGCATACTGCAATTTGTGACCTGAATTAACATTGATGAAGTGACAGAATAAATTTTGGTAACATACTTTTATGGAAATAGTGTAGGATCAAGTCCCATCTGTCTGAAAGATTGACCACCTCCTGCTGTACTTGGGGTGGAGTGGTTTCTAGGAGTAGTGTCTAGACTTGTCTCATTCTAGAAGATAATTTTACTGCCCAAGAGGCTTATGTGCAGACCAGAAACATTCTGAGTGCCTTTCTGCCTAGCCCTGCTCTCTTAAAGTCTTTTCTTGTTCTTCTAAAAGGATGTTACAAATCAGTGTGATGTCTGTGCAGATACTTCCTTTGGATTTCATCAGGTTCCAATGCTTCTGGACACCCCTTCCAGTTGTCACTCCCAGAAGCATATGCTCAGTGAGAGAGGGACTTGGTGGTTCAAGTTAGCCAGCCACATTACAGTTCTAGTAAGAGGGATAAGGACCCATGTACAAAAACTATGTGTAACTCTTGGAGGAAAGGAAGATGTTGATCTCCATATTATGGGGTTATTTTTGTAGGAGCTAAGTGTTTACTTATTCCAAGCATCTTGGTATCAATAATTTAACAGTACCTTTGGTGGTAATATCTACAAATGTTTCTTGACCATCAGTACATCTGTCCTCTATTTCTAATGCTGATTGGAGCATTCATCAGCACTAGCAAACAGCTTGGTACTGGGGTATCTACATGGATCAGTAAAGGCTCTCAATCTGCTTTATGTTCTTGAAAAACAAGAAAATACCAGAATGAGGGTAGCCCTGTGCCTCATTAATTCTGAACCCTTTTGCATTTTTAGGATACCCAGTTTCTCCCTGTCCTGCACCTTCTTCTTGTAGAAAGAATATTATGTCTCTCTAACAATGAAGCTTTCTATATAGAAAGGCTATTGTATAGAAACATAGAACTGTGGAGCAGGAAAGGAGGCGCAGAGTGATTAAGGTGAAAAGTCTCCATTGTTGTTTTATAGTTGCTGCACTTGAGCTGCTTGTTTCTTTCTGAATACTTAATATATATTCAGTGTGCCTTCCACACAAACAGTGACAATCAGTTGCTGCTTCTGAATTGTATCTGTGACTACCTAAAGGCCAGTTCTCAGATGTCTCAGAGATTCAAGGTAGGCACCCCATAATAGGGTCCACAGACCAAGTGACTGCTTCTGAGGAGTTTGTTACCTGTCCAATATTACTTAGAAATTTTGAGAGGAAAGGGTGGAATCCAGTTTTCAACAGTACAGGTGAATATCTAGATGATAGCTTGTTTCTCAACATTTCACAAGCCTGTCTCTCATTCAGTGTCCTGTCTGTATCTTCTGAAACAGATGAAGCATCAGTTTGTCTGAAATACTTAGTCCCGATCCATGTTTAGAGACGTTTGCTTTGTGTATGGAGTAAAGCTGGGGCCTTAAAGAGTTCAAGCCTGTGGTTTTGTAGTTTGTGATTATTTTTCTGTGCACAACACAAAGGGAAATTGAAATTGCCAGAGGAATGTAGCTAGTTACTGCATGGGACATAATGTGTCAGGGGTGTGTGTATGTATATACAGATACAGAGAGAGAGAGATATCATGCACCTTTAAGAATCAGGAATGGTTGATGTGTGGCTATAGAGACTTTTCAGCGTGTGTCTTTTATACATTAAAAAGGAGAAAGAAATTCACAGAGGCATCTTAAATCTGTATTATGATAATTTTCCCCTTAGGAATTCACAAATTTGAGGGTCTGTGTTGTTTTTTATGTTAAGATTTTTCTCACAAATGTGATAATTCAGGGTGTACTCTAGATGTAAATAAGTAGTATTAAGTCATGCTGGTTATAAAAACATGTGGTTTTCACTGTAGGTGAGTACTCAGGATCTACCTTTCCTGTGACATCATCAGCTGAAAAAGAAGACATCAAGGATGCCATTGAAAACTCTAGGGTGCTGGTATGTAAACCCAAGTATTTTGAACTAGTCTGAATGGCCAGATTCAGTGTCTGAATCAGTGAATAATGCTGAAGGGAGAGTCCTGTAGATGAAGGTTGTATTTCTGTCTGAAGTAAACTTGGATACGATCTTCACACCGTGGGGTAAAATCCATGTCATGATGATGGATACTTGCTAGTTTTGCTTGAATCTTGACCAATGTTTTTCCTTTTGTGTGGTACTGAGAAATCGCGCAGTCAGATGCGTTTTTTCCCTGTGCAAAATGCACATTCAGGTGATGAGGGAAATTTATCTATAAAATGCTGATCTGTTTGATTAAACATGCCTGGTCTTCCTCTTTGTAAGAGAAAAACATCAAACAAAATCCCTTGATATTTAGTGACCTTTCTGATGCTTTCTCTGCCTTTGCACTTGTTTGGCCATGTTAGTAAGTGTTTGAAAAGGGTTTTGTTCTCAGAGGGCATTTTGGAGGGGAATAAGGCAGGCATTTTGTTTGTGTTGGGCCTGTAGGACAGATCTGGAGTCTTAACACCTCAAGTGGCAGCGGAGCAGTTTATTTCCATTCAACATCCAAGTACTGTTAGAGAAGGACATGCTTAGTTTTAACAGGCAGAGCACAAAACTTAAACCTATTGGAAGGTGGTAGTAGTTGGGCAGTGAGCTTGGGAATGGAGAGGCTGAGGTGGTGGCTGGCTGGAATGCTCCTTGCCTGTTCTGAAAAGAGGAATTTTTGCAGAGGGAAAAAAGGGCCTGGCTAAATGAGAAGAGTGAGGAGTTGGATGGTCCTAGCCCATTGAGACACCAAGGCTGTAGGCCCTCTTTAGAAGGCACCATAAGCTGAGGAGAACAGGACAGGGGAGGGGGAGCATGTTGTGAGGAGCGTGACACATGTCAGGAGCAGTCAGAACCATGGCGTCAAGGATGTGAGGTTGGTACACAGTATGGTTTTCATACAACCATGGG
This sequence comes from Gallinula chloropus, assembly GCF_964237585.1. NCBI lineage: Eukaryota > Metazoa > Chordata > Aves > Gruiformes > Rallidae > Gallinula > Gallinula chloropus. The sequence goes on along the minus strand of NC_140085.1, from coordinate 41,401,678 downwards.
TTCCTATTGTTGAGATGAGAAAAGGAATGGACAGGTTTCCCTAATAAAGAAATGTTTTTCTTTGGAGCATGGAATGGAAATTCGTGCATCAGAATCTTGAGTGAAGAAATAGTCCAATTCTGCATGTGGTGGACAGTAAAAAGCTTCTCATGTTCATTCACACTGCATTAGCTTAGCTGGTGGGAGACTGTAAAATGTCAGACAACGAAAAGAAGAGTGAGAGAATGTAGACAGTTGTAATGAAAAATGTTACTAAAGCAGTCAAATGTGAAATAAATTATTCTGTGACAAATGCCACCAGTTACAGAAAGCAGGCAGTCTAAAAAGTAAAAGCAACCCTAATTCCACACAAATCTAGTCCAAGAAAACTGTTGCATCTAAAGTAAGTCCTTCTACCTCTAAGAAAAAGATGATTCCATGAGCCTTTAATTTACTATCCCTTGATTCTTTTTTATTAGAAAAATTGCTTTCAGAATGTCTTATTTCTGTTGTAGGATGTTTGCAACAGAAATTACCTAGATTAACTATAACTTCGTTTGTTTTGGTAATCTTTCTGTCTGTACCTGTTTACTTAAGGATAAATATATTTTAGAAAAAACAGCCTATGAAAATCAGACTGACAAAGCAGAAAGTTCCCATCATGAAGCCTTAGCAGGAAACGAGGAGTCGCACAGTGCTGACAAGCAGTCAATTCCAAAGCCTTGGGAAGAAAGATATGAAAGAATTTGGGTTGAAAATGAGAAAAGGGAATTGAAAACAAATTTTAAAAACATAACAGCAGAGCTGAAGCTGCTGTTTGGTGAAATTAGTGAAACTGGGAAAGCAACTCACCTCGTGGAAGAAATGTCAGAAGATGGATTCAGCAAAGAATCGAAGAGTTCTTGTGTTGTCTCATCTTGTGCAAGAGAACCAAGTAATAGGTTAGAAAGTAGAAGTAAATTTGGAGATACTAAACTTATGCTAGGTGGAAAAGTACCCAAAATGGAAATTGTAATTCCCAGTCTTGGTGTCCTTTCTGATCAAAATAACTTAAATGCAAATGTGGAAGATACCTGGAGTACAGATGAAGACACCACGAACCATGAAGGAAATACAAAGGTGTCTCTAGCAAAAGGAGATGAGAAAAAGGCACCTACTGTGGAAATGGAAGAGAATGCAAATGGATGTAGTAGAGTTGCAGAGGGAAGTGCTCAATGCTCCCCCAGACATAACTTAAAAGCCACTAATTCAGATGACACTTCTGATACTCTTCCTAAAATAAGACCTGTTTCTACAAGTGATGAAAATGCACCTTTTGTAACAGAAAGGAAACTTGGAAAAGACTGTGAATTTAATGATGGTGTTTCCAGGGACTGCCTTATTGACAGTAATAAAATAGGAGAAACAGAAATTGAAAGTCTTTTCACAAATGCTCAGCAATCGTGTGGCGTGCCGAAAAGGAATCTCGATGAAGAACTAAAACAAGACTTGGAAAGATTTAAGAGTAAGGTAGGAATGCTGCAAATAGTATTCCTGGCTTTGGAGAAAGAGAAAGTGCAGCTGCAAAATGAGGTAGAAGTTCACCTGCTACTCATTATTCTTTGGTCTTTCTCCCATATCAATGGTCCTGTTCACTTTAGCTATTCATCATTAAGGGAAGATGCTTTGTGCAAATTGGTTTTTCTTTTAATGGAGATACAATACTTACGAATACAGAGCGCAGTGGAGAGTTGTCCTTTTCCCATTTTTTTGGAAAACACAGAATGCATTATTGTTCCAGTTTAACAATAGGTGGCACTCAATTCCAGTGTATGTAGGTATCACTTCATTGCCATAAAAAGAAATGCACATAATTGGTTCTGATTCTGAATCAAAGAATGAAAATAGCTTCTGAACAGGGTCTTGACTAATCTAATCATTTGCTGTGATTCTCTGCATGGTGTGTCTTCATTGTCCATCACTAAAATCTCTGTTTTCTGTGAAACCATTTCTGCTTGTGGATTTGGGGTGGTTTTTTTAATTTTATCATCCCTCATTAAGGAAACAGTAGCTTAGCACACTTCCACTTGATTCTTTTTCTGTTTGATCTGTTGGGTTGTTTGGGTTTTTAATAAAAAATTGTGCAGGCCTCCTAACTCTTTGTCCATCAGTAACACTAACTTTTTGCTGTTTGTGCTTTAAGATATGCTGTTGTTTTTTTTTCTAAGGGCTGTGGTTTTGTTTTATCTTTCTCGATGACTTAGTACAGTTTTTGTAGTGCACTTTTGTGAAAATGCTTCTCTACATGAATTAATAATTTGGAGGTAAACTCTACATTACATCTGTTTATCTCCTAGAAATGTTAAGAAATACACAAAGCATAACTTTGTTTTTGTAGGTTGAAATGGAAAGAAGCAAACAAAGATGTTCCAGAGCACAAGAGGTGACAAAGCAGGAAGATCTTGATAATTTAAATACACCACCAGGCAACATTACTAATCAGCAAATGAACCAAAAGCTTACTCTAAGGAAGAGTGACTCTTTGAAAATGGAGAATGAAAACACTGTAGAAGAAAAAGACCAAAAGAGTTTTTCACCTGAAGAGAGATCGAAATTGATTAAAATGCCGATGAAAGGGTAAACGAATGAAATAATGACTAATTCTTATTTGTAGTACTACTTAAGAATTTTTGCGTTTTCTAATATTGTAGTAGTTGAAGTAGTTTCCTCAGTGCTGAAAGTTATACTGACTAGTCCACAACTCCTAAAACATTTAAGAAAAAAAAATTAGAAAAAAAAAGGCTCATAATAGAGGTTCAAATTTTTTGCCTGCTTTAAAGAAAAATAAATCAGAAAAAGAAAAACCATATTTCCATGGATTTGCTTTTCAATATTGAGACAAATGCAGCTTAAAAACCAGTTGAAGACTGAAAAAAACCCATTTATTTTTGTAGTCAAATGGCCATCCAAAAAATGAAAGTTGGAACTTGCAACTTACTTTGCTTTCTCCTTTTTCTAGGTGATTTTAGGAATCTCCATGCACTTGGTGGTTTCCTTTTCATTAAGCTCAGATGCTGTCAGGAAAAGGAAAAAGATTAGATACTCAAAAGTTTTAAGAAGGCACAGATATTTTTATGTAACCTGAAGCAGGTTTTTTCTGTCTGTCCTTCAGAGGAATCATTACTTTCTGAAATGGGGATCTTATATATGTTACAGCTTATCTGTCTAGTTTTTCCTGGACATCATCTTAAATATATGTGTTTCACAGGAACGTTTTTCTGTAAAGCTACTCGATTGGTAATGGGGTTTTTTCTCTCCTTAATGTAGTAAAATTGCCCCGAAGGCCAAAGCTGCAAAGAAAAATAAAAGACGGACTTCAAAGCAGAAGGCTGATCAGCAGATGAGCTCTTCCAGTGGCAATCATTTTCAAGTACTGGATGATAGCACTTCCAGTGAAACATCTCAAGATGAAGGAAGGTACTGAATATAAGGAATATTATAAATAAAACTTAGTGATAAAATTGGCCTGAAAGCTGAGGGTAAGTTTTGTAAACCTGATGTGTACAATGATTCTTGTTCTTTCATGTGGTAATACTACCTGGTGCCCCTTGTGTTCAACACCACTTCTTTGCTTAGCTAGATGTTGAAAGGACTCTTAGTTTATTGTAAGGTCAGATGTGTACAGGTTGTGATTAATTACCCAAGTGTGTGGAGATGCATAAATACATACATATTATATTTTTTAAAAGAGCAAAATCACGTTTCCACTGTAGGCACCTCACTTTTTTTCTGCAATTTTTTTTCCCCCCAGCTGTGTCCCCTCCTGACTTTTTGTTCACCTGAAATGTGGACATGTTGTATGGGAGGCAAAGCGGGAAACAGAAGGTTTTGTACAAGCACTGTTCAGCAATAGCTAAATCAGTGGTGTGTTATCAACACTGTTTTGGTCAGAAATCTACCACACAGCACTTTGTTGGGTGCTCTGAAGAAAATTAACTTCATCCCAGCCAGACCCAATACACTAAAGAATCCAAAATTATTGTTCTTTGACCTGCAAGAGAAGGATTCTTGATGCTGAAGAGAGCTAAGTCTCTAGTATCACACAGAATACACCTAACTGCATATTTATATAGCTACATATATGTAACTGTAAGATTCCTGACATTTTGAGTGATGTGCAGAGAACAGCACAGCTATTTCAACTATTTTTTTATTATCTGGGGGGAAAAAATAGTCTTCTGATAGACACAACAGTACACAGGTTTTTTCAGTCTTCAACTACATCTAACAACATTCTTAATTTCGGAAGTGAATTAAACTAAAATATATCAACTTTTCAGAATAACTTTGTAAGTTGATCATAATGCAGTGTAAGCATTCCAGTTCTGAAATGAGTTTATGTTTTCCAGAATTGCAGCAAAAACAGGAAAAGAAAAAAACAAGGTACTGTAAAACTTGTTTCTTGTTAAATACTTTATCAGCTCTTAATCACTTAGATGGGAATATCATTTATGTAATGGTCAACCAGATACACAAATTGCTGCCATCGAGCACCTTTATAATTTTTGAGCCAGATCTATGAGCTGTGAATGAGGGAACGAACCGTTGCTCTATTTGTATTGATTTGTGATGCTGGACAGCTGTATACAGAGAATACTGTATTGCTTGTAGGTCAGCATAGAAATGGATGTAACTGATGACCCTGATTTAACTCATTCATCTGACACAACTTCAGAGGATGTTGAATTACCGACTTCAACCTACAATGAGGCTATGTTGCTGTTAGAACAGCTTAACGTGGATCATACAGGTATGTTTTCAAGTCCCTTTCTCTTCAGCTGTTACAAATTCCTCTTTTAAAAAGTACTCCTAGGTATTTTAGGTTTGTATTTTGGTCTAATAATTTTTTTTATAATTAGAGATCCCCCTCAAAAGATGTGAAATTACCTCACATAACCCTAATGTCTGGCTGTAATGTCAGCCAACATGCTTTCCTTTATCACTGGCTCTCTTGTCTAGTCAGAGCTGGAGAAGTTAGATCATCATAAGTTAGTAATATCTTCTTTTTCCCCTTTGTATCCCTCCAATAGCTAATGACAAATAGTGCAGCAAAACACCAAGCTGTCATAATGTGCTTGCATTTATACAGGTAGCATTATATAAGTAAAAGCGTCAGTACATCTGTTTAACTATGCTGAATTTCATTAGGCATGGGTTAACTTGGCTACAGTGTTGAAAGTACTTTCCAACCTTGAATGAGTCTGTGACTCCCCTACCCCTCCCCAAGCAGCTCAGGGAGACTGCTGTCTTTAGTTAGGACGTAGCAGTCTTCCTCTGCTGCCCTTTTTTCCTCAGCCTTCCTCACTTCAGTGCAAGTCCTTCCGTGGACTGCAGTCCCTCAGGGAAATTATGCTTCAGCATGGGCTCTCCATGGGCTGCTGGTCCTTTAGGAAATACCCACCTGCTCTGCCATGAGGTCCTCTACAGTGCTGTATTTTGAATATCTACTCCAGCATGGCCCTCAAGAAGCTGCAGGGAAATATCTACTCCACTATGGTGTCTCTGTGGGCTACAGGGAAATCTCTGCTCTTCTTAGAGAGACCTTCCTACTACCAAAACCATGCCACCTACACCCAGTACAACAAAGCATTAAATAATTCCTACATTGGAAACTATTTCTGGATATGTTCACTTTTGTCTTTTCTGCCTCAAAATAGGTTCTGGTGTCTTGTTGAAAATACAGAACATACTTCTTGAATATGAGCGGAAAATAGTACGTGAAAAAAACCAGCGTAAAGCTGTCTGGAGAGAAGTAAGGAAGTTGGAAAGTGAGAAGGAGGACTCTCAATTAATAGCCAAAGAAACTAAAGATTTGAAATCCATATTGGCTCACCAAGAAGTAGAATGGAAAAATGATATTCAAAGCCTTAAGTATGTAACTTTGCATTCTGATAATGTGTTATTCTGTCAGTGTTTATGTTCCAGAGGATGGTGGTGGTACAGGAAATAGGATGAGAAATTTCTGGTCTTTGGGTTTGTTTTGTTTGTTTTTTTTTTTACACCTGTAGGCAAGTTCTATAAGTCATAATGTCAGGGGGAAAAGTGTCTGGATATTAACTCCATGTAAAAACTTCTGGATGTTTTACCTTTTTTAATAGCAAGAGAAGAAAACAAGAGTATGCATAAGGAAAAAAAAAAGAGATACTGTGTTTTGTCTGTGCTGCTTCTGTTGGTGTATATTAGGAGTTGTAGTAACTCCACAGAATGCAACTCAAAATAGAGCTTAGAACATTTGTTTGCCTCTTTATTTGAAAGGTCAAATTTGGGATTGCCCCTTTCACCATACACCTGAGCTTAGACCTGGATGGTATGAAGTGTTTAATCACCATTTACCTCATTTCAGACAAGAGTGGCCAGCAGGCACCATACAAACTTCAACAATGATAAATGCAACACGATGAATGCCCATCAGCACCCTATCCCTCCAACCCTGATGTATCATCCTACAGCTTGTCACAGACAAGCCTGGTTTTATCACCCTCCCCCTTCACATCTAGTTTAAAGCCCTGTTGATCAGCCCCACAACCTCTTGGGCAAAGATCTCCATCCCCCTTTGAGAAAGGTGTTTGCCATTTGACACCAGCAAGCCTGGTGCTACACAGGCCATCCCATTGCCAAAGAAAAAAAATTTTGGTGCTGACACCAGCCACGAAGCTACATATTAACAGATTGTATCCACCTGTTCCATCTAATGTCACTGCCTGCAACTGAGAGAGGAAAAAACAACCTGTGCCTCATATTCCCTCACCAACAGCCCTCAGGCTGTGAAGTCCTTGGTAATTGTTCTTGGGCTACAAGTCATAGCTTCCTCTCCACCTACATGGAAGATCAGTAACAGGTTGTAGTCAGAGGACCTTACCAAGCAAGGAAGTTTTCTGGTGTTGTCCTTAACCCAGGCATCAGGAAGACAGCAGACTTCCCTATGAGAAGTGTCTTCCTGACATATTGGACCTTCTATTCCCCACAGGAGAGACACCAATAACTATTACCCTTCTTGGTTCTTTTTTCTTTCCCCTTGTGGATGTAGTCATGATGCAAGCAGAATGCTTCTCTGACCTTGGAGATGCTTCTGGTGTAGATTGCCCATCATCCACATCCTCATTTGGCTGGCCTTCCTCAACTAGAACCTCATACCTATTGTTCAGAGGTACCAGGAGAGGTAAAGTGGACAGTGAGAGTGTTCATCTGTTGCCCCAGCCATGAACTTGCCTCCATTCACTCTTGTTTAGGATCCTGCCTTCGGCCTAACTGGGGCAGGATACAGGGGCCCCTTGATCCTGGTTGCTTTTTCACAGGTGCTCTCATTTCTGTTTCAAGGAGGGCAGAGCCTGGCTCCACCAGTCTGTTTCTTGTTCAGCCTCCTTGATGCTCCTTAACCTTTCTGCTTCCTCTGGCAGCTTTGCCACCATGCTGAGCAGATGGACTGTTTGGTCGCAATGAGCACAGCGGGTCTCAGGGTTGCCAGCTGTTAACAGTGAAAGGCTCAGGCACTCCCTGCAGGCTCTGCCCTTGACAGCTTCATGCTTCCACGGGAGCTCTGGATTCCCACATCCATTTTGGCTTAGGTGAACAGGATGAACTTGTGCCAGGTGGAGACCATAGCTAAGCTCCTTCCAAGGGAGTGATGACCAATTTCAGTTGGTCATCACCAGCTGGGAGAGCTTCGGTTCCTTCTTTCATCCCCGTCCCTGGAGGTGTTCAAGGCCAGGTTGGATGGGGCCCTGGTCAGCCTTGTGTAGCTCCAGGCCCGGAGGTTGTTGGCCCTGCCTGTGGCAGGGGGGTTGGAGCTCTATGATCCTTGGGGTCCCTTCCAACCCAGACCATTCTATGATTCTATGATTCTGTGCCCTTCCTCACATACGGCTACACCTTGTGCCTGGTGCCTCCCTGAGGTTTCTTAAAAGGGCAGGACTGCAATTGCCAATTACCCTGGCAACACCCACACCTCATCAGTGTAGCTCCAGACCCATCTCTCTGCTGCCCTAGCATCTCCCTTCCTCAGGAAGACCTTGGGAAACCCCCTGTACAACACCCCTGGCCACACAGGGTCCGAAGAAGGAGCTCCTCTTGGCAACTTGACTAACCTTAGGAGGAGAGGCTGAGGGAACTAAGCTTCATAGAGTAGTGCCTCCTGATAAGTGCAGGAGGATTGTGAGGGAGACAAAGACAGTCCCAGCCTGGCCTGCATTTGACTCCAAGCATTTTTCACAACTCTCGAATACTTATCAATTAACAAAGGATTAATATTTTTCTTCTAAAATTCTCAAAGCGATGTTAACTTTGCACAAAAAGCTATACTTTTTGTGAAATCACACTGAAGATTATATGTAAATGGTTTTCCTTGCAGTATAAACCATTCAAATACAAATGCTACTCTTGTCTTTTGACTAATTTATTAGTGGTTGCTGATAGTTGTGTGTAGAATTTCTAAAGTAGATTTTTAATTGGCAGTTCTTTCCTTATGTTAATGTGGTTTTTTTCATGTTGAACATGGCAAGGATATCAGAAAAAATATTCAAAATAATTATAAAATATAAACCTGCCTTCTTGTACAGGTAGCAGGGACGCACCCTGGACCTTTTTTTACCACGTTGGTGCTTATTGCTGGTTGTTTTGGATAGTCTTAGGGAACATCAACTTCTTTACTTTCATTATAAATTAGCTTCAGAATTGAATTGCTGTTGTTTCTCCCAGATGTAGATCCTTTGAGGTTTAAAACTACTTTAAGTTGTATTAAGCTTAAACCCTATGCATTTCTGAAGCTGTGTTTGAGCACTGACCTCATTCTTGAGTAAATAGAAACTGCCCTCTCTTCCAATGGCCAGCAGTTGATTTAGGCTTACAGGAGGCTTGCTAAAAAATTCTTGAGTCTGTCACAGATAAGTGGTGTGCTGCTTCATCAGTATTAGTTGCAGTCACTGAACTCGAACTCATAATATGTAGGCAGTGCTCAGCATATTAAGAAAAATGCATATTAATCACAGTAAAAGTTTATGATGCTTTGATCTGATTAAGACAGGAAACTTAGCAGTGCTATGTTAACAATTAGACATGATCGTAAAGGTCTCTCCCAACCTAAATTATTCTGTGATTCTCTAAGTGTCTATAATCTGAAGATGTTTTGGAGTTTTTATTCAGAATTACAGAAATGTACATACTACTGTATACTCACCTATGTAAATTTAAAAATAAATGATAAAATCGCTCAATGGCTTATTTCTGTATCTGGTAGAACTGATACCATGGTTAAGAGGATGAAGCTGGAATTCTTTAAAAAGTTAAAAATTACAGGAAAAATATGAAATCTGAAAAGCTTGAACATTGTATGGTTTACATTGTCTTTGCAAATTCAGAATGCGGAATATCTGCTTTTTACATCAATACCTTAATTTTCAAATATTCTGTTAAATCCCAGATTTACTTTGAAACAAGAAGAGGAAAAGAGACTCAGAGTAGATTCACTGTATGAGAAAACAAGAGAAGAACTCAGAAGGAAAGAAGATCAATATTGTAAAGAAATGGATGAGAAACAGCAGCTTGAGCTACGCTCAAGGAATTTAGAAATGGAATTGTTAACACTGAAAAAGGCCTTGAAACAGGTATGAGTTAAACACATGTCTTTTTTTTTTTTGCTTCTTTTTAATTGGTATTATGTTTCATTGTGCCTTAAAGAACGAGGTACTTTGTTCTTAGAAGATACATGGGATAAATACTGCTAAATTTTGAGTACAGTTGTGAACAGTTGGTTCTCAAGTGGACTGTTTTGTTGGGATTGTTTTTTCCCCTTTAAGCTGATGATTTCTTTCCTCCTGTTTCAAAATCTGGGGTTCATTTCTATTTCAGGCAAAGTCTGACCGAGTTTTTTGAATTTACTACAAGGCATTCTGTGTTTCTTCTTATTTTTTCAGAAGAAAATTTTAAAATATTATTTATAGATGGATTATCATAACCTATAATATCATAATAAGAATACAAGGGAGGATGAGCAAATATTGTCAGATCTGTTTTTTCTCAAGAGCCAAGTAGTTTAATTGTATTACTGTAGGTTGAAGAAGAGCGTGATGAAACACAAAGACAGCTCTCTCAGGAAAAGAGTGCCAGAGCCCTGCAAGAAGGAATTTTGAACAACCATCTTTGGAGACAGAAGGAACTAGAAGAAGAGACAAGAACAATAGTAAAAAATTCAGAAGTAAGCATCTTTATTTTTTTTACCAATTAATTAAAGTTCATCATGTTTGTTTTAAAGTCGTAATAAATCTTATGTAATCTGCTTCTTGATGGACTATTTACATGTACCAATGTAACTTAACTGTTCAAATACCTTTTCTGTTTTCCCTTATGTCTTTAAAAGTTCTGGAAAGCAACATCAACCTGTATGTACCTGAATTGCATGTGAAAGTAGGAAATGAATAGAAGACACCACTTCTTTAGCTGTCTATTACTTTTCATTTCATAAACATTCATCATTCACCAGGAAGAAAAGTTATTTTTACCGGATTTGTAACACAGCTAAATTAATCTTAAAGGGAATATTCTAGAGGCATGCACATTTGAAATAATTTTATTATTTGGTTGCTGGTTTAAGAAAAAAAAATAAAAAGCATTGTGTATTTGGAATGTTCATTTAGGTTTTAAGTGTATGTTACACTTCTAGTGTGTGCATACATTGTTCACGTGCATGGGTTAAAAGTAGCTTATGTATTACCTGAAGTTTCACTCTCACCTTTGAAGTCATGCTTTTCAGTATTAGAAATGTCAAAATACACTTTTCTGAAGTGTTTCTGTAGATTCATTTCCCAGCTGGCTCTTTATTCATGTTCCCTGTCATTCAGGAATCTGACACCGAGAGAGAAAAAGATCTCTTGTACAAAAATCAGTTACTACAAGATGAGATTGCTGTGCTGAGACTGGAACTTGATCAAGTACGACTTCGGCACCAGGAGGAAAAGGGAAAATATTTAGAGGAAAATGAGACCCTGAAAGAAAAAAATTACGATCTCAAGAAGGAACTGAAACTGAACGAGGAAGCCTTAACACAAACGGTTCTGCAGTACAATGGACAGCTGAGTTTATTAAAGACAGAATCTGCAGTGCTGACTTCCAAACTGGAGCAGACCAAGGAAATCAAAGACAGACTAGAGACAGAAATTGAGTCGTGTCGCTCCCGCCTGAACACTACTGTCCAAGAACTCGAACGTCACCAGTCGTCGAAAAGCGATGTGGAACGAACACTGCAGAGAGAGCGCGACGAGTGGCTTCGCTTGCAAGAGAAGCTCCATCATGACCTCTCCGATGCGCGGGAAACCAACACAAGCTTGTCTCAGCAGCTGAATAGAGCTGAAAGCAAAGCTAATAATCTGGAAAATGAGCTTCACCAGTTGAAACAAACGCTCAGAGAAAAAAACCTGCTTTTAGAAATGACGCAGAAAGAACTCAGTCAAGCCCAGTGTCAGGCAAAGGAATGTGATCATGCTCGACAGCTTGAGAAGGATCAAGTAAGCAAATTTATAATAAAGCAGGAATCCATGCAGGAGCGTTTGGCTCAGATCCAGAGTGAAAACCTTTTACTGCGTCAGCAACTGGAAGATGTGCAGAACAAGGGGATCATCAAAGAAAAAGCAGCAAATGATGTGCAGGACCGGTTTAATGATATCTTCAACAAACTCAGAGCTGATACTGAAAAGCAAGTTAACCTCATCGAAGAAAGAAACAAGGAATTAAATGCCAGATGTACTGATTTAAGAGAACAGATCTTTAAATACGAGAATGAGAAAGTTGAAAGAGAGGTAAAGTATGCACTTAGAACAGTTTAAAGTTTTGTGAGTTCCATAACTCCAGCACTGCTGTCGATCATTTTAATCTCCGAGTTGCTTTCTATTCTTGCTACCAAAATAATGGGTTCCTTTTGAAGATACTATGTAGATATATATGAACTATCCAGATGTTTGCAAACCTAATCTGTTAGTATAAAGGCAATTCTTACTCTAAAATGAAGTTGGTAAGAAGACTGCAAGAGGTTGTGATTCAACATAAAGCTTTCAAATATAAGTATACTTAGAAAAGTGTACATATAAGAGAGGAATAGAACAAAAAATGAGCTAATACAGAGTTTTCCCTTTGGTCATGAGAGTAATATCTGCAGTCAAGATATCTCTCTTACATTTCAACAGGTTTATTTGGGTTTATTAAAAGAACATACATAATAGCATTTATATGTATTACAAAGCAAAAATCATGATGAACAACTGCTGATAATTTGGAGGTGCTCAGCTGAGAAGGGTGAAAAGAGGTTGTGATCTGTGCAGATGCCTGCTGGTGGCAGGCAAAATGTCATACTCTTGATTGCAGTCAGAAGACAGCTCTAAGTGTGTAATCAAATAAAGTGAATTTGTGTTTCATGTTCTTAATGTTTTGTTCGTGCTCACTCGGCTCTTTCATCAGGCCATGGTCAGGCAGCTACAGCAGGAGCTTGCTGATGCTCTTAAAAAGCAGTCTATGTCGGAAGCTTCACTTGAAGTTACCATGCGCTACCGCAGTGACCTGGAGGAAGACAAACTGCATTTGCAGAAGGAATTGGAAAAGGTTAAAAGCAAGGTATGTGTGGTCCAGAACTATATGAATAAATGTACAAGGGGCTGTTGAAAGTAGGAGTGAATGTTGTCCTAAAGCCCTGGAAAACAGCGTCAACAGGATGAACAGTTTTATAAATTGAACGTCTGTGATTGGGAAGTCATTGACGTGAGGACAGTCTCCTCATTGGCACACAGGTTTGTATGTGCTAAGGTGGCAAGAATATTAGAAACAGTGGACTGTTAAATTTCCACTTTTTTATGCTATCTGTGCTTCCCCCTCCACACCCTGCCAGCAGGTAACAGGTCAATTTTGAATGGCTTTGTAACTTATTTTTCATATTTATTCCATGTGCACCTCTACTTCTTTAGCCCAGCTGTAACTGGCAGTCCCCAAGCAGCTTTCTTGCAGTGAATTGCAGCTGCTTTCTGAGGTGGGGACCTTTTGCAGTATTCTTGTGAAAAATGAAGTGCAGACACCTCGCAGATCTGAGATAGAGATCATCTGAAACCTCCTTACGGGGGAGTGCAACTTTCCTAGTCTTTGCTTTCACGGAGCAGCAAACAAGTGGATACAAAGAGTGTCATGTGCCACTGGAAGGGCAGGAGGGCAGTTTCACTGCTTACAACAGTGCTGTAGGAAATCAGCAGAGGGACGGGAGAGGCCAGTATAGAAGATGGTGAAATCATACTCTTGTGTTCATTTGCTAGCAGAAGAGAAGGTTTGAGTATACTTGAAATGATTACAGCTCTTGGAGCGGAGGGAGTGTGCAGGTATATGCAGTACTTGAGCTCTTCAGCAGCAGCAGTTGATTCCTCTATAGAAAAGCTCACCTGACCGCTGTGGATTTCTGCTATGGTTTTGCAGTTGCAGGAGGTGGAAGAACAGCGTCTTCAGTCTGAGCATTGTGTTCTTGACTTGAAGACTGCCTTGGATACGAAGGAAAGAGAAGTAAAAACCTGTTCTGAGAAACTGCAAGACGTCATGGTGGCATCTTCTGGGGCAAATACTACTGTAAAACAACTGGAAGAACATGTGCAACGGTAAGAGAGTAACACAGGAAGGAGCCTGTCGCTTCCTGGGATTGTACCAAAAGCAACTGGATAGCCTTGCTGCATCACAGCAAGTTACTACATGAGTCTGAAAGATGTATTTGCTTTAGACAGTGTTACTGCAGGCTGTCCTTTCGGAATTGGTGCTGCAGAGGATTTCCCTAATAAGACCTGTATTTCTTTTTAAGCCTTGAAATTGAAAATGCCAGGTTGGAAGCCACAGTACAGCAACAAACCAGTAGGATTGAAACCCTTCAGAGAGACCTGCAAGTCTCTACCTCAGTAAGTTGATCATAAAGTTGCCTTTTCACGAGCTCCTGAGCCTTGTTGCCTCTTTTTGTGGGAAAAAAAAAAAAACATAAGATGAGGTTTTCCTCAACAGCTGAGGGGAACTCAGTTCCTGCATTCTGCTTGGAAAGCAGCCTGATCCATTCTTCAGGTTTCTGCTTTTGAGAGTTTTTCCATGCTAGTATAGCAAGTCCTACTTAATGCTCTAAAATGTAACAATTTCACACCAGTACACTTGGGTAACTTTTGTCTGCTTTAGTTCCATCATGATATCAGATGCTGCTTCAGACCCTTGTTGCAATGTGTAATATTAAAGGTATTCATCAAGTTAATTCATGGAAATTCCCCGGGGGGGGAATTGTGCTAAAGGCCTGACTGGCATCATCAGACTGGAATAAAAGTTATAACCCCTCAAGATTTTCCTGGATAGAAGTGCTTTTCCTTTGGCCAGCTTTTTGTGTGTGTTCCTTTTCATGAAACATTGAAGAATGCCTTTGGCATCCTTTGCAGAACTCGGTGTGAGCCTTGGAATTACTAAGTGCCCCTATGCAGTGTTTAATTTTAGCTCAGATGAGGTGCTTTCATCTTTGGCTTGAATGCACTAAATTATGTTTGTATTGTAACCAATGAGCTTGGGTTCTTGTTAGGACTGGAGTCATTAATTAGGGCTTAAAAGATTTTTAAAATAACTGCATGTGAAAGTTGAACTTTGTGATGGACTGATACTGACAAGAGAAGAGGTAAGGCAGTCATGATGCTGGTGGCTTTGGTTAATAGGACAGTTTTCTCTGGGTGGGAAACTCCTGCCTTTTTAATTAAAAATTCTTTGGATTCTGCATAGTGTTCTCTCTCCTGAAAGCAAACAGCAGATGTGATTATTGCTAGTAGTTTTACAGTGGCACCAAACTAAGTGCATTTTGATTGTTGGTGCTGGGTATAAGTACTAGAAGAGTGAAGAGGTGTATGTAATAATTATTTTTGGTAATGAGGTGTAAACTTGAGTCTGGAAAGTCACAGGGTGTCTTCTTGCTTCTTTTAATGCTTCTGTAGGTTCATAGCCGCCTGGAAGACTTGATAACTGGTTTACGGACAACACAGGCAGTTGTAGAAGACCACCAGCAGCAGGTATGTGACTGGCTTCAGAAATTATTGGTTTAGTCTTGGAGTTTTTCATGTTCTGATAATTGATAAAAAGACCAGGTGGCCTGCATAGGCACTGCTCAGCTGACAAAAACCCTTCTGATTTTAGGGCAAGGCACCCTCAAGGGAATAGGCTGTAAATTTCCTTATTCCCCCTGTTGCTGTGTTTTGTATCTGCATGGTGGTGTGCAGAATACTTGTGTTCATCAGCATGATCTCTTTGAATTCTCCACCCCTTCCCGCTGGGAGAGGGGGTGACCAAGTGGCTGTGTGGTGCTTAGCTACCTACTGGAGTTAAACTGTGGCAGATTATGAAAGGAATGGATGTTGTAGACAGGAGGCATAGAAGGCTGAGAGAGAAGACTGCACTTGAGAGACCTGTGTGGTCTTTACAGCTTTGTCACAACTTGCCCTTGTGAACTGTGTTAGCTTTTGTCATTAGACTCAGCATTTCACTTACTCTGTAAGGACAGTTGAGAAGGTTGTACATCCTGAGGATTTTGTATCTAAGCTTTTCTGCTAAGGTTTTCAGGACTTTCTGTAGATCAGTAGACATATTTTTTTCCTTACAGAATGCCATTAAAATCATCTAGTCAACTTACATTCTTTATACTTGAACTGAACCAGCAAGTTCTGTTCCCCTCAAACACATCTGTCAGACAGATCTTTCGGTCTGTCCTTTCGGGTAGAAGTATAAATAGGATGGCCTATCTAAAAACTATTTCTTGTTCTCAAGAGATGTGCAGCTGTTACAGAAGCAGTGAGGGTAGGGTATTCTTTGTGGTGGACACTAGAGGAATTATTTTTTTATAAAGTATGTATCATTATGATTTCTGGAGGACCTTTGGAAGAAAGTTGTAGGGTGATTTTCTGCATGCCTCTGTGTGTTGTCTTGCCTTCCACAGTTGTAACCCCATCTCGTCACTTCTAAAGTGTTCATTCTTTGCACAGCTTTAATTGCTGTTCCTGATTGTGTTTCATGTTTTACACTCCACATTACCCTTAAATGTAGATCCTGTATGGGGAGAGCAGTGCTTAGGCCTGTGTCCATTTCTGTTACTGCTTTCTGTTGCATCATTGCCTTTCTGGTCACCTTAGTTTTTTTCTTTTGCCACTGTTGCTTTGACAGATGCAAAAGCAGAATGTGCTGGCTCAGATATCAAAGGAGTCGCACATCTGGGAAGAGCAACTGAAGTCAAGATCCCAGCTTGAAGAGCGTGTTGCTCAACTTGACAGGGAAAAGGCTGCACTCTTGGAACAGGTGAGCCCAGAAGATTCTCCAGACACTTACCTAATACCCGGGAAAACAGTGTTCCCCTTTCTGTCAGGTTCTTACACACTCAGCTTTTCCTGTTATCTCTGCCATTCAGGCTATGAATATTTTGTGATTTGAGGATCATCCAGGATGCAAATAGAAGCTGGATGAATATCTTTGTGCATATTGTTGAGTTTTCTGCTAGGAAGAGTTCCCAGTGTGGTTTGCTATCAGCTGAGCACATGGAGCAAGGCTGCAGTTCCCCAGCTCTTTCCTTGGACTCCTCCTCCTAGTCTTCTGACCCTGTGGTTTCTTGGTAGAGTTAAAATGCTCGATGTTTCCATTGCAGTGTATGAAGGAGCTGCTGCATGTTTTCAGGGTACCAGGAGCTGAGAAGACTTGCAGAAAAACTTACTGAAGGAATTCTGGCCAAACATACTAGAGCTTGCAAAATAAAAAATGGCTGCCAGTTTTCAAGGGGCAGGCTTTCCTTTTTCTCCTTTTCTGGAGAGGAAAAACGGAAGTGCAGAGGCAAATTAGCTGCCAGCTCTCCTCTGGTTTGGCTGAGTACCATGTGGTTAAGTAAATACCCACAAAGAAGAGATGGCAGAGGGCAAGAAAATATTGAAGCATTCAAAAAGATCAAATTCTCTTGAAAGTCCCCCTTGCCTTCTAGTCACTGAAGATAGGGTGAAAGCTTTAGGTTTTTTACAATGTCCATACCCATGTAATACCTGAGCAGAGGAAGTGCCAAAAGTGTTCTCCTGCATCTTATTCAGCTTTTTGGCTTGAAGCATTAGAAGAGGGTGGCCTCTGCTTCAATGGGTGCATCTGTTTCTGATGTAAAGTATTGTCCTGTTTGACGTGAAACCTGGAGTAATTAAATATTCCTGGGAATATGTCCCTTGGCCTTGTGTTGAGCTTGGCTAACAGATAGGCATACTGCAGCTACTCTGGAGAATGCTTAATGTACATACTGCCTGAAGATAACGTTCCTGTGCGCTGTGTATCATGTATCTCTCCTATTTTGAAAGTGTGAGACAGAAAGAAAGAAAGTGAAGAAGCTGGCAGAGTTGAAACGCCCAGTTGAACAGCGCCTGGACCAAGAAATGAAGAGAAACATTGAACTGCAGAAAGACTCAAAGAGGTATGGGTTTTTAGTGTGGTGTAAGAGGTATCTCTGTGTAGAAGTCAAGCTGTATTTAATTGTAATGTAAAAGTAGGTGTCTACCTTGACTTCATCAAGGCTTTTGATACTGCCTCCTATAACATCCACATAGGCAAGTTTAAAAAGTGTGGCTTAGGTGAGCAGACTGTTAGGTAGATGGAGAACTGGCTAAGCTGCAGAGCCCAGAGGGTTATGATAAATGGCATAGGGTCTAGTTGGAGGCCTATAGCCAGTGGTATGCCCTTAGGGTCAGTACTGGGTCCAGTCTTGTTCAACAATATTCATCAGTGACCTGGAAAAGGGAACAGAATGTACCAAATTGGGAGGAGTGGCCAATAACACCAGAAGGCTGCACTGCCAATCAGCAAAACCTGGATGGTCTGGAGAGTTGGATGGAGGGGGAACCTAATGAAACTCTACAAGGGCCAGTGTAGGGTCCTGCATCTAGTGAGGAATAACCCCAGGCACCAGTACAAGTTAAGGGTTGACCTGCTGGGAAGCAGTGCTGCAGTGAAGGACCTCAAAAGTCCTAGTAGACAGCAAATTATTCATAAACCAGGAAGGTGCTTTCATGGCCAAGACCAAGTGGTATCCTAGGGTGCATTAAGAAGAGAGTGGCCAGCAGGTCAAGGGAGGTTGTCCTCCTCCTCTCCTCTGCCATGGTGAGACCACACCTGGAACACTGTGTCTGGTTCTGAGCTCCCCAGTTCAAGAAGGACAACGAACTACTGGAGAGAGAGTCCAGTGAAGGGCTACAAGGGTAATGAGGGGACTAGAGCATCTCTCATTTGAGGAAAGGCTGAGAGAGCTGAGTGTGTTTAGCTGGGAGAAAACTGAGAGGGGATCTCATAAATACTTAAAAATTTCTGAAGGAGGTATATCTAGAGGATGGGGCCAGACTCTTTTTCAGTGGTGCCCAGTGACAGGACAAGGGGCAATGGGCACAAACTATAACACCATCTGAACATGAGGAAAAGCTTCTTCACTGTGAGGGTGCCAGAGCACAGGGACAGGCTGTCCAGAGAGGTTTTGGAGTCTCTTTCTCTGGAGATACTCAAAACCCTCCTGGATGCAATTCTGTGCAGCCTGCTCTCGATGATTCTGCTTTAGCGAGGAGGTTGGTTTAGCTGATCTCCAGAGGTCCCTTCCAGCCCCCACTGTTCTGTGATAACTGTGAGCAAATTCAAGCCCTGTGTTTGTTCTTGCAAGGCACTTCTGTGCATGAGCCTACACTTGTCAACAGCAAGTGCAGTTGCTGTTGAAAAGTGTTGAAAAAACAGAACTGCAAATGCAGGTTGCCCAGCAGTTCTCCTGGGAGGGACAGAAGTCGCGTTTCTCTTCTCAGGAGAACTTTGGACCCTCTATTGATTTGTGGCACAGGAATGCTGTTCTTTTTTCAGTAGTTCCCAATGTTGTGAGGCACAATTAGATGAAGCAAGCTATCTCTGCACAGTTTAGGTGAGACTGGTCCTTTACTTCATTGCATTGATTAATTTGCTTTGCAGGTTGAATAGGCTTCTCAGCAGAGCTATGAAGAAATTGAGAGTGTATGAGGAGAGAGAGTCCCATCTTAGTTTGCAGGGAGAAATGAAGAACAGATATTCTGAAATGATCGATGAAGTTTGTAGATTAAGAACAAAGGTGAGCTCTGGTTTGTTTGGGTTTTTTTGTGGTGGTGTCCTTTTCTTTTGAAGCCTGTGTTACTCTTTCTCTATATTTCTTCTCATGTTGTGATTCCTCCCCCATTTCCCCTCCTCCCCCCCCCACCAGTTTTCTGGCTGTAATTTTTTGACTGTATTGTGGAATTGATTGGCTTTTCTTGATGGTCCCTCTACTGTTAGAGTAGTAGATGACAGTAACAAATACTGATGTAGTTATTATGGTGAAATATGAAAATACTGTGTGTGAAGCAGTATGCATAAAAGGGCACACCAAGGGCAAGCTGTCCTGTAAAGGAAGGGCAAGCCAAGAATCAAAGCAAGGCTGGCAGGGGCGAGGATTCACAGATTCACAGAATTGTAGGGGTTGGAAGGGACCTCCAGAGATCATCGGGTCCAACGCCCCTGCTAAAGCAGCTCCCTAGCTCATATTGCACAGAGAGGCATCCAGACGGGTCTTGAATATCTCCAGAGAAGGAGACTCCACAACCTCCCTGGGCAGCCTGCCCCAGGGCTCTGTCACCCTCACTGTGAAAAAGTTCTTCTGCATGTTGGTGTGGAACTTCCTGTGCTCCAGGGAACACAGGCCAGAGAGCAGCCCCACAGGCCCTCACCAAGACGAGCAGAAGAGGTCCGGTGGCAGTAAGCAAGGCCAGCAGAGAGTGCAAGTCGCGTGGCCCTTCCGTAGGGACACACAGGTCTGCAGCCTACCAGGACATCCCATCACAGCTGAGGGTCAGGGCTGAGAGCAGTGTGGCCTGGCACAGGCCTGGCTGCAGCTTGAGGCTGTGGCAACATCTTCTTGGTCTGTCAGATAAGTTCCTTTTTGGGAAGAGAGGGAAGTAGTGCTGCCATAACTGGGAACCACTGTATGAAGTCAGCTTTGCCTGAGACCAGCCCTTGAGCACCAGCTGAGTAGGAGGTGTTTCAGGTTTCGCTTTTCTCCACGGTGCTGATTCCGTTGGTTCCCAGGGCACAGTGAGGTGATGCAGAGGAAATTCTCTAACTTGCACTCAGCCCATCTTTCCATTGTCACAGGGACCCAGAAGGAGAGTTCCCAGAAGTGCTGTTGCTCTGGATGCTCAGTAGCATGAAACCTTTCATCTACTTACCAGCTTGTTACTCAGATTTGTTGTTAGAGCAGCCATGTCTTGAGAGCTACATTCATTTTTAGAAGGTGTTCTTGTGGAGTGAGCCAGCTGCCTTTTGCAGTGGCTCATTCTCTGCTCCAAAGTTAGTAGTGTTTTTGTGTTTCTGATGGAAAAGTTATTTTGAATGATGGGGAAGTGCATTACATTTAGGCTGGTTTAAGTAAGTGTTAAACTCTACTTTCTGTTAGAGACTCTTTCAAGTGTTTACTATGCTAGTTTCCTCCACTACATATTTTTTTGTGTTAAATAAAAGACAGGACATCATGTTTTCTGTTAGTCAGTGTAGAAAAGGTATGTTTCTAGAGGGCAGAAGAGGAGGATGGAGCCCTAGTTGATCTTTGCAGGGCATAAGATTTTGAATAGGTCCCAAACTTTTCAAAAATAAACTGCAGCTTTGATCTAAAGAATACAGCTTCTGCCCCCACTGCGGTAAAAGCTGTGTTCTTAACCTCTGTTTACAAATCTTTTAGCATAATGGAAAAGAAAACTATCTGATTCTTGTCTTGTTAGTTCTATAATGAAACTTTAACTGTGTTGACTGCATGTAAAAAATCCTGTAAAGCATGATACGTGTTTTTGATGAAACCAGAAGGTGGCTAAGTATGGGTGAGTTTGATTTCCCATGAGCATGTCACAGAAGGGTAACCCCAGTGCTTTTCTACCTAGACCTATGGATGAAATACTGCTAGTTTCGTACCTCTTGATAGGTGGCCTACTGCAGGAGAACTGAGAAAAGATGGGAACCTGAAGAATCCCATCAGAAACTATTTGAAAAGCATTATTGTTTTAAAAGAAGAGCCTGGTTTCACATTGCATTTGTCACCTGCTGACTCAGTATTAAAATCAGTCTTGATGGTCACCCCCTTTATGGATCTTCACAGAATTAACTAATTGTAGATACTGGGTTCCTTTTTTTTATGCTGTCTACAGGTTAGTGAACTTTCCCAGCAGCTGGAAATAGAATCTAAAAAATGCATGCAGCTGGAAGCACAAAATCAGGATTTGCGAGAAGAGTTGTCCACCATGCACAGGAACCATGAAAAACTGGAGAAGAGCAAATGCCAGCTGCAGGAAGAGGTGGCTAACCTCAGACATCATTTGGAGACTAACATGGTGGATCATAGCCAAATAGAACAATGTAAAAGGGAGATGGAAGAACGAGCTGCACAAGAAGTAAGACAAAAACTACAAGAAGTCAATCTGTTTTTGCAGGTAAGTGAATTTCTCCCTTGTGTCTGTAGTCTCTATAAGAGACGTTTTTGTGGTCATAGTATTTTTGTATTTTATTTTTGGTGCCTGATTCTGTGTGTTAGAGCTGTCCTTCTGCCTTTCCTGAAGGCTGGTGGGAGAAGGGCATATGGTTGAGCAAGAGCTCATTGAGCTTTCATGTGTGTGTAATGTGCCTGCAGGTCCCTGAATCAAAACCTTGCCCAGGTAGACTTCCATTTGACAGTTCTTGTAGGGGTATTGCTGTCCACTGGTCTTGTTTGCAGTTTTCATCCTCAAATGGGTGTTTCAACTTAGAGTTGTCATGGACAGGCATACAGGCCCTGCCTTGTCATTAGGCAGGGGAAAGTGTTCAGAAAACAAGTCACTGAAGCTGGGGGGATGACGTTGAGGGATCCTCATCATTTCTTTGAGAAATTCTTTTCTAAATGCCCTATCCTGCAGAGATGGTGTTTTTTCATTAGTATCTTTGATGAACAATAATGCTAAGAGGGGGGTTCTTTCTGAATGAAAAGAATCACTTAACACGATAGTTCCAAAGTTTTGCCTTGATTTGCTGATAGTAGTGAGGAGGCACAGCTACCTCACTGAGTGAAGTTGGACCCTTCAAATGGGGTACATGCAATTCACTGGTGGGGAGAGGTTTCTTTTTCTTTGTGGTGATTCAAAGTGCTGCAAATCTGCTTCAGACACAGGCAGCCTCCCAGGAGAGATTAGAACAGATCAGAGCCAGTCATCATGCTTCACTGAGAAACCAACTGAAACACAAAATTAAAGATCTTGAACGTGAATTGGACAGGATAAAAAATATCCAACAAGACAGTTTTTTCCAAAAAGAATCCACACAGGCAGAAGTGGAAAAGTACAAAGAGCTGTATCTGGAGGAAGTAAAAGCTAGAAAATCCCTAGCAAATAAACTGGAAAGGTAAGTCCCTGTGCTTTTTTGAGTGGTGATAAGTTACTACTTTTTCCTCATGCATTTTCCTCCCCAAATCCCTCTTTTACATCTGGTCAGTATTATGCATGTAAGTCTAAGATGGTGTATTTGTGAGGAAAGTACCCCAAAGACCCATCCCCTTCATTAGAACAGTCTTCATTTCTCTTCAGTGTTCCAGCAGTAACACCACTTGATCATGTCATTGATAATGTAATTGTGTTCTAACAGGCAGCCTTTTTGCCAACCTCTAATAATCTTCTCTTACTCTATGTATAGCAGAAAAGATGAATTTATGTCCTTTACTGCTTGGATAAAGATAGACCCTTCAGGGAGCAAATTTGATTTTATGAAGCAAAAAAAAAAAGTTATCTCTTTTGGCTTCCATTTTTGCACTGTGTCTGAGGTTTGAGCTTTCCTTGGGCAGGGGAGGGTAGCCCAGAGTTCTTATGCAGATGACATACCTTTCAGAAGCAGCTGTGTAAACATGTGGCATTCACAGGTATCTTTGAAGCTCAAATGCCGAGAAGTCCTGACCGTTGGTAACTCTTGCTGCTCCTTGGAGGTCATGTGACTTCAGAAACAGGTTTTCTAAGAGCAACTCAGATCAAGTAATGTTCTTGTTTTGGATGCTTTTAATACCTTTCACTTTCCAAAGTTGAATAATAGCCAACTGAAGGTAACTTTGTGAAAGTGTTACTTAGGAAGATAATTCTTTGTATGTTTCAGAACTAATGAGAAACTAGCAGACACCAACACTAAGCTTCTTCAGGAGCGTCACAGAAGCAAGTCTTTAATCACAAGCAGCATTGTCGGTGGGGGTCTGGCTGCAAGTCCAGTTCTGTATTCAGCAGAACTGGGACATCTTGGCAACAACTTGGCACTGAACAGAAGTTTAAGTCTAGGAGGAAGCTTCCTAAGCTCAGCTGGGAATGCATTAGCATCAAGAAACAGAGTTGAAGCCTATGTGGCTAAGGTAAGTGTTTTGAAATACTGTTCTCAACTACTGCTAAAAGTTTCCATACACAAGGTTCTGCTTTTTAGCCTAGAGTTAGAATCCATTTATCATTCCAAACCCTATGGCCTGATACACCAGATCAGCTGCTAATCATCAAAACAATGCACATCTATATGTGGTAGGGTTGAAGACTTCTGGTTATCAGGGTTGGACAAATTTCCAAGAGTGCTGACCCCCTAATAATGAACTGTGTAACTACATTCTTTTACAAGAGAAACTGTGGTAAAGAATACTGTGGCATGGGAAGTACCCAGCTAAGCTCTTCATTACATTTTAATGCATAGTATGTATTTAAAACAGCTAACTTTTGACTGAGTGCAAAATCCCATCAGACATCTTTCCTTGAGATGCCTTGCCCTTTTTCACTGATCTTCATTCTAGCAGTTTCTTTGCTGGAATTTTTCCTAGTTCATTAATACCAACAAAAGGACGCTTCAAAAATAGGATGATATGAATGTCATCATGTAACTGCTCACTTGATATTTCATTGTGGGACATAAACTATGTGTAGGAGGCTTTTTTTTTTGTAGTGCTTGCTAGATGTCCTTATGTGAAGAGGTAAAGTTGCTACTCCTCAGAAAGTCTTCATAGTTTTTTAATTTTACAGCAGTGTCACAATCTCTGCAGTACTTCTGAGCAAAGTAGTTAGGAGTGAGTGTGATAGCACATCCCTCACAGAATGGTGAACATTGTAACATGGAAAGCAGATGTCAAAAATTGTAATCAATTTCCCACCTGGCAAACTCCTCTACTCAGTGTTCTATCCCTCCTGTATTCTGTGGTTGAATTAGAGGTGGTGAGAGGTATTAATTCCCTGCTAAGTCCTTCTCAGTTCAGCGCTCCCACCCACACTGGAAGGAACCCATATAAACAGTGTGTCTACGTACTGCACCCAGTTAAAAAAAAAAAGGGGAGGGGGGAGGGCAAAGCAGAGTAGCTAATGCATAGCAGTGGCAGTTAGAACTTTTCTGTATCACTGTGAAAGTTTCTCATGTCAGAAGGATGCACGTACATTGCAGGAAGAACTCAAGGAGCAGTTAGTAATGTACCATCTGCAGGGGCTGTTCTGCATGCAACTAGTGGAAAGGAGGCAAATTCAGGCACCCACTGCAAGAGTGAAATACAGAGAAGGACAGGCCAAGGGACCAAGACAGGTAGGGAACAGGGAACAAGTGAGGAGAAGTAAGGACAGAGAGATGAGAGTAAGATGATGAAAGAAAGGCAAAGGAGGAAAACCATCCCAGTTCTAAGGAAAAAGCTGCCCCAGTTTTAAACAGAGTTAACAGCTGTGCCTTTTTTGAAGAAGAATCAGGAAAAAAAGCCACTGAACTGAAAGAAAGTGGGAGTGCTCAGAACTGAATTACAGCAACGTTCTTCAGATAGTCTTTTCCATTTTAATTTTCCTGTAGAAATTGGAACTCTGAGCTTCTGAGTTTACCATCTCATTCCCCGAAATATATTACAGAAATGAAGTGGTTTAAAGGCTATTTTATAGCTTGTTGTTTTTATCCAGTTGCTAATACATGCAGATGCGTATTTCAAGTTGGTACATAAGCTGCTTCAGTGTATTCTGAAAAATAGTTCCAAATCTTGTGAAAAACATCTGGGCAGATTTCAAGAATAGGTTCCAAGAAAAGGTCTGAGAACGGTGATACTGTTCTTCCTCAGATTTCTGCCTTCAACAGTAACCATGAAGTTTCTTTTCAGAGCATGTCTCTTACATTTTGTGATGGATTGCCATGCTGGGAACGCTTCTAGGTTTTGGGGCTGGTTTTTGAGGCTTCCCTTGGAAGGTTTAAATAAGAGAACCAAAATAGCCCATCAGCATTGAGCAAACTCTCAAGTAAGGTGAAGAACAGTTATGCGTTACACTTACTCAGTCTCCAACTACTGATGTAAGCTGGGATTTTCTGTTTGCTAGCTTGGAGGCTTTCTTACACTCTGAAACTTCTTGTCTTTAGTGCAGTTTTGTTAGTAGGACTTGGAGTTCTCTCTGATCTTGCTTACAACCTACAGAGACTCTTACCTTGTCAATAGAGAAGCTCATGTAGTTTGTCTTCTCAGGATTAGCTTAATTCTAATACAGTATTAAATTCTATAAATTTATTCTCTGAATAAAGGTGAGGAAAACTATTGCTAAATCCTCAGAGAACTTACTCATTTCTTACTATTTTTGCCAGGTTCTCTTAAGAAAAATCTGGAAATCTTAGTGTGCCTGCTTTCCCTCAATCAAAGCAAAAGGCTGATCTCTGGGACTCAGAATTACTGGTGTGGATTTACGTTCCCTGTAACTAAATCCAGCTGCACTTCATTTCATGGTATTTCTTCCTGTAATCACCAGTAAGGGAACAGCTGACACTAATTGTAATGGCACTGTCTGTAGCCTCAAGTTCAACAGGAGTCCTTCAAAAAAAGGAACAGGGTTCTCAGAGTGCTATAGTTGCTAGGGGACTTTCATCTAAGTGCTGGTGTAAGTTTCCTCAACTGGGTGCAGTACGTTATTAACAGTGTTTGAAGTTATACCATACCTCTGAGGAGCTGAAAGTGCAGGATTCCTAACGTTTATATCAAAGAAAAAGAGAAAGGATTGAATTGGAAGAAAAGGCTTTAAGCCAGGAAGTGACAAAAGGGAAAATCTGCAGGTACCTCTTTGCATACAGTAATGGGTGTGAATCACAGCCAGTTTTGAAATGCAAAGTCACCAGATGCACGGTTTCTGCTGTCACTTCTGTGGGAGTCCTTTGTCATTCACTAGAGGAGTTGGAGCATGAGGAAAGACCTCAAGAGATGACAGTTTTAGTCTGTTTTGAAGTACTTTGCTGGTTGTGCCGTTTAGTGCTCTCCCTGGTCACCAGATTATTTAAAGACAGACGAGTTTCTCTGACTTTAAGCATTTTCTTCACTATTTTCTTCAATTTTGCCCGGGATTTTTTTCCAGTAACTTGTTTCTCTTCTACAGAATTTGTCTTGCCTTTAAATTCCAGTTGAGCAGTGCCCTCTTGCCTGGAGATTACAAGTGCTCCTGCCACTAAAACTCATAATGACAGGGAGATAAGGAGCTTAAATTGCAGTGTCCTCCTGTGCTGCTTTTTTTAGTCAAAGCTCTCTGTGCAGATTTGGTCTTTCTTGGAGTTGCTTCCTCAAGGTGAGAAAGGCTATTTGAAGTAGAGGACGTGCCATTCTTAAGAGGAGGATGCTTATGTAAATTTGGCTTTTGCAAAAGCTTTTAAATAGCTTCAGGAGCAAGGAGGTGAAAATACTTCACACTGCTATTATTCAAAATACACTGACAAAGAAATACTACCAGCAACTCTTGGAATAAAAAGTTGGTAAATGGCGCCCAAGTCAACAAGAGGAAGAAGTGCTCCCCTGGCAAATAGACACTTTTACTTTTAGACATAACTAAGGAATTTGGAGTTTAAAGGCTTGAAAGATTTCACAGTTTCCCTAAACCGTGGAGCCTTTTGTTTTGAAGTTGGTCATGTTGCAAACTCAGCAAAATATGAGCTTTTTATTCTTCAAAAAAACATAACTGTTCCATTACAGTATAGCCCCTTCCCCCTTATCAAATATAGATGCTACAGAAATCAATAACCTTGAAATGGAAGTGCAAAAGTATGTTGAAAGTTATATTAAAAATAATCACATTGGCACAAGCAATTAACCACTGAAACACTAGTCATATGCAAATGTCTTTGAGGGTTTTTCATTGGTTTTGTTAGAGCTCCAGTAATGAGGAATAAATTACAAGTGCTTGAAAAGGTCTGTGCATGTAACTGCAAGCAGTGTCTGTAGCAACTGGCAGTTATTATGTGCTGGAAGGAGGCTGGCTGAAAGGTATTTCATAGCAGGACTTGTGCCACAAGGAGGATGCATGTGCTGCCTGTCTTTTCCAGGAGTCAAGAGATCTTTGATGGAGGCTTTTTATCTGCTTTGTGCTCTGGTCTGCTGCCTCCCAGACTGCTCAGAAATTGGCCTGTCACCATCCAGAACTGAACTGAATCAAGCAGATGGAACACAAACATGAGGGGTTGCTGGTGTCTGTGTACCATCGTTTGGGAACTCCTGGGAATGTCAGCCCCAAGGAGTCTATGGGCCTGAACTCCCTTTGTTAGGTTTAACAAATGTCAAGTTTAAATCCTAACAGGTGCACAAAAGGCTGGTAAAGGCCAATGTGGGTGTCTTGACATGGAAAATAATAGCGAACTCTGCTGGGTGACACCAGTGTGAATTCGTGGACTTAAGAAACCAGTTTGCCTACATAACATGAGAAAGGGAATGTCTGCTTCCTGCTCCCTCTGTTCCTTTTCTGACTTTGTTTTCCACCTGCTCTCTTGTATTACAGCTGTCTTTGTATTGTTAGCTTTTTTAACTTGCTTCCTTTACCTAGTAGGCATGTTTCTCACTGAAGACCTTTGAACTTAAGGCTGTTTTTCTTTCTTCAGCTCCTTAATCAAAACCCTTTTCTTTTCTCTCTTTTCTGCAGCCAGATATATGACAAGGTTTGTAGCCAGTATTGTTTCATATTGGGTGGCTTTTTATGCTGGAAATGTTTTCTATATGTATGCTGTTAGGTTTTGGTTAAACCTTACTGATGCATTCACATTTTCCCAATACTGCAAGTATGTTGAATTTGTTCATTTGTCCAAGTGAATGAATGACTGCTGCAGAGTATTTTTCATGCTTCTGTATTTGTAATGTTATGGGAGTTAATCATCTGTAAGATACAGTGGATGGATTTGATCTGTTCTAGTGGGACTTCTTTAAGCTATAGGAGTAGGCTGGTTTATCCTTCTTGCCAATTCTGATGTTCAAAAAGTTCTTGGTAGTATCAGCAGTTGTGTCTGGAGTACAAGTACTGTTCTGAAATTGAGTTCCTAGACTCATGGAGTCTTAGAGGATCCAACTTCACTTTGTGGTCAAGCAGCCCATGTGGGTAAGTAGTAATACCACTTTCTGAAGAAGAATTACTGAGACAGTGACTGCTGCAAAGGAACCCAGTTATGTTACTGACTGAAGAGATGTACAGTCACATGAGAAGCCTCAGTGTGGAACTTAGCACAGAAGAGAGATCAATCACTGTTCTACTTTCCAGATGTGACTGTAGTCTGGCATAAGCTTTTTGGGAACCTGAATTGTCATCCATGCTGTTCAGGAGGTGTGGGCATGGATGAGAATCACAGAGATGGCCTTCTGGTCATTGTGAAGGCTCCAGAAACCAGGGAAAGTGGTTTCTTCTTACACCTCAACTACTGCTTTGCTTAGGACTAGTCCTGGTTTTGGGTTGTCTTGGCTTAGGCATTAATTTTCCTGCTTTTTTCTGTTACCTCTCTCTCACTTCCTGTGTTAGGAGTACCTTTCATCCTGGGATTTTGCTGCTGCTTATACCTGCTTAAAAACAATTAGAGGTTTGGGGATTTGAGGGGTCCTTTTCCACTGTTGTTTCAGCTCTGTGCTCTCCTCTTCTAGCTGTGAAGGCACAGACTATTCCAATGAAGTACCACCAGATAAATAGCTCTTCCCCTGGAGAACCTGGTGAATTTGGTGGCAGCTATCCCTGTAGCCCTGGAGACAGGGCCCTTTCCTCTACTACTTTGGCCCTTGGAGTTACTGCCTGTTACTGCTCTTGTGAGGGTTTGCAGAGGGCTTCCCTTAAGGAGGCTTTTGCTCTCTCTGGTCTGTTGAGTACCGTGTGACAGCTCTTCTCTTTGTTGGTATGTTGCTAGGTGAGCCTACTCAATTCCTAACATACACACTTATTCTCTCAGCAATTTGGTACTAAAATCAGAGAATCATAGAATGGGCAAAGTTGGAAGGGGCCTCTGAAGATCTAGTCCAACCCCACCCCTGCACAAAGCAGGTTTAGCCATGGAAGGTTGCTTAGGGTTATGTCCAGCCAAATTTTTTTACCTCTCCAAGGATGGATACTCCACTCCCTGATCTGGGCAACTTGTTCCAGTGTTTGACTGTGCTTACAATTTAAAAAAAAAAAAAGTCTGTATGTTAAAATGCAATTTCCTCTATTTCAGTTTGTTTCCATTCCTCTTTTTCTTCTACTTGGCACCATGGAGAAGAGCCTGGCTCCATCTTCTTTACTGCCCCACCAAGTATTTATACACATAGATAAGGTCCCCCTGAGCTTTCTCTATTCTGATAAAGAAACAGTCACACCTTTTTCTTCCTGGAGAAGAGAAGGCTCTGGGAGGACCTTACAGCGGCCTTCCAGTACCTGAAAGGTGCCTGTAAGAAAGCTGGGGAAGAACTGTTCACAAGGGCATGTAGCAATAGGATGAGGGGTAATGGTTTTAAACTAGAGAAAGGTAGTTTTGGGTTGGATATCAGGAAAAAATCCTCAAGATGAGGGTGGTAGATCACTGGAACAGGTTACCCAGAGGGGTAGTAAAGGCCCCATCCCTGGAGATACTCCAGGTCAGGCTTGATGGGGCTCTCAGAGACCTCATTTAGTGAAGATGTCCCTGCTTACTGCTGGGGGATTGGACTAGATGACCTCAAAAAGGTGTCTTCCAACCTGACACATTCTGTGATTCTCATCCTGTTCAGCTAGCTCATGTAGTTCCAGCCCTCCAGCATCTCCCTGGCTGCCATCAGCCTGCGAGCTGTATGGTAACGATTTTGCAAATTACTTTTGTGTGTCTCGGACTCGATGGAGAGAACGTGTAGGGGTCACAAGTGTTACCAGAAGTGAAGAGCAGCGTATAGCGCTTGGCCTATGGCTCTCAAAAGGCATGATTTCTTCTTATGGGGACTTTGAAGCCAAATCCTAAATGAGAATAACTTAATTGGTAGCAATAACACCTTCTAGGGGAGAAAAAAGTGTGTGCAATCTTTTGCAGTGATCCAGGCTGATTTTGGTTACATAAGAAATCCCACGGCACGTTCTGTGTAGAAGCTGTAGCTGTGGCTCTTTTCTTAGCACAAAGCTTGCAAGGAAAAAAGAAGTGTGTATTTTTATGTCTGTGTGTCAGGGTATTTGCAGTAACACTGAAGAAGAATCTTGGCATGATCTGTGTGAGCTCTTTCCTCTTTCAATTTTCCATCTTAAAAGAAGAATAGAATCCCGGTGCATGCTTTTCTCTACAGTGGAGTATGTCAATCCTGCAGCAGCCACTGTTGCACTTCTTCTCTTGGAAAGCTGCAGAAACCAACCTCAACTGAATTTATCCCTTATCTCAGCATGTAGCTGACATGCTGCTCATCTCTTTGATGACAGGCTTAAGCCATACCTTCACTGTGGTAACTCCACTGCACTTTCTTCCTGTTCAGTTTTTAAATACCCAGTTGTAATCCAGCTGATGAGTTACAGGTTGGTTTGTGCTGCAGTTAATGTTGCTCATCGATGAGAATGAGCCTGGCTGATCAAGAGTTTCTCTTCATTAAAAATCAACCCCCAAACCAAGATTTCTCTATTTTGGCTTATATTTTTAGTATCCTATGTTACATGTGGGCATTAGGATTCCTGTTTTAGAGGTTTAGTATTACAACAATGTAACTGTTAAAATATTAACTGTGTATTTGCTTTCTAATTCCAGATGCGGCAGGAAGTGGATGAAAAAATCACTAAAGAACTTGAACAAGGTAAATGTGTCACTATGTTGGGAGTGTCTGTAAGAAAGAAAACTGTTCCTAACTCTTGAAAAAACATCTTGAAAGTTGTCAAGTTCATGTGTGAAGTGCTGGGGTGGTGGGGGGGAATGTTCTGCAAACTTTCCAGTTTAGACTTGAATGTGAAACCTTGGTGCTTACCATAATATTGTGGGGAATGTTGTGCAGTTGCCTGGAAAAAAAAATAAAAACCACAAAAAACCCACAACTGCAAGGAAAATGAACCCATTTCTCCCTGTTGTGGTTTTGTGTGGTGAGGTTCTAGTGAGGAGGGAGGCTGCAAGGGTGGCTTCTGCAGGAAGAAGCTAAGAAGCTTCCCTAGGCCTGACAGAGCACACACCATCCAGGCTCAAGGCCGGAGTCGCTGCTGACCAAGGCCAAGCCCATCAGCGATGGTCACAGCACCTCTGGGAATCACATTCAGGAGAAAAAAAAACGCAAGCAGCTGCTTTTTGCTACCAGAGAAGGGAGTGAGAAAATGTAAGAAACTTGTCTCTTTTCTCCCTAGCCACTGCTGAACTTGAAACTGGATCTGCTGGAGTTTCTGCCGTGGTATCCACTGATGGTTCTTCAAATAATTGCCATGTTGACAAAGACCCCCTTTCCAAGGCGGTACAGGAGTACCGTGACGTTTTAACCAAAAATTACCTGATTTGAATAAAATGCTAGGAGAGGTTCTGGAAATCAGTATGTCAGCGGTTTCCCGTTCCACGGTTCAGTTGTGAAAACTTGTTTATAGCAAAAGATTTCTATAACTGGATATTTATAAAGTTTATAAAACTGGATATAAATTCCAGGTGTGTTAAATGTTTGTCAAGCACATTGCACTTGCCTGTTGGTTGATGGAGGCGTCGTTGGTTTAGTTTCAACTCACAGAAAGAAGCACCTCTCTTTTTTCCGGACAAGCGGACTGACTGATTCTGATCCTTGATCGTGACAGGATCAGTTCATGACAGAACTGTCAGAATGTTTCTTACTACCTTAGCTGTGTTACTTTGCTCCACTTGTGTCTCTTAACAAAAGCATTCCCTTTTGTTCTGTTTAATCCTGTCACTGTCTGTGTTTAGTGTATTCAGTGTTTAATGCTTAGGACATTATTGGATGTGCTTTGAGCCCGAGGCGGTGAGAAGTTCTGCTGCTGAAGTGTATGCTGTACCAGCCTTGGTGCTGGAGAATAGGGCACTTTACACTGCTGGCACTTTATGCACCTTAGCTTGAAACCACTGTGAGCAGACAGTGCCAAGAAAGCTGTTACCACGTCTCTGCGGTATGTTTACGTCTCTTCGGTATGTTTACTTCGTATCACAGAACCACAGAATGGGTGAGGTTGGAAGGGATCTCTGGAGGTCGTCTGGTCCAGCCCCCCTGCTCAAGGAGGCCCTCAAGGAGGACCATGTTTACTTTTGAATATCTCTAAAGGTGGAGACTCCACAGCCTCCAAGGGCAGCCTGTGCCAGCACTTGGTCACCCTCACAGGATGTTTCTATTTTCTGTGTTTCATCTTGTGCCCGTTGCCTCTCATGTGGCATTCTTGTATTAAAGCTGGCTGCAGGTTTAGACATTTGCAGTTCCTGTACCACCACCTGTGGTGCACCTGAAACACTTCACGTCAGGGGGGAAATGGAATGCTAACACATCAACCTTCAGACTCCTCAGGACTTTCCCAAACCCGTGTGATAGGATAGCTCACCTTTTTGTTGCTGCTAGTGGTTGGTGGTACGGTGGCTTAGGCCAGATGTTGGCCAGTGTTGTGGGAAACCTGTCCCAGTAAGACAAGCGGTTTCATTCTCCAGGGAGTTGTGGCTGAGCATCTGCAAGTTGACAGTTTGTGTCTGCAAAAGTCACCGGCGATCGGAAGATCACAGGCCAACGTCCCAGCTCTGGGAAAGTGGGAATGGTTCTACTGACATGACTTCAGACCGGAAAAATTTTAGGGGGGGGTTACCCACTAATTCAATGAATCCTACTGTGACACTCTGTTACTTTTTATATTATTATATTTTTGTGAAACTAATACACTGTATTTAATGCCAATATTCTGTTCCAAGTTGATATTTAATAAACTTTGTACTCTAGTACATGTCTTTTAATGTTCCCCTTCTTGACTTTGCTTCCCACCCCATTCTGCCTGTAGAACTCTCCAGAGCTCTCCTCAGCTCAGCTCCGTTCACAGTGGTATCTGCAGCTTGTCCTGGAGGCCTGGCAAAGGGCCAGCACGGGTCTGTGTCCTCTGCAGAGGCCTGAAGCACCCTTGTGTCAAGGTCGTGGACTAGAGTGGAGGAGTTGCTAATAATCAGTTCCCAGACCCTTTCTTCCCTTTCGAGCAATCCTTGTGGTCTGGCCAGACGGTAGTGGGTGAGCTTCTGCTAGCCATGAAACCCTTGCACATCCCAGAGGTTTTGATCCCATGGGAAGCTGACCATTTTGTAGCCCACAGAGGGGAAAGCTGTTGAGAAAATTCTCCAGCCTGCACCACCACAGCGATCGAAGAGAAGTTCATTTTAAAGCTTATGGTACTTTGTAGCCTCTCTCCCTCCCCAGAGAAAGCAATTGCCTTTTCACTGTGATGAAACACAACCTGTTTCAGGTTTGTTCCTGAGCTGCCCTGTGCTGCCCTGAGGCTGAGGCTGTCAGTGAGAGGTGGCTGATGGAAGTAGCAGAATGGAAATTCAGCACTGGCACCTGGCAAACCGGAGTTGATGGCAGTCAGGAGTGGGGGCAGGGAGGGGTGAGGGGGGTTGTGTGTGTGATGTGCTAAGAAGCCTCACTGGTGTTTTCATGTTAATGTCCATCTCTGCTGTCACTGTGGGGACATTCTTGATGATGTCAGAGATGCTATGGCAGCTGGGGAAGACTCCTGAGGCCTGGCAAACAGGAAATGTCCATCCCATCTTTAAAGAAGGGCATGACCGAGGAGCTGGGGAACTAATTTGCCAGCTCATCTTGCTGCACAGGAAGGTGAATGGAGCACATCTTCCTGGAAGGCATTAATGAACATGTTAGGGAAAGGTGGCAGGAGGGAAGTACAGCACGGGCTTGCTAAAGCTAAATCTACCCTATTTCAGTTTAAACCCATTACTCTCTGTCCTATCTCCCGCCCTTGTAAACAGCCTCCCTCCACCTTTCCTGTAGGCCCCTTTAGGTACTGGAAGGCTGTTCTAAGGTCTCCCTGGGGCCTTCTCATCTCCAGACTGAACAAGCCCAACTCTCTTGCTCAACCTGCCTTCATAATTCCTGCTCAGCTCTTTAAAGGCCCAAGATGATGAGGGGCTACCCAAGAACAGCTGAGTCTCTCAATATCGCTCTGGGTACACCTCTGTGTTGCAGTGCAGCAGTAGCAGCAGGGTGGCCTGGAATTTCCCTTTCAGCTAAGGGCAGCTCTGCCAGCATCCATGCTTTGCCATTGAAAAAGTGTAATTGGAACCAACAGCAAAGCCACTGGCATAAAACCATGTGGCTGTGCAGCATCACACACGCCTTATCCACAAATAAACTGGTATGACTCCCAGATGTCTGTCTGTCTTACTGCTTTCTACATGGGCTGAACTGCTGAAAAATGGTTGAATCACTAGTTAAAACTCAAAACTATATGAAGCACATTATAAACCATGCAAGATGTTAAACTAGTCCCTAAGTAAGAGTCATAGAATATACTGAGTTGGAAGGGAACATAAGGATCAAGTCCAAGTCCCCTTCACCCACATTAATAATCATCACTTCAATTACAACAGCAGCTAACTACCAAATATTTGAATAATGCTCCATTTCTCATCAGACACTGTTTCCACTCAGATCCTGATAATTTTAACTGAATGTGAGCTGATGACCTTTCAAGGAAGCAGTCCTGAAGATCTGGAGTGCAATTCCAGAGAGCAATCCTACCCCATTACAGTTAAGACAAAAGAACCTCAGCCCTGCCTTTTCAAAGACCTTGAGCATTTGCACTTCCTAGACCGAAGCTGCACTTACGCCCAACTCTTGTCTCCAGGATGAGTTTAGGACAAGCAGCAGAAGAAACAGCAAAAAGCAAGGAGGTCCCTCCCGTTGGGCATCGACAAGCACACACTTCCACCCATTTTGCACCTGCTAACGAGCTGATTGTTAGGAGAAAGGCGGGCCCCGCTCTGATTGACTGTTTACCTCTTAATGTGCCCTGGTTTTGAAATCTCCTTCCAGCCTAACTGAGGCTCTATTGTGTGATATTTCCTCTGCGGCACCACACAGTTTCAATCGGCATCAGCTCCTTCGCCATAATCACTTCCTGCCTTGGCCTGTGTTCAGCGCTGCAACGCGCTGCAGAGCAGAACTCCCGCCACTCCAGTCTGTGTAGGTGAAGTGCTACAGGTGGAGTGGGGTTTAGATAGAGCTGGTTTTATTCATCAGAAACGCTATAAACTGAGTTTGAAATCACAGAATCACAAGGTTGGAAAAGACGTTTTTAAGATCAACTCCAACCATTGCCGTCCTATGTTAACCCATATCCCTAAGTACCTCATCTACCCACCTTTTACACACATCCAGGGAAGGTGACAACCTCCTCCCTGGGCAGCCTGTTCCAGGCCCTGACAACTCCTTCAGTAAAAATTGTTTTTAGGTGGTGATAAGGTGTCCCCTCAGCCTCCTCTTCTCCAGACTAAACATCCCCAGCTCCCTCAGCTGCCCTCCAGCCCCTTCACCAGTCTCGTTGCCCTTCTCTGGACTCGCCCGAGGACCTCAATGCCCTTCTTACAGTGAGGCACCCAGAACTGGACACAGTACTTGAGATGTGGCCTCACCAATGCCAAGTGCAGGGACACAATCACCTCCCTAGACCTAGTGGCCCCACTATTTTTGATACAAGCCAGGATGCCAAGGGTTGTAAATAGGTAGGGGGTTCACTGCTGCGTGGTTTTTCCCTGGTCTTTTGCATGCATGTTGCTCTGAATACCATTTTGATCATCTGTCTCCTGGATTTGAGGGCGCTACATCACCTGCACGTTCCATCAGTGCAAATGCTGCAGATCCTTGCCATACATAACCAGCAGTTCTGGTTGGACAGTCTGTAGATGACAGGATGCATCAGCACGCAGGTTTCCATCTGTACGAGTTGAAAACTGAAATTATGCAAGTGAGAATTCCCAAAGATTTAAGCACCAAAAGTCAAAGCAAGAACCATAATTAAAATAATAACATTTTAGAATAGGAAGCTTCTTCCATGTGGAATTCTAGTGCCCTAAAGTATTTCTGAGGACAATTTCTTACAATTTCTCAGTATTTCGCATAATATGCAGAATAATTGTATCTGTGTTGAAGAGACTTCCACTGGAATGAGCACTAACTTGCTTCATCAGGTTTCTCTCCTTGCTTGCTTCTGTATTTTTTTTTTTGATGGATTTCACTACTTTGAATCCAGCTTCTGTGATTTCTCCCCACGTGTAACTTCCACTCCAGTTCTATGCAGAGCACTGTAAAAATAATCACTGCTGGAAAAAACAACACTAAATCAAAGAGAAGGTAACTCTGGAGCATAAACCAAAAAGAAGACTGTGGGGGAATCATTAAAGATGTTTTAGGGGACAGAACCAGCACATGCACAGGCCCTTGTGCTCCTGTGAGTAACACACTCACACCCCTTTAATCTAAGAGCTCGAGTAGCCGCCCGGAGCGAAACGTCTTGGCATTCGGTGGTGCCGACACCGACGTAAGGCCGAGCGGCAGCAGCACGTCATTCACCGCCAAGTTCCAGAGTTCCTGGAACGTGCTGCAAAGCTCCAGGAAGGAAGATATTACCGCCTGGATAAGGTCAGGCTTTCAATGTTAGCAAGTAGTTCTTGGCAGAAGCCCGAATGCGATTCTGTTTTCAGCTTTGATTTCCACCTTCGTCAGTGGAGCTTTTCTTCAGGGAACACGCTGCTATTGGCAGGCATTTCTGCCATTACTGTAAAAACTACTGTAACAGAAAAAAAAAGGCCACTGAAAAAGGACCCCAAGACAGAAAACTGCACACTAGAAGAGGCTGTCGGGAACTGGATTTGCAGGCCAAACTCCTGTCTCTACTATCTTCTGCCACGTGGTTTTAACCTAAGGCTGGTACAGGTTGGCCCTCCCTCGCCTCAAGGCTTTGCTCTGTACAAATATCACCCCTGGCACATCTGGGTTCTGTGGAATTCTGTCTGCGGACTCTTGACACGTGAAATAGGCCTTATTACTTGAGCAACAGGGAAGCTAAGACTGACTGATACAAGACAGCATTTCTACATCTTTACTGGGACCCAGGAGCTCTTCCACTAAAAGAAAAAAAATTTAAAAAAGAAAATCCACAGACTTATTTTCATAATTCTAATTAATAAACTGGAGTCTTCCCAACTGGAAAGCAGAAATAAGAACACAATCAGTAAAAATTAGTAGAGGTGCGTACACAGGTGCCAAAATGTACCACAGACCAAACAAAACTAGCAAGCACAAACCATTCTGATGTTTCACTGCCATGACTCACATTCATAGTTTCCAAGTCTCTCCAATCGAGGCATCCACATCCTTGCCTTCATGGTCCCTGTCATTCAATTCCTCCAGGAATAACAGCTCATGGCTCGGTATTTATCACATTATCACATTAGGAGTGGAGTTTATTCAATCCTTTCTTAACGACATGTAAGCAGAGGCCAAGAGGTGGAATCATGTTGCCACTGGTATGAAACACCTACTTAAGCCCACGGATCTGGTGCACTTGCTAGGAAACTATTTTGGCCATGGCCATGAGATACATCTGGCATACAAACCACTTGTGTTTTGCCTTCAGCTCTAGCACAGCATTAGATGTGTCTCTCAGTTGCTTTACTGACAAAATGGATTGAAGGATAAACATTAACTCCAGGGACTGAGGATAACAGGCTACAGTAGATAGCAAAGGCTGAAACATAAGGAAATTCTCCACTGTCAGAGTAAGTGTTCAAAACAGAATCCACATTCTTTAGATCCAGTAACCTGCTTGTAGGCCACATAATACACAAAGAACTCTGATGGCAAATATGTGGACATGGAGGCACTTCCAGGTGAATCACAATTAGGGAAGGTGCCCTTGGACCACACAAGATGGCCTTTGTGCTGCTCCATGCACACCAAACGAATTCAATTAACCTCTTCAAAAGCCAGCTGTCATTTCACCAGAGGCATCCTTTTCCAGAACTTGTCCTTTCCCTCCAAGATCTCCATTAAACAAACAAAAGGAGGAAGTCAACAACCTAGGGCAACGCAGGAAACTTAATGGAATATGACGATTACCTCCAATTCAGCGTTACTTCCCTTTGTCCTTAGCATCACCTTTCTCTGCCCTGCTCCCTTTTTGTAAAGTCACTTTATTGCTCTGCAAGGACACGTTGGATTTTACTGACCATCACATTAAAGGTCCTACTTACCAGATCTTAAATCTCAGCTTTTAGAAGGAAAAGATGGTTTCAGGAAGACTACAGTCTACAACCCCTCTGTTCTCTCTCAGCAGGGCTCTTCATGTACCCTGAAGAACCAGCTAACAGTTGCATGGCTATCAAAACTCAGTGGGCATGCCTTTAACCCTGAAAAAGGAGCCACTCTTTTTTTGTTGGGAGGAAAAGTTGGGAGAACTTTTCCCTCCAGCAAGAACAAAGCAAAGGCTGCTTGCAGGCAATACTACTCCTCGTCATTTGCTTTGCTGCTTCTGTACAAGCTGGAAGCTACAAGAATTGAGAGCCAGATTTCATGAAGAACAGTCTTTTCAGTTCAATGTATCTGGTTTCCAAACAGTGAACTTGCAGTGCATTTATATATGGGGGGGTCAAGGGGAGAAGGAACTTGCTGGCACACTAGAGGACAAAGAAAAAAGCTTGGTCCAATGGTACCAATACCAGCGTTTCTGCTGAGCACTGAGTAGGATCTGGCCTAAAACTGAGTTTGCCCCACTTAATTTGGCTGTTGTTGATGTATAAGAGGTCTATCACAGTTACACGTGATCCTTATATTCTATTTTATGGCAAATTTCATTCAAAATATGCAGTTTCTCTAGCTAAAGTTTCTGTGTCTTCTGAGCTATACACTAGCAAGACAATGGTCACACATCAGCACACACACAATTCTCTCTTTATAGATCTTACAAAAATTTTGAGCAACACAACAGCTGCTGAGAAGAGAATATAGAGAATGAGTTGCTCTGGAATTTTATGGGCTTCATATAAATGTGCATATTTAGTTTTGGTTTTGTGTTCCTGCTCCAAAATCTTTTGTCTTTCTCCAGTTCAATTTATCTGTAAGCATTAAGACACTTCTAAGAACTCCTGCACCTCTAACATAATCTTTGGGAATAAGAGAACCATGTTTGATAAGCCACAAAACCCGTATTGCATCAGAAGTCATTAATTTGTCTGTGAAAACTAAACATTCTTGCTTTCTACAACACACACACAAAAAAAACCAAACCAAATGAAAACAAAAAATAAAATGACCAAACCCAGTTTTCTACTTACAGCCTGAACTACGCTTCAACA
The DNA here is from genome assembly GCF_964237585.1 of Gallinula chloropus. Lineage (NCBI taxonomy): Eukaryota > Metazoa > Chordata > Aves > Gruiformes > Rallidae > Gallinula > Gallinula chloropus. Next base: position 41,362,081 of record NC_140085.1, on the reverse strand, counting down.
TGGTTAAATTGTCTGCTAAACAATGTACCTCCAAATAATCTTGAGTTATCACAAAAAGCTTTGGTTTACCTTTAGGAATGAAACCTTATTTAAAGAATGAGGTGTATATATACACAACATCAGAACTATCAGAGACATTTCTTGCATTTCCCAGTACTTATTTTACAGTGAAACTGTGCAGCATGAAACCCCAAAGGAAATCCAATGAAAGCATCTTTAGTAAAAGGTAGAAACTTTAATTTACATGCAAAACTACAATATATTCATAATAAAAAAATGGTGACAAAACAAATTAAACACAGTTTGTAAAAATCATCCACGTTGTTAAATAGGTCTGTACACCCAAAGATTTACAAAGTCCCTGTGCATTTCCCTGTGTTTTCAATGCACAACTGAGTTTAAAGGTTCTGCTCGAATATTCCCCAAGTCAAGAGCTGAATCTGTCTCTTCATCAATTTCACCAATGACAGCACTGGAATAGAAAACAGATTATTGGTTGTTGAAACCCTCTGGTGCAAATCTGGAAAGCCACAAAATTAACTTGCTAGCAAAGAACTTCGGGGTTTTTTTTCTTTTTAAAAAATTATTGTGGAGCTCCACCCTTTAAGCTTGAAAGCCTGATGGCTGTAAGTAAAGTCTAAAAGAACTTTGATGTTTTGATTGTTTGTTTTTTATTAAATACAGATTTTAAAAACAAACTCCTACTGGTCTATTTTAGGCAGTAGGTACACCGCAAACAAGAACTGGAAACCTTCCAGAGAGATAATAGCTTTTCAGGAATAATGTCTACCTATATCAATGTGTAAGTGCATACAGCAGTAGATAAGCAAGATAATTTCCTTCCACACAGCTCAGTCAAATAGCATTACCTTAACCAAGGGTGAATACCCAGTTCTTCACCTATGCTATATTAAGACGTGCCTGGAGTAAACCACTAGGGGACTCAGTAAAACTGCCTTGAAGAGAAAAGAAGGTGAAGACAATAGATGTTCTCGGGATAAAAACTATAGATAAAAACAGAGAAAATGTAAGAACAAAGAGTTTAATCCATCTGACATTTCCTTCTATCTACCACTTCAGAGACTTATGAGGTAGTGACTGTATCCACAAAAAGACTTAACAGCCACCAGAAAATGCCACTAATTCATCCAATAGCTTTTGGGAAAAAAATCCTATTCTTGGTCTTTGCTACACGCTGCAGTGCCACAATTAAGTTCCACACTGTGCAAGGAAATACCCTCACGTATAACTTGTCAGAGTATCTTCCTTTCTGCAAGAACTGAGAAAACTAAATGAATTTAAATGAAGCAATTATGTCCCCATTTCCTTTTAACAACCCACAGCATCCAATTACCTCTATAACTGTGCTCAAGATATTCTTTTATAGAAAGTATTCTTTTTTTTTGTTAACTTTACAAATTTAGAAACATATTCATGAGAACTAATAATTCTGTATTTGTGCAAATTTTAACATACTGAAATAAAAGCATCCTTGTAGGTAAAGTATGTAACAATGACTTGGCTTTTTGAAGGAAGTTACTGCTAGAGGGGCATGGTTAGCCCTACCTCTGCACTTTCACCAATTTACTTATTCTTGCTGAAAAGCTTCAGCAATGAGAGCCTTCCAACGTGATCAGCTTTCTCAATTACGCTAGATAAACATAACTTATGTAAACATAAATCTATGCCTTGACATATTTTTGAGCAGAAATGTCCAACAGCATTGTAAGATTAAAATTCCTGTCTGAGCTCACAGGTTGGTAACTGTGACATGCTCTTTTTCCAGTTGTGATGAAAAATAATCTCTGTTGTCAGTTTCAGAATGCTGCTGCAAAAATCATCTTCCCAGCAGTCCCACTTACCAGGCCTTCTTTCCTCCTCTCTTATAACCCTCCCGTCTGTTTGACACATCAGCTACTTTCCTCTGCATTTAACGAGCTTTTACTATCATTCTGTCATGGCATTTTACATCAAATATCAAGTCCTACCTGTGACCTGTCAGTACATTGGCTCTGCTGTCCAGCTGTTACACTGTGAAGCCAGAACCTTCGTGCATTTCCCAGGTTACAGAGTTCCCAGTGAAAACCTTGTCTAAAAAAGTCCTGTTAACAGTTAACTCTGCACACCAGACTGCTGACTTGACGCACTCAAGTTCTATCTCATCTTTTGTTCATTCTTCTGTGTTTTCCTCTGGCCACAGATCGTACTGTTCACACACTGGAATAGAGAACATCTACACAATGCCTTGACTCAAGAAAGGAGAATGCTGAGCTTTACACTGACCTTCCTAGGTTGCTATTAGTGCATGAGCTGGTCAATGTACAGCTCGGTAAATCCTGACCAACAGTATCTTAATGTTACTGTAATCACTTCAGTAACAGAAGCAGAGATATTTGCTAATTAATATGCCTCAGCTTTGGCAGCACAGTCAGTGCTACCCACAGATACAGCTGAGGCTATCAAGATGTAGAATTGGTATTATATATATAATAGACCACCCCCTAAATTTTTATGAATTGTTTTAAACAAGCATATATTATACTTACACGTTATCACCTCTTACAATGTATAATCCCAGCACTACTTGCTCAACTCCTTGTGAAGAACTGAACACTCGTTCGTGGCTTTCATCCAAAATCAAGTTAATGGTCTGATCAAAACCTTTGAGGGTTCCCTGAAAAAAACCACACAAAAGCACATCACTCCAAATCCCTTTTAAATTTCTCATCTCTGCTTTTAAGGATATCTTAAACAAAGTGGCAGTACTAAAGGACTAGAGAACAGATGCTCTATTTATGCTTTATTGTTAGGCTTAAACACAAACAGATGGAGAATTAAACTCTAAAAGTAACTGACCAATTAAGAAAAGGATCTGTATTTACTACTGAGTGTTCATGTTAACAGCTACAGTAATCTTGAGCATGACATTTCCCTTATACCAATGGCAGACTTCTGGGCAACTGATTTTACTACTCTTACACTATTTTAGTCTTCCATGTACTGAAGTTTCCAGAAATCACAAAGTTACAGAAATCAAAGAGGAGAAAAACTGTTATTATTTTGGCCAACAGTACTGAAACTACTCTTAAAACGTGATTTTAAGTGGTGTCTCTGGGAAGGAGATTGATTTAGTTCCACAAAAGTACTCAAGAACACCTCCAGAACATACAAAAGGAAGAATTTCCGTGACACCTCAATAGACATTTGAAAAAAGAAAAGAGCTAACAAATGATTTGTGTAATTTACCATCAGTAATCGATTAAGAAATTCAAACTCATGGAAGAGACCATCATTCAAACAGTACTAATACCCGTTTATACCACCTAACTATGTAGCAATGAATCACATACACCAATTCCATCCCAGTATTTTTGGTAGAAATTATCTTTTCTCACAGCACAAACTTTACCAGATTCCAACCAGATACAAGATTTGGTGAAGCTAGTATTTTTCTGCTGAAAGAACAGTTTTCTCTTTCCAGACACTGCACAAAGCTAAGTACAGACAGAAAAATATAATAGCATGATCTTTGCATGAGGATTAAGTTTAACTTAAAATACAAGAGAATGGGGTTGGGGTGGGAGAGAGAAGAAATACTACAACACCCCCCCCCCCCCCCCCCCCAAACACACAGAAACAATAAGCACAATTATACGGTCTAATATTTAAGTGGTTTTTTGGTCCTCAGCTTTTCAGGCTTACAGAGAATTCCATAAAAACTCTTCAACAATTATCAGCTGTTTTTTCTAAAATCACATAGAAGAAAATGGCTTTAGCAAGGAAGTTAAAGAGCTTAGTGAAAAGGACATTTCAGATGGAAACTGAGTTGCTGAACAGAAAAAGTAGTAGCGCATTTTCTTTTATGCATTCCTCCAAAAAAAGGCCTTTTGGCATGAAGTCAGAACACCTGCACACACGAGTTTATCAAAGGACAAAGCTGACAGGCCACAACCAAAACCTGTTCAGATCATACAATGTAAAATAATGGCCACAAAGCTCCAAACAACCCCCAGTTGTAAACATGTGAACACATAACTGATGATATCCTAGTATAGCTTCTTCACTGCCGTGATATAAAGTCTTGATGGGGACAAAATAAGATGTAACAAAATACAAGTCTCACCACAATCATTCTTCCATCAGAAGTAATTACTGCAACAGTACCTAGTAATTCATTAAGGAAATGCTTAAATATCTGAAATAGAAACATTAGCATTTTCTGAATCACTCATAATTAGCGCAAGCTTTAAGAGCCAGTAAGAGCCTATCAGCATTTCAACTTTTTGTTTTAACAAATTATAATACAATATTTTTTTTAATCACAACCTTTTTTAAAGTTTTCCTTTACCCAACCAGGGGGAGCCATGAAAACTGGAGACAGACTGTTTACAAGGGCATGTAGTGACAGGACAAGGAGTAACTGCCTTATGATGAAGTGTAGGTTTAGATCAGATACATGGAAAAACCACTGCACTGTAAGAGCAGGGACACTTGAACAGGTTGCCTACTCCCTGGAAGTGTTCAAGGTCAGGTTGGATGGGGCTTTGGACAACCTGGTCTGGTGGAGGCGTGTCCCTGCCCCTCTGTCCAGGGGGCTGCAACTGGATGGTCTTTAAGGTCCCTTCCAACCCAAACCAGTCTGTGATTCTAAGACACACAAACATTAAACACCATTAAAAGCATACTGAAGATTTAAGTTTACCTCTCTTCCTATTACTAACCACACTAACCAAACACTGAAACAGGAGATTCACAAAACGCTTCAAGCTAAGCCCTTAAAAACAGCTTAGGAGTGGGGATCCCAAGTCTGGCATCAAGCATCCATTCACTCTAAAGCTCTAACAATAACAATTTGATGATTGCATATCCATTATCCCGAGTGATTTTGGATACCTTACTGTTTATAAATAAAAATGCCCATAGGCTATGAGAAGTTAGGGGGGAAAAAAAAAGCAAGAAAAAGTTTCCAAGAGCACCAACTCACAGCTTTTGTGCAAATGGTGTAGAAATGGTAACTAAACACACGTTAACAGTCCTTTGAGGAGCCAGGCCCATTGTGAATCTTGCTCCTCACCACAGGTCAGGGTTGCAGCACTAACAGCTATATTCTCTGGTTTTCCTGTAACCTCCATTCTACCTGTTATGCCAGTCCCACCTAAATAGAAACGGAGAGTCAACCAGGAAGGGCGAAAACAAGGCAACGGCCAGGAGGAACGGGATGCCAGAGGCCAGCAGCCCCGGCCGACATGCTTTCTGCAAGCCCTTCAGCAACCTGTCAGGCCTAGAGATCCCCTCACAGCTCCCACCCTGGCAGGCCCGGAGGAACCCGATACCCACAGTGGCTCTAGCACCCAGCCCCGCGCCATGCTGCAGCCGCCAGCGCCTCGGAGCGAACGCGCCGCCCGGCCCTCAGCGGCACCGAGCGGCCGGGCCCTGCACCCGGCCTCCCGCCATTGCCGCGGAGGAGAGAAGGCCCGTTCCCCGGGGCTACCCCGGGGCGTCTCCGCTGGGCGGAAGGATACGGTTGATGTAATTCTCCAAGGCAGAGGTCATGGCGACGGCTCCCGCGCTTCGCCTCACAGCGGCGACCACCTCGCGCGAGACAGCGGCTGCAACGGCAACGGCCGCTCCCGACGCCACCTCCGGCGCGCGCCGCTGACGCGCGGCCAGCCACGCAGGCGCAGAGGCGCCGCTCCGGCCCGTCGCGCGCACGCGCGACGCGCCCCAACGCCCCCAGGATTCAAACGGCGCGAGATGGGCGGCGCGAGTGGCCCTTGCAGGTGCGCGTGCGCGGGAGGGGGCCCGCGAGGCAGCGCGAGCGGGCTGTACCAAGTAGCGGTCGCTGAGGGCGGCGGGGGAGGTTTGTGTTGCCCCCTCCGTGGCACATGGCGCCATCCGTAGGGAAGCTTGGGCGGGGTGGGGGGGCGCGCAGGCGTAGTATGGCTCCTCGTCTCCCAAGATAGCCTTGTAGGTAGTCATGGATGTTGGTTTAGGGAGTGATGTGTCCGGCTTGGGAGTTGGTTTTAGGAGCTTCGCTGCCCTAACGCGGGAGCCATACATCCCATCCCTCTGTTCCCTGCGGGCTGCCGCCGTGAGGCGGGCGGGAACGGGGCTTGGCTGCTGCCCCTCCGCGCTGCCTGGGGAGGGGGGCCGTGGGATGGGTGCCTGGGGCCAGCCCCGCAGTGTTGTTTGCTGAGCCCCCCCTGCAGAGGTGCTTTCTGTAGGAACTGGTGGATGTCTGGGGGTGGGCGTGAGGCTGGGGGAAGGTGGCTTTGCTGTGCCGGGATCCCACTGGGATGAGAGCGCCAGCCCACCTGCTTGAGCCCAAGCTGCGGTCTGTGAGAGGAGGGTTGTGCTGCTGCTATACAGAGAAATGCAGCGATGGAGCTCTGCAGTCAGAGCAGAACTCCACATCTTTTTAAAAGATGTGCAGTGTCAGGCATGTGGTGATTCTCATGCAGAAGGATTTTCTGTTTGGAGGAGCCTCTCTGTAATCTGTAAACGTGGGAATGAGAAATAGGGATGTCCTGAAGAACTTGAGCTTTGTCATTTATGTACAGTGTCACCTGTTGCTAGCATTCTTCTGTGTCTGTAATTATCACAGCCTTCTGTACTTTGTGTTCAATTCACAGGCTGCACACAGTGTTCCCTCAGTCTCCTCAGAGAGTCCTGTCAGATAAGGGTCCTGTCGGAAATTGCTGGGTTCAGTGCTGGTACTGGAAGACAGTTTTCAGGAATGGAGGGAGCCTGACTGGAACTTCACACAAGAACAGATACCTCAGGGAAATTGAGTTAAGGCATTCAGTAACAGAAAGAACCAAGTTGAGCTACAAAACTAATCTGGTGCTTTAGCCATCTTTGTGGAAAATAATGTCAGTATTCAGTAGGCATTCAGAGGTATACTGCAATATGTTGTGCAAACAGACATACCCCGTGTCATAATATATTCAAAGTCATGAATGCATCCCTCTAATGGTATTTGATAATACAGCAGTCTGTTGGTGATACCTAAAGTTCTACACAGGTATGACCTCTCACAACAGTCTTATCTGCCAAACTACTTAAAGATCAATGCTGATGCTTCAGCACCTCTGCTTAGATAGTCTTCGTGGAGTCACATTTAAAAAAAAAATTCCTTCCACCTGTTTTTTTGGACACTACTGGCTGTGTATTGCACTGGATGCAATACAGTCTTCCCACTATATGGGAAATACTCTTTCAAAGTATAAAAACTAAACAGTGGGACATTTCCAGTCCAGCATATTGTGAAATGTAATGTTACGTTAATTCTGGTACTTGTGAACTTCAGTGGACAGAAAATTGGCTTGGGACTTGGAATATGGAATTCCCCTTTTTGTCAGCTTTTAGATGTGAAAATTTAATCTGTGGAAAGCTTTCCAATCTGCATGAAAAAAGTGATTGTGATGGACTTCATAAAATGTTTAAAATAATACTAGATCAGTGTATAATCAGGAGATTAGATTTGCTGAAGCACCAAATAGGCATTCATAGGAGAAAGTTCTCACAAATAATATTTTGGGCAAAAAGTGAGGAAACCAATTCTCAGATTTTTGTCTTGTTACCCTGATTGCCAGGGCTTTCATATATGAATTTCCTAATCCTTGGAACACTGAAATATTGAGAATGCATTTCTTAATAACTGGGAAGTACAATCAAGTATTTAAGACAAACAGAAAATTCAGAGCTGTCTAGCCACAGTTTTGTAGAAGAAACACTGAACAGCTCAACACAGAAGAGGTACTAGTCTTTATTCTCCTTAACTGACAGAATCCTATGAAAATAAGTCTTGGATCACGTAGCAAAAGATGGAAACACAAATGAGGCCAAACCAATGTTGCTTCAAACGTCTCAGTTCTGTATTTCCTGACTTCTGCATGCCTGCCTTTAAACTGTAGAGCTGTTTTGTGGCCTTTGTTTTGCTCTGTAGATGCTACTTAGAGTTTAGATCGTCCCTGTCTGTACTAATCCAACTTCCTTTTGTTTCAGTAGACTCCAGGGACAAATTGTCATGAGGTGCAAACTGGAACTCTGTGTTCAGCCCGTGGTTTAATTCACACGGGAAATACCAGTTCTGGACAGCAGAATGCTATTGTTTCACCCCTTTTTAGTATGCTGATTGTTTCCTTTCATATTGTAGCCATCACAACTGCAGAAAAAGCAAACTGAAGTATTTTGAGGCAAAATAGCCAGGGGAAAAAAAAAAAAAGGCTAGACATTTCCTGGCACCTCTGAAGGTAACTACACTTAAGTAGTCTCTCAGGATTTTGTCTAACAGCTCAGTCTTTATCAAAAACATGACAAGAAATGTCAGAGAACATAAAATACTCTTGGAAGTGGGCATTACATAATGCCCATCCTTTTAAGCTCTTACTATAAAAAGCTTAACTACTGCCAATAAACCTTATACCAGGATTGGAAGTAATTACTGTGTGCTCCATGCATGAGGCTGAAGACTGTGTGTGTGGTTTGACATTTTCCTTTTCATACTCTTCCTTCTCCCTGCAAAGATAGACATTTTCAAAGGCCAAGAATATGAGATCATTAGGATACAAGTATGTAGGATAACATCTTAAAATACTTGCACAACATTGCAACAGCATCTGATCTCCTGAGAATCTCTGATCTACTTGTTTAACAGTGTCCCTGAAAAGCAGAGGAGTCATTCTTTTTTTTTGTTCTTTTCTTTTTTTTTTTCAAATAAGGACAAGGCCTAAAGAGTTAAGATTAGGTCTAGGTTCCTGGAGTTGGGTACCCAGGCTTTGCCAAACTAGGTGCAGTTAGCACTCTCAATATAAAGGAAATTTATAAGAAAAAAAAAAAGAGAATTCCTGACTTCATCTATGCAGGTGCTCCCTTTTTCCTGAGCACAAGCAGCTGTCCCATTCTTCTCACAGCCCTAATTGAGGTTCATCCCTCTGTTTGAAAGCCCTCACTAGTACTGTTATCCTGTTATGTAATAAACCTCCACATAGGAGGTTTTCTTTCTAAAAAGATACTGCCTGCCTCTCCTCCGCAGCAAGGTTTGGTAGCCCAAATTATACCCTCGGGCTGTAACTTGTTATCTTGTTGAAGCTGTGCCACGTGCAGAGAAAAAACATCGATTAAGTGCGTTAAGAGAGTGAGCACCATCAGAGTCTAAAACTGTGGTTAAGCCACTTGACCAGTAGATGGAAATCTTAGCTTGTTGTGATTGTGGTTACATCTCTACAGAAATCTAGCGGGTTTTTTAGATGAAATGAGTAAGCAACCTTGAGCATTGGCTCTCTGTAGCGGGTCAAGATCACTTGAGCCCTAACTTCAGATGCAGAAAGTCAGTGTCTTTAGCCTAAGTGTGTCACCCTGGTCTTCTTTACAGGCAAACATAGTTAATTTTCTACCACAGATGCATTTTGCTCTAAAGATGTCTGTGTTTCTCCAGTACCTATAAAGTGACCCAAGGGTGGCTCACTCAGACACAGGCATTTCACAGGTTCGTACTTACCTTGGGCTGGATGAATTTTATTCCTGGTGACCACAGTTGTCAGTATGACATGACTTCCTGATGAAGGGGAGAAAAGGGGCAGGTGTTGATCTCCTCTCTTTAGTGACCTGAGATAGAACCTGAGGGAATGTTTAGATTGGCTATTAGAAAGAAGTTCTTTACTGACAGGGTGGTCAGACACTGGAACAGGCTCTCCAAGGAAGGGGCCACAGCACCGAGCTTGACTGAGTTCAAGAAGTGTCTGGATGATGAGCTCAGTCCCATCCTCTGACTTGGCTGGCCCCGTGTGGAGCCAGGAGTTGAACTCAGTGATCCTTATGGGTGCCTTCCAACTCAGGATATTCTGTGATTCTAACATTGGTTTGAGGACCACAAACCTGCAGCTAGGTACCCTAAGTGTACACCAAAAAACTGAATATGAACATAATGCCTATTAAGCTCTTAATGAATTGAAGAAACAGAACTCCTTTCTAAAACAGCTTTCCCTTTCTCTTACATTGACTGGATAGAGCTGATTTCCTAATTGCATTTACTCCTGTAATCAAAATCAGTTTATTTCTGCAATTGATTCTCCATACATTAAGGTTGCTGTGGCAAGTGATTGCTGTATGTTTATGCTTTCTGCACAATATATAACCAACTAATCATGCCCTTTCCTGCTTCCTAATAGTCTGACAGGGCAGGAAGGAAACCCTGCAGTGGTAGTTTTAGGGGGTGTGTGGAAGTAGTTACTGTGTATAAACTTGTTATCTAGCCCAGGGCTGGTGGAATGGATGAATGAATGGTTTGTTGCTGCTGTCAGTGTATATTGCTTATCAGTTTTACATCTCCCAAAACATGCTTGCTTCTACTGGCTTTGCATTCCTTGTTTTTGAAGAAGTAGCCAGTTTTTATAGACCTGGCCATGCTAACCAGTACTGCTGTGCCATGGCATGTCAAACCATCTCCCTGTTAGAATGGATGGAGAAAGTTGGAGGACGTAATCCTCAGGCTTCCTTGGAAACTGAAATTCTGATATAATTGCCTGAGTGTTGGAACAGGAGCTTTACAAAATTTCTTGTAATAAACGCCCCCAAATTGGTAACATCTGTCAGTTTGCTCAACAGGAATTGCATCCCCTGGTTGCTGCTGAAGAAGAAAATTGCACTTGAGGTCAGGAATAATGGAGTGGTACATGCTGAAGAAGAAGAATCAGACAGTACATACTCCAGAAGAGAACTGAGTACCCCCAAATCCCACATACTTCATTTACTTAATCCATCTAACAGCCTTTCTCTTACTTTGTGTGACTCAGAGATTTACATCTGATTTTTACCTGTGTTCCAAGACCATCATTCCATTGGCTCATCTGCATACACACCCAAGCTGGCTAAACACAGTTGATTTCTATTGATGTGTTCAGGACAAACAGAAGCATCCCTTCACCTCTGTTTTGTTCCTCCCAGTCTGTAGAGACTCTAGATCCCTTATCAGCACTGCAAGGACACAGATTTTTATCTTGTAGCTGGAGAAAAGTGGAAAGATCTTGCTCACATCATGCATGACTAGCTGCAATCAAAGTTGAGATGTGTTTCATGCAGTATATTATTATATCAAATGACAGGGGGTTGGAGTGAAACAAATGTAAAGTATTGTAAAAGGTTTAAAGTCTGAAAATTGCTGGTACACTCTGAATGTAAGTTACAACACATCAGAAACAAATCTGTAGTGTGAGTACTCCCAGAGTGCTTTTTATTTGTCTTTAGAAACTCAGTGTTAACAAACACCTGATCTAAAGTTTGTTTGTTATGATGGCAACTGCTGTTATGATGGGAAACATTATGAAAAACCTAATTTTATTCAAATAGCTCCTTTATATGAGAAACTGTATATTTTTTCCAGCAATTTTGGCTAAAATATGCAAAATAGGATAGCGATCTTAATGACTACATCCCTACTTAATGTGTTAGCATAAAAAAATAACTGCATGTTTATGTTTGCAGAAAAACAAAGTGTTTTCCATTATTCCTCTTTTTTTTTCTACCAAAAGAACCTGAAAACAGCTGTTTTCAGTATCATTATCCTTTTAGATAATAATTTTAGGGGATGTTATGAACTATCAGTAGGAAAAAAGCCACTGATAATGGATTATGTACCTACAACTACAGAATTACAAAGCAAATGGGTTCGTGTTTTCGCCTACTTTAAGTAGCATATTAAGACAATTCTGTTGTACATTAAGTGAATAACAAGCTTCAAGAATCTGACATTTACTAGCATGTCAGGTTCATAATTTTTTACAGTTGTAGTTGAAATTGCATTTGCTAAATTGCTCTCATGAAGCAGGCTTTTCATTCTGATAGATTCCCTGCTTCTCAGAGTATAATTCATCTTCCTGTGTAAGCACTGATCCTAATCTTTAGCCCGTGTTAAGATGACTGGATCTTCCAGTTTTAAATATAAAGTCCTTTATCTTAATACTCTCTGCAGGGATGCCCATCTGACCCCATTCCAGTTCTTGTTTCATTTGCTCCGTGGCACATGATCACCGTGTAAAAGGAATAGCATGTGGTCAGAAGGCTCTGTTCAGAGGTGACTTGCAGGCTGCCTGATGCCAGATATAATGTAGATTGCACTAAAAAAAAAATATAATTCTGCTTTGTAACTTAGATGATATTATTATTTTGTGAAGTAGTTTATTCATTGTACCACAGAGCAGTCTTTAGGCACCAGGACCTCTAAACCACTTATAGAACCAGAGAAAGAATGTAGTGTGGATTTATTTGGTCCTGCCCAGAAGAGGTGCTGAAATCCTGCTTGTTAGAAACATGTCAGTGAAAAATGATCAACAGGAGAGGAAGATAAACAGGACACTCTGTCTTTCCTTTAACAGGCACTAGACTCTGTTTTGTGAAATAAAAGGCAAAAGGCAAAAGACCAAAGGACAGGGAGGAGGCCAGTTTTTTAAATCAGTAGGCTATGCTGTGAAAGGCAAAACTTGAAGCACATGCAGATAGAATTGCACTAACAGCAGTGAAGGGAGGAGGGACATGAGCATGGCAGATGCTTCCTTCACAGCCTGGAAGAGGGCAGTCTGTTTTGTCATTATTTCTAGCCTAGGATCTTGCAAGCTACTGCTCTAACTGGCTATTTTCCCTTACAGCCCTCAGAATCTCCTTGGTAGTTGCAATCAATGTCCTTGTACTCCTTGTACTCCTCATACTGCCAGAGTATGTGCTAGCTGTTTCACTTGGTACTTTGAGGGGTTCTCTTCACATCCTCTGGTTAGTGTTCCTGCTGGCACTTGAGATTCCTTCTAGTGATGAGTCTTTTTAGCTGCTGTTAGAGTTCATATACTGAGGTCAGTCAACTTACAGCTTCATGAGCTTCCTTGTCCCAGCTGTGGTAGCCCATGATTGACTCAGGCAGCTGGCACTATTACAGGGCCTTTGGTGTGAAGAAGATAAATATACAAGCTGCACCCTGGAATAGGCTACAGCCAGCACAAGGGTATCTGGAGGGGAAGAAGGGCTTGCAGTTATGGAGATTAATAGGGGTAAGAATGATTGGCAGTAGATGTTGACTTACTGTTTGTACTGTTGGTCTAAATTGGGGAACACCTTTGTAAACAAAAAACAGGCTTTGAGTCACGAGAATATGTATTTCTTGTTTGAAGAGGTATCCTCATGGGTAAAGCTTTTTGTTTGAGGCACACCTACTTCACAGCAAGAAGTTGCTCACAGGTTTGTTTGGGGTTTTTTTTTCTTTTAATCTTGTGCAAAATTTGTTTTCCTCTGATTAGCATGATCATGAGTCCAAGGCCTAGTTGTCATCACTCTGGAGGGATGAGTGGGGCACATAAACTCATGCCCTGAAATTTCGGAGCTATTTGGATGGCTACATCCAATTACTGAAAGCGCAAATTAGTTTTGTAACTCTGGTGCTATGGTAGTTGGGAGGGGAAATGATAAAAAGTCTGGAGAACTGTCCTTCTGTTGGAGGGCATACCTGTCTGTGGCGTAGAAGGGTCACCATCCCTCCACAACATCTCAGGTGAGAGAAGAGCGGTGTCTCAGAGAGCACAGTGCTAACCATTAGGAACTGCTGCTTTTTCATTATCAACCACTGTGCTATTGCATTATTGATTAATGCTGTTGAAAGCCATTCCTGCTGGTCCCTTATGTTCTTACTGAAAACCACTTAACATCTCAGCCACATCTAATTGAATAGCAAGAGGGCTGAGTGAAATGCCATTCATAAGCACTCCCTCCTTTCACAGTCATCGGCAGAAGTATGTATGTCACTGAAGATTGAAACCATCCTGAAGGCATCACATTCCCAAATATAGTGAGATTTTTTAATGTTTTACTCAATTTGTGCTACTACCAGTGTTCTGGAGGTGTGCTTGCCTCATTTATCCTAAGGACTAAAAGTATTCTGTATATCTTAGCTAAGTGTCTCAGAATGATTGGTAAATATTGTTTTAATTATTTCCTAAGTCTATAAGTTTAATCACATTGACATTCACTGAAATAGCAGCAGAATTTCTTCTGAAGTCCATGGTGGAACTGTAAGTAGAAGTTAACCAGTTTTTAAACATTGGGATTATGACAACAGAAGTCATCAGTCAATATGAGGGACTGATTATGCCAAACTCCCTACCTAAGCACGTGAAGAGAGACAAAAAGTCTTTGCTACAGGGAATTCACACAGTTGATAGCCAGGAGAAAGTACAGAATTAACGTCTCCATTTTACAGACAGGATGCAAAGAAGTGATTTGCCTGAGGCTGTTGTGTACCACCAGTAGAAACCAAATTCAGAGTGGGACATGGACCACAGTATGCCACACGTGAGGTAGAGCACTGTTATCATCTGCCTCATCTGCTTATTTGACTTTAAATTAAACCCAAAAATGAGGAAAAAAAAAACCCAAGAGAGCAGATAATTAAGTACATCTGAAAGATTGTGAGAATGGAAATAATATTGATTGCCATTTCTGATGACACCAACATTACCTATTAGGGTGTTTATATATCTTTCAGAAAATGTTCTGTCTTCTTTTATGTCAGATAAGTGATGAGGCAGGTGCGGCTCCTGGGCAAAGCAGGCGGCTGCAGGTTGAAGCACAGTATCAGGAGACGACTGCCATTGTTCAGCTCTCCGCTGCCCTGAAGCCAGTGTGCACAATCTGTTTTCGCAAGTGCTTTCATATTTTTGTTCCTTATTGTGAACATATACAGCACAGAAGTGTTTTTAGTATTGGCTGACTCTCGTAGTTTGCAGTCACGATTGTGGTATTTAAACAGGAGGTGATCTGTTCTGCACATGGAAAAGGGGCTGTGCTACAGAGGAAATAATTTTAAGAAGTGTTGCTATTTTTTGGCAAGAGGGTGTTATGATGATTTTTTCAAAGAATATACCCAGTGTTCATTATGTTCATCTACCAACCAATTGTGATTTAAACCTGATTGATTGCTAGTCTGTACCTAGGGAGCATTATCATTGTGCATATAGAAATGCATATATGATATTAAATTGGAAAGCTCTTACATGTCTATAGTCTCATCTGCTTCTTTCTTAGCTGCTACACAATATCGGTTCCCAATTTTAGCCTAAGAGCTGTGATTACTTAGATGAAACAAGCAATGTCACTTGAATAACAACTATTGTAAATAATGGAGACCTTTGTGTAAAACTTTGTCATGTTATTAATATCCAGAATGCATATTGTGTGATAAAACAGCACATTGTTCTTGGTTAAGAAAATTCAGATAGTTTGCCTGGCAGTGATTCTTGAAACACATTTCAAGACTTTCTGAAAATCTTGAAATACAAGTGTGACATGGTTGTATTATGAAAATGTGTTCAGTGAGGGACACATAATTGTCTTCAGTTTCCAGATGAAGCAGAACTAGTAACTTATCTCCAGTCACTGCTAACAAAGGTGTTTAGATGCTTGCTGAATGTGGGCTTTTTTTTGTCTGCTGCACCACTCTTGCAGAGAGGTTACTTTTACAGGACACATTGTGTCCAAGATGTATGTATCCAGCTGAAAGTTGTCTCAGGGTAGGAAAGACACCTGAAACATTCATCCCCCACATTTTAGGGATATAATCTTTCCAGGAAACTGCCTAGCTTGAGAAAGTGTATGTCACAGCACCATGTGTATGTATTGGAACACATGATGCCAAATATAATGCCAGGTTTTCTGAGGCAGGTCTGGGTTTTTTTTTTTAGTTTAAAGCATTGTTGTGCTGAATTGGTGATTATAAGTAATGTTGTATCTGGACAAAGCCTCCGTTCAGAAGGGTACAGTTGCCGCTCTGGGTTTAGACATTGTCCAGTGAGGAGCCTCTGTGCAGTGGGAGGATTCCAAAGGCAAATGTTTGAACATATAAATAAAAGAGAGCATGGAGGAAGCTGGCAACATGATTATGCCAGCTAAGGCTGTAACGAACAGATTTTGAACAATGCTAGTGCATTGGATTTAGGGAATGAGTGGAGCCAGGTGAGCTCATGTCTCTCAGAGTGAGGTGAGTGGAGGAGCTGGCTGTGGGAGGGTGTGGGGGTCCCAGACATATGGCAGAGGGACATATGGCATTACGCTGCACCAGGGCAGGTTCAGATTAGATGTCAGGAAAAAAATAATCACTGAAAGAGTTGTCAGGCCATAGACCAGGCTGCCCAGGGAGGTGGTTGAGTCACCATCCCTGGATGGGTTTAAAAAAAGGGTACATAAGGTACTTAGAGATATGCTTTAGCGGGAATGTTTGGACTTAATGATCTTAAAGGTCTTTTCCAACCTTGTGATTCTGTGAGACTGTGGGGTCTGAGGTTGACTGAGAGAACATGGCAGGGAGGGAGGGGAGTGTCTCTATGCTTCAGGAAACTTAGGACCCAGGGTCTGGATGGACTGAGGGTCTAAGCCCAGGTACTAGAGGTAGCTAAAGCAAATTCTTCACACATTTCTTGGCAGTTTGCACCTATGCAAGGTAGGCCTCATTCTGATGTTATAAAATCAGAGTGTTTCAGTTTACTCCATTCTTCTTCTTAGCCTCCATAGCAACATGTTTCTGTGCTCTGTGTGTGTAGTGGTGGTGTAGAGAGCAAGATGCAGAGATTGAATATGATGTGCAAGTAGATAGAGAATTTTGATCTCCCTGCCCACTTTGTGCAGGTACAGAGTAATGGAAAAGCTGACCCTTTAGGTACAGGAGCCATAGCACCCCTTTTCTGTATGTTTTCTCTAGAATAGACCTCTGTTCTCCCTCCAGTTCACTTGCTGTAGTGGATTACCCATGAAATCTTTGGACTGGGAGTGTCTAGAATTCCCTGTGTCAGGCAGACAGGCACTAAGCAGTCTGGATGAGGAGAGGAAGTGCTGGCAGGTTTCTTCCTCATGCTTCTGAGGAAAGGCCCCATCATAAAGACTTGTACGAATATACACTGCCTATTAACATGCCATGCAAATGACAAGTCTGTCACAGTGTCCCTCAGAGATTGCTTCAGAGTTCTGTCACACCAAACCTTACCACTTCTACATAATTAATTATTGCCAAGTCCTGTATCAAGAGAGAACCAATAATTCATGGGTATATTTGTGTAAAAGGGTGGTGAAGCTTACAGGCATATGCATGTGTTTATATGTAATGCAAGTTAAAATATATGGCAAGTCTTGATGGTGAGGTTGGAGCAGCTGTGTGGTGCTCAGCTGCCAACTGGAGTTAAACCATGAAAAGGGAGGAAGCATGCATTCCCTGGCTGAGGTCATCTTTAGGTTTACTTCCACAGGATATGATGGAAACTACAGGCCAGTCAGCCTCACCTCCGTCCCTGGAAAGGTGATGGAACAGCTCGTTCTGGATGTCGTGTCTAAGCATCTGGAGGAAAAGACGGCTATCAGGATTCACCAAGGGGAAATTAAGCCTGACCAATCTGGCAGCCTTCTGTGATGGTTTTGTCTGACTGGATAGATGAAGGCAGAGCAGTAGATATTGTCTACCTTGACTTCAGTAGGGCTTTTGACACCATCTCCCATAACATCCTTACAGGCAAGTGTAGGAACTGAGGGTTAAATGAGTGAACAGTGAGGTGGATGGAGAACTGTCTGGATAGCAGAGTTCAGAGGTTTGTGGTAAGTGGTGTAGTGTCTGTTTATATTCAGGAACTTCAGGAGACAACTGTAGTGCCTCATGCAACATTTTCTACACTCCCTCTCATTTCCCCCTCCCAACCAAGTTCAGTCAATCAGTGCACAAAAGCTGTTTGGAAAACAACCAATTAAATCAAAACTTCATTTGCATTGTAATTACATTAATTCTAAGCAACACCTACAAAGAAGCAAACTGTGGTGGTGGAGCTGTTGTATCCTTTCAGAAACATTTAATAGAGTTCCATTTAAAAAAAAAAAAGAAAGAAAAAAGTCTTTGATAACAAGTCTAGTCTAGAAACTTTCTACAGCAGCTTTCCATGATGGTTTCAGAGTAATTTATGATGACAAATTCTTCATTATCTTCATCATCATCATCATCATATTATTATTATTACTATCTTATTAGAAATCATTCCTACTATAGTCTGCTGGTTCTGGTTGGGATAGAGTTAGTTTTTTTCATAGTGTAGAGCTGTGTTTGGGATTTGTGCTGAAAACAGTGTTGGTAACACAGGGGTGTTTTCATCACTGCTGAGCAGTGATTGCACAGAGTCAAGGCCTCTTCTGCTCCTCACCCCACCCCACCAGCAAGGAGGCTGGGGGGCACAAGGAGTTGGGAAGAACACAGCTGGAACAGCTGACCCCAACTGACCACAGGGATATCTCATACCATATGGTGTCATGCTTGGCATGTAAAGCCGGGAGAAGAAGGAAGGAGAAGGATGTTCAGAGTGATGCTGTTTGTCTTCCCAAGTAACTGTTACACGTGATGGAGCCCTGCTCTCCTGGAGATGGCTGAACACCTGCCTGCCCATGGGAAGTGAGGAATGGATTCCTTGCTTTGCTTGCATGCACATCTTTTTCTTTACCTATTAAATTGCCTTTATCTCAACCCATGAGTTTTATCACTTTGCTGATTCTTTCCCTTATCCCCCCAAGGGGCGAGTGAGCAAGTGGCTGTGTGGGGCTTGGCTGCCAGCTGGGGTTAAGCTACAACATCTACAGTGTTTCTTGCTCTTGAGAAAACCCATGAGTTTTCTCACATTTACCCTTGTGATTCTCTCCCTTATCCCACTGAGTGGGGAGTGAGTGAGTGGCTGTGTGGTGCTGAGCTGCCTGCTGGGGCAAAGCTATGACACATAGGTATAAAGTTCCTCAGTATTATACCATGGTGAAAAACCACAGAGGAGCCTCTGTTACACTTGTGTGGGTAGGTGTGCAGAACCAAAAAACCACTGAATTTCAAAGACATGATTCTTTCATAGGTATTAACCCCTTCAGCCTGAGCTGATGGCATAAAATTGTGTAGTGTCTTTTGAATTGGTATGTCCTTCACAGTTTCTTTGCTTTCTGAAACTGTGTGCCAACCAGAATATCACCATCTCTCAGTTAATTTGAGCAGGAGATGGGTATGACCCATCACCCTTCCCATGTATTCTGGCCTGACCCTGTCCTAGAGAAGACAGTGGGCTAGCACATCACCCCAGCACGCACAGCTCCAGTCCTAGACTGTGATCCTTACTACATGTACATCAGTAATTCCCTTCTCTCCAGTGGAGTTTCACTGCTGCAGTGAGAAACAGCTATAGTTCCCAGGTGTTGGAAGGCAACCAGAAATTTGGTTTCTGTAGATGAAACAATACTTTTAAACAGCAGTGCTCTATCTCCTAGCTTCAACAGGAAGCTTGGTATATAAACCCAGGTTTTATTCCTTTAATCTTTATAATTTTAATATAGCCTTACTTATAAAGTGGATTTTATTCATGTGACAAGTCTGTAGGAATGTTTTACAGGCACCATTAAGTCCTTATCCGTGATTACAAAAATGTCCAAGAATAAAATGGAAGTAGGTGTTAGGGTATTAATTTATGCACTTTTGACAAACATCAAAGTCACATAACCTTATGTCTAATTATGTCATTTAATTATACAGTTCTACATTTTCGTCTTCAAAGAAATCGATGAACAATGACTAATTAATCCTTGCAGCAGCCCTTTGAAATAGATAGGTAGACATAATTAATCCCATCTAACTGATTCCTTGCCCATGGCAATACACTGAACCTAAGACAAGATTAGACCTCAGTCTTAACTCTGGTCATTTCACTAAGGTAGGTGTTCCCAAATCTCTTTAGACTGGTCTTGTGCTTACCTTGCCTTGATAGTTTAGACAGACATAAGCCTTGGCCTGCACCAAGCCTCTGTTCTCTGTCTTCCCTCTCTCTGCCAAAATGCTTCCCCTCCCTCTTCCCCTCAAAAATTACTTCTGCTCCAGTCAATCTAGACGTGGAACATCTAACTTTTCTCCTCTAAAATCTGGTACCCGCCTTTCACTTGCTTATGCCTGCCACTGCCTTTGCACCCAGTTTTCCTCCCACAAGTTCCCTGTGCCATTGCTCCCCCTGCAGACCCCTGCTTCCGTGCTTGGTGTGCACATTGGCATCCCCTGGGGAACTGCCTCTCTCTTCCCCTGCTCCTGGCTCCCCCCAGCTCATTACTGGGCAGCCAGGAGAAAGCTTTGCTGGTGTGAGATGCTTTGTTGGCTCACTCTTGTATGGTGAGCAAGGAGTAAAGTGAATTAGTAGCAGACACTGTTCTCACAGACCACAGTCTATACCAAGGTGCAGCCTATGGTCCATGTGTCTGCTATTGTAGGTGGAGATTCATAGAAGATTTTGCAGCACATTATGGGTTAAAAATGACTTTATAGAATCAAGAGCAGGTGGTGGTGTTCAGGTAATATTAAAGGCTAAGAAAGTTCATGAGTGTCAAACCAAAGAGAAGCTGGGGTAACAAATTGTATCACTTGCCTTGAAAATGGTCCAGTGATAATACAGGCTGGAGTGAGGCAGTTCTAACTGTAGGCATTGCAAAATGACAACAGCTGCCCAGGGCAGACTGTGATAAATTCCTGATTTGATAGAAGAAACTAAGTCTGCATATCATGTAGTGTTGATAGGGTACACAAAAAGAGAGGAAAAAACAGTGGAAGAGGAGGTCCCCACCTCATGTCATCACAGAACAGCAGCAGAACCTGAGAAATAGTGCCAGAACGTAGACTTTTCACCAAGCCAGTGTTTAAGATCTGGACAAATCTTACTTAGGTTTTCATGCCTGGTAGGAAATACAGTTAATGTGATATATCCTATAGCTGTTATTAAAAAAATCATATCTGTATGTGTGCTTTGGTGTAAAATGTCAAACTAGAAGAGTTATCCAACCTGACTATAGGGGTTCTCCTGCCCAGCAAATTAGTGAATGGACCAGAAATACTCCTTTGGGCAGCTGATCTGACTGCCCTTAGTTGTCATGCCACACTAGTTGACATGGCACACTTTCCTTGTACTCATCATTTCCCTTACTTTATAGAAAATGTTGCATTTTCGTGTGTCTGCAGGAGGGAGAAAAGAAGAGGATACACAGAGAATGTGAAATTCTCCAGCAAACTTGCACAGTATCTAAGGATATACTCCAAACCTAGTGCACCACTGCAAAAACTCTCACAGTCCCAAAAGTCTTGTTTTCTATAAGTTTCCATTTTCTTTAGAAAAATGTTGGGTGCTCTGCCATATACTTTCAGGCTTTCTGCAGCTGACTAAAAGGGCAGATGTGTTCCTAAAATAGATAGCCTACTTCAACGACAAATTGATTGGGCTTGACTAGATAGATTTATATGTGGTGCAGAAGGTCAGATGGATGATGGTAATTGTCCTGCTTGGCTTTAGATCATTGGATTTGCCCTAGTACTAAGTCTCTCCATTCAGTGTGATTCAGGAGAGTAAAATCCAGAGCTCTATAAAATAGGAATTGTACATTCAACCAAATGGAGAATGGCTGAGTATAGACATATGGCAGATTCATTTTTTCAGGCTGTTGATAATATCAAAGAACATGTAGTAACAGAACAAATCAGCGTGTTGGTGGAGGTTCCCCCGCCACCCACAGGGAATGATATTTTGGGGCATAAATAGGAGTCGGTTACAATAACACATCCCTTTCAATCTGAATAATTTCTGCTGAAATCCAAGATAACTACTGTCAAAAGGAGATGTACAGAGGCATAGCATTCTTTCTGCTTTAAAGTAATAATACACTGCAAATACATGCAAGAGAAGGCAAATCACTTAAGGACTCTTCTTAGAAGAAGTAACTTAGTGGAGATATGAATGTCTGTCAGTTTTCTGACATAGTTTACATGTTAAATGACAGATAACCCAGGTTCACCCAAACTAGATGGCAAAGCTTTATTGTATGATACTGTCTGACAATGAAATCTGCATCTTGATGACTGAATTAAAACATTTCCTTTGCAGCCACGTTGAAGGTCTCTGTTCTGATATTTTCTCTTGCACTTGCATGTCTCTGCAAATGTTTAACATATGTAGAGCCAATGTAGCAGTGAAGATTTGCTGCATAACATCTTGAAGGAAGTTTTCTTCTAGTCTAGAAGTATACTTTTTGTGCTCTGGAGTTGAGGCCAAGGGCAGCTGATAGGCACAGGCAAACTCCTACCCCCAGCGAAGTGTTACCTGGTACTTCCCCTGTGGTGAACAGAATCCTCTTAAGATGATGAGTGCTGAGGTAGAGTCAGTGATCTTTGTCTTTCTCAAACAGAGAGGGAAAAATGAAGTGCCTTTGTTCCACTAGGCAGTTTTTACAGGCAGTTTACTGTGTTTAATGAACTGTTACAGCATATGCAGATGAACACTTCCCACCCGCTCTCCACAGATCTGGCACACACTAATCACTTGTCCTATATTTCCGTGCTGTATTGTGGCTTACTCTGCTCGTAGAAACACAGCCCACAAAGTTTAAACAAAGGTCCCTAAAGGCTTCAGTTTGCCAAAGGTTAAATCTGTCTCTTCCTCTCAGGCACGGATATGAGAGACTGACTAATGGTGTCTTCTCAGCTTTAAACAAAGCCAAAGGCTAGATGATAAGCAGGGAAGTCTGCTGTCCTTTCTGTCCTACAGCTCAGACCACGCAAACCCACTACTTCCTTTTGGTGTAGGCTTCCACCTTTAGAGCACGGAGCTCAGCATCAAGATTTGAGTTCCAGCTGACCCCAGCAGCTTTGTCAGGGCCTTACTGGAATTGAGGTAGCTGTGCAGAACCAGTCCAGGAATATATTAAGTGCTTTCAGTGAAATTCTGATCATTGCAGAGCCTTTAGAAGACACATCCATCACTAAGGTACTTCTTGGGGTCAATTATGCATAACCACAGCCTTTTGTAGATCTCCTTTTGCCTCTTCCATGTTAGTCATAGCACTCACATTCCTTTCTTTTTTATCTTTCTTTGTTAATATAAAATTGTATCCACACTTTTTTATCTAAGAATATTTCTTATCCAGAGCCTGTTGGATAACTGCATGGTAGCTTCCTGCCTCTTACTCCAGTTAGTACTGGTACCGTGTAGGTTATATCAGAGTACGAGCAGGAAACCTTGTGATCGAGTCCGTGGCTAGAGCGCCAGGGGTCAAATGCTTACGCTCAGGACTGTCTTTCTCCATTTATGCTACTAGTCCCAGCTTCACTGCAGGAGTGATATTTGGACAGGCTTTCAAAAATGTTCTGACTGTCCTACCACTAATTGGAAAGCAAAGGTGGACCTGAGCCTTCTCATAAGTCATTTGTCTTTTACCTGGAGAGATTGTTCATTTATCTATATAAAAGATCATATATAATATGCACATATATAACAGAAAATATAAGCATATATGCATGGAGAGATTGATCATTTATATATATAAAAGATCATATATAATATGCACATATATAACATAAAATATAAGCATATATGCACGAACACATATTAACTGTATACACTGGTATTGCCTTCAACAGAAATGTACTTCAGTTGTGGTCCAGGCAAAATTTAGAAAAGATTTTGAGGAGTGTTTTTTGATTTCACTTGGCAGCCTGTAGGCATGTTATGCTTGCATGCTGAGTGCACTGCACAGCTCAGGCTGTTCAATTACTTTAGTTCAGTCTGTACAAACAGAAATATCTTAGGTCACTAGACTTACTCAAAGGAAATTTTTTCTTTCTGGTCTGTACTGCATATAAATGTCCAGCATCAGTGGGAGGTTCTTTTTAGTAGGGCCAGGGTAGAATAGCTCTTCCAGAATTGTCCACATACATCTCTCTAGATTCATGGTAATAATCTCAATAAAGATTCAGGCTGAAAATGCAATCACTGATTTATTTCACCTGACTTTTAAAGACATTTAGGGAAATTATACCACTGCCCTGTGGGGTTTTATATCCTGTATCTCTATTTTTAGAGAAACTGTTTCATAGAGAAGCATCTGATTAAGGTGTTTTATGAGAAAGCCTATTTCCCTGAGGTCCATCTGTAGCTTGTAGAGCAACAGGCTTTCCCAAAGTGTGAGTCTAGGTGAGAGTCAGAAGTATTTGATTCAAGGAACGTTCAGAAAAAATAACCATTGTCAATGGGCTATAAAGGGTAATAAGGAAGAGAAACTGGTTAATTGAAGTCCTTAAAGTTGGAGTATTTTGAATATTTCTCTAAAAGCCTGGATTTATAATTATTTTTGGTTTACAGAAAAATAAAACATCACCTTGCTTTCAGAAAAGGAGCACTTTAATTGTAGTAAACAGTCAACTCAGGTAGATTATGATCTCACAGTGAAGAACTGGAGGGAAGCCTGAATCCAAAACTCTTTATAGAGATCAATATACTTTAAAGTTGTTTTGTATTTCTTTAGGTTATGAACTCTGATTCAGACCATCTCCACAGCAGATTGAGCCAAAATACGTATTTCAACCCAATTTTACTTATAGATCAAGAGCCATTTTGTGGCTCACAATTGTGCCTAGTAAAGTTTTTTACTTTGTTCTGAACGATCAGAGAAATCATGGCACAGCAGAATCCCTCATGAAGTGATAGATGCCCTGACTGGTACAGAACTTTGCAGGTGTACCCTCAAAGCAAAAGGGTGCTTGCCAGAGTTAGGAGTGAGTAAGCACCATCTAAGGAATTCAGGATCAGTGGAAAATTTAGATGAAATAGTTGTCATAATCTGATGACTTCTCCAGAATGAAACAGAAACCATTTTGCACCATTACAAAGGAAAGCCTTGTTGAAAAGACACTTCTTTTTACTGCTTTCAGAAATGTTTGCAAACACACTTTTTTCCAACTGACATGATCGTTAAGATGAAAGCTAATATAAATGTTTCACAGGGCATAATAGTGATAGCATGAATTGTCCTTACGAATTTTCCAAAGTATGAGTGTTGCAATCCTGACTCTGCTATCCAGAAGTGAAAGTTTTGGCAGAAATGTAGCCTGAAGTCTGATATCATTTAGTTTTCCAGGGAAACAGTGACTGTTCCATTTTCAGCGAGGTACCTCTGAGTGTTCTTCCATGGACTACTAAAAGATGCCAAAACATAAAAGGCAGAGCCTCAGATTTCCTCTTCTGTGGAAATACAAGTGGATGGAAAACTGGTGGAGGCTACATGTTGAATTGTCTTCTGAACAGAATTGCCCATGACTGCTTCCACGGAGAAAGCTGGTTTTTGTCTCTCTCAGAGTGGAAGATTCTTCTCTGTGAGCCTCTGGAATACATCAAAGGCTTTGGTGACCTACAGAGAGGTCCTGTACAGCAATGCTCTTATGGACTTCTAGTTTCTGCCCCAAATCCCTGGCAGATTTCTCAGTCAGTACCTTTGCAGATGACTCTGATAGAAGTCCAGGTTTCCTGGGAAGATCTTCCGTCTCCCAATCGTGTTGGGTTTTACCTGTTAAACCAGATAGGAAAGATGTTCTAACTGAAAAGAAATCACCTCCTCCCGTGCTGGTTTAGGTTTCAGCTAGATCAGCTTCTGCTGATGGTGCTGGTCCAGTGTAAAACTAGGTAGAAACACACGATAAAGCTCAAGAAAGAGATTTGCATCTTGGGTTGCTATAGGATTTTACCCTTTTTTTTTCAGTGTCTTTTCTGCTAGTGCCTAAGAGTAACTTTCTTTTGCCTTGCTCCCAGCCTCTTTTGTTTTGACCCAGAGAACAGCGCAAGTAGACACCAAAATACTGTGCAAGACAAGAAGCAGGTGACATACTGTGGAAACTTCATATGAAATAGATGAGATCAGTGCAGCATCCATTTATGCTGCTATGAGTCAGCTTCAGCACAACCTGCCTGGAAGTGCCTTGGCAAATATCTGTCCTCCTTTCCACCATGAGAAAGGGGAAGACTAGTGTCATCTTCACTTCACTGGAAGTTTTGAATCTCAGCATCATCTTTGCATCCTACAAACAAGATGAGACAGACACCGCTACTCCTGTAGTCATGATGGCTTTTAATCTTTGTTCCCAGTCCTTGCAAACCTAAGTGATACTTAGAGATCAGATAAGTCTGACATCATAGCCCTATATGGAAATAAAATGTCAAAACATTAGTATATTCTTATCAGGGATGAAGGGCAACAAAAATGTTGGAGAAGGAGTTGGAAAAAAAAAGGACATTGTTTACCAACAAAATAAATCAAACTACCTGAGTTGCCTGACATTCAATTCCAAACCTTCCTGTGAAGTTTTCAGAGCCTTATTTTGCCTGCTGTGCTAGGGGAAATTAGAGTAGTTGGTCATTTTTATGCCTATTTGCTTCTCCGTCTGCAACATAAGTTAACTTATGTTTTTGTTGTTTTTATTTTTTCCCCATAAACTTAAAACACTCCAGCCCGTCTGGCTTTTGTTCAGTGGTGGCTTTAAAGAAATGCCACTAGAGGGCAAGATGACAGCTGTAAGCCATTTGAATTTTAGGGCTTCAGTCCTGCAGATGTTGAGGTTGATGAGAAATTGTTGACTCTGGTGGTGCTGAAACAAGTCCTAAAGATCCATCCTCTTCCACAAATACTTAAAAATTCCCCCCAAAATCCTTATGTATGAAAAAGAAGCTTTTTAATTTAGGCTAACATGCTATGAATAACTCTTAAATGTAATATAACAAGTTACATATAGACAATCGGTTTTATAAAACAAGAAGATACAAGGATTTGATCACATTCAGATCCTTCTGAAATTGTCTGGATTTCCTTAATATAAAAAGCAGATCTTAAGAATTCTGTGACAGTTAAATAAAATATTTCAACGTATAATACACATACACACACAAATTCACTTCTGCACTAACAGTATAGATGGAGTGCTGAGCAAATGTGGAAGAGCTGCATTTGATTCCTAATACCGTTTTATTGTTCCCTAGAGCTTCAAGAAATGCTTTAAAAAAAAAAATACCTAATGCAGTCATACAGCCAGAGGCTTTGAGCTTGTCAGATGCCATAAACAAAGCCACAGTGGTCCTGGTCAGTACTTGAATGAAAGGCCTCAGAGGCAAGAAGGGAGCCTGCGGGATGCGTGTATTTTCTGCTCTTAATCCTGCTGCTATTTCAGTCTCCCACAGAAGTTCTTGCATTTCAGTTTGTTCTCATTGTGAAACCTTTGTTTTCTTTTCTACTTACGTTTTAAAAAGAAAATTGTATACAAACAGTGGGAAAAATCCTAAATTGCCAGCTCATTTTTTATTCTAAACATCACTTGCATAAGGCTTCAAAGGAAATAATAAGCAGTGTTTGAAAGAAGGTCCCTAGCATTTAGCTCATTGTTTATAGGATGCTGTGGATAACATTTCAATTACCAAGTTACTGTGGCCTCAACCTGGAACTGTTTCCTTTCAATTTTGTCCCACAAGTGCACGTAGCTGTGATAGCATTTTTGGTTACATTTTCAGTATTCTGTGCTTTACAAACAGGCTTCACCAGCCATAGAGCTGGATACATTAAAGGAGTTTCCTCTTGCAAGAAGTGGGCATTAGGCCTTGGAAAAGCAGGGTCCTGTTAACAGAGTGAAGGGGAAAGACTGCAGTATGCTGTTGAAATCAACCTGAACTTCTCCAACCTATTGAGAGTCAAATTTGCCATGTCTTTTCATTCCTGGTCTTGGAGGAAAAGTTCAGCTCAACTTACACCTCCAAGCAAGTTCAAGCATTTACTTTCCAAGAGTGGTGATGTCCTGGTGTACTCTCCTGGATCAGATCAATCTCACATATATTGCTAAAGATATTCATGGAGAGGAAATCTGGATTTGAACAGAAGTTTTGGAGGCTTCATCTCAATGACACATCCAAAAGCTTTGAGCTTTTCTTGCATGGCAGGACAGGTCTGTAAATCATGCCTGGCCATACACCAGCACCCTTTAAATTCCCAACCTGGTGTGTCAGGCCCAAAAACTCTAGACTTTTGTGTCTGAAAGGTCCTTGGGTGCAGATCCTGTTGGCCACTCAGCTGAGAGGGTTGTTCCTCCTCTACACTACTTAGGATGAGCTGCAGAACTGAGCCTTCAGGGCCAGCCAGCTGCTGCACAACACAGATACAGTGACACCATCTCCCAGGGAGGTTGTGTGGAGCCCCGTTCATATTGAAGTGATGTCCAGGACTTGGGGAAATGTAATGATGGGCTGTTTAAGTTGATGGGTAGTGCCCACTTTAGCACTAGGTGGGCTGCAGAGATGTTATTTGTCCTATTTGTCTTTTCTTTTGCTGTCCCTGAGCTAATCCAACTGCTGGTAACGCTGGACCCATCACAAGCAACAGAAGCAGAGGGCACCATTGGGCTTGTGATCCAAGAGAGGGATCCCACTTAAGATACTCCTGTTTGTGAAATCTGGAGTGACCTTCAGTTGCATGTGACGTGCAGTACCCCGTGGGGTAATACTGGTGTCTGAGACCAGACAGCTTTTATAAGCTAGCACAAAACACAGATGAGCCCATTGTTTTTGGTAGGCAGGACTGAGTCATTGATGGGCAGTTGCACAGCTGATTGTTTTTCTGAGAAGCTCGATCTGTGATGAGCAGGGTACAGCACAGTTATACAGCTTGGCTCTGTGTCTGATGAAATTTCACACGTGGTTTGGGGAAAAGTGGTCCTTTACTTTCTGTGATTTTGAAGTATTCTGTATAAAAGTTTTGATCACTGCTGTTAGTCTTGCATATTTTAATAGCTATGTGCCCAGTACATTAGGGGACTATGTAAGACAGTAGTAACTCATGATGATTATTATAGCTGGTTGGGTAAAGTGTAGTGAGTTGTTCAGAAAAAGTTGACCAATACCTATACACAAACAGATGCCCACTCATATTCTGTGAATGGCTTTTGGTGACTTTTTTATTATTTTGTTTTACAACTAATGGTTAATTCTCTTTTTGGTCCCATTTCTCCATTTATCCTGTATCTGGTGACCTACCACTTGCAAAATAGGAGCATCAATGGAGTTCCTAACAACAGTGCACCAGGGAAGATGTGCTCAGGAGAGTAAACCAAGAAGATGACGGAGATGGGGAGATAATGAAACTCACAGGACACCTGTGTACATTTACAAACATTAAATTTTCAGATTCAGGGAATAACATATACCCCCAGCACCACCACTGAATATAATGCTTTTTCTCTAAATTTAGAAAACCAATCTGGATCCTTCGACATTTGCATCTACACTGAAGATACAAGTCAGCTGAAGTTCGTGTCCCTTGAACACTGAAAGCTCGTCCTCCTAGGCAACGCCTGGGAAATCTGCCTCCAGCTCTTAATTTTCCCTTTGGCTAATCTCTCAGGTAATAAGAAGCTATTTACACTTCATTACTAAGATACTACTGTCAATATTAAAATATAATTGATCCTCAAATTCGCCATTTACATCTGCTACAAAGTGTCCATTAACTTTCTGTAACACTTGCTTCAATTGAAGTGTTTTGCATGCTGTTCTTTACTTTTTCTTATGCTAATTTTAACTTGCAATTCCCTTAGTAATATGAAATAGTTAATTATCAATCATTACAATCCTGCTATGGGTTAGGATAGGGTATTTCATGCCTCTATTTATTAACCCTGTTAATGTACAAAAACTATGATTGGTTCCTCTTAGTTACTGTTGCTTTGGAAACTAGTTCCATGGCTTGGTTTGTAAATGACTGTTCTTGCGAAAAAGAGAGTTAAAAGAATCTGGTGTGCTTTTCTTTCATATTTTTTACCCTCTATTACAATTAATATGCTATGCTGAAGAGCTCTATTTCAAATTGGTGGGCTACAGCTTCTGAGCCTTCTGAGTCAGCCTTCTGAAAGCTAATTAACTCATAATTCAATTTAGAGCAAGCATTTATCAGCAGAAACTTACAATCAGATAGGGAGGATGGTGTAACAACTAATGAAGTCTTGTTCCTGGGTCTTTACCAGCCTTCCTCAGTGACCTTAGGAAATCTCTGTGCAAATACTGTTGCTCTCTTTTCCCGTGTCTGATTTGTTTAGAGAGGAAGTAGTTTGAGCAAGGACTATCTCTGTGTATGAGAATGAAATGGAAGTGTCTCTGTGCTGACAGTATTTCTCTGTGCTGGTTCTGGCTGGGATAGAGTTAGTTTTCTTCACAGTAGCCAGTATGGGGCTGTGTTTGTGATTTGTGCTGAAAACAGTGTTGGTAACACAGGGGTGTTTTCATCACTGCTGAGCAGTGATTGCACAGAGCCAAGGCCTCTTCTGCTCCTCACACCACCCCACCAGCAAGGAGGCTGGGGGTGCACAAGGAGTTGGGAGGGGACACAGCTGGGACAGCTGACCCCAACTGACCACAGGGATATCCCACACCATATTGTGTCATGCTCAGCATATAGAGCTGTGGGAAGAATAAGGAAGGGGAACGTTCAGAGTGATGCTGTTTGTCTTCACAAGTAACTGTTCCATGTGATGGAGCCCTGCTCTCCTGGAGATAGTCAAAGGTCTGCCTGCCCATGGGAAGTAAGGAATGAATTCACTGTCTCACTTTGCTTGCATGCACAGCTTTTTCTTTATGTATTAAACTGTCTTTCTCTCAACCCATGAGTTTTATCACTTTTCTGATTCTCTCCACTATCCCCCCAAGGGACAAGTGAGCAAGCAGCTGTGTGGGTCTTAACTGCCAGCTGGGGTTAACCTACAGCATCTTCAAAGATGTTTCACGTTCCTTTCAGTCAGTAACAGGTCTCCAAAGTTTTCCCTAACATAACCAGGGTGGAAGAGTCCATTTTTACTTAAGCTCTTGCAAGTAAGATGGTATAAATCACAGAAAAATCTTCCAGACTCCATAATACAGTCACCACTATAAAAACTTGAACTCATTATATTTATGATTATTTAATCATAGAGTTTAAATGGCATTTTTGTTTATTTGTTTGTTTTAAGATATCTCTAACTCAGGGGTGAGAAAGAACTTACATGTATGTCAATTAGGTCCATGTAATTTTTAAAAATAGTTGTTGGAAATGCAAAATGTAAAACAACTACACATCCACACCGTGACTTAGCCTTTACATGCACTGCTAGAAACACATCTTTACCTAGCATCCAGTAACTGCCTCATTAACTCTAAAAAACAGTTAGGGTGCTTTGTCTTCAGTAGCGTACTCACGAGTCCTGAGCTATTTTTACATTGGAAGGCAGCAGGGAGTCTGATTTCAGTACTAACTGTTTTCTGGCATTAACCTGAAGAATGCTGCTTTGTTGGAATTTTTGTCAGGGACTGAAATGCTTTTGAAAGTTACCAAACTGACACCTCTGGAGACTGTCGTCCTGTATTTATCCGTTGGATGGGTATAATACAAGCAGTGACTGCTCAAGCTGCCCTATATTGGTTCTTTGCCATCTACTGCGGGGCAGATGGAGAAGGTCCACCCTTAGAAAGGAGAGAGGCAGCCTTCATGATTTTGTACTGTAAAGCAGTAACAATTCTGCAGTGCTTCTAAATGCTGAAATCCTCTACTGGAATGCCACTCAAATCGCCACATTTATTTTCATCTAAATCTTGGCTGATCCGAGTTGAGCTGGTAACTAAGTCTACTAAAATAAGATAGTTTCTCCCTACTCATTGTATAATCAACAGGCAGAGGTCGGTTCTGCCAGAGGAAAATTCAGAGCAAGTGCCTAAAGGTAGGTGCTGCAAACCTCTTACATTTCTCTCCACCCCCCATTGAATTGCCAAAGGTCGAGTACCCCTACAGCAGACTTCAGCTCATCCCAGCAGTTTCCCTACTAATTACATCTCCTGAACCCGCAAGGCTCCAGTCCCCTCCCCAGGAAACATCTGCACAAGGAAAAGTTACATGGATAATGCTGGTCTGGAGAATACCTGTTTCCAGTTCCTGAAACACCTTGGCAAAGGAACCCCTTGGTACATGTTTTATGTTCTGGAGCGAAGTGTTTGGATTTCTCTGAGTACTCCCCAGGACACTAATGAGTAGTTCCAGGATTGGTATATTTAAATTTTACCTAGGTATTCTGAATCCATACTCCATGCCAAATTAAAGCAAACGAAAGTACTAATTTGTACAATACTGAATTGACACCATCATAAATATTTCATAACAGCCTGCTGACAAAACTTAAAACCATCAGTTGATCCTATACCTGAAAGTCCTTTAGCTAACAAGCTGCAGACAGTAACAGCTACTTAATCTATATATCAGGGACACAGCCTCTGCCCACGCTGTCTGTTATAAACAGGTTGTGTTCACAGGAGATGGAGTGCTGATGGACTGGGGAAGCATGAATGGTCTAACCCCTTCCGTGAGGTCCCCCAGAAGGGAGGAGGAAGGGACTGAGACTGGGGTTTCCATTGAGATTTCTACCTCCTTTACAACTACTGATCCCAAAATTCTTCAAGATGAAAGATGATCTTCAGACTGCTTTACCCTGTATGGAAATGTTGATGCCTCTCTTACAGTTATCCCCTCTCTCAGTGGTGAAGACTGAAGTGAGTACCCACCCTGACAATTTAGAGAATTCACCCTGAAATCTTTCTGCACAGGGCACCTTATATTTACTGAAAACGTGTATACCAGCATGGGGTTAGAGCTTCATCTCGTTGCTAGCTCTCTCTTGGGACTAGTGGGTGTGGTAAAGATTTTGGGGTGGCTAATTCCCAAACCTTGTCCTTAAATGGCACAGACATACTACTCCATTTACACACTCATTCCCTCCGCAGCGAATAGCACATTCACTACCTGCCACGCTTCTTTGATAATTAGCCTCAACTTTCTGGAGGACTTCTTTCAGCTTAGTTCTACAAAACCAAGTTCTAGGCAGCCAAGGTTATGAATCAGGATTTCAGAAGTCTGGCAATTAGAATGCAGGATATGAAATACAAGCATCAGACACTGAAGACAACAGCTTAAAGTTACAACAATCATAAGTACCGTTCCTTTCTCAAATCATAATTTTAAATTTCTCTTTAGAATCTCTATACCCCCATATTTCACAGAAAATATTTTGTTAGTCTCTGAGGTGCAAACACCTTGGGTGTCCAGAGGAACACGCGCTGAAGGATGAAACTAGATGCTCTTGTGAAAGCTGGAATCAGCAGTGTTTTAAAGATTTCCTTTCCTAAAAATACACCCCACTGTTTATTGTGAATTAGATATCCCAGCCTATCCACTCCCCACTTAACTGCACGGGAACCTCATGTTCCAAAAGCATTCAAGACTTCTTCACAACAGAGTAGACAATATTACATTATTCTTTTATAAGCATTAGCTACAGAAACTGTGAAATTAAGAAAAAAGTGACCTTCAACTTAGTATTACCAGTGAAGGTAATGAACAGCATCAGAATGCTGGGGATAAGAATATATTGACCTGATCTGCATTTAAAGCCCCTTTTCACCTCAATCAGCTTGGCAGAATAGTCAAGCTTTTCTGTATAAATTACCCCTTTTTGTTCTTCTTCCAAGGACTAACACCTGCTGTTCTGGCCTTAAATTATGACTTCCTCAGAAGAAAGGTAGTTACAAAGCAGAAAGTATTTAGCACATTTTACCCCTTCCTACAAATGAAAAACATCCCTGGATGCACCTAATCAGGTGAAACGTGCACTTGTGCAAAATGAAAAAGGTTTTGTGGGCTGATGTTGAGGGACCTGTATGTAACCTGATGAATGTCAGACAGAAGTGTTCCCCAGGTGACAGGTAAAGAAGTACATGCCACAGGTTTTCTCTTTTGGCTTGTGTTTGGCCAGAAGTCACTGGGTAGCAAAAGATGCTGGGTGATGCTGAACCTCAAGGGAAAATCCCAAATGCTGGGAAGAGGAAGCAGAGAAGCCTTCACTTCTGGCATGTAGAGCTTGTATAAAAAATGTAATCAGAGCCTTTTCTTTTTCATCTTTTTTTTAGCTTTTTTTTTCTCCTGTGGATCAAAGGATTTTTGAGAAATGTCTACATTCATTATATTTTCCCTTTTAAAGATCATAGTCAGAGACTGGTTTGGGTTGGAAGGGACATCAGAGTCAGTATCGTTCTATCCCCCTGCCATGGGCTG
Organism: Gallinula chloropus; assembly: GCF_964237585.1. NCBI lineage: Eukaryota > Metazoa > Chordata > Aves > Gruiformes > Rallidae > Gallinula > Gallinula chloropus. Next base: position 41,328,091 of record NC_140085.1, on the reverse strand, counting down.
GGACACCCTCCACTAGACCAGGTTGCCCAAAGCCCCATCCAACCTGGCCTTGACCACTGCCAGGGAGGGGGCACCCACAGCTTCTCTGGGAAACCTGCTCCAGTGCCTCACCACCACTTCGTAGGGAAGAACTTCCTAATATCCAATCTAAACCAACCCTCCTTCAGCTCAAGGCCATTACCCCTGTCCTTTCACTACCTGCCCTTGCCAGCAGCCCCCCTCCAGCTTTTAAGTGCACCAGGACTACTGCATTGTGCCACCTGCCTGGAAACATTCTACCTCCCCAGCACAGTGCTCTCCCTAAAGAAAGAGGCCTAGCAGTTTTTGAAAACACTGACTTTGGTAGTTAGGTGAAGCAAAACCAGAGCCAGATCTGTGAGAAAAGCTGTGATCGTTGTCAAGATCCCTATTAGGAGATTGTGTGCTTATATGATGCCTAAATCAACTGCTGTCTCAGAAGACTATTATCAGAGCCATACATTAGACATCAGATATTGCCTTCTTGGAATGCCTTCTGAAACAGCATCACATTATTCACATTTTAAATAACAGTATAAACAAACAATATGCAAACAAATTTAAAAAATATTGTTAATTTACATATCTCATGGAATAGGTATTTTTCCCAAGCAGTAGATAGTGAGGTTGAACTCCCAGTGAGTGAAGACCAAGACAGCACAAAGCACTGAGACCAAAAACTCAAAATTAGAAATATCCAGAGCTTCTCATGGCAGCATTTTTCAAACGACAAGATACCTTCCTGACATTTAATGGTTTGCTTTTGTAACTGGAACTCCCAGCTCAAGCTTTCCTTCCTGGAACATGTTTTGTGTCTACTAGGTTGCAACAGTATTGCTTCAAATTAGCAGGTGCTGCTTTAGCCTAAAATCTCTTATCAGAGTTTTCTGTTTATGGTGATGCATTTTCCTCAGGTTTAATTGTACCACTTTTAGACTGGTGTTCTGAAATATGATTCACGTCACCTTTGTACAGTTAATCTAAGACAGTTTGATAGTTCATCAACAATTAGAAAACAGAAGGCCACAGGACTATATTAAATAAGTGAGTGATGCAAAGTATGAAGCAATGTCACCATGGCAACTCGGCTTGCACACAGGATGCTGTATTTAACCTTGGGGAGCTCTTAAAACTCTTCGTTCCTGAAATAGCGAAACTCTGTGTGGTAATGAGGATGCGCCTTCAGTGCATTTGTCTTAGAAATGTGCAAATGCTTTGGCCCAATTTAACTTCTAACTGAGAAACCAATGGTGTATGTGCATTCAAACTGACGTGCCTCATGGAAATCATGACTCGCTGTTACGAATGTGCAAGATTGCTTGCTCCTTTTGGAAGTGGGAGGGAGCTATCTGTAGACCTAACTGCAGCAATACAGAAGCATCTTAGCAGGAAAATATTTCCAGGAATGATTGTGAGAGTTTTATTCCATTTTCCTCTTGCTAGTCTACACACACTTCTATCACACACGCTTCTATCTGCACAGCTACTGTGAGCTTTGTCAGGAAAAGGAGGAAAAACACATATGCTATTGTGTTTGTCTTGCAGGTTTGAATTTTCCAGCTCCTAGTAAATTAGCCATGTGGTTGATATGTCAATCTACATGCCCTCAAGTCAGATAGAAGCCATTTGAATTAGCCTTACTGGCAGGTCATGGTGTTAGTAAAAAAAGCTCTAGGCAGCCAATTTTTGCTAAAACAAACATCTCAACAACCTTTTGTAAGGAAACATGGGAGTTTGAGAGATGTAAGATCCTAAGATGAGAATGAATTCTTAGAAAAAGCAAACGGTGGTAGGTTTGAATACTGTGTGGTTACTACCTTCCCTCAGTGGCCAGGCTAACACTTTGCCATTTCCCTGTTTGGCTTAAGACTGACTGGTACGATCAAATACCTAGGACAAAAGGCCAGGATCACAGGAGGACTTGTTACCTAACTAGTTTCCATGGTGCCTAAATCACATATCCTTAAGGGCTTCACAAAACCCTCCTGAGCTACCTGAGTTGTCTACAACCCTTGGCAACTCAGTTTCCAGTGGTAACACGCCTCAAGTTCTAGCTTTTCTGCAGAAACATGACCACCCAATGTGTGCCTCACACCTATGCTCTGGCAAGACTTGCCAACAAGGCCTTCCCATCTGTAGCTCACCTGTAAAAGTGCTGGTGCCTTTATATGCAATGATATTCTGGGGAGAATCACTCCTTTGGGTCATGGAAATGTGACGGTCTTTCAATAGAAGAGACACTTCCAAGGGAAGATTTAACATAGAGACCATATTTAGCCTTTTAAAGAAACTGTTAGGCAGGTTCACCAATAAGTGAGAAAACAATGTTGTTCATAACATATGAGAGAAAAAGGAAGAAGCACTATTACAGCATAATATCACAACTGACATGGATTTCAACTATATAACTAAGAGAAACGTACAGAGGGAGTTATGTTAAATGCTGCTTTATCTATACCTTGCTATTCCACTGCTGTTTGGAAACATGTGCTTGTATCACCTCTTAATAACTTATCTGAACAGATAATTTGAAACTCTCCTTTATAATCAGAGTTTTACAGAATTTCACAATCAGAAACTCTGGTGCGACAGTGGAAAAATGCTGGAAAACAATCTGGTAAATGGGAGAGCAAAAAGCAGCATGAATACTTTTGAAATTCCTGCCAAACGTCAAAATCAGGTTACAAGACTAGCTGAAAGTATTTTGGCCGGTCCTTCAGTTTCCAAATCAGTAATCTGTAAAAGCTGTGGGTTCATTTAAGAGTCAGGTCCTGTGCCTGGTGAAGTCAGAAGCCAGAGGTTCCCCACTGACTCCAGCAGGGAAGAAAGGTAAGCCTCTTTTAGGAGGGATAAACGTTGAACATTTTCAGCTTCCGGACAAACACATTTTGGCCCAGCTCTTCAGTAAGGTACAATCCTGTTATTTGCTGTGCTGCTCCAGTGACAAACTGCTCGGTGGATGGCTGTGATTAGAGACTCTCTTGTAATGGGGCCAGAGACGCCCATCTGCTGGACTGACAGCCCTGCTGGGACATGGGCTTCTTGACTAATCCAAAAAACCTTAGGCACAGTGAAAAGACTGTTGAGGCATATCCAGTCCCTGACTGTGACTCATGCTATTCATGTTACTCATCCATGTGGGCACTAATGAAGTGACTGTGAGGTTCTGGGAACACAGGGGACGGAGTCCAGGTCACAAGCGATGCTTGCCAATACTCCCATTTGACTGCAGAGTCCTACCCTGGGTCATATGAGTCATGAATTTGAATGTAGGTCTTTACTAATAATGTTGGCACTGGGCTTTGCTTTCCTTAAAAATAGCATGCTGCTTTTTAAAGGTGGAATGGTGGGAAGAGGGAAGCTGTAACAGGAAAACTCTGATACCAATGCTCAAACTTTGGGAGAAAGACTTTGATCTCGGGTTAAAAAGATGTGCACTCAGTCTCCAGAGGAGTCAATTACAGAGTTTCAAATACTGTTTGAAATGTTAAGTGTCATTCACAGCATTGCAGAGACTGGCAAACTGTCTAATCTAGACACCAGGCTGACCTTCAGGTTTTCTCAGTAGAATGACTGCAGATCAGACCATGACTTCAGGCTATTTAAAATTATTATTCTAAAAAGTTAAAACTGCTTGCAAAACACCGAGTTCAAGCAAGGGTGTATAAAGTAAATAAAATTGCCTCATAAATTCACATAATCACAAAATAGTTGTGGCTGGTAGAGAGCTTGGGAGGTTTCCAATCCAAGCCCCCTGCTCAAGCAGGGTTAGCTACAGCAGGTTGCTCAGGACTACGTCCATTCAGGTGATGAGTTTTGCCAAGATGGAGACCTCAGACTCTGGGAAGCTTGTGACAGTGTTTGGCTTCCCTCACAGTGAAGAAAAAAAAAAAGAAAAAAAGGAAAAAAAAGTTTCTTTTGTGTTTAAATGCAATTCCCTATATTTCAGTTTGTGCCCACTGCCTCTCAGCCTGTCGCTGGAAACCACTGAGGAGAGTCTGGCTCCACCTTCTTCGCTCCCTTCCATTGCGTAACTCTTCTGGAAAAGAGAATGTTGGGAAAACAGGTCACAGACTATAATGCTAAGAAAAATAACAGCTCCTTGGAAAAAAGGAAGGCACTGTCACAGGCACTGGGGTGGTTTATACACACCTGAGTAAAGCAAGTGCCGAACCCCTTCCTCCACATGTCATTGATGCTGAGCGACTGCCAAGAATAATTTTCAGTGATTCATGTTAAGCTGGAGGGGCATCTCCTATGGAGTCCCATTTCCTCTAAGTATCTTTATTAATGATTGAACGATGAAATTCTGTTAATACGTTTAGAAAATCTGCAGATGATATGAAGGGAGAAGTTGATCCTACATTGGTGACAGGATCAGAACTGGAGATGAGTCTGAAAGAATCAAACATCACCTGAAATGAAAAGCAGATGAAATTCAACAGAGACAAATGCAAATAGACAAATGTAAGAGGAGTGACTTAACACAGAGAAGGATCTGGGGGTTGTGGTGAATCACAAACCAGCAATGAGTAACAACATGATATTTTTACCAAAAAAAAAGTCTTGGTCAAAGATACATTCATAAGGATATTGTACGCAACCCTTGGGAAGTAATTATTCTGCTCTACTTGGGAGCCAACTGGGTCTCAGACCACTGTGTCCACTTTTAGACACTATGATCTAAAAAAGATGATGACTTGGAGGAAATCTAGCGGAGGATGAAAATAATGCTACATGGATTAAAACTCACAATCCTTAAAGAAAGATAACTCCATACATTTAGGCTACAAAAGCAAAAATTAAAGGGGGACAGGGTAAGTCTTCTAGATCATTATAAAAAAGAATAACAATCAGTTGTTTCTTAAAGCCAAAGGACAAGAAGATATTATTGCAACTAAAATATTGTCTCTTCTGAATTGCACTATTAGTGCAATCATTTAAGAAGGAATATTTGGCTGCCAGATGCTGGAGTGGCTCTCAAAAATACATCTGAATGTCTTTTATTGGATGTATCTAAGGGCAGTTTGTGCCATCATCTACTGGGACAGTGCAGGGGAGAGACAGGGCAGCCTCATGTTGTCCTTCCCAGGTCTGCCCCTGTGGTTTTAGGACAGTGAGTTTCAAAGGAAGTGAACCACATCCTTCTCATAACATGGACAAATGTAAATTCTGTTCTGTACAGAATTTTTTGCTCTGTACGGGTGTCCTTGGAGACAGAAAGGTTCACATTTGCCAGTCTCTAGATGGGATAAGGATCTATAAACTGGAACAAAAGAAATATTTCCTAATGTATAACTGCTATTTATAAAATCTACTAATGCTGTGCTGAAGGCAGTCCTAGAGAGCTCCTGAGGTAGACTAGACTTTTGCCAGCAACCCAAAAGCTTGGGATGATCTCCCTCCTCTGATGTAATCCTCTCTTTCTGCTTCTTCTTAAATAATTCTCGCTAGAGATGTTTTCTCCCTGGGCACTCAGAAATCTTTCTTTTAGAGTATGAGAGCATGGCAAGCCCCAGATATTTTATTTCTCAAGTGTCCTGAAAAAAAATATAACCTAAATTCTTTCTACACAGTCCCCGGATCATCAGCTAGAGTAATTCATCACGTCGCTATCGGCTAGGAAGAGCACTTTGTGGAAGATGAATGGCATAAAAGTTCTGTAGGTAAATTAAAGGTATCAAAGCAGTGGTCCAAATCTAGGAACATTTCTTAAAGCGACAGAAACCCGATTTACCAGTCTGCAGTGTAAAGAAGAGGTTATTGGTGCATCTAGTCCTTATTAACAGAACTGAATTATACAGCAAAGCTCATATGAAGGCAGCGTCTCCTGCTGCTCTTCCACATAAAATGGAGTTGCAGTGCCAAACCAGCTACACACATACAAACAGAAGCAAGCCTGCTGGGTTTTTTGGCAGTCAGAAGGTCTGAAATGAACTTTGACTAAGCTGAAAAGGCACAGGCACCACCGGTGTTCCTTAGTTAAGTCTTTGCTCTTTCTAGTTGAATGGGCTGTGCTCAGAAGGGGCAGACCCTTCCCTTTAGTGGAGCTGTCACTTGCCTCAGCCCGTGTGGACTGGCCACTCATTCTTGTGGATGCTGTGCGATTCCCCACTAGAACTGAAATCACCTGGGAATATGGTGTTTTCTTTCATTTTAAAAATATAATTCCAAATGGTCTAATAGATAATGCATACAGATCCCATAAAGCCAAATCTTAAAAAAATTTTTTCCCCTCTTGTTAAATTTTATTGGGTTTGCCCATAAAAGAAACCATGCCCAGACACACTTCTCCATAGTGAGGTCATTTCAGGGCAATACACAGAAATTTATTTCTTTACCTCGACAGTCTAACTTTTTTAGCATCTCTCTAACTAACTTCATGATCAACATTGTGGGACAGATTCATTCCTGAGGAAAGCCAGCAGAAGTGGGTAGAAACAGACTTAAATGAATGCCTTTTCACAGTTGAAAAGTTTGGTCCAATAGCAAGGCATCAGAGGGTGAAAATAGAAAGTTACAGTAAGACAAAAGATACTGTCACTGCCTGATAAAACCCATGTTAAAAATGCTAGTCTTCCTTCAAACCCAATTCATTCCAATAATTACACAGTCATTAAAGCAACAGTCTAATGGGAAAAATACCTTCATGGAAGAGTTCATGCGAACAGTTATTTAATCTACTTTTTACTATATCTAGATGAAGGGCTTTTTGCAGCATTTAGGACAATCTATTATCAGACCTTTGCAGTCATTCTACTTAATTACCTTTCTGCCAGGATAATTTTTACTCCTAGATCTATATATAAGGGTAGTTTAGAGGGAGATTTTATTCTCGCAGCTGTAGGAGAGACATTCGCATCACTCTGCGAGTGCTTCACACTGTATTTTCATCACGTTATCCAGCATTGAAGAGACAATAATTTAATTTCCAGGTAGCCTTGTCAGCGCTGTGTCTGTGGGCTGCTGCCACAAGCAGACTTCAACATTCAAATTCTGTCTTATCACCAGTTTGAGTACCTCAGTCCCAAACACAGAACATCAGCACCCTTGTTCTGCTACCGCTCAGCCAGGTATGCTCTCATACTCCAAAAGAAAGTGTTCCTCTCACCCACCTTCCCTGCTGAGCACCCTAACAACCCAGTTATAGACACATTTTTCCACTTTCATTCTCTCAGGAGCCAAATGAATATTCATTCCATGCAAAGTGGAACAGTTTGAGCAGAAATAATGGGACACTTCACCCTTGTGCCTTAAAATAGCTGACCTTTAGTGATCAGCATGTTCATCTCAAGGTGGGAGATGTCAAATCAGATTCCCTCAGGCAGCAGAAGGAATTTAACCTGAATGTCCCACAGTTTTGCTGGGATAGGTAGGTTTTATGGCACGAGCTTGTTCCTTGCCGTGTCTTTCTGGCTAGCCTAGCTTGTGTCTGCATGTAACTGTTGATCCCTTAAATCATGTTGGTCATTTCTGAAAAATCAGTACGATTGTCTCTGTGATGCTCAGTTGGGTTTCCCTTCAGTGGAAAATGGGGTGTACAAAGCTGAGCCCCCAGCCTTGCCTGAGCAGGATGCAGTTACGTACTCAGCCCCAGAAATCTGAAAGCCGTCTCCCTTTACCTGGTCTGGATACTGGAGGTAGGTAACCTGACATGCTGGATCCTCCTGGAGACGCCTCTTTTTCTTCATGTTGTGTGGAAGGCAGAGCTTCACAAGCTTTTTAAACTAGAGAAACACCTAACATTTGGGAAAGAGGTCTGTCTTGCAGTGTTGTCACAACTGTTCTCATATACAGATATCTACAAGTAGTTTAGCCTGGAATGTTTATTTATTCCTCTTGCTTTCCTCAACTCTCTCCTTGTTTGTTTGCTTATGTGTGTAACTCTCTACATACATGTGGTGAGAGAAGGGGTTCAGGTTTTGCCCTGGTTTTATAGAAAACCTTTTGATATCTTGCAGACTTCCAATTCAGAGTTGTGAATCCTGTACAGTGATAGACCACCTGAAAGCTGTCTGTTCCACTATCAAAATCTTTGCAGACACGCTCTTACTCACACATGTTAGTGAGATTGTCTTCACTGCATTCCTATAGAAATCACTTGTGCTAATATCCCACTGTCAGCAACGTTTGCTGCTTTTAGATAGCCATCTTGGAATTCATCTTTCAGAGCACTTATCTTCTTAATAATGTTTCGTGCAGTGGGAACCAGCTCTAGCTGGAGTTGTGACTGCTCACTACACCTGCAAACTCATCCCCTGCTGTTTCATCATAGATACCCAGAAAATGAGGAATGCACAGCTCATGCCTGCTTTTTGAAAACTGTGGCTCGGGTGACTTTCTCAGTGTCATGCAGGGCTTGAGGAGAGATTGAGGGACAGAATCCCACCTGTTCACAGCAGCACTCAGATTTGGAATGAAGGAGACAGGTGTTTTGCAAGGGGATGTTTTTGTCTGGTGCACAACCTTCGTTTGACTTAGGACAGCACTGACCACATGCACACAATGTGTCAGGATTCCTGTAGAATAAATAGTATTTGATCATCGAAAACAAAACTCCATTGTAACACCTTTTTATAAAACCAAAATACTTTTTAAAAGCAGTAGTAGTCCAGGAGCAGCCCCTGTTTTTCCTTTTGAGTCCAGGGGTTTCTGGTCAGACTGGGTAGAAGGACCTGTGGTCATACAACCAAATGTCAGCTTAGCAACTGATCCGATAATCTAGTTTGGTTTGGGGAAAGTGAGAGATGGGTACAGCCTGAGGCTGGTTTATGTAGCCTAAACCTTAGGTGGTGAAGCACTTGTATAATGGATGAATTTGAACCTTTTTCCTTTGCTGCAAGGCGTTAACAGGTTAACTTGCAGGGAATTTTAATAGAAAAATAATGCCAAGAGTCACTTTAAAGCTTCCTTCAGGATCAACAAAAGGAGCAAGTAGATGTTGTTAGCAGGGACAGACAAGAACCATGGCTGTTACCACCTGAAACAGCAGCTGCATGATAACCTGTAGATGAGTTTAACAGTATGAGGGTGACTTGTCCAGGAGCCTGCTCTGTGTGTGCATGTGAGTTGAAGGCAATGCCTGTAAAGTACCCATAAACATGACCCAGAGAAGCAAAGTGTGAGACCTGCTGAGGGACAGAGGCAGGCCAGTGTCCACATTTGGATTTTATGTGTCTACCAAGCAAAATTCCCTTCTTTTTCTTCCCACACTTCGATTTTTTTATTTTGTTAAGTAGGGTTGACCTATATTTGAATGCTGTATAGATAGTCCAGCTAAAGAAGAAGCAATGGTAAAAGAGAGTTCAGGCCTGGGACAGCATTGAGAAGAATACTACCTTGGAAAGCCATCATACTGAAGCAGCAGGCAAAGCAGAGGTTGCATCATATAAGCTTCTGAATAAAGGTCATTTTTTTTTTCTGTGATTCTCATTCTTTCTGTTCATTTTTGTTTCAATTTATGTTCTTTTATTCTCCCCTCTTTTAGGGAGTGCACAACAACATTCATGTAAGTTTGTTATCAAAATATATAAATCTGATTTGATTTGATTTTATGTTCTTCATCTTCATGATTTTTAAGACATAAAGTATGTAAATTGAAATAGAGTGGTTGATAGAAGATTTAGAAGAGCATCAAATTATTGGAGCTGTTGAGATTATTAGATATGCCTAGACATAAATAAAACCTGGTTTTAGGTCTTTGTTTATGAGACAATGTGGTTTAACTGGCAACTTGACTAAGGTAAACCTTGACCAAACAAAAATAATGTTGCAAAAAGCCCACCCTTACAGATACTACTCAATAAATAGGGGAATGCTCTGGTGATTTTGTGTCATTGGCTGGTCCTTAGTCTACCAGAATAGCTACTGTTCAAAAAGCAACGACTTTGGGTGACTCTGCTAGGTTATGCAGAGAGGAGTTGTGGCACAATGCTGTTTGCATAAACACAGTAACTCATTTGCCACTTCCATATCTTTTTATAGAAAAGAAGTGCACAGCAAACATGATTAGGAATACTGTTTCTTATAATTTGTAGCCTTCAAAAATGCTGTATTGATTTATTGCGTATGTTTGCTCAGCATTCATAAACATTTTTGTGTTGCTTCTCTTGACATAGATGAATGGGGCAGCTTGTGTCTGAGGATCGTCTAGTTGGCAGCTTTCATGATACAACTTCAAAGAAGGGAGGGTAGACTTCTGCTGCAGCAGTATCCGCTACCACTGGGGCATCAGCAAGGAATGAAGGTCAGATTTCTGTAGAAGAAACAGTTTGTTCTTCGAATTCCAACTCACCTCAGCCAACTAAACCAAGAAATATAGTTAAGCCTGAAATAATAAACCAATAGCAATAATCAGACGTGCACTACTTGGTGGTAATACAGGCTGGCTGAAGAACAGGCAGTGCACGACACTACAACCAGTACATTTCTTGAGAATTCCTACTCGAAACTTGATCTTTAATGTGATTAAGATGAAGGCTTGAGTAATCAGGAAGTAAGAAACACAGTTGGGAAATCTGTGGAGAAGAAACCCAAAACACAAATCTGTAATTTACGCAAACAACGAAAAGGTCACGATTGCAAATAATTATAAAGATAAGACTGTAAAACACGGAACAGTGATATGGTGTCCACCATCAGCCCATGGGCTTTGTCGTGTTTTGCCATAGGACATTACATACAGACTAAGAAGAGATGGAGCAGAACTTTACAGTAGCCAGCTGTATTCTTTAGATCCTGTACAAAGAACAGGATGTGTTCTTTAGATCCTAGCACAAAGAACATCCTTGCACTGACAACAGGAGAAGGTGCAGAATGCTTACTTTTTGTTTGCTCCATACAGAAACAGACTTGTGTGGACCTCCATAGAAGATGGAGATGAGTATTTGATTAAAAGAAAGATGTCTGATGCTAAGTTAGCACAAATATTAATTGGGCAGAGGATATTTTTACTTGGCCTTTTATGCAGTAAATAAATTCTTTTCTTAAATTATTTTCCATGGACAATCCCCAGCAGGCATAGGTGAAGTGATTTGAAGAAAAACAGAGCAGGAATGAGCTTTCATCTTCCATCTGGGAGTTCCCAAACAGAACTCATGACAGATATGGACAAACTGGCAGGCCAAGAGATAATGGGAAAACTAAGCATAAAAGGATATGAAAGGTATGGCAAGAGAGAGAGAATTTTTAAGTGGAATGCAAAATTATGCAGAAATCATGTGGGTTAAATTCTCTCAAAGCTGAAAATTACTCATCCCTTTCAAATGCAAATGATGTAAAGATGTCTTGTATCTAAAAAGGTAAGAGTGCTCACTTACTAATGACACATAATATCAAACATATTTTAATTTAGGCTATCTGGAGTGTGCTAGTCAGGAAATTGATCCAGGCAGCAGCAAAAGTCATTAGAGGTATTTACAGAGGTTTCAAAAATAGGCTATACATTTTTTACCAGAAGTCTGTATCTGAGAAGGTGGTAGCTGGAATTAACTTCCATTTCCTTGGTGACAGTAATGGCTGAATGGAATTTTTCCTGTAGTGTGGTAGAGCTGGTGCTATGGTGTCAGGCCTCCAAAAAGTTATTCCTCAAGAGACCTTAGATTTTCAATGAAGCACAGTTCCAGTATGAAACATTGCCATTTCTTATGCTGAGATGCTAAGTGAGGGGGTTGGAGGTTTTTATGCATATAAGATAATTGGCTTACATGTGAAGAGAAGAGGGGCAATTGGGGTAACAGTCTAGTGGAAAGACCATTTATAAAAAATAAAAGTTTAAAAATTCAGCTGCTGACTTCTTTTGGCACCTTCCCCAGCGAATCACATTTAATTCTCTCTGGCTAGAAAATTAATAAACCCCTCAAGTTCCTGTTGGGATGCATTCAGCAGAGAGTTTAAATAGCTAGTCTGCCGAACTGTTTGCGATTGTCAGAATGTTCAAGTGAGCTATAAATAGCCAGAAATAAAGTAAAACAGCTTGCTTCCTCCACAGAGTTGTATTATTGTTCCCTACAGTACTTTGTGCATATCAGGAGATTCTTTTGTTATAATAGGGTGCCTGCTCCTCAGCAGTCAAAAATAATAGGGAAGAATTGAGTTTGAAGACTACGCTGTGCAAAGATGTCCCTTCTGCCTCACGGCTGCATTGCTTCCATGGAGCTGGCCACCACCTCCACCCTTTGCTGTCCCCTGTTTACCTGTGTAACGGTCCTCAGCTTTGTCAGAATCCATGTGGCAAACAGATACATAGAATCACAGAATCGTAGGGGTTGGAAGGGACCTCGAGAGATCATCGGGTCGAACCCCCCTGCCAAAGCAGCTCCCTAGGACATATCACTCAGAGAGGCGTCCAGACTGGTCTTGAATATCTCCAGAGAAGGAGACTCCACCACCTCCCTGGGCAGCCTGTCCCAGGGCTCTGTCACCCTCACTGTGAAAAAGTTTTTCCGCATGTTGGTGCGGAACTTCCTGTGCTCCAACTTGCAGCCATTGCCCCTTGTCCTGTCCCCACAGACCACTGAAAAGGGGCTGGCTAATTCCCCCTGCATCCCCTGCTTCAGATAATTATAGACTTTAATTAGGTCCCCCCTTAGTCTTCTCTTCTCAAGGCTGAACAGTCCCAACTTACTCAGCCTTTCCTCATAGGGAAGATGCTCCAGGCCCTTAATCATCTTCATAGCCCTTCTTTGGACTCTCTCCAGGAGACCCCTGTCCTTTTTATACCATGTGTCAGGTGTTTCTGTTGTCTTCTCAAAGATATTATTCCTGCATGCCAAGATGGCTCCAAGTTGGCAGAATCTCAGTGTCTTGAAGAAATCATTGGTCTTTGTAAGAGGGTCACTGTTAAGACCACAAAGGTGTGGAAATTGTCTTCTAAATTCGTTAGGGTAAGAACATTCATAACAGATTTTGGTAATAACACAAATGTATCTGCTGCAGCATCCACTTACCAAGGGACCACTGGCAGGAGGGATGGGTGGGGGAAGAGCTCACTTTCTCAGGAGCAGAGATGTGCTGCCCAGCACTGTTCCTCTCCGTATGCTTGGCCCCGTTGGCTGCAGATCCTTCAGCTTGGCATTTTTAAAGTGGGATACAACACCTTCTGAGGTCAGAGGTAGTCCTTCCACTTTGAGAGGCTGGACGATATCTTCCGCCATACCAGTAATATTTTTATGCACCTAAAATTATTAAGCATCTTGCTAAATTGAGGCCATGCAGAGGTTTCAGCAGCAAGTAATGGGCTTTTTTAATCTATCAACAAGCTCATTGCCAACAACACTACGATAAATCTATCTCCTTTTATGCTTTTTGGGGGAACTCCTAATATTTTTGCAGCAAGTTGATGTCATTTAGTGCAAGCGTATAAGGATTTAATACTGAGAAGATTCAGACTGTTTGCCTCCTTCGGTGAGACTGACTCATAGAAGGAAAGGTTCCCTACAGATCTTGCAGTATCATTCATTATTTAACTCGATCCCCTATTTTGTTTTGTAACAAAAAGGTCTTCAGAAGCTTGAGGTAAAGGTGATCTCTGTTCGCATATAAGGAAGGTGTGGAATAGCATTTGGCAGACTGTGACTAATGCTGAGAGGAGCTGGTTTTGTTATTTTGTTTAAAGAGGATTATGCAGTACAATTCTTTGATTTTTAGCAATCAGGGAATTTTAAAAGAAGCCGTCTGGTCATGGCAGCTCTGTGTCTCTCTGGAGTTATGATATTCGACAGTAAGACAGGCGTTGCTATGGTAATTAAGCATTTTCCAAGGTTTCAGGTTTTTTTTTTTCTTTTCAGATTTCTTCACTTATTAATAATTTTCCTAAAACAGTTTGGAAAAATACTGGTACATTAAAATATCACTTGTTCCCCATAAATGAGCTATTTAGATTCTAATACTTGTCTTCTAAAAGTCTGTGGCACATCTCCCGCTGACTTTCATGGAAACATGACTCGGCCTTAAATATTTGGCAATTTCTGTATTATTTCCTCCAAGTATAATTTTTTTTTAATCAGAAATATTGAAAACACCACGGTTTCTGACACACTAATTCCACCAGGGTTTTCACAGGCATGTTGTTTCTGGCAGCACAATTTGGCTGGCTCGAGAAACCCCATGGCTCGTGTCGTATCTCCCGCTGGTGCAGAATCGCCCTCGGTGGTGCCACGCCAGCCAGGCATGGCTGTTCTCAGCACACCATATCAGAGAGGCTGTGGAAATACAAGTTCTCAAAGCTGTCATAAGAAGAAAAAAAGAGTTGATAGGCAAAAAGACGCTGCAGTCCAACAGCTTTCACCAGTGGCATTCCCCCACAGCCACCTCTGCCCCAGGTTACCATCCCACAGAAACTCACTGTCAGGATGCAATGGAGCAATCCCTCTACAAGGAGATCCTGAAGGCAGGTCCCAGGCTGGAGCTGGAGGCTACGTCACCCATTGCTTTAGCATCCAAAACAAAAGCTCTCTGCTCCTGGAGGAGTTTAGACATCCTGGAGCCTGGCTGGGCACTGCCAGGCACCTCATAGTAGCCGGGCACTGGATGAGGCGATGCCTACCAGTCACTAAAGGCTGTCCTTTTGGATGTCCACCCTTTCAGATACACCAAGCACCTCAATCCTCCAAAAATTAAAAATGAGCTGTCTTCCATCTCTGATAACAGCTGAGTGGCTAAAAGCTGTCTGGGAGGTGTAAAATGCGGAGCTCTGTCTTCAGCCTCCTCTTCCCTTGGCAACTGCCCTAATAGCTAAGGCATTGTGTAAACAGTGATCAGATACTGCTGCCACTGCCATCAATGGCAGTTACTGCTGCCTTTCCACTGAATTCAGTGCAATATGTGCAGATCAGGCCTCCAGATGGGTGTCCTAAGCAGCATGCCTGTTTTACGTGTCCCAACAAATCTTTGATGGGAGATGGATTCATATCCAATGTTCAGGTCAAGCAAGAAAGTAGTCACTCTGGCTGTTTGTGGCAGCACAGCGTTTGGCAGCCAAATACAGTTTCAGGATAAGGCTGAGGTACAGGTGGTTGACGGAGGGAGGAGTGGTCAAGATACATATTTCTTTAATCACTGTCTTGGCCCTTCATATCTTCTCTTTGAACAGTGCTTTAGACTCCTAAATGTTTGAGTTTGGGTGTTTTTTAAAACTCGTCCTTAAGGAATTGTCATCTCCGTTTTGCCTGATACACAGTTGTCGTGGTTTAAGCCCGGCTGTTAAATAAGCACCACGCAGCCGCAGGGGGATGGGAAGATGGGGAGGAGAATAAAAACAACCCAACAAGCTGTAGGTTGAGTTAGAGACAGTTTAATAGGATAACAGAAGAAGATAAGAGTAGTAATATTAATAATAATAATAATAATAATAACAACAACAATGAGCAATTGCTCACCATATGTGAAAAAATGTCCCCAGTGCCCAGTCTGTTTCCAAGCAGTGACCCCACCTCCCACCTTGCTTCCCCAGCTATGTAGGGAGCATGACATTACATGTGATGCAATACCCCTTTGGCCACTCTGGATCAGCTGTCCTGGCTGTGCCCTCTCAGCTCCTTGTGCACCTGTCCAGGAGTGAGACGCTGAAAAGTCTGACTTGGTGTAGACACTACAACTGCCTAGTGACAACTAAAAACTTCAGTGTGTTATCAGCATTATTCTTATCCTAAATCCAAAACAAAGCACCATACCAGCTACTGGAAAGACAACTAATTCCTTCCCAGCCAAAACCAGGACAATAACATCTATGCCTTCTGTAAAGTACTGGAATCTTTGTGATACGTCTGCAATAAGGTGAGTCAAATATAGACAAACTTTTCAGCTGGATTTTTGATAATTGAAAACTCCACCTCTTAATAAAGAGATCAAAGAAAGAAAACAGATGGTTTGGTGTAAAGTCATTCCTTAAGTTGAAAAAGAATAACCCTACACTTTTTCTGTGATAGAGTCACAAGATCTGGAACATATCATCCTTGAAGAGACCGGCATGACCTTTCCAGGCTGCCTTATATAACCAAGGACAAAAAATATTCCTTGACACAGTATTTATTCTAGTCTTGCACTTTCTGCTCCCTAATTTTTAGCACAGTGTTTCTGCAGCATTTCCCTCCTTTTTGCTGAGATAACCTGTGCAAGTAAGGTCAGTAAGTACCAGCATAAGTCTTCTCATCTTTTCCTCTCTTCTCCCAGACTAGTATTTACATTACTTTGATGAAGTGTGCCTTACAGTATATCTCCTTGTTAACTTACTCAGGATTTAAGGATCTACATCTTTTAATTGCCTACAACTTGAAGGTAATTAATTATAGCCTTCAAGATTCAGTCTCCCAAATGATCACTCGTAGTTCAGCTTATAACAGGACGAGCATAAACAAGCATTTTTCCTTGAAGTGCTGTAGGAAAAGCTGGCTTCAGAGCTCAGTACATCACTGTATTTCTCAGCGTTTAGGACTGTCCCTTCAACTGATTGATGAAAAGCACAGTAACTCAAATTTTCTATGTTAAATCAGCAGAAGACAATCTCAGAGATAAGAGCATGTCATTGACCAGTCCATGGGTACATGCCAGTGCTGTGGACAGACAAGCTTAGAATTAGGGAAATTCTTGCAATTTTCTTTTTGGGTCTCAATGGAAAGTGTGGCTGTTGCAAGTGTAGTCTGTAGTGGTCTTATTAGAGCTGTTGTTCACAGGGGCCAGTTCTTTAAGTAGGCTGAAACCATTACAAGAAATGTAGTACAGTTTGCCAGCAATGCCAGGTCAATAGTCCTTGTGGTCTTGTTTGTATCCCACTGAATATCCAGGGAAGTTGTTGATCTCTGGTTAGATGGAGCTCCACAAAACACGCTTAAAACAACCCAAATATTCGGAAAAAACTCAAAAATGGTTAGCATGCATTTTTGTGGGTTATCTTATCCTGAAAATATTCAATGTGGTTGATAAGCATTTACAGAAATTCATTTCTGGTCTTCTGAGCTAGGCACATTTGAAAAGTAGCTAGACACTAGTGATAAGATTGACCAATTCAGTTAAAATAAGTCAGTTCCTGCCAAGGGCATTCACTGAAGGTCTTCATTACAAGTAGGTCTGGTTTTCAAGAACAGGGCAATGGATATAGTGTGTGGTGGTTAACAGAAAGTCAAGGACAAAAGGTTTGGTTACCTGCCATCTTTGCCTTGATGGTAGCCTCTGGAGATTTTTATAAAAGTAAATTGTAATTCTTAAGGTATCTTCCTGAATTGTACAATGGATGTGAAAAGATGGAGTTTCCAAAACCCAAACTGCCAGTAATACTTTTTTTTCAAGATTTCAGTTTCTTTACTGGATATGGCTTGGGGTTTTGAGAAATCCTCCTCCTTCAGAAATCGTGTGAAGGATAGGCACTCACTAGGGGGGCTGGAACCAGGCGGTCTTTAAGGTCCCTTTCAACCCAAACCATTCTACAGTTCTATGATATTCAGAGTTCCTGAGTCCTGATAGTTAGACGTACACCTCTGCAGGAAGGCTTCACCAGTGACCATGCATTAGCACCACTTGGCAGGTTCTGGCAGTCATTTTTGCTACTATTCCTGATAACAAACAGAGCGCAGTGAGCAGAAGGAACCCACTGACCCTTGAGCATGTAGACTCAGTTTTCTGAGCCCAATAAACATCTTGGGAATTCTTGAACTCATTTGAACCCTACAGCTTGAGATTTTATCTTGGTTAGCTTCTGACCAGGGACTAATTTTTCATTTACTCGATAGTTCAGCAACTTCCACACAAGGTCTTTAACCTTTACAGGTACTATCCCATTTTTTACTGCAGCTGTTCACTCACTATTCTTGTGGCGTTCAGGGACCCCTTCTCAGGCAAATAATTTCTGATCAATGGGAAAAGCTTGAGATGAACCAAAGCAGACATTTAGGAGTTTCCTGAGGATGAATGACAACAACCCTATGTCACCATTAAACAGAACTAAGTGTCCAATAACTCACTTAAGCGTCACTTAAGCAAGTACGTGTGCTAGAAGAGGTGCGTCATAGAGGTCAGACTAACCCCCACACAACATATGCATCCACAGGAAACTTTTTTTTTTTCAAAAATGTAAAACTGTTACGTGTGAGATTCATCATGGGAATAGCTGTAGCTATCTCCTGCTGGGGACAGATTAGTAATTTTTAGGAAGTTCGTTGTCATCTTGCTATAATGCCTATTATCTAATGTTGACATCAGATAATAACATGATCATTGTTGTCCTTGGGTTTTAGTATCATGATTTTTCATTGTTTCTTCAGGTACTTTTGTTAAAGATTGTATAGTATTTTGGGATTCTGTACTGATGGCAGAGAGCCAGTCCCTTTCTTGGATTATTTTTCAGTTCAAATGCTTACCTAAACCCCTCAAATTTGATTTTCCACTTGCTTCAGTTAGAAGCAGCATTAAAAATGAATGGTTCTGGGGTTGTTACCTTATAGGCAGGAACAATGAAGCCTGAGGCCCTGCTTTTTACTCATCTTTTTCACGGATAATGTAAAACTTACTGTTATCAGAGCTTCCACTATTGCCCCATGCTAACACCATGTAACAGGTTTATTGTATTAAATAAAGATGCCTTCTATAGAGCTGCTCGATGTAGCGTGTCTTTGTTCAGGGGCTGCTTTTTGAAAGAGGGAAGGATGGTTTCAAAGTGGTGGTGGGAGGGTCTGAAATTTATTTTTCTATTTAAAAAAGATAAGTAAGATGTTTCCACATAACCATAATCAAGAAGGAAGATTCCACTTAATAAATGAACTAACTCTATTTACTCTTCATTCACATTAAATATACTGGACATGCTGGTGGTCTTGCACAATGTTTAGCTTGTGTTGTCTGAACTTTGTGTAGACCTTGTGTGGTGCTCTGGAATTTCCTTTCTTATGATTTTTAATAGTTTCCAGCTCATGCAAGCTGGAACATTTAAAAACGCCTGCACCTCATATTATTATTCTTTATTTCACTTCAGGGTCAGTCACCCTCTACAGGGGCCTTCAGCAATATCCAGAGGGCAAGTTGCTTAATGCCTCTCTTCAGCATATGGGTGTATCTTTCACAGCATGCTGCCACAGATGCTCAGGGATGCTTAGGGAATGGTCTTGCCTGGAACTCCTGCTAGCTCAAGTGTACCTGGGTGTTACTTGGAATGAGAACTGCCCCACTGCCACAGGACTGACTGAGAGGGAGCAGACAGAAGTCACTACCAGCAGTGGCTCAGGCCACAAGCCCTGGGGACATGTAGCAGTGGCAGCAGGCAGACTTCAGGCTGCCAAATCTCCTGGACACTTCTCTGACCAGAAATACCTGGACAAATGAAGATTATCAATGATAATTAATAGTTATGTATAGAATCATAGAATGGTTTGGGTTGGAAAGGAACCTCAAAGACCATCTAGTTCCAACCCCCTGCCATGGGCAGGGACTCCCTTCACTATACCAGGTTGCCCAAAGCCCCATCCAGCCTGGCCTTAAACACTGCCAGGGAGGGGGCAGCCACAGCTTCTTTGGGCAACCTGTTCCAGTGTCTCACCACCCTCACAGGGAAAAATTTCTTCCTTAAGTCTAACATAAACATCTTAAGACCATTATCCCTTGTCCTGTCACCCCATGCCCTTGTAAACAGCCCTTTTCCATCTTTCCCATAGGCCCCCTTAAAGCACAGGAAGACTTGCTATAAGGTCTCCCTGGAGCTGCCTTCTGGCTGAACAAGCCCAACTCTCTCAGCCTGTCTTCACAAGAGAGGTGTTCCAGCCCTGTGATCATTTTTGTGTGGCCTTCCTCTGGACTCACTCCCAACAGCTCAATGTCTTTCTTCTACTTGTGACCCCAGAGCTGGGTGCAGTACTCCAGGTGGGGTCTCACAAGGTCAGAGTAGAACAGAAGAATTGCTTCCCTTGGCCTACTGCCCACACTGTTTTTGATTAGGTCCAAGACCTGCTGTTTTCTCAGTGGAAGGCCTGGCATGTGCTAGAGCAACAGCCCCAAGTGCTCACCAAATTAGGATGCTTATAATTCAGTCTTTCTGAATAATTACAGTTAATACAGCAAGTGTCCTTTTTGCTGTTAACTTTCCTTGCTAGCTGTTATTATTTTGTGGAAAATCAGCTGCATATTGCATTACCTTTGAAGTACAGGAAAATCAGACTATAGAAAAAAATGTGGGGAACACTTTCTGCTTAGCTAAAAACTCAGGCTTAAATCATGTCACTCCATGCAATGACAGATAAAAATGATGCTGTATCAGAACTATTGATCTTCATGGCTGGTGGTATTTTATAACCATTACTTGATTTCTGGAACAAATAATTGCAAGAAAAAGTAGATGGGATCACACTTAATCTTGTTCCCGTGTTTGAGACCTGAATTGAAAATTATAGACAGGCATGAGTGTTCTTCACTTTAAAAATCTCTAAATATATATATATATATTTAAAATTTTTAACAACAGAAACTCTCTGAATTTCACCTCACAGATCAAGAATTACGATCTTGAGTTGTATGTACACTTGAGCTGACTCTGAGTTATTATCATTCCTGAAAGGCTAAGGCCTAAAGGCATAATTTATTCCCAGTGGTGACGCTATGACCGTATGTCACATTGATACTCATACACAGACATAAAGTAAATGACAGACCAAATAATTCTGTATTATAAGAGAAAGAGTTCCCTGGGCTTGAGAATAGCAAGGAAGAGTCAGAAAACCCTATGTGTGTTTCAGGCAACAGGACTGCTTATGTGTAGGTTTAAGAAGTAAAAATATGTGATACTGTTGATGTTGGCTGAACTATCAGCTAAATTAGAGAAACAGAGGTAGTAGAAGATGGCTAAAATAAAATAGGTTGAGTGAAATTCATGTGTAGGAAGTTAGTCTAGTCCTGGGGATGTTGTGCAGGGTTGGAGCACAAGTAAGGGAAGCATGTATCAGAGTTATATGATGAGAGAGAAGGACAAATGAATCAAGGCTGAAGATCAAAGCTTAATTAATCACTGATATATCAGCACATTAGTAGGAGAGAGGATCAGAAGATGAGAGAGAACAGATGAGAAATCATCAAAAATAATGCCTGAGAAATTACAGAGAGATGAAGTGATGAGACACAGAGGGAGGAAGAGGAAATCTGGAGTTGAATCAGATAAAGGAGGAAGAGAACAGTGGCTGGTGCAGGCCAACTTTGTGAACAAGAGTGCTGAACTGGGGCTGCCTTTTTCAGGGTAGCTTCTCTTAACTATATAGAGTTGCTTTGTGAAGACTTTCCTCTTTCATGGAAGGGAACATCCAGTGCTTAGCTTGTCACACTCTCTTTTTTTCTCCTATCATTTCCAGAGGTATTGTGTTTGTCCTCTGGAAATCATTCTTCTTCTATAAGACATTATGCAGCACACTTTTCTTGGTGCCTGATAAAGAGCTGAAACAAGCTGTTTCAAACTAAGGTATTTTTAGTGCCTCACCAGTTACTTCTATAATAGACTTTTATGGCTCAGCATGAATTCCCTGCAGGTAAATACTGAAAGCCTAATCCAAAATTGCATAAAGACAACTAAAAGAAGTAACATAATATTTGCAAGCAGACCTACAATTCCTTTGTCCTGCAGGAATGCAATCAGAGGGCTAAACTAAAAATACATTTGTTGAGTACAGTTATCTCAGCCCTTTGAGAGGAAAAAGAAAGAAACAAAAGTATAAAAATAGATACAAAAGAGAAAAATCAAGAAATAAGGAGGACTAGATGTCTTGTTGCCTAGTATAAATGATAGCAGAAGGATGTCAAGTGCTGCTAACAGTATCCTCATTACTATAAATGACTGTTTCTTTTCTGACAGTAAATCTAATGATTCTGGAGTTTTGGTCTTAATTTTTGTCTTGGGCAACACTTGAGCAGTTAATAGGATTAGGAAAAAACACACCTTAAATCTTGATATGTCCAGGTACAGCCAATCTAGTTTAAACAAGAACTAGATGAATAGCCACATAGTCATTTCCTTTTTATTACACACCTTTTTTTTATCAAAACTTTCAAGAGCTCCTATCAGCTTGTGTAATAACTCTTCCAGAACATATTTATTTTCCAATGGGCAAAACTGGCCAACCCAGATTTTTAACTCATCAAAGTGCAATGCCTCCACTAGCAAGAGAGCATAGACACTTGTGGATCCCTGGTCCAGACTCATTTCCTACTCATGTTTGCTTTCAGTGGCAGATTTGTGGCCACCAGATAGCTGGTAGAGTCTGGCACAGTGATGCCCCTGCAACTAATCAAAGCTCATTTTCTCCTTAAGTGTACACGTGCTACATCTATCGCTCAGCCTCGGTGTATGTGTTACAGAGGATGTGATCAGGAGCTTCCTTATGAAATGAATTTCCATTGAGAAATGCTAGAAAAAGTTGGCTAGAAAAGAGTCTCTCAAGCCAACTCTTCTGTCAGTTCAACCTTCCGTTTGTCTGTCTTTGAAGCCTTCTCTATTTATTTCTGATGGGCTGGGGTTTCTGAGTCCCCCAGCCAATGGACACAGGAGATAGCTCGTATCTGAGCAGTACATAACACAAGTCATCTCCAGAGTCAGGGCTCATGGCTCACAACTGGCTGCCTCCACAATTTTCATCTCAAACATCAGCTTTCCTGATGGCAGCAGCCTCTTGGTCACCCAGAGTAGATATCTAGCTAGCTGGATATCTGCTGCCCAGGTTCTCCATACCTGTACAAGGAAGAAAAGAGTAGCAGTTCCTCAGTCTGTCTGTTTCTGGTAGTCAGCAGACTTCAGCATTTCTGCCTTGCACACTCTGGCCATCTCTTTCTGCTCAGTGGGAGCCCACCTACATAGCAGGCAGCCAGAGGAGCTGGGCAGTCCATGAAACAAACTGAAAAAAAATGTCTGTATCCTTCCAAAGAGAAATTTTAATCAGACTTTTGCTTCCCACAAAAATGTTCTGTTGTTAATCTTTGTGTCCCCACTCAGCACAGCAAGATGAAGCAGAACACAGTCTATCTGGCTAGTCCTGGGTATTTTATTCCCCTTTTTGGGCAATACCTTGGTACACACCAGAATATCCTGACCTGGAAGCCAGAAGCATTAGGCTTTCTTGGAAAGTGAGGCTGAGGTTTTCATATCTGGATGGAAAACTGACTTGGTGTAATTCTGGACCTCTCTGGATCATGGTGGAAGCTTGCACAGGTGGCTCCACAGCTCTACATTAAAGGAGGAGCTTAAGCAAGGCAGGATTTGAGGGATGGTGCAAAGCTGTGTTGGTCATGCTCCTCTTCAGCTGATCTAATGATGTTTGGAACAGATAATTACTTCAGCTATTGTCATGAGTATAGGTACGGCAATTCATGCTCATAACCTCAGGGAGAAAGGGAGAGAATGAGAAAGCTGAGCCATTGAAATAGCAGAGCTGTAATTGATTATTGTTAATATGCAGGCAGAAGCCATGCTAGTGGAGCTCACTGGTAATATTCAGCATGAGTAGCAACCCAGGCTGCATCTAACAGTCTTCAGATCCATGGGAAACCAATGCTGACAGTGTAGAGGGTTCAGAGGGTTTGGTTTGATTTTGGGTATATTATATAACTTGGGGGGGGAGCTAATTACATGACGTATATCATAAGGAGATGCTTAGGTGTTAAATGTTTGTGATGACTGCTCTTGTATGGCAGGAAGAATTACACATATGTAGCAACATATTAACAAGTTTAACTAGGAAATATTACATGCCACACTGTATTGTTTTTTTCTGAAGTTTGAATATATTATCATCAGGATTTTTTTTAACCTGACAACCTTAAAATTGTGCTGAGCATATTTATTATATTTTCCTGTCACTGTGGTTTTTTATAAATAAAGCATTAAACTGTTCCTAATAGCTCTTCAAAGACTATGAGAAAGAAGTTGGAAGTTGTTTTGATTAAGCTGTTGGCTGAAAAATGTTGCATTTGACCAAGAAGAGAGGAAATGGAATATTGTAAAAAAATATAATGAATGCCTAGAACAATGTATTTAAATTTAATAAACATAGCCAGCAAATGATCTTCAGGGAGCTTTTTTTGTGTATTTAACATATTGCCACCTTAAATATAGAAGGCACTATTGCAAAACATGCATAGAAGTGAACAGTAGTCCATTATATTGAAAAGCAGTTGCCAAGCATCTTCCACCCACTTTCTAGACAGTTCATAAAATCAGCAGTCTCTCCTTCATTTCAGCAGAAGATCACACTGGACATCTTTTAAGGGGCTAGGAAGCTTTTCTATTGAGATGTTACTGTCTATAAGATTCACCATGATTGTATTTTGGTGACTAATTAGCAACCCCATAGTATCTGAAATGACATTAAACAAAAGTTATCAAATGAAAATCAATATGTTTTGAGAAGTAGTAATTTCTGCTGTTCATTGCTTTAATGCTCACGAATTTGAAGAACTTAGCAATTTCCAGTGAGTCACACAGATTTTAGTATGAAATAGACAAGGTTCAACTGAGCTTGAAGAATTAATTACTTTTGTACTGGAATCAGTTTGGAAGAAGAGAACAAAATACCAGTCTGCATGTAGTTCTTTAAGTATTAATTCAGACTTTGCAGTTGTCTAAAAGCTTTGATTTTACACAGTCAAGTCTTTCTACTCGACCCTGAAGTGAAAAGTGTAATCTTGTGTTTCTTGCAGAACATAGCAGGGTAGAAATGAATGCCACTAATTCATCTCAAGACTGGGTAGGAGGAGCAGTGGGCTTGCTCTTCAGCCGTGTTATTTATATAAATAATAACACTACCTCCCTTTTCTCATCATGTTTTCTTTTTTTTTTTTTCTCTCTCCCTCTTCATGTGAAATATTTAGCAAGGAGCTGAGCAATCTGTACCTTGCAGTCAAGAAGAGTTATGGAGAGAAAAATTGGTGCCCTGTACCTCCCCCTGCCCGTGCTCGGAAGCAACCTTGGCCATACACCAAGCTCTCCCTTGCTGCCCCTCTCTGGCACCCTGTCACCCTTCATCAACCCCAGCACATCCTGTGCACTCCTGGCAGCAGTGCATCACCATCTCCCCTGCACACCAGATCATCTCCTCATCCCCTGCACACCAGATCATCTCCTCATCCCCTGCCTGCACCCACGCATGGCCGCAGCGCTACACGTACACACAAGGGACCAACCGGCTGCCCTCCCTAAGCCCATAAATCCACAAGTCTGATAGAATCAGACCTGACTTTTTCTCAGTTTAGATACTTGCTCCCATCTCTAATTATACACAATAATTCAGTGCAGTCACTGGCATAATTGGCCATCTGTGTACTTTCATACGTGTGAAATGAGTACTGGGAAAGGTTACATGGGCTGGTGCTGCTAGTGCTCATGGGGAAGTGATGGATACTAAGCTTAAAAACTGGATTTGAACTGAAATCCACTTTGGAAATGAAATGTGATTTTTCTTGTTGGCTTTGAGAGTTATGAAAGGACCAGACAGTACGACAGCAGAGCCTGATGGCAGGTGGAGAAGCAAGGGTGGGACCAGAAGGCTTGCAATTTGTTTCTGGGGGAAAAAACAATTATGTTTGTCATCCTTGTTGCTCAAGTTTTGATTTACTCCTGGACAGCTTCCACTATTAATGAAATAAAGGACAGTGTTTCAGAAAGGCATCTTCCAAGCTGCCTCTCTGACAAAGCCAATAAGAGGCCTCACTACTGCTTGGATCTTTCTAGAAATCACTGCAGAAGGCTGCCGGTCTCGGAAAGGTTCTAAAGGAACAGTGATACTTGTATGTTAATAAGTGATGAATACAAATAGTGAACAATCGTGTCAGAGCCACATCTCCATCTGCAAAACTAGGCACAAGCTCCCTTTTAAAAAGCAAGCCTTTTCTCAGAGGAAAAAAAGAAGTGTTGCAGAAGAGTCCGGGTTCTGTTTTAACTCAGAGATGCACAGAACTGTAGGGGTTGGAAGGGACCTGCATAGATCATCGAGTCATCCCCCTGCCAGAGCAGGTTCCCTAGGACAGGTCGCACAGGAATATTGCTCAGGCATAAGGAGAAGAGCATGGGCAGTTCAGATGATAGTTTCCTAGTTCTGCAGCAGGACCAAGAGAAGTTTTTTTAAGAGCTGCTTCTTGGCATCTTCTGCTTGCAGGTCACTCATGTGCATTGCCAGGAGTCCAGCTCCACCTGCCAGGGGTTCAGAGAGTTCTCCTTCCAGCAAAGAAGCTTTTCAGAATGTTATTAAATGCTACAGAAAAGGGTGGCCAGGAGAAAATGGCTGATGTAAATAGAGCAGCACGCAAACTGGCTTCATGCACTCCTGCACCAAACAAACACAGGTGTCTGTCTGCTTTGTGGTCGTGCTTTTATTTTTAACTCTCAAAGCTCATGTATGCTTTATATATATTTAGATCTCTCTATATATTTAATATACTCTTCCTCTACTTTAGGCTCTGAAGACAGGCATTTTGATAGTGAAGTCCAGCCAGTGGGGAGACTGAGCACATGCTCACAACCCCCCCACATACAACCCCCTCCACATACAACCCCCTCCACACACCCCCAGCCTCACAGATAGAAACAATGTCTTACCAGCATCCACATAAACACACAGTTGTCACAAAGAGCACAGGCTATATTCTCCAGCTGATTACAATTCAAGTCCACTAATGGAAAATACGTGTGTATGTGTGTATATACATATAATGTATATGTGTGTGGGTGTGTGGGTGTGTGTATATATAAACATTGTATGGATCATTCTGGTAGCAGGTCCCAGGTTCCCTGGTCTCCCCAGGTGCTGGCACCCAGACATACTAGGTGTGGAGGTTCACAATCCTGCTCTTGTTGCTGGTACACCCACCTCTTATCCTACTTGCCTACAAGTCCAACTTGAAGCTCACTAACGTTCACACATTCCTACTGAGAACAGAAGATTGTTATAAATAGGATTTAGCCAGAATATCAATCAGGCTGTGGTGATGAAGCACAGGGCTCAGTCATGCGAGTGCACTGAGTAGTAACCTGTTTAACCATAACCAGCCCCTTTTAACTCTATTTTCTCTTGCTTGTTCTTCCCCAATCCACCTTGATGCATTCCCTTTCCTCCCCTTTGTTTGACCTCCTGAATAAATAGACTATAAGTCTCATATATTCCCACAATCTCCTTAAACCTTGACATATTAAGTCTCATACCGTCCCCGGATGCCCTTCCCAGCATCCTGTAGTGAGCCCGCTGCCCTGTAGGCACTAACCCCCAGCAGTCTGCAAGGTGTTCTGGGCAGCCCAGACATGATGGGTGAATACTTTTCCTTGGACAGTCTTCAGAGCAGCCAGTTCAGTGTGCACCATCTCCCCAGTTGCTGGCTTGCCAGGGCTCCTCGCCAGGCCTTCGTGTTTCTGTCTGTGCCAGAAAAGCCAGGAGTATCTGATTATGAACTGCATAGCAATCCCAGGGTGCTGCATGAAGATGTGCTGCACAGCCTGGTATTATGCCCAAGTACAGTGCTGGGGAATATTGTACTTCCCAGGAATTATTTTCTGGAGCCTGCAATGTGGGGTGAAAGTGACGGTGTGCGTGTAGCGTGACTACAATGCCATTGTTCTACCAGCTCCCAGGACATACTTACTTAGAGGAGATGCCCTACCCAAATTCCAAACTGGATTAACACATTATGCCAGTGAAATACCAGGTGGAGCCAGGGAAATACCAGGTGGAGCCAGGGTGTCTGTCACCTCCCTGAGGAGCAGGTCAGGAGCCCAAGCACACATTCCAAGATGCATGGACAGGACCATGCTGGCCAGATGCCACCACCTGTAGCTTAAAGATACCCCCCAGAAGGGCCAGCACCATGCTGAGTCCCAGGCTACCTTCAGAAAACTGCAAGGATGATGAAAAAAAGCATGGAAAAAGTATGGAAAAGCACTGCTATCTTTCTTGAGGCAGAAGCAGCTATATGCATCCTTGAATAAATGCCTTCTATTTGGGTACCACCACTATACCTCTCTATACTGAGCTGCAGTCAAAAATTTTGCAAATGGAAAAGTACCAAACTGGAGTGATGGTTTGGGTTTGGTTTTTTTTTCCATGATATTGTAGAATACTGGGATCTGAAAGTGAATTACTAGTTAGAAATCTGTGGGACAGAAATGACTGTTTCTCTCAGGCAGTGACAGGCAAAAGATGGAGCTTGTAAACCAAGACGGATTTTCAAAAGATCTTTTGGAAATCATTTCAAAACTGAGTCTTTTTAGTGACTCACTAGAAGTCACATTAGTGACACTGAGAAAAATGGTTCTTGAAAGACTAAACAACTTGTCTGGGAGAAAGTTTTCTTCTAAAGAAGCACTGTGGATTTGAGTATTTCGAGATTACTGGTTTACCATAAATTCCTTTTTATTTCCTTGGGAGGTGTTTATATCTGCTTGTATTTATTACAGTATTTGTTTCATATATTTTTGGCATAATTTTAAGCAATGTAGGCTCTACCTCTCTAATATAAATGTGAGCCATTTGAAGAATTTTTTCTTAAAAAAACCCCACGTCTTGACCAATACAAAGAATATAGTAAAAGTATATGGTCTGATTCAGTGTTTCTGGATCTCTGACTGCCCTTTGACTGTGAAGACACTGGCTTGTGCCTACATGCACAGCAGTTTGTGCTAAGGTTGTGCTTGGACTTGCTCCTGATAATCCTGGGACACTGCAGGCACATCAGCATCACTGTGCTGGACTGCGAGCACGTGTAGGGAATAGCAATTCAGGGCTGTCACTGGAGAGGTAAACTGGGGCCTGCTCTCCTCTTCTGCCAGTACTTAGCACAGGGCCCTCTGTGAGAGGGGTTCAGCAGCTTGCACTGAAACACCACATCTGTGGATGTTGTTCGCTCCAGTTCTTTTGAATGTGTCTTGCCCAGATTCAGGAACAAGGTGCCTGAGAGGCTCTTTATTCTGCATCATGCCAAGCTTTTCTGTGCTGTCAGCTCTACTCCAGACCACTCATTACTTTTTCCTTTAGAATCATAGGATCACAGAATGCTTTGGGCTGGAAGGGACCTGTAAAGCTCATCTAGTCCACACACACTTCTACCCTTCCCCATGAGCAGGAACATCTTCAAGCAGATCAGGCTGCTCAGAGCCAGCCTGACCTTGAATGTTTCCAGAGATGGGGCATCTTCTTTCAGTGTTTCACCACCCTCATTGTAAAAAATTTCTTCCTTATATCCAGTCTAAATCTACCCTCTTCTAGTTTAAAATCATTACCTGTTGTCCTATCGCAGCAGGCTGTACGAAAAGGCTTGTCTTTCTTACAAGGCCCTTTTAAGTACTGAAAAGTACTGAAAGGCCTCAAATGTCACCTTTTTATTTTAGAATACTTTACATCACTCCAGCTGGAAGTTTAAATATTTCTTCAGAAAATGGTTCAGGAAACCAATGCACCTTGTGATGAATAAATTAAGGCTACAGAGCTGCCACTTTGCCACGTGCATTGTCAGCTAACTCAACAATTGTGCAGATACACAACCTGAGCCAACAGCCTGAACACATGCCCATAAATCATTATCTGAATCCCAAACCAAGTTCTGTGTTTACAGCACTCTCACACTCTCATCTAAATGAAGACAGGCTATTAACTTGCCTGCCTGATCTAGAGAGATGTTTCAGCTGGCAATGAATTTCCAGCAGTGTACTTGATGATGGTGATGAGAACTTGCCATCCTTCTTTCCACTGTGTTTTCCCATCCTGAGGTAAGCCCGGTAACTCAGGGGTTACTCAACCAACAAAGGGCAGATAACCCACACTTTGTTGCAAAACACTCCCAGGCTTTGCACTTGGGAAACATTCTGCAAACCAATCTGAAAACCATTTGGAATAATCAGCATATCTGAGGATGTGGCAATCGGCCTGGGCACATTTCTCCAGCAGAGGAAGAAGTGAAAGGCGACCGTTTATACATGATGGATTAAACAAGGGAGGTGTCAGGATTTAACTTGCTGGGTGATGTGCATGTCTGCAAACCCTTAGGTATGTCTCCACTGCTGGCTTGCAGTGGCCTGGTAGGCTGGTGATGGTGGGTTAAATTTGGCCATTTTTTCCTGTCCTTAAGGCAGGAGTGTGTAATCTGCTTTCTGAATCAGTCAGAGGATAAACAAAACAAGAACCTGTTTGCCTCCATTGCTGAAAAGCACAACAGATGGGAAGCTCCTGAGAGGCAAAGCACTTTGAGTTGACCCTCCTGCCTCACATGTTTGGGCCCTTTTCTTTCTCAGCTCTTGCTCCTAATCTTCCATTCACCCACCCACGAGGTCTTTTCACTAGGTGGAACAAATGTATGTATAAGCTTGATGCTGATAATTGCTTTTATTTGGACTGGTGATTCACCCACCTTGCAGTGACGTTGCAGGCTAAGTCACACAAGTGCTTATAATGCCCTGCCTGCCCTCCCACAACTCTTTTTGTACCCAGAGAGACAGGTGAGTTCACTGGGGAGGTGGTATGGAGCAAAAAATCTCTTTATGGCTGTAGAAAGAAGAGCAGATCAGTCCACGTGCTACCAAGAACTGCCTTCTTGGAGAGGGAAAAGTGAGTGTTACATGGAGATGATCTCACTGACACTAACCCAGAACCTCAAAACTGGATGGCTTCTTGACCCTGCAGTGAAGATCTCCACAGACATGGGTATTATCTACTTGAAGACCCCGCCTCTCTTTGCAGAAAGGCTTGCAGTTGGTGCCTTTGATGGTCACCCTTTCTGAGCAGAGGAGCCTACCTGACCTCTGATACTTAGCCAAGGTGTCTGGGAGAGAAATATCATCCTCTCTTCCTGGTTTTCTTAGGCCAGTGGCTGATGTGCAATCCACTCCAGGTGTTGACTGGGGCACTGAATGGTCTTCTGGTGACAACTCCATCTCCTCACTGACATAGGAACACTGCAGATGAGAGAGTATCTTAGGCACCTCAGTTAGGTGCCTAAACTTAGGTGACATTGATCTCCTCCTGCTCTGTCCTTTCTAATCTCCAGCTGCCATTTGTCACGTCTTTATATCTATTGCAATCTTCTAAAGAAAACAGTGAGATACAAATTCAGAGGCAAAAAATAAAATCAGACTGAAAAACCTTTTGTAACTAACACTCCCACAGAGAGGTAAGAACAAAAGAAGAAAGGCCAAGACAAAATATCTGCAAGTGGTGCCGGGGAGATGGAGGAGGGAGTCACATGCCTACATTTATATTGCCAAGCAACCAGGAAAAAACCCATATGATATAACACTAGTATAAGGGGTTTGGGCTTTTCTTTTTTTGTTATTTTTTTTGGTGGGTTTTTCTGTTCTGCTTTGAATCTGAAGCTTGCAAAGCAGCAATGCATTTTCAGGAAACTAGAAAGCTGTGGTATAGACCTATAGAAGGAATAGCTAGTTTAGGAAGGTTGGGGGTTGTTTTTAAATTTCAGTACAAAAAAGTTGAGAAAATGATCTATTGGGTAAAAGAGGTTAATATACAAAGAATGGAAACCATCCAGGAACAATTCTTTGAGTTATTCATCTACAAAATCATCATCTAATATAATCCAGATTTCTCACCCATCAGTGTTGGCAAGTGATATTCCACCCTGTACAGCTCAGGAAAATCCCAAATTGCAATCACTGTAAGAGGAAGAGCTACCTCATACCAAGATTGTGTTTGACCTCCTCTATTTCCTTCTCTCTATTTTTCATTAACAGATAGTGACAAGAGAACAAACCACCTGCATATACTTCATGGTAGATGTAGAGATCTTCTATTCATAGTGTGTTGTGTCAGAGCACAATTTGTACAGAACAACATGTCTTATTTATTTATCCTGGGCCCAAGGTATATATCAACAGGGGGTTTTTTGCATATCTGTGCAACATAAGACAATTTAATATATTTATTTAGAACATAACTCTTTCCTGAATCATTCTTCAACCTTTCCACTGACAGAGACTTCTCGGGCAGTATTTATTGGACAGTATTTTCTAGATTCCACAGCACCTGAGATCTCCTTTGTGCCCCAAAGTGTAGCTCCAGTAATTGATTGCATCTCTATCATTTCTACTACAGACACAGGACAGTTTACACCTCCATCTTTGCAACTGCTATTATGTGCTTCACTACATGAACTATCCTTCCTCTTTTTTTTTTCCCTCATAGGTCAATTTTTTTATCCACCCAATTATTCTCCTTACTTGCCTTGAATGAGATTAGTTTCTTGAATAGTGGGACCTGTTGTTGCAAGAACCAGCTGAGCTGCCCAATTAACAACCTTTCAAAGCGGAGGAGACACATTACTTCTAGATTCTGTGATTCTATTTCTTGCTTTTTGCAGCTTATGTGCCTGTTTCATATTCTCAGTACAGTGTTTGCCCACTTCTCAGCACTGACATTTTTTCCTGATGTACATCTGTTGTCTATGACCAGCTATTAAGTTGTATCTTAAAACTGCAGAACACGAAAGAAGGGCTGGGTATCATCGTGAAGAGTAATCCTTATGGCTTACTTAGAGAACTTGGCACAGTAACCATGAAGACTTGCAGAGTACATTGTGATCCTGGATGTCAGATGTGTGGTAGGAGAGAAAGGCAACCAACAAACAAATGTTCAGCTTTGTTCTGCCTTGGATTATGGTGCTTTGAGTTACTAAGGCTACTTTTAATGAAAATACTAGAATAAGGCGAGGGAGATTTAAATATTAAGCTATGTTTCTTATTTCAATGGGTACTCAAAGGGATATAAAGGCAGACAAAAATCAATAGCAATAGAGATAGAAGTGGCTTTTCCAACACTCTTTGACTATGAATACACCAAATGAGTAGCTCTGATGTCTGTAAAACCTGAGAAGTGCTCACAGTTTTGTCTTACACTCTTCCTTGTACTTCTATTTCATTTGCCTTCTACTCTCTTCCAAAGCAGCTCCCCAGCCACTCTTGCATTCACTGTGCCATCACCTTCTGACCTCGCTGCTGTGAAGATGTCTTTCCAGTAAACAACTTAGCTGCTTTTGTGGTCTCTCTCCTGACCCTACACTGCTTCTCCACTGCAGCTTTTTCGTCTCCTCCAATCCAGCTGACTTCATAGGTGTTCAAGATCTCCCCCAACCTGCTCTCACACAGCTGTGAGTCCTTCTGACTAACTTCCACTGCCTTTGAAGATGCAATACCATCTGCCACACTACCTGACAGGTCTGACATCTGGATTTACTTCCTCAGCTACCAGGCTGGAAGACAGACTCTGGTGAAATCACTGTGTCCATGCACTTTCCTTTGCACATATTCATTCTCCTTCAAGGCAACAACACTGGGTAGCAACAAGCCAAATGCAATGCCAATGTGGCAAGTTCTTTTTCTACAGTATATATGACATTGAGATCCTGGGGTAGAAAATAGGAGAGGGATGCTTGCCTCATTCCTCTTAGCAGCCTGAATGCTGGAGTAAAGAAACTGGTTCTCTGCATACACTTTTCTGGCTCAATGTCTCCATGAAAATCATTCCAAACTGTAGTGCCTGCCTACAAGCTATACCCCTGCAAGCAAACAGAATGGTGCTAAGCGTCTGTAGCCTCACACGTGAGGATGTGAAACTAAGAACAGAACTGGCCAGCACTGGCTATAAATAATGTCTCTGGAAAATAAGAAAAAGGCTCAGAAAATGGATTTTTAAGGACTCCTGGAAAGTCCAAAGCTGAAAAAGTAAAAAGCTGACAGCTAAGCCAGTAAGAAGGATTCAATATTTCATATACATATCTGAAAAAGGAAGGGGAAAAAAAGGCATGGGTGCATTTATAGTGCATGCAGTCATTCCCACCCCAGAGGCTGCTTGCACATATACATTTCCTAAGAGGGTGCAGAGGCAGCTTGCCACCGAGTTAGCTGCCACTCAACAGCTGAGCCTTCCCTGACATAGATTAAGTGTCTTGGAACAGGAGAGACTCCGATTCAAAAAAAGTCTGATGAGTTTGTATCTTACAAAGAAGGGACTGTTTAAAACTTGTTTATGACAAAACATCTTTATCAGTCTCCATCGTGGTGGTAGTGACAGGGTTAAGAAGAGGCTGTGCAGTCTAAAAGTATAACAAGGCCCTACTGAAGAATAGGCAAGTGGTGAAAAATATTTATAAGGGTATGACTGTGGGAGAGGCAAGTTCTGAAATATGGACCATAAACTGTGTACTTTCCTCAAGTAGATTTCAGGCAGGGCATATTCAACAACCCCCAAACAGCACCTCGATAATAAAACTAAAAACCTATTGTCTCGGGTCCATTGTCAGACAGCAGATCGTGTTCAAAGGTACCTACTCTGTGTAATTGCTGCTTTGCACATCCAAGGCCCAAAATGACAAACAGCCAGCATGGTGACTTAGATGAGAGGGAGTATAACAAAAGAGCTGTTTTTGCAGTAGAAGCCTTAATCAGAATAACTACCCAATCAACAGTACACTGTACTTACTCTTTATTCCAATAATTTAGTGGTGTGCATTCTTAAGACCTTTTGAGAAGAGTAAGAAAAAAATAAATTAGTCTTAACCAGGTCATGTCTCATTTTCCTGTTGTTGGAAGCAAAGCAAAACCCGTATGCTTAAAATTTAGGAAATGACTAATGGGGTTACTGCAAATTTTTGGCATCAGTCATTTTCTTATGATTAATGATATTACTGTTTCCCAACCTATAGTACCAGAAATTAATATCACTAAGAGAAAACATTAAAAGAAAAAAGATCCCTATAGGAGAATTACTAAAGCAGCACACTATTAACATGCCCAAAGCCATTTTGCACAGGTCATCTCGAATCTGGCCAGTATTATTAGCTATAAATGTAGAACTACAAAACCATGGAGCTAATGTGCATTCATGTAGCAGTTTGAACAAATGAGTTCTCCTTAAGTCAGGAGTACAGAGCAGGGATAGCTCACCCAGGCAGCGGTACTCTGTAAATTATCCCACTCAACATTAATGCAGATAGAAGAGAATTTACCTGAGTTTATTTCAGTTATTTCATTGCCCTCAACAAATGAGCAGTCCATATATGAGGCAGATATGATAATATTTTTATTTAGCTCATTTCTTCTGTCTAGACTGAGCAGTGTCTTGATTCTTTCTTCATGGACGCAAGAAGACACTATTTTCATGTCTTTTTGAACTGCTGCATTCTGCTATCGGGGAAAAAAAATCCAACTTTTGTTCTATGTTAGGCTCACTCCTTTCTCTATTTAATCAGCTTGGTCCCAAAGTTTCATCATTCTTGTCAGCCAGAGTCTAGATCCTTGGAGCAGCACCATTGGCGTGCAGCCATCTTTCAACAGTTTCATAAACATTTTCATTCCATTTTTTTGGTCTTTCCTCCATTTTTCTGCAAGGCTTCCTATTCTACAGCTTCATTTTATGGCCAAGACTTCAAATAATGACAAAGCAAATAAGGCATGGCTGTTAAAGCAATTAAACTAAAAAATGACCAATTTGCTTGTTCTCCCTTTGCAAATAAATTTCAGAGATTGCTTTAATCTCTCTGCAGGCAAAAAGAGGCACTTGAAGTTCTAGGTATTTCTATATTTACCTTAAAATGGGGGGGTAATTTGTTCAGAGAAAACATACTTGGTATTTTACAACTGTGGAGAATTAAGTTCCCTCCGTTAAAATGACAGTGCCTTTCATAAAATCAGGTGACACAGTTGAGGTGAAAGCTTCAAAGAAGAGAAAGCACCTCTGGAGACACAGGTATAATGCAGATGCAGGTGTCTGGAAGTAGAAAGTGTTTCTTCTTACCTACAGTTGGAGGACCCATGTATGAAGAGAGTTACTTTATCAGGCACTGTGCAACAAAGGTATTAATAGGTGGTCTTTCTTCACTGCCTTCTTCTTCATGTCTTTCTTCACTGGTCATAATTTTTAACACAATGAACATGTTTTTATCAGAGGGGTCCCTTGCTGGCATATATAAGGCAACTAAGATTTGTGTTTCAGTTCCCAGCCACGCTGGTGAAAGCAAGGGGCCGTGTCTTTCTGCATTAGCTTATTTGGGATCTCATCTGTGCTCCATAGGTTAATGGATATTTTTTCCCCAAGACACACATTTGTCAATCAGCAACTTCTTCATCACCCAGACAATGTTTCCCCACTAACGTTGCTTTTTTAAAAGTATGAGTAATTGCTGTAATATGTGCTGAAATCTACTTTTTTCACTTTTTAGAGAAGCTGTAATACTGCAGAAGGCATATTAACAATGTGGTTTGGAAACTGAGTGTTCTTTATAGGCTGGCTAACAAAGCAGCACAGCTTCAGCTAATGTTAGCCAAGAGGACACCTTTGTTTCTTACTGACTTACACAATCAAACGCTCCAACTCTTCATCACCTCTTGAACCAATTTGGTAACATGCTCTAGTTTTTCTTTTTATCCTCATTTTTGCTAAATTAAAAGCATCTGCCTCTTTCTTTGCCGATAGCAGGCTGTTTGCTGTGTAGTTTTGGTCTGTTGACAGTTTTATGTAACAGCACAGCACAGAGAAGCAAACCTTTTTCACCTAATCAGTGAAGCTTTTAGACTATAAGACTTTCCTTTATGAATTTGCTGTCCTGGCCTAACTGGAGGCTATGGTTGGGCGAACCAGAGAAGCACTGTACAAACTGTCAAGAGCCAGCCTTTGAGTGAAGATGGAGGAGGCAATTTATCACAGATAAATGTGTGAGCTGGTAGACCTGGAAATGAAAACTTCAGAGGATCACTCTACAGTTAATAACCAGTAATAACACAAAAAAGGAGGGGCTGGGGCTTGCCAGCTTAGGGGAAGAAACAGAGAGAGGCTGTGTAAGAGTGCTTTGAGGCCATCCTGAACCACAGCTGAGATAGGAGAGTATATATAGCCTATTTCAAGACCTGTTTTCTCAAGAAATAATACTTGGAGACAGTTGGCTGGTTTTAATAGCTCTTGTAATTACACCTGGAGGGAACAGAATTGCAGGCACTGAAAATAACTCAGCCCTGCCAAGGTAATCACTGTTAGCACTGCTCTGTGGGTTAGTTAATCAGGTGACTCTGCGTGGAGGTATGTGTTGGTGAGGGGCATAAGCTGTGATCAGAGTTGCGCTCAGAGGCTGGTCTGTAATATCTACGCTGTAGACTGGACCACAGTGCCAACCTGTACAACCTATCACAGCAGCATGGACGCTTGCAATGGCCAGGATACCCAGAGACTACCCCTAATTTCTTTTTACATGCCAGGACTGATGCAGAGTGAAAAGTCTGGCGTGCTTCCTGACCTGTCTCAGCATGTCAGAAGGCGTTTTGCGTCTTGGGCACCCTACGCATCTCATCCACCACTGCAGTAGGTGACATCAGTATCCATCCAAGTGACAGCATCACAGGCCAGGGTAGTAAATGGTAGGGCTGCTACTAGTCTATGAGCCTCTGGATAGGCACTAGGTGTGTGCTGTGGCTTGACTATGTGATATTTGCCTGAATTTTCCCATTTAGGACTGTCAAAAGTCACCTGTAGTTTGTGTCCAGCCACACGCTTTCATCAGCATGATGTTGCATCAGCACAAGATAGTTCCTTCTCGTTCCTCAGAACAGAAAGAAGACATCCCCAAAGTGTGCTGAGACAGACAATATAAGGCCTTTCTAGGAAAACCTCTGAGTGACTACCCTGTGCATAATCAGCCACGTGAAATTCCACTGAGGCAGTCCAGGGCATGTGCCACAATCCAGGTCATCTGTGGTATCTCCACACTGCGGGGAGCGATGCAGCTAAATCTACACTAACAATTATGAAAAAAAAAAGCCCAAACAAATCCCTCCTTCCCTGGTGTCATGGAGCTCATCTTGGAAAAAGACTGGTGTCCAGATGGGTTAGAGATTTGTTAGAACTGGGGCTAAGTAAGGATTGGCCTGTTTTTTGATAAAGTTAGAGGAATAAGAAGTATGAGTGACCTGATAGTTGTGACAGATTCTTCTAGTTACCAGGCTTCCTCCATAGACATTCAGTAACATTTTGACTAAAGCCAATAGGATGTGCAATTACAGTCATTTCCTTGCCTCGGTACCTGAGAGCAGCAGGTTCCCACTGGAGCAGAACTCCAACTGACTTACTTCCCCTTGCAGAATTCCATTCCATCAGAGACAAACGTGTTCTGAAGCTGTCAGCAACGAAGGAAAAATTTCCAGGTCTATTCCTCAGAACAAACCATTACAATTCAAAATTTTAAAATTATCTTTTAGATAATTTCCAAAAAGTATACTAATCCTAGCAAATTGTTCCTGCAGAGTGTTCTATCTACTTCTCAAAATGTGAGTTTCAAGAAGCTGAAACTGGAACAGAGCACTGTTCCAGTGAAATAATTAATGTTTTTGCATAAATTTATTCCAGGGAGGATTTCAAACTTCTTGAAGGGAGGAAGTGTTTCTAATTCAGAAGTAAAGTAAAAATTCAGGATTTTAATTTTCTCCATGTCTCAGGCTTCCCAAAACATGCATCTCAGATGGTGAAGTGCAAAAGTGCAGCTATTCTTAAGTGGGATAGGATTCACAAGACCCTGATGTAGCTGCTTGGTATAGTACAAGAAATATTGCTGGCATGACTCTATTTTACTATATATCTGGGGTTCGTCTCCTCACCAATTCCCTGCTGAGCTACATCTGACAAAGCAGATCTGCATGCAACCTGTCATGGCTGTTGGTGCAAAAACAATCTTAAGGAAGAAGAATGGCATGACTGGGAGCATCTGGGTCCATAAAGTGCAACAGCCTGAGCAGCGCATGTATCTTGCATTACAGACTGGAAGTGATCCCAGGTTCCCCTAAGAATGAGAAAGACAAAGGTATGTCTGACTCCTTTCTGCCAAGCACTGAACAGCAAAGCACAACATCCAAGCCAATATCTTTAAGCCAAAGACAACAATGTCGTGTTGAGCAAGGAAAAATGTACCTGCCTGAGATGTCAAATAACACCCCAGATATTGAATCATAAGCCCAGTGAAGCTTTTTGCTGGGGAGTTTTGCACTTTGAGCCACTCTAAAGGAAAGAACACAGGCAGGTGTTTGCAGAAAAGACTTAGGCTGCAGGTCTTCATTTTGTCTCTGTCTAGGTGCTATACTCACAGTGATACTGTCTATGTAATGATTATCAAGAATCAACCAGAGCTCTGGAAGTCTTCATGCAAAAATCAGGTAGGACTATGAGCAATCCCTTCAGCAGCATTTCATTTATTTTACGTTCATAACGTTGTTTGAGCAGGAGGCTGCAATTAATGACTGCATTAATAGGCTTAGCACAAACAGGGAATGTGTTCTTTCCTCTCCATTTGCAGAGCATCTGGTAGCAAAATTAACTGACCTTC
Organism: Gallinula chloropus; assembly: GCF_964237585.1. Classification (NCBI taxonomy): domain Eukaryota; kingdom Metazoa; phylum Chordata; class Aves; order Gruiformes; family Rallidae; genus Gallinula; species Gallinula chloropus. The sequence goes on along the minus strand of NC_140085.1, from coordinate 41,288,773 downwards.
TGTGATTCCTATGCATTGTCAGCGAGCGCAGTACCAGTCTGTCACTTCCCTTATGCCTTCTGAAAGCCAGACAGACCTACTTATTTGTAATCATTAGCTTTTATTTAGAAGGTAGCAGTAAGATGACATTCACAGTGTTCAGAACTTGACTATCAGATTTCTGGAAGCTTCTGGTTAAATTTAACGTCTAAAAGGTTATCATAGCTTAGAAAGAATTTAATGAATGTCAAGATTTTTTTTTCTCTTTGCAGATGCTTCTTTCAAGCAGAAATATGGCATGAGAAGGCATTGTTCTTTTGTGAGAATCTGAGATTTTTCTCAGCAACGACAGCAGAATGAAGGACAGTAGTTCTGCAGCCATTCGTAAAGCAATGTTCTCGTCTAAAACTTTAACCAAAACAGCAAACATTTCATAGAACACTTTCTGTAGAAGTCACTAGGAAGTCCTGGCTCCAACTGAAATCTCCTGATAATCAAATAGGTGTTCTTTTGATTCTTATTTGCTAAAATGTATGTATATTAGTCAGGTAAGGAAATGATCCCACAGATTCACAGAATTGTGCAGGTTGTAAGGGACCTCCAAAGACCATCCCATCCAACCCTCCTGCCAAAGCAGGTTCCCAAGTCACTGTAGCCACATAAAACCATGGAGTAACCAGGAAACTAATTTTCACTAGACCTGATAAAAAGCATTTACTGTGAAAAAGAGGAATAAAGTATACCTGGCTTTCAGCCACTGGATTAAAATACCCCACCACTGCATTTGCAGGATGCAGGTAGCCTCCACTGGCCCGTTCCTGGGAGCATTAGGCAAACTAGAGTTGCAGTCTCCAGCCTGAGACACAGAAGCAGCTGATGTGTTACTGGGAAATGCTTATCTGAGCACAGACAACAGCAAGAAAAGTTTTCCAAGTGAAAATTAAACTTGCAAAGCTTAAATATGTTTGCCATGTGTAATCACTTCACTTTGGAGCTGTCAAAATGAATCTGTTTCTCTGTTATTTCTGGAAGACAAGCAAATCTCTGGACTGTTAGATTTCATGGTCAACTGGCCTTGAGATGTCAACTTTCAATTTTCCCCAAACATTGCTTATTTGTTTATATTATTTCCTGGAAGAAAATATATATATTCCTGTCACTTTCGCTGAAATATGGGCCCTCAACTTGGCCCTTGTTGACACAAGCACAGATCAGGTTTTCCTTAGCTCTTCTAAATGCAACTTGTTTGCCTCGGTATAAAACTGGTTAAACTGAGAAAAACACAAAGCCTCTGTTCAGGTGAGAGTTTTCTGGACCAGAAGTGTTCCTCCAGCCTTGTTGTTAAAATCAGAATGCAACGTTGTCCAGTATTTGGGTTAAATAGTAATCCATTTTTACGAAGCACATTTTACATGCCTCTAGATTTATGAGTCTCCAGGTTCCATTTAATGTTTTCAAAGTCTTCTGGCTTGCTGGAAGGGAATATTTAGGTTAGCTTTCTTTTTGTTGTTGTTTTGTTTTGTTTCTTTCCTGTTTTTCCTTTTTTTTTCTTCTTATCTTTCTCACTTCCTCCTTAGAATTGTAGAATCACAGAATGGTTTGCATTGGAAGGGATCTCAAAGAACATTTAGTTCCAACCCTCCCCCTCCACTAGACCAGGTTGTCCAAAGCCCCTTCCAACCTGGCTTCTTAAATAGGAAATGTATGAGTCTTACACAGTTTCTTACTTTAAGGATCTGATATTTTTAGAGAGATGTCTACCGCTGTGCCTCTTAAGTAGGCAGCCCTACTATTAGTGACAGTAAGGAAGGCATGAATGTCAAGCCAGCATCAGAAGCCAAGCTGGGGGCAGAGGAAATTGGGAAGGGCAAATTGTAGGATGGAGTAGCAAGATCAGAATCCAGTACCAAAAACAGAGACTGCAATTATTTTAAAGATCCTGAAGGCCTTTCTCTGAGGCCAAATGGCACAAAAGAGTCTGCATCTATATTATTAAACTCTTTCACTCTCTTAAACAGGGGACTAGTATGCATATTGTCTATTGTGGATAGTCCCTGGCTTCTGCTAGTTCCTGGACCATACCCGAGATAAGGTTGAAAGCCTTGAATTGTTTCTGAGTTTTAGTTTACTCAGGTCAGCCTGTGCAAGGCACTGTTCTAAGGACTTAGCTACATGGACAGCCAAGTTTCCAGGTGTGCCTTGTTTATTGATATTGAGATATCGGAAGTTCTGGGGGAAAGAAAGCATCTGAGGGCAATGACCATATTCCTGTCTATATGTACTAGTACATGTCCACCTATCTAAGACCAGGGGAGGAGGCAAGTGACAGATAAAGAGGCGTTTGCTGCTTGATACCCAGTCTGGACCCCATGATATGCATGAAATTCTTTCAGGGTATCATCTCAAGTATGACATGGGAGATGCAAAGTCTCTGATATCATTTTCTTCCATATCAATGTGATCAGTTACCAGCCACTATGGCAGAGTACACCTAGGCAGGAAGCAAGGACACAGCCAGCACAGATGCATTCCCTCACACGAGCCGACAAATCGCTTTTAAGAAACTTTCCAGATATTGCAAGAAGTTTTCACATTCACAGCACAGCATGGTAACCAAAGCCACTGAGGTTTGGAAAGAAACTCTTACAGGGGCAGAAGGAGGGACAGGCTAGAGGCTACTGCCCTGAGTAGAGGAATGAGGCTGTGGTTTCATGATGTAGCAGTTTTGGAATCATCTGGGGATGTTTTTAAAGATCACTATATTCCCTGACCCAGTCCCCACTGCAAACTGTTGTCTGAGGGCTACAGAGAAGTAGCACACCATGGAAGGAACTGAGCAGCAGGCAGGAAAAGGGTGCCTGGAGCTGGCAGGGTGCTGAGCACTCTGCATTGTGAAACCACAGCCAAAGCTTGCTGGAGGGCAGACACCTCTGCAGTCATCCCAGCTGCCCAGGCAAATAAAGAGTTGAAAAGTTTGTTTTTACCAAAAGATAAAAGTGAGCTAAACCCAACATGCCTTGATGCAAAGCACAAACTGCAACTACTGCCACTGGCTGTGGTGAGGTTGTACATAGGAAAGGGCAAAGCTTGGCTATCCAGAGGCTGTGCTGACTGCAGTCCTGGCCAGCAGCCATCCAAAGAAATAATTCTGCCAGTGTCAACCAATGGAGGTGCACCTCTGTCCTCTCTCTTCATGGCCACCCTCTTTGTGTCACCATCTCCCTCCCCTGCCATGATACCAGCTGTTTGCCTGACCTGTGTGTGGAGCTGCTCAACATCAGTCAACAGGTAATTCCTGATCTTCTTTAATGTCTACTACTTTGTGCTGGCAGTCTGCACCTTTTAATGCACTCTGTGTTCATTCAAGTACTCATTTAATCTCCCTCCTAGTCCTCTGGAGATACTTTATGTGGAGAAATTCTAAGTGGCATCTTCTGAAAGAGCACTTTTAGCTGCAACCTCATGGGGTTTTAACTAACAGTTGGGCCTTCACACAGCCAACTGAAGATTTATTTTTTTAGTCTTTTGAGGTGAAATGAGCTCAAAATGGAACAAGACACATTGGCCAAAAGACTAATTATCAGCAAAGAGGGTATGAACTACCTCGTTGATAGAAAAGGGAACTGTGGTAGAAAATGAGCTTGGAGTTGTGAAATGACCCTAGACATGAATAAAACTCTGGAGCTCTAGCAGCATCCTTCTGTAATCACAGTCGGGACAAAGGACTATCCTGTGAGACTTATTATCATATCCTGCCCTTACATAAACAAGCAAGCCTGTCTAACCATGGCTTCTGCTGGGGCTTTCAGGAATGCTGAGATAAAATTCAGGAAAACCTTGCTTATAAATAAGCTGAATATGTTTGTACATTAGTTGGCAAGTAAGTGGTTCTGAGAGTGGTTATAGATAGATAAAACTGACTATATCTCCTCTATTCGTTACTCAGAGTACTGTGTCCGGTTTTACTCCCCAACATACAGGAGAGATATTCAAAAACTGGAGCAAGTGCACTGGCTGGAGCACACAATGTGTGGAGAGACATTGAGGGATGTGGGCTTCCTCAACCTGGAGAGGAGGAGGTTAAGGAGAAGGTCACGGAGGGATCTTACTTATGTTTCCAACTAAAAGGGAGTTACAGAGAAGAGAGAGCCAAATTCTCCTCAGAAATGCACAGCAAAGGAAGGGAAGCCACAGTCACATGTTGGAGAATTGGCTGTTCTGACTATGTGTATGGGAAAACATCTTCACACTGAGAATGGGTAAGAACTAGGTCATGTTGTTTCAAGAGATAGTGGAATTTCCACCCTTGGAGATTTTTTAACACATAGGTGGGGAAGACTCGAAGCAGCTGCTGAAACCCACGGTTGGCCCTGCTTTGAGGAGCAGTCCAGATGACATGACATCTGAGGTCGCTTCTAATCTAAATTATCCCCTGTCTCTAAGGACAACCTGCAGGTGTCCAGTGTCCTGCCTACCTAACCACTCTGCAGGTACCAAGATCTTGATCACTTTTCGGGAGCTGCGCCGCATTCCCCTTGCCTGTGTGTGCCACCTTTCTCACAGCACTACCGCCTCTCACTCCTGCACACCAGGCATCAGGAGCCCATGTTCAGCAGAAAGCAATCCCCTCTGCCTTCAAACCCAGGGCGTAGGCTGAAGCTGCGGCTGCAGGCTCTGTGGTCCCCGGACCTGCCTCAAGGCCACACAAAGCTGCCACCACAGACTTGATGGCAAGCTGTTCTGTCTGTACCAGTGCCTGGAGGGGACTGCGTGTGCCCAGCAGTGGACAAAGGGCTCCCATGGGCGTCTCACAGAAGCTAAAGCATTCAGTGGAGGCACCTCAGCTGGGAGACTAGATGCCTGCCTTCCCTGCATGTGTGGTGAAGGACAGCAGGCACCTCTGTGGCAGCTAAGAAACATGGAGTGAGAATGTGCCTGCCTTAGGCGTCTTGACTATGTGCTTGGGGTTTCAGGGCCTGATTAAAGGCCTGGAGTGTCCCAGCTGGCAGCTGGAGAGCAGCACTGTAATCATACCCCTTCCCTTCGAGATAGATCCCTTTGCAAGGACAAACCCCAAATGCTTGTGTACATGGTGGTTTGTCGGTGTGCCAGTAAGTGGTTCCTGACTGGCTTGAAGATGCCTTGCCTGTGACTGCAGCTGCTTTCAAAATCCACAGCACAGACTAAGCATGTCAAAAGAGTGTGAATGTTATCGTAAGGGGTGAAGAAACAGATGTTATCTGTGGTGATGGGATTTTCTTTGAGCAAATTTTTATTAATTGGTCTTTACTTCAGACCTCAGTTGCTATAACAGAAGAAAGAAGTAAAGGGTAAAAGCAGAAAAATCACAGGTTAATAAGCAAATCAAAGAAACAAATAGATGAAAGACTGGGGAGGGGGGCAGGAGGAGACAAAAAATGTGTTGCTGCCCATACCAGCTCCTTCAAGCAGGATCTTGCTCTACATTAATCCCTGTAGGCTTTTATCAGCCAGTGTTTGAACTCCCCCAGTGATAATGATAAGCCACCTCACTTGGCAGCGTGTTGTGCTGCCTCACTCTTCTCGCAGTTCAGCTACAAAAAGTAGGGGCAAGACCGCAAATCCAGGGCTCCTGGAGCAGCATGTGCATAGGGCAGCTGTTTTTGGAAGGATGAATGCTGTCATGGGTGGCAGTGCAGAACTTGGGCAGGCAACACAGCTCTGCTGGGGCTGGTTCTGCAGCCACGTGTCACCCACACTTCTCCCCACACCGCTGCTGGTGATAAACAACACCGTCAGCTGCTTCCCCAAAGTGCTGGTGTGACTGCACATGTATGACATAGCTCCAGGCAGGGGTAGGTGCCAGCAGCTCCTCTGCTGTCCTTGGGAAAGGTAGAGGCAGAAAAAACACTGGCCAACATCAGAACAATGCTGCTGCCCTCCCTTAGCCTTGTGGGAGCTGCACTGTGGTGCCCCAGGGACCTTTTATGATGCTTTTATGGAGGTGGTTTCTAGTCTTTAATTCATATCGCTCTTGTGTATTGCAGTTGTCTTCCATGAGTTGGCAATTATTCACCTTTTCAAGGAGCAGTCAGATCCTCAGAGAGAACAGCATGTTGTTGCACTGCCAGTTATTGTTATTATTACTTAGCGGGTTTTAATTGTTAGCATGATGCTTTAAGCTGATAAAAGTGGGATTTCCAAATAAAACCTGCAAACAGTGAATATATTGAAAAGTATGTTGCATAAAAATGAATTCCACTTCAAAGGCCTTACTCCAGATTAATACTGCTATAGCTGAGAGCAGAATTTAGTCCCATGTTATTATCCCTGAAGGAAGATTAAGGCTCAAGATGCAATTAGTTGCAGTCTAGTGAAAAGGACAGGGTGGAACAAATATGCATCCAGTAGAGAATTTTCCATAAGAGACCAAGGAACAAAGAACTGTTGCTGCATGAACTAGATATCTCAAAGTTTTGTCTTAACCTTTAACAAACCTGTCGTTAGATCAACAATGTCCATGCATTTCAGATTTTCTTTTTTTGTTTGTTTTTGGTATGTTGAAATAACTACCTCTGTAAAATTGCTGGTTTAAACACAAGAATATTGGCATGAAAATGTTTTTAGGAATAAAACCTATTCCCTTCCTGTTTCAGAATGTGCTCTACTTACATAAGCACACTGATAGTGGGTATAAACACTCTTCCCCAGATACAGCTAATGCAATTCAAATCTTTGCATGAAATAGAGCCTAGCCATTTTCCTAGGCCTGTGTATCCCCTCAATCAGTGTGAGGAGGAGGAGGAGGAGGAGGAAGTATATGAGTCACTAGAAACGTATTTTTCACTCTTCAAAGCCGTTAGGTTTAGGAGGCCTAAAACGTGTGTTTAGTTTCGGTACAGTGCTGTATTCTGGCCTGGCACATTATTCACTGATGTTATTTAAACTCTGATTTTCTAGTTCTCTAAAGCCTTAATGCCAGAATGACTCAGGTCTATTCTTTGTTCTTGTTCTACTATGATTGATCATTTCACAGTGGTCAGTTCCCCTCTCTCCCTTGTGCCAAATCAAAATCAGAGAAAATCTTGAAATGTAAGAAATATTCTAATAATTTTGCTAATAAGGACCGTAGGCAACTTTGGGTAGGGACAGGTTCTCACTACAGGGTTGCTAAGTTCTTGAGCACTGGGAATGATGTGTTTAGTTGGGATTTCTACATATTACTGCAATTTCAATGTTATGCAATAAACGTTTGATTTGCAAGTCATTCTGGAGGATATTTATTTTTCTCCTTTTTGAGAACTGAACTTAATAGAATAACCTAGGAAGAAAATTGGAATGCTGAAAAGCAGAAAAAAAAAAGCCATTTTGAAAAATCATACTTAAATATAACTTATTACAGGCACTGTACTTTGAGTATAGACTTTGGGGTTACTAAGTCAATAACTGGTTGAGGATAGCAAAAGCAATAAGTCTTTATCGGAAGAGTGTTCATGGCTTTAAATTCAGGCCTAAGCCTCCCTAGAGACCAGAGCTTCCCTCAGAGGTCTCCAAGGCCCCTACTTTATGAAAGATAAAACGTCTTCCCACTGGTCTATAGAGAGCATGCAGACTGCTTTCTGGAGAAAACATTAAACAAAATATAATCTTTTCCTTTTTTTAATGATCACCACCCTTTCACACTAGGTGAGAAGGGTGAGAGGGCTAAGAGTTCAAAACCACTCAGTTCTACCCATGCTGCAGTTATGTGTGTGTCCCCAGGCTGTCTGGGCACAGACCTCACAGTACATGAGCTGCGTTGGAGTTAAGGTTCTCTGTGAATCTTTCCTTCATGAATTATGAAGAAAATTGCCTGCCTTTCTCAGTATGTGGGGGAAAAAAAAAAAAAAAGAAACAGTCTGGAAAGTTGTCAGTACTTGCATGATTTAGTTTGCATCTCTGTTTCAAACTGTGCAGTCATCACCAGCTGAAAGTGGCAGCCAGCATCAAGCCTATCCGTAGAGACTGGAAGACCAGCCTAGCTCAAGTTCTCTGATTTTTTGGCATGTGTGATGGAGGTTTCAGTATGTCAGTACAAACCTGAGACACATCCAGCAAAGACATAAGATTTTTGAGAATAACATTAACTACAACCTTTTCCTCTATCAGCATCATTTGTTTTATTCCACGGCTCATCATTTTTCTTTGCGTTTGAAACAGGGCAAATAATATTTCTGAATGTTTTGGAAAATTAAAGTCACTTTACCATATCCCAGATGATCGGGCATACCCTTTGCTATATCAGATTCCAATTACATGAGGGCATTAATTCTCAATTATCATTTACCAACACTTCTCAAACACATTGGCACTTTCTGTTTAGTTCCCTTTGAAAAAAATAATGATCTTTTGCATAATGAAGTAGGAAATAGGATAAAACAGCAACAAAGTAATCATTCAAACCTCTTGAGAACTCCTCAAACCATCATTTATCATCATCGCGGATGTAATTTGTTAGAGATTCTAAGAAGTACCAAGTATTTACAACATTAGAGTAGTTCAAAGCCAGAGCAAGCAGTTGTGCTAGATATCCAAGGGTGGAGCTTGGAAAACGGTGGTCAGTCAAAGACTTTCACGAAGGTCAAAAGGTTTCTAGAATGGCATGCAAATAGTCTGATAATCACCACTGGAATATCTTCCTACAAAATCTAGAGCCATGGCTGTTTGCTGTCCTTGGCAAATACTGTTATTTGTTTATTAACTTTGGTGCAGCTGTACACCAGGACCGACTTGTGACTTGGGAGCCCATTTGTACGTGGAACAGTATGTAGGAGCTGCCTTGAAGCATCTTAAAAGTGAAATAGATGTAGCAAAAGCACATAATGTGAAAAGCAGCAAGATTATGCTCCGCTGTCATTTAGTTCTCTTTAAGCACTTTATTTCAATCAGGTTGCACAGCACAGCACAGTAACAAGTAAATGGAAAGAAAAAGTGTTGTACTAGGTAGAAGAGGACAGGGGAGGAAAAGAAGAGGTGTATAGCTGTGGAGTGGATATACAAGGTGGTGAGGAGAAGGGAATTAGACAGGACTTTCGTGCACATGCAGAGAGCTTCTCATCATGGTGCAGTGGGGCCAGTGTCCCCGTGCAGGTGCAGCGATTCCTCTGGGTGCACACACACACCAAGCTGCAGAGCTGGATGCACCAAGGGATGTGTCCTTTGCTAGCCTTGTGCCTCTTTCCTTGGCCTCCTGAATCCATGAGGGAAGACACCTTCAAAAGGACATGAGCTGAGCGGAGGCTTGGTCCTGTGGAGATACTGGGGACTTCTCCAGCAGTGATCCTACTTGTACACCATATCCCTGCCAAAATCAGCCTTTGGTTCACTCCCCTCTACAGTCTTTCCTTGACGTAACACACTGCAAGAAAAGGGTATCACCAGCAGAGCTTGGATTGACACCGATAGATTTGTTGGTACAGGGAGGTGCTGGGGCTCGAATGCACCAGCCCTCACTTTGGCAGCCTTTGTAGATGCACCAACCACCTGGAATGCTTCTGTGCAATGCGATAAGAGCTTTCCCCTGGGCAAAGCAGAGGAGGATGCATAGCAGAAGCTTATTAAGAATGACTGGCTACTGAGGCTATCGTTGGTTTTTCATGAGTCTTGTAACTAAATGGTCAGTATTTATAGGAGGCTTCATGGGACACAGATGCAAGTCATCAGTGTTAGCAGCATATGACACAATTTTCTTCAGGAAGAAAGTTAAAGCCTTATATAATTATTTGAAGCAGCCTCTGTGTCTCACCTCAGGTTTCGTATGTTACCTGCTACTATAGAAGCCCCCTCAGGAGTTGGGACCATCTTGCTAAACAAGTAAGAAATGTTATCAATACAAATTCATTGTACAGTTGAATGTGATAAGGATCAGAAATAATAAATGCATGTTGATTATAACATAACCCTAAGGAAAATTCAAAACTGTATAGCCTGTATGCCTTTGTGTCAGCCTGGCAATCTGAAAAATGCTCATGTCAAGTGCTATTTTTTGAAAGGTAGAACAGTATACTGACAGTCCAGATTTAAATTCAAACATGGCCCTAGGTTCATACCTGTAACACTCATTTATGATGAACCTGGGAGACTATTGTATTAATGAATGCAGCTTATACACTACTGGAATAAATGATGCGCCACAGATGGAGAGATCATGGTGGGATCAGCTTGAGACGCATATATTTTTCTGATACATTAAGCCAAGGGACTGACTGCAGTGCAGTTTCTCATGCTGAGGTATTTTTGACATATTTTTTCCTTGGGTTTTCTTGTAAAAACAGAATAAATTGTCCTTGACATTCGTAAACATATTTCTTCTGTCAGTCCGTGCCCCTTCCCTCTCCATGCGATACCCCGTGGAAATGGCACATGGTGGAAGCCGTGCTTAGTATTCTGCAGTGCTGTGTGCCTGCAAGGTCTGAAACGGGAAGCTCTCCCCTCCAACACATTACTGCAGGGAAAATTAGACCATAGTTGCTTCAGCCTACAAACATTTGCCTTTGTGAAACGTAATGTAGTTTGGGAAAACAATGCTGATGGCATTTTCATATGAATCTGGAAATCTTGCATTACTGAATTGTGAAGAAAGATGAAGAGCTGAACCATCCAGACTATTCTAAGTAATAACATATTCCCTGGACTATATTGGTCTGCATATGTACATGTATGTGATGTTCTTTGTACATGTATGCAATCTTGCATGTGTACATTGGATAGCTTGTTACTACCAAGAAGCAAAGATCCTACTCCAGCGTTTAACAATACTATCAGTAGGACAGCCTTCCTCTTTTCCCACACTCACATTACTTAAAGAGCTCATTTGAGATACAGTTTCTGAATATATGTACTGGTTCTGGCTGGGATAGAGTTAATTTTTGTCCTAGTAGCTGCTATGGGGCTATGTTTGGAATTTGTGCTGAAAACAGTGTTGGTAACACAGGGATGTTTTTGTCACTGCTGAGCAGTGATTGCACAGAGCCAAGGCCTCTTCTGCTCCTCACCCCACCAGCAAGGAGGCTGGGGGTGCACAAGGCATTGGGAGGGGACACAGTCAGGACAGCCGACCTCAATAGACCAAAGGGATATCCCATACCATATGACACCAATCTCAGTATATAAAGCTGGATGAGGAGGAAGAAGGAAGAAATAGGAGGACACTCAGAGTGATGGTGTTTGTCTTCTGAAGTAACCATTACACGTGATGGAGGCCTGCTTTGCTGGAGATGGCTGAACACCTGCCTGCCCATGGGAAGTGGGGAATGAATTCATTGTTTTTTTTTGCTTGTGTGCAGCTTTAACTTTACCTATTAAACTGTCTTTATCCCAACCCACAAGTGTTCTCACTTTTACTCTTCCAATTGCCTTCCCCATCCTGCTGTAAGAAGTGAGCGAGCTCCTGCGTGGGGCTTTAGCTGCCGTCTGGGGTGAGACCATGACAACAGGCCTGATGCTGACCCTTTCCAAATGTAAATCCATTTCAAAAAATTTGTCTATGTTAATCTGTCACCCAGGTCTTTCCTGCAAAATTGCCTGTCAAAGTCTCCTTGGCAAGCCTGCTTTACAAGAACTTCAATGTTTAGGCTGCTCTAAGACCACTGCCTGTCATGCTGACAAATGCAGTTGTGGTGGTAGGGCTTCTCTGCCTGTCTGGCTTGGTCTGCTGTCAGTAGTCTTCTACTTCCACCACAGGCTTTTTTTTTGTTGTGCTTTGTTTTGGTGATTTATACAGCTCTTCAGCCAAAGGAATATCGGTCCTTATGCATTAAGATAATGCGAATAAATGCTAATAAATGAAAAATGAACTCACTAATAACGCACTCAAAAGGGATGAGAAATGAAGAGCAAAGCCTCGAGGAATTAAACTAAATTAAATCAGACAAAAAGAAAGAGGAACTCAGGAAGGAGACCCTGCAATGTTTTCAAAGATAAAGAAGGCAGTCTGCTTTCTGTTTGAAGAATAACAGGATTTTCACAAGGGCCTTGTTGGCTAGCTTAGGCACACTAAGGTACCAGGATTTGATTATTTTTCTCTTCTTTCAGAGTAACCACTATGGCAACAAAAAGGAGATTCCTAAAGCAGCTGCCTGCAGTGATGGTTTCACGTATTCAGCCTCTTTGCACCTGGAAGAACTTTGAAATTCAGATGAGATTAGAGCACTTGCAAAATACAAGCTGCATCAAACACTTTTCTTCGCTCACAAAAACTATTGTGCTGAAATGCCACACGTGTGGCTGAGCTGGTCTGTGCTCAGTGGTCCAGCTCCCGATGCCGAATCGCAGCTAAAATGGTTGAAGCACCACCCTGCCTTTGTGTCCTCCCTCTCCCCCGTTACCCCAGGCAGTGCAGAGGCAGTACACTGAGGGCAGCAGGCGGCTCAGCATCCCTCAATTTCAAACCCACTAAAAATAAATTCATTGATAAAAAGGCAAGCAGAAGCTGGCAGCTGGCATGCTGCAGCACGCAAGGGTGGGGCAGAGCCTGCGGGAAGCGCAGAGGCGTGAGTCGGTGGGAGTGCTCCTCACTCAGTGGGGGGGTGAGGGGGGTACCAGATCCCCAAGGAAGGCGGCTGTCATAACGTGAAGATTGGCACTGCATATTTGCAGTACGTAATCAGTTTAGGTTGTGTGGAAAGTGGGACCCAAACTCTGCTCCACTTAACCCAAAACACTGCATGTAAGATGCCTCTGCAAGCCCCGTTACCATGGAAATGAACGTTCGCACTAGCTTCCCTGGTAAAGTGAATCTATTAGACCGAGTTGAGTAAAACAGGTATTTTATCCCATTTCACTCAGGGAGAAGATAAAGATTAGTTTGAAATCTGCACATGGCATTACAAGAGCGTGATTTGATTATTCCTTCGGGGCTTTATAAGATTGGGAGCTATTAGGTGGTATTACATAGGTAGAACAATACCCATTTATGCTGAGGCTGACTCAGACACATAATTCTGCCAGAGCCTTGTAAATCTTACACCAAAAGGCCGACAAAATAAATTCAAATGCATCTGCCCTCAAATTAGACTTCATTATTGACGTGCTCTACCAAAAATATAATTACACTGACTTCGAGAAGTAAAGGAAGTGTTTCACTTGCCGTACTGATTTTTTTTAAGGATTAGATCTATTTCCTACAATTAAACCCTCTTCCTTACCACAACATAAAATTATTTAATCATCTGAGTCAAGTAAAAAGCCAGACCTTTTTTGTAATTAAATTCAATAAATTGAACTATTATCTCAAACATGGAGGAAAGGCAGGATTTGTATGGATCTTTTCTCAATATACGTTACCAGAAATACTGCTTGACGGGTCTCTCTACAAGCTCTCAAAGAAATAGCAGATCCCCAGGGAATATTCTGGAAAGGAAAAGTTTTCAAATAAACAAAAACAGGTTCCAAAGTTATTTTCAAACCATGGTGGATCCTTGGAGTTTGACAGAATGACTATAGTGTTTGCTCAGATTCGATGTGGTATTCTTATCTGAAGTGGGCAGCAAAACAGCTGATGCAGAAAAAATGGAGCAATTTTTCTCAGTAGACCTGTTCCCTTTTCATACCTGTAAGCACTGGAGAACCTGAATAACTGTGGAACAGGGAGGGCCATGTCCTGGCCCATACATCATTAATATGATTCATAATTAGAAACTGAGATGTGGAATCATCATTTTCCTTCTTTCTGTGAGAGAAACCTGGTAAGACTTCAGATCTCAAGCTGGGTTATGAAACAATTAAACTTGTATCTAATTTTAAGAGCATTCTGGGTTCTTTTCAGGTAAAGTCTTGATATAAAATAAGTGAAGGCTGAGTGTGGCCTTTTATGCTGATACATATCAGTTTGACTCCTGGAGTTTAGGATGTGTTTTCATAGAAAATACAGTAAGCAGAAGCAAGGTTTCCTCTACTGAAGTGCAATAGAGCTCTGGTGAAGCCAAGGACACCTTCCCCTCCCACCAAATCATGCAGAGCAGCAGGTGCTCATTGTCCCATCCACATTATCAGTATCTTACAGAACTGGGTCTCTGACAAGCCATGCCATCCTAGTGGGCAATGACAACAGATATTGAGAATTAATTGTAGAGAATTAATGTCTTTTTCTTCTTAAAGCTGAAGAAATTGTCCCACCAACTCCAAATTTCTCTGTGTAATGCCTGTGTCTGTAAAGTTTTCAGTGTAGAAAACCCAGTCAGTCTTTATTCTACGTCATTATTCCTGCCCTTGTAAACCTTGAAGTATATATTAAAATACATAATAAAATATGTAATAAAAAAGTATCCTTCTGTCTGTCCAAAGCAAATACATAGGAAAACCCAATGATTAAAGCATTCGATACAAGAAACAAAATTCTTTCTAACACAAATGAGGTTATTAGTCTAAGAAAGTGAATTCTATTGGGGCATAACCTGATCTCCTACCCTGCAACAATATACTGTTTATAACCTGGTCTTTTAAATCACTTCCAGATCAAATCCATCCCCAGTTCATTAAAAATTATTCTACAAGAATAGCTAATAAAAGAACTAATTGGGACACAGGCCAACATCTCCCAGCTTCTTGATAGAGTTCTGACATTTTAGTACTTTTAATTAAGCGTATGTGCTGGTGTTGCGCTGTGCAATAAATGGTTCAGTAAAGACAAGGAATACATTTCAGAACTCTTTCTGGGGAGGGGACAGGGTTTTATTTTGGTCTTGAAACAGATCGACAAGGCCCTCTTAAAGTTCTGTTCCTGAAAACAATACACCAAATTCTATAAGCTTCTCTCATTCTTTTGGTCTCACAATCCTGCAAAATCTTGTTTCTTAAGTTTTCTACACTTCATTACCTGTAACAAGTCTATTTTTTACTTGTTAGTTTTATTTCATTAGTGGTTCTCTAAACAGACATCTGAAAATGAGAAGGCATTCTACAAATATGTCAAGTTTCTTTTTTGTTTCCGGGATTGCTTCATATTTCCATTTCTCCTCTCTTTCAGCAGCCCCTTTGTTTTTTGGAATATAGAGCTTATTCTCATCATGGCACTTGCTGAAATCTTTGTTCCCATTGCCCTTCCGACTGATACAGCTGGATATTGGGCTTAAACTTGAACCAGGAATTCACTGGGACTAGTAAAATAACCACTTCATAGCAAGGGCAGATGTGCACAATGCCACATACGATCTAACAGGCAGCCCATGCCTTCCTGCTGTTCGCTTCCTACGCCAGAAGAAGAAACAGGGCTTTCTGTAACTTAGCTGGAAGCGCCAAAAGGTTCTGTCCAAGGCAACAGAAAGACTTGCACAACATGCCTCAAGGACACCTAGCTGCACAGAGAGCCTGCAGTGAGTCTCTGCACATCCAAGTATGATCCAAAGAGTAGGTTGCTCAGCCTAGCTAATTTTCAGTACACTTACAGTCTGAAGGCCATTGTCATGTAATAAGTACTCCCTGAATTCAATCAACTAAGTGATTTCAATCCATTTCCATTTCAATCCGTTCATTTTAACCTTAAAGCCATCACAGGTGTTTCCTTTTGTTAGATCTTCTCAGCTGAGAAGCCAGTGACTGGGTAGATAATAAACAACTTCCATTTCACACTTGTAGATTGGGTCTCAGCCTGCCTCCTTGCCTCTGTAGGGTGTGCTTGTAGTTTAGAGTAAGCTGGAAAAACAACATGGAAAGGAGGTTCTGTGTCTGCATAGATCTATTTTATTGTTAAAAAAATCTTATTTCACATCCAGCGTTGCCTGCAAAATACTTATTGTACGCATACATGTCAACAAGAGGAGGTTCAGTGACATTTAAAACAGAGCTTGATACTTCATATATCAAAGTGTTTGCATTCTGAATAAGTGGCTGTAATTATTATATCACAACTTTTAATGAAACACTCAAAGGAAAAACCCAGAAATTATGGATTGGAAATACATTTATCTGTTGGCTGTTGTCAGTGCCCACTGTCACACAACAAAAAGTCCTAGAAAACAGCAACAAAATTTAGGTTAAGGAAGATGATAGAGAGATTAGTATCTGATCAGGCATCTATAAACAAGCAATGAAAAAAAAAAGCTTTTTACACATAAAGCCTAATTACTTTGGGAGAAAATCCTTCTTTGCACACAGAAGGACAGATCATGTGCTAGCTCTAATTTATGCTGATCCTTATATATTGTACAGTAGGGATCTGCCTTATCCCTTGGCTGTCTCTACGTGACATGCAATTTTTCAGAGCACTTCCCAGTGATTTTCAGAATCCAGGACCAATTCAGCATGGAGAACAATGGCAAGCAAGACATGGTGAGTTGCATCTGCTCATGGCAATGCAGTTATGTTATCTTCCAGCAATATGAAATGATATTTCATGCAATTGTGACTACTACTTGCTCTTGTAACAGCCATAAAGTGGAAAAGAATATCTACCTTGTCTTTCACAATCTAGTCATGTCTCCCTTTGTAAGTAATTTCCATCTTTTCTCTCTCTTCCATTATTTCTTCCATATCAGCATCTTCATTAAGGAGATGAAGCCACATAACTTCACCTATGACAGCCAGCAGACATATTATATCAAATACAAAATGTTTCTTCATTGTAACTTTTATGTTTATGATCTCTCTCAAAGTACTGCAAAATCCTTGGGTGATATTACTGGTACAGTAAGCATGGCTATTTTAAGTATACATTCATATTTCAAGATTAACAGGGGATTTTATTTTTTTTTTTTAATATGGTAGTTACTATAGTGACAGTGACAGTTTCAGAGAAGAAAGATGGTATTGTGATAAAGATATTGTACTAAAATTCAGCTCAAATTGTCAGGAATTCTTCAGAGAGGGTCACTTACATCTTTTTATTTTCCAGTGTTTTTTTCTTGTCATGGCAGTGGTCTGGTGAACAAGTTGTTGACTTGAACTTCAGGACTAGAGCTAGCTGAGAGTTGTTTTTCCATTCTGTGGAATTCTTCCACATTTTAAAAATGTTCTTACACTGTATCAAAGCAAAATCAAATCTCTTAGAAGCTATTTTGTGTGAGTAAACTAAGCCATCTGAGCAAAGTCTAATGCTGAAGACCGATGTTCTGTGCAGAAGCAAACCTGTCCTGAAAATACTTATAATGTTACAATCTTGGGGAAGGTCCTTTTCCTAATTTTGCAAAGGAATTTCATTCTGGATTTAAATAAAAACATCAAAACATTTTCTGGCTAAAAAGTGCATTGTGTCAAAAGTTCTCATGAAGAGTTGAATTTCTAATGAATTGGCATTTTTTGCCAAGACTTTTTTTTTTCCTTAAAACTCAGCTGTAGACTGCACAATTATGCTGATGAGTTTACAGATATCTAAATAAAAGATGAGAGAGAATCAATCTGTATCAATTTCCTGAAGTCTATGTGTGTGTAATTCTACAGTTTATGAGGCTGGACTCTCATTCCAGCTTTCTCAGAACATGCCTGTTTACATGTCAGCTTTTTACCCATAACTAGCAAACTATGGAAAGCCTGTCCTCATAGCCACAGCCAAATATTCTTTGCCCAGGATGCAAGGACAGTGCTCTCTAGTCCAAACTTCTCCAACATACACCATGTAAGGGGGCTTCCATCTCACAATTAATTCCCAGTGCCCATGATAATTATCAGACTAGCCATGGTATTATCGTTGATGGCCCAGGTGGTCCATTCTTGGCTCTAATGCCAGTAACACACTTGTTTTAAAGTGTGAGAGAGCCTTTGACACCTAAATTACTGTACATATGGAATCATTCACAGTTGTTGGCAGCTGAAATGTTCATGGCTAAAGTCCCAGTGACAGCTGAGACCAGGTTCAGGCTGCTGGTCTTTACTCCATTTCAGTAGCTGATTGCCAGCTTAGAGCTGGTAATTAGCTATGTGAAGCATTGCTGCTTATGGTCTGCAAATGTAAGGTATCTCTGGAGAACAGCCTTGAAGATAAGGGCAGGATGCTGGTCACCAGCCTCAGCTAGGCAGCACAAGAAGTCAGTGAATTTTTTTAGTTGCCTTCAAAACAAGACCAACATCCAACTGAGTAAACCGACAGTGAAATTTTAAGAGCAGATTTTTTCCCAATTATAGCTGAGAAACCAGTTTCTTATCTTTTTGCCTCTTAGCTAAGGGAAAAGTCTAACAGCTCAGTTTATACCACCATGGTGTCCATTGAACCGTTTCATATTGCCCTTGAGGAACTGGAATTGTCAACATAATTAATTACTGTACCTAAGGAAGCAATCACAGAGCAACTTTCTAGGCTACCTCTGTACTGACGTCTTCTGGGTAAAGCCTCTGTCCATTCCCCATGTGTTCAAACAGCAAAACCAATAGGTTCCAGTGTGCTGTATGGTCACCTGGTAATACCACTTGTCCTGGTAATACATCAGGATCTCCAATGACAGGGGTGTTGGTCATTGACCACAAGAAAAAAACTTAATTCCCATTTTTGTTTTTTCATCCTGTGACTTTGGTAAACCTACTTCTACCTGGAGAATGGTGGTAGCTTCTCTTCCAATGCAAGATAAAGAAACCTGATTTCTTTATTGCCACATAGTGTTACCAGAGTGGTGTGATGACAATACTGTTATCCCTCATTTGGAGGTGATTTGACTCATGTGGACAGTGTTGGCATTATTGCCATTTGGCATGGAGCTGAAAGGCCTAAAAAGCTGATTATGCTGAAGTATTTGAAGGAGGGATTCGGGACACAGCCCTGAGAGCATTATAATCCTGCTCAAGCACAATGTGACTTAAAAGCCCACTGTTCCATTTCAGTTGTTTCTTCCCTGTGCCTGGAAACCTTCTCTACGCTCCAGACCAAACTGTACGTCTTGTATTGTAATAAGGTGATACAAGGTCTGAAAGAAATATTGTCACCTTACTCTACAAATTAGCTTCTGAAAGGCCTACAGAATCAGAGCAAATCTCTGTTGGTTCCGCTGGCGGGGACCAAAACAAGTAGTATGTAGGTCTTGAGAATATAATTCCATCTGAGCTGGTTCTTCAGACGGATCTGTAATGTTTAGTAAAATGGGTTCAAATATGTCACGTTACCCTGGGTGAGCTGTTTCACAGTGGGGCCCTGTTCTGAGTCCAAGCTCTGCAATCCATCAGCAGAGGAAGATGAATGCTTGAAATGGTCAGACTAACAACAATCTGTTATAAGGGGGAGGTGAGAGTCACAGTAGGAAGAAAATGATTGAGAATATTTATGGTGCAGTAGTTTTCAGAAACCTCATCATCTTCAGGGTCCTAGACAATGGGCCTGATAAAACACACATCCAGATACCATCTTGCCCTGAAGTCCTTGTTTGCTTTAAGTCATTTAATTTAAAGTTAAGAGCATAAGACAAACACCTTGAACTGTCACCTCCATTCATTGCTAAAAAAGGGCTGGTGGGGGATGTTCAAAGGCACTGGAGGAGTTGAACTCTAAGATCCAGATGTTGATTTTTTTGGGGACTTTGTTTTCATTCCATTGCCTTTTATTACATTAGGATCTTTTGGATCATTTTACTTCCCTGACAGGCTGTCATGTGTAATGGTGTGCTTTGGGATTGCGTTATTTCTTTTCTGAAAGGTTCCAGGACATTGTATCAAGCAAAATCTTTTCTCTGTTCCTGTGTTATCCTAAAGAGTCTTTTTAAAAATTTCTGCTTTGCTATGCATACAGGGACATGGCACAGGATGAGGACACTGACAGGGGTCCCACATCAGCAGAGCTATTGCCTCTCTCTGCGAAAACAGATGTTACAGCGCTTGTATGCTCCCAGAGCCAGGCTTGGAGGAAAGATGAGATGAAAAGAGGTGCAGTGGGAGATGACTCAGGCAAATGCAGCCAGGAAAGATTTACTACCCAGTAATTTGTGAGCTTCTCAGGTTACTGAAGGGATTCAGATACCAAAAACATACATGTCGGGAAGCACCTGATATCCCTGTTTCACAAACCTGTCATTATTACAGCTATCATCAGCCCATGTACTGGACTCAAAGTGCATCCTTAATACAAAAGAATAACAAGAAAAAAAATTATAGCAACTCTATTTGAATTTTACCAGGTCTATAATGATTTCCATAGAATTGTTCTTTTTGAAACCTTTCATCTGTATAAAGAAAGTCTGAGAGGGTGTTTGCTTTTTTTCTGATAACCAGACCTACCTGTTCTGATCCAAGCTCCCAGTTCTGTGCCTGTATTTCATCAGGTAACTCTTGAATAGAAAATGCATGAGGACTCCTGGGAGCAGGGATGGGACTGGTTCTTAACCAATGGAACAAAGACTTAAGCATATTTAAGTTGGTACTCCTATTTAGGCTCTTTTTACCCCTTCACATCCTGTACTCTTAGCTGCACAGTGGCCCAGCTTAAAAATGGGGCTGAAAAATAACCCCACCACAATCGCATCATTAGAGCCACCACCCACGGTCAGGAGGTGGATTGGAAACTATTTACATTGAGGAACACTTAGAACAGAGCTCTCTCCAGACCAAATATTTATCCTACCAGGCTGAGTGATTGCTGCCTCTTATCCTCTAATTTATTCCTAGTTTGGCACCTATTACCCCAAGAGATCAGAGAAGAGCCTGTTCAGACACAGCCTGTGCCTGGGGTTTCCTGTGGGTTAAGCTTTGGCATCTCCCTGCACAACATTCAGGATCACTTGACCATGCGAGTTCCTCAGCACCCTACAGAGTTAGGAGAAGGAGCTAAAGATGCCATCTGAGGTACCTCTCTGTTTGTTGCA
The DNA here is from genome assembly GCF_964237585.1 of Gallinula chloropus. Taxonomy (NCBI): domain Eukaryota; kingdom Metazoa; phylum Chordata; class Aves; order Gruiformes; family Rallidae; genus Gallinula; species Gallinula chloropus. The sequence goes on along the minus strand of NC_140085.1, from coordinate 41,268,065 downwards.
CTGTAGTGTTTTTCTTTTAATCATTTCAACATCTGAATTGGAAGGCGAGGGTTGGATTCATCTCACCCACGTTAGACCATCTGGAAGATAGATGCTTGGTCCTGACTAATCATTTCAGCTCTCTCTGTGTGCAGCGATGGCATATAGGTACCTCCAGGATCCGTTCTTCTTACCCATCTCTGATACCTGCTTTAGTGTGATCTGAACCTGTCTCTGCAGCTGCCCGTGTCTCTGCAGTGGTTTCCTTGGGGAGATTGCATCATTAATTCAGACTGGATCTCCACTTCTGGGTGGGTTAAGGTGGGTGGGTTATCATTCATTTCTGCAGTACTCCATCAGGATACGGTCCATTGTAGTCCATAGATGATCCACAGTAGATAGTATTCCCTGTCTACCACCTACCGGATTGACAGCGTACAGAGAGCAAGTATACAAAACCACTGCTATTTTTTCTGAGGTTGAAAATCTACCAGAATTGATTCCATATAGATAATAATGTGGATAATAAAGTACTGAGCCCTGCCAGCGTGTTCATATATAGATGGGAGTTGAAAAGAAACAGATAAAATAGTGGTCCAGGACTGACACATTAGCACGCACGGCACAACGGACAGAATCCCGAAGGAGGAATGATGTGGTTGCAGCTTTTGCAGTGTTTGAAGTTTAAAAGAGGGTATTTTACAACACTCTCCAGACATAACTATGCATCTATACATATGTAGGACACTGAAAGAATGTAATGATTTACTCAAGGGCAAAATGATATCCCACTTGCATAAGCTGTTCATCCCTTAGGCACTGTGAGATTATGCTGTCTTTTCCACTGAAGCCTTACTTGTGGCATTTAACCAGATCTAATACATTTGCTATTAGACAAACACTGGGAGTTACAGTACCATAAAGATGCAAAGAAGGCTGCTTAAAGCAGAGGGCTCTTACCATATTAGGAGAAGTTGTATTTACTGCAGCACAGCTCTTTGGATAGTATTTAATATTATTAACAGATAGTTTTCTGAAGCTTTAAAGGATATGCATAGGTACTTTGAAATCATGTATTTAATGTCTGGGGAGAAGAAAGGGGGCCATGCACACAGACTGTGTAGAATCTGTTATGTTCAAATGCCTCCTTAATTATAAAACAGAGTTTTTAAGAATTCTGATGTTTGAGACTGGGAAGTTTCTCTATTAACTGGTCTCATTATCTGAGAACAGGAGCTAATGGCCCAAATCTTCTTCTGGTACCTGCAGGGCAAAAGTATAATTCAGTCTGCAGTGGTGGCTCAAAGCCATGTCAGTGCTGCTTGGTCCTAGACCAGCTGTGTGGTGATCTACTTTCCAGTTTCAACACAGTAGCCTCAGGGCTGCTCTTGCTTGTACTGATTTCCCAAATCCTCATCACTGCTGCTGTGATTGCTGAGAGAACAGGGAGACACATGGGAGGCATGGGGCAGGGGAAAGGTGCCCTCATCAGAAAAGCCCATATTCTGGAGCATTCCTCCAAGACCCGTACAAAGTAACGAAGTCATCTATGGAATTAGACTGGTAAAAGTTGCTTAGATTTTGCAGGTTTTTCATTTTGCCTTTGTAGTGCCTCTAGAGGCTTTTGGTATGAACTTTTTGTAACACTCTTGTGCTTGGTATGGTTTCGTGTGCAGTGGAGTTTTACTAATTAATATCGATCACTGTGTTTTCATATGGCATTCCATTGCGATGGCAAAGCTGGGGTATAAATAGTTTTCAATCATTATTTGGATATATTTGGATATCTTCTGTATAAGAAACTTTAAAAATATTGCTGTGATGTATTTTTTTTTAAATCATAGAAATTAAGGTTTTATTTTCTTTCTTTAAACCTCTTTTTTTTTCCTCTGAGAGTTCCCTGCATTTTGCAAGGCAGGTGAAATGACTGTTCTGTGGCCAAAGAGGATGGGCACTGCCAAATCTTCATGCTCCTGAGCAAGTATCTTTGATGTTAGTGCAGGTCTTGGAACAGGGCATGAAGGTTAAGTGTGGTTGGGAGATGTTTAATGCAGTGTGCAGGAATTCCTTTATTGCTTTTGGTAGAATCTATGAAGCAAGTTTGTTTTAGAACTGGCTGGAACATTTCTGAATAAATGACAATTGATCCAACGTGAAAGTTTCACAAGGATGTATCAACATTATTTTAAACTGGCAGTATGGGCACTAAAACTCTCGCCCTAGGAAGTGGGAGATGTCCAGCCACAGCTTTTTAATTGCTTCAAGGTTATCTGTGTTAAAGAACTTTCAGTCACTGCATGTAGATCCAGATTTGAAGCTAAGTCCCACCTCCTGGGCCATGTCCTAACCACTTACACACCCACCTGCTGGAATTGTCAATATTTTCAGTCTAATATGCTTTAGTGAATCTCTTTGAAAGGTTTTTGTTTCATTCTACTGTGCAGTAGAACTAAGTTTTAAAACCCCAGTAGATGCCACAAAACAGATTTGTCTTCCTTGAGTTTGTTCTCTTTAGAGTCTATGTAGGTGAGTTTACATATGGGAATAATTTTAAGAGTCTTTTATGGTGTCACTCCAAAAAATGCATACCCGTAGATGTAAATCCCATCTCCTTATATTGCAGCCTTGGTAAATACAAGATTCAAACATACACAGCCACACACATTTTGTTTCTGGTACTACCCAACAACAATTCTTTCCAGAGCAGATATTTTTCCCTACAAACACATATAAAAAAGATGCTCACCAAACATCATAATCTTAGTAGCAAATTTTTCTGTGTATATAATTATAACAGTTTTCCCATGAATAACGTGTAATATCTCATGACATTACAGGCCCAGGCATAGAAGCTTTATCCTTTTGAGCACAAGGTACCTGCAGCCTAGGAATGGAGCCCATAGCTAGTTGTCTGCCTACATCTCAAGAAAATGTGCTTGGAAGCCATAAGGTAGGTTGTTTTCACATATTTTATACAGTACTGTTCCAGATAAATCATCTCAATTTTTAAGGAGAAGGATGTGAAAAGTAGATCCAGTAGCATTTCTAAAAATCCCCCCTTAAATATTGTGCTTCCACACACCCCCTCGGCCATGTATGTAACATCTCCGAACATCGTATGTTCTGCAGAGGGTGTGAAAATCTTGCAGACATAAGTTTTGTATGAATTACATAACTGATTCATGGTTAGCCACCTACATGTTGATAACTGTCCAAAATCCTGCTGATACTATCTGTCATCAGATAATTCTGTATTAAACTACAGAAAGGTTTGTATTGAACCACAAAGTCCTTAATAACTTATCTGAAAAAAAAAAAATCCCAAAACTATGATGTATGAATCCATGAAGATATGAAGATGATATCCATTTCTTGTTTTAGGCTTTAATTTTGTTCACAAATGTGCCTTGATAGTCATTGCATGAACATCTATCAGTAAAATTTCTGCTCCAGATCACACAGAACACGATGTGGGAAACTTCCGCAATGGAATTGAGCAATTTGTATGAAGATTAATACTCATGTCTAAATCTTGACAGTAGCCTTTTAATCATATTTGGAACAAAACTGTGCACAGGATGAGGAAAAGGGTTAATGACACATCTTCCCTGGAAACAGCTTGGACAAACATGGTTCACTATATAATTTCATTTTTAAAAACCAGATTTATAGATTACATCTCACTGAATCAATTATTCCTGTAAATATAGAGAAAATAACCATCTTTCCAACAAGAAGCAGCTGTGTTTTTCCCAATACTATTAAAATTTGAATTAATACTAAAAGGAACAAAAAAAATGAAGGCAGTAAGTGGATTATAGGCATTACTTGTTCCAAGTGACATAATTCCACCACCACAGGCTCCGCACTAAGTATTTATGGTAAAACGATACTTGAGCTTTAAGCTATTATTGCCGAACTTTTCTTCATATTTACTGTAAATAAACTCTTCTCCATGGAATTGGTAATCACTCTCGTGAACAAAAGAAAGAAGCAAAACTCAACAGGGATAAAAAACCTTTTCGATTAAAACTGTGATTAATTAAATGACGATCATAAAGGTCTTTTCCAACCTAGTCATTCTGTGATTCTGTAATTCTGTGAAATGTCAGTTCTGTTCACAGGTTTCTTTCAAGGAGGTAATGGCCGGTAGGGACCAGTATAATCAGTTGGTCTGACCTTCTCTGTCTGTAGATGTTTGCTCAGAAGCTGGATTAAAGCACATTTTCTGGGAAGACAATCATAATTTCTTGAAGACCTAAGGTTGTGATGACCTAACAGCCTCTTGATAAGCTGGTCCAATGGTCAACTACCTTCACAGCCAGGAAATGACATCTCATTTTAGGTGTCAAAGTTAGGGTTTTTTTTTTCCCTTTTCCAGCTATTGGATGTTCCATTGCCTTTTCCTGCAATACCAGAAAACCCACACTATGTGAACGAAAGCTTCATTCATGGATCAATCTTTCAAAAAATCCAATAGTACTTCTCAGTCCCCACATAGTACATTGTGTCTTTCGTGACCTGAATTATTTGTGGACCCTTTTGTAAACTCTGCAGTTTCCACATCATTACTCAAATGGGACTGTCAAGAGTCAGAAACAAGGTTCTAGTAAAGGCCCTAGCCATGCTGTGTTCAGAGGCAAACTGCCTTCCCAGCTTATTCTGGTGTTACCCTTGGTGCAACTTCAAGCACCTTGTTAATTGCCATGGTCACAGCATTGCAACAGGTCAGCTGAAGAGGCACTTGAGTTTTTCCAGTGACTACTGCAATGAGGCTCTCAGCCTGTAAGCATAGCTGGTGTTCTTTGTACCCCAATACACCTACACAGCACTTACCTCTAGTAGAGTATATTTTTGCTGGAGTACAATCAATAACTTGTCCCTGATCTCATTGTTTACTACCTCACCCATCTTGATGCCATCTTTATCCTATAGATATGAACCATATGTTCTACGGTTTGCTAATAAAAGCATCAAATAACATTGGAACAAACTCTTCTAGGACATTTCAAGAGACACTGTGAGTGCCAGATCAAGGACTAAGTATGAGGGGAAACTAATTCCTTAATATCTTAGTGTGCAGTCCTGAATGGAGATCAGCTTTTTTACCTCCCCATTGGCTTTCACTTCACTTCACTCTGAGGAGTCTTTGCTTCTGTCAGCATTTCTACCAGGTTTTGAAACAAATATTGACTTCCTCTTGACTTATCTGCATAAAGGTGACACATGGGTTGAATCTTTGAACACTACAGAAAGCTTAACTGTTTACATTTTTACTTGAATGTAAGTTTCAGCCATATAGCTATCGCTCCTGGAGGTAAAGAGGTGTCCAGTATTTGGCACCATATCCCCACTCCCTTTATATCATCCACATCATCTCCTAATGCTATCAGAAACATGACTGAACATTTTCACACCGTATTTACATATTTAAACTTATTTGTTTAAAAGCTTTTTGGAACCTTATATACCATTAGGACTGTAGAAGTGTTAAGGTTAAACTGTGAAGTTTGTTGTCCTCTTTTGTGGACAGGGTAACTGAAGGAATTGAGTTTAGGACAAAAGAAAAATTAATTGGTGAAGGTGAAATGCAGAAGGAACAACAATAAAAGAGGTAGCCTTTAAAAGCAGTAGTGCTTAAAGTTCTCCAGAGTATGGAAGAGCCAGTAAGTGATTAAAAAACGTGATCAAAATGCAGATGAATTTAGCTTGTCTGTGATACCATAAAGAAGCACAAGAATCAAGCAAGGCACTTTCACAAGCCATCACATACAAGGGTGGAGGAAGAGGATGAAGGTATAAGAACAGATGAAAACTCAAGTTCATGATGGACAGAGGATTCAATTTGTTGGGAAAAGTTTTGTGAAAGTATGCAGGAAAAGATAGTGAGTGAAGAAGGATGGTGTTAGAGAGGAGAGCAGTCACTGAATGTGAACAACAGTACCAACTTCTGAGAGTGTTAACAAAGCACAGAGAGACTGAACACTAAGCACTGTAGTTATCCCATGGTGCTGTGGAGAAGTCCAAGGGGTAGAAGGAGTATTGAACTTTATTGTACACGGAGTACCCTACTGTTGAACTTCAGACCTTTGCTAAGTCAAGATGCATGTTTTACACCCAAGCTGTGCACTGTCCTGCAATGATTGATCAGATAGAGAATAATGATGTTTTCCTCTAGCACATCAGTTGTTGCAGTTTAACCCAGCAGGCAGCTGAAACAACCACACAGCCCTTTGGTCACACCTTGCCCAACACCCCAGTGGGATGGGGGAGAGAATCAAAAAGAAAAGAGGTAAAACTGGTGGGCTGAGATAAAGACAGATTGATAGAACATACAAGGAAGATGATGAGGATGGTGATGAGGATGGTGGTGATAATGATGATACTGATAATGATAAAATATGCAAAACAAGTGATGCACAGCACAACTGCACACAACCCAAAGCTGATGCTCATCTTGTTCCTGAGTTACACTGGCTCTTGGCCATCCCCCACTTATATATTGATTATCATATGGTATAGAATATCCCTTTGGCCATTTTGTATCAGTTGTCCTGGCTGTGCCCCTCCCAGCTTTTTGGGCACCCCACACCTTCTCACTGGCAGTCCAGTATGAGAAGCTAAATGTCTTCAACTGCTTGGTAATAACTAAAAACATCAGTGTGTGATCCACATTATTCTCATCCTAGATGCCAAACACAGCACTACACCAGCTTCTAGGAAGAAAATGAACTCTGTGCCTGCTGAAACCAGGCCAAGGTCTTGCCAATAATCAGGGAAAATCTCTCATGAGGTGGAGACTGCTGAGTACTGCTGTGCGCTGACTTACCAAACAGGCAAAAGAAACAGGTGCATGACAGGTGGGGAGAAGGTAAATGTAAGCAAGGAACTAACCTAATTTGAATGTTTGTTAAAAGTGCCTCTCAGTTCTGTTTTAGTAATGTGTGGTTTAGGCTATTCTTCACATGAACTACATAGGCTAAAACCTACCTCTCTTTCTAATACTTTGTGCTACACAAATTGACCAGAGGGCAGAATTTAGACATGATATCCTTGAGGCAGTGATTTTGCAGCAAGAAAAGCAGGAATTGGCTTCCCCTCCCCTTTAATAAAGAAGATTTACCACCAACAAAGAAGCCTGTGAGGCATTTTCCTCCTCTACCTCTGATGACATAGATGCCTAAAGATCTTAGCCTGAAAACCTGAATTTACCTCTGCTGCTCTCTCCATGTAGGATGAATGATTCATTTTGTTCTCTGATGCTGTTTCTAACTGCAAAACTGTTACATAAAGGCATTTGGTCCTTCTGGGCTTTTTTGTTCAGTTTTGGGAATTTCCCATGCTCACCACCAAGACCTTGGTACAGTGAACTTCAGCTTGATTATGAGTCGTGTATCGTCAGCAATGCACACAGACCATATTTTTTTGGTGCTTGTGCTATTTTTCCTTCATAGTGCACCTTCTGATACTTAACAGAGTCACCCTGCTTCTTCAATATGTTTCAGCTAAATACTGCTTCATCGTGCCCATGGAAGATCTCATTTCATCTCGACATGACATTTACTCAGCCCCAATTCAAGAAGGCTGTCCTGTTCAGGAGGGAACTTGGGCATCTCTCTATATCACATCATCAGTGGGAAGAGTGTGCAAAGGTTTAACTAATGAATAGGAACGGAGCACACTGGGAATAGGTCACTCCCCAAAATAATTAGATTTATTCTTCTTCTTGTGTCTATTTTTAAAAGCAAAAGTGTGCATGTTTCTTTTAATTATGAAGTTCTTTGTCTCAGTCAGCTCTCTGATTCTCATTGATACTTTGTATTTCTACTAGGGAGTGCTTTACATGTCTACAGGTGCAAAGGTACTTAAATATGTATCCTCTGATGCAGGTGACATCTGTTCAACACAGTGAGTCTTCACAGAGCTGAAGGGCTGACCTGTGTAGAGATGGGCAATGGGCAACTGAGGTCTTCTTTTGCTCGCTGACCCAGGTTTCCATTCTTTGTAATACTCTAAGATGCTGCTTTGCTCCTACCACAGTAACAAACCATTCCTGACAAGGTGGTTTTCAGTAGGTAAAACTTCCCAGTTTCTTAACATTATTTTGACTTTTGAAAACTGATAATTAGGATATGCTGAGATGGTGTACCTGACACTTTCTGCTCTTGCCTCTGAAGCTGGAGAAAAAAAAGCCAGGAGTAATAGAACACTATTAAATTTAGTTTGGGAAGTGTTATTAACATGCTTTATATAAAATCAAACAGGTATTTTCAGTGCACTGTAAGCTATTATTGAAACAGATTAAAGGCACACATCACAGTATTCTAGATACCATGCTATTCTCTGCCAATATGTTCTGAAGTAGCATTGTATATATGACAAATACGTTCCCTGAGCATTGAAAAGCTTTGTTTTGTTTGGGGAGGAGAGGGTATGCGGCAAAACAGCACTATTGGGCCATATTTTTAGCTCCTGCAAATTAACATAGCTCCACTGGGAGTAGTGCCAGGAATTTAAAATGAATGTTGAACTTACAGTAGAATCAGCTACTGTGGTACTTCAGTGATGTGGAGGGCTGGGGTGTAGGAAACATTTGAAAGAAAGCATAATAGATTATCTGGGGGTAAGCTTTGCTTCAGTGCCAGGTGAACTGAATAAAATATTTCAAGCTGTGAAATATTGAATATCTGTAATATGTTTCGGTACTGGCATTATAAATGCCCTATAGAGGAAAAGCTGGTGCATACAAAGCCCATACCTTTCTAATATAGTAGAATTCCCTGGGTGCAGACTATGAAGTAACAGCTAAAAACCCTGTTGTTTATAACCAGCATGGGGATTCGCATATTCTCTAATGAAATCCCTGTTAAATAAGCCATATGGTCATTACACCATGGTTTGAAGCAAGAGGGGAAGTATTATCCTGAATCAGAAATCAGGTAAGAGGTATAAAATTTATTTTTTTCAGATAGCAAAATACAATGGCAAAACTTGTGTTTTAAAATTGGGCAATATCAGAAAAAAAATCCCAAAAGACAACCCAGTTTGGAGCCATAATATTTTTAAAAAGCTAAGAATTAAGATGCGATGTGCATTGAAAGAAAAGTACTTAACTATTCATACAGTGATGCTGAATATGAAATGAATTGTACCAGCACTGAAAATAACATTTGGCACCATGGAGGTCAGGTCAGTGGAGTCACCACTATCCAATATGAGGTCCTAAAAGCAGGCAAAGTAGGAATACTGAAGGAACAGACTAGAAAATACAACTGAAAGTAATCTAATAGTGTGTAAATCAATCTTTCCTGGAATGCTGTGTTCAGTTCAGCTCAGCTTGCCTCAGCAGAGATATAAACAGGAAGAAGAAGGGTTCAAAACTGGGTCAGTGACACTACAAACGCTAGTGGAACTCATCACCACCAGTCATCATTGAAATCAAGATTTAAAAGAAAATAATTCATCTTACAGTAAATGAATGATGAAAACATCAGCAGTTACAGCAACAAGGCATTGCCACAACTCTGACAGAGCTCTGCAGTGGAAAACCAAGTAAGGAATTATCATGGCCAACAAGCATTCTTTTCAAAGGTCGTAAGTAATGTGCCACAGCCGCTTTCAATACACTGGATGCCCCACCAGCTGGCTAGATGAGCTCCATCCCTGTAAACTGGGCGTAGGAATCGAGTCCTTGGTAACAATACCCAGCTCTGGCCTTAAATCTCAAAATGCTGGGAAACAAAACTACTACCACAGGGGAAACTGAGGTGCTAAAGTAATTCCTGGACCTGTAAAGGGGAGGTTTCTTAGTTAAAAAAACCCCAAAACATACGGAGGGCATGATACCCATCAAATAGAATAAAACACAAAGGAAAACACAATGATAATTCTGAAAGAAGGAAAGCCTACAGCCCACTGGTTCAGCTGCTGCCAAGCTGGTTTGCAAAATCCACTCCTACATGAACTCATCTCAGGAATTACTGGGAGCAGGATCCCAGTAACAAAACCCAAATTTTTTTATTCATTTCCACACCAAATTATGGCCACACTTTAGGGTTCTGGTTTTAGCCCTTTAAAGAGTAGAAGTGAAATGAGGCATTTTACTCATTTAAGATGTAACATTAATGTGCAACCTTTGCTGGTTTCTTTTAATATGCAATTATTTTTTCCTTGATAAGATTCAGTTAATTGGTGAGATAATGATGTAGCTATTCCCCAGGAATTATTACATAACTTACATTATCTTGCCTTAATGCAATGGGAGATAGTAAATCTTTCATTTCTTTGCTGTTTTCATCTCTTTTCAATGTTCATTTTACATACCAAATGTTCAGTGTTGTAAAAAACTACTAAACCTCAGGCGTGCGGTGTTTTAACAGCACACCACAACACTCATCTGCTCAGTTAATGTTTGTTTTGTTCTTATTAATTACAAATATGCATGTAATGATACACTGGTTTGATTTCATTATGTTACACAGGCTTTCTAAAGCCATTGCCTAAGGAGTATAACACAATCTGCCAGGCCCTGGGCAGAGTGATTTACAGACTGCTCCACGTTAACCTGCAGTTCATGCATCACTGAGTGTTTTCCTCCCCTAATTAGAGACTAGCCATTGCACTGTTTATAATTACTTAATATGACAAGGATTTATGTAGAGAGATTAAATAGAGATTTAACAAAAACACAGAGCACAGACTAAACATTTAATTAGCAAAGCAGTAAGTTTCAGGATACAAGGATCTTCAAAATGTGTTTTCTATTAGTTTGTGATTTGTTGTTTGAGACTGCTTTCTCCAGGTGGAAAACACATAGGCATAGTCACAAAACCCCCTCAGAGTGTTATGTAGAAAACACTGACACAAAATCTTCTTCATTTGAATAAATGTGTTGATGCAGATAACAGTATTTCAAGCTCTACCTCTTAAGAGACGGGAGCTATTGTTCCATATTCAAAGCTGTCACTAAATTCTACTACAACAGAGGATTATTGAGGGGGCTGTGGCATAACTCCTCTTCAGATTTCTTTACATCAAGTTCTGTGAAGGTAATTGGATTGTTTATTCATACTGAAATTTGGAAACTAACATGAAAAAGGTGGGTTTAGAACTATGACTCAACAAGCCCAATTGTTTGAATTATTTTGTTCTGTAGCGAGTTTGGATTGAACAGTTAATGATATGACTATGCAAGAAGTTGCTCTCTTGCCCTCTGAGGCAGTCCAAAAAAAAAGTGCTTAAATACAGTGTTTTTCCCTAACCAAAGTCACACTGACAGGACCAAGTTAGGGTGCAACCGTCTGTGATGTTACGCCAACAGATCAGACCCGAGCATCTGAGCATCTGTGAGCGTGAGGGGAGAGATGATACCCTGATCAGCTGCAGTCAGTTCAACACATCTTACTGAAGAGAAGGACCTAGCAAAGGAAGATACTCTGTTCTGTTCTCAAAATATTTCCAACTTTTCTAGGTGATCTTATCTGCAAAGTAAATCAGAGGATAAAATCTGTTTTGCATAAAATCTGATCTGGAAGTATCCTGGGAGGGGCAGAATAAGGTTTACACTCAATGGCAGAAATACAATGTATAAACAAAGCTGTGAAGTTTTAAATGCTAGAAAAAGTAAGATAAAGAAGGAAAGTGTTTTGGAAGAGCCAAGTTAACAAACATAAGCAATATTACATTTCCAAAATTAGAAGGAAGAAGCTCTGCATGTTTTTGAAATAGCTAAGCAATAAAGAACATACCTCATCATTTGCCAGCACCTTTTTGGAGTGCTTTCAAGCACTCCTCTTTAACATTGCTCAACCCCTAACACTTATACAAATACAACTGAATAAAAATCTACAACCATGAAACTAGGGGCTGACATCTCTCCCGTGTCATGGCTAATCTGTGCTACGGCTTCCCGGAGACAAGACACAGGGGCCTGGGTGACTGCCTCCAGATGAAGGAGCAAAGGGGTCACAGAATCACACAGTATCCTGAGTTGGAAGGGACCCGTGAGGACCATCAAGTCCAAATCCTGGCTCCATGCAGGGCCATCCAAGTCAGAGCTTAGGGCTGAGGGATCCTTGTGGCCTCCCTCTTTACGTTGATGCTGTACAGCCCTGTTTAATCCCCAAGAGACCACTCTTCACTGAGCCATCAACATGTATTACACATGAGCAGTGGCTATATAACAATTTGCCAGCATAAAGGAGCAGCAGAGAAGAAAACCTTTATTCAGCAAAGGCATGGGCAATCCATAAGTAGGAATTAAACTATAGCAGCATATGTTGTATATTTATATTTGAAAAATGTGTATATAGGTCTCTGAAGACAAGAGATGAAGCTCTAAGCAGTAGTGGGCAGACTGTGGTTGCATGTGGGCAGCATGAACCCTTTAGATTTGTCAGGAAGAATAAGGCAGGGCATTATCCTTCTGGAGGAGAGGAAGAGGGTGACTGAGAAAAGGCACAAGGCATCCAGTTAGAAACTCTATCATCTGCACAGAAGTAATTAAGAACCAGATGTATATGTACACTGGTTGCTGCATGTTTTTTTAAAAAAGATAAAGCCATGTGTTTAACTTCAAAGTTACACTGCCATCTGGTCTTCCAATGCAGGTCACTATGAGAAACACTCATGTACTCTGGCCTGATTCTATATACCAGAACAGTGGACTTCTCTCAAACTCTCTAACACACACTCTGTTAAGAAAATAACACAAAATCAGCTGTGACTTCCTACCAACACGGTTCTGTTGCAGAGCAAAATAAGGGGACAAAGCCAAAGACAGTTGGATCTTGTCATTCCTGTGGACTGATAGGGAGTGCTGGAAGGATGCGCAGAAGGGAAGAAGAAAGGGAGTCTCATGCTCAGGCTGCTGACTTCCAGATGTCTTAACAGCTGGCCTCTCAAACGGTATGGCTGACCTGAAAGGAAGGTCTGGCACTGGCTGGGACAGGTAGTGCTGCTGGAGTGCACAGAAGTATGCTTTCAATATGAAGATTTGTATTGGTGAGATTTAGAATAATGGTGTAATGATAAAAGAGTAAGGGAAGAGAAAAAAGCTCCGAGCATGGCTGTGTGCTACTCTTCTCTTCAATAAGGTGGGTTCTTATGAGTTCTTTAACCTGTTTTTGCCATTCTCTCTCCACAAAAAGACTGAATAACTATTGTACCGGTACTAAGACTGATGGAAGTTGCTATATGAAGGAAAATTACTAGTTTCATAAACTGTTGTACAAGGTATGCCCCAGACTTTGGGCTAATCACTGCTCCTACTTTTATATCATACTTCTAAAGTCTGTCATGTTTCACAAGGGTAGCCAAGATCAACATACAGCTTCTTTGGTTCCTGCTGTGGGAAACACTCATACAAGAAAGCAAAGGGTTTATTTCATATAATAGAAATTCACAGTGATATTTGTAATATATGAATATATGTGCATTGGGCACAAATTATTTTCCTGAATAAAGGATGATGTGTTTGGTATGTTTGTCACCCAAATTAGTCTCTTGTAAAACGTCATGTGCTTACAAAGTTTGTGCCAGATACTTCATGAGTATTATTCTAAAAATCAAATCTTCTTTCTGAAATGAGCATGTCTTTTTTTAGAAGATAAACAATAGAAGGGTAAACTTATCCTAAAGGTAAAATAAGGTCAAAGCTCTTCAGAGCCATCAAATAATTTATCCTGGAAAAAGAATACTGGCAGGCTGAGCTAATCAAAGAGTTTGGTTGACTGAACATTGGCTAACACGCTATAGCACTCTATTGACTTTCCAGAAGCTGTCAATCCCTTCAGCCTACCCTGCATTACTGTGACCATGAAAGAATGACATACGTCAGGATCTCTGCTACAATTCTAACTGTAAGCAAGACAAATATTTCTGAAATACTGCTCAGTGCCCTTTAAACCTCAGCACTTCCTCAAGCTGACAAAAAATTTTCTAAGATTAGTAAACTACTTGGAAAAACGTCTTTTTGCTTTTCTAAAGAACCTCTGGAAAGCCACGTGGTCTTGACATGCCTGTGAAATAACATCTGTTGTAAAAAAAATTTTTTTTTTCCTCTTAATCTTGCCAGTTGTTCAGTCTTGGTTACATGTTTGCACAAAAGGGAATAACGTTTGTAGTTTGGGTGATACGTGATCTATACAGCTAAGTTTATCCAAAAAGGGAGTGGCTATTATCAGCATATATATATTGCTATATTCTATTGCTCCCCTGATGCTTTACAATCAAGAATTTCAATCTCAGCTTGTGTTTCACCTTTGCTTCCAAAGATCTTCCTTTGCTAGCAGTCCCTGACTGCCACGAATCCTTCTCCCAACATGCTGAATTTCCTTCATGTGACTTTCCTTCCTTCTCTTCACATGAGTTGCCATCAGTTCAACCTTTTATATAGTTCTTCAATCTAAATGAAGTAACATCCAGTCAGGTGGTGTACAGCTCATGAAGTAATTAAAATTTGTAAGAAAAGGATCTTTGTAGTGAATGGCAGGAATGGGGGAAGGAAATAACTGACCATATTCAATCAGAGCCAGAAAGAACTCCCTAAAAACCTCCTGCACTCTCAGAGAAACCAGATGGCTCAGGACTTACAATGTGTGTATAGCTGTCCTGCTATGCTGGAAACCAGAGAAATTATAGACCTTCTGGGCCAAATCCTGCACTCACCAGAGCATAAATTTAGAATAATTCCATTAGCCTTTGTGTCACTTTGTGTCACTCTATGTCACTGCAAGGGAAATCAGAATCTGTGGCTGTTTTCCCTTCTTTATGTGGTGAATAACATGCTCATCGTAAATACAGTGTGTCAAGAACACCCAAGTGTTGTATCAGAGGGACTAGAAAAGTTGTCTTTTAAAATGGTTGGCCAGCAGCTAAGACAAATAGATGTTCCTGATGAAAATACACGCTAATGTCTAGCTCTTGCTCTGAACAAAGCAGAACGCAACACCTATTTTTCAAATTTTTCTTTAATCGGCACAAAAAGAAACCCTGGTCATTTGCCAGTCTGTTTTTCCTAAAGGATTTGCCCTAGCCAGTTTTGAAATGACGACTTAGAGAGTGCAGAGAGAAATAAAGAATTTAAGATTATTTTTTCTATTTCCTTTAACTAGATCTCTGAATTTTACAGGACTAAAAAGTTATAACCTGAGGATCCAAATTCAGGTGTTTTAAGTGTAAACAAAGGCAAAGACATAGTGAAAAAGCAGGACGTTATATTGATCCTTGGTCATCTTTGTCACAGTTCTGGACAGAAGTGATTTTTTTAAGTAAAGAAGACAAGTATTTTATATATGTGAACTCCTGGATGCCCTCTGATGCTAAATACTAATTAGCTGTGGAGTGGACAATGCTTATAGGGGAAGGCCAGGTTGTCCACCAGTAGTTTTGCCATTTGAAGGCTGAACTCTGGTATGAAGGTCTCCAAGCAGGGAGCAGCTTGATGCAGACAAGTTTGGAAGAGGAGCTGTGAAAGGATTCAGCAATGTTGGTGGAGGGGCATCAGGCATGAGTTTGTATCTGGGCTACCTAGGCTTGTGAGTTTGCAGTTCCTGAATGATCCTGCCCTGGGAACAAAGCAGGTCATCCTAAAACTGTATGTGCTGAAAGAGATGCTTTGGTTCACAATCTGAAGCAGGTCACAGACAGTGATATTCAGAGCCTGGTCTCGCTGTGCTGCTTCTGGAGCTCTGTGACCTGGTTCAGGGAGCAGGAGGGAATTAAGTCAGGGATAAACATACTGCATTTTGTTGTAAACTAAATTAAAATATCACAAAACATGTATAGGTTGTCATTACCACCAAATTAGTCTGATCTCTGGCTTTGTGTTTGAATGCTCAGGAGCTGTGAATCATTAGAAATCAGTTCATATGCTGCTGTAACTTCTTGTTTACCTAACAGGCAATTATTCCTATTAATCACTTTTGATAAACACTTTTAGAGCTAATGACATATTTCCATAAATAGTATTCCTAGCAGCCATTATGAGGCCAGCAACCCGTCATTATAATAGGCATCCTAAAATATTGTGGGTAAGATCTACCGTCAGCCAGGCATAGATTTACTGGGGAAATGCAGATTTATAGCCCATATTAGCACAGCATGACACACTGCAAACTCCATTACAGGCTGTGGAAGAGGCAGTGTCAGGCTTGCCATCCATTTTAGAAAACTCAGGAACCAAAAAGGAGACGCATTACAGGTAGCCATGGCTTACTAAGAGATGACAGGTTGTGGAACGTACTCTTCTCACAGGCAGGCTTCTGCTGCTATGAAGGCTGGGGATGGGAAGGTTGCAGCACATAAAGAGGGAAAAAATGTCTTCAGGTGTCACACTGTGCTCACCTCATGAGAAAAGAAGGTTGAGGTTCCTATCCTCTGCCAGGCCAACCTGCAAGTTCTTGATGGAGGTGAGGGAAATCTTTGGGGATTTCTAGCCTAGAGCATATTTCTAAAAACTTACGGTTCATTGGTGTTACAGTCAGCCCTTTCTGGTGATGTCAAAGGCTCGGATCCCTGTTCTAACACGCTGTTCTGTACCGTAGTATTAAAATGAGAGAGACTATTTTTATATCCCATATCGTGGCTGAAGCAAAACTAACGTAGCTGTTGGTAGCATGCCTGGGTTTCCATTTTTTTTCATAGTAAGTGTTCCACTCCTTCCTGTATGAAATCAAAATAAGCCTCATATTTCTGTGAGGCTCACAAAAATGAGAATAGTAAGAGTTAAAATCTGGATGATATAAGATTCATACCTTCATGAATCTCAAAAGTACCAGGGACTTCTAGCTTTTATTAAACATCTGACCACTTAATGTGCTGATTTATGTTCAAGATCATCTGCAACTCCAACGACGTAACAGGAAACATGTATTTCGAAATGCCTGATCTTAATTATTCTTATCCTTCGTGAAAAGACTTTTAAAATACAACACCTTTATCCAATTGCCAGGAATTTGTGTGGGCATTAGCTGCATAAAATGGACACAGTGAATGGTGTCCCAGCCAGAGACCGCACGGGATTGGTATTAGCAGAAATCTCTGTTTATCCGAAGGAAAAGCGATTTCTTTGTTTAGCTGAATTTACTTGAAATATTTCCAGACTTGACATAAATTCTGAATAAGATTGGGAATGAAAACTTGACATGTTTAGGAAACAAAAAAGTAACAGAAAAATAGTATTTTCAGACTGAGTCTAGTTGTTACCTTATGTATTCAAAACTGAGGCATTCTCAGGTCAAAAATTCACACATACTAAATATCTTTCAAGCAACTACATTGCCATTTCCATTGTACTGAAATTCCAAGGAGGAAATCTTCCTTAAGTTGAAAAAACACAATGCAGAGCTGTAAGTGTACTCACAAGAAGATTACAAATCAGACAAGCTTATTCTGAACAGGACAAGGATCTCACATTTCACATACTCTTTGGTTTTCTCCCCTTAGCGAATTATAAAAGTCCGTTCTATTTGCTAGATACTTCTTACACAACCCAGAAAACATACTGTAGAAAAATTGCCTGGATTAAACATAAGGACTCAGCAAACCTGACTGTTTGGAAGACTTCTCTCACTTAGTGCTCACAATCATTTTTCTAGAGAAATGTCCTTCAATCACTCTAAGTAATAAGGTGATTGAAAGGCGATCAGCTTGGCTATTGGAGTTACATCCTTATGCATTGAAAGAAAGATTGCCATTTTGCACCTATGTATGGAGAGCCTGAATTCTGCTCTGCCGTGCACTTCTGTAGTAAATGGCTCTAAAGTGAGTTGTAAGGATGGTGATGGCAGCGGGATTCAGCTTCTATAGGAACACCAGTCTGAAATGGTAACCTAGGTCAGGACATCCATTTCCCATCACTAGCAGGCAGGTCAGTCCTGAATGGGCTAAAAAAGATGATTTCTGCTTCCTTCTATAATACTGCCTGAGTTTTTACTGGGGAAAAAACAGTATTTACAGAAAAAAATCTATAATGGCCTACAGAAAGGAAGCAGGATAAATCAAAGATATTGCTAATATTGTAGGTTCCAGCATAGCAGGATTTTTTTTTATTTTTCATGGTAAATCGAGGACAAAGGCTGTATTCCTCAATTTAGGGGAACACAACAAAACAAGCAAAAAAAAAAAAAATCCCCTAACCATCCTGCTGGGATTAGGAGAAAAATTATTCCTGATCCTAAATCTGGCTACAAGTTTAACTATAAGCTTACTTCAAGTGGCACCGGGAGCAGTTGAGGACGGTGCTTTTACATCCTGTCTAGACACGTGGCCTATTTCCAGTTGGCTGGTCATTAGAGCAAGAGAACAACAGCTAAACCAAAGAAAAAAACCTAGGAGCCAATTTATACATCAAGAGAATAAAGAAAAAAAAAGCAAACAACCTTCTTGGCCCAGAGGCAGGCAGTGAATGCCCTGAAGCACAGGATTAATACAATACGATGTATGTCACCAGCGAGCAGTGATCCAATTTCCTTTCAGAACTGCTCGGAGACTTGGACCCAAAGATTCATGTCTGTCCGAGGTTGCATTGGGTACTGGAAGGCACAGCCTTCAAAACAGTTTTCTGCAAGTATAACTTCTCTCTCTGGAAAAAAAGAGAAGCTTTTATCTTTGCAGAAGTAAATACTGATCTAAAGAGCCACTTCAAAACCTGAAGTCAGCAAAATAAGTACACTGTGTCTGGAACCTGCTGGTAGCTGATGATCGGGAAAATGGAGTCAGAGAGCAGAGGTGCAGGCAGAGGAACTGGGAGTGAAAGCGTCACAGCAGCCTGCACAGTGCTCTGTAAAAGCCTTCCACAAAAGGTCTGTGCCCTTCTGTCTCCATATCACATTTTAAGATTCATCACTTTGACATGCTATTACTCAGAAGACCAGGACTCAAGAAGATGTATGAGTAGGACTGGGTACTTGACTGGCTTTCTAGGAAGTCTCATTTCATGTTCTTGGCACCGCATTTAAATGCTGTCATGAGAGGCATTTTACATCAGCTTTAGAAAGAGATAAAATTAGTAGTAGCAGGGATCACAGCAATATCTGATCTGTCTGTATTTGGGGACATGAGAGTTTTGTTTTATTTCTGTAGCATCCTGAGAATTTTTTCTGATGCATTTACTTTGCTTTTATAGTTTATTCAGATTATCCTTTCCTATCAGATTACATAGATTAATTAAATATAGAACCTATGGAAGCTGATTATCCTAACGTAGACGTGTAACGTGTTTCTGTATGTTTGTATTTGAGTGTGCACATTTGTGGGCAGAATGAAAAGAACAAAAATAGCAAATCGTTTTTGTTTCTTTTGACTTGGGCAGGAAATCTCCGTTATTTTTATTGGAGTTAATATTTGCTTCAAAGACTATTGTTTGTGTTGCAGTAGTGCCTATAATTCTAACTGGAGATGAGGGGCCCTGCTTGGCATGCGCTGTACACATCTATAACAAAAGCATGCCCTATCCCAAAACCTTACCATCTGCACAGTTAATGGGAGATAACAGTGGATACAATAGGCCTGAGCAGAAGGAAGAAATGGAGATGCAGTACCAAAGACCCATCTTGTAATGCTTACTCAAGGCAAAGTATTCTCCTATCTTCAAACACCCCTGTTTCACACCGTGCAGAAGGAAATCCCTTCAGAAAGGTTGTTCCCCTTTCTGGCCATCAGTTCTTGTCACTGATATCAATGACAAAAAGAAGTACATTTATTGCCTTGTTGTATACATATTACAAAGAGAAGGGCTTACCCTGATCCACATGATCATGATAATTTGAAAAAAAAGATAATGAAGTCTTCCTGTATAAATAGTATTTTAGATTTCAAAAGACGGTAATGCAAATGGCAGTGGAAAAGCAAAGGTACTCCAAAGGAAAGGGGATGTACAGTCAGATTTGCTAGAAAATTAATACTTGTTCATTTCTACTAGATAGGACTAGATAGTTCAGGAAAATGGTAATTTTCTTTATACATATTTAATACTGTCAGCTTGAATGTAGCTTAGATTGGTTATAGCTAGAAGTCTCATTCAGTGCCTGGGATATGTGAGAAATGTTGACTTTGTGATACATTTTCATTCATGTCCTTTTGATGGCAGATATTGTTGCCTCTAACCAATTCCTAGCAGATGATTTTCACGCTGCCAAAATCACAATGACTGAGGAGAAGTGGTCCCTTAGGTTGCCTTTTCAGATGGTTTGGCAATTGCCAGCCTACTGAAAGTTGCATAAATGAATATATTCTTGTGGAGCAGTGATAAGGATATAGAAGAATTAACACGCTGTCAAACTCAGTGGAGGTCCCATCCCTGGAGGCACTCAAGGTCAGGCTTGATGAAGCTCTGAGCAACCTAATCTAGTGAAAGGTGTCCCTGCTTACTGCAGGGGGGTTGGACTAGATGGCCTTTAAAGGTCTCTTCTAACCTAACACACCCTGTGATCCTGTAAAATTACTTCTAGATGGGAAAAAAATTATTTGCCACAATTCACAAGCTAACACACACATTTAATTCTGAATCTGTTGCAGTGTTGAAAATTTTTTAAAAAGTAAACTTCTAATTTCTCAAAAAATAAACTTCAATTCTTTTTCAATTTTATATATCAAAAGTATCTTTCTCCAAATATATATCAGTAAAAGACATTTCTCCTGTGCATTTAATACACAGCTAGTGACTCATGAATTATAGCTTTTAAGCACTGACTTGGATAGCCAACATCCCAAAATAGAGAGGCAAGCCACAGAGTGAGAAAATCCCTTCCATCTCCTTCTGCACAACCTTTCCCAAAGGCTTCTTGATAAATGAAAATAACTTCTCAGAAAATGTGGACTTTTTTTTCCCCCAAGGCTTGGAGGTAGGTTTTCACTGAATTCATGATTTCCTGATTTCACCTGCCATGATGAATCGCAGATTTCTCCAGCAGTAGTAGTACCACAGGAGCTGAGGTCAGATGCTTCATGCTCCCCTTGTCTACTTTAGGCTATCCTGCCGCTCAGCCTCTTTTTCCTGAGGGTCCCCATTCATGAAGTCCCATCAGGAATGGATCTCACGGAAATATACTTGGAGGAGTGATAAGGATACAGAAGAATTAACACTATGTCAAACTCAGTATTTCATTATTTAGTAAACGTAGGAAAATACAGCTACATATTGCAGTGGTATAGTGCATACATATATCATTCAAATCTCAGTTTCTATATGTATACAGCAAATTAAAAACATCACGTAATCAGTAACCCAATAGTTGGAGTGCAGAATATCACTGTATGATGCAGGGGCTAATCTAGGTCCAAACGTGGGCGAGGTTTGCCTGAGGACATACACGACTGCAGAACGACACCGCTTTCTGGCCATGTTTTTAAGTTGAAAACAATCCTTTCCAAAATATATAGTTTTGCATATGTATTGAGGAAAAGAAGACATGTGCCATTCATTTGATAAAAAGATGGACTAATTATCAGGCAGCCAGATGGCAAAATACAGACTATAATTCACAGGCGAGCATTCAGCACAGATCAACACCTCCCATATGGCTCCCACACCCCAACCAGTAAAAATACAGAGTATAGAAATGAGGTTCTGCAAGGGTCTCAAGAAACAGTCTTACTCACCTCCTTACACTGAACAAGGACATTTTGGGTCAATGTAATGCAATTGAATTCCGCTGTAAGACTGTATGGAGACAAAAGGTATCAATAATCAGAAATTCATATTCAAAATGAAAAAGGAAAAGCAAACAGCACCCCACCCCCCCAAAACCATCAAAAAAACCCCAGAGCAAAACCTTGAGAAATTCACTGAAACCCAAACCACAGAAACCTCAGAAGAGAGAATAACCACAACACACATCCTGACTGCTGCAGACACATGTGGCTTTTTAATGTGGTTACAAGTAGAGCATGCAACGAGAACCTTTTATAGCACATGGGATCATTCACAGACACACTGAGCAACCCAAAAAAATACATTTACACAACATGTGCAAAAAACCCAGCATCTGACATAGGCTCTTAAAATAAGCTTTGCTGTAATGGGCTTACGGAAAGCAATGTGATGGACAAGTTATGAGAACCTGAGCAGAATGTGAACAACATTCACCACAAATCAGTGCCAAGGAAAGGCAACTGCTGAATCTGCACGGGCAGGGACGCAGCTGCCACGGGCTGGGCGTATGAGGGGCGATGCAGGTGCTCTTGCCCTGCCACAGCACACAGCACACAGACTACGAGGGCAGTAGTTCTGGGCACTGGCAGTAAGGAATGGGTTCTAAACCCTACAAACACTTGTAAATGTTATTCTCATAGAAACTGATCTGAAACTTCTTTAACAGACTGCGAGTCCCATGGTTGCTCTGAACTCAAACGCTCCTAAGTCAGGGTTATTCCTTGTGTTACTCTTGGTTTGCAGAAGCACACCTGAGAAACACTGCTGTGGCACCCTGCAGTCTGGGGACCAGTTTTGGGTTTGTCCCCCTTCACGCCACGGTACTGAGTATGTGACACACCACCTGCTGACTGCAGAGGACAACTGGGAGAGGATGATGTCTTACTGTACTTAGTGGTTTTTAATTAATTCAATATTTCTGCACTAGGTTCTGTGAGACAGAAATAGGGTTTGGCTGAAGCTTTCTTATGCACTTGTAATTGTCCACAAATAGTACTTTCTGTGTTGTCTGCTCTTTATTCAGGAAATAAATAGGGAGTCAGGGGCTGTAGTGACAGGGGTAACACGTTTAAACTAAAAGAGAGTAGATTTAGATTTAGATTTAGATTTAGATTTAGATTTAGATTTAGATTTAGATTTAGATTTAGATTTAGATTTAGATTTGGATTTAGATTTGGATTTGATACAGGGAAGAAGTTCTTCCCTGTGAGGGTGGTGAGGCACTGGAACAGGTTTCCCAGAGAAGCTGTGGATGCCCCCTCCCTGGCAGTGTTCAAAGCCAGGTTTTGGGCAGCCTGGTTTAGTGGAGAGTGTCCCTGCCCGTGGCAGGTGGGTTGGAACTAGACGGTATTTGAGTTCCTTTCCAACCCAAACCATTCTAGGATTCTATACATTTGAATAACTCTCATGGCTATCAGTGGGTGCTAAAGGTTGTTCTCTTGGCTGGTGTTTTGAAATTTAACTTTCTATTTGAACAGGAAATGTAAAAGGCATGTGCTGTTTCCTTGAATTTGTATTTGCCCACTGACATTTTCGTAATATTTCATGACCTAACTATACACTGAAAAAGCAAAATATATCAATGAACTGAAGACATAAAAGGAGGGAAATATGTTCGTGCATGCATATATAGTGTGAACAGCAAATTTAATTACATTTTATACAAGAATTACTGAACTGCTGGTAGCAGATTTATTTAAATTAACAGCAACGTGAGATTTAACATTGGGAAGCAGTAGGGATGGAAATGTCATTTTCTCAGCTGATGTATAGCTATCTTTCATATTCAGATTCTGCTGAAATGTTAATTGGAAATTTGAATTTCAGGGCCTTGTTAATAGGCCAGACTCTGAATGGTACCTCCATAACAACACTTTCTGTCCTTGGTGCCTTCAGTTGGAGGTGATCTCTGCTGGAGTTCTGCTCTTTCTACAATACTTCAGGCACATCTGAACAGCCCAGGGAAAGGCTGCAGTGAGGCAAGAACCCAAAGGAACCAAACTGACTTGTTGCATAACGTGCAAACGCTTAGGAAGCCGGTAAAGTGGGTGCTGTACACTTAGTTTCCCTGGAGTTTCATTTTCACAAGATTACAGAACAGCGTATTTCAAATGATACACCAGACGAGCTGTGTTTCAGTGGCTGCACAGATTCCCTGCTCAGATGTTCCCAATGGCTCCACTTTCTAAATGGGAAGGATTTTACTGCTCCCACCATGAACTGTCACTGCCAACCTCTATGCGTGTAAAATCTTTATGAGGATTCATATTTTTTTGTCGCAATATTTACATAGTTCTTGACATCTGCAAACTACTTACATCATCTTAAGGAATATATTCAGACAGCTGTACATTTCTAGGCACTTTCTTTTGCAAGAAGCCCTGTATAAATCAAAGGGGGGGGGGGGGTGTTTCAGAATAAAGTGCGACTCGATGTAGTAACAGCACCAGAATCATGTAGTGTAAACAACCTAAATCCTCCCGGACAAAGGTGGTTGCTCCTGGCATATAATACTTAGCCCAGAAGTCCTTGATTTTCATCTGAGGACAACACTACATTTGGAGCACAGCTTAAAGGTTTCTGAAGTCTTCATAAATTATTATTGTAACTATTATAACTACAGAATATATTTTAAAATCTTGAAACGAGAGGCTTTTCCTCCTTTTGTGCAAGGTTCTATCCTTACTGCAAAAGTAAGCCAGAAGATGAAGGGTAATATCCCCCTTGCAGCTGACCACTTTGCTGAGAATAAAATAGGAAATGTATCCCATAGTGATGTCTTAATGGCACTCAGGGTCTTGTGCTGATCTTGGACATAGGCGTCATTACTATGAAATCATTTCTTCTATAGTGGCATAAGCAAGAACTGATTTTTAAAAATCTCTTCTATGTATCATCCAGGATTAAACCTGATCCTCACTGTGAGACTATCTTGATAAAGCAACAGATCCTGAAAGGTTAAGACAGACGTGGTTGGGAGACAGGATATTTTTTTGTCCAGAACACCCTTATCCACATCAATTGTCAGCACACATGATGTGTGCTACAATCAGTGTCGTGACCACAGTGGGGCAAGAGAAGCACCAGATGGTGACAGATGTGAAGGCCACCACCTCGGGGTGCTCCTCAGGTCCAGGGCAAACTCTGGAAGAAGCATCTGGCAGCTGAGAGGAGCAGAGAGCGCTGCAAGACCACGGGCAGGGGGCGGGGAGAGCTCCAGAGCACTAGGGGGAATAAAGTAAACATGTCTAGTAAACCAAAATGTCCTGCCCCTGTCTGAACAGAATAAACAGCTCTGTGTATAGACCTGCAAGCCCCATGTATAATCAGTGCTCAGTTAATTTATCTTATTGAAATCATTTTATCTGGGGAGGGAGGAAAATCTGCAAGCATTTACTGCATCTGAAATTCATTTGCACGAACAAAACCTCTAGCGTTGCTTTACCTGCCACTTTGCATATCTTTGTTTTATATTATTCTAGCCCCAGCAATTTCAGCAGACATGTTGCACTGTAACATCTGAGTCCAGA
The DNA here is from genome assembly GCF_964237585.1 of Gallinula chloropus. Lineage (NCBI taxonomy): Eukaryota > Metazoa > Chordata > Aves > Gruiformes > Rallidae > Gallinula > Gallinula chloropus. The sequence goes on along the minus strand of NC_140085.1, from coordinate 41,242,904 downwards.
GTTGGTCCCGTACAACAGACTTTAAGAATTGTGATCTTAAAGGGGATCTTTCATCTCGTGGGATAAAAATTATTACTGGGACTATTCAGACAGTAGATTTTGTACACATTTCTAGTGTTGTGTGTAAGGGGCCATAAGCAGCCTCTGTGGAAATGAAGGTTTGAGAAGAACTATGATGAGAGTTTCAGATATTTCTGAGATTCAACATTCAGAGATCCATTAGATGTAAAATTCCACTAGGAAAAAGGGTTGTTCTCTGCAGATTACCTGGTTTTCCAATTTATACATACCCCTTCCCACAAAGCATGCATCACATTCAGTCTTTTGCCTAACACGTAGGTCAGTAATCCACGGTTCTGAGATTTTCTCTTTTAATTTCTCAGTTCAGAGTATCTGACATTCAACCACGACTAGATTTTGCATATTTCAGTGTGGGTAATGATTGTATCAACATTTTAGTGAGAAGGTTCCCAGATGAAATTTTAACCTCTGTCATACTTACCTTGTAGTATTTGTGGACGAACACAGTATATATGGTGCATCTTTGAAAGGGAACTTCTTTTCCTTAAACTTTTTGCACTAGCAATGTGGTCCCCTGTTAAAACAAAATGCCTGCACAGGAAAAGTGAACTGTGTAACTCCACTAGCATCATCCCTCTTTTGACCAGTACTGCGCCCTGCTGCTCTTCATTCCACATCCTTAACTGTCTGCTGCAGGGTGGCAGTCATTCTTCTGCTCAGAAATGCCCTCTGTAATGCTCAAATGTTATCAAAATGTGGGGAACATGTCTCAGACCACTGCAGCCAGCTGTAATGAAGTCCATTACGAACATTTCTCCTACAGCACGCTCCTCACTGTAGCACTTACATTTATAAGACCACCCCAGGCACTGCACGACTTTGTGAGGACGCAGTGACTGAAATAACGAGTAGCCACTGCGCAGCAACATGTCATTGTGCAGCAGGGAACCTGTGTATGGTGGGCATGGTGCCACACAAAGATTGATTAGAACCAGATGGTAAAAAATGCATTGCCACTGACGCCCTGATACGGTTGCTGGAGTGATTATTACAGTGGTAGACTGGTCCTCCTGAAGCACACACACATTCCCTAAGGCACTTTCTGGTGTGGTCCACGTTCCAGATGTTGGTATTGGGATGGAAATGCTTGTAGCTGACCACACTGCAGCATAAATGTAATTACATTGGTGGTGCACAGTACAGTACAGCAGAGAGGTCACCCCCCCCGCCCCCCAAACTCTAATCAAGGCAAGTGTTCCTATGGTCCCTTTTCTGGTCCAGAATTTAGAAAACCTGCATTCTGTTCCTGTCTCTACTATATCCTGCCTGTGCCACTGCAGTATCATCCTTATGAGTAAAGGCCTAATCCAGTTGCTGTCACTGGCAAAATTCCTACTGATCTGCACAGAGAGAGATTTTAATTCTTAACCTTCTTGTTCTTTATCTAGTAAATAAAGAAGATATTTAATTTCTCCTAGTACATCTGTCTATTGTTTCTTTATTTAGATTATAATCTCTTTGGACAAAGACTCTTGCTAATTTTGCCTCTTCTGCAAAATTAATGCCAGTAATAACCTAACCTGTGTCATCCCCAAATCAAGTAACCTCAGCATGTGACAGCCCAAACATCAGTACCACAGGTTTCTAAAAAGCAAGCGTGCTCACCAATGGGTAGGAAAATACAGCTAGCAATGTTTCAGAGGCCTACATGATCATGCTGTGTCATGCAAGTGGTCCCATCCTACAGCTAGCCCTCCAGAGCTTTTCCCACACCTTCATGGTCAACACCATGTTAAGTGCCCAGTAAGAATAAAGTTGTTTGCCATCAGTTCAGTGGGAACTTCAGGCAGCTCAGCTGCCCCAAGCACATAGATCATTCTGTATAAACATTAGATCACTCCCTACAAACTACTCTCACACAAGTCTGATCATTGCAGCACAGCTGATACTTTGTACAGTGGACATTCTCAATTGAGCTAGATTAATGTCATTAGGAATATTAAACTTGCTCTTAGATAATATCTAGCACAAAGGCCCTCAGTCTCAGCTGAGATCTCTCTGGGTTACAGTGATATAAATAATACTTAAATAATTACTGTGGGAATTAGCTGATATTTAGCAATTTCAGTTTTATTACAGCACTTGCCCTTTGAAAGCCGAAGATGAAGTGATAGATTCTATAAGGAACATTCAATGCTTGTGGAAACACAACTGTAATTAATAACAGTAAGATCTGCTGAGACAAAAATGTGATGAACTCTCATCGCACATTTACAATTAAAAAAAATAAAATTGCAACATTAGCACATTTTAAAAGCATTTGTTTTGTTTGTTCTACATGTTCAGCAAAACTTTTAAATATGTAAGTACTGAAAGTATTCTTTTTTTGTCCAGAACTGCTGAATTTTAAGTTATATTTGTAGTTCTCCAGTGAGACAATCCATTCTACAAGCCATGGGGAGACCATGAATTTCTACAGTCTAGTAATATCTGCTTCCAGTGTGATAGATTTTGTCTTACACTACAGTACAGAATGAATAATTTTCCATTATAAGTAGGCCTGTTTTCTCACTTCAGCAGAAAAAAAAATTGCTTAATTTCCATCCCACCAGCATTTAATTCACTTTGAGTCTATTTTTCATTCTAGCTAGTTGTGTAATTCATGCCCATCTGTTTCTCTGCAAGTCAAGTGATCGTTTTTATTTTTGAAATGTGTTCTTCTTTTTATATATTGCGATAAATCTTAGAATAATATTTTGCCGACCGATTGACTGTTTCCACTTGTTACAGAAGACATTTAAAAAAGGAGCACTAAAGTTTTTCCTTAATACCCATGAGGTTCACAGTGACTGCAAAAATTTTCTCTGGTCACAGCGAAAATGAAAGCAATTATTGTCAGGATTGCCAGGTTTATGCTATGCATTCACAGTCAAGCAAGCTCTAGTTTCTAAATGCAAATGATTTAATACAGTCTCTCAGCTCTAGAAGAATACGTAAGAACAAGGAACAGAAAAATCATAGCTTAAATCCACACATCTGAGCATTCTGCTCAGATCATGAATGGACAGTGGGAATCAAAATACACAGAGAAAACAAAACAACAGGAAAGAGGAGATGCAGTTATTCAGCAGTAAAAATGGGGAAATGACTCTCAGGGGCCACTTATAATGGAAAATAAGGTTCTTTAGTTTCAAAAGAAAATCTGAATGTAACCAGAGATGTTGTAGAACATCTTTATTATCATATATTATACTGTTTTGACCCAACTTGTCCTAGCTCTTTTCCACACCTATGGGAAAAGAGTTCTTTACAACCTTAGAAGCACTTCTCAACTTGGGCTCCAGCTGCTGCACAAGAGTAAGATCTCCTTACCTTATTCCCTTCCTGCATGGAAGAGACCAGGGCAGCTACTAGATACATATGTCTGTGATAATTTTCTCTCTCCCAAATTCAAGGGGAAGAGAGCACAGTGTGTCAGAGACATACCACTTCCAAGGGCTGCTCCTGGGCTGCTTTGCCCAGAGCCACCACTGCAGACACAGCCTAGTCTTTGGCTTTTTGGCTTCTGTGGCAGTTAGGATTTCTCTTTTCAAACTTGCAGCAAGAAGCAGTTGCTTTAATAGCACACTTCAAATAATATCACATGCTGGCAAATAGCTCTCTTGGCAGCAGACTACCACTTCACTGTCCTTGCACAAATATAAAAGATACAGAGGGGGTCTGCTCTCAGCCCTCTTTCATTTGGGAATAAACTACTGGCTCCCAAGATTTGTGTTTTGTACTGCAGGGCTCCTGGAGCAAAGCCAAAAATCATTCCTAAGCAACTCTGATCATACAGTAGACTTAGTTTTGTCTTAGTTTTGAGGCGTCCTCACTTTATTTTCTAGCCTATCTTTCCAAGAACAAGAAGTTTACAAAATTCTACCCTTTGCTTCTTCTTTTAGCTGGCTGGCAGGCAGTGCTCCCTTCTCCCTTCTCCTCATTATTTCTGGTGCTCCTTGACAAATTTTAGCCTCGTACAGCAAATGGTTAGAGATCTCAAATAAAAACAAATGTCTACTAGATGCTGATTAAAGAGGAGAGACCCTAGTCATGCTTCCTCTGAAGTCAAGGCAGAATGAATTCAACACGATCTCTTCAGCAGCTTCTAGCTGGTCAGTCATCTGGCATGCCCTCACTGGCCATATAGGATGTATCTTTTATGAGGCTATAGAGCTAAAAGCTTAAAAAATGTCTTGGACTCATTGGAAGTGTTGGTGAGGGAAGAGCTAGGTTAAGACCAGCAAGCTGGAGGACTGCTCAGGTGTGAAGAGAGAGTATGAGACTCTGGGGAGAGGCTGTGTGTACTGCAGGGGAAGCTAGGGGGACAACAGGCACCATGGCAGCAAGTCAAAGGGTGAGCTCAGTCTATTGTGGTGAGAGTATTTTAAGGATATACTACACAGACCTGTAAGAAACCCAGCTTTGCCAGTTCCACTGGCTGTGGATTAACTGCCTAGGCATAGTTACCTCACCAGGACTTCAGGAGTGAAAAAGAGTCCATGGTTCATAGATCCTGACAGAATGCAGGACACTGAGTCTGCAGTGCAGGTGTTCCTGCTGTTAACCGGGCAGGACGGAGGAAGCCTATGAACAGCTTCAGGAGCAGCTCCTGGCTCATTGCTTTTCCATTTTGATTTCATGGCTTGATTCTCTGCTATCTTAATTTGTGTAATTACATTGCTTCTTAATTTCCATGGATGTGAACTGAGAATAGGGAATAGCAAAACAGGAAATGATTTTCCAGTCTTGCAGGATCCCACACCTTATCTGACCGAAATTGAAGTTTCTCAAAAACATCAGAGGCAACAAGACAAGACCTATACCTTCATGCTGGAATAGCCCTGCGATGTGGGTGTTCGCACCGGTTCTGCGTCACTGCCTGAACATCCAGAGGAGTTAATTTAGAGTGATTCAGATCCAGTCAGTTTAAGACTGCTTGATCTTTAATATATAGTGTATACATATAAACACACACAATAGACAAACACATATCTGTATCTGTGTGATACAGAAAATTCTGCAAAGGCCCTGCCAGCAAAAGCAAGGTTGTTAAATTTTCAGAGTTTTTATGAGTACATCTATTACTTGTATGATTGTGTGTGTGTCTGTACATATACAAATACAGATATGTGCAGGTACAAAAATCTGAAAATATTATTATCCCTGCAAGTATGATTATGGAACAGCTAAGTCAAAATGAGTGGTTTTGCATGCAGCTCCCAGTGCCATGAGGCTGGATGCCTGTTCACCTCAGTCATCAGTGAAACCACAGAACTGGGACAAATCTAGTCCCACACAATTAAGATGCTTTACTGTTGATGAACAATTTTATTTTGCCAATGAAAGTAATCTTTAAGGATATCTGAATTACAGAATGAGATGATGATTGCTTCTCCAAGCAGGTCCAGTGTCCTCACAGGCTGTAACAGCCCATGGTTGGATTCATCAGCCAAAAGGGAAAGCAGAACAGGACAATTAGAGAGAGTTATATTCCTGCTGAGTTGTACTGATGGGCAGATAAGCTGCTGCATTATGCACATGCCCTCTAATAGATTAAGTAATTAAGCAATAGGTGGACATCTCTTCCTTAGAGCCTAAGATCATTAAGCAAATTTACTTGGAAGCATTCCTAGACTTGCAATTATTCTTATTAGATTTAATAGTATCACAGGATGATGTGGGCAGCCAGCATTTTTCCTGATACAGTTCAAGTGACGGGTGTCAAGCTGTGTAATTTGAAGTCAAGTCATATTGCTACTTATCTTTTATTTTTCCTCCACACTGAAATATTTTTCTCTCGGCGCTGTGCATGCAGGATATCTTAGTGCTGGGAAGCATTTGTGTTATCTGCCTTTCAACAAGCACTCCCGATTCCCCAACAATTCACTTGAAAAGAGATCAATAAGTGACAAAGCAGCTGAATGTAAGAATGGCCATTGCTGACTTTCTATTCCATGGTAACAGTCATCAGGCAAATATATAGGTATGATTATTCCACACAAGGAATAAAAAGACAGCTAATAGTACGGACTACCTACATTAAAGGTTACCCTGTCTCCCTTGGAAGAGAACTCAGGCTATAATAAAATAATCACACTTTATGTCAAAAATTACAGTATTCTATGCAGTGCCTTAGAAATTTCATCATAGTGTTGTCATCAGATTAGATGATATAAAGGGATTGTTTTTCCTCTATCAGGCCTCACTTCCCATTTAGACAGGACTTGGCTGAGATCCACCTTTATTTCACAACGAAGAAAGAGCAGAGCAGCTGAATCTCCAATTATTTGCTTAAACCTCTGTGAATGTCTGCTGACCACTTGGAAAGCTCCAGCCATACGTCATGGGTTTCTAGCATTAATTATTAATTTTCTGGTATTCCCTTACTTAAGAGGTCAAGGTGTTTGCAATGGAAAGTTAAGCAGAAGATATCTAGGTCATCTCTGAACAACTATGGTCCAGCACAGTATCTGAAACAACTCCTTCGTGTCTGCTAAACCTTCTTATGAAGACATTTGGGTCCACATGCCCTAGGCCTACAAAACTATTGGCACTTATCACTGACTAGTTGCTTTCCTGTTCTAAAAGTTTCTTTTTATTGGGACCCTGATTTACAATTAACCTTTACTTTGCACTTAAAACAGCAAAATAGTGGGATATATTTACGTTCCTCAGTTTCTTCCTCAGAGTAAATACTAAGCTTAGATCGGATTGCTTTTCTGTTTCTGATACATGTCTTCACCTCTAGTTCATCCGCTTCCCTCTGTGTTGCTCTGATTAAGCTTCCTCTGAAGCAATCTGTTGAAACTATACCCTGTGTATTTGCTAAACCTCTATTTCAGGTGATTACATGATCAGCTAGATGAAATGATCAAAGCTCTCAGGAGAAAAATCCAATGCCTTGTTCAGATTTGAAGAATCTGTCTTGAGTAGTGACCATTTCTTTCACTCCCATTTGAATGGACCATCACAGAAGTTCAGAGACCACACCTTTTCATCTCTGTAGAGGATGCAGGATTTTTCCCCTTAACTCATGTGATAGGAAGGCACGGGAGGCTCAGGAGTTCCACATTCAAAGTGCAACCTCTGGTTTAACACAGATACGTGCAGAGGAACCACACAAACTTCTCCAGGTGATCACATAAGGTTTATACCTGCTTTGTGGCAGTAAAGCTGGAATAAATATAGAGGGGTGAGTGACTAATTCCAACATTAAAAAGTCTTACCTCCTTTGTTTCCAACCATGTGGCAATGGGAAACACAAACATCGGTATGGCATTTTAAGTGACAGGATTCCTTACTGCCTTATCAGCAGGGCATTGGAAGCTGCTTTCTTTCTCCTCTGTTGCACTCACAGACTTCACAGTTGATTAGCATTTTGAATTTTGCCACAGAATCATTCATTCTGTTTCTATAGCGATCTTGGCACCACTAGTGTAGGCTCATTTCCTATCAGTCATGGTTTTCTTACGTCAGTGAGTGCATTATTTTCAACTGTGCTTCTTTCATTCCTGCATCATGTAGGTCATTATATTTATATGCAGCCAATGAGACCAACAGGTTTCTAAAATTGCCAGAATATTTAGAACAGTTTGACAAACTCCACAATGTTCCTGCCTATTAACATGCCATTATGTTGGGAAAACAGAACATAAGTAAATACTAATTAGGAAAATAGGTAGAAAAATTAGACAATTTTCCGAACAGCACGCAGAAACAAAAATCTAAAAGACATGGAAGTTAAAAAGTCAAAGCATGTGGGTTTTACAGGGACAGAAACATTGAGTCCTAAAGGCTACACCATGGGCTTAGCAAGAACAAAACAAAAGAGGGCTAAGAAAGTCTTCAGAAAATCCATTATTGTTGTTTCTACTTAGTTGAGATTCTGTCTATTATTTACCGTAACATGCATATAGCACAGGGCAGATCTCATGTTCTGATCTACCTTTTAAGAAGGCAGCTGTAAATCAGATAAATGAGCTTTTCTAATTCTATGTACTGAAAACACTTCACAATTGTCTACGCCAATCTGTCTTTTTAGCCTTCAGTAGCCACTATAATGTTTTTTTGTTCTCTTGGATTATGAGTGTGTATGATGAAGGAGGCCTCTGTTTCCAAACAAGAAGGGAATTCAAGAAGAATTTGTCACTGAAAGGGACAGTTAGTAGATAAAGACAGAACTTTCCCTAGAAATGATTTATTGTTCTCCCAGTACAAGTAATACAAAATGTACTGATTTAGTTTAGCTATGACTATGAAAACAGGGATGTTGTTCTGTTTAATTAAGTCTGTTTGACTTTCTTAGACTTTAAATCATGTTTTCAATAAATGTATTTGAATTCTAAATTATATTGAAGTAACCTTTGCAAAGGAAATTAAAGCAAGTAGGAAAAGTTTCCATTTCTGTCGAAGACAGCTAAAAAAGTGTGAAGTTTTGTGGCAAGTATGGGTAGATATGAACGCAAGAGTATTCCTTAATGATCACTGTGCTCTACTTTCCAGTAACATGCATGAAAAAAAACCCAAGGCTAATGTATTTTCAGGGATAGAAATTGAGGTACAGCTGCTGAATGTCATGTTTACATCACTTCAGTAAAGATGAACCTGTGAAATCAGCTTGAAAGCGCAGAGAAGGTTGTTTGACTTTGAACCTGAGTCCACCTCCAGCCCTGCGATAAGTGCTGCTAGCTGAAGGTACATCCATTAGAAACTGACTTAAGGACTTTACAAATCCTCTCCCCAAAGCAGCCTCTCCTATGAGAGGAAAAGGTTTATTTCAGGATTTCAGGGCAGGGACAAGTTATCATTTGCATTTGTGTTTCTCTCATTTCTTTCTTCTTATAATCTTACTGGCTAAACTGTGCAAGAACATATCTTTTTTTTAAATAATAGTATAACCTTCAGCAAAGCTGTAAGAAAAGGGACAAGTGGCTTAAACTTTTATTTCCCAGCGCTGTGGAACACTGAACTAAATTTTTTGATAGGTTTTTTCTTTTATTTCTTTTTTTTTTTTTTTAAATAGGTCACTGAAAAATGCTGGACTGGCCTGGGCTTAAGCATACTGCAGGTTGGGGTCAGGTCTGCATCTGATGCGTATTGGCATCATTTTGTTCTTTTTTGCTGTTCATTTCGGACGACAGCCAAGAATCTGGTCTCCATCAAACATGAAATCTTATTACATTAACTCTGACAGAGTTCAAGGACACAAAAGAAGGTGAAATCACTCTATACCTAGGGCAGCTTGTGTTCAGATTCTCTAGACCCCATATCCACAAGGTAGGACTGAGGGCTTAGAATCTTAAAAAACCCCGCCACTGCTACCTCTTCCCCCAAACAACCAGTTTCACATGTGTAAATTCCTAACCCAAAGTGATTTTCCTGTTGGCACCTTCAAAGCTTGCTCAGCTTGCTGGGCAACGAGAGCTGGGTCTTAGGCCTAAGAAAAAAAAAACATTGATGAAGAGAATTGGATTAAGGATAATGATATCGCAGACAGACACTGAAGTGGAAATGAGATGAAGGGTTTAGTTAGAGTCTGTAACTAAATAGAATAGCTGACTCAGGAAAACTTCTGGTCAAAGAATCATAAAATTAATCTAAACTACTTCTAATGAGGAAAAAGAAGGAAGTAAAGAAGATACACAATTGTAAATAAATAATTTGAGACCCATGGTTTTCACTGCATGAAATGACCAGAAATGCTGCAGAGTAACTCAATATAGTTACACTGGAAATGTAAGAAAAACAGAGAACATCAATACATGGTTAATTTTTGTTTTTATTCAATGTCTTCAAATAAGACAAGTGAGAGAAAGGCCAAACAAACTGATCAAACAAATACTGGGGAAAAAAGGAGAAGGGTTTTTATGGAGATTCGTAAAATTGCAGCAGGTAGTCAAAACCAGCATTACAAATAAGGCAGGATGTGAGTCACATTTATTTGTAGGTTGTTGTGTGAGTTCTGTCACATAAACAAATTGTATTGGTGAGGCTCTAGTACAGACACACGTCCCGAGCCAGGCTGAAATTGTGGCTGCCATCATGCAGTATGTCCTGGCCCCTCAGAACTAGGCAGTGACAGCAAATGCCCCTGCTTTGGAAGCACAACCAGAGGAAAGTCTTTGCTAGCTGGTAGAAAGATATTCCATATGACAAATGTTTGAGCAATATGATGCTATCAACATATGCATTCACATTCATTATTAAATCACAGTAAGTTAGTTTTCTTTTTCAAGAAGAATAAGTTAATTTCTACATTTCTCTGCCTGTATCATGTCTGTGTGGAACAATCTTTTTTTTTTAAAAATAACTTATTTCCTTGACATAACACTTAATCAAAAAGCATACATGCTATTCTTGACAAAACAGAGTTCAAAATAATGTTCTTCTAGATTTCATGGAAGACCATTTGTCACTATGAATGGCCAAAGGATAGTAATTTTGTCTCATTTGTGCATCCATCAAACTGGTGAATGAAATTACTGCCCTTCATACCCTTCCAGTTGGAAGCAGTGAAAAGAAAAAGAAAAAATAGTGAAAAGAAACATCTGGGCAGTGATGTTTTGGAGCTGAGAACTGCTATAGAGACAGCTGTGACATTTTCATGCCTGGAAGACAGGTCCTGATTTATTTATGATTTTATCTTTTTTGTTGCCTGCCTGATAACTTTACTCCCTGGCATTTCTATGGGCATTTGAAGCAGCACAGTCCCAGCCTGACTAGTGTTACAATTTCTGAAGCATCCTGTTGCAAATTATCAAATATTATTATTCATTACAGTTTTCTGTCACATACCCATCTGACCAGACATAACTTGGAAAACAGAATGAGAGTTTTACCTGCTATCATGTGCCTCACCTGCAGGTGGGACAAACCAAAGTGCTTCCTAGACTCCTTTGCTGCATTTCACTCTCCCTAGGCACGAACTTGAGTGTATTGAAGACATGGGAGAAGAAATCCTTTTGTGTGCAAGGATTTTCAGCCACAAAACCTCTTAGTAGTGTCTTCTTGAGCCAGTCCCATCCACAGTCACAACTTCTTCAACTGGAAAATAATTAGCACTTTTTTACTTGCAGTAATTAATAAAAGTCTTAAAAATTTATTTCTCTAATTTTCTTATTACTCAGTTCATGTGCTGAGACACTAACTTATTTGCTTTGGTGTTAGTTACATTTTATCACTGTCATTTCACAGGAGGTTACAACATGCTGTTGGTTATATTTTCTCCCTTTGTAATGACTTGCTTTAGCATGGATACCACTCTTCTTTGCACTAACTGGAGTCTCTTCTTGGTTGCTCCTATACATTTCAGGGGTTAGAACCTGCCTCATATAATGGATAAACATCTCCTTCAAACTGGAATGTACCGTGCATACCTCCTCCTGTTATGCCAGTGATGATTACCTAGGTAGGGGATGCAAGAGAAGGAAGAGCAGCTACCCTTACTCTAACTCATAAATATGAGCCTGTTGTGTGTCCAGTGTCATGAAACATGTGAAGAAACGTATTTGAAGGACAAGAGTAACTTTGCACAAGGTTTATTTCTTTAATTGCTTATTTCTATGCAGCTACTATGAAACATTTTATAACTTTCATATTCCTATTCTAAGGCTTCCTTCATTCTGGGTTTTTTTTTCCCAATCACTGACCTGAACCACTCAGAAAACAGTGCTGGTGAAGATCAGGTTAAGGGTAGAGACTTTAATCAGGGAAACATAGCAATGTTATATTCTAGCTCAGAACCTTTAAACAGCTCACTGTAACCATATTGTTGCTCAAATTCCCTTGTGCAATTACAAAAAAAGAAAACCCAAAAACCAGCACAAGAAAAAGAAAATATTAGGCTTGGCACAGTCAGTCACCTTTGAACAATTTGTCAAATTCTGATTTTTCTGCAGATTAATAATGCTTGTCCATCAGAATGCAAAATGACTTATCCTGTGACGTGCCTAATTGCATATTTTCAGGATCTTCCGTGGAAAAGGCCCATGACAATAATTAATACCTAGTGCTATAAACACCATTGCTTTGGGTGTTGCCTAGCAACCAGCATCCCGTAGGCTTCCTAAGGGGCCCCAAATAAAGGCAGGAGAGGGATTGTTTCATACCACCATGGGTGAGAAGCAGCTTTGTTCTAGGCTGCTGCTCCGTTCTGGTTGTTTCTAGAGTGATCTCTGCAAAACAAATCTCTCTTAAGAGGCTCACGCCTGAAAAGCCTTTTGAAAGGCTAAACACAAACCAATGCTGCACATGCCGGTTTTTTTATACTTTGGGATACCTTTTACAATCAGAAACATAACCACCACTCTCTTGTTTCCAAAGGAAGTGTTTCTGTGGGTTCATTTCAACTTCTAATTAGAATAGTTTTGCCTCTGTGACAGGGTTGGTTTATTGGGGTTTTTCTACAATAAACTGTTTTTTTGGGGGCAAACCATACATTAAATTTAAAAGAGTACTTGGGCCAGGAAGTGTTTTTATAGAAATACTGTTGTATCTGAGTGGTATATACAATGCAGAGCAGAACAGACTTCACTGAAATGCAGTCTTTCCCAGCTGTGAAAGCATTCCTTTTTGATAGTGCCATTTTTTAAGTACCAGCTCATTTCCAGTGCAGTCTTTTTATCTTGGCACAGGGACATCTAAATCTCATTTCATTCAATGTATATATTTACTCAGATGGTCACTTCAATAAGAGCAAGAGGCTGGAAACCAGAATTCCAGGGTTTCTTTTCTCAGTGGCAGATTCTGAACTGTTCTGCAGTCCTTAGGAAATCACCAAGCTTTCCTTCATCTTTATTTTTCCATTGAAATAACTGCTCAGATCTTTTCAGACTCTGAAAGATAGTGCGGTGCTTAATTAATACCTACTATGTTATTTGATAGCCCTAAATAATGCAGAATCAATATAGCTTTAAGTTAATACATTCAGCACCTTTTAAATAGAAAAAACGCAGAGAGAAATTGTTTTAAAGTACTAATTTTATTGATGGAATTGCACAATATGTTTGCTAGGAGCTGGAAGAGGTTAGGCTAACTGATCAGCAATCCAATCCTGTGTTCCTATGAATCATATTTCATAGTTGTTTTCAAATAACAAAGATCAAATATTACATAAATATTGCTCATTCCAAATCCACTGAGTTTCCTTTTTCTTTTCCTGCCTTTGTCCTGCAGCAAGATTATTCAGTCTGTTGAGATATTTTGTAAAATCATTATATTCATACAGATTTCTGGCTGCAGCAGATCTTCTGTAGAGCTTTGGTTTTGTATTCATACCCAGTCTTGAAATCTCAGAGGGAATTGCCAAGGCACAGAAGGCAGGAGAGTCCCCAGCATCCACTGAGAGTTGATGAAACTCGGAAGCCTAAACGCTCTTTTTGTTTTTGCAACACAGCTAGTTCATCCTCTCTCAATTTCATTCCCACTTAATTCCCAGTAAGGTATGCAAATGATACACTGGGGACCAAAGTCCCATGTAATCTAAGTGGCGGCGTAATGTATCTCGATCCTGAGGTATAGGCTGATCAAAATTCTAATGAAAGATAATCTTACGGATATCCAGAATTTAAACAGTACAGCAAAAGCAGAATCTCTAATCCCCGACTTAAAGATTTCCGTGCAGTTGGACACTGAAAGATGTTTGTGCTTGACAGGAAGGACTAGACAGGGTTATCTCTCTCCTGCTCATTGCTTTTCCTCCGTCTGCCTCATTTACATGTAAATAAGTGAATTTTGCACACATGCTGAATGCCATATGAATTATAATGTCACCTTTCTTTACTTGTGATTTCACAATGAAAGTCTGTTTTACTGATTATAGTTTTTTCCTGATTAAAACATTTGTCAGCACTTACTTTACCCATAAACTTGAACCACAGACACACACACGAGTTCCGTATCTTTATTTCAGGTCACTATGAGTCTTGGCCATGTGACTGTATTAGTTCAGCTTCTGGAACACATACACACACACTCAGATCTCCCGGCTTTGCACAGAATTATTTTTCAACTTTGAGAGTACAGATAAAGTGAATTGCATCGGTGACTAAATGCCTCACTTTCCTACAGGGAAGAAAATTTGTTCCTTTCTTCTAGCAAATGCTCATTTTCCAGGAGGGAGTTAACTCCTCAGCACAACGATTTCTGTTCTGTGTCAGCAGCACAGGAGCTAATTCTCCTGGGCTGTGGTTCTACAGTGTCAGTGATGGAGCTAACACCCGATTGAAGTAGTTTTGTTTCATTAGCAAGGGAATTTCTCCCCAGTGGGGTAGTTCAATATAAACAACGTTTCATTACCTAGTCCCCGTACAGGGAAATTCAATCCAAGCACTAAGGTAGTTACCACCTTAGCGAGACCGATCCTCCTTGCCAACAAATTGATTAAACTCCCTTGATACTTTATTTCTACAGCTATAGAGTAAAGGTCCTCTTGAAGCTGCTTCACATGCTGAACGCCACATACAGTGCTGCACTTGCACAGTGAGGTCTCGGAGCAATAGTTGAGCTTTGGCAGAGAGGACAGCCTCCGCTGTGTGTACTATCATTTCAATTCCAGCCGAGTTTCTTCTAAGATAGAGCGGTTTATTTTGGCAGTGGTACAGCTTCATCCCTACAGGGGAGCATTTAGCGATCCAATTTTGTTCATGGGGTGTCAGCAACATAAGAAAATTTCAAAATTAACCTTTTCTGTAATGAAAAGGGAGACATGCCAGACCAGTGGGGATAGCAATCAATGGATGCTCTCTCTCTCAAAAAAAAAAAAAAAAAAAAAAAAGGAAAAAATCCCAAACAAAATAACTAAAAAGAAGAGATTCTGTAATAAAGTGACTTAACAATCACTGAAGAAAAAAACCCAAACAATTTGACGGTGTGATGATTTGTGGGCAACGAATGAAATTCCAAAATGAGGTAGTGTACTTCCCAGCATCGCAGATCACTGCATAACTCCTGCCAGGGAAGGAACAAACTCTTCCACGTCTGGCAGTTGCGGCATGAATTCCCCTGCCTCCTGCCACTACAGCCAACAGGATCACAGCAGAATGCGTTTCTCCTGTGTCCAGGCAAAAAATGCGATTCTTTGCTTGGAAGTGCTGATGCCTGTATAAGTACATTAGTCATCATGCCTGCTCAGGGAAACCAGTTCGGAGAATTCTGGGTTCCTGCACCCTTCTTGCTTCAGTTAGCAATCTCTTGTGGATCTGCTTCACATTCCTCACCAGTACCCTGAAAAACTGAGAAATAAGATGGCGATTTTAGCTTTCCTGAATATTTTCATACATTTTCAGGCTGATAGGTTTAACTGTCCTATGCCTTTCTCATATTTAAAAAGCTGTACACTCTTTTTTGCCTCAACAGAAATGGGGATAACTGATTTTCTTCCTCATTGGAAAACACATGCAAAACAATCAAATATCCAACTTTTTTGGACATTACCACATAGACCCTTGGAGAAGCTTAGAGAATTCAACTTCAGGGACATCAGTGTGTGATCTTTTCTTTTTGTGTAACACAGACTGAAAGACTTCTCTAAAATAAACATTTCAAATTCATAGGCTGTACCCATTTTTAGTTTCTGGATTCCATTCTGGTCTCAGATTTCTAAAAGTTAGGCAGAGCAAATGTTCAAATATTAGATTCCAGTTGGAGCTAGCTTTCCAACTTTGTGTGTTAAAATGAGGTCTCATTTAAAATCCTCCAGCTCAAGGTTAACTTTTTAAATTGTCACTTGCAATTTTTAGACATTTCCAGGATGTTGCAGTATTGGCAGAATGATGTCATGCAAGGTGAAGACTCAATGATATCAGTCTTCTCTGTGTAAAATATGCTTAAGGGTCTTTCAATTTGTTCTTTAGTATGATGTGAGGTTTGCAGCAGGTGGTATCTAATACATCATTCTTTGTTTTAAATATTAAAACACAATTAATAAAAGTTAAAAAAATCTTCCCTGAGATGTCAGTAATGCTGACACACAGAACAGTCTATTTTGATAGTGTTTTCCCTTCTTGTCCACTTGTGCCTCTCTAAGCAGATGACAGCCAGTCTTCAACACTCCAGTGACCGAATCACATCACTAGCTTATAGTAATATGCAGCACTGTTGAACTTACGCTCATGAATCAACAGTTCTAACACTTTTTATTTATTAGCTATGCTCCTTGTGCATAGTCAATTAAAGCACCTCTTCTGGTGATGCCTACTGGAGATTTCATGTTTTTCTCAACTCTTTGATTTTTATCTCCCTTTTACTTTTCTTTTTAGTGTTAGTTCAACAAGCCCAGAAATACCTAAGACGCTTTCTAGAATA
Organism: Gallinula chloropus; assembly: GCF_964237585.1. NCBI lineage: Eukaryota > Metazoa > Chordata > Aves > Gruiformes > Rallidae > Gallinula > Gallinula chloropus. The sequence goes on along the minus strand of NC_140085.1, from coordinate 41,226,539 downwards.
TTGATTCTTTTTCTATTGAATTTCACCTAGGCAGCAGTGTGCCATCTTCCAGAGAAAGCAATCCCTTCTTCACAAAACCCTAGCTAGTGGCCCAGTTACCAGAAGGATCTGCATTGCTTACAGATCTCCAAGACCAAAGTTCCCCAAAGATGTAATCGGTGCAGTATTTGTTGTTTGACTTAGCTTGATGAGTCCTAGATGAGGCTGATAGCAGAAATGCTTGAAGTTAGCACTGTGGTGACCTTTGAAAAGACTGCAGTGGTACAATGATTAATTACTTTTTTTCCTCAGATTTCCAATGTTCTGGAAAAAATTTATCTTGGGACTTCAGTGTCTCTTGCTTGCTTCAAATTGAGTCACCATCTTATTTTTAGAAAATGGTGAATACTGTTTTAAATTTTTGTTTCATGCAAGTAGTTAGTAGCAAGGTGGGAAAGCCTCAGTATGTATGCTGTATGATTTAGATACATAGCAGTTTACTTCCCTGGCAATGGAGAGCCAGGGCATGCATTTTCTATCAGAGCAGTTGTGTGCCAATGGAGGGAATGAACACTGTTCAGTCCAGCAGCTGCATCCTGTAAGGTGTGGACATTCCACTGCAGCAGCACATTGCCAACTCTCTAATCATAGGAAAGAAATACATTTAAAGCTCAGTTGTGAGGTCTGCTCCTGGGCTTGGCCTTTCCTTTATGTCACCGAAGCCAAATAAAACTGGAACAGCAGAAAAAGAGTTAACTGCACTCAGTTTGCCAGCTACGTGCTAGTAGTAAAACAGTGAGCCCCTTCCTCTGAGAAAAGCAACCCCTTTGGCTTACTGTAGTGATAAAATTATCTGTAAAAGCACAGGCAATTTCTTCTCCTAGAAGGGCTCTGGCTTAGCCATGCATTAAAGAGGTGTTTTACCCTGTATCATACAGGCATAGTAATGACAATGCACTATGGGAGCAGTCACGAAATCATGCTGTCCCTCTCTCTAAACTCATTTATTATGTGTGTAGATGCTATATTACTGAGGGTTTCAAGCCAGTTCTGAGAGAGGATGTGAGTAGCATAAACAGACTAACCAGAGAATAAGGAAGACCTTGTCCGATGATGCAGTACTAACAATCAGGGAAAAACCCCATTTCCTACTTTGACAATGATCCCAAGTCTAAAGGTGTTCTTCATGCAGCAAAACCTCAGACATTTGGGCCCTGACACCATCACTGACAATGCAGCAACAATTGCTACACAGCATTAGAATCTACTCCCAGTAGCAACTGGCCATATCTAATATGGATTTTAGTGTTCTCATGCCAACAGTAAGCCTCATTACTGTCATTAGGGGAAAGAGTGAAGAAACACAAACACACAGTATAGGTTCATACAATTACCAAAATCAATAATATTTTCAAAATATTGTGACGATTCATTTCATGGCATAGAGAAATACAGATCATTCCCCCTTCAAAGGCATGCCTGTCATCTTGACCACATCAGGTCAAACTGCTGCCAGCGCTTGGACAGTGAGCTGGATATTACTTGTCTGGGGGCAGGCTTTTAACTGAAGTGTTGCTGGTCCATCTATCCTATCACTTTTTTGCTCGCTGAGATCTGAGCACCCCCATCTCTCTCAGAAAGCATTCTAAATTTATCTTCAGATGAGGAAAGCGAGATCAGTTCTCAAGTCTGAGATGGAAAGCTATGACTAATCTAATATTCATTGTTATTTTGATAAATGCACACTTGGTAATTGATAAAATATCAGCTAAACCAGAGTTTATGATCTCAGCAGAGCAAGAGATAAATGGTGCAGCCTTTGCTACGTCATTGCTGTGATATGGATGCAGTTAAAAAAAATAGTAGTATGTGGTGTGCATAGGACACATAAGTAACTGTGATGGTCAGCAGATGATTCTAATGCAACAGGGAAATACTGGCAATGATAGACAGGAATCAATAAGGGGAAAAATATTCTCAAGCCAGTTAAAAAACTTCAGTATTTAAAACCATTTTGGAGAGGAGTAAGTATGACAAAGTCCAGAGGAAAGAAATGACTTTCCATTTTCTCAATGGCAAAGCACCACATGGTCCTCACAGCATTTTATAAATAATAAATATGAGAAATGTATGGGATTTTGCTGTCAATAAAGTAAGCAAGCAAATATATAATCTAAGACAAATTAAATGGTGTTAGAGTTACAGGAACTGAGAAAAACAAGTTGGTTTAGACTCTGTGTCATCAATGAAGTTTCTCAGCTTTGGCGGTGGAAAGGACACAAGTACTCACTATAGTTATAATAAGTATAAAGCTTGAGTAGGAGGAAAGCTAGAGAATTTTTAAGGATAAACAAACCCTAAAACCAGAAAGGATCTGTTTGACTGGATTTTATATGCCCTGTAATGGATCCTATACACCGCCTTCTCCTCACTCTGTTCAGTGTACGTTTACGTTACAGTTGGAGTTTATTCTACTAATTGTTTGTCGTTTCCCCTTCTGGTAATGTAAAGGTGAAAAAGCTCATGTTTTTATATACATTCTTGGGTATGGCATGCTTAGAACATTTGCTGTCTTTGATCAATCGAAGGCATCAGCCCATTTCTATCTGTTCATGGTGCCAAGGGATTTCAGCATGAACCTAAACCTGAAGTAGCTCCGTGAAAGGAGACTGGCAAGGCTCAGAGGAGCCTGCTGGTGGTGAAGGTGTATGTGGCTGTAAACAGTGCTGCAAATTCAGCTTATAATGGTTTGTAAGCTGGTTCCAGGGGAGAGTAACGTTTGGTCTTGGCCTTGGTGTATAGCTCACCAGGTAGGTTCTCACTGAAGTAGGAAAGGGTGAGGCAAGACCTTGAGGAACATCCTATATAGGCAGACAGTGGCACAGATGGGGGTACTCCTGGGAGTGACATTTTGCGTGTGGGTTCAGCTATGCGGCCCAAAACCTTCCTCTGGAGGAGTTTGAACAGGCTTCTGCTTCAGTACGGGTGTGGAATAGCAAAGGTCTCAGGCTGGGGCTGAGAGGTGCCTGACACACCGGGCCTGGATGAAGGTCCACCTTCACACAGAGTCTGAAGCCACCCTGCCTTGAAAATAATCAAGGGCTGTTGGCAGAAATGTCCTCCCCCCAGCCCCTCCACGAGGGATGGAAAAGAAGAGGTGACTTCTTCTGTCATCATCCCCACAAGAGGCAAAGAGCTGCCCCTCCCTCCAAGGCTTCTGCTGGTTTAGGGATCTCACCGATCAGGTGAGCCAAACCCACTGGAAAACACTTCTCTCCACCCCCCCCCACCCCCCTTTTTTTTTTCGTCCCATCTATAACCTTTCCTTTCATTCTCCTGCTTCCAAGTTATGGGGGGAGGGAAGGGAGGAGAGCGGTGCCTGCGTGGGGCCCGGGCAGCGCAGTGAAGGGGGCACTCCCCTCAGTCACCATTGCGCGCCGGCAGCCCGCGGCGGGGTCCCGCTCCCCCTCCTCCGCCTAGCTCTGGGCCGCCTTATGGCGGACAGGGAGGGGGGTGGGTGGGGAAACCCGAGCGCCCGCCGACGGGAGTCGCTCGCCTCGGCCGGTGAAGGGGGTGGTTCGGCTTCGGCAGCCCCGCCTGCGCGGCGCCGGAGGGGTTAAGCGCCCCCGCTCCCGGTGGGCTCGCTGCCGGCGGGGAGGGGGTTAAGCGCCTGGCGGCGGCGGCGGCCGCCACTCGGCTCCGCGCCGCTCTCCGCGCCGGAGCCGTTACAGCGGGAAGATGGCGACGGAGGGCGCGAGCGGCGAGCCGGGCTCTGGCGAACGGGCGGACTCGGCGGCCACGGCAGCGGTAACCGGCTTGGCGGGAGACGGGGGTTCGACCCAGCCGGGACGAGGAGGGCTCCCCGTGGGAATGGGACGAAGTGGGGCTTAGAGACCTGCCTCCCGAGCTCCGTCCCTCCGCCCTCCTTCTCCCCCGGGGCGGGACGGGGCTCGGTTGCGAGACCAGCCGCAGCCGAGCTCCGTCCCGCCCCGGGGGAGAAGGAGAGAGGGGTGCGGAGTCTTCCTCCCTGTCGCCTTTCCTCGTCCCCTCAACGGGGGCGGCGGGTTCTCTACCCCATTGTTCCTTCCCGCTGCCCGGACGCGATGTCGGCGTGCGGCGCCCGTGAGGGGGCACGGAGGGGGGCTAGTGAGGGGTCCGCTCCCCGATCTCGCTGCTCTCACACCCACCTCCCTTTTTCCCGCCGCTTGCCACAGCGAGGGCGGCTGCACCCGGTCTCTCCGGGCGGGTTGAGGTGGTGACAGCGGACGGGGCGCAGGGACCTGTCAGACCAGGGCGGGGGGGAAATGTTGATCTTTAACCCTTTGCCGTGCCCTCCGGGAGCTGCTTGCTTTCTCCTTCCTTCCTCCCGTGTGGCGTTTTCGGCACCTGAGTAGCGTCCTTTCCCTGCCCGTCCCTGCCTGGAGCCCCGGTGTGTGGAGACGTCTTCTCTCCTCGGGCCTGCGCCCCAGGGGCAGGATCTGGCTCCCCGCATAAAGTACCCCGAAAAAACGAGCAGAAACCCTCTTCCCGGCGCGTCACCGGGTGGGTGAGGCGCCTTGGGGAGGTGGAGGGACGCGGCGTGTGTGGTGCCAGCCGGGTAAAACGGTGTCGGGTGGAGCCCGCGCTCCCCTTGGCGAGCGGCGGGCTCCTCTCTCCTGCTCACCCCGACCCTCTGGCAGGTGAGCAGGGATTCACCCCCTCGGGTGGCCCCCCGGCCCCTCGGCGGCGGACCCCTCTCAGCCCGGCAGCTCTCCCTCGCCCGGCACATCCCAGACCTGCCTGCGGACCCTCCGGGGTTAATCGGCCTGTGTTAATCGCCTGGTTGACAACCGCCGTGAGACACGGGTGGCCAGGGCCAAAGTCAGGCTCTAAGTGCTCGGCCTTGTAGCGACGTGTGAAGTTTAGGGCTGTAACACCCTTGTAACACCGCTCGTTTTGCGTGGGATCGTTTTTTGAAGGTGATGGCCCCCCGAAGCGAGGGGACACCTGTTTCTGTCAACTTGAGGGTATTGCTGGCATTTTTTCATTATTATTATTTTGTTTTCTTTCAAACAGGCGCTAATTCGTATCTAAAATCCTGTTCCTTGTGTGTTTTAGTTTCTGCAGTGTTGTGGAAATTAAGTTTTACTTAAAAAAGTAAACCTCACACAGTGAATAGCTGTAACATCACTGTCTTTAAAACAATATAACCATGACATAAATGACTATTAAGTAAGAATTCATAAAAGCAAGATGTTAAACACTTTAAAGCCCTAGTTTTGAGTAAAAAAATCATTTTACAAAATTCTTTAGCATACTCATATTAATACTGCGTTAGGTTTCAGTTTTAAAAACTCAGAACGGGTAGCTCGGTGTGAAGTAGCGCTCCAGTATTGTCGTGTTAGGCAGTGCAGTGTAAACCACTCGTGCAATTTGGTGTTCCTACTGTGGAAGGTGGGAGTGATAGATCTACACTGCTTTTAAATTTTTGTTTGTTTTTTAAACTGAAGACAGGCTAGGAAGTAAATTTTGTGTTGCTCCCTAACAAAAAATAATAGCTACACATAAGCAATAACAAAATATTTTAAAAAATATTTTTAATTTGCCTTCAGTCATTAAATATTTAATATTACTTTTTTTCTTCACCAAAATAAACATTTATTTCATTTTCTTTCTTGTACAGGAAAATGAAAAGAACTCTTTGCAGTAAAAAGATTAAAAAACCGCACAATACTCCAAAATTCCTTTTGAAGGATTAGTATGAATAACTTATTTTCTGTCTTTAAACTCAAGATACAGAATTATGAATTCATCTTCCTTTTAGGATGACAGTAAGCATTCAGGTGACTGTCTTGTAAGTCATGATAAACTTCAACTTATAAGGAAATATTGTTTTCAGTAGAGTTTTAGATTTTTTTTTTCCAGTTCACAGAATCCTGATTGTACAAGTGGCACAGTAAAAACTGAAAGAACAGAATTTGTGATAGTGATAAGTTAATGTGAAAATTGTATGGTGTAAGCAGGAGTTGTAAGAGGCAGGAGAGTGCACTAGGGTTTCTTGATACTAAATGCTGTTACTGCATCTTGTTACACTGTAACATCACTGGAAAATAAGCTTTTTTTTTTCTGCTTTTAGAAGCACTGTAGAGAAGGATTAAAAGTGCTCCCCTCCTTCCTTTTTTTTCCATTCACCGGGGAATTGGACTGAAAAAGCCTAGACTGTTCTATAGTGTATTACATTTAGGAGCAAAGCTGATACTCTTATGCTGAGTTTCCTTGGATGGAGCACAGCATTTGGTAAGCCCACTACTTCTTTCCCACAAAATATTGGTACTTTTATCATAGTAAGGATGACAAGGAAAAATGGCAGGGAAGCAGTTCTGGACCTTTTTTCATACCTGCACAGCTTGATTGCACTGAAGCCAGTGAAATCGTGTTGGTGCAATTTGGACGCGAATTGAGAGAAAGCATATATGTGTATTTTAAAACATCTTTGAATGACTTCCATCTGCATAATGTCTACCAATAATGATTATATAATAGCAAGAAATAATCCAATTTGACAGTCTTTTTGTTGAAACACTGAAGATCAGCCTGCTGCGCGTAGAGGGCTGGCTTGTCACACGTTGTAGCGTCAGTGTAGCTTTAACAAAGCGTATGAAAATACTGTTACATCAAACACAAAGTTTGTTATTCAAAAATTATTCAGTAAAATTTCTCCGTTTGATTTTGTTTGACCAGTGATCAAAAGCATAAATGTTACTTCTCTCTGAAAAGTACCTTCTGCTGTTTGTAAAGCTGTTACATACAGAGGATATTGGTAGAGAGGAATCTTGACTCTAAAGCGAGTAGGGATTTTGATGTTGTCTTCATTGGTTAAAATGTCATTGAGGATGATGATGCATACTTGAAAGGATCAGTCTGGGTTGCTCTGGGTCAAGTAACAGTACAAGAAAGTTGCACTACAGAAAAAAAACCTGTCGTTATTTTAAAAAAATTATAAACGGAGAGAAATTCCTTGACACTTTGTGACAATAGTGTGTAGGATTTTATGATTAGATTAGTATGTTCATTATCTATTGATTTGAAAGAATGCTTATAGTAGAACTGCTGTTCTGGTCAATATAGGGTAATGCTAAATAATAGTTTGATCAGAACAATTGTACAGGCTGATACCGATCAGTTGGAAAGATTCTTCTGTGAAAAATATTGCAAGTAGCAGAAAATGAGACCATAACCCTTGAAAAGCAAAGACTGTATCTCTCATTAGGGACTACATACCAGAAAATGGTAACTTGCAAAAGCACTTTGATTAACTACTGCTCCTGATCTGAATACAAGTTCTTGGTTATAGTGTTATTGTTCAGAGGAGTTATTTTCATCTAGTCAGATGTGCGGTGCTGTTGTGGCGTTCCAACATGTAGGTGAGATACAGAGACAGCATGGTTCTGTCTTAGAGGCTCCTCTGTGACGAAAGTTTGGTCTTGATCTTCAAACCTCCATTCTGCCTCTCCCAACCCCAAACTATAGCATTGTCTTTTCTGTGCCTTCTAGTCCACAATCATCAGCACAGCCTCTCTGATCTTCTTGTGAAGGTCCTGGGGATGAGAAAAAAGCGCCATTTAATGTAGTCCACTTTCTAAAGGTTCCTTTCTCTTCCAAATGTGGACTTGTCACACTGTCCTTAAAGGTGAAGAGCAGAGGCAGTGCTATGAGCTGGATGTGTGAAAGTGGCATAGAGGTGCAAATCTGTAGGATGCAGTACTGTTCTGTTGTTTTCCCAGCTGCTTTGACTTCATTTGCTTTGGCCTCAGAGGTGATACAGCAAGAAAGGAATAAAGATGGAAATTGGCACGAGGAGGAAGGCGCTCAGGAAGTGGGCCTCTGAACCCACTCTTACCCAAGAGAGAGAGCAGTTGATTTACAATACCTGTGTAACCCTTGTATATGTAAATGGTGAGTTGTCAAATAGGTTTAGGGAAGAGGTAGTGCCTCTGTGTTATGTGGATTAAAGTTTTCTTGGGCATTGATTTTTGGTTCTGTTGTAGCACAGGGTAAGGTGTAAAATTCTGGAAGACTTAAAGATAAATGCAAGAACATGTCCCTGTATCTGGATTTAATCCTACACTATTGTCCTTAAAAGTGAGTTATCTGAAAGCAACTTTCTGAATAGAAATTACCTGTTAAACTTAAGTAAGAGTTTAAACATGGTTATTTAATGGTTGTGGGCCTAGATCCATAAGAAAAAAAATTAAAATAAGAGTTACCTAACTTGCACTGAAATGAAAAAAAAGACTAAGTACCTTTGTGGCTGTTAATAGATGGCAACCATGTTTCAACAGCTGTGACAATATCTGGGTATGTGCAAAGGTCAGTGTCTTACTAATTTTGCAGAGGTTGGGGGCTGGGGTTTTTTTGCTTCCAAAATAAATTTCACAGTTTTGAGGTATATGTTGAAGCTGTTAAAAGTTTTGCCATTAGCTCAAGCAAAAAAAAAAACCCAAACAACTCCAAACAACACCCCACAGCAACTCAACAAAACCTCCCCCATACTTTTTAAAGAATACCTTTGTGAAACCCACAGAGAGAGAGGAGGACAGAATAAACAGGTAATGTCATGTGGTGAGCAATCCAATGCACGTCACTGAGCTAATGGATGGGCAATAATTAAATTCTTCTACAGTCCTCTCCTGACCCCTCATGATCCCTCATGATCATTCATATGATGGTATGAAATTTTGTACAAGTCTTGGGTGTTATCATCGGATTATATTCTCTTCAGCAAGAAACCTGGTCTTAGTTGAGGAGCAAGTTCCACAAAATTGCTTTTACTTGAAAGATATTTCTCTGCCTTCATATTTGTTTCTGTTGCCAAGAACATTTCTGTAGGTCACATCTTACTACTTCTGTTCATCTTGGATGGGGTGGGAAAGGGGCATTTATTTTTGAATCAGATAATTTCTCGAGAAACATGAGGTCACAGGCTCTTACCCTAGTTTCAGACTAAAGAAAGAGCCTTCCATAGTCAAAACAATAAATTGTGGTTTTCTCTGAACTATTAGATATTATAACCAATTCTTTTAATACTTTCTATTGCAGCGTTTTCTTTATTAGAAAAGGGTTAGGACTAATTTTACCTCATGTTTATGTTGAGCTATGTCTTGAAACTTCCTTTTATAGTTGATGAAGTGGTTATAAATGTATATCTTTGTTTTGTTTGAGAAGCTTCCCTGGTTTTGAGTGAAGTGACTTGGGCAGCTGAGTCTTGGGAGGTATGGTTGTGGTTCAAGACACTTAAATTTACATACCTACATGTGTGCATAGTGTTTAATGTCCTATCACAGTCAGTGAAAATCTGACCAGTACAGTCAGTGGAGTCATGAACAAATAGTTGTGGCTCATTAGCTGAATAGCTTTCTTGGGTGTTTGACTAGGCTGATCCATTCTCCACTGAAAATAAAGGGATTAGGTTCCTAGCCCCCTGTCCTGGGGGCTTCCTTTAGCAACCCATATGTGATACTCTGGGGTATCCAAGCTGGCCTCCTGCTACCAGTCCAGTTGGCACAGATCGTTTTCCCAAGTCCTCTGTCATATCTACCTGTCCCAAAAAGATAACTCTGATGCCCTGGACATTTCATGTCACACCAGATACTTCTGTGTACACAACTAAATAGAATTAGTTAAAACAGGTCTTTATATTTGGTCAGATGGGATTTACCTGTGAGGCATACTTGGTGTAAAATACACAAGTCAGGGTTGTGTTTCCCTGATGCAGTTGTTTCATGGTTCCGACAGATGTGAAGCCATCATGATATTAAAACTTTTATTTTTAGAACCTCATCTTGGAAGTCTGCTTTCTGAAACCTCAGAAGGATTCTTGTGTGTATTTAATGGAACTTAATATAAAATATGTACCTTTCCCTTCCCTCTTGAAAGGACTATTCTTTTTTTGACACCTTTCCCCTATGTGTTTTCCTGTACACTGTTCTAATACTTCTCATGCCCTCCCTATTTTTCCTCTTCAGCCCTGAATTATACTCCACAGGTTTCTTTCCCAAGTTCTGGATTATTACCCAGCTCCATCTTTAGAAAGGCTGCGTAACCACTTTCTAAGCAGGAAGGAGCTTGTTTTCCATTGTGATTAATCCACAGGTATAATTTTTTGCCTCTGTTCAGTTTAGGAAAGTATAAAGCTGTAGATTTTATACTTAACCTATTGAGACTTCCACTGGAGACAGCAGTTTGCATCAGCTGCTGTGGTAGCACAGTGAGCAGCACTCTTGGCTCCTCAAGTTGCCGGTACTATTAGCTGGACTAGGCCAGCAAAACTAAACTATTGGCACTGCCAGTCCCTCACATGAATTTTGGTGGGGTTTTTTTATTTATTTTTTTTTGAGGGAGGGCAGTGGGATAAATGTAGCCCTAACGACTTTTTCTTTCTAAGCTCTAAATAGCTGTGCATGTGCGAAAGAGTCCCTTCTGTTCCTGTGCTTTTTGGTGACTTTCCAATTACCTTCTTTCCATCTTTTTCAAAGATGATGGAGGTGGAAAAATGCCTGTCTAGTTTGATTGCTGCTGCCCTACGTCATCTCTCTCTTGTTCAGAAGGGTTGCTGTTGACTTCATTGTGGTTCGTGGTAGAGCTTCTCTTAATCTGAAGCAGTGCAGGTTATCATTTTGACTGCACTCTTTTTGTGGTGCATGCACAGGTAGCTAAATGAGTTTTAGTTACCTAGCTGTTTGCTCTATTGTCAGTGCATTTGCTACCAAGCAACATATACCCCTTATAAAAAAGATCTGAAAAATAACATGTGGAGTTTTAGAGACACAGAGGACTGAAGTTGTAGTCTTCTTAGAGTGTTTTATTCTTGTAAATCAAATAAACCAGACATTTTAAAATCTGAAAGAGGTGGAGAAAAACATCCTCTTGTGTTTTGGTTGCTTATGCCAAATGTCACCCTCGGGCAGCACATTCATGTATCTCTGTTATAAAACCAACGTAATGGATGGCTCCATTACATAGTTGTTAAATTGTTGGTTAAATTGTTACAGCTTGGCTTTTTACCAAAGGTATTGTAGCTAAACCCCAGATGAGACATAAACCATGAGCTACTAATGCAGTCTTTATATTCTGGAGATCTAAGACTTACTGCCCCACTGGAATATGGTAGGAAGTTTACTTTTCTAGGTCTAACCAACAGCTTTCTCTATGATTTAGGCAAACAGTGCTCCATCTGAATAAAAGCTTTAGGAAAGTATGCCATGACTGACATCTTGATCCCCAGAAAATGGCTGAGAGTGCTTTAAGAGGAAGAATATTTTTGTTTCATCATATGCTTTATCTATTCATATCTTAGAAATGCTTTTATAACTATGCTTGACAGTATCTTAAATCTTTAAACTATGTTTTTTGGTCCAGTTAGGGTAAACTACCTTATAAGTTACATCGTAGCTCAATAGGTGCTGATTCAGAGACCAGCACAGGGAGAAGGTATGGGTAGCTTCTTCAGCTTAGGGTAGCTCTAACCCTGTATGAAGGCATTCAAAATTGCTTATCCATACTGAACAAATCTAAGATGGGTTTAAAGTACTGGAAAAAGGTGGCCACTCCAGTTTTGGAACTTGTCAGATAAAAGTGTAATAAAAAAGCCTCCCTTGGCATAAAATTATTAATAAAAAAGGCTTGAAAAATGATAGCCTTCTCTTTCATCATAAGAAGCTCTTAAATTCTCTATTTCACATCTTCTGTTTGTATGTATCTTCTGGTTGATTTTGGATACCCATTTCAGCAGGTTCTGTTTATTCTTTGTATGTAAGTAAAGATCAGTCTGATACAGCCTGTAGCAAGAGAGTGTGGGTAATAATAGATTATGTTTTCAGTGCTTAATAAATCAGAAGGCATCAAACAGAAGTAGCTGATGACAGATTGACAACAAAGGTGGTGGTTCTTCGTAAAACATGTAGTTGTGCTGGGGAAAGTTGTGGATGCTAAAATTTCATAGCAATACAAAAACACAGAGAGTAAATTCTTACCAGGTATGTCAGCCAAGGGCTATTACATGAAAAAAATCACAATATATCCAAAGGTGCATAAGCTGAAGATTTCTGGAAACTGGGAGAGTATTTCTGGGAAGTACCATTACGTGTTTCAAGTCATCCATTATTGGCTGCTTTTGGAGACAGGGTGCTTGCCTAAGTGGATTTTCAGTCTGATATGCTAGAACTGTTCATATATGAAGTGGTTTTGCTAGGTCTTATTCCTACTTTTAAAAATGAAAAATATAAAACCCAAGTTGAATATGTTGTTGGTATGTCTATTAACATTTCTTGGTGTTTATATCTAACTATAAATTACCAGAGAACACTCCTAATTGCTTGTTGTTGCTGTCCTTTCATATGTTCTAGTTCAGGATGTGTACTTGAGCAAAAATTACTTTAATTGCTTGATCAGATGCATAGTTAAAAAAGCTCAGCACTGCCTTGCATATGTTGAAGAATGGCTTTGGTTTGTAAAGAATGTGTTTTCATTTATGTCTTCTGGAAGACTGCAGAGATGAAAAATTTCACCTGTGACGTACAGTCAGTTTTTTGACAAAGAGCTACCCTGTGTTATACCTCCTGACAAGCTGAATTTACTCACATGGAGAAAAGAGTAGGATCATGTTCTTGCACTGCACTTTTGTGGATGCCTTGTCCTTGTCTGTCAGCAACCTTGGGTGCCTTTTTTGTCAGTGGAGGCAAGTACATTTTAGAATGGGAAAAAATCTAGTGGTTAAACCACTGAATGGAGACTTAAAAGGCTGTAACTGAATATTGTGTTTTATACTACTTGCTTTCCATGATGTTTGGAAAAAAAAATCTCTGCATCAGTTTTCCATCTGAAAAATGGAGACAGTTTTTCTTTATTATAAAGGAAGTTATAAGAGTAAATCAATTGCGGCCTTTGAACTATTAGATATTATGAAGTGGTTCATAGAAGGGGCATGGATAAGCAGGTCCTGCTATCTGACTGAATTAAATTTAGTAGTTAGAAGCGTTGAGAGTGAAAACTCATGCAGCCTATAAGGTAAAATCACAGAATCACAAGGTTGCAAAAGACCTTTGAGATCCTCAAGTCCAACTGTTCCTGTCCTGTGCTAAACCATATCCCTAAGTACCTCATCTACCCTTTTTCTAAACACATCCAGGGATGGAGTCTCAAGCACACCCCTGGGCAGCCTGTTCCAGGCCCCAACAACTCTTTCAGCGAAAATTTTTTTCCTAACATCTAATCTAAACCTGCCCTGGCACAGCTTTGTGCCATTTCCCCTTGTCCTATCTCCTGTCACCTGGCTGAAGAGACCATCTCCCACCTCTCTACAACCTCCTTTCAGGTAGTTGTAGGCGGTGATAAGGTCTCACCTCAGTCTCCTCTTCTCCAGGCTAAACATCCCCAGCTCCCTCAGCTGCTCCTCATATAATTTTCCCTCTAGCCCCTTCACCAGCCTCGTTGCCCTAAACCTAGTCTATTGACACTAGATTACATATGGAACTGTGAATGTACAGTCACTTTTTACTTTATACATGTCCACATAGTGGTGAACACTGGATAGACTTGTGAGGAGTACTCTGAGAGGCTGCAGCAGCATACGTTGGGTAAAAAGCCTCCAGAGAAACCAGTTGTTCTTGATCCATTAGCGTGGAGGGTAAAAGTTGTCTTTTGGATTAAAGGAATAGCTGACCCAGGCAGCAAAAATAGAGGATAACTATTGTTCAGTCTAGAAATACTGGTTAGAGTGGATGGCCCTGTCCCCGAAACAGTTACTCTTAACAGAAGTCTTTCCTCTTGTTGATTAAATTAAGCAGCTCAATCCACTGTACATTATATGCAAAGAACTAAGGTTCTCACTAGCCATTTGTGGACCTCTGTGTGTTTTAGCTACAAAGTAAAGATGGAACACAGTAAATCTAATACAGTTAAAGCTTTTGGGTAGTTTTGATCAATGGCCTTTTAGCTTGAGGGAAGAAGACCTGATTTGGCATCCTTTTGCTTTGAGAAAGCAGAATTGGTATATGCTTTAATTTTTATTGGATTTTCCTGCAATGAAGTTAAGCTCTTGGGTAGCTGAACTCTTAGATTTCACATCCTCCAGGGAAAATAAAAAGTGTATCTGTATACAGTTTAGCTAATTGGGCAGTGATTACACTGAAGATAGCTGAGGGTCTGCATCTTAAAGCTTTGCTCAGAGACACATCTGCATCATTGCAAGGACTCTAATATTTCCTTTGCAGTGAGTAGCATATTGGAAATCAAGCTGTTTAGATGAATCTACCACATGGAATAAATATTACTTTCTCTCCCATAAAATGATGCCCTTCTGTTTTCACTAAGTGTCTGCTTGTGTGAACATTGTGGATACTGGTGAACAAGGTTGTTGGAACTAGATGCTCTTTGAGGCCCCTTCCAACCCAAAGCATTCTATGATTCTATAATACTCTTTCTCTCTTCATCCTTTTATTTGGCCAATTCTGTACCTTTAGATGAGGACTTTATGCAGTACTTCAGATGTGGGTTTACAAGAGTTTTATATATACTGGCAAAATGTAGATGTCATCCTTGTAAGTGAGGAATTATGTGCCAGCTCCCACATGAGGTAGATGTCACTACCACTTCTCTATCTTTTTTTCAAGGTTTTTGATGACCAAGTTGAATAAAAATGGTTCCAGAGGTGCCCCATTGCTTACCTGTTTCTATCTTGAAAAGTGTTTCTTACCCATACTGTTTGCTTCCTATCTGTGAAGTGTCTTTTCATCTCATACATACTGTTGGATAGGAATTTCTGTACTAATATTTGATATAGAACCTTGTCCAAAAATTCTTGAAAATCCAAATATATTAGTATCCAGTGGATTCCTTTTACAAATGTGTCTATTGACATTGTTACAGAACTGTAACAGTTTGTGAGATGGCTTTGGTTTTACAGAAGCCATACTGATATTCCCAGCATACAGTGTTATATATGTGCTAAGTGATCTGTCTTGCTAGGGGTGCAAGTCAGACTTGCACTGATCTAGGCAGGCGACTGTGGAGTGAGCAGATATTGTTGTTATGAACTGTGGTTTGTCAGTGTCTCTTAAACCTCCACTGTAGCCTCCAGCCAAATGAACAGGACTTCAAATAAAGCACACAGACAAGATTTCATGTATTTTTACAAATTGTGCTTCAAAAATTCGCACTCAGCCCAGTATACTGTGATGACTCGGTAGTGGTTTGCAAGTGAGGCACAGGTTACGCTGAATTTGGTGTGCTGTGATTTGGGCTTGTTCACCCACTCCTGCCTTCATCTCTGATGTGCTGTTTCAGGTCTACTGAATCGTGTCAGTCTCTGTGAGGCTGCATATGGGAACTGCTAATCAGAAAGTTAGTTTCTTTCCCATTTCACCCTTATCACAAGGGTTTACAGGATTGATTCCTTGCAACAGTGTAGGGTTTGAAAGTGTCATACTGGAGGGATTTTAATGTCTTCACTTTAAATAAAAAGAATCAGGCTTTTTGCTATCAATTTCAACTTTGTCTACTACAAATAGAGTCACCTCAACTTTTCACAGTTACAGGTGTTTGATGAACCCATGGTTAGGATGCTGATATGCCTCTACTTCAGATCTGCAGTAACTGTTGCAGCTGGTTAGGTAGTGTGTTGATCAGTGTTTTGTTTCTTACAGAAAAGAGAGTTTGATGTGGATAACTTGAGCAAGCCAGAACTGCGAATGCTTTTGAGTATAATGGAAGGCGAACTAGAAGCACGAGACCTTGTAATTGAAGCCTTGCGGGTAAGTTGCTGGGTTGTCGTGGTTTGCTTTCTTTTCCTTTTTAATTCCCTTTTGCCACTTCCTTTATAACATGCATGGAATATTATTAGTGGAAGAGTGAATTGTGATTTTTGAAGTTTTAGGTTGCCCAAATCTCACTAATGACAAACTGTGTTCATGCTTAATTGTTGCCGGTCAGTAATTCTATGTAATTATGGTATAAAACACCAACAAAGTTTCCAAGAAATGAGTGTGAAAACTGAAAAATTACTTCCTCTTTAAATTCTTTAATATTGTAGAATCTATTATTTGTGAAAGGAAGGAAAAGCTTCCAATGAAAATTCAGTCCATTAATCGTTTGTTCTAACATTCTACATATTTCAGCATCTAGTCTATTCAATGGATTCATTTCCTGTGAGACGGAATGAGGGATAAAATTGGGTGGTCGCATCCACTTAGAGAAAAGATTTTGTGGTGTTTTTTTTTTTTATTTGCCTTTTTATTTAAAATAAAAGGTGAAATATGGAATATACACTCTAAACAGCACTCAGAAGTGCTTGATTAGGTTTTTGCATTGCTAGGCAGATGTGAAGGTTGGTTTTCTGCTTCAGAAAATTGCAGGCTGAAAGGCAACATAGAAAGTTGACTGGAAATGTACATACAAACCTATATTTTAATTGATTATAATTTTTTATTACTGTAATCACATTAAAATTGATCTGGAACAGAATAAAATTTAACAGAACTGCCAAACAGACTGCAGGTTTAGGGAGGAAAACAGCCTTGGATGGTTTGAAAATATTTATAGCTTCATAGTTGGGTAGAAGGAAATTATGTCCTTTAAGCAAAATCTCAAGGTAATAAAATACATCTAGTACTAGTTTTTAGTAGTATGTATGATTATCAAGTAGTGTGGGAACACTTTCCTCTTGTTATGTCACAGTAACAATTGAAAATGCATTTTTATTCAATTTAGATTGTTTTGTGATGGTTTCAGATCACTTGATGCAAGTGTACCTGCATTAATAACTAAAGACTTTATAGGTATAGACTTGTGTTATAAAATGCAACTTCCAGTTTGCAATGACAGTAAGACATAGGAAGCAGTATGTTTCTTGGGGATTACTGCAATATGAAATTGTGTGGTGTTTGGCCTTCAAATATATGTATATGTTGTAATGTGCTGCCCTGGAGTTCCACACCTTGTTGGCCCGGCCTAGGAATTCTTATTTTCCCCTGACTGACACTTAAGGTTTTGTAAAAGGGAAAACAATGTGCACACCACATCCAGAATCTCTTCTTTTTGACTCTTCTAACTTTGGAGATTAATGACAGTAAACATTAAACATTCTGGATGCTTCTATCACAAGAGAGAAAAAGTCAACATCAGATTGCCATGCACCTGCTGAATGGATAGTATGTACATAGTTGTTTTTTGATGACTAACATAAATCAGTATAAAAAATAGCTCAATTTCAAGTCAGGTATATAAATGTTGAGAATTGGCTTAGTTTTGGCTTTCATTTTTTCTCTTCTCCTGTGTCTCAATTTCGAGTTCCCGTATTTTGTAGTAAAATTCTCAAAACAAAATCCACATGGAATTTTCCAGGAAGCTTGTCTGGTTAGCTGTACTAGTACCGGGAAACTTGGAAGTTATACCTGCTGGAGGACTGTTACCTGGTATCTTGGAACACGATACTTTTGGATCTTCTGACTTCTTACTTGGGAAGCCACAAGTCAGCAGTATTAGCGGCTGGAGTCTCCAAGCAGTGCACAAAATAAGCTACAAGATAACCAAATAAAGGTCTTTCATAAAAGAGAATTCCATTTGACTTATGTTAGATTTGGTATTTTGATTTGTTTCAACAAATTGGCAAGTATCCTTAAAGCAAGAAGGAAATGGTTTTCATATAAGGGAGAACACTTCCTATGCTTCAAAAACTGATCAAGCTCCATTTCAAAATTAGGAAAGTTTGTGAGTGCATATTTGGGGAGGCTGTTGTTTTTAAGCCTGCTACTACTGCAGGGCTGTTTCAAAGCCCAATTTCTGTGAGAGGTCAAAGCCTGATAATGGCCAGCCCTAAACTATGTAATATGTCTGTTGTCTTTCCATATTAAGTATTCTTCCTGTCATTTTTAAGTCACTGTGGTATATACATGTATTGAGCAGTTTTATATGTTCTTGGCCTTTTTGCAAGTCTAGAGCACTAGATCTTTTAATCTTCTTTTAGAACGTAACTGTTCATTCTTGAGGCTATCTCAGATTTTTCTTTATAATAATATATCATTCCTAAATGTGTGTGCCATTATCCATACTAATTTTGCAGGGTTCAACTGTGCAGTTGTAAAATTTTTGCAATAAACAGTACTTATGTATCTATTGGAAATACCTCTCCTGTAAGAACTGGGGAGCAGAAACAATATTTTTGGATAAGATACAAGAGTTGGAACTTGTGCCTTACTTGTTTTGTTTTTTTTCATGCCATCTATAGTGTGTACATATGTATTATGGAGTTATCACTTTAAAAATCTTCTTTTCAATGAATTTAATTTATTTTAGAAAATTTTTTTTGGGATTACACTTTCGTGCTTCTTGATATATTGTAAAAGTGTGATTTGCCTGGGGGGGGTTCTGATGGATTAAGCAGAAAACACATAAGATGTCTTTGTTCTTGTGGACTGAGCCTCAGTCCTACCTGTGGAGCAAACTCTACTACTTAATAGCTTGAAGAAGTTTAAATACTCTTCTGAGAGCGTTGTGAGTTTGTGACTTCTGGGTTGTGGGGTTTTTTTCCTGTTATTTAAAAAAATAGTGGTAAAATTATGTGCAGTTTGAAGTGTCGGTGAAAGAAATTAAACTCTAAAATGATACCCTGTATCAGCTGGTCATGTTGTAACATCGCTTTTCTGATATGGAGACAGTGCCCTTGGATTTCAGAATTGTATTGTCTCCAGATGCTTGTCTTCTGGCTGTTCATTTGCAGTGTATTCATTGTATCATAAAATGAATTTGTATTTTATGACTTTCAGTTTAATTTCCCTTGGTGCTAGTAGCCATCAGAGAAGATAGCTAACTCCTCATTTAGCACTTTTAAGATGTTGTGTAACTTTTTCTGCTTATTTAAATTCTAGTTTCCAAAAGGTGCAGTCCAGTGAGAATAAAGAAAAGCTTCAGTTTGTTAGTATGCTCCCAAAAGATTCAATTAGTGAATTTTAAGTCTTTACACTGAATATTGTTCCAGCTCAGAGTGTGATAGAATGATATGAGTTTGAAGGGATCTTAAAGATCATCTAGTTTCAACCCCTGGCCCATAGCAGGGACACGCTCTGCTAGACCAGGTTGCCCAAAGTCCTGTCCAACCTGGCCTTAAACACTGCCACAGAGAGAGCTTCTGCAACCTCTCTGGGCAACCTGTGCCAGTGCCTCACCACCCTCATAGTTAAGAATTCCTTTCTAATATCTAGCCTAAACCTACCCCCTTTTAGTGTAAGTCCACTACCCTTGTCTTATCACTACATGGCCTTGTAAACAGTCCCTCTACTTTCCTATAGGCCCCCTTTACATACTGTAAGGATGCAGTAAGGTCTTCCTGGATTCTTCTCTTCCCCAGGCTGAACAATCCCAGCTCTGTCAGCCTGTCTTCACAGGAGAGGCGCTCCAGCCCTCTTACCGTCCTTGTGGTCCTCCTCTGGACTCACCCTATCATGTCCATGCCTTTCTTGTATTGGGAGCCCCAGAGCTGGACACAGTATTCCAGGTGGGGTCTCATGAAAGCAGAGGGGCAGAATGACCTCCTTTGACCTACTGGTGACACTTGTTTTGATGCAGCCCAGGATATGGCTGGTTTTCTGGGTTCCAGGCATGCATTGCAAGGTAGCATTGAGCTCATCCACGAATCTCCCTAAGTGCTTCTCCTCGGGGCTGCTCTCAATCCATTCTTCTCCCAACCTGTGCTTGAGATTGCCCTAACCCATGTGCAGGACCTTGCAATTGGCCTTGTGGAACTTCATGTGGTTCACACAGGTCCACCTCTCAAGCCTGTCAAGGTCCTTCTGGATGGCATCCCCTCCCTCCAGCATGTCACCAGCACCACACAGGCTTGTGTCATCAGCACACTTGCTGAGGGTGCACTCTATCCCACTGTCCATGTTCCCCACGAAGATGTTAAACAGCGCTGGTCACAGTTCCAAGCCCTGAGGAACACCCCTCCTCTCGAACTGGACATGTAGTCATTGACCGCAACTCTTTGTGTGACAATCCAGCCAATTCCTTATCCGCTGAGTGGTGCTTTGACATAAACATAGAAAGCTGAGGGAATTTCGGCCCTTAACATGTATAAATTTGTTACAGTATGCTGTGATTGGTACAATACAGCACTCACAGTATATTGATGAATTTATCGCTATTTGAGCACTAGTTCTTTTTTTTGGGCAGAGCATTGGCTATCTGGAATTTGGAAGTTGGAGAAATTCACACTTGAAAAAGTTACAGTAATGATCAACCAGAGTAATTTAAATTGCTGGACAAGTTCAGCACTGTGAGGGCCAACGGCCTTGGAAGAGCAGACCTTTGTCACACCTATCGGTCGAATTGTCAGAATTATTCTCCAAGTGAACAGTTAATTGGCTGTGGAGGGCAGCATCAGGATGCTCCTCAAAGGAGGTGATCTTTATGTAAATGTTTCTCATTAGCACTCTGATTTTTGTATAGCTCCTACACCAAAAGACTAAAGTTGGTTTTAGAATCTTCTTACATATTCTAAAGAATCTGTAATTTCTTTATTTTAGTAGGTCCATGATCAGGGTTGCATTGCAATTAAAGTTAAATTCAGATTAACATTTAAATCATTAAAGATTCTTCATTAATGAGAAATAATATGGGAATACATATAGCTAAAAAGGAAGGAGACCAAAGTATAGCTACTGCCTCCGTCTGTCTCAATTATCCTAATAAACTGTCTGCCTCTAATAAGGGTCAGGTAATATATTACTAATGTGGAGGTAATGTGACCACATAATCAAAGCACAGGTCTGGCCTCCCACAGCTGTGACCTCAAATACAGCACTCATTTGTTTTGGGGTTATTTTGGTGCAGGTTTGGGTTTTTCTTTCCCTCCAGCCCTAAAGTGGTTGGTGTATCTGCCTGCCTTCTAGAAGAGCTTTTAAAGTGCATTGACCCTCATATGATGAATTGAAGTACTAGTGTTAGCTGTCAAGTATGGAATTGCAAATACTAAATGTTGCTTTGTGGTGATTTCCCCATAAAGCTAAGTCATTAATAGGTTATTTTTCATCAAAAATTCTAAAGCCAAATATAGTTGGGATTTTTGTTTATTTTTTAATAACTTTGTGTAAATAGTCAGATGAAAATTTATGTTATTCTTGCTTCTATGGTATGTGTTAATTAGTGGGAACAAAAAAAGTGGAAGCTCTTATCCTACTAGACCCTTTACTGTACCACACTGCGTAGATGTAGAACAACTTTTTTGGATTGTTGGGAACAATCACCAATAAATAACAAAATGGCTAAAAGATTTGTCAATACCAACAATGGATATATTTTTGTTTAATTAAAATTGACTACATTGTCAGAGACATTGTTGAGGAGCTATGTCTTTTCTCTGAGCTCTGAATCAAGAGATTCTGTGTATGTAATGGCCAGGTCAGGAGACAGCAGCAAGGTGACTTTGGTTGTAGATTTTTTTCAGTGTTTTAAAGCCACACCAGACAACTGGGTAAGAAAAGTCAGGCTGTTGTTAGTAGGGCCTTAGTTGAAGGAAGGGCAGGGATTTGTGGTGTCTGTTATTGAACACTATATATGAACTGTAGAATACAGAGTTGTTAGGGAAAATCAGAACTCATTAGATGCTTGGAGAATTCAAGTTTATAAAAAGAATGTAAGTTTATAAAAAGATGAGAATAAAAAGATCTCAGATGTGGGAGTTAGTTCTGCCTGAATTTTAAGTACAGTCTATCTTTCTGAATCTGAATTTTGACAGGCCTGCATACAGGAATAACTATGCAAAAATGTGGAGCTTTTCATGCCTGGCTCTGCATTTTCAGTAATGAATTAGCTGTTCCTTGAAAATGAACTTGCTAGAATGAACTTCAGGATTAAAAGGGAAGAAACCTGTGAGCTATCAGGAAAAAGGGAATGAGACCATCTTGTAAAGTTATTCTCAAATTGATTGATAGGAAGAAAAATTGCATGTATGTGTAATCTGTGAAAGGAAGCTGCACTACCTATAAATTATGAAGACCCTTCCCTGCAGTAATTGTGCAAAGTTGGGAATTTTAACATGCAAATTTGAACTTCTGCTATAGTTAGGAATTCTTTGGTTAGCAAACAGTGAAGCTAACAGCACACAGAAGGCAGCCTTAGAGGTTTCTGGCAGCCAGCAAGACAGCCTGTTTCGTAGCAGGTGTCTTTGAAAAATGGTGATTAGATAGAAGGATGAGCAGAAGATGTTAAACTGTAACAGAAGGTTGTTGCTATAGACAGTATGGTGTCAGGTTTTGGCCTTGATGGCAGAAGTGACCCATGAAACAGATAGTGCCTTCCTTGTGCTGTTGTTTTCTCATGTTGCAATTTTTACTAAATTTTTTGGTGGTAACAATCTATAGTTTGTGTCCTTGCTCATCTGATCATTACTTCTGATTTACTGACTTGTGATTGTGTGTGCATTTCCTCTGCTCTTAAATATACTTTGTCTTTACCTGTCCTGTGATTCTGGTTCTTTTTAAAGTTTTTGCTTTCTTAATATTTCTTAATATTGCAAACTGTTTAAAATTGATTGTTAGGAAACAATGAATTAGGAATAAACCTCAGACAGGTTAGTAGATGAAATGATTTTTCAATGTTTAAGTTGGAACGATTTCTCTAATAGAAAAAGTTTTGTTAGATACAACCTTAAAGAATGCCCGAATTTTGATTCCCACACCCCATCTTGATCATGGGTTATGTATTTTTTTTTTAGCTTATGTCAGTTAAATTTATTTTTATATAATTACTTGTCATGTTTTGATACACTGCTTTATTGTCAAAGAATTCCAGAAAATAACACTATTCTAGTAAATATCTGTGTGGACCTCAATTTTTGAGAGCTGTGTGACTGTTTAAAGTGTAAGAAAATAGCTTTTATTACATGACCACAAAATGACTAAGCCTAACACCAGGAAAACCTACCACTGTGCTTCAGGAAATGTTGTAAGATTAAAGGACCTTATAACTTAACCTTGATAAGCCTAGAGTCCACGTTGTAATTTGGAAGTACTGTTTACAGTATTCGTTTGTTGGCTTTAAACATAGTTTCTTATTTAAAAGATCATTTCAGAGGCCTCTGAAAATATTATATTCAGCGTTTTTTGTAGTAACAATTCTGTAAGTTTGGATAACTAACAATAAATGCCTTTCTTTGCATGATGAAAGGTATCAAGTGAAGTATATTTCGATTTTCCTTCTAGTAACACATTTATTTCTTGCACTCCATTATCAATAGAAGCACGTCTTACCTTTTCCAACCGATGTCAGAGATGTAGCAGCACGAGCCCAGGGACTGACTGACTTTGTTGATCTGAGGGACCCTGGTATTTTGGCACATATAAAGGCCTCTTCTAGAAGCTACTGACAAAATACATTCTCGGTAGTGTTACATCACTCCTTGTGATAGTTATTTGTGATTTGCCAAGGGGAGATACTGAGCACTAAGCAAAGCAAAACTTTTGGTGAACCATATTAAAACAGTCCTGTATATGTCTCGTTTTACTAAACTTAAGCTTCACTACTTGGATAGATAAACTTGTTCCATGCTGTCCTAAACTTGGTAGGCTACAAGTATGAAACTACAAGACTAGTTTTCTAGTATCAAAACTCTATGGCTTTGTATTGCAGGAATCCTTTTCACTCTGTCTTTTCCAGCAGTGACTATCAAGCCGATAATAGTATCTTACTGTTTTCCACATGAGATCTGAATATCTTCATTGTTGCCAGGCATGTAACTACTAATTAAACTGAAAGTATTCTGCTTGTGGCTTATTTGAATAATTGCTTTGGCTTTCCCACTTGATTCCTCCCATCTTAGTGTGATCTTCCTGCATCATCCAACAGAAGCTAGTGATTAGACATACACATGCTATTTATAAAAGTAACAAAAAAAATCCAGCATCATGTTGGTGCTATTCCTTGGTTTCTGTGATCTTTCTGAATAATACAGCTGTGACCTAAAATCATAGAATGGTTTAGGTTGTAAGGAAGCTTACAGATCGCCTAGTTCCCCCCCCCTCCCATGGGCAGGGGCACCCTCCACTAGACCAGGTTACCCAAATCCCCATCCAACCTGGCCTTGAACACTGCCAGGCTGGGGGCATCCACAGCTTCTGTGGGCAACCTGTTCCAATGTCCCAGCAGCATGGCAGTGAAGAATTTCTTCTTTACATCTGATTTAAATCAATCCTCCTTCAACATAAGGCAAATAATCACTGTCCTATCACTCCATGCCCTTGTAAACAGTCCCTCTCCATCTTTCCTGTAGACCCCCTTCACGTAATGGAAGGCCACTATAAGGTCTCCCCAGAGCCTTCTCCAGGCTGAACAAGCCCAATGCTCTTGGCCTGTCTTCATTGGAGAGGTGCTTCAGCCCTCACGTCATCTTTGTGGCCTCCTCTGGATTTTCTCCAACAGGTCCATGTCCTTTTTGTACTGTGGACCTCAGAGCTGGACACAGTACTTGAGTTGGGATCTCATCACAGCATTCCCTCCAGCCTGTCAACCATACCACACTCCAGTTGGGCCTTGTCACAGAGGGCAAGACCTTGTCTCCCCTGCCTGTCCTTCCTGAAAAGCCTGTATCCTTCCATCCCTATGCTCCAATCGTGGGAACCATCCCACCATGTCTGTGTGATGCTGGTAAGGTCATAGAGCTGCAGGTGTGCACACATCTCCCACTCCTCTGTTCCCCATGCTATGTGTGTTTACATAGAGGTATTTCAGTTGGGCTCCCAGTGCAGCTGACTTACTGGCTGGAATTCCTTTGGCAGCACTTCAGGTGTTCTGCTGAGCTGTGATCATTCCCCCAGCTCCGGGCAGCTATTGCTGGCACTGGCATACACTTGGTAGGTTCCCTTCCCCTGACAACTTCCATTGCTAGAGTGACTTAATTAAAATGTTTTACCTGTGTGCCATCATTACTTACGTTGCTGGCAATGAGAAGTGTATCTGGGTCATCCTATCTGTGTTATTATGGTAGCTGAATTTTTCCGTTTTTAGTTAAGGGAACATACACAGGATATTCCCTCCATGTCAGTAAGTGGTATGGTTCATTTCTTTGATTGTAACACAGAATTTCAGCTGATAACACTACTTTATTTTTTTGGTGTGTCTCTTTGTGTTACTCTTGCTGAAGAAAAAATGTGTAAGGTTTGTTCGTGGTTCTTCCAAATAAATTATCAAAGTAATTTATAGAAAATAATTAAGAATAAGAGACTTGATTTGGGTCCTTTTCAAATTCAACACTTGTGAAAGTACTCCCATAGCAGCTATTACTTGGGTGTATGTATTTTCATGCTTTTTTGTCTCACACTGTTTTGATGCTGTTTTGACTGGTGTATACGTCTTTCCACCTGCAGTTCTCCAAGAAAGAGGCATCTGTTTTAGAAGCTTTGGCAGTGAGCTTCCTAATGTCCAGTCTAAGCCTCTCCGGCACAGCTTTGAACCATTCTCACATGTCCTATCACTAGATACCAGGGAGAAGAGATCAGCACTCCCCACTCCCTCCTTGGGAAGCTGTAGAGAGCAATAAGGTTACCTCTCAGCCTCCTTTTCTCCAAACAAGCCCAAAATCCTTAGCTGATCCCCATAGGATATGATTTCCAGCCCTTTTTCACCAGCTTTGTTGTCCTCTTCTGGATGCTCTCAAAAACCTTTACATACTTCTTACATTGTGGGGCCCAGAACAGCATGCAGTGCTCCAGGTGAGATGGCACCAACACTGAGTACAGCAGGACAACCACCTCACACTGCTGACTCACACTGAGTGGCTGCCAGCCAGCACCCTCAGATGCCTTTGTGCAGGGCTGCTCTCCAACCACTCCTCTCCCAGTTTATACTTGTGCCTGGTGTTGCTCCATCCTAGGTGCAGAATCCAGCATTATTACTTGTCAACTTGTCCCTCAGGAGTCAACTGCACCTCCCAGTTTGGTATCAGCACCAGATTGCTAATGGTACATTGAACTTGCAGCCAGATCATCGACAAATACATTGAACAGAACTTTCCCTAGAATTGAATGCATAGGAACACTGGTGGTGACCAGCCAAACGTACTCTGAGCTCTATTCTTTATCCAGCTCACCATGAACCTGCTTATCCCACAGTTGCACTACTGGTGATGGACAGTATCAAAAGCCTTACTAAAATCTAGAAGAACTACATCCATGGCCTTCTTTCATCCACTAGGCAGGTGACCTTATCATAGAATGGCATCGAATTAGTTAAACAGGACTTTTCCTTTCTGAAACCATGGCTGTGCCTGAAGATTGCATTGCAAACTCATAATTTGCATGCCTTTTCATTAAAAAAGTTTGGTAATCATGTAATTGCCATGCCATAATATGGGATGATATTTTAACTGAAGTTTTGATAGCCTGAAAATACAAACTTCTCAAGGTTTGAAATGAAAAAGAAATGCAGAATGATTTGGTTAAGGTTTTTCTGGTTTGCCTTTGCTATGTTTTATCTGTTACAGAGCTCAAGAAACTCCTTTAACTACTGAGCATGGAGGTTAAAGTGCTCTTTTTGGTTAGACATGAATTCAGGGTTCTTTCGGTAGTTCAGAAGAATGGCTGATAGATTTCCATGCAAAGAATTGTGAATTGATTTGCATTAATTTGAACTATAAATTTGAACATGCAAAAAAGTCTAGATGACAAAGTTATTTAAAGCAAGCAGAAACCTTAAGTGCCTTCTATTCATTGAGGCTCATTATCAGTATGAAAATCTGTATTATTTTCTGAAGTAAATGTCTGGGTGGTTAGATAATCAGAGCTTCGAACACTAATACCTCCTTACAAAATTGTGACATAATTTTCAAATGTTTAAGCATCAGACAACAAAGCTGTCATAAAATAGGTCTAATGTTATCTTTATATACAAAATCTGGGTGGCTCTTCTCAATTAAAACCACATGTTGCTTTTTCTCCTTCCTCATTTAGAAACTAGCGCAAAGCCTGAGTTTTGCCTTTTGCATCTGTAAGTGAAGAATATTTTATGTTGGCAAACCCCCTGCCATGGGCTGGGACATGTTTCACTAGATCAGGCTGCTCAAGGCCCCATCCAACCTGGCCTTGAACACCTCCAGAGAGGGGCATCTGCAGCCTCTCTGGGCAACCTGTGCCAGTGCCTCAACACCATCGTAGTGAAGAATTTCTTCCTAATATCCAATCTAAATCTACCATCTTCCAATTTAAAACCATTCCCCCTTGTCCCATCGCTACATGCCCTTCTAAAAAGTCCCTCCCCAGCTTTCTTGTAGGCCCCTTCAGGTACTGGAAGGCTGCTGTAAGATCTCCCCAGAGCCTTCTTTTCTCCAGGCTGAACAACCCCAACTCTCTCAGCCTGTCTTCATAGGAGTGGTGCCCTCTAATCATCTTCATGGGCCTTCTCTGGATTCATTCCAACAGTCCCATGTCCTTCTTATGCTGGAGACTCCAGAACTGGACACTGTACTTGAGGTGGGGTCTCAGAGGAGCAGAGTAGAGAGGCAGAATGACCTCCCTTGACCTGCTGGCCATGCTCCTTTTGATGCAGCCCAGGATACAGTTGGTCTTCAGCTCTTTAAGTGCACATTGTCGTCTCGCGTCGAGCTTCTCATCCACCAGCACCCCTACACCCTCTGCAGAGCTGCTCTCTATCATATCACTTCCCAGCCTGTACTGATGACGAGAATTTCCCCAACCCAGGTGCAGGACCTTGTTCTTGTTGAACCTCATGAGTTTTGCATAGGCCCACTTCTGCAGGTCCCTCTGGGTGACATCCTGTCCTTCTAGCACTTCAACTGCACCACTCAGCTTGATGTCATCAGCAAATTTGCTGAGGGTGCACTGAACTTCATCCTTAATATCATTGATGAAGATATTAAATAATACTGGTCCCAATACAGACCCCTGAGCAACATCACTTGTCACAGATCTCCATCTGGACATCAAGTCATTGCCGACTACTCACTAGATGAGACCATCCAACCAATTTGTTATCTGCTGAACAGTCCACTCATCAAATCCATATCTCTCCAGTTTAGACAGAAGGATGTGGTGGGGGCTGTGTCGAAGGCTTTACAGAAGTCCAGATAGATTACATCCATTGCCCTTCCTGTGTCCACCGATGATTTGGCTGGTATCTCTGAAAGTACTGCTTTTATTATGAATATATATGCATTGATAACTCTCTTTTGCTTAAAATAATAGCCCCAAAAAACATTTGAAGACACTATAAATGCCACTGAGCAAGACTTACAACCATGTTCTCTTTCAGCCACCTTCCTCTTTTAAAAAATTCAGTTTTATTTAGAAAGAAGGGCTCACCCTCCTCTTGAACATAACACATAAAATAAGCTTTTACTGCCTCCTCTTTTCCACTGGCTAGTGTTAGCAATTTCTTTACCACTCCCTAATACATATGTCAAGAGAAAATATTAATAAGAACTTATCAACATCTGCCGAAACAATTTTAGTATATGTGGAAAAGGAAATTAATCAGAGGAACAAACGCTCTTCAAAGGAAGGAAATTTTGTTTAAGGGTTCTGGGACAGCTTTAATTCAGTTCCATTGTTCCACAGCCATGTAGGACATGCAGTCCTGTTTTTGATGTTTATCATCAATTACTGCATGGAAGACTTGGACTGGCTGAACTCTTAAATTGGCAGGCAAATGAAGAGGAAACTTTGAGATATGTTGGGGAAAACTGCAGTAATAACCTCAAAAATATTGTTGCTTATATATCCTGTTACCCATTATGAAAAAATATTTCAGCAAATGTGTGCAACTAATATCAATGCAGATCATTACTGAAAGAAAACTGAGAATATAACTTAGATGATTTATTTGTTATTTTTCCATATTGGGCTTGTTTCTCATAGATCAATTGTTGGTATTTGCTTTTTTTTAATGCTTTTAGCTTTAAATCTACAATAAGATGGATACTATTTGAAGGCTTCCCTGGCCCTTTACATTAGTGTTTCAATAACAAGGAGGAAAAAATATAATGAGACTACATAATTCTGAGTTTATTCACTGAAAATAGATATATTCCACTTCAGAAGAAAAAAATATAAGAAACAAGACACTGCAGACCAGGTCTTATACTGGATATGCAGTTTTTCCCACAGCCCATCATACAGATACCTCCACTCATTTTGTTCCTCTCCCTATAAACCTCACTGCCAGTCTTCCTCTGCCAGTAGATAAATGGGGTCAGTGACTGCAAAGGGTCATCTTGAGAGATGGAAGTGTCCATGAGGGAGCCAGTAGATAGATTCACAGAGGTGACTTGAATTGCATGAAAAAAGTTGGTGCAGCAGGTGGATGAGGTGTCTTGCTTTATGTGGTAGGAGACAGGCCTCCTGAGGGAGTAATAAAAGAAGCAGTTTATTTTACAGCCTGGTCTTCCAGATTCTTGTTGGCTCCAGACCTAGGAGGGAAAACTTGAGAGTAAACCTCCCCTTTGTGTTGCATAGCTGTAATCCCTAGGATTTTTTATTTTTTAAAATATCACAGACCGAAAGTTCTAAGTAATAAATGTTGTTTTCATGATCATAAACAAGACATAAGACTCGTTCCACAAATAAGTATTTGGATATTTTCTCTTTCCTCTATGAACTAATTTTTGTCATTTGTCACTTTAGAAGGTTGCTGGCGTCTGGAAGATGAAAAATAACAGTCCTAGAAAAAATAATGAGTAATTTAGATTGAAAGTCACCTCAAGAGATCATTCGGTCCAGACTTCTGCTTAAAGCAGGACTAACATCAACTATGGATTGGGTTGCTGAAGGCCTTGTCCAATCCAGTTTTGGAAATCTCCCAGTAGCAGGGGTTATATGTTTTCCCTGGGCAACACATTCCAGTGCTTATCTGTTCTCACCCAGAATCACAGAATCATAGAATCATAGGGGTGTAAGGGATCTCAAGAGATCATCGGGGCCAACCCCCCTGCCAGAGCAGCTCCCTAGCTCATATTGTGCAGATAGGCGCCCAAACAGGTCTTGAATATCTCCAGAGAAGGAGACTCCACCACCTCCCTGGGCAGCCTGTCCCAGGGCTCTGTCACCCTCACTGTGAAAAAGTTCTTCCACATCTTGGTGTGGAACTTCCTGTGCTCCAACTTGCAGCCATTTGTGTCCACCTCAAATTTCCCTCATTAGATCATGGGATCTACATGTCTTGTCAGGATGCAGACCTCTAGCGTGTTTCTCCCTGGTTGTCTGTTTCACACTGAGAAGTCCTATTTCAAATTCAGTCTTCGTTGAAGAGAAACCGTGTTGCAACTTTTGATCACCTTTCACTCATGTCTAAAGATGACCAGCCTGGCCCTAAAGAAACTTTGGGGTTCTGTTCTTGTTAAGTAGCAGTTGCACTCTTATTTCAGTCTCCTTATTTAATGTTTCAGATCCTGTGTAAGGATTTAAAAGCTCTGTATAAATGAGAGGTTTTTATTGGGCTGAATTAAAAAGCTATTGTAAACAAGTTAAAGTTTTTCCCCAATTGCAGTAGTAAATTTCATTAATTAACTATTTAAAGACTTTTTTTCTTTGCTTTTAGTTATCTCCTCTTGATTTGTGTGGGGTTTTATGTCAGTTTTCTTTAGTAAATACCTGTTGGGGGATACAGCTTCAGCCTTAAGTTGTAATTTTGTGTACTGCTGGCATAGATACTGTTTCCCAGGGGCATCTTTTTATACCTCTAAATACTTGCAATCTCAGTCCTTCCATTAAAAGGCTAGTTGCTGAGCAAATGGTTATGTACAGAAAGATAAAGCTGATGATTTATACATTCATACAGTACTTTCACAATGCTGTGATGATGTCATGATTACCTCCTACAGTGGGTGCATATTCTGTCTTTGAAAATTTTCTGTTTGAAAAGGCATTTCATTCACAAATCAACATTTAAAATCTTATCTTCTGTATATATTGCTATGCTATGGAAATTAATATATGAGACACTCTTAATGTTTTAGCACAGGCACCAAATTATGTAGAGACTATTTTAAAGGATTAATTAGCCATATGACATTAGACTGCTCATTCCCCAGATAATGAGTGCCATAAAAGCCAGATATCTTACTATTGCTACTGGCTCTTATGACTTGAAATTCAGTGCTGAAAGATGATGTAAGAGGAAAATTTTGTGATTCTAGTTTCTCCCATCTGATGTATTCTGGTGAAGTGCAAAGGAACAGAGTTATCCAGGGGCTAGAGAAAACATGTGATAACACCCCAAAAGATTACACATATCCAACATTAGCTAAATTAAAGATAATCTTTGGTAACAATAATAGCTTAATGTATTCTTACTTATCATCTTTTTCCCTTTCTTCCCCAATTTGTTACCACATTGCATCATCCTTCCCCCTCAGACATGTTGGCAGGTCTGTTTGTCAGCTGCCCTGGGAAGAAGACTGTGGAATGGATCTTGTAGAAATGTTGGCAAGAAAAAGAAGCCTGAGCATTGTTGTTTGTGCCCTCCCCTCACTCTGTTAGCAGAGCTGTCCCACAGGGAGCTTCCCTGGTAGCAGTGAGGGAGTGCTGCCTATCGATGGAGCGTTAACAGCAGGACATCAGTTCTTTAATCTGCTGTTAGCCACGAAGACTTTGCCTTGTGGAGTCAGTAGGCACCAGGGGCCCTTAACAGGGGTTATACCTTCCATTTCACCATGGAGAGTCATTAAATAATGGCATTCTAATAACCCTTGCTATTTGCATTGCCAGTGGAATACACTGTAAAGTGCGTAGGTGATGTTTAGCACAGTTCAGAAGAAATTAAAACAGTGTGATTTTCAAGATCTTGTATTAACAACTTCTGGTTTAAAAAAAACCCCACTCAACTACATTGTGTTGCGTTATCCAAAAGGGTATATTTCTGCAGCTTTTAAAAGTTTTTACATTTAAAAGCCCATTGGTAGTAAGGTAACCAGAAAGTGGATGGTCTAAGTAGAATTTTCATATTAAAGATAAAAAGTCTTTTAATTTTCCTATCAAACTGCACTTTGCTTCCTAACCTCTTATGACCTAAAAGCAATTGAATATTATTTGAAAGGCAGAAAAGGCATTAAGAATACTTTTACAGCTATCCTCAGTGCTGAATATTCATATCTTGGTTTGCAGTTCCTGCTGTAGAAATTGTACAGTGCCATACTTGTGAAGGACTCTGGTGCTTTGGTGCACTGCATTTCATGTCTTGGCACCCTCAATTAGTGTTTTGACATTCTTCATTCAGTGTTTTTCTTTGCAGTGTATTTTTAATAGTGTTATTTTATTCAAAGCATCTTTATTTAAACTGCTTTGTATTTCTATTTTTCTGTGACATGACAACTAAATACCAGAAATACCCAAGAAATAACTGGGTTTCAGTTTAGCCAAGTACCCAGTCTCGTGTACAGTGAAAGGCTGTGTCTGTGCCCGGTGACTGTTGACACACATGTTCATCTAGGAGGAGGAGATGATGGAGACAACATGTCACTCTATTCACCCCTGCTCATTTCTTTGAAGCTAATAAGGAACATAAAGTTCTTATTGAAGGTCACCTTTGGTAGAGAGCACTGATAGCCAGAGTTCACAGTGGTCTCTTTATTAAAAGGATCTTAGGACCAACACTGTGGCTTCTAAGAGAGGACAGTAAATGCTAAGAATGCAGAAAAATGCTGATGGATGTTATATTATCTCTTGAGACTTCAGCATAGTCAAAATTCTGTTGTCCTTGCTTTTCTGCTCCAGTCATTTGTTTTTATGTGAACTATGTTAAAGAATTTAACAGTCACGTTACATCAGATCTGAGGTCCAGTGAAGTATCCTGTGGATACATGGAGTTACTGGATGCTCCATAATCCTTGTGTTAGATCAGTAAAATGTCACTTCATATTCACCTTTTCTATGACCAGTGGAACTGAGGCTCTCCTGATGCACCTTGAGAAGAGCTCAGACAGGTGTTAATTTGTTAGGAGTCCTTACTTTGTGTGTCTGCCTGCCATGGTGCGCCTCTGTGGCCCTCTGGACTGGTGGAGAAAGGCCTGGGATGGGATGATGATGCTGTGATGGTCCTGGGAATATCTTAGCAAGGTATTATTTGTGCTCCTTCTTCTGCCATTGTGTCTCTGGGCTCCTTTATGGGTGTGCAGCTGAGCTTCATCACATAACCTAACACAGTCTGTGCTATAACTAAAACCTTGTTGTTGGTAACATGGAATTTAGCATGTGTTGTTGTCCATGTAAAACAAATACCCATTTGTTTGATGTGCACCACTTTATTGAATTATTCAATGCACTCTGCATTGAATTTCAGCTGTCATTTTGTCATCCAGTAATTCAGTATCCAGGGGCCCTTTGCAGCTCTTTACTGTCAGGCTTGGCTTTTTGGTCCTGAATAACCTGGATTTATGGGTTTCCCAAAGCAACCACTAATGTGGTCTACAAAGTTAGTCTTTTCTATATTGATGTGGTATCTGTCCAGGCTGCATGGAAGAAACTGCAGCTGGGCCGTCACTGTAGTGTTTCCTGCCTCCCACATTTTTCCTCAGCAGATCATAGTTGCAGTGGCAATCTAATCAGGCATCTGGTGGATAATGTAGTTCTTGCATGAGACTTCTCCTGTTTAGGCTAGTCATTTCAAATCGTGGGAACTATATTTATCTAACCTGAATTGTAACTTTTCCCTGGCATGTAACATCACTCCTCTGCCAGTACAGCCTAGCTTGTATTTCTGCCACTTTGTGCCTAAGCTACAAGGAACTGCTCATTGTCTCCCTTGTACCAAGTTTCTGTTTTATCTTTTATTCTTCATTAGAAATCATGCACCCCTGTCCCATCATCTTGTCTTACATTTTTAGGAACATGGAAACATTTTGTTTGGTATGTTGCAGTTAGCTCCCTTTTGAGTTGGAAGCATGCTGAGACCGCTTCACTGTTTATGGTTTGAGAGTCACCAGTATGTTTTACCCTGTGCTTGAGGGGGTACAGTTAGGGTTTCAGCCCTGCAGGATCTCTCATCCCAAATCATGTGTGTTCAGGACCTGTTGGTTTCTCCATGGTCTTTAGCTTTCAGATTTCCCTGTAGCTGCTTTAGTTCTTAATGCCAGCAGCTTGTTTTGATTTTCAGTCAGGTGGAGCTCTTCTATACAGTGTCATCTTTTCCTTAGCTAATGAATCCAAATACCCAGTCCCTTTACTATTTTGGCCGGTGCACACTGAACCTTTGCCTTGCTTGTTCAGTTAATCGTTAGGCATGTTAGAGAACATCTAGTAGCCTTTTATTTTTTTCATTTACAGCTGTGCTGCTCCATGAGTGTTATTTCCTTAATTTTATAGCTCATTTTATATAAACTAAGCGGATTTTACACTGCTGATAATTTCTGTATGGATTGTGCCTCTATGTATATTATTAACCTGCTTTGGTGTTGTGGTTTAACCCAGCTAAAACAACCATGTGTCCATTTTCTCACTCCCCACCTGGTGGGATGAGAAAGAGAATTGGAAAAAAGTAAACTCATGGTTTGAAATTAAGCAGTTTAATAGGACAGGAAAGGAAGATGATAATGATATGATATGATATGATATGATATGATATGATATGATATGATATGATATGATATTAATACAGTATACCAAAAAAGAGACATACAGCACAATTGCTCACCACCCACTGATTGCTAATTCCAGATCCACGCTGCTCCCCCCCAGCCAAATGCCCCCACTTTATATACTAAGCATGACATCATATGGTGTGGAATATCCCTTTGATCAGTTGGGGTATGCTGGTGCCTTGTTGGCAGGGTTGTGTGAGAAGCTGAGAAGTCCTTGACTGCAGTAACTAAACCGTCAATGTGTTAACGTTATTCTCATCCTAAATCCAAAACACAGCATTAGACCAGCGACTAGAAAGAAAATTCCAGCCAAAGCCAGGACATTGGTTTTGTCATCTTGTTTGGTTGCTCAGCAGTTTAATCCATTTTGGGGTCAGGCTTCTTGTTTTGATTGCTTCCATTACAGGAAGGTTGAATTCCTAAGCTGTATACCATTCAGTAACTTCAATATATAGAACCAGGAACCACAAATATATTCCCTCCCCATCTGGCTTTGTAATATTCCCTTTGGAACTAGCTATTTTATTTTATTTAACAATGTAAGTTAAAAATAAAAGGATTAAAATATTAATTAGGGGCTATTTGTAAGGCAATTTATAAAAAATAACTAGGTTCTAACAGCTTATTTTTGCCTCTCCAACCAATCACTACCTGACTTTGTAAGCCTAGCTAGAGTTTGTCTGAACAAACACTAAGCTTTTTCTTAAGTTAGGCCCCAAAGGCCTTTTTTTAAAAATAAGTATTTTAAAGTTCTATTTATACTATGGAATTGAAAAATAGACTGAAAGTATTTTCAAGCATCACAGTATGTAGGGACACTTGTTTCTGTTGCAGTCAAATTCTCTTTTGTCTTCTAATTTCCCACAGCATGTTAATTTTCTAGGCAATATATTGGAAAAAGTTGGGCATTCACTAAGGTATGTTATTTGTAGTTAGCCTCTGGAGAGATTTTCTAACATAGTTCTTATGTTCCTCTTTGGTTTCTCACGCCCTGAAATGTGTGTTACCTTTTATAACTGTTTCATATGTTACAATTTTTAGTTCGAGCTTTCCAAGTGATCTACAAACCCATTTGGTAACCATTAGGTCTGTCCCTTCTCTTTTGTATCTCAGAATTGGCTTATTCCTCCTCTTTTTGCTTATTCTTCAAAACTGGATTTGAACAAAATCCCAGATAAATGTTTTGCCTATTTTTTGAGGGCTTCTTCTTTCTGGTTGTGCTTCTCTGTACTGTGGGGGGAGGGGTTTTTTTCTGATGTTTTGAGACATACTTCTTTAAAGAGCTGCTCTGGTGACTGTTTTAATTTTTAAGGCAACAAGCCTTCATTTTCTTCCCAAATTCATGCTATAAGGCCTGCTTCCTTCAGCTTTCTCTTGTATGTACAAGCACAACAGCACCACAGTATTTTAGAAATCACTGGATCTTCCTGGTGGCATCTATTGGTGTGGGGCTTTTTATCTTTTGTTTGGTTTTCTTTTCCCCCCATGAATTAGGTAGCCTTTAAGCCTGAGATTTTGGAATAGTGTTTCCTATGGAGACTGTTAGAAATCAGTACTTATCTGTGGCCTTCCTGTGTACTGTGTATTAAAAGCAT
This sequence comes from Gallinula chloropus, assembly GCF_964237585.1. NCBI lineage: Eukaryota > Metazoa > Chordata > Aves > Gruiformes > Rallidae > Gallinula > Gallinula chloropus. The sequence goes on along the minus strand of NC_140085.1, from coordinate 41,190,356 downwards.
AAATAATACTTTCTTTGAAACCGATCTTGTTTTCATGTTGAGCTGAGGAACTAAAAATTTGTCAAGTAAAAGTACCTCAGATATTTATTGTGTAGTATTTTCCGTTAGAAAATGTTGTACTGTACTTTGTCAAATGTAATTATGTTGTAAAATAATGGTATGAAAAAACATGATCATGAAATTCTCAGACATATGAGAAGTATCTTAATTTCAGGAAAACCTTGGTGGTATTTTTGCTCTGTTTTTTGTTATTACTTATGAAAATCTCTGTATGTGTAAACTTACCAATTTTTATTTGAAAAATACTCGTTTTGGTACTGCAATAAACTTGAGACGTGTTTTTATATCTTTTACTGGCATCATCTTAATACATAAAATTAGAAAACTTCAGATTGTTTGTCCTTACCTTTCTGTCCATCAGCAAATATACAAGATGTTATTTTTGTGATATTTTTAAAACAGCTCCAGACTGATAGGTATGTATTGAATTGAGAAGGGGGGGATTAGGTAGTGAGTTGTATTGATATGATGAAATCTATGTGCAGCATATCTGGTTCTCTCTTTTAGTGATTCTAAATAAATACCTAAAGAAATATTTAAAAGACATTAATAAGATACCTTTCCCTGTATTTAAGGTCTCTTCCATGTATGGATGTACTCTAAAGAATGCATTTAGTTTTATTTCTTTGTCTGTTTTTTTTTTGTTAGGCTCGGCGCAAAGAGGTTTTTATCCAGGAACGATATGGAAGATTTAATCTGAGTGACCCATTTCTGGCTCTTCAGAGAGACTTTGAGGCAGGTGCTGGTGATAGAGAAAAGAAGCCAATATGCATGAACCCTCTGTCCATTTTAGAAGCTGTTATGGCTCACTGCAGGAAAATGCAAGAAAGGATGTCAGCTCAGTTGGCTGCTGCTGAAAACAGACAAAAGAAGGTACTCTGCTACCAACCTTTATCCTTTTTCTGTTCCTGATTTGCTCTTTTATGCCACTTTTTTAATCTGCATTTTTGTCTAACTTGGTTATCATTATGGGTGTTAAATTTTTATAACTTAATTGTCATACATAGTGAGGTACTGGTTTTCTGGTGATATTTTGTGTGCATGACTCATTCATTCCATGAATTCAGCTCTGCTTGTGGAACCAAAATATAATTGGTGCAAGTCATTGCAGTATATAAGTTGATAGCTCAACATGAGTTCAGAACGCATTATTACAATATATTTTTAAACCAACACCACTGAAGCCTAGAGGAGCTACTGTTATTTTTGTTCTAACCTAAATAGTATAAAATAAATAATTTATTTGCATTTTATATTAGGTGGCTTTGTTTCATAAATCAGTAAAAGTAAAGTATAACTCAAAAATACTTTTTTTTGAATATTTAGAACATTCGCTCTAAAGAGAAAAATATTTTGGACCATGTTGCAAAAAAAGCCTCATTTTGAAGATAAAACAATGTCATTTGGAAAGTAAATGGTTGTTTTTTTGGTTGCACATATTTCACTAATATGTAAGCGACACATTCCTAAAGCCTGGCTGCATATCATAGAATCACAGGGGTTGGAAGGGACCTCGAGAGATCATCGTGTCCAACTTGTTATCCTAGCTCTGTTGTTTAAGCATCTCTGCGCTGTTAAATTTCAGAAAAACAGATACTCTAGATATTTAAAAAAAAAAGAGAAATACTAGGCTGTATGTATGATATGTAAGTCTTAAAACAGTGTAATGTAGCAAACTGTTGCTTGAATATTTCTTTTTTGAGGACTCTTGAATGTTAATTTTCTTTTTCACAGGCTTTTTAAGTAAGAGTTGAGATATTGGGGAGGGGACTGTCTCAGCATAGAGCAAGACAAGCAGTTGCAAGCAAGGGCATTCCACACATCCTTCTCCTGCTCCAGGGTGGGGTCCCACCCATGGGAGACCGTCCTCCACAAACTTCTCCAGTGTGAGTCCTTTCCCACAGGGCTTCAGCACCAGCTGTCCCAGCGTGGGTCACTTCTGTGGGATGCAGTTATGGAATCATAGAATGTCTCTCAGTCTCTCAGGCCCAGACTGCTCCGGCCTGGTCCCCTACGGAGTCACAAGTCCTCCTCCAGCAAACCTGCTCCAGTGCGGGTCTCTCTCTCTTGCTCATCTCTGTGTCTCTGTCTCTCTCCACGGGCTGCAAGTGCTGGCAGGGTCTTGCTCCAACGTAGGTCACAGCATCTTCTGTATGTCTCCACCTGCTCCAGTGTGGGGCCTCTCCATGGGCTGCAGGTGGGGTCTTGTCTTTTTCCATGGGCTGTGAGGGGACACCTCATCCAGCATGGTCTTCTCCAAAGGCTGTAGATAGTCTCTACTCCCCGTCATCATCTAAGCCTACTTTACCATGGTCTTCTCCATGGCTGCAGGGGAGTATTTCTCTCTGGTGCCTGCAGCGCCTCACTCCTCCCCTACCCCCCTCCCCTTCTTCACTGCACAGTTTCTTCCATCTTCTCACTCCTTTCTCTGATGGAGAAAAGTGGCTGCTTGTTTTTTTTTCTCCTAAATGTGATTTCCAGAGGTGCTGTGACCATCGCTGATGGGCTCGGCCTTGGTCAGCAATGACTCCGGCCTTGAGCCGGCTGGTGTTTGCTCTGTCGGGCCTGCAGAGAGCTTCTGGATGCTTCCTGCAGAAGCCATCCCTGTTAGCCCCCCCACCCTCCACCAGAACCCAACCAGACAAAACTACGTCACCTTAGTTCCACATTTTTCTGTCTGTCTGTCTGTTCTTCATCTCTCAAGTCCCTCCATGGAAGAGGGTAATGAAAGCATTTTGAAGGATCGCTAGAAATGATCAACAAAGTAGGGTGGCCCAGTATAGAAAAAAAGAGAAGAAAAAAGTTGAACCTGGAGAAATGTAACCTAAATACAGAGCCAGCTGCACGTCCTCCCTTCAAGAGTGGTTCCTCTTTCTCCAAATGTGTGATGCTTTTATCTTCATGTTTGGAACTGCCTCACTGTCTCACTCTTACACTAAGTAATGAAGTCTGCACACAGCTGTGTTTATCTTCTCTGGATATTACTGGACTTTAAACAGGCTCAGACTGAACTCTTATTCCTGGACACTTATTATCTGTGAATATAGTGATCTTAAAAGTATTTTATTTGATCATAAAAAGCAAGTCATAACAGTGTTCCAGAATGAAAGAGGTGCATAAATGGCTGTCAGTCATAGGCTTGCCGTACACCAAACACCTAATACCCGATGTCATCTGCTTTGTGTTAAGTCTCCATCCTCTTCCATCTCTTTCAATGCTTTTCCTGGAGCTGCCATCGAAATGAATTTTGAAGTTACCCAGGAATTCAAAACCAGAGAATCAAAATGACACTTCTTGATTTGTCAAGTATTTGCAAAGAAGTTAATATTGGGATGTACGTTCAAAGACAGATGGATTGGTTGGAAGAAGCCCATTGGCGTGTTTTAGTCTAACTTTGTCTTTAAAGCATATTATCACCAGCAGTATATCTGGTCTTCTATGATTTTGTTTAGTTGCATCCTGAAACCCCCCAGAAATGGCAATACTGCAACATCTCTGCACCACTATCCTTGTGAAGAACTTTTTCCAAGACTGAGCCTCTTAAAGGGCAGTTTTTTGTGTTACAACTTTGTTACAGGGCCCTTCTTGCCACTACCAGTAAGCATTTGACTCTGTCATCATTTTAAGGGCCCTTCAAAAGAAATGGTATGTTGCTGTTAGGCCATCCCTCAATTTTTCTTTCTCTAGACTAAGCAAGCCAAGCTCCCTCAACCTTTTCTCACATGTACACTCCCTCTCTCTCTCTCTCTCTCCCCCTCTTTGAAGGGCCTTTGCTGGTTAGGTCTTTGTGGAACACAATTTTCCCAGTATCCTTCTTTATTCCATCTGAAATCTTTCTTGGAAAAAATTTCCAGACGTTTACAAGACTGATTATGATTTAGTGTACACATATAGTACACTTTTCAAAAATCAGCTCTCAGTTAGTTCACAAACTCATAAATAATTACAACTAGTTCCAAATCTGTCATCTAAAGGAAAAAAATTGCATGTAAATATTCAGAGGTTTTTCCTATTCAAGATGATGCAGCCAAAACAAGGGCATGGGGAGAGATAGGCATAGGAGACAATGTACAGTGAGAAACTAATACTGCTCTTCTCAATTTGAAATCAAATGGAGGACTTATAAATATATTAGGGATTCTTTATTTACATACAATACATACAAATAAGATACTGTAATAGTATGGTAAGCTGTTTTCATCCCAGTTATATGTTAAAAGCTGCTTTTAACTATTTGAAAGTTATTACACAACAGTTAATTTATAGAACTAGTCACTCATCTGAAAGAAAAATGGAGGAATAAGAAGGTATAGAAAATCTTGATAAATGCAATTTCACAACAGTCTTATTGCATTTACAAGCTTTAAAGATTGTATGCATTTCTCATTATTTTTGTATCTATTTCAACAAAGAGGGAACTCTGGGATGCTCCACTGTTACAGTTAGGTGCCCTACTTGCTTTGAAATGCTTGTGAAGCATCCAAATGCTGTTGGATGCTTTGAAGAAAATAATGGAATACTTGAGAAAAAAGTAATTATAATAAAAAAGTAATAATAAAAATTAATAATAATAACTGACAGGGAACAATCCTAAATACAGTGTCATCATAATAACTTTTTAATTTACTTTGCAGCCGTATTGTCATTATTATAACTGAAGAGGTGTCGCTGATAATGTTTGTTTAACTGTGACTGATAATGCCATGCCTTATTTTTCATATATTTAACACTGTTTTTAAGAAAGGGTGCAATTGGTTTTGTGAAAGGCATTGTGCAGAGTGTATTGGTTAACCTAAGATGAAAATTTAAAAGTCCCTCCACTGTTCAACAGGTTTTGAGGTATTTGAAGCCAAGATGATGTTTATAATGTAGGTATGATTTCCCGTGGTGATTTCTTCTTCTTAGTTCACTGTTTCTTATAATAATTGTATTATTTCAGGAAAATATTTTACTCATAATATAGTATACTTCACATCAATATTGCCACCACCTCTGAAGAAAACAGAAGAGAAATTTACTGTGAGGTAACGTGATCAGAAATGTTGGGAGACAGAGGCACATGTTCATCTATAAGTGTAAATTCATGCAGGATTCATTGATTGTTCTTTTTATGTCATTTCACTTCTTTTTTAAGCATTTTCTTGTGTTTGAATTCTACTTACCATGTGGGAAAAAATTATCCTGAGGACAATGAGCTATAGCAGGTGGGATTTATTTCTATTAGGATGGTAGACTCTCTTCTTGTACTCAGCTCTTGATGGCATGAGTTTCAATGCTATGGTATATCTGGGGAGTAACAAAACTAGTATTTAAAAATGGGATTTATATTAACTTTTGTTTAAAAGTAGTTATAAATTAAGTGTAGACACATCTACTGTGACGTGGAAAGAGCTAAGGAATTTCATCTGTTGGAGAGAACAGGGAATAGTGTGCAACAGGCTTCTGAAAAACTATTGTATTGTAATGCCTGGTATGCTGGGTTTTGACTGGAATTGGGTTGATTTTTACAAGAAGCTGGGAGGGGACACAGCCAGGCCAAATGACCCGCGCTAGCCAAAGAGGTATTCCATACCATATGATGTCATGCTCAGTATTTAAGAGGATAGAGGGGGAGCTGAACAGGGAGGAAGGATCTGTGCTTGGGGATGGGATGGGCACTGGATCCTGAGCAATGAGCAAATTGCATTATCACCCACATTGTATATTCTTTTATCAATATTGTTATTTCCCTCTCCATTTCGCCTCCAGCTGGGTGGTGCTTAGTTGTCAGCTGGGGCTAAATCACAACGCTGCGGGTCCTTTTGCCTGTGTGCCTGTTTGTTTGTTTTCATCTAGCAACCAAGGCAATATTTTAATCATTGACTGAGACAGATATATTCCATAGCTGTTACCAGTCCCCTAGGCCATCCTGTTTCCCACATTACACATAACAGTAAATATATTCAAGACACTGCATCGCCATTTAACTCCAAATTTAATATGTGTACCATGACACTATAAGCTGAATCTATAATGTATGATTCTTCCTTCACCCATTGATGTGAAACTTCGATCCCAAGTAAGATCTTGAATGTATTTCTGGTTGCCACAGCTTCTCTTAGAATATTTTTTGAGCATTGTGAAATCTTCTCTTATTATAGAACCATAAAGGAATTTCCTGTTGTGGTCAAAATTATTTATGTTTGTGAGCACTTGATTGGGGTTTTTTGTTTCATAGGTACCTGAACATATTTTTACAGAAAAATGGCCCACTTAGAAAATGCACCTTAGTGGTACATTCTGGAATTGCTATTTCTGTATTGATCGGTGCATGCCTATGAAGCAAAACTCACAAGGCTAAACCAATAAAAGTATAACAGGAGAAAGAATGCTCTGCAGTTTCTTGGGGTTTTGTTGATTTGGTTTTTTTAATCAGTCATTCAAATAAACCTTATAGAAAGCTACCCCATCAGTACATGAAGGGAGGAGTAGAAAGAAATAGACATTTTTTTTTTCTTTTGTTGTTGTTTGACTTATGTAGAAGTTTGTTTGGGAAAATAGAAACCAGTGTGGGTTGCATTATTACTAGTAGGGATTTTATAAAATGGTGCATTAACAGATATTTTTTCTAGTGCTTTTCTAGAACAAGGTCTTTGAATAAAAGCATACTCAGCACACAAGATGAATTAGAGGGGGAAAATTATATCTATTACCTGCGTGTGGTAGGTAGATTTTGATTCTAGCTTGTAACATACATCAGTGATGTCAGTGAGACATTCCACATGCAGGAATATGTTTGTGCCTATGCCCAAAAGTTGGTTTCAGGAAAGAATGTCTTATTTCTAAAAGTGTCCCGGTCCCGACTCTGCTAGGGCAGAGTTAATGTCCACAAGGAGCCAGCACCATGAGCTGAGCTGGCCTGGGGTGTTTGGACACCACGTGACGTCACACCCCCCATAACAGGGCCCTGGTTGGGGAGGGGTAGTCCAAGGCAGTCTGAGTGCAGATGGAGGCTCTGCTTGGGTCAGTAAAAAAGCACCATGTTACCACCACTGTGTATGTTCTGCCCTAAGCCCCTTTGCAGCTGTTTCCCCTCCCCGTTGTGCCCCAGCAAACTGCCCTTCCCCACCGTGATTTGCCTTTGTCTGCCCGTTCTCTTCCCAGTCCCACTGGGGATGGAGGGGGAGCGACCAGCCTGGGGTGCTCAGCTGCTGTCTGGGGCTGAACCACGACAAAAAGCTGCAAGTTATAAGACACCTATTTTAGGCATGATGGACTGTGTATTTCAAGCCTAATCTTCAGTCTGAGGAAGATCTGAAACCTAAACCTTTAATTTCTGTCCTTATTTTCATTTTCAAAAAATAGAGGTTTTGCAAAGCTATTCTCTTGATTGTGTCTGGTTCCTGTGCTGAAAAGAGTGCTTTCTACGATGTCTTTTGTCTGTTTTCTGGAGAACAAGTAGCTCTTTACTCAGGAATCACAGGCTTTTAATCACTTTGGAGGGCTTCTGTGTTGTTAACAGTGGAAAGTAGATGGGTTTACTTAGGTTCTGAATTGCTCTTCAGAGATGCCTCTCTATTTTGCTTGTATAAGACTATAGGCATTTGCATTAGGTATCACAAATCACTTTCCTGGGGCAGACACGTTGGGCATATTCTCAAAGGTTATTTCATTTATGTTCTTTCTTACAGTTGGAAATGGAAAAATCTCAGTTGCAAAGTCTTGAGCTGGAGCACAAAAAGCTGTCTGCTCGCCTTGAAGAAGAACGTGGAAAGAATAAGCATGTAGTATTGATGCTAGTGAAAGAATGCAAGCAGTTGTCTAGCCGAATCATAGAGGAAACCCAGAAACTTGAAGAAATGATGTCAAAATTAGAAGAGGAAAAGAAAAAGGCTGCTGAATTGGAGGAGTCTCTTGCAGCTGAGAAACAAAGGAGTACGCAAATGGAAGCTCAAATGGAAAAACAGCTGTCTGAGTTTGACACAGAGAGAGAGCAGTTGCGTGCAAAACTTCATAGAGAGGAAGCACACACCAGTGACCTCAGAGAAGAGAGAGATAAAATGGTCAAAATGATTGAGCAATTAAAAAAGGAGAATGAAAGTAAAGCTAATCTTTCTCTTAAAAATAAAGATAAAAATAAAGATAGGAGTCTTGTTTCTGTTTCTGTTGAAACAGAGGAGCCAAGTTCAAGAACTGTTGCCTGCCAAACAGATGCCGTAGTGATGGACAGTAGCACAGAAAATGTTAAGAAGTTGCCTTTGACTGTATCTGTAAAGCCTTCTACAGTGAACCCACTAGCGCCTGGCAATACAAAAATGAATGTGTGCCCCAATGCAGCATTTGTGAAGCCTGTCATTGATAGGCAGTCTTCATCTAGTGAACTTGTCCCTCCCTCAACTCCTGTTCTTACACAGAATCAAAACAGAATTGAGGAAAATGGACAAAGTACAGGCTCTTCACCTGATTTACCAAGTAGCACTTCCCCTTTTTCAAATAGTACTTCCCTTTGCACCCCTGCAGCACCCACTGCTGCAGCTCAGAATTCATCTATGCACGGTTTGCATTCACCATCTGCCAACACCACTGGGCATCCAGGCCTAAACCCACGAATCCAAGCAGCTAGATTCAGATTTCAAGCGAATGCGAATGATCAAGACCAAAACGGAAACACAACCCAAAGCCCTCCCTCACGGGACGTATCCCCTACTAGTCGTGACAACCTCGTTGCCAAGCAGGTAGCTCGGAATACCGTTACCCAAGTCCTTTCAAGATTCACAAACCCTCAGAGCGGCACTCCGTCGCGGTCGGGGACGTCACATTCAATAGACGTTGGCACTTACCCCCCCGTTGGTAGAACGAATCTAAAGACTCCCAGCGTGTCAAGAATTGACAGAGGAAATCCTCCACCTATCCCTCCTAAAAAACCAGGGCTTTCGCAAACTCCTTCTCCACCACACCCACAGCTTAAGGTTTTAATGGATAGTAGTCGCTCCCCAAACACAAGTGCAAAAACTGACAGCAAAACAGTGACCTCACCTCTTTCAAGTTCACCACAAGGAATCAGGGTAATAAATGAGGAAATTATTTCTAAGTCCTCACCTCAGCTGCCACCAAAACCTGCTATAGATTTATCTGTGGCACCTGCAGGCTGTGCCATACCAGCCATAGCCTCATCTCAGGTGGGTGCCTGGCCTTCCCACTTCCCTGGACTGAACCAACCTGCATGTTCAGAAAATTCCTTTGTCATTCCCACCACCATTGCCTGTAGCTCCATAAACCCTGTTAGTGCTTCATCCTGTAGACCATGTGATTCAGACAGCCTCCTGGTAACAGCATCAGGTAAAGGGATTGATATGCTACAAAATGTCTCCCTCTAAAATAATGTTTTGGTTTTCTTACACACCTCTCATTTGCTTTATTTATCTTTCTATATCTTTCTCTCTTTTTGCTTTCTAAAAGCTGAAATTTTCATTTATATTTTTACCACATTCCAGGGGTATGGGAATTCTTTTGCTGATTTAGTAATGTCATGAATTAGTTTGCTTCCTCGAGGAGATCTTCAAATCGAAGGCTTTTTTTTCAAAGGTAAAGAGGACTAAATTTAAAGTACATTATGAGCTGCAGATTATGACAGATTAAAGTAATTCCCTTATCCCCCCTATTTTTGAGTGAATGGTATTATTTTGGACTTTAAAATGCTTTCTCACTCTGAAATAATGTTTTGAAAATTATATCTGCTGGTGATATTCCGTGGAATACGTATTTCAGGACTTTGAGAATCTTTTCGAAAATGGGACATAGCCGGGGCTTCTGAATTCTCCTATGGCATTAGATGGTTACACATTTTAATTTCTATTTTTCTGTAGTTCTGGTTTTAGTTGTAGGCTTTGTTAATACTTGTGTGTGCATCTCACAAGTTCATCTCAACAGATAGCAGCACATGATTGCTGTTAAAGAGTTAAAATCCAAATGTTACCTTGACTGCCTAAGTCTGGAGTCAGTGCATGTATCTGCTTTTCATTTTACATCGTAGGGAGGACATATTTGTGTGCCTGATGTGCTGCCAACTTCAGGGTGCCTTCTGGATGGTAGCTAAATGAACAGAGACGGCCTTGATGTACTTTTCATTTAACCATGTATCTCCTGTAAGCCCTTTAGTCGACATATTCCCCAGCTGGGATCAATAGTACTGGAACGTTAGATAGAAGCCCCTCTTTAGCATGACTTGCACTACAGTGAGGAAGATGAATACACAGTTTTGGAACGCTTAAGACCTTCATCAGCATTGAAGAATTTATGAATGGTCTGAAAATTTCAACAGTTATTCTCAGCTCAGTTATTAAAAATAATCCAAGATTTTATTAACATACAACAAATTATTGTCAAAATAATCTTACAAGAGAATAATTCTTGTAGGCAAGAATTTGTCTGGCATAAATCCTATCAACATGAATTAGGCTGTATATTTCAGTTAGCTTTACATTATGAAATGATTTTGTAATCATTTCAGACAGTTTTTACTTATTCTTAAAAAAATAAATCTTCTATTTTAAAAATTAAATTACCACCTGACTTCATAACTCTGTGTAGTGTTACTTGTTTTAGCTTGTGCTTCAAAGAATAAACATTTTTCTGAAAACATCGATCAGCCTTTTAAATAGGACTCATCTCCCAAATATTTGTGAATTTGTGTTTCTTGTGAAATTGGTGGCAGTTTTGAGAGGCAATTCTCAAAGACAGGATTTTTTTAAAACTATTAAGTTTTTTTTTTTTAATTGTGCTGGTTTATGTGTCCAAATTACCTTTCTTTCTTTGCACTCCCATTCTCTTGTTTTTGGAAGGGGTGGAAATATTTGGGTTCATTTAATCCCTTTATAATCTTTACTCTGAACATCTGATGCTGCCAGGATTTTGTAAGTGGCGCTGCTTTTTGTGAATTTTTGCAATTGCAAATGGGAAGTGTATCCCATAATTTGAAGTTTGCAAACTCTAGTTAGTTTGAAACTCTAGTTACTGGTCTGCTGTTTTATTAATAGAGAGATGTTATTTTCATATCCCTTCTTTACTGACTACAAACAGGCTCAAAGAACTTTAATAATTTTATCTGCAATATTCCGGTAAATATTGAGGAGCTCCTTTGTCTTTTACCCAAACTAATGCTTATATTTTGTAACACTTATTCTCCAGTTCCATTTTATTTACATTTTATAAAGGAACTGAACTGGTTTTGCTAAGTGTTCTGACAAACTGCAGAACTGAAAAACTTTGAGCGACAGATGTTATGGAAGCATGGCAAGACATTTCCATCAAAATGTTATGCTTAGATAATAATTTTTAAAATAGATGCTACAAATATATATAGAAATAGATTTTTTCTGAGAAAAAAAATAGTAACCCAAGTTTAGTAACACTTTTTTCATTAAGATAATGTGGTCAGTAATGCCTGAATACATGTCACTTAGTAATTTTCTTTAAGTATGACTTTTCTTGAAGTGAATGTCTAACAAAGTACAAATACCACTGCAGCCTCCCTCCCATATCTGCATTTTCATGCCCTCTCAGCACAGCTTCAGTTAGTTTTATTAACGTTTTGCTTGATTTTAACCTGGTTTATTTACTTTTTTTTTCAGAAAATGCTCAGAATTTCAATTTTAGTTTCAGTTAAAGAGCACGGTAAAATCTTATTCATGTTTTATTGTACATTAAATAGTGAGCTTCAGTCAGAATTTGTTCATATTTTTAAACAACAGTGGAAAACAATTTTAACATATTATAAAGACATTGGAAGAATATTCAAATATTTTTTTCCAATAAGTTCCTGTTTATTTCTTCTTACTGTGGAGTCAGAATTGATAATAGCCTAATCACTAAATGTTCCTTTTTATTAATTTTAAAAGAGTTTTCTAGTTAGGTCAGATTGCTATAAAAACATATCAACAGCCTCATTTTCAGTCAAGGAGTGTGTGCATCCAGAAAGAACAACTATTGAGAGCAAAGTTAAAATCAGAGCACCATTTTGATTACCCATTCTGCTAAACTTAGGCAGTGATACCTTCTTTTAGAGACAGGGCATTGTACTGCATGTTGCTCTTTTCATTCCTGGTAGGAAAAGGCACTGGGTTTTGTCATTAATGTTGAACAGACTGCACACAGAGAAATTACAATGAACATTTATGGCCTGATTCAAAATCTGCAACAGTGTTTTCATTAACTTCAGCAGCCTTTGAACTGGTGCCAAAATGCTTCTGCTCTGTTTGGATTTCTACATTTCAATGGCTGTGAGACTTCAAAATGGAAACGAATGTAGGCAGTTGGATTTTCATACCCCTGGGATTTCTGCTTTCACTTTCTTCTTGGTTTTGCGCTTTTTATGTCACTCTTCAATGAAGTATGATTTTTATTTTGCTCGTTTCTATAATGATTGATTTATTCTCTCTTATACAATTGGCTTCAAAGATAAAAGGGGGGAGGCGGGGTGAAGGACTGATCTGGGCTCTGAAATTAACCATCTCACATTCTGAAGCTGATGCCAGAAGCTGTTTTTGTCTGTCCCTCTGCCCTTCATCACTGCATGCCCTACAAGCTTTCACAGATGCTTCACATTTCCTAACTTTTTGCATCTGTAATGGTATACCTTGTTTATTGGTATTTTCTAATGTTGGTGTATTTTTTGGAGTAATTCAGCTTTAATATATTGCTTTATATTGATAATAGAAGCAAAAGTTATATTTATGTTATTACGTGGGTTTTGTATCTTTTTCAGATCAAGGTTTTCATCTAATGATTACCTAGTCTAATGAACTTCATCACCAAATTGCACCAACATATTTCTCATTTCAAGGAGTTGAAATGAAAGTTGAGATACCACATACAGCACAAAAAAAATATTTCTTTTAATGATGCTTTAAAAAAACCCACCCAAAACAACCCCAAGCAAAAAACACACAACAAAATACTTGCACTACTTTCAATAAGGAAGGAAATCCAGAAACACTCTTCATGCTACAAAACTGCTTGACAAAGTGAACTTCATGCTTGAAGCTTAGTGCTAGGCTTCCCATATTCCTCCAAACTATTCCAGTATAAACTGGACAAAGAATGTTAGCATCTGGAGTGTCACCCAAGCAATGTCCACCATCAGTTATCTACCATGACAAGACAGTAAACATTAGCAAGTACCATTTAAAAAACCATTGATGTACACAGCAACATCTGCAGTACCTTTAGTTTCAGCGAACAACAAAAAGTTTAGAATGGAAAGGATTAACAAAAGTTATTCTCCAGACTTTTGGGGATTTTGTAAGAGTTAACAGTTCTCAAATATTGGAAGAGGAAATACGTATGTATTTTTTTCACTGAAAGGATGAGGTTTGCTTTATATGTTGCTGGTTTGTTTGTGGGGTTTTTTTACTACAGAAAAAAACCCTCAAAGTCCTCTGATTAAAAATATTGGAGAAACAAATATTAGTGAGAGTGTTAATAGTCAGAAGGTAGTTTCAGAACTGAAGTTACATGAACAAGGATTCAGTTAACTTGTTGCAGTGATGACTTCTTATAGTCAATATCAAATAAGTTGAATAATAAGCTCGCATTGTGTATAAATTTACCTTGCTTTAGAAGCAAATATTAAATACTCCAAGCATTATTTTGTTGTTGTTTTGAACTGAGATCAACCTATGAGTTCTTCAATTGGGGCTGCTCAGATGACGGATTCTTGTGTGAGTCTGGACCTTGATTAAAGTTTGCCCAGGTCTTACAAGCTTCCCAAATCTATTCCTTCTATTGGCAACTTTTATGTTTAATTTTGTTTTTCCAAAGTGCAGAACAGGTCATTCCAGCATGGTAGAGCCACTGCCACATGTTTTTTCTAGTTCTAGGTGCTGAAGGTTGCATAGCACTTGATCAGCTTGATGGAGCTGCAGGTAGGTAATGCCCTGCAGCTCCTCTTCAGTCTTGGGTGTTGCATAGCCACGTAAAAGCTGTGTATTGTCAGAGTTCAGCTTTGTATAATAGCATTTACTCAAGAGGCAAACTATAATGTGCATTTTTTAAAGGTGACAGTGAAAATAATAAGAAAAATCTTTCTCCTGTTTTCTCTTGCAGTCCTTGAACAAGGAAGAATGCACAAAATTTTCTATGCCTTATGCAGCAAACTTCATATTCTTAACAAACTCCCTACTAAAGCTGATAAATAATGAACAGAACATTTAACCAAGATAACTCCTAAGCTTTCAGAGCTTTGAATGGAATATTATTTTTAGCAGGGTGACTTGAAAGCTTTCACTCATAAATTTTATATAGCCTGTTATCTATTCACACTGGGGCATTTTATGATACATTGTTTAAGTTTTGCTAAGTAAAAGGAAGATTACCTTAAGGCATGGTTCAATAATAAATATATTTATTATTTGTGTAAATGATTTCTAATTATTTTTTCAAAATTATTGAATGGCCCTTGAAGTTACTAAGGGCTTTCTGTGAGTTTTGTCTGTATAAATGAAGGTAAGATATAAATACTAAAGTTTGCACTTAGGCTACAAAGTTATACATTAAAACTTCTATAAAACTTTTGCTAGTTTCTGAATTTTAATAAAAAGGTTTTCTGAGACGTTCAGCTGGTACTACAGTTCATAACAAGTTTCACATTAACATTTTGTAATGAAAACCTGTTCACTCTCATTAACAGCTATCTACCCTGGTTCGTATTCTTCAGAATAGCTTCTGATGCATAGACAAAGCATCATCACAAAACTTGTGCTAAACTAACAAATCCTGTCATTTTGAAGATCTTTTTTAATTCTTAAAAGAACAGAGAAAATGCAGATCTTTATTTTTGTGTCTTCCACCTAATTTCTGTTGCTTTAACTCACAGGCTGGTCTTCCTCCCTAACCCCTTTGTTAACAAGCGGTGGTCCTGTCCCCCTGGGTGGCAGGCCCACCCTTCTTCACCAAGCTGCTGCCCAGGGAAATGTCACTTTATTATCAATGCTGCTTAATGAAGAAGGACTGGACATTAATTACTCTTGTGAAGATGGCTATTCTGCCTTGTATTCTGCTGCTACGAATGGACATACAGGTAAGTGATTCTAAGTTTTATTATGACATTCAAGTGAAATCCTGAAAGCTGATTTCATAAGTTTTAAATATTAAATTGTTTTAAATATTGAATTATGTCAAATGCTTGTTTTTAAAAATGTTAAATTGAAACATACATATATATATATATATGACCAAAGTCATAGTCTAGCATATATATAAGCAATACTTCTGGAGGCAGAATTTTGGAACACAGAAAGCATTCTTGCTTGTGGTAACATTCTGCAGGAACAACTATTCTGATTCTCCCCTCCCTTCCTATAAAAGTCATCAGATATCGTCATCCCATGTTCTGTGACAGACTGTAGATCTTTTGTGGCAAAGGCAACTTGAAAGAAAGAACTTCCCTCTACAGGGAGTAAGCAGGAAGGAATAGGTCATCAACAGTGTTTTGATCTTCTGCGGTAGCAGTGAAAATGATGGAAGATGGTTTCAGAGTAGTGTGTAACTTGGGAAATAAAATGAACTGTCTTCATTTTTGAACTAGATGAAATAGCCTTATTTTGTTCTCTGGGCTCTACTGAGTTAGTTAACATTTTTCTTTGCCTCGCTGCCCCAACCCTCAGTCTCGAGGAGGTAGCAGCATCTCTGAATCTTTCAACAGTCAGTCTTCATGTTTTATGAATATGTTTATGAAATGAGGCAAATATGTTAGTAACGGATATGAATTTTGTGAATAAATATTCCAAGCAATAATTTTCAGACTGTTAACATAGGGCTCTCAAACAGCAACTTTCTTTACGATTCCAGTGACAATTACTATAGGGTTTTTTACTGATGTAAAAATATCTTAGATTCTTATATTGCAGATAATATCATTATGCTGTTTGGGACACTAAAGGGGCAATACATCAATGCCAATGTGAAAAAAAAAAGCCATTTTTAGTAAAGTCAAGATTTATTTCACAGTAAAATTTGGAACATTGTGCCGTTAAATCCACTGTTTTAAAGAGTACTTTGTGGTTTTGTTTAACAATGTATCTGTTAGTGACAATTAGAAAACTGCAATCTGTTGTTCAAAATAATATTTACAGAGACTATTCCATTATTTTTCTCAAGTATTTTAAAACTCAGAGTAAAGGTAGGATCCCAAATCCATAGCTGGGCTGAAGGATACATTTTTCTGACATACTCAGGGTTAAATTTGCTACCAGACATAGTGATAGGAGGAATTTTCCCTTCCTTCAGAATGGTGTATTTTGTCTTTGCTTGCTAGGTACTATGGTTTGCTTCATAGGAACATCTGGGCCTTTTCATCTGACAGATTTGTTGCTGTTGCCAAAACCATTAAAATATTGGAAAAGTCCTTTATTTTATTTTCTTTCTTTGGCACATTTTTCCATTCAATATTTTATCTTTAGTATTAAAAGTCCAAGTTTATTATACTGTGTGGATCTCTCCTCCCCCCCTGTCCCTGAATGGATTTTCTGTGGATTCTTTGAGGCTTAGGTCCATTTATCATTGCCGGTGTTTGTGGGAGACCGTAATTGACCCAATTATTCTTTGCTCATCTTGTATTCCTAATATGTTTCCAAGCAAATGCCCTGATTTCTAGTTACAATTACCAAGTGGCTCTTGCTGACAGCAAAGGCAATTTGGTTTCTTGTTCTATTGTCAGAATGTCAAATAAGAGACTTCTTGACAGAAGTACGAAAACACAGTAATAAAAAACAAACACATGCATATGCATTCTGTAATTGTTTAGTACTTTTTAAGACAAAAAAATATTAAAAAGGTTTTAGTGTTGCATTTCTATTTATAGTTGACAGGATGTGAAAAACACTGAATTGTACAAATCGTTACATTTTAGTGAGTAAATGGATTGTAGGAATTCTGAATGAGAGTCACACAGCAACAGTATTGATGCCTTCTTAACATGTATATGAAAACTGATGGTAGTAGATTTATCATATTTTTGGAGAAAGGTGTTTGTGCTTAATTTTAATATATAATTCTTTCTTTATTACTTGAAATTTGTTGCCAAATGCATGGATAGATGCAGCTCTCCAAAGGGTAGACTTTAAAAAACAAATTTATGTAAAAATATATAGGTATAAGAAAGGAAGTATAGGAATAGATCTCTTATTTTAAGAAGTCCTTTTTCATAGCTTTTTTAACTAATCAGGTGGAAAGAAATTACACTGATGTCATTTTGAGAAGGATAAAACAATTTATTGATTGTCAGGGGTAAGTTACTGTTCTTGGGCTGTTTATTTTTTTCCTTAGAATCATTTAGTTTGGAAAGGGCCCTTAACAACATCAAGTCCAACTGTAAGACTTAACACATAAACTTACCCTGGCAGGTGATTGCACCACCATGATTTAATTTATTGAGAATACTTTCAACCTCGAGTTAGCAATTAAATAGATTCAGAGGTTTCCAGGAACCCTTGTTTCTTTTAAGTCAACCAGATTTTTTTGATTTCTCCTGGGAAATTTTTGGCCAGAAGAAAAGAGTGGTTCTCTACTTGTTAAGAGCCAGCGTAGAAATACCTCCCTTCAGAAACTAACACCATGTTTTAGACAGTCTGGGAAGAGTGGAAAGTGATGATCTGCACACATTTTCAGTGAAGAAATAAAATATTTGAGATATGTGGATAACTGAGAAAGGTAGAACACATTGTAACCAGCATGGTCACAGCAGCTGTTCTGTCCTCTCAGACCAGTCTGTAGAGAAAATTGAGTTACCAAGAGAACACTCAAATACTGTTTCCTAATCTGCCCTGTTTGCAAAATGTGTAGCTTTCCTGTTCGTAAACAGTTGCCTTTTGAGAGCTGCAGCTGAGGGCTTTTCCAGCACATGAAGCTCACAGCAGCTGCTTTGTTTCCTGCACACACTGTCCCCAATTTTGTAGATCTGAGAGAGAGAACTTCACCCTAAAAATATACACTGAATGCTTTCTTTGTCTTTAAATGGACATAAGGAAACTTTGATTTTGTGATTGAACCTCTAGATTGGGATTAACTGAACCGATTGTTTTGTCAGGCCATCTTGGTTTGACCCATTAACAATGCAGGAGCTGGTTCAGTCTTTTACATACTTGATACAGTAGTTCCCATAGCTTATATATCTGCATATCTGTATTGTGTTGCCAATCCTGGCCATTCTCTGACATACACGAGGTGGTTGAGAGAGAATGAAAGAAGAATTCCTGAGACTGAGAGATGTAAAGATAACGCTGATGATGACAATAATATTACTACTACTGCTGCTGCTACTACTACTAATAATATAATCCTTTGGATTCAGCTATGTGCTAATCATATGCATTTATGGTGTCATCGATTCTCTTCTATCCTGAGTACTTGGAGGCTGTGGCACCCTGATTGATAGGAAAAACTGGAATGATGTGGGAAGTAGAAAGGAGTGAGGTGCAGACATACAGCTACATGGAGTCAGCTCTGCCGAGCCACTGGATGTATCTGCATTGTGTTTGCCAGCACTCTGGAAGAACTAACTACCCAGCTGTGGTTCGAGAGCAGTAAAGTCTCCAGGTGTTTGTGCTAATAAGCTTCCATGTTTTGCTTTTGCTTTGACAACAACCTTTATCTGAGTGACATCGCTGCCTGTCTTGTGCCTGCCCTTCCACCCAAGTTCCCTCCACTGCTGATCCCTTCTGTGGCACACAGCAGTGAACTGGAGTTAATGAATCTGGATTGACCCAAATTACCCTTCTTCAAATCCCAGTCAAAATTCCATCCAGAGGACCCAGGCTTCTTGGAGATTATAGCTCTTCTGCTTGTTAGGCTACCAGAACAGGTCATGTAAAGCTTACTGGCTCACATAGTGTGCCTTAGGAAAGTACCTGTGCTTCTTCATGCTTGCACCTACCCCTAACAATAAAAGTTGTTCCCATCTTTCTTCATCAGAAACAGTAGTTTCACATAGATAAACTAACACCTGAGTGATGTGTCAGTCAATAACTGAGTTAACCATACCTCTCTAGAAAGGTGGTCTTGTTCTGTGCGCTCTTCATGGCTTTTGCATGGCTAACATATGCTTTGTGAAGAAACCAATGAGTATTCTAACCAAAGACTTCTGCTAGAAGAATGTTTTTGCAATATCCTTCATAAACTTCAGAAATATTTTAGGATATCAAGCAAGGATCTGTATTTTCATGTGAACTGTTTAATGTAAGACTGGGATTGACAATGGTAAAAGGAAAAAAATATGTCATTGTTAGCAGAGTATTTTTCCTGTTATGAAATGATTGAAAATGTAACTTGATTTTAATTGGCATTCTCTTACAAGTGGAAATACTAGGTAAGTTAGTTAATTGAGAGCTTCTTTATGACTTAAAAGAATTATCACACATTAAGTCCTGGTAGTTTATCCTGACAAACAAAAAAGCCATTTCAGATCAGATTACTTATTTAAGAACTGTAATTTACATTACAATAATTTACAGTATTTTAAAATCTTATTTCTTAATGTTATATTATTTATCTACTCAAGTCCACAATATCTGCATTAGTTTTAGAAAGAATTGTAGCAGGATTAAATACATTCAGGAACGATTTAGGTTAGTCAGATTTCTAAATAAATGTCTGTTTCTGATATCTAGAGATAAGCTTCATTAGCAAAGCTTGGCTCCAGAATTTTTCCCAGTACTGGAAAAAGTATGCATTAAACTTGATCAGAAACCAGGTCAGGAGTTTATAATTGGTGCTCAATCTAAGTTTCTTTTCAAACTTCTAGTGTCAGCTACAAAAGACTTGTTTTATTTTGGTCTAGAACCAATTTCAAGAATAATAGAGCAGCTCAAGTATTTTCTTCAAACTTAATTGCATCAAATGATATTGCAATTTGTGGATGAAAAGCCGTCTAAGTACTCTGTAATTAATTATCTTAATTTAGCTGTAGGATGGTGGAATAAGGCTGGTACTATTTTTAGCATTTCATTTTGGAAATATATGAATAGGAATGGTTTGGGGAGGTTTGAGTCTGTCAGCTTGTTTGTCATTGCAATCCCATGTGAAACCATCCTAAAAGAACACTGGCCAGCCTGTTGAGTTACATGTAGCTTGTGAGCATCTTCCCTGTGGCTGTCGTATTTCAGATGTGTGATGTGACTGCCAGTTAGACTGTGCTGCCTTTTAGGGGCTGCTGGATAATTCAAATTCCTCACCTTGGAGGGACATAAATTAGCCAACACTATGGGAGTTGCCAGCAGTGGGCACCTGTTTGGACTCTAGTAAAACCCAACCCAGGCCCTTTTTGCAAGCGAGTGGTGGTGTCATTCTCATCTCTTTCCTGCAAACTGCATCCTGGGCTTCTACTTCAGTTTGCTATCGTGTGTGTGATATGTATAGTCACTAAGACTGGTTGTTGTTGCCCCTTGAGTAGGTTTCAACTTCTGTTTAGTTTTAACCACTTGGTCTTTTAGCATCTGTCTATGTTTATGCTCGATTCACAGATTGTGTGAGATTGCTGCTGACTGCAGAAGCACAAGTTGATGCTGCTGATAAAAATGGCTTTACACCCTTGTGTTCAGCAGTTGCTCAGGGACATGTCAAGTAAGTGAGGTCTTCAGATTTTGCCCATCAGCTATTACTCAGTTGTATATTATCGTTACATTATATAATTTTTATTACATTACTGTTGTATTCTTATGTATAAATGCATTTAACTATAATTTATTCAAAGCATCCACTGAATCTAATATTCATATGTCATTCTGGTTTTAATAGTTTTCATTTGAGTTGTTTCGATTTGCAGCTCTTAAGGTTGCTGGATGTGTTTTCTTAGTAACCGCATAATAAATAGTGGTCTATCTGGGTGTCATATCTTTGAATGTCTTAATTTTCTTTGAATTCTCAGATATAATATAGGATTAATAGAGGAAAGAAACTATTTTTTACACTGATTCTTTTGAAGCATAGAGAACTCTGAACAGCATATTCAGAGGCAAAAGAAATTTGTCTTGAGTATTCTCCTGAGTGATATAGAATCAAATACTTAATACAGGTCTTTTGTGGAAATTTATTTGTACCAGGAACTTTGAAAAACAGAAAATTGCGTATGAGTCAAAGAATATTTTGAAGAACATATTTCAAAATGTAGTTGCAACAATATTTTTTAAGCTTCTAATTTTATAAAGATTGGTGGTTTATGACAGCATGATTGGAAAATTGTGTCTTTTTATACTGAGAACCAGTACACAACAATTCATCCGGATGATTGGTTTTTAACTCCCTCTTTCTCCTTTCATTAGAGGACCTGAAGGCTGATACTGTTTTTCTGTTCTGAAACTTTGCTGTGTGTCATAGAGTCGTAGGAACTAAAGCTGAAAGTTGAAAGCAACCAGTAGATAACTTCTTTCAGAACATCATTATCAAGACAAAATTATTTTACAAATGCAAAAAGTCTTAAACAGCATGAATGAATCTTTATTACAGACTTTACCTTTGGTTTATGTATCTTCTGTTTTGCTTTTTAGTCTTTTAATGTTGCATTTTGCTAATTTTAAGGTTTTTACTCTGATACAGTAACTTATAGGTAGTCAGAGGCTTTGAGTTTTGTTATAGTGTGATAGGCCCTGCCCCAACAATGAGGAAGAGCAGGATCCCTGTCCTTTTCACAGTCTTCCATGAGTATATAAAGGACCATCAGAGATTTTGCCACTTCTTAGAAGACTTCAAGCTTGACGACTGATACATATCTTTTACTGCAAGTCTTAATCCAGAGCTAGCAGATTCCCAATGGATTTTTGGTAACAGAAAACAGTATTCCAGTGGGGGTCTGCTTTCATCTGACCCCGACTGGAGTACTGCATCCAGCTCAGAGGTCCCCAGAAAGACATGCACCCACTGAACTGAGTCCAGAGGAGCGCCATGAAGGTGATCAGAGGGCTGGAGCACTTCTATGAAGACAGGCTGAGAGAATTGGGCTTGTTCAGCCTGAAGAAGAGAAGGCTCTGGGAAGACCTTACAACAGCCTTCTAGTACCTACAGGAAAGCTGGAGAGGGACTGTTTACAAGGGCATGGAGTGATAGGATGATGAGTAATGGCTTTAAATTGAAGAAGGGTAGATTTAGATTAAATATTAGAAGAAAATCTTCACTGTGAGGGTGGTGAGGCACTCAGCTGTGGCTGCCCCCTCTCTGATAGTGTTCAAGGTCAGGTTGGATGGGGCTTTGGGCAACCTGGTCTAGTGGAGAGTGTCTCTGCTCATGGCAGGAGCTCTGAAATGAATGATTTTTATGATCCTTTCCAATCCAGTTAGGATACTGCAGACTTTATATGCATTTATATGCATTTTCCCCTAGAGTTACTTAAGCAATATGAAATACCTAAACATTTTTCTTGCTTTCACTTTTTTTTAGACACTGAACATGAACTGAATTGTAAAAAATTAGTGGAATTATAACAGGGCCAGCTAAAAATATCAGAAAGACTGTGAATGCTTCAGGCTGTTTGATTAGCTGATCACTTCAAAGTTCTGGCTCAGAAAAATCTGCAGTAGGTAGAATTTTGGGCAATTATCAATCTGTCCCCTTCAAGTATTGTGTGGTCTGTGTTACTTGTGTGACAGCACAAAGAAATTTCATTTAGGAGAACCTTTTAAAATTATTTTCCCCATATGACCTTACCTGACCTTGAGATGGAAAGTCACTGTAACATTTCCAGAACCACTGGACACAATGCAAAATAACAAAACAGGTGTATTGAGCATAGCAGGCTCCATCTGCAGTTGCTTTATGTATCTGTCTTCTTATGAGCGAATCTTAAGATGACTTCTGTGACTGTATGGGTAGGATACATGGGTAGGATATAAGTTCAGCATTTGGGAAACTAGAGCATTAGTTTTTTCATGCTTTTTCTGTTCATTTGAGCATTTTCAAGAAGTGCAACTAAGTAATTCATGTTAATGTTACCTGTTTTGCTCTTTTCTAAAATTGGTCATTTTATCTTGAACTTGACAGATTTTCTGATGAGAACTTACTAAGAGGAGATAATTTTTTAATACTTTTGGGTTTTTCATCTGTAATTTCTTACATGCTTATGTATCTTATATAGTTTTAAATTATTTTTTCATCCTGTTTGCTATAGTATGGTCCCCTAACCAGTAGTCATATGGGATTGCATTAGTTGTTTTGGGGCTTAACTGTTAATATCTTTGTATTTTTATGGACTAAGAAATGTTGAGCCAGAGAGTGGTTAAAGCCCCTGTTTGAAATACAGAGGAAATAGACTGGGATTAAGATTTCTCTAAAGTCTTGAGAGTTGCTGAAAAGCTGCATTTGGAAAGGGAAAGGAGCCAGCTCTGGCACAAGAATCAGGAAGAGAACTGGGTCTACTGAAACAGGGTTATGAGGAAGCGCAGGATCTTGGATTCAAATGCTGGTCCCTAGTGAGTCACTCTTCAGCACTCTACCTAACGTTCCTTCCTGCCTTATCCAGTAGCTGCTACCAGCCCACCCCAAGTCATCCTTCTGGAGTAGCCTTCATTCAGGGATTTGTTTTGTTGTCCCTGATGGTTTAACTCCCTAGGCCAGGGTCCCTTTTTCTGGTATCTAAAGCTAATCTAAATCCTTTTTTTATTTTCCTTTTTAAAGCTATTGCTAGTCAGGAAAGAAATGTTACTTTTTGCTCACCTGAAGCTTTTTCCTAAGCAACTGTCATCAAGTTTTTATTAGTCTTGTGAAATTAAATGTTTTACATTCACAGTTTTTAAATGCATCTGTAGTACTTTTGAGATTTATGGGTTTAAAGTGACCTGATTTTCTGTCTTTATGTATATGTATGAAATTATACCTTGTATTTCTATGTATGTGGTGGATAAAATCACAGGTACATCTATAACATCAGTACTTTATTAAAAATCTTTAAATATTTTAAGTTATAAAGAGGTTTTGGATGTTGAATATAAGATAATTTTACTACCTTATTGTTTGCTGTAGGTGTGCAGAATTATTAATTATGTATCAGGCTGATATTAATCATGCTGCTGAAAGAGGACAGACACCTTTGTACCTGGCCTGTAAAAATGGAAATAACGATTGTATTAAGCTATTGTTGGAAAGTGGAGCAGATCGAACAGTAAAAACCAGTGTAAGTTAAAATAGCTTGTAAAGTTGAAGTTCCTTGTATAATACTAAATAACTGTAAACAGCTAAGGAATATTTACATTAAAATATTTATTTAAAGTTTAAAACATTTATTTAAAGTTTTCTTTAAAGTTGAACTACACATAATTTGAAATTAGTATTTTCTTCTTTTCATCATACTTTGTGGTGGGTTTTTTTTTGAAGCTGTGTATTATCTCTAACATCTCTTAATTTATGTGACTTCCATATTGTTTTATATATGTCAGATTCCACCTGCAGTTTGCTGCAGACTTTTCTTCAGCACTGGATTTGCAAAACAGAAATCTTCTGGTTTGACTTACTTTTCAGGTAAAGAAGTGGAGATAGGGATTTTGCTTCCACCTTTTATGTTAGGATGCTTTATTGTTGTCCTTGAGAGGACTCCCACCCCCAAATTTGCCAGCCAGTATTGTAACATTTCAAGTATCACAAGTGGGAGAATATGGAGAAAAATTGTATATGCAGGAGAATGGGAAAAGGACTGTCTCAAAATTAACATCAGGGTATTGTCCTTTTCAGGTGTTTTCCTGCAGTTGTCCTTAAGACTTTGACATAAAAATGAGAATAAATGTGGGATGCAGGCTGTCCAGAAACACAGCTATATTTTACTTGTATATTACACTGAATTTTTTTGATGAGTTTGTTTTGGATTTAGGAAGTGAATAGATTTGATTTGAAAAGAGAGGAAGTTATGATGTGAAAACCATTAAAATATCTGACTAATTAGTTGCTTAATGCAACATGAAACAAATTATTGATTGTTAGAATCACATTAGTTTGATACATGATGAGGAAACAGTCTTTCAACACCATGTAACCTCTGTATGTCTCAGATTCTCCTAAGAGTTTTGAAGTTTCTGTCTGTTATACTGTCCTTGGAGAAAGCTGTCAAATTTTCTTTCTGCTACATTTTCTTCCTTCTCTTTCTTCCAGCCCAAACACGGACAAGCAACTCTGTCTTTCCAAAGGATTATTACCTCACTCTAGTTTATCTTTTTTCATTTCCAACCAGAGCCTTCCATTCAGATTTGTTCCTGATACAAATAATTCTGCAAGCATTTCTCTGTGTGTTGGTGGCAGCGTGCTTTGTGCTTCTGTTTTCAGGAAGGCTGGACACCAATTCACGCAGCAGTGGATTCTGGTAATGTTGACAGTCTCAAGCTCCTTATGTACTATGGAGAGCCAAACAATGGGAACGCTTTGACTGATGCAGAACCTAATTTAGACTACTTTGATTTGGAGAAGAGAGAAGACAACTATAGCAGTAGAGTAAAGCCTGTTATTTCTGCAGATCTCATCAACCACGCTGACAAAGAAGGTTGGACTGCTGCCCACATAGCAGCATCAAAAGGCTTTAAGGTCAGTCTGTGTGAGTGAGTTACAGTAACCTGATAGAAATCAGGGGTAAAATAAATCATTTTCTGTCTTTGAAGAACTAAAACTTAGATTTAAAATCTGAGTTTGTTACCTAGTTTGTTGTGACACCTGATTTGTCAGGGACGGATAACTCCAGTGGATAATGTACCCCAGAAGCTAGGTGTCAGATGGGGTGAATAGTCATATGTAAATGCCTGTTTCTTTTGGGACAAGAATAAAAGGAGAAAACATGATGACTTGAGGTTGGATTTTCAAAGTTGATTTGAGGTAAATCCCGCTCTAATTGCCAATTTCTTGACTGTCATGTACTTAATATGGATATTAGACAGACATAGTTTCCTGTTACAGTTACGGATGATTTAACTATGAGCAATTTTTCCTGTGGGAGGGAGGAGACAACGAGAAATTTGAGAATCAGGTTTGTGCAGTAATACATTGCTTAATTTGTTATTTTGGGCAGCCTTTTTAACAGGCAATGAATAAGGTTTGGGGGGGGGTGTGGGATAGCTGATGACATGGAGAATGACATTATAGGACTTACTGATAAAAAACAGGAAGTCTTCTGGAAATTGAATATTACTTGAAGGATTTTATATGAGAAGTTTTACACATCTCATCCTGACTACAGGATTTTTTTAATGAAAGCTGTCAGTCAAATCCTACTCTTAGATTTTTACCCTGGCAGAAAACAGAGGATACTAAACACAGAAGAGAGTGAATTTTACAAAAATATAGTCCAAGTGTTTGAAAATCAGATTTTATTACATGCCTAATGCAATATCTATTGTGATGTTTGCTTTTTTCCCTGATAGATTTGCTAAGATGTGTCTAGGCTTATTTTAAGATTCAGTTTACTAAATTACAGGGTTTTAGGGACCACCCACTGCTTAGTCAGCATATTGCATTACAGAGGCAATGTTCCATTACTGCTGTCTGTTAAACAGGTGCACTCTTATTTCAGTTTCCACTCATCTCAGCTTAGCTGGTGTTTAAGGTATTTGTTACAATTTGCAAATACTTCAGTAGAGTGCATTATGTGTTTTTTTTCTGCAATAATACAATCCTTGAGAACTTTGAAACTACTTTCTATTTACTGTCTGAAAGAGCTTTGGCAAGGTGTTCTTTCTGAAGGCTCTGACACTGGAAATCTGACCCTGTGGCAAACCCTTGCTGGAGCTGTCTGTTCCTGAAGGTCTGTGTCCCATGGCAGCCACGCTGGGGCAGTTGCTGAAGAATTGAAGTCCCTGTGGGAAAGACTCACATTGGAGAACTTCATGGGGTCCCTCCCATAAGAGGGACCCCACACTGGAGTGAGGGAAGAGTGTGAAGAGTCCTCCCCATGAGGAGGAAGAAGCAGCAGAGACAACGTGTGATGAACTGACTCCAACCCCATTCCCTGTGCCACTGGGGAGGCAGGGGTGCAGGGAAAGGAGGGAGAGAAATCATGAGTAGAGTTGAGCCCAGGAAGAAGGAAGGGGTGGGGGGGAGGCATTTTAAGATTTGGGTTTATTTCACATTATCCTACTTTATTTTGGTTGAATAATAAATTAGATGCATTTTATTCTGTGTTGAGTCTGTTTTGACTGTGGCAGTAAGTGCTGAATGGTCTCTCCCTGTCCTTATCATAATCCATAAGCCTCTCTTTATATACTTTCTAATCTGTCCATCTGAGGAGGGGAGTGATAAAGCAGCTTTGGTGGGCATCTGGCCTCCAGCCAGGGTCAGCCCACTCCCCATGTATGTATAACTTACACTTTTGAATTTCTGAGCACATTCCACATAACTGTTTAATAAGATCTCCACTGAGGGTGGAGGATATTCTCTTTATGTGAAAGCAATATATAGCTGGCAGTAACGTTCCTGGCTTTGATGTTTCTGAGACGTCATATAATTGTATTTGATTCAGTGCATGTATTGACTCGAGAGATGTTTGGGATATTAAGAAGCTCAAGAAAGCTTAATAGCCATCTTCAAGAACTGTTAACACTTCAGCTTCTACCTCTATTCCTTTATCTGCACTGCATGTCATTCATGACACCACATGGTAGTTCCATATAAACAGTGCTGGAACTTGCACCCTTTTCTTCTGAGATTGATAGATGCCATTCCTTAAAGATGATCTTTGCTGCTATGTCATAGGCAACATAGCCAACAAAGCTTTTCATTTTGCTAAGGAAATAAACCTCATTTCTTTGTTCTTTCCCACTTCTCTCTTTCCCCTTTATTTCCCACTTCCATTGTCACCATTCTGTCCTCTGCATTCTGCTGTCTCAGCCATTCGTCATACCTATTTGAGAGACACAGTTAATTTACTAACCTGACATGAAAATATGCTGGGTTTGGGTTTTTTTTCTGGTTAATTTTCTTCTGGCAAAATTAGGGAGCTAATTTAATTTTTTGAAAGTTCTTTTAAGTGCTGTAACCCCAATCTGGTAAAAACTTCATCTCACAATGAAGCTTTAAACACTGTTATGTTTAGGAAAGGTGCCAGAGTATCAGATAGATATACTGACAAAAGTATTTCTCTTAGAACAGCTACAAAATAGGTAACAGTAGCCAAACCTGCAACAAGCCACTGTTCTGAATCCAAATACTTAATAGATGCTTGTGTGTGTCAAGGTTTAGTTTTTCTTCTTTGATTCCCTCCAGACATTATCTATACAGTGTCTTCTTTTAATATGGACATCTGTCCTTGAAAAGTGTGTCTGAGGATAACAATGGTTTTGTGAAGGCCACCTGTATAATTGCTGAATAGATGATCACTAGAAATCAGGACATAATCAGTTTTCTGGTCACTGATCAATCAACATTTGAATGTAGTTTTGTGAGAGCTTTTTTCTAGTTTGGGAGTTAAAAAAAATATTTTAGTGTTATAATATGATTTGTACCAATCAAAATTTATCTGCTAGTAGCAGATAAATTCATTGCTTCTAATGAACTATAATGTATTTTTGCTTTTGATGAGCATATGACCTTTTTTTAAGTCTGAATTTTAAGAGGGCATCATGTTGTTGGCATCCACAAAATGTCAGTGCTCTGACTTTAACAGAAATGCATTTTTATTTTACTGCATTGCAGAAATTCAGGTTTACCTGCCAAAGAGGCTTGCAAGGTGATTTTAAAATAATTCATTTTCTTTTGCTGCATACCACTCAGTTGTCAGGCATGATGGAAACTCCTACTTGGTGAACTGCAAAGTGAACACTGTTTGTGTGCCATCTGAATAGATTTGTTAATTTGTCTGTATTAACCTTTAAAATGGCAGGTTTAGTGTTGTTTGAACTTTGAGGCCAAGATATTTAAAACTGGATGAATAGTTGGGCTTCTGTTTTCTTATATAAATACCTAAACTAGTTGCCAGATGTTAAGAATTTCCCTATTCAGCTAATGTTTGGAAGCCTGGATGCTGTATTCTGCTTTTTCAAAATGTTGATTTGAGACTTTCAAGGTTTTTACTCCTGGTTTTCAGCTCTGTGAGGGACATAATCTGGGTGCTCATATATAGAAAGTCCAGAACTATCTTTGGAAATGCATGTGTAAGAATTTCAATTATCAGTCTAGCTGCATGCTGGTAGGACTCTTTAATGCAGCAAATGGATGAATAAATAATGTGGTTCTTACCTTTCAGAACTGTCTAGAAGTCCTTTGTAGCCATGGTGGACTAGAGGCTGAGAGAAAAGACAAGTGTAATCGAACATTGCATGATGTTGCTACAGATGATTGCAAACATCTCCTAGAAAACTTAAGTAAGTAAATGCTATCAGCACTGTATAAAAATGTTTTTAGTAAAGAACTTGTTGGACAGAAATGAGAAATATTAAAAGGGTTTCTTAACAAGTTTCTAATCTCCAAATTTTGCAAAAAGTATAAGATAAAATGCTGTTGATTATTAAATTACCTACATCTTTGCTTCTAAACCATTTGAAAAGGTCTTGTACATGTGCAAACATCCATATTCTCTTAACATATCTGAAGGTAATACTAGTAATTACTTTTTCCAAAGCTATTACCCTCATCTTTCCTTCAGACTCTTGCAGAAAAATCACTTGGTGGTGGATAGCTGTCAAATTTCCTCAGGCTGAGACAATCATCTAGTCATATCTGAATCTCTTTTTAGAGCATAGTTTTATCTGTCACTTGTTTATTGTTGAAAGGATTTTTTGTTTTACTCTTAAAAAAGTCTTAGAGACAACATCAAACAACCTTTTTCCCAACATCAGTAACTTCTGTCAGAATATTGTTCTTCTGTTGGAACCTGTCATCATCTTCCTTTCTCAAAATTCAGTAGAGCAGACTGACCTGTGTATTTCTTGAGCTAAAACTTAATTCATCTACTCACAAATTCTGTGTTTTCTATTTCTCTATATAGTCAGAAGAATTGTCTTTGTAGATGTGTATGCTTTGTATTTATCTACTTCTTTTGTGTTTGTACTGTGGGAGGTAGGGCTGTGGGTAGTCAAGTTCAGTGATTTACAGCATCCTTGGGAAGCTTTCCATCTGCTGCTCCTGTTTGTCCTCTTCAGCTATTGTAACACCAAGGTTCTTGAATGGACTGAAGCCAATTTCTGATGGCTGGTTCTGTAGCTTGTTAAACTGGTGCTTCTATTACTTTCATCAGTCCTCTTACCCTGTCTGTCTGGGCAGGTTTATCATGAACCCAGCTGCTTTTATCAGGTCAGAACCTTTGTGGTTCATTTCTCTTCATTTGTTAAACTTGTACTTAACATCAGTTTGATCTTAGTTAACTTTCCCCTGTCCATAATATCTGATCTGTGGAAGCTTGGAAACACTGCTTTCATCTGGGTATACACCTCAACAAGCCAAGACTACATTTTGGGTAAGCTGTGTATGTACCATCCCTGCCTTTCTCACAATCCAGTAAGATTTCCACAGTAAGGAAGTACATGCATGTGGGACAGGAGGATGTGCTCTGACAGATCTGAAAAACTGAGAGACAGGATTGCCAGCTATGCTAGAGAGGACACATGCACTGAAGTTTAGGCATACATTGTACTTCTGTCCTACATTTCCTAGCAGAGAATTATCTGTATTTCTTGCTGTCATTGCTCATTTCCCTGAGGTCCAGCCATCGGAAGGACAAAGGTTTGATACATCTCTCACAGTGCCACATCTGAAGGAAGCCTTTGAGTAATCTTTTCCCTATGGCACACTAGTGGGTTTAAATCAGAGCTGCTCTGATATCAGAAAAGCTTTGCTGGTTTGTATCAGCTGAAGATTTGGCTTCTGAACTCAAAAGCAAAACTAAGATAATTTTGTAAGATTTCATAATCTTATATATTTTTTGTGATTGCAGTTATTTTTAATTTCAGGGATATTTTCTGAAAGGTCTTTTTTTGGCATTAAGGTTAGAAGATAGTTTCACTTTTAGTCATCTAAATCATCCATATAGACTGCTGCTGCTTCTGTTGTATTCCATTTTTCAAAGAGAGAGATTGAAAATAACTTCATTAAATTAATTTTGTTTCTAGAAACAATGTACATGTAAATGCCCTACATTTAGGAATTTTCTGTCTTCGCTCTTAGGTTTTTATTTAAAGACATTTGGCTCAGCTAACTGTACTTTCTACTTGTGCACTAGTGCCAGAAAATTCCTTTCTGCATTGATAAAAAAATGTGCACAACCACAATAAACTGAAACATTAAGATACCATTTCCCATCTGTCTTTATAAGAAATTATTCTGTAAAGAGGAAATAAAAGATTAAGTAAGTTTTGTCTTGCTTCCTGTTATTTAATCATAATGATAGAATCATTACATAGCATGTGTAAGGTTGGAAGGGACCATTAAAGGTCATCTAGTCCAACCCCCCTGCAGTAAGCAGGGACATCACTCACTAGATCAGGTTGCTCAGAGCCCCATTAAGCCTGATCTTGAGTATCTCCAGGGATGGTGTCTCTACTACATCTCTGGGCAACCTGTTCCATAGATCTCACCCTCAAATTTAGCAGCTTTTTCCTAACATCCAACCTAAATCTCCCCTTTTCTAGTTCATTCTATTGCTACATGCCCTCATGAACAGTTCCTTCCCAGTTTTCTTGTAGGCACCTTTCAGGTACTGGAAGGCCGCTATAAGGTTGTCCCTCCCAGAGCCTTCTCTTCTCCAAACTGAACAAGCCCAAGTCTCTCAGTCTATCTTCACAGGGGAGGTGCTCCAGCCCTTTGATAATTTTTGTGGCCCTCCTCTGGACACACTCCAACAGGTCCACGTCCTTCTTGTGTTGAGGGCTCCAAAGCCAGACACAGTACTCCAGGTGAGGTGTCACCAGAGCAGAGGGGCAGAATCACCCCTCAGTCTGCTGGCCACACTTCTTTTGATGCTGCCCAGGATGCAGTTGGCCTTCTGGGCTGCAGATGCACATTGGTGGCTCATGTCCAGCTTCTCATCCATGAGTACTCCCACGTCCTTTTCTTCAGGGCTGCTTTCAAGCACATCATCTCCTAACCTGAATGGGTAATGGGGATTGTCCCAACCCAGGTGCAGAACCCTGCACTTGGCTTTGTTGAACCTTATGAGGTTCACCTGGGCCCACTTCTCCAGCTTGTCCAGGTCCCTCTGGATGGCATCCCGTCCCTCCAGCACATTAACTTCATCACTCAGCTTGGTGTCATCAGCAAATTTGCTGAGGGTGCACTCAGTCCCACTGTCAATATCATTAATAAGGATATTAAACACCACAGACCCTTGAGGAACTCCAATTGCCACTGTCTTCAATGCGGATTTGGAGCCACAGACCACCACCCTCTGAATGTGACCATCCAGCCAATTCCTATCCACTGAACAGTCCAACAGGCCAAATTTACTCTTTGTAAATGTACTGTAATGTAAAAAAAGACAGATACCTTGATACTTGTTTTTCATCACTCTGCTTTTGTGCTTGTTATATGCTCTGCTGCTCTTTAACATTTGCTTTTCTGCTGCAGGAGTTATTTTGCAACTTCCCTTTGCAATATCAGATGTTACTGGTCTGTAATAATGGGATTTTTTTTTTTTAATTGAGTTTTACAATTTCTCTCTTTCTTTTTTGCAACAGATGCTCTTAATGTACCTGTAAAGATTTCAGTCAGTGGCATTGAACCAGCCCATTGTGGTACAGAGGAATTTGATACAGAAAACACAATATGTGCTTTACATATCCGCAAACAGACATCATGGGATGATTTTTCAAAAGCAGTGAGTCAGGCAGTGACAAACCATTTCCAGGCAATCACTTCTGATGGATGGAGGAGCCTAGAAGACATGTCATTTAATAGTGGTGCAGAATCCAACATTGGCCTCAGTGCAAGCAGTATATTATCTGTCAAACTAGGTACCGATAATGCTGTAATTAATAAAAAATTAATTGGGGGGTTTCTTGAATTTGTGAAATCTTGTAAATAATATAAAAATGTCTTTCAATTTCTGGGCCTTTTAAAGCTTAGGCTAAGAAACTCTGAACAGCACTGGCATGAAAGCGTGCTTTACTTTTACCTATGTGTCTTGATACAATTCATTAAACACTTCACTATCATCTCAGCGGCCACGAGGTCCTATGTTAATTAGTACTTTACTCAATTTAGTACTGCAGAATCTGTATTACAGGTGAAACAAAACAGGTCAAAGGAAAGCCCACACTGACTTTATAGTACATCCAGACTGTACAGAAAATCCAGGCTGTAAATCAGGAACATAATAGAATTACTCTTCTTTTGTCTGATTTCACTTATCAACATTAAACAGAAAATCCTTAAAATTATGAGAAATTAGCCCAAATGTGGTAGTTGGTAGTAACAGTTGCACAGGATACTGAAAATTCATGTGCATAATCTTAAATCCCCTTCTCCCCTCTTGCCCACCACCCCCGAAAAGCCCTATTCACATTAGACAGGGCAAAGTATCTTATTTTACTTAATTTTACATGTAATGAGGTAAAGACAGGCTAGCTATTAAACTTGGGTCTTAATTGGCAGAAAACATTAGTATGCTTAGTTGTGTCAAATGATGGTATGTTTTAATAAATGGGACTGCTTTGTTTGTCAAATTTGTCAGTGTTTGCACTGAACACATTTTGGAAGCAGCCAAATAGCTTGAGCATAAGACACTGTACAGATAGAGGGAATATCTCACTCTCTTACTTTTTTCTTTTTAACAGGAAACATTTCGTGGTCAACAGGTCAGATTTTTTCCCAACCGCCATGGGACTTCTTGAAGAAGAACAGAGCCGAGCATATCACAGTGTTTTTGTTTGGTAATTTTCAATTCATAATTTGCAGCTTTGAATATTAAGACATTCCATATGAAATACATAATTTAAGAGTAATTTGCTACTGGTTTTGCTCTTCAGTGTTGCTGGATTCTCGGAAATATCATATCCAATTAATTGTTTAATTAGATTTGAAAGGGTCAACAACATTTAGAAAATATGCTGGCACACAAAAGCCCTGCTATACCTTTTCCAATTATACAGTAGTATATATTTTACTTATGTTTTGGATACCCCTGAATCTGTTGTCTTTCATTTCTTCACCATTTTAAATTGCATATTTGGTTCTACATCACTGCAAAATACTGCATGAACAACATGTATCCATCATATACGTGCTTATAAACATGACAGATCTAGAAAAGTTACTTGTGTATCTCTTTTTACAGGACCTCAAGAAGGCTGCCTAAATAGTGTGACTTATGCGTCTATGATCCATCTTCAGACACTTCAGAACTACCTCCGCCTGGTAAGGATAAGACTTGCTTCTCACTGTATGCTGCTTACATGGGAAAATACTTCTGTAATAGTGTTGGCTAAACTCCTACTCTGTAAAAGAATATCAAGACTTCTAAAACAAGAAATGTAATGAAAGCTGTTACTTTAAAATTAAGTTCCCCCCTGAATCTTACCCAATAAGTTGAATCTCCTGAAGGCATTAGCTTTCTTCTTTAAATACCTGACATCTGATTAACTGAACTGCTTAAGAAAATATACTACAAGCTCTGTGATTTCTTACTTCTTTCCAAAGTTATTTTGTTCCACTTTTTGTGGGAAAAATAAATTACAATAACATTCACGTAAGCAGCCAAGACTTGAATTTTATTATTAGCATATATATATATCTCTCCTTTAACTCTTACATTTTATTTAATACCTGAAAATAAAAGGATAATTGGATAATGTGAGTTAACTTTTATAGATCATTTGTTTTAACATTGCTAATAAAATCAGAATTAATTTTAAACCAGCACAGCTTCTGCTGTGTCCTTGGATAGTATTTTGTGTTAGAACAGTTATGTGCCATAGGTTTCTGCTGTATTCAACAATTTTGTACAATGACTTTTTAGAGATAAAGTAATTTTACAGTTAAGATAGAAAAAACCATATTTATTCTACCATGTAATAACTTCATCCCATTTCAACTGGAAGTATAGTCTTTAACATCATTCCGTTTTTTCTTTTAATTCAAAATAAAGATTATATTTTTGACTCTTAAAGTCACCCTTCCTACATGAATTCTTCAAATTTTAATGATTGTTATAATGAAAAAATAATTTTTTATGTAGTTTTAGAAATGCTGATATAAATTTATCAATATATTTTCAAGACGTGGTATGCAAATAGTGCCTATTTGGAAACTAATATAGTAAGGATTATCAACTCCAGTAGTGCAAAACAAAGAATTTTGTCTGTTGCGTGATGATTTTCTCATCTAGGTTAAAAAAAATAATTCAAATCTATGAACTTTGAAGAATAATTTGTTGTCTGTCTGCAGGTTGAACAATACCGTAATGTCATTTTCCATGGTCCAGAAGGAAGTTTGCAAGACTATATAGCATATCAGATAGCGGCCTGCATGAAGGTATTCATACAAACATATAAAGTAAATTACCCCATAACTTAAACTTTGCACTATTTCAACAAATCTATACTTTTGAAATACAGCAAAAGCAAGTGGCTGCAGGATCCACGTGTGAAATCATTAAAGTTGAAGTGGATGCTGGTTTCTCCAAGGAGCAGCTTGCAGAACTGTTCATCAGTAGTGGTAAGGTTATTTCAGCAAGTCTGATTTTGGTAATTTGTAGGAAGAATTTTCATGGTACAAAGTAAAGATACACATTAAAACATTTTGCTTACTGGGTGGCAGGTTTTAACAGAAGCCTTAGTTTTCCAGGTGCTTGGAGAATAATAAGAGTCTATCTGAGGTCCAGTAAGGAGCTCTGTCAAAAGTTCATGCCATTTAAGTAAAATTAATATTCTTAATATTTTTTATGTCTCCTTCCTTTTCTCTTTGCTTGTGAACCTTTAAAAGTTGATTACTGTGGTTCAGATCTACTGAATCTGAAATGAAGGTCTATTGTTGCCTTATTGTAGCTGTTCGGTTTTTTAAAAAAAAGATATAATAAGGGAAACTAATTATTACCTTTGTGGGATTAAAAGGAGTTGTGAGTAAGTTCTTAAAGACCACTTGCTTTTGATATAGGCTTTTTTACTGGATACTTATTTGTGCAGCTGAGCTAAATTTCTCACCAAGGCAGGCAAATTTTAGTATTCTAACCCACTACAGGACAAAGTTGAATTTCTGTTGAAATTAACAATTTTGCCTTAATGGATGTGAATAGCTACATGTAGATTCAAGTCCTGTTACTTGGGTGCTCCACAGTGAAATATTCTCAGAGAGGTCTGTAGGCTGTAAATTACCCATACAGTAATGATATAGTATATAATATTAATATATAATGTACAAAATAACACAACAGTATGATATGATGTGATACGTTACACATACTATAATAAAAGAGCCTGAAGGGTGGTAAGATTCTTCCTTCGCTTTGGTATTGTTCAAATGAAGTAATTTTGGCTGAAATACAGTTTTGCTCTTTGCAAGCACTTCTCAGATACGTACCTACTTTCACCTCTGCAGCTGCCTTCTATATTTTTTTTCATTTCAGTTTTACAAGTGTTTAGGTTTGGGATTTTTTTTGTTGGCAATAAGTAGCAATGTAGTTTGAGTCTAACCTTGGTAACAAGACCATTTTCGCCCAAAAATGTTGGGCTTTTCTCTTTTATTATTACGGTCTCTTCTACAGCTTTAGGGTCATAATTTCACCTCTCATTCAATGTGGTCGTTCACATTAAAAATAAATGTCATTACTACTTGGAATAACCTTGTGTTTCAGGATCTATGATTTTTACTTTCTGTATGGAAAGAGGCTGGGCTTTAGGCAAATGAAATTTCAGCAGTTTCAGTTGTGCCAATGCAATGCCTCTGGCTGCATTCTCATGTACCACTGTGATGAAACTTTGAGACAGCTAAAGCTTTGAGAGGATCAGGCCCTACCTTTTCCCTTCTCACTGTGGGCAGACCAGAAACATGAAGGGAATCTGAGTCTCTTAA
Source organism: Gallinula chloropus (assembly GCF_964237585.1). Lineage (NCBI taxonomy): Eukaryota > Metazoa > Chordata > Aves > Gruiformes > Rallidae > Gallinula > Gallinula chloropus. Next base: position 41,153,372 of record NC_140085.1, on the reverse strand, counting down.
AATAATATTTTATTCAAACAAACTAGACTTACTTTTAAAAACAGAAACTACAATTCAGTGAGACTGAATGCTGTCTTCTAGCTGCTCTGTGTGCAGTGTGGAGCCTATCCTTAAGTACCCTTTTATCCTGCAGCTTTCATTGGCTTGCTTGGTTGCAACAATGTCCTCATAGTCCACTTTGACCACATCCATGTGCATGAATAAAGGCAGAGCCGTCCCATGAGCTCATACAGAGGTGTGCAGTGCTCCACTCAGTTCATTAGCATACGTCCTGGTGTAACTTCTGAGTAGGCCATGCTTGCATTTCAGCACTATGCTGCTGTTGAGTCGCATTTTTTATGTCTGCTTCTTGCCCCATTGTTCTGCACTCTTCGCCCCTGTCTCTCTGTGGTTCCATCAGGCAGAAGAAGTACCTGTCCTCCCTGCTGTCCAACTGTATCCTCGTAGTAAAACAGGGCAGTAATATTCACGAAACTGCTAATAAATGGCAAGTATCAGCTACAGACAGTTTTGCCCTATTACTCATCCTTTCCCTTAATTACCGTCTTTAGTGTCTCCTTCAAAAAGTTCTGAAACAATGCAGGGTGCAGTATACTCAAGACAAGTGTTTTCACAGAATCAAAGATTGGTTTGGCTTGCAAGGAACGTTAAAGATCATCTAGTTCCAACCCCCATGGGCAGGGACACCTACAGCTAGACCAGCTTGCCCAAAGCCCCATTTTCTTTAATATATGTATAACAGAATAATTTTTCTGGGGTTTAGTGTTAGAGGAACACTTGCAAAGGCTGTATCTTTTTTAGGCAATAACATGTTAAAAAAGGAAAACATCTGAAATGTGAAAAAAGGAGATAGATGTATGTAATTTTAATGCCTATTAGGTTCAGGTTCTACTGTTTGTGCCTCAAATTAGCTCTGATTATTTGGGTGATTCTTAAGGATAATGATTAAATTTCTTATAAATGTGGATTATTCTAATTCCTTTTTATAACTACATGGTATAAAGAGGACACATTGAAATTTTAAGATGTATTAGAGCAAATGAAAGAAATGTTGCTATCTTTTTTGTTGTATTTATTTTCAGTGTACTGAAATCCTTCCTAAGAAGATCCCATTGTAGCCATTTCAGGGGTTTATTTTAATAGTAGCTTGCTTTTTTTTTTTCCTTATTGTACAGTATTGTACTACTTTATTTTTTGATTTTATGCTTCCAGTTTTGAAGGTCTTATACAGTCTGCTGCTGTGAAGAAGTTAAAAGGCAATGTTGGTTTTTTTTTAAATTAATCCTTTGTTGCATTAGTAGCAGTAAAAGCTGTATACATAAGTAAAAGTCAATTTTCATAAGTAGAAGTTAATGGGATTTTTATATTTCAGCTTGTCTGGTCCCAGTTAAACAGCCTCCTGTAAGCAAGACAACCATTGTGATTTTAGAAAATCTGGAGAGAGCTTCTTTATCTGAATTACTAGGAGATTTTCTGGCACCTCTTGAGAATCGGAGTTCGGAAAATCCTTGCACTATTCAAAGAGGTATTTAAAGAATTTGGAATGGAGAAATGTTTTTACTGCAGTACAGTAGTATTAGAATACTTGACAAACAGGGAACTTGGAGGAGAACATTTTAATTCGTTCAGTGGTTATATTTTATTGAAACCTTTTGTTCTTAACCAAATATAGCACATTTTAAGGCACCTTTAGGTGGGGTTTTTTTTATTTCTAATTATGTCATGCTTCTTGCTTTTATATGAAATCACATCAAAGCTTTGAGTACTCCAATAACACTTTTATGGTTCGTTTGTAGCAAATGGAGCATCCGGTGCCTTTTACTTCCACGAGAACTGCTTCTTACTGGGGACAATCGCGAAGTGTCATCTTCATGGCTCTGACCTGCTGGTTCAGCAGCATTTCCGCTGGGTCCAGCTTAGGTGGGATGGGGAACCAATGCGTGGCTTGCTTCAGAGGTTTTTAAGAAGAAAAGTTATAAACAAGGTGAGAACCTGAATCGGCTTCAACAATCTTTGTTCATCACTGGGTCTGTGCAATATGTACCACGGTAATGTCAAAATCTGAGCAGATAACTAAGTTCTTTCGGGGTAAAAGCATTAATTTCTGGGAATATATAGGCTCTATATCTGTAAGTATTGTGCTTGGCCCCATATAGGAAGGTGTGCAGCCATGGCTGATGAACATAAATGCACAGGTTGGCTACAAATATTAACACAATGGATATTTTCTTATCCACTGTATGAAACCATCCTTCAGTAGGCTTTTTTATCTCCTATGTGACTGTGATAGCAGTCATCAAACATAAAATCCCTTTTTTGAGGAAATTATTCTATATATCTAAAATAAGATAGGCATATGTCCTGTGTGTATTGTTTAAGTTTTAAGCAGCGAAAGTTTTAATGATTTTCAAATCCAAGAGGAAAGAGGGGTGAAAATGCATCAGTGAGGAAGTTGTTTTGAGCCAATAGGCCTGCTGAAGCTGGAACAAAAGCCCAAAGAGAATAAGTTGAGAAGTCTGTTTTAACATAAATAAATAAATGGAGGACAGCAAATGAAACGGAAGATGTGGGCAGAAGCAGAACTGTGGAACTTTGGAAGTTATTTGGAAGAAACCCATTCCAGTGTGATAGCAGCTATTGCAGACAGTCAAGCAGTGTTAGACATTGAGAGGGGGAGTTTAATCGAAACAGCTGCAAAGGAAAATAATCTTGGCAGCAGAGTTTTGAACAGGCTTAAAAAGGGAGATTGTTTCAGCAATAGAAAAAAAAAAAACTGTTAGTAGTAAAGAGTCCTGGTCTGGGACAACAGACCTACTGTTGGTTCTCAGTGTTCAGCTGTATGTATCTTCTTATCCTTGGAGATGTCATCTCCTGTACCCTGTGTCACAGTTCTCATCTATAAAAGCTTACTGATTCAAAGAGATCCTAAAGAGGAAATGTGTGGTAACTGAACGTTTCCGTTATGGTAATGAGGAAATTCAGAAACATTCCTAGGTATTCTTTAATAGCAAAAAAAATACAGAATATTTTATTTTTGAAAAAAAGTAATCTGAAATGTATCACACTCTTAATAGATTCCTTTTCTTAGATTACTTTTTTCACCTGCATAATTAAGTACTTCTTTTCTGTGTGTAACTATCCTTACTTTTTTCCCCACGTGCTTTAAATCTTTGAGTCCCTACAGACATAGTAATCTGGAACCATTATGACTGGTTGTCTGGTTGAGGGTATGGATGGTTTCCAGAATCCCTGGGTAAAGTTTTGGGAGGGTAGCAAGTGTCTATAGGCAAGTAGGTGATTTGATTGTAGCTGGTGCTGGAATGAAGTATAGACCAGAGGACAGTGGAATGGAATTATGTAACAGAACTGGCCTCCATCCTCTTGAGGAGGAAGATTGTATTCTCAGCCCTACACTGGAGAGTGTCTAGTAATCTAAGCTCCTTTATAAAGGGACAGAAGCACTTTGAAAGAAGATCATTCAAGATCAAAGAGAAGGACTGTCTTCAGTTGAGCATGAGGCCAAGAAATACAGTAATGCAGAGAATTGCAGAAGTAGTATTCTGACTTCTTCACAGACAAAGGGTGGATCAAACTTATTCTGCCAAGCTGCTTTGGCTACCAGAACTTGTGACATCATGTAACAGATGTCGGGCTCAGGTTATTTTGTTTAGGCTTAAAAGCAATCCTTGGTCTCACAGGTTGGAGTTTAACAATGTTATATATTCCTACTTCTGACTGAAGTTGAACAGAATTTGGGTGGTAATTTCATTAAATTTGTTATCTCTAAAGCATAAATGCAGAGGGTGGCTATCTGGAGAAAAAAGCCCTGTGTCATCCCATATATTCCCTAATTAAATAGTGAATAAAAATGCCCACTGCACTAGTATTGGGTTTTCTTATACACATGCAATATGCAGACTCCAAACTCAAATGCCAGTTGGTGTGTATCTTAAAATAGTGGGTTCCAGTGTTAAAAATAGAATTAATCTGTTTTAAAAATCTAAAGGAAAGTGAAAGCAGATTTATTGTTTGAACAATAGACTGTGTACGAGATCACAGAATCACAGAATTGTAGGGGTTGGAAGGGATCTCAAGAGATCATCGGATCCAACACCCAAGAAATCCTTGCTTGTGCCTTAATAGTCTTATTTTCAGATGAAAAGCTCTTTTCCCTTATTTCCCTTATTAGGTTATTCTGCATTCACATTAAACTGTTTGCCTGTAGACACTTTCAAGATGCTCTGACTTCAGTGCTGGCAAATACTATCCCTACTGCATCTTTTAATGCTTCCTTTAATTCAAACTGTTCCAGAGGATAATCCTAGGATTAGGATGATGAAGACTGTAGTTTGGAGTCAGATGAAATAGAAGATTGTTCTGGCACCAAAGAATTTGCCTTTAACAAGGCATGCTAAAAAATCTAAGTCTTAGAGGAAGGCATCTTTCTTTAGTTGTTACTATGTATAAAGTCAATATGGGCATCAATCAGTGTGATTGTATGTTCTTTTATATGCCCTGTTTGTATCATACATATTGCATAGGATGTGGTAGGTGCCTCGTGCAATCCTGATCTTAAACACCAGAGAAAAAGGATGTCTGCCAAATTTGTGTTTCAGTTTCCCATAAGAAAGCAAAGACATGTCAGTTTATTGATAAGGAGATATCATTTAAAGTGTAGTTGGGAAATAGGTTTTAATACGAGACTTCAGTAAACTCCATAAAAAAGTTTTATCACTTTTTCACTCTTCCTGATTTTCATAATAGCAATATAGCAGGAAAAAAAAAAAAACATCACAAGCCTGCTTGTGGTTTGGTTTTCAAGGAAAGTATTTGCAGCAGAGGCCTTATGTCATGTCAAACATCTTTTCTCTCTGCAGTTCAGAGGCAAAGTACCTCCTCCGTGTGACCCTGTGTGCAAGATCATAGACTGGATTCTTGCTGTTTGGCACCAGCTGAACTCTTGCTTATCACGTCTGGGAGCACCTGAAGCACTTATGGGACCAAAACATTTCTTCTCCTGTCCTGTGGTTCCAGGGCATGGCCAAGCAACAGTGAAGTAAGATCTCTATTTCCTGTTCGATACAGTTCAGTGCCACCTAGAGACTTATTACAAATGCTGCAGTTATGTTTATCCCAAAAGGCATCTGACTCAGCAACCCTAAAAGTATTTTAGCAGAAGCTATTAAAAGTTTTAAAACTTTTTTTTGATACTTAATTCCTAGAAGGGCAATTTTGAAGGACACAAGTGGGAACTGTGTGTCTAACACTAGTTGAAAGTCTTATTTTGTGGTCTTCCAGTTATTTTCTGACACAGAGGTTGCAAAACGTTACTTGCACTGGAATAGCTAATATTGCTCAACATTCTTAAATGTCTTGTTCTTCATTTCAAGACAGCTTTGTAAAGAAAGTTCTTCATTAGCAAACAGACCAAAACAGGGTTCAAGGATTCTGCACTTGGAAAGTTGGTAGTGTTTCCTTTGAAGTGAAGTTTTATATGAGGGAAATCTAAAGAAGTGGAGTGATTTCTCACTATTTTTAATATCTGGTAAATTTCACAGATGTCTGTTCTAGCATAGTCAATAAGGCAGATAGATACCTTTTAGCTCTGCACATGGTTATCTTTCTAGGAAAATAAAAGAATGATGAAAATTTGTTCTTGTGTAGTGAATATTGCAAGAATATCTGCTCATATTCCAACTTTTCTGCAAACGCTAGCAAGTGGTACAGGAAACAATTACAGAATTTTAAAATTTTAAAATACACTGCTTCATACTAAGAGGTTGCTTAATTTTATTAAAAAGGTAATGAGCCCCTGATTAACATTCAAAATTACTCAGAACTCAGTAACTTTTCTGGATGTGCAACATCACTTTTCTCAATCTGCTTCATAGCATTCTCCTTAATTGACACTTCTGGTCCCGCTCTGACTTTTCTCTCTTGTACTAATTTCTGTTAACTCTTCTTCTAGTGTCATTTGCTTAGCATGTGCACTGGTTTTCTCAGTTTTTGTTCTTTCTGCACTTTTTGATACATTTTTTCTGTTGGTTTTGGGTTTTTTTTTTCCTAAAAGGCCAGATTATCTGATATCCAGAGTAACAATCAAAACCTAAATGTGGGTGCAGCATTGACTTGAAATTTTATGGCTGCTATGAAACAAAAGAATGAAGTATTCTATGCATCTGTCTCCTGTATTCCTCTTGAATCACATCCTCTGAAATGTCTTCATCATTTATTTATTGAAATGGCATTAGTAGAGGACAGAAAAACTACTCTTTAGATAAGCACTATGAGTTTGGATTACTCCTAAGTGTAATTTTGACTAGATTCACAATGCTTTATCTTGAACACAACCCCAAAATGTCTTTTACAGTAGTGATACACCATCTGACTCATGTAATGTAGTTTTTGTCCACTAATAAACAATTAAAAAGCACAGCTCCAGTGAGCACTTACTGGATACTTTTACTTTAGCAGTACAATGGCTAACAGTGTGGTCCTATAACTAGCAATAAATAGATTTACTTAGCAGCTCACTGGTGGCTGTTATTTCAATCTAATTAACCACTCCTGTCCTCTTGCCCCTCCTCTCCACTGTGCTATTCTGCTAGGTTTTGCGTTTGTTAAAGCTTCAGTGAGTCAGTTGGATTCATTAAGGCAGCAGACCTCTAGCTACGAACTGAGTTTGTTCTGGGCTCAGTGTTAGCACAGGGCACGGCGGAGAGGCAGGCAGCTGGGAAGGGAGAGAGAAGGCATGACAGGAAATTGTTAACTGCTGTAGGCTGTTTTGTGTAGCTTCACGTGGTTTGGAGAGTAGAGTCAATAGATGAGGAAAATTTTAGCCACGTTTTTTTCTTGGTTTTAATCTAGGGAATTAAAGTTTATGTTCCAAAAGGAAAGGGTTTCATTTTACAGCTCTCTTTCAGGGGCAGGAGGGTGCTAAGCCTTCCTAAGTATCAGCTGTATCATTCCTAAGTATCAGTTGTATCAAAGCACTGGGGACTTTGTCAAGATGAGCGCAAACGTAAGACTGAATTCAAACATCAGGATGGCATTGTATAGCCCAGCATCTATTAACTGTTAAAGCAGAATGAGCTCAAGTAATTTGATCTTTGCAGTATTCTTTTTTTACCATTTATACTAGAGGTATCACAAGATGTCAAAAGATGACATAGGCAGAAATGGAGAGATAGAGTGCTTTATTACTAAAATGAAAGCCACTGTTTATTTTGGTAGCTTAACTCAGCTAGCAGAAGCAGACTGTATCTGTGTGGAATGGTATCTGCAACATTATGCTAAGGAAGCTTCAAATAATATCTCCAATATGCATTTTATTTCATTGTAACAACAATTCTAATTATTATTATAAGAACTATAACTTTTATTACTGTAACTTTGTAGTTATGTATCATAAAAACTCAATCTTACGCTTCATAACTAAACAAAAATACATTTATCAAAGGATTCATGCATTCTAACTTTAAAAAAACAACCAACAGAAACTCAAAAAAAGTTGTCATAATCTTTGGGGTGATAAAATGGCTTTTGCCTATCAACATGTCCAGCAAACAGGCATTTTAGCCATCACTTTTTCTGAATGGATTTCTGCAAAGCTGAAACAGCATTATGGTCTATCATTTCTTATAGACCTTTAGTATAAACCCTCTGACTTTAAAACATACCATCTTCCTCTCACAAGAAGTTATAAAGAAAACAACTGGATTTGATCTACAAGGGATTGTCTCGATATCTGTTGTGTATATGAGCTCAGCCCTAAGCCTGAAACTGCTAGCCTTTCTACCTTGAGAACTGCAAGCTAAGAAACAGCATTTATTTATTTCCTAATGCAAATTTTTCACTTCTGTGCTAAAGCAATTTCTCTCTTAGAAAAGCAAAAGTTCCAGAAGAAACATGCCCTTTGAATCAAATTTTTGTAATCAGACCCAGTCTCTAAACCAGACAATCTGGAAAATCTACAGCATCCTGGAAACATAGTTCACCATAGATCAAATAAACAAAAGGAGAGTGAGGCAGCTGCACCAATAGAAACGTCTTGAGAGCTGGACAAGTTTGGAAATGGAAGAATACTGGAAAGGGATGCAATAATAATTGAATACTTCCTTTTTCCCACTCTGGCAACAGATAGGCTATGAACAAACACCTGCAAGCATGGAAACCTCTCCATGCACTGGCAAAGGTGAAAGGGGATATTTTTGGTATGCACACAAACACACATCTTTCTGGGATTCTTTCTTTTAGCCTTAAAATGAAAAGCATGTTTTGTAGTCCTTATCTGTAGGAGCGAAAGCATCAGACAGCAAATAGTTTACCAAAGCAACCCAAAGAAATGTAGGTCAAGTTATTTAATATTTAATAATAAATAATAATTTAATACTTAACATAAAAATCTATATCTTAAATAAAATTGGTTCCTCTCTGATACAGGGTACACTAGGAAGTCTAAACTACGCTTCCTGAAAATTCAAAATCTGATACTTTACCCAAAGGCTAAAATTTTGGGGATTGGTAATTGTCTCTGAAGTTAAAGGATTGTTTGTGTGCCTCCAGGTGGATGTCCAAGTTATGGAATGCTGTGATAGCACCCAGAGTTCAAGAAGCAATACTCTCCAGAGCCTCTGTGAAAAGACCATCTGTACCAGGACAAGCAATAGCCAAAAAAAATCCTAGCCAAGGTCAACAGGCTGTTGTTAAAGCTGCTCTCAGTATCTTGTTAAATAAAGCTGTTTTGCATGGCTGTCCTCTACCCAGAACAGGTAACTGAGAACAATCTGAAGGGCATGTAGTTGTACATTGCCAAAGTGGGGCTTTTGACGGCTGGATTCTTGTTTTAAAACTCCCACAAAAGGTCACAATAGTTACAATGGGGAGGTGTACGGTTTACAGCATTCACAGTCACCAAACTAAGTAGTTGTGTAAGGTAGTCAAAGAAGAACTGTTTGCAACAGTTGGATCTTCCTAACATTGTTCTACTTTTGTTTCAGAGCTAGATAATTATATAGCAGATTTTAAGGGAGGAAATTTTCCTTTGTCCGTGGTTTCGAGCTACAAAAATTGTGGTAAGAAAAGAAATGAAACTGCTTCTTGGAGAAAAGTGAGCACAAGTCCTCGCAAAAAGTCAGGCCATTTATCCTCCCAGTCATGGAATAAGCAGGAGACAAACACTGAAGGTAAAACTTTCCATTTTGGATTCTGAGAGAAGGTGCAGGGGTTTGCGCTGCATCGATATGAATCTAACTTTTCTCCTATATCAGGATTTAAAAATTCTCAATTAAACAACACCTGTGTTTATGTTTAGCAGTAAAAAATGGGGGGAGTTCCCCAAAAATTTCTTTCTTTGTAACTGTAAGATATCCTAATTAATATTTTTTGATGTTTTTCTAATGCCTTTCCTGTTGTCTGATGATAAGGTAGATATTGGCTCAGGCAGTGGAAGATTGAGCAGTGGTTCCTGATGACAAGTGATTTCTCTTTGAGAGAACCAGTAAGTGTGGTTCAAGTGCCTCATGCAGAAACCTCATGTTCTGTCTTCCACAAAAGCTTTTTACCCCATTCACCATTTTAGTGGTACCTTGTGGCCCTAACACTACTCTGAACCGTTTCAAGGGATGTATTATTCTGATCACTGACCAACTCTGTTGATAAAATATCCAGTAAATGGGAAAACATTTTCCCTTTTTATCACAGATTTTAGAATGAAGAAATCAACCCACACAATAAAACACTCATCATCTCTCTTTTTTGCAGGTATAAAATCTAAGACTATGTTGCAACCAAACTGCAAGAAAAGAGCTTCTCTTGCCACAAAGTAAGTTTTAATTTCTCGTATTTGTAACACATGATAAAATTCTGTTGTAAACAAGCACGTTATAAAGAATAGATGAAGAGTTTGTATTTCATAATGTTTTGGTTCTACATCTGAAGACATGAATCCTTTTGAATTTTCATTTCTGAGAGAAAAGTAAATTTTATGTACTTCAGTATAATTTTAGAACCCATTTCTGCAATTCAAACCTTGTCTTTTTATGTAACACAATAATCTGTGACTTAAGAATATTATGTAATGTGCTCTGCCATGAAAAGCCAGCCGTATGCTTTTTTCACCTGGCATTATGTTTTAAAAACTCCTCTGGCTCTTCTAGGTTCCTCAGTGGCAATTCAAAGGCGTATTGTGCACACACTTCAGGCCAAATGATACAGGCTTTCTCTAGGGAAGTGTAGAAATTAGCCCAAGGGATATGCATCTCAGACTGCACTTCAGTCTGAAATCTTGGTTGTACCATATTTACAGGCACAGATTGCATAGAATACTTATGCTTCCAGTTTGGCAGGGTTTTTCTTAAGTGTTTCCAATTATGTCCAAAAAAAAGAGAGAGTGGAATAAAAATGATTGCTCCTTCTCAAAAAGGGGAGTCTGAAGACAGTGGATGGAAAAATCCTTTGTTGGAATTTCCAAATTTTTCCAAGAAAAAATTGAATAGAAAGATCTATTATGATATAACAACTATTGACAACTATTGCTGTCACTTACTTAGATGTTGTTTTCTTTCTGTTTGTGGTAATGAAATTTCTGTTTTCCAGGTGTGAATAATATTTAAGTTCTGTATCATAGCTCGGTTTTAATTGTTCTCTTAGCTTCTTGTTTGGTGTTTTTAACCAGATCTTCAGAGAAGGATCAATTGAGAACGTTACATCTGGAGCAAAGGCTGTCCCTTGGTTCTGATGATGAAGTAGATCTTGTGCAGGAACTTCAAAGTATGTGTTCCAGCAAATCGGAGCCTGATATAAGCAAGGTAAACTTAAGGCCTTTAAATAATTCACATCATTGCCATATGCAGTTATTTGCTACGTGTTTGAAATAAATTTTTAATTTACAAGCACTGCTTGAGATGAAGAAAATTATTAAATTATTTGGGAATAAGCCAAAGTCAACTAATAAATTATACATGTGAGGGTAAGTGTGCTAGTTTAATATACATTACTTTAAATTACACTTTCACTGTTTTTTCTTACAGAGATTTTTGTAGTGGAGGCTGAAATTTATAAGTTCATAAACACCAGAGACAACAGCCTTCTCTGTGTTCTTATTCCCCTGTTATCTTTTACAATATCATTGCTTCCACTGGGAAACTGTTCTGTAGTCTTAAAGATGTAGAAAGTTTTTCCTAACATGCATTGCACATTTGGTTTGTTTAATGTAATCCCATTGGCTGTCACAGAACTGGCCCAGTGCTCTTCTGCTGTGTAAGCAAAATTCAGTTTTGCTGCCCTAAGGCAGAAAGGCAGGCTTGGCCTAATTCTTTCACAGTGGCAGAAGAGGGTGTAGGAGTCTTGCAAAGCTCATAGGTTTGAGGCTAAGTTCTACCCTGGAGTTGGGCTGCAGGTGGTTGTGGGAGGGCTGTTGGAGCAGAGGGTGGAGCTGTGGATCTCATTTTCCTTCTACACCAAAAGCATCCGGCTCTGTAGCTATTTATTCTTTTCCTTCTTTCATCCTAGCATAGCTGAAGTAGATGGCTGTGACAGCAGGCAGTGCTCACACCACAGCAGATGATCTGGATCTTTTGAAACAGAGAATCAGTCTTAGGTTATTGTCCACCTAGGCTGCACATTTACATCCCCAAGGATCTCCTTGAATAGCAGTGCTACTAGTTCTGCTTTGTTAAGTATTCTCTTTATTCTTAGAATTCAACCATGATTTTAATTTAAAAAAGACGACTTTATTTTGGAAGATTTTTCAAACTATTTAATGAAATCTTTCATTATGGTGTTTTGTTTTGGGCTGGTTTTTTTAAAGTCCTTGCAGTGCTTGCATGAGTCATGTGCACCAGGCTGGCTAACCACCAGTCAGCAGAGATTTACTGCATCTACCCTTGAAAGTCTGGGATGTGCTTAAAGAAATGGTAACAAACTTGAAACTGTGTTTAATAACATGCAAAATGTAATTGCTCATTGTTGACAATTCGAGGAAATACGGGTTAGATAAGGAAGGAGATAGATGTCACTGTCTTTTGTTCAGTTTCCTCACCATGGGTGGAACCATCCAGGACTGGAATTTTTGTCATAAATTGCCCAGCAGAGCCTTACACAAGTGAGGGTGCTGTTGCGTGTTTTCTTTGTGTGATTGTGTGATGTAATTTCAAGCTGACATCAAAATAAGTACTTCTCCTCCCTAATTTGCCCTTTCAAACATGCTCTTGCTGTCTCTGTTATCTTGGGATGTAGTACTTTTGCAGTTGCAGAGTTGAATTGGATCAACTTGCCTCAGGATAAAAACCCAAGTGTTCAGTGGAGAGAGAAGACTGATCAGACTCTATCTGCTATTGCCTGGTCACAAGGTTTGATGAAAAATAGTAGGGAAGAAACATGGAAGGAGGAAGAGAAAAGGATCGTTTCTTTCTGTGGTGTTCCTGGGGCTGCATAAAATGTAATGGGAAACTACCTTTAAGCTCTGCTGGATAGTCTTGCTCTGGAAATGTATGTTTAATCTTCCTCTGATAATTGTCAATGTGAAATCTTTCTCTCCCCCATCTCCTAGATACACACTCAAGAGTAAAGGAGATGTATTTTAATCCATCTTTGGATATTTATGCATTGTGTTGCACAAAAACTACATGAAAACAAAATCAAGACTCCAACATTTAGCAAATTGAAACACATTTCTGCTGTGATTAACTAAAAAATCACCACTTCTTATCTTTTTCAGATTGCAGATTCTAAGGATGAGCTATTGATGTTCAATAACTCTCCGAACACTCCTGTATTTTCAGCAAGTGGTACTAACCCAAGTAAAATAACAGCACAAAAGGTAGGTGAAACAAGTTTTGTCGTAGGGGAGGTGTCTTGAGTTTCTCCAAAACCTGAATTCCTGATTGGATCCAAAGAATTAATGTTCCAATGCCCTGTTTATTACAAGAATAAACTGTCATGATTCTAAGGAAACTTGCTGGACATACCATGCCAAGTTTCTTCCATGCACCTTAATTAAACAAAGGATGTGTTTGCTTCAATTTTCACGTTTACATAAAGCCATCTCCCTAGGCCAAGTATTGTTGGCATTACTCTGACATTATAAGTTATTTGCATCCAATTCAGAGAGAAATAAAAGCCACAGGGGTTGATAATGGTTTTTGTTTTTTCCAATTAATGATATTCAGCAAATTTGCAAAAGCACAAAACTACAAGTCCTGATGTAAAACTGCTGATTTGTGACTTATTTTTCTACCTCTTTATTGTTTTGTTTTTTTTTTTTTAACAGTGATTACCCAAATAGATAGGATTTTGAGTAGATATGATATTGCCAGAGTCTGTGGAAAATACCACTTTTCTAAAAGAGGGATCCAGTCTCTTTTTTATACCTAGCTATTCGTTGTAATATACAGTTGTCTTACCAAATTATTTATGAGAAATCCAAAGAAATCCTGTTTCTAAGTTTGGTGATTCTGGGAAAAGATAGTCTAAACAAACTTCACTAACTCCAGAGTAGTTTCAGATTGGGAAGATAAGCTGAATGGTACTGGAAGATACAATAGCTCCACTGCCATCTTCTTTTCAGAAACTGGAGTCATTGTTTGTGGGTGCCAACATCCCTACTAAATATGAAGATGAAATAATATCCTGATTATTTTTCATTCTTTGGATATCGAAGTTGTCACACTTTTTTCCTTTTTCTTTCTTGCTCCTTGTGGTTTTGAACATCAGGAGAACTTCTGACCATGTGGATCAGTCACCCCTCACCAGGGCAGAAGCCGTTGTCTATGTTCACTTGCTAGTCCCTCTGCCTCCCCGCACCAGGGGTCCCCTAGAGTTTGACCAAGAGGCTTTTATCTGACTGCAATAAATTGTTTTCTAGAGATACTCTGTTTCCTGCAGGTACAGTGGAAAGTAGCCCTGAAGATAGCTTAACTTGCACACCTAAGCATTAAAAAAGCTAAAGGTGACATGACGCACCACCTTTACCATCACATTTTATTATCCAAATATTCAAGATGTTAGAATATTTTCTATTATTTTACTTAAAATCCAGAGTATAGTCTGAGCTAACAGAAACAATTTTTGCAGATCCACATTTATATATACTCTTTTTGAGTGTTTCTCTAAACAAAATCATTTCAGATATTGCAAATCTGAGATTCACGTAAGTTGTGATGCCTGGATAATTTGGCAAGTCAGCTGACCTCCCTGTTCCTACTGCGAAAGCAGTGCTGTATAAGCAGAGGGGATCTTAACAGTGATGAGACAAATTACTTAAAAGGGCAGCATACCCATAATTAATTATTTTTTCCTTTTTTCTAATTGGCTGGAAGAAAAAAATGCTTTCAAATAGGTGAACTAGATAGAAAAAACTTGTAAGAGATGCCAAATCTTTGATACAGGATACAAGTTGATGGAATCAAAGACTAATAAGGACTAAACAGTGAAGAGTGGTAGCTGATAGTGAAAATTAACTTCTTCATATTACTGCCCAGAAGGTGATCTGGATTCACCTGGTGCTAACAGTTAAGGTCCTAATTCTCCTTTCCTGTCAGTGGAAAGGTAGGCATCTCTCACAAACGAGATATGCTAGTGGCCATCATAAAATGACTTAGCTAACCTCTTTCTTCTGGACTAGAAAGGAACAGAAAGTGATGGCACACCTGACTTTGGCACTTCAGGTATCTAAACTTGAGCAGAGTGAATAAGGTCCAGTTCTTAAGAACGCAGCTTCTTAGCATAAATAATTTGAAATGATGAAATCTAATTTATAAGAAAGCAATCTGTAAGATTATGGATTAAAGTGTAATTATTTGAACTTCCATTCTTGAAGTATTATTTTTTTCATTATTATTTTGTTATTATTTATGGCCTCAGTGGCACCAAAAAAGTGGGTATCATTAGTCAAGCTATAAAGCTGGTGGGGGGTTTTTTGCTACAAACTACCTAAATTTCTATTTTTCTCCCCTTTTAGCTGTGGCTGCTTGTATTTTTTTCATTTGAGTTCTCCTCAAATTGAGACATCTGAGAATCAAGTGTAAGGATTGTTTTTAATGACAATGCAGAAAACTCCTCGTCTTATTTGGGGTATTCTGAGATTTTTGTTGATACTTAATTTCAGTTAAAGGAGCAAAAAAAAGAGCCCTAGTTTGTTCACCAAGTAGTAAGAATCTGTCGTATCAAACTGCAAAAGACTGTGGGACACAGTGGGAAGTAGCCAGCCTCTTTTCAATGGTCTGTGGAGACAGGACAAGGGGCAATGACTACATGTTGGAGTGCAGAAAGTTCCACACCAATATGCCGAAGAACTTTTTCACAGTGAGGGTGACAGAGCCCTGGGACGGACTGCCCAGGGAGGTTGTGGAGTCTCCTTCTCTGGAGATATTCAAGACCCATCTGGACACCCCCCCTGCATGACCTGTCCTAGGGAATCTGCTTTGGCAGGGGGGTTGGACTCAGTCTCTTGACGTCCCTTCCAATCCCTACAATTCTGTGATTCTGTAAATAACAAGGGTTCCAAGGGTCGAGCAGGGTTCATTGGTTGCTTTTCAGGTCAAATGTCAATAGTTATTTATACAGAAAATGCTCTTTTTTATTATTATTATTATTATTCACAGGATGGAATGCGTCCTCTCAGCAGCAGTCGAACTGTGGAAAGCAGCAACAGTAAATCAAAGACAGAGTTGGGTGTTTCAAGAGTTAAATCTTTTCTTCCTGTTCCTCGAAGCAAAGTCACCCAGCCTTCTCAGAATCCTAAAAAAAGCAGCAGCAGTAATACAAGGCAAATAGAGGCAGATCATAACACAAAAAGAGAGATTTGGAATTTGCACAAAAAAGAACAAATAGAAAAATCTAATAAATAAACCTGCCTACCATACAATTTTCTGTGTTCATATAATCTCTATTACAAAGAACCAAGTACTCAAATATGTAAATATTTTTTTTTTAAATAAACTGTTTCCCTGTAATGTAAAGAATGTACAGGACCACAGTTTTATTTCTATGTAAATCAGCTGGAAATTATATTGATTTAAACTTCAGAAATGGGCAGTTTTGCCACCTTCATAGATGTGAGGTTGTTTTGGTTTTTTCCTTCTTTTATTATGAAAATTACTCCTTCAAAAGATAATATTCAGGGGTATCACCACAGGATCCTGTTTGTGTATATACTGTACATAAATATATTCTATTAACTTCACGTGTTAAACTGCATTCAGATGAGTTGCACAGCATGTACAGCAATGGCTTAAAGCTATTTGTACATGCGTTTTAGAGACATGTTTTTATCTTCACCTAATGAAACATTAATGGAATGTGGCAATAACTACAATGATTGGCAATGCAGATGGATTACTTTCAGCTACAAGCCATACTAAGTCCTTTGAGTTCCCCATCACCTGCCTGCTGAATCGTGGTTTCGTTTCTCCCGCGCTTCTCGCCATCCGCAAGGTCACGGTTTTCCGTTGCAGCTGTCAGAAACAACAAGGAAAGAGATTGAGAAATTAAAATGCAATAAAAGTTATTTTTCTCAGACTCTTACTCTTTGATAGAATTGAAGAAAATGTGATCATTTATTAACCTAGTTTTTTCTTGTATACTGTAAAAGCTTTTATATACTTCATTAGTGTTTTAAAAGTATCCAAGAAATAATAGTGTTTTACAGAAACAGATTTTACCGAAAAGGAATTTGAGCACAAGCTTAACTGCAGTATTATCAGAGATAATGTAGTAGCGGTAACAGGAGTTACTATGTAATTATCAATTTCTATTGTGCATTTAAGATGTAATTGCTGTGAAATGATACTTGAGTTGCAGTTAAAATTAAAGTCTTTTTTTCATATAATTTCCCTCTCCCCCCTCCCCACTACGGAGGCAGATGGTGTTCCCCGAGGGAGAGTGCCTACGAGGGGAGTATCCCCCCTAGTCTCTCCCTGCAGTAGCTGCGGTTACACGCTTGTGAGCTGTGACACCGGGGAACCACTCGCTGCCTCCATGCCTCACCTGGTAGGCAGAGGAAGGTACTGAGTTTTCTCAAGATCAGACTCGGATGCCTTCTGACAGGCTGCCAGGGGATGGGTGTGCGAGCTATGGATGGTAACATGCCTGTAATTTCCAAAGTAGCGTTTTTCTCAAATTAAGCCTGGAAAAGGAAAGGATTCCCGAACTGTTTCCTAAAGCTTTGTCTTTATATGTAAAACAGTCATCCCAAATTCATGTCAATAAATTTTTTTGTACTGCATATTGTCTTTCTGTCTCTTAATTTTGTGTGTGTGTGTGTTACCTCTATAGATACAGAATACTAGAAGCTTATTTCTGTAACCATTTCCCTCACAATGTATTTGGAAAGTACCGTGTCTTCTTGACAGGCTGGAAAGGTGGGCCCAGGGGAACTTAATGAGGTTCAACACTGCCAAGTGTAAGGTGTTGCACTTGTGCCGGAGAAATCCCAGACATACATACAGACTGTGAGAAGAGCTTCTGGAGAGTAGCCCTGCTGAGAAGGACCTGAGGGTTCTGGTGGATGAGAAACTTAACATGAGCCAGCAGTGTGCTCTTGCAGCTCAGAAGGCCAATGGTATCCCGGGCTCCATCGGAAGAGGAGTGGCCAGCAGGGACAGGGAGGTGATTGTCCCTCTCTACTCTGCCCTTGCGAGGACCCATCTGGAGTCCTGTGTCCAGATCTGGGGGTCCCAATACAAGAAAGACATGGAACTGTTGGAGAGGGTTCAGAGGAGGGCCATGAAGATGATTAGAGGGCTGGAGCACCTCCCCTACGAAGAGAGGCTGAGGGAGCTGGGCTTGTTCAGCATGGAGAAGAGAAGGCTGCAGGAGGACCTCATTGCAGCCTTCCAGTACCTGAAGGGAACATATAAACAGGAGGGGAATCAGCTTTTTAAAAGGGTAGATAATGGCAGAAGAAGGGGGAATGGATGGAAGCTGAAGGAGGGAAGGTTTAGATTGGATATTAGAGGGAAGTTCTTTACAGAGAGAGTGGTAAGGTGCTGGAACAGGCTGCCCAGACAGGTGGTGGATGCCCTGTCCCTGGAGGTGTTCAAGACCAGGTTGGATGGGGTCCTGGGCAACCTTGTGTAGATCCAGGCCTGGAAGCTGGTGTCCCTGCCTGTGGCAGGGGGGTTGGAACTCTTATGATCCTTGGGGTCCCTTCCAACCCAGACCATTCTATGATTCTATGATTCTATGGTTCTGATAACCACTGTTTTAATAACACTTCAGTTTCTCGTGTGAAAGTTAACACATAACCAGGCACTATTTGTCTAGAGGCTGAATTGTCATTTGTTTGGCAGTAATTCTGATGCTCAAAAATGGGATGTTCCTTACACATTTGGCTTCTAGCAGCATGACCTATGGCTGTAGGTCAGAGAAATGGGTCTCAGCAACCAGCATCCCTTACATGTCAAAACCATGTGAGCAGCAGCCTGGTAGCTTGTGTGAGAGACTGGGGCATGGATTTCATGGTGAGGAGGAACACAGAATGGAAAATGTTTTTTCACAGTGATCACAGAAGTTGCAGCATCAGGATTTGTAATAGCAATAAATCTTTTTTCATTTTTCTTTCTTTTTAAGAGATATAAAAAAAGAAGAAAAATCCTGACATGCTTCAGGATTTTGTTCTAAGTTTGTTCTTCATTGAAAACACACCTTGGAAACATCAGGCCTTGTTTAGATCAAGAGTTCATGGTGTGTTCCTGTGTGGGAAGATCTCAGGCACAGCGTCCTAAAGCATGTTTTGAGATATATTTTAAGATACTTTATACTGTCTGTGAGAGTCAAAAGCCGGCTGTGCTGCACTTTGACTGAAAGTCTGCAGAAGATGAAGTAACTTTGATCATCTGCTCGTGGTTTGAAGGTTGAGTCTCTTGCTAAATTTAGCACTGCCTTTCAATGCCCTTGTTATCCTTTCTTCTCAGCCTGCTGTCCTAATCTCTATCCATCTGTGTCTTTTACCCCATTGACTTCTACCTGCTATCATTTCATTTGCCTGTCTCTCGGCTCAACACGGCCTGTAATCTTCACACA
Organism: Gallinula chloropus; assembly: GCF_964237585.1. Lineage (NCBI taxonomy): Eukaryota > Metazoa > Chordata > Aves > Gruiformes > Rallidae > Gallinula > Gallinula chloropus. Next base: position 41,134,349 of record NC_140085.1, on the reverse strand, counting down.
TCTTCGTTCTCCTAATTGTATCTTACCCGCTGTAGTAACTGTGAAGCTCTCTTGTCAGGCCACCTCAGTTCCCGACCTCAAATGGTGACCACCACGGAACCATAAATCCGTTTGGATGTGAACGTCCTGCTTCCTCCACTGGGCTTTACTGTATTCTCAGTCTCTTCTTGTAATGATGCAAACACCACTCCTTGGACACTACTTGTAATACCAACTGCTCCCATTTTGGGGCAAAACAACTTTTCTTCATTCCTTCCTGTGTCTTAAACAAAGAGGTCTTAAGTGTGCTTACGGAGGGCCACGCTGCCCCATGTTGTGCTCTGCTCCCATTTGTTACTCCTTTCCGTACCTTTAGGAGGTTAAGTGAAGGAAAAGATTCCCTCTCTATGTGAAGGAAGATCTTGGAGAGGACAGGGAAGCCTTAAAGGTGGTATCCACTTCACAGGCTGCCAGGTCAGTGAAAAGACTTCTCCTGCAGCCTCTAACTACTACACTCCTTACAACTCAATCTCTTCAAACCAGGGGAACGTGAAAAAAATCATTCTCATCCACCAATGACCCTGGCAAGTAAGGCCTGAATTTCCCAGCTCTCCAAGTCAGTGATGAAGATAAAAGCTTTCTATGTGTCTCCATCAGACAACATCTGCATCAGTTACTTAGTGGCTGAGTGTGAAGAAACCTGCTCCAGCATTCAACAGAAGCAGCGACATTCATCAACAAGAGCAAAACCAGACATGGCAGCAGCAACTGCGGCCCCCTGAGTGTATCAGAGTGACATAGACAACCATTTCTGTATCATGTTGAAAAGGTTTTGGGAGAGGAAACCCATAAAACCTGCTCACAGGTGCAAGTTTTGATCACAGTGAGAAGGAACCTGTTGAGAAAGACGAGAAAACAATGGTCTAAGATTGAAGTCCTGGTGAACAGTAGTAGTATTGTTTATCCTAGGCACAGGAAATTGTTTCTGGAGAACATGAGGGAGTGTAAAGGAAACGTGTTGCTCTATTGCATTGCATCCTGCTGAATTTGCAAGATATTTTGGCAACAATTAACTGCCAATGAGTGAACAGTAGTACACACAGTTCCGAAGGGACTTTTTTTTTCACCACATGTTAAATCATAACTGATGGTAGAGCTAAAATACTACATCTGCATCAGAAAGAGGAGAAGAAAGTCACCAGAATACTTTTTAGATAAACAAAATGTGACAAGTTACATAGTTCTGCACTGATGTCCAACAATTCACACCAATTCAGAATTAATCTTAATGTCAGGAAGTATTTCAGAAGGCCCCGTTTCCAAGAGCTGCCACATGTCAGGGCAGTAACTTCACACTGTTGCTCAAACAGGATAGAACTCTTGAAGTGCAGAAATAATTGGGTGTCCAGCAGCTCTGACACTGGTGTAGCAGGCTAAGGGATGTGAGGCCTGGGGAAATTGAGGAGGTGGCTCTTCAAAAAGACTTGGGAAATAGGTGTTTCATGAATAAAATACTAAAGCTGGTAAGCAAATACTAAACCAGGTAAGCAACTGTGAAAGCCATGTTGTTTTATGGAAAACCCAGTGAGATATCAAGCAGTTCCCACCAATTATGATTATCAAGCTGCTTTGTGTAGTTGTTCTGAATGTAAGATTTACGAAGATCACCAGATTGGGACAGTTCACGTTTGCTTTTGCAAACATCGATTGGCCGTTGCTGTCCTAAGAGCTGCTTAGTGCTGTATTAGCAGCCTGGCCACCCTTCTCCCTTCTCTGTGCTTAAGGAGAGCCACGCTTTAGTAACAGAGTGCTCTCCAAGGAGTGTTTTGTTATACCTGATTTATTTTATCAAATTTATGTAGTGAAGCACGTGAAAAGAAAAACAATTCTCTTAAATAATGCTCGGCCTGTATTAATGAAGGCCATTGTTCTTGTCTTCCACTCTGCTTGGGCTATATATATAGCTTCTCTCCTCTTTTCTTTTTCCTCTTTTCTATGATACTTTTCTTTTTTATTTCTTCTTCCTCTCCTCTCCTCTCCTCTCCTCTCCTCTCCTCTCCTCTCCTCTCCTCTCCTCTCCTCTCCTCTCCTCTCCTCTCCTCTCCTCTCCTCTCCTCTCCTCTCCTCTCCTCTCCTCTCCTCTCCTCTCCTCTCCTCTCCTCTCCTCTCCTCTCCTCTCCTCTCCTCTCCTCTCCTCTCCTCTCCATCTTCTGCTCCATTTTTCACCATGAGCAGCATGTGCAGCTTCCCAGCTTAGCTTTTCTATCACGCGACAGCAAGTACAAGAACCCTTATTCCAGAAGGTAACACATTCTTCTCAACCTTTTTTGGGAAGCAGAGGCTGTTCATGGAAGCTGGTATCAACTTACCTCCTGCTCCAGCCAGCTCCATAGTAGCTGCAGTGGTACATGTGGACTGAAAGGAATGGCACCTTCTTCTCCGGCCTTTATCCACTTGTCTTTGGAGGGCAAGGAGAGAACATTTTCTGTGGGATCTTGCCTGGGCTCTTTGGGACGGGCAGAAGGGTGGAGGCAGTACAGTGGAGGTCCTGATGCCCGAAGCCGATTCGATGAGTGCTGTGCTACAGGGTAGGGGGGCTGCCAGTTCCTTCAAAGCACTCCGCTGTCTGAGTGTATGAGCAGCTTCCACACACATCCCATCTTCTACGTGCTCCTGTGGTATTTACCTTTGCCTTTCTTGAAATGCCTCATTGTCTGCTCAGTCCAACATGCCACCTCCCAACTCTTAACAACAACCCCAAGAAATTAACACCACTAACTGCGCAAGCTTTGAAGTGCACACTGGTTCTGCTGACCCCGTGGTTCTTTTCTGCTGATCTTTCCATATCATCTTGTTTATTTAGATAATAAACTCTCCCGCGTGGCGTGTCTGCTCCTCTGAGTAACATCCTGATTAAAACACAGAGCGATCCTTGGCATTGCTCCTCAGGCTTGACCGTACTGCAGCGGCCCCAGCCTCCCAGCCAGCCTGGGACTCACAGGGTCTGGACAAACTGCAGGGATGGAGAGCTCGGCTGTGTGAGAAATGTGAGGTGAACAGTTTGGGGGGAGGGAGGGGATGGAAGGAGGGATGGCAACTGGGATTCTAAAGTGATGGTACTTCAGTATACTGTTGGTTTTGTTATAAAGGCTGAAGCAAGGAGTGTTGAGGGGCCGAGAAACAGTGGCACGGCAGAACTGAAGGCTCAAGGGCATGAAAAGCTCCCTGTGAGCCAGAGGTGTTGCGGAGCTGAGGAAATGAGGCAAAGCAGCATGGTCATGCAGACAGAGGGGAAGGAGGGGCGGGTAAGCGCGAGGAGATGGCCAAGAATAAAAGAAAGAACAGTGTGAAGGACCAGGTGGGGAAAAAAATTAAGGAGACAAAAGCGTATTTGTGGAGGAGAGGTGCGGTGTGGGCCAGAAAACACATAATGTGGGCCAGAGCCAGAGGAAAACGGGAGTAGGTCGGGGTGTGCAGATGCCCCGGAGTGAGCACCGGTGCCCACAGGCTCAGCCGGACCCAGCAGCACCCTGGGGTGCCCGGTGCACCCGGCCCGGCCCGGCCGGGTGCGGTCACAGGGCAGGGGCAAGGCTGCCCTGCCTACCTCATGCCGAAAGGTGCTGGTTTTGGCAGCTTTTCGTTCCGGGGCGATTCGAGAGCCGGAGCGCCCGTCTCTTCCAGAGCCGCCCCGTGCCTACACAGCGCTTAGGTGCTTTTCAGAGCCATTCCCCAGCCGAATTACTACCCGGCGGGAATAAAGGCTGCTAGGAGGCTCCCACCCCGGTTTCACCGGGAGAAGCCCGGCCGATAGAGCTCCGTCCGCCCATCCCGGCCCGCCCTGGCCCAGGCCAGCCTGGCTGCCGCGGCGCTCCGGAGCCCCGCAGCACCACCTAGCGCCGCCGGCCCCCGGGCCGGCTCGCAGGCCGCCCGGCCCCGCCTGGCTACTTGCGTAATAGACAACGCAGGGTTAGGAAGAATGGGGCGTCGTGTCGTGATAGGGCTTCGGCAAGGGCTGAAGTGGCTGTAGCAGAGTAGGTTTGCGGTGCCTGCACCGGGGGGAAGGGGGGGAGTTGTGTGCCTGTGTGTCTGTGTGTCTGTGTACGTGTGTGTTGTAACATGTTGTTCAGGCAGATTCTTTTATTTTTTTCTTTTTTATTTAAAGACAAAAATATATATATATATAATAACCTAACACATCTGTATCACTAGAATACTTTAGTGCACAAAGACAGCATTGGACAGTACCTGGCCTAACTCTGGGGCTGCCTTCGTCTTTAACAGCTCTATCATAACATGACATCAAAGGCTAGTAACAAACAAACAAACAAAAAAACCCACCAAACCAACCCAGCAGTCCAAATATAAAACCTTTTGTACAAATATATTTTCCTTTATAGTACATAATCACTTTTAAAATACATCATTTCCTTAGTAAATGCTTGCAACAATATTAAAATAAATAAAATATCCTAGAGAAAGTTCAGTTTCATCATAAAACTGCAAAAGAAGAGTATAAAAATTAATCTCATTATTAAAGTCTGCTTCAGAGAGGTTTCTTCCTTTTACATTTTGTTTTTACATTTTGTTGGCTCTTTCAGGCCAGAGTAAAAAAAGGACGTAAAGGTGCCAGACCTACGCAAACTGTTGAGTCGGGCTGCCAGGAGTCCTACCTTCCCCCAGACACTGCTGTCAGCCTGCGAGAGGGTGCAGGGTCAGCTTGACAGTCTCCTATGTTTTAAAAGTAAATGCCAAATCTCCCGACGTTGTTGACTGGTTTGCAAGTCAGTATCCTCTCTTCCTTCATCCTCACCTACGCACGCACGCCAGGCCGTGCGCTGTTGTGAAAGGGCGTTTGGCCTTTCCTGCTGAGTTGAAATTACAGTCGCTGCATGAAAAAACAAAGAGGAGGAAGTTTGGGGGGGGGGTGGAGGGGTTTGTGCGCTTCGCTGATATTGTGCCTTAGTTCGTTCTGCGGGAAGTGAATCCAAAGGAGCTTTTTACATCCTGATTTGTCTATATTCCACCCAGGTTTGATTATTTTTCCTCACAATCTTCCTGCTGTCTGGACCCATCACCCCAGTGAGAACATGTCTAAAAGTTTTCAGAAATGATTACGTTGGGCAAAGCAGGTTACCTCTGCTTGCCATCTCATTTGTACCAAATTAGAGCAGCTTTCCAGAGGAAGTCTGGTTTTACCATTAAAAAGTGGCAAAACTTCAAAGAATGTCCTAACTTGCACACGATTAACCATGGGAGGGAAGCAGGTCCCAAAGGCGTGTGAAGTCGCTGCAGTGAGCACCTCCTGCAAGGTCCGATTTGTGCACGGCTCCTGCCGGTTCACAAGTGCCAGTCCTGTCACCGTGAGGCACTGCTGACAATTCATTCCCCAAAAAAGGTGCCCATAGCACGTCTCACAGCCTCGTCTCTTGCACCTCTTCCTCCGTCTCCTCTTGCAAGGCAGTGATTTTGGGCCTAGGCTTGCGTTTGCTGGAGTTCCTGTGCTGTACCGGGAGTAGCTTGAGGCGGTCGGCGTGGCTGATGGCTTGCCTGAAGGAGCTCTTTTCGTTCAGCAGCTTCTGAATGGACTCGTACTGCCGCAACTTATTGTCCTCGATTACCTGGAGAAAGACACCACTCCGTTAGATGGGCAGCGGTGGCGCTGACAGAATCCAGCTAACGCAACTGACGGAGCAGGGAAGAGACATGAAGACCTAACAGAGATCTCCCTCTAACAGGAAAAGCCCAGGTTACTGTTCTCAATTTCTCATTACAACCATAAAGACAGGCATTCGAACTGTAACGTGTGGAGAAGGTGCCCGTTGCTTGAGTTATGGAGCTTGCTGGTTTCTCCTTGCAACTTGGTCTCTACCTCGGAGGTTGTAGTCTCTGGGTAGGTACCACGGCATTCCCCTGGCACTGCAGGTTAAGAAAGCGTTAACTGCAGGGAGCAGAAGTTGTATGGCAAGCAGAGGGAGAAGGCTGCCAGCAAGGTGCCAGGCCTTCTTTGCTTTCCTCTTGCCAAACAAGGAAGCGCTGCTGGCCTGTGTTTGAAGGAGACAACAGGTTTGCCCTGTACGACTGCGCCAGCCTCCCCTGTCAGGCAGCAGACAGGGGAAAATCAGGCTACTCTGCTGGCACTGCAATGCCAGCACACCTCAGGTGAGGGCACAGGTCTGACAGGAAAGAGCTTTTAGCAGCTCTGCTGCTAAAATCTTGTTTGGACAGTGGGAAAGCTGGTCTGGACAGCAGCTGCCTGCCCACACAGCTGAGCGCAGCACGGGCTGTAGGCTGATGGTAGGGCTGGAGTCCAGCACACGTGGAGGAGCACTGGGTCCACCCCCCCTGCCAAAACAGGTTCCCTAGGACAGGTCGCACAGGTAGACGTCCAGACAGGTCTTGAATATCTCCAGAGAAGGAGATTCCATAACCCCCCTGGGCAGCCTGTCCCAGGGCTCTGTCACCCTCACCATGAAAAAGTTCTTCCACATGTTTGTGCGGAACTTCCTGTGCTCAAACTTGAAGCCATTGCCCCTTGTCCTGTCTCCACAGACCATTGAAAAGAGGCTGGACATTTCCCGCTGTGTCCCACACTTCAGGTATTTGTAAACATTAATAAGATGCCCTCTCAGTCTTCTTTTCTAAAGGCTGAACATCCCAAGTTTATTCAGCCTTTCCTCATAGGGGAGATGCTCCAGGGCTTTAATCATCTTCGTAGCCCTCCACTGGAGATCCCTGTCCTTTTTATACCCAGAACTGGATACAATATTCCAGGTGGGGCCTGACCAGGGCAGAGTAGAGGGTGAGAATCACCTCCTTTGACCTGCTGGCCACACTCCTTTTGATGCACCCCAGGATCCCCTTAGCCCTTTTGGCCACCAAGGCACACTGCTGGAAAGTATATCCTCCTGCTGTATATGTATATCCTCCAGCTGTGCTAACGCTCCCAAACAAATCCGGATGGAAAACAATGTTTCACTCTGCTAATACAGAGAAGGTCCTCTCTTATGGAAGAGACAAGAAAGAGGAGAGGAAGGAACCCTGTTTTTAAGAACAATTGCATAATTTGGCTTTTACATCCTTTGCTAACCATTTTTGTACAACAAAGGAAATATCCCAGGGCCCCAATACTTTGTCATCGGGATTAAATGAGAAAGGAATATTCAGGTCTGCTTGATACTGACCATCAGATGTTCTCTCAGCAAACCCTTCTGCCCCATGGGGTCTCCCACTACTCAGAGCTTCCTCACAGAGCTTTGCCATTGCTAACACAGGAACAGCAGCGCTCGCCGCTGTTCCTGTGTTAGCAATGGCAAAGCTCTGTGAGACATTGGGATTCTTCTAGAGCTCTTAAACCAACCAGCATGACTGAGCTTGCCTTATGCCAGCTCAACTCCCCCACCCTGTCAGTCCATCCAGCTTCACCTCTTCTGCTTGGTGTGCCTTGCACAGCCATCAACCGTGAGGTGATGGCAGCACGTGACACCACTACAAGAAACGCTCACCAGAAATCGCTGGCACTCCAGCATCGCCTCCAGCCTGTGTTCGGAGAGTATCACTGTGCAGTTGGCAAAGGCGTGCTTCAGGGTCTTCCTGATCACTTGGGAAGTCCTGAAAGGCAACCAAGAGCAAGCCTTTAGACCGTGAGGTACGTGGCAGCACCGCTCACAGCTTTGCTGATGGCGTTTAATAGTCCAGCTGCGTGATGTGAAGCTCATGCACATGGATCACCAGCACTGCAGTGTCTCAGCGTGCTGCATTTCTGCTGGGAAAGTGCCTACCAGCCATAAAGCCAAGGTCCTAAGGGGCCTTAGGATCAGGAAACTGATCCACCCCCAGAAGACTTAACTGACACACGCTACCAAAATCAGTTCTGGTAACAGACCAGTCAAGTTACAGAAGGTCCCTCTTGGTTGGGGCTGCCTCACTGGTTTTCTTATTTCACGTTAGAAGACAGAACAGATCAAAGATCAAACCGTACACAGGGTCCAGGTGAGCACTTGGTTCATCGAGCAGCAAGATTTTAGCTTTGCTGAGGACTGACCGGGCAAGGCACATCAGCTGTTTGTGGCCATGGCTGAGGACGCAGCCTCCATCCAAAAGAACAAAATCCAGCTTGCCTGGAAATTGCTCGATTACAGACTTCAGCCCGACCTGCCAGAAGGAAAAAGGAAAGGAAAAACGGGTGAGATACAAGGTTACTCGTTGCCTCTAGGCTCCTTGGCCTGATCAGCAGCATTTGTGGAGAAGTTTATGTAAAATGTGAGAACTAGGAATCCCATGTGCTCCGAAACACGCTGCAAAACTGCAACGCAGCCCCAGTGCTTTGTGAAGAGCCCCCTTTGGATTTTTTTTTTTTTTTTAATATTACTGATCTGCAATGAATTTGCATTCCAGGGCAAGGGTGGGGTGAAGAAGGAATTCCTCGTTTGTGTTTCCTTTTACATGGAAGCCACATAAAACTGGAGCGTGCAGGTATGTCTGAGGTGTCTGAAGAGTCTGTGATTTTATTTTTGAGCATATTAAGGCCCGTGCTTCGTTCCTCACTTCTCTTTGAACACACGTTGTGTCCCTGAATGAAATTTTGCATCTAATGGCTGGAAGAAAAGGTTCTTTCTTCTTAAAACTGCACAGGGTGACTCTGCGTGCCCGTAGGGTCCAGGCAGCAGGCTGCAAGAGTAAGACTTCACCTCCAAGATTGACACAAGTCTGACAGCTTCAGGTGCTGAAATATGGGGGCAATAAAAAGCGAAACAGCTGACATCTGTTCCAGCAAGGCCTTGGTCTCTGCAGCTGGTTGCGAGGAGCATAAAAAGGCGGTGCTGAGTTCAGCAGGATTGTCTAAATCCTTGGCAGCCAGCGCGGGTCAGGGATGAGCTGACAGCTAACTTTCTTTCTGTGCCATGCTCCCCAAGTTACACTGACTCACTGTCACTAAGGAGCCAGATTTCAAGAGCATGAACTTTGGAAACAATCCAATCAGTCCTACTAAATGTACTGCAGCTCTTCTCCTTCTCTGTTTGCTTTGCTCTCTCGGCTGTGCAATGGAAACCCCGGGTTAGCATCACAGATTCGCCAAACTCTTTAATCATAAACATTTCAAGAATAAGGGTTTGGGGTTTTTTGTGCCATTGTAAATGAGGTTTAGCTCTTCAGAATCCCAGGCCTGATTCCCGAGGGCAGTGAAAGCGATCATCAAAATGCTAAAGCTTTTCTTTTTCAACAAAGGGGATGTTAATCCACACTCCTTTTTTTTTCTACCCCCAGGGCTCAGGGAAAGTGGAGAAGCACTGAACTGAGCACCCAGTTCCCTCTGCTAGGATTGGCTGAGGTCATTTAACCAAAAAATGTCATGTTGGTTTTATTTGACAGCGAATTACTCATAGAAAGTGTCTACTTCCCTCTTTTCCAAACATAAGGAGGAAATTGTATCAACCCAAAAGAGCGAGCAGGGATGGAATTAACCTCCTAGATGGGAAAGGAGGAAGGCCCATGCTTCATTCCTCACTTCTCTTTGAACACAAGTTGTGCCCCTGAATGAAATTTTGCATCTGATGGCTGGAAGAAAAGGTGCTTTCTTCTTAAAACTGCACAGGGTGTCTCTGCATACCCATAGGGTCTAGACAGCTGGCTGCACGAGTAAGACTTCACCTCAAAGGGTAATGCAAGTCTGACAGCTTCAGGTGCTGAAATACAGGGGCAATAAAAAGCAAAACAGCTGACATCAGTTCCAGCAAGGCGTTGGTCTCTGCAGCTGATTGTGAGGAGCATAAAAAGAGGGTGCTGAGTTCAGCTTTCAGGTGAAGTCCCACACTTGCAAGTGTTTTCTGCTAATTGAGACTTGCTATGGACAAGGAAAACGGCACCAGTTCAGTGTTGACTCTGTATTAATTAGGTCATCCCTCCCTTGGAAAGAGAAATCTGCTTTCCAGGCTGCAGCCCCTTCCCTCCAGTAGTTTTCATGTGCCTTTTCCCTGGGCATGGAGTACCTCTGCGGGGCCGATTCAGCGTTGCCAGAGCCAATAGGTGGCATCTGACAACCGCCGGTGAGTGGGGTTCGGCTCCACCAGGAAACAGACCTGTGACAATCTGGGCCCTCGTCTTGAGAAAAGGGGACAAAAAAAAAAAAACCAAACAAGAGGTTGCTAAAAGCTCAGCACCGGGTTAATAGCATCTGATATTCCATGATCCTTGTTTTCCACGGAAGAGGCAGCTGCCCGTGACAGCAAGCAGTGCGTAAGCCTGCACGTGGTGTCGCGTTGGGGTGCTCCTTCTCAGCTGGCGTAACACTGGCCTGAGAACTGCAGCAGCTCTAAAATATTTTGAGGAAAGATTTTTCTAAGCTCAAATAGTTCCAATTGTGGTAACACCACTCTGACTTCTAGGACAGTCCACAGGCATTTTTCAGTTGTGGGGTTGTTTTTTTTTCCTGTCTTCCAAAGTGTTTACTAGTCATTTCTTATGCTTTTTGGTAGGAAAAAAAAAAACCCAAAAAAGCCTTGCAGATATCTCATATATTTGTCAAAGCATTAAAATGAGAAAAGATAACAGGACGTTTTGCTGTATCAGCTTCTTCCACTTTTTTTGCCTCTTCAGGGTCATCCAGCAGAGCCAAACATAAAACCTCACCTACTACAAATCACTGCATGAGGAACCCAGGCTGTGCTATATGGAAGTTTATCTTTTTTTTTTTTTTTAAATGCCTGATAAAGGTGCCTCTTTATCAGGTAATAAGGAAACACAGTTTACAGCAGAGCATTATCTTTTGTCAGCACTTTTTTTTTTCCTAAGGCTCTCTGTAAACTCAACATTGACCTGCACTGCACTCTGCTGTAATCACTTCACCAGGGGGACACGAGTAACACCGAACGGGCTTTACCTCCTCTGCAACTTTCCATATTTCTTCATCATTCCACTGTCCATAAGGATCCAAATTCATACGAAAAGTTCCAGAAAATATGAACACTTTCTATGAGAAAAAAAAAGACAGACAGCCACAGTTAGATAGGTAACAGGAAATGCTGCGTAGAGGCATTGCAAATTGTGAAGCGTATGGAGGAAGAACAACCTACAAGCGTTACCAGAGGGAGATTATTGCAGGTTATTAGTCTAGGTGATCCTGCTCTGGCAGGGGGGTTGGACTAGATGATCTTTCGGGCTCCCTTCCAACTCCTAATGTTCTGTGATTCTGTGATTCAAAATTGGGGGAAACATTGCACCAAAAAAAAAAAGTCATTTTAAATGTATTTATGTTCAGCTTTTGGCAATTTTCTTAAATAAACTCCTACCCAACCTTGTCTGAAAACCAACAAAAATCACATTTCAACAGTTTCAGGATAAACTGTAGTTCTGTTTTGGAATAAACCTTTGAAAAATGTTTTTTGATTCTTTACCTCATGAAATATATTCAAAGAGAAAACCAGAAAAAGACCACTGACCCGAAGTGTGTGTCCCCACAATTCTGTTTTGCAAAAATAACCCCTCCTGGATATTGGTCAGTATCCAGGGACAACATCCGAAGTCGTTTTTCCTCAATTCATTTTTCTTTTTCTAATAACTTGTAGCCAAATGTTTATCACCATCATTCCTTTCCCTGACATTTCACCCTGTCCCAGCCATATCTCGAAAGAAGGTTTTTCCTCTCTCTCTCCCCATCACCTCCCTGAGATACGATGCAGCCCGACCTGATTCATGACCGTAGCAGCAACAATGTGCCCTTGTATGAGGCTTGTCTGATTGATGCTACAGCCCGTGCTCTCTCCCTGCTCTGTCCCACACCTCCCTTCCGTCACCCAAGATGAAGCGGACGCCCATTTGCCAGCACTGACAGCGCATCCCTCTCGTGCTGAAATTCACTACTGGTTTCTGTTTTCCTCATCAGCCCAGGCAAGCAGATTTAAGCCAACATCCCTCAGATGCACATTTGGTAGCTCGAGAAGCTGTGACTCAGGCAAAATTAAATATTTGTTTAATCTCTTTTTACATGGGGTGGGCGTGCCAGATGCTGGGGGAAATGAGGTTCCTCAAGGGACGTTGAGGTTGCACAACATTCCTTGAGGGATATAACCAAGCTGCCACTGTCTCTGCTGCGAGGTACCTGCTGCTCCTAGCAGGGAGAACTTGCTCTCAAAGTATGTGAGTACCTTGTTGAGAAATATTATCACTTGCTTGTTCTTTCCTCCTACGTACGGAACAAATACCAAGGGGAAAGGCTTGAGACAATTATTTTCTTCTCTTTTGTCTTCCTAAAGGTAATATTTATTTAGAGAAAAGCGCCTTGAAATGCCAGTGATTCACAGCCACATAATTTCTCAGAGTCTTGGTAGCCAAACGCTACCAAAAGTGACGAAGGACTAGCTGTACTAGCAGAATGTGGCAGAGAACTGACTTAGCAAGAACTTTCCCAGAGCTTGGCCAGACTACCACAATTTCCATCTGACCTAGCCTGGGAACTTGGCATTTTTCTCATCAGATCTCAAAGTGATTTATACCCACATTTACATCAATCATTTAATTATGATTAATCAGAAGTTCAAACATGGCAGAATAATGTAAATTTCATTAATTGATTTCCTTAATTAAGGGTACCCAAACCATTTCAAATAACTTACTTGGTGTAAGAGAGAAGGAAGCACCCCATTCAAGAGAACAGAGGAGAAAGGCAGCAGCAGCAGGGTGGTCAGTGGGGTGGTCAGTGGGGTGGTCAGTGGGGTGGGACACCTTCACCCCACTGCCAGCGACACCCCGACCGAGCTGCAGCGGAGGTGGAGGTGCACACAGACAAAAGCCAGTGAAGCACTTTCAGTAGAGACTAGGGGCAAGCATAGAGTCTCCCCTTTATAACCACGACTGGTAAGGCCAATGAATGCTTCGGTGAAGTACAGCGCAGCCCTTTCCACATGCCCTGCATCAGATAGGTGGTGCAGAGCAGGGGCAACAGATTTGCACCAGGATTAGGCTTTTCCAAGGAGTGGGTGTGGTAGAAATAATAAGGCCATGGAAAGTGTCAGAGGTGGGATTGCTCACACTCCAAGCACCATGTGTTTAACTAATGGAGTAGGTATTTTCAGTGCTCAGGGGTAAAGAATAGTTAACTAAACAAACCAGTTTTAAAGAAGATAGGGCTGAATTACATTCCTGCTGAAGTGCAAAAAAGCAAGCTATTCCCAAAAGTACCTTCCCCCCACCCCTCCAACCCAAGGTAAATATTTCATTGTCCTGAGTTCTGGTACTTCTCTCTCTGTTTCAACACCTACTTCCTCCCAGCTCATTAGAAACCACATAGGGTTCACTTGAGTAAATACCTTGTGAGTCACATGGGCAGTTTAGAGATCACTTAAATAGAAGCAGACACCCCACCCCCCACCCCCAAAAAAAAATAAATCTTAAAAGTCTAAAGTGAAAGAACCCCATGAAAATGAATCCCATAGTCTGGTGTGAAGTAATAGTGAAGAAGCAGAAATAAGGAGAATATTGGAAGGGGGAACAGATGGCTTAGGGAGATGGGCAGCAAATCTGGAACCGTTTCCTTCTTGATCACTTGTTCAAATCCACCCAGGATGATAATGGGTGTGATCATATGACAAATACTTTCTCAGACCTGACATCCAACAAGAAACAAAACACTCAGGAATATAAATATGGTGATGTTTATGTTCTGACCACCCCAAACATTGTAAATCAACCCCTCTGAAGGGCATTAATCCCCCTCAGTGGATAGAACCTCTGCATAGTGGTTACAGCGTGGGATACACCCAGGCTGTGGCAGTAAATTTCCAAAGTGATTTAAGTGTTAGATGGAGAACCAAGACCCAGGAGTGCCTAAGAGTGCTGGGTTTGGCTGGGATAGCGTTAATTTTCTTCATACTGGCCAGTATGGGCTGTGTTTGGGATTTGTGCTGAAAAGTGTTGGCAACACAGGGATGTTTTCATCACTGCTGAGCAGTGATTGCACAGAGCCAAGGCCTCTTCTGCTCCTCACCCCACCCCACCAGTGAGGAGGCTGGGGGTGCACAAGGGGTTGGGAGGGGACACAGCCAGGATAGCTGACCTCAATAGACCAAAGGGATATCCCACACCATATGGTGTCGTACTCAGCATGTACAGCTGGGGGAAGAAGGAGGGAGAAGGAAGGGGACGTTCAGAGTGATGCTGTTTGTCTTCCCAAGTAACCGTTACACGTGATGGAGCCCTGCTCTCCTGGAGATGGCTGAACACCTGCCTGCCCATGGGAAGTGGGGAATAAATTCCTGGTTTTGCTTTGCTTGTCTGCATGGCTTTTACTTTACCTATTAAACTGTCTGTATGTCAACCCATGACTCTCCTCAGGTTTACCCTCCTGATTCACTATCTCATCCCAGCAGGGAAGAATGAGCAAGCAGCTGCATGGGGCTTTAGTTGCCAGCTGGGGTTAAGCCCCAACACTAAGGAAACACATGCAGAAGAGTAGAGGATGAGTAGACAGGACACTGCTGAGGAGTGAGAGTATCCAGGCTGTGAGCAGCTGCTTTTGCAAGAAAAGACAAAGTGTGTGCAGGTCCTCAGCAAGACCCATGGGCCCTTGTTCACACACGCTCCAGAGCTGGAGAACAAATGCAACATCACCTGGAACCAGGCACTAGCTCCACACTCCAGAGCAGTTCAGAGTAACAACAATACAACCTCCATGTTGCCTCCTGTGCTTCATATACATTTTGGCAACAATATCAACATGAAAGAAAATCTAATTGCTGTATGAATGCTTTAGTATTAGGTGCAGAGTTAGAGGTTTTGGTTTCAAAAGTGTCTTTGAAAGACTCTATATCGACATGAAAATATTTACAGACAAGAATAAGTGCACGAGGGCAATGAAGACCTTCTGCAAGCTTTTTGGGACCATTGCAACTTTCTTCCCTGAAGATGCGAACACCTGTGCCTTCCACAGAGTTTACTGGTAATCAGAAGTGCTCTGCTCCTTGCAACACCAGACCCATGATCGATAAAACAGCCTATATACTGCCCGAAACAAGCAGGTAATTAATGTCCCCAGGTGCTCTGTGCATGGGTATGGTGCAGCAGATGCTCCCTGGTACGGTGATGCTGACTCATGGGGATGCCCTGCAGGAAACCAGCCTCTGCAGGACCCTCTGCAGGACCATCTCTGGGGAGCAGCACTGCTCAGAAGGGAGCAGGAGGAGCCCTGGCATGCTGCAAAAGAGCCACCCCCTGTCCGAAAGTGATCAGCCCTGAAGGGTATGAGAGGCAGTGCTGGAGACAGACAGATAGGAACAAAGTCAGATAGCTACTGAAAAACTGCAACTGCGAAGATAAAAGTTACAAAATTTCACTTCTTAAGTAAAACAAAAGAGCAAAAGTGATTTGGTTTATATTTTTTTGGTCAGCTGGCAGTCCCACAGACTGTAGTTCTTTCATTCTCCATCCTAAGCTTGATTTTAACACTACATGGAGTATCTGCACATAGACAACGGTGTGAGATTGGGCAGGATGCAGAGGAACAACACTCAAGAGGATGCCAGAAGTCATCCCCTTCCTTTGAGCTACCAGCTCAAATTTCTGAAGGGATTTTCTCAATCTGACTCAGCTTCAGTGTGCTGAAACCAGATGCGTCTGGATGTCCTCACCCTGGAAACGTGGTGGGGACAAGATGCAGAAGCAGCATCAGAAAGGACTGCCCAGGAAGTCCGAGGATGATGGGCGGTGATTATAGTTCAAACAGCCTGCTATCGCTGGAGGAATTGCTTTGCATGAGAATGACAAACATCCTGTGGGAGCAGCGCTGTGGTCAGGCTGTGCTTCAGTGGCATCAGCCTGTGAGGGGATGCGGGAAGGAACTTCCTTGTGGGTGCTCCAGGAAACGGGATTTGTATGGTTTAGCCCTTCACGCCACTGCAACGCGCTGACAGCTGGATTTGAGATACTGAAAGGAACAGGTCTTTGCCTTTGCTCTGGCTTGGCGTGAGCCCTGACCACCCTGGGGGCCACTCCAGCATCCTGGAGCGCACGGAGCAGAGGGCGGTGTGTTAGGACGCTGTGTGTGCTATGCAGGTGCACATCAGTGAGGTTCCCACAGAGGAGAAGCACTTCTTTTCTTCTGAGTTGAGAAATTTAGGGGTAAGGAAGAGGAAAGTGTTAAAAAGTTTTCACGAGGAAGCACACCTCACGTAGAGCTCTATTTTCCCTTTGTTAGTGAAGCCTCTCCTAGAGACAGCAAATACCCTTGTGTTGCTGTAGGCCAGCCTTCCAGGAAAGGAAAGGCAACATTTTTTCCCCCCATTCTGAAGACATAGGTGAACAGCAAAGAACTAAAAGCTCCCTTTGTTGTGCCAGGAAAGGCAGGGTGGCATACGCCATTTCTCTTCCCTGCCGGGAAAGGGCTGGTGGAAACTTCATTTCGTTCTGACTGTGGGAACTTCTGAGGCATAATGTGCAGTTCTTTGGCAAGGCTCTGGGGCAGGACCTGCAGCTGAAGCACACAAACAGCCTGGCAACTCCTGTGACCTTCCGGAGAATGGAGGGCTGAGATTTTCTGGCATAGAGCCACATATTCCAAACTGAACTAAATAGGTAATTTTAACATTGAACTAACTGCACTTCACTAGCAGAAAGGCAAGTTACACCACTTCTTTAATAAATGCCTCTCACTTTTTGCTGATGGTTGCAGAATGATGTTTTCTATACCATTAGTGACTCTATGGTGAGCACTCAACTATGAGAATTATTAATCATATTTTCCACTGGGACAAGGAGGCTACTTGTTATCAAGCATTCTGTTTTCTCCTCAGTCCTTGCATTCCCAAGGACAATGAGAAATGGGAAGCAGAAACCCTGTTGGACAACCACGTCCCAAAGGAAGAAAGGGCTGAGAGCAAAAGGATGCGAGAAACAGGGAAGCCCCTTCCAATACAGAAAGTTATATGTGGCTGTATGCCTATATCAGGAAAACTTCCCAGCTTATACTGGTAAAAGTATCCTTCATCCTTTCCAGCCATCCTTTGGAGGACAGCTGTGTAACACACCCATCCTCCAAACTGCACAGATGCAGCTGCATTTGCAGTGCACTGCACTGCTGCCCCGATCCGAAGGGGTGACTTTTTCCATGCTTGCAGCCAACAATCATGGTGCAGAACTGAACCAGCACTGACAAAGGAATCAGGGTTTACAGGAATGGATAGATGTGACAGTGTTGAAGAGAGGACAGAAAGGGTGAAGACAGGTCAGCTACCAAAGGGCAGCTTGCCAAGCAAGCCTCAGCTCAGCAGGCAGCGTGTGACCCGGCCAGGCCATCGGTAGCAGCCACCCCTCAAGGATGGGTAAAGGTGGGACAGGTTGCATGTCCCCTCCTCGCAGTGTGGCAGGCTGGGCTGCAACTGGGGTCCGTCTGCCTCTCAATACCACAAGTGACTTGCTGGTAAGATTGCAGTCAACTGTTATTTGAATTATTCTGCCACACTCAGGAGATTCCCAAAGGAATGAACATTTCTCAGTGTGTTTAGCAGCTGAGGAACTATCCAGCACACAACTTTCAAAGACGAGAAGGCCAGTACATGCTACTCATGTACCAGTGTCATTGGAAAGGACTGACAGCTTTCAGCAACAGAATTAGAACACGCAGCACTGAAACGATGCAGTTTCTTCCATCAGTTTTCATTGCTACTTCGACAGTGACTGATCACTTTTTAGGGTCACTGCATGCAGCCAATGATGTCAATTTTTGCGACAGATAATCCAGAGCTGTAACTAAGGTAGAGCATTGGTTCTGCTAGGACATTGGCAAGGGACACAGAAGCTCAAGGTTTAATTGTTTGCTCCTCCTTAGACTATTTTTCTTGTTCCAGTTATGTGAAAGTATTAGGGTGCCTAAACCCATGTGAGGAGCTGCTTTCCCTTTTCACCCCTGAAAGGTATTACTTCCCATATGCCACAAGTACAAACAACATCGAGTGCTCCCTTAGACATGCACCACAATCCAGTAATGAGAGGTGACAGCTAACAGAGTGACAAGCCCAAGTTGGGGATCAGCTAATGGCCTAGTAAGGTATGAAAAGCAGTAAATCTGCTCCTGATCTGTCAGAGAAAACAGGCAACAGGTAGTATCCACATTAACCAGAGTATGTGCTGTAGGGCTTTGGAAAACAATAGCTGAGAATACCACTGATTGTATTTTTTTCTTCAGGTGGCACTATCTTATTTTGCATCAACATGCAAACTGTTCCAGAGGTGCAGGGGTAGGCAGGCTACAAACACTTCTGTTTGCGTGTGCTGTACCTTCCCATTGCCAGAAGGGCAGAATTCGTGTGCTTGGCATAGAACCCCCTCAAAAAGTACAGCTTGCTGTGAACCATCCCATCCCTTCCTCACTCCTTCCCTCCCTCCCACTCCTCTTGTCACAAAATCTTTGTGTTTTGTTATTGTTGCTGAGCAGAAAATTACTAACTTACAGCTTGAAAGTAACTATGTACTCATAGATATAGAACCAATGAAATGAAAGGTATGCAAGTACACAGTAATCTCATTACCTGAGGAATCACTCCAAATGCCTTTCTCCATTGCTGCACGCCGACCGTGTTCCAAGAGACCCCATCAATCTGGATATCCCCTTCTGTATTCAGCAGTCTTAAAAACGCAAAAAGTAAAGTGCTTTTTCCTGAGCCAGTTCTCCCTAAAAGGCCCACCTGCAGTGCAAATCATAAAAGCAAACACTTAATACAGCTCATGTATTAACCACACACCAAGGCAGAAACACTTTGACTATCCTGTTGAGATCCATTTGGATTGTTCTCCACTGCTGAGATCTCGATGTCCTCATTGCTCTCTACAGCTTCCTGAGGAGGGGAACTAGAGAGAGGGGTACTAATCTCTTCTACCCGGTATCCAGTGACAAGATACGTGGGAATGGTTCAAAGCTGCACCAGGGGAGGCTTAGACTGGACATTAGGAAGCATTTCTTTACTGAGAGGTTGGCCAAGAACTGGAACAGGCTTTCTAGAGAGATAGCAGATGCCCCAAGCCTGTCAGTGTTTGAGGCATTTGGACAATCCCCTTAATGTTGTGCTTTAACTTTTGGTCAGCCCTGAATTGGCCAGGCAGTTGGACTATATGACCGCTGTAGGTCCCATCGACCACCTCAGCAGAGGAGAGGTCTCACCCTTCCTGCTTGATTTGCACGCCCTTCCCCATGGGGCAGTAACAAATCCTCTCCAGTTTAAGGAGCACTCTCCAATTCTGGAAATGCTACCTCTGAGTCCAGGGTTCATCACCAAAGTTGGATGGGCTTCCTATATCGTAGCCATTGAAAAAAGGATCTTTGTTTTAATTGCTCTGCTCGCTCTCTGTAGAGTACAAAAGTATCTTTCATTGCTTCAAGGGATTTTCCAGGATGTAAATCCACCAGATTGCAGCGGCACCTGCACCTCCACGCTCCAGGAATCACAGGTGCCTCTCTTCCAAAGGCAGTGTCAGGAGGGTGCTACAGGAGTCAGACACCCAGTTTCAAAATGTTGGTGCCCACACACTTAGTAGATGAAACATTCAGTTCATATAAATGAAGACAGGTCCACTAAATCCAGCAGAGACTGGTGCCATCCAAACCAGGAGCAAGGACCTGCCTCATGGCAAGGTCAGTGAACTGTCACTGAAACCATTTTCTTATCTATGTGGGAGCATTAAAAATGGCCTCTTCATCCCTGTGGCTCCAGCTCAGGAAGCCACACAAGCTTTTCTTCTTGCTCTACCAAGGACAGTCCTTCAAGCATGAGCTTGAAGCAAAGTGTTAAACCTCTAATTGCTGTCCTGAAACCAAAGCTCTTTCTTGAACACAACCCTAATTATAGGTTCGTCAATCTTCTGAAGAATAGAACTGTTTATGGTTTGTTACATAATAATTCCGGGTGGCATAGAGCCCTTATGGAACGGGCGAGACGGCACCTCCACCCTCCGGCTGCCGGAGCCAGCGGTGCGTTACCCTTGGCAGAGCGGGCAGTATTCTTTCGTGCCCTGCTCCACCTGGGTCAGGCTGCCCCTCAGCACCTGTGCTCACCAGCAAGCTTCCCTCTCCCCAGGAGGAAAAGCCGGATGACTTCAGGCATGGGAATGCGACTTAGGGAACTGATGCATACGTATTTTATGGGTATATTCTGCTCCCCGTGGCCAGCAAACACCCCCACTGTGCTTCACTGAGGTGTCCATAGCCTCAAGATTTCTAGGATAACTGAGGCAGGTTCTGTGTGGGGGTTTTTTAATGCTTGTAGCCACTAATGCTGCAGGGGAACTCTTTTTAAGAGGAGACACAAGACACTTAGGTTCCTCAGGTCTTCAGATGCTTACTTTGTTTTCTGACGATTTCATTTACAAAACCTCACTGGATGCAGCTTACACTTCAGTGAATGAATAGGTTTATAATGCCACCTCTGTGCTCAAGCTTAACAGAAGTCAGATCAAACACAAGAAAACAGCATCTCACCCTCTGCCCTGAACTTATGGAAAAGGAAATGTTTTCTAACACAGCAGCTCCTCCTTCGCTGTATTTGGCCGTAAGGTCCTTCACAGCCATTTGGCCCCCGGATGGCCAGTTCCTCTCTTTCTTCACGTGCATATTTTCAATTACAAGGGCATCTGACAGCTGGTTGTTCTTCTGCGGCTTAAAGCTGCTCGTCTCTTCTGTTGGCATGTCAATGAATTTAAATATTCGTCCAACAGAACGCATCTAGGAATCAAAACAAACAGTATTTTAATTGTAATTAATACTCCTTAGCTATGAAAACAAATGAAATCAAATTATTCCTAATTCCCAGCCAGAACAGTGAGTCTCTTTTCAGTGTAAGTTATGCCATGTTACAATTTTCAAGGGTAGACTACTTCTTGTATAGAGCTCTGGGTTTGATTGCTCTTGTCCTGCATTGGTTCGACATGTGATTCCACTCGCTGCCTTTTTAAATGGGCACAACTGCTCTTTATAGCTTTAAAAAATTATTCAGAAAACTGCAAATGACCTGCATTTCTGAAAACAGAGTGTGATCATTAAAGCAGCCTTGGAGTCTTCAACTCCTTCCTCTTGCAGCGGGTTGCCCGACCCAAAAGCTGAAGTCCCTTGGATAATGACTGATCTCTAAAGATCAGCAGACTGGGTGGAATTTGAAAGATGTAATGCAGTAGCATCAAGCAAAGGGGAACAAGCATCAGATTAACATCTGAATATTTATGAGAAATTACCTACAGTTTTTACAAAAAAATCTAGTAGGAGGTTCCATGACAATTAATTTTGTATCTGTAATTTTATATAATAGGTGAAATAATCAAGTCCTGCAGTTCATGAACATCAGGCAGAAGTCGCTAGTAGCAGTCAGTCAGTTTTCAAAGGAACATGGGCCTAAAAGGGATCCTCTTGATTTTTTACTTATTTTTAATGGCTCAAGGTTCAATTAATGCATAGTTAATTAATCTCCTTCACTAGAACTTTGCTGCTTAGATGGTCAGAAAATATATTTTAATATCTATGAATCCATTTCTTCTTGTAAATTAATTTAATTCTAAACAGTTCTTTTTCCCAGCTGCTTTTCCCATTAATTTATGGAGGGCTACCTTAGATCCAGTCACCCTTTGCTCCCCGAGACTAAAGAAAATCCAGGTTTAAGCTTCTTTCTTAACATATGTTCTCCATCTCCAAACATCCCAGTTCAAATTAATCTTTCCTGTCTGACCACAGTGTACACAGCATTTTGGATGATGTTTCACAGGGACATGGTACGAAGGCATGATGCTTTCCTGTCTATATTAGGGACACCTTGATTAAAGCATCCTAGGATCATATGCTCTCTCTTCACAGTCTTACAGTCACCCTCTGATCAGGGTGGCCAGCCAAGCTTTCTTCAATCTCAGCCATTTCTAACCAAGGAGATCCTTACTTACAAGAGAGGTTATTCTTAGCAGCCCCTAAATTTAAGCCTGCAGTTTGGCTACTGAAACCTATTTTATATCAGCCATTTGAGGTCACCTAATACCTTTCAGCTCCCAGCATCCTTCATGCTAACATTGTCTTTCAGCTCTCTGCCTTTGGCAGATTTCTTCAGCACAATTTTTTTTTTCTTTGTTGAGAGCATTAAAAAAAGATTAAAATGAGCTCAGTCACAAATCTAATCTTTGTTGAGTAGCCTCCCTACAGCTTAATGCTTACAGCTTAATGCCATTTCCTTTCTGCCCAACTCATTAACTAGTTTACAGTTCTTGCAATAATCCTGTTCTCCTTCATTTATATAATTTCTGAAACACAGCCACAGCCAGTGCTTTCCTGAAGACAAATGGATCTACTACATTACCTTTGTCTGGAAAATAAATCATTGGACACAGTTACCAGGTTAGCCTGGCACAACCTTAATGTCAGCAAACCTGGCTGATTTGACTGTGTAAGCACTGTGCCTTTAATTACTTCTTCAAATTAGTTTTTAAAGACTGCTGCCACCAGACTTAACAAACTGATGGTGGCATGAATGAGTTCCCATTTCTCCTTCTTACCCAAAAGTGACAGTTGTTATTCTATCACCCTCCACCACCACCGCCAGCTCGGTGGATTCATTTGAAGTGATCATTACCAGATGTCCAGCTTCTCAGACAGTCATCCCTGAACCCCAAGAAGGTATATCTGGTTCCACCTGGCCTGCATGCATGGGAAGGCATTGTTCCAGCCTTGTTTCACATGTTTAACAGAAATGCCCAACTGCAGAAGCTAATCATCGTTACTCAAAGACTGATTTTTAGATGGACTGATTCATGGGTGGTGTATGTGTCCCTGCACGGACTGGACAGGAAATTTAGTGGGATCAGGATTCTTATTAGAAGCTTCTGTTATGTGCCTACAACTAGGCTGTTTTTTTCCGTATAACTTCCATCTCAGATTTTGTGAATCTCATTTCTACCTTCTGCTGCACTTTCAGCTTAAACACTGTCCTTTTACTGATCAAGTACCCACACAGAATTTGGGCCGTTTGCAAGTCTAACTCTGATTTTTTGCAGTCTCTCTTCACTATCTGCTTTTTGACTTCCAATCCATAGCTTGCTTTGGTTAGCTAATTCATTCTGTGGAGGCTGTCATTTCTAATATACTTTTGGAGTGTGTTGCTCATTCTGGTAGCCCCAGAGGCTCCAAAATTTCATACTGTTTTTATCTCCTCCTATGCAGGAAACAAATTTCAGCCCCTCATCTGAAGATGTGACCTTAGTCTATGTTCGGGCCCCTAACCACCTTAGACCAACTAACTTGATTAACTAGATTCCTCAGTTTACCAAAGTGTGACCTTTGTAAACAACAAGAATAAACTATAAGATAAGGTCAATTCTTATTGGCCAGAAATTACTTAATAAAATAAAAAAAGATAGACACCTTCATAGCTACTGCATCCAGGAATATCTGAGCCTTACCATTAGCGTTTGTTCTCTAATCTGTATTCCCAGTAATGTATCTGCTTTCAGTGCCTTTATGGAAAACCCTTTGTACACCTTTGATCCTGTTAGACTGCTGTTGTAATTCCTTCTGCAAAATGACTCTGTTCAATATATTACCATTCTTTCCCCCTTTTTTTTTGTCCAGATTGAAATACCGTCATGTGGATTTTCAGTGTGGAGGCAAATATATTTATATAATGCAAGGAAACACTGGGGTAATTGCTTACATCTCAGCACCTCAAAACACAACTGTGACAGGAGCTTTGAAAAGCATGTTAACACCCAGGGCACACCGACTGCAATTTCCACTTCAACCCCTCTGGAAGATGGAAAGGCATGGTGATCATCACCATGATGTATGAATGTCATCTCATTTTGGTGATACAAACCTACAAGGAAGACCTTGGATCGAGCTAACAATTTTCTTCCTGCCTGACTGTCTTTAGTAAATCCCCACAATGCATTTATTTTAATCAGTGTTTGATGGAACATTTCTTTTCAGAAATCTTATCATTTTAGAAATATCACTGCTTCAGAAATCAAGGTCTTTCTTGACTTCAGGACCTGTGAATGTTTGTACAGGCAGGGATTACCTATATAATTGCCCAAGAGATCCTACCATTATACGTTAGCTAAAATCCACTATGAAGCCAGCTGGACAAAGAGCCTTTCCTTACAACAGAAAATTTAATATCTGTTCCAGCTTCCCTGACAGATTTATCAGTCACATAGCACAGGCAGATCTTTTAGACAACTTAATACTCTTAAATCAATTCAGAAGGATGCTTTCCTAGTTCTGTAATTTGCATTATGATTTATATCTGGGCAGAAATGTAGCATGAATGTCAGCAACATTTTACAAAGATATTAATTCTTCCTCTCACAGGTAGAAATTTTCTGTCATTCATAATGACAGGTATAGTGTAAGTGACAGCAAGTTTCTTATCCATTATTCCCATCAGCAACGTGCCTGCTATATTCACATTCTCTAACACTTTAGAATAAAAGAGTATATTTACTACTTTCATCTAAAAATGTCTAGAGCATAATACACTATTTTTAGCCTTGCCTAATTGTATTTTACTGCGATTTTAATAACATTGCAATTTCTTTCATTTACTTTCTCATTAATATCACTTAAACTCTTCCGAATGTTGAAGGAGAATTCATAATATAATTATGTAACATATATTTCCAGAAAGTAGAAGAAGTCATTCTTTTACAAGTATTCAAATGCAATTAATTTCATCAGGCCCTATGTTCTCTTCTGCTAGAAGGAGAGCAGTTACCCTTTCTGGATCAGACATGTATAGTACTCAACGACCATGTTGAGTACTTGAGTACTTTGCTGCCTCAAAAACATGCTGTCTGGAAAGTGTGGTGTGCAACTGAGGCATCCTCTGAGAGGTTGGTCCAATGGCTCCTGTTGCTAAAAAAACCTAACAACCCTGTGCACTAAGTCACTGCAAAAATTGGGTCAGTGCAGGCGGACCATATGGTTTTACTGAGGTCTCACATCTTCTGCTGTTGTATTTTGGGTGCACTTATAGGACATCAACTCCCATTACAAATTGCAAAAATGAAATATTTAGTTCACATCAAACCTGAACTGATTTTTTTTTCCTTTTTCTCACACAAATTTGCAGGCAGAAAAACAAATGTTCTAACAGTTCTAACAGATTTTTCTCAATTCTGTTCCCTTCCAGATGACCAACACCTCACCTTGAGAAATGCCATTCTGATGAGGATTTTCCTGTCACGTATCTAGTCTGCTTAAACTTTGGAGATGAACAGTGTTCTCAGGTTTTCTGCTGGTGGCAGTAAAAAGCCATATAGTCCTACTCAAAAACCAAACCAAGTAAGAAACCCACCATTGAACAGGTTAAAGCAGAAATAGCATGGGAAAATAAGAGTGTGAAAACCAGATGTAAAAGCACCATTATTTTTCATAGTCCTACTTTTTATTTGGTCCTCTTCTCTTCTTTTGGGGGGAGCAGTCTTTTTATATCTCCTTACATAAATAACTGGCAACTGTAAAAGCATGGCACCTTCTCTTTCCCTAGCAAAAGGAATTGTCCTTCCCAGTTATAGTGCTGCCGCTACAGGATACACATCAGTGAAGGAGGAGGTTATAAAGCATTAAAACAGCCCACTGGGACTTGCCAGTGCTTAACTGTGAAAGCAGCACTTACTGGAAAACTTATTTTCTATTTCCTTCTGAAAGAAAAACATTAAAAATACTACAAGACTGCTTGGAGGGATATGAAAAGGCCTGAAAACCAGCTAAACGGATATTAGCAGAAATGATCAAAGTGCAAAGATAAATCTAGCCTAACTGGTTGCTTTAAGTGAAACAATGGATAGCTGTCAGAGTGACCACACGTGTTTGAAAAAAAAGAAAAGGGAATAAAAAAAAAAAAAGAAAAGAAAAGACCAGAGCAGATAAAGTATTGGAGCTGTAGAGAACAAAATGCCAAAACTATTATGGGGTATTAAAAGACAATGGGGATTTTTCTGTTAAAGCCAAACCAGTTCAACAGAAATTACTTCAAAGACAGTATCTGTGTATGTAAAACCAAAATCCAACCTGGAAACTCAGATCTCTTCAATATGTACACCAGTGCCACAGAAAGCTCAAGGAGGAGACTGTGTGGAATAAACTCAAACTTGTCACCTACCCACCTGTTTGGTTAGCATTCCTTCCGGTACATTTTTTTCCTTCTTTACATGATCCTGCTTCCCTAGTCTTCTCCCTTCCTGTCCGTTTGCTTGCATTCATTTCACCAATGTCCAGTACCTTACATATCTCACAAAACAACTCAGTATGGGCTTGATGCTATATACTAGCTAACTACAGCAGCTAATGCCTTTGAACATGGGTTCCAACCATCTGCTTATCAACCATCCAGCTTATCTAACAACCACAGATATCTACCTACAAACATGCTACATGCTCAGGCATGCTTACGTACAGGCTTGTTAAGCAAGCATGGACGTCACAGCTGCTCAAGGAAGGGCAAGAGTGATGTCATCTAGAGTGACACATGCATATCTGTAACTGGAGACCCGTGGAGATGTGTCATTTCTAGTAAATTGTGGGGTGCTTCAAAGAACCCCTTGAGAGAAAAATAGGGCATAACCAAATAGACTAAGTAGTCAGGCACACACATAAGCCTTTGCAGGACACCTGTAACTAAGTAATTGAAAAGGACTTTAAGGAGAAAAGTGCTAAATGTAGAGAATGTGAAGAATGGGAAATAATGCCTGCATCACTCAGTGAAGCAGTTTTATTATCTTGAAACCATGAAGGTATTCCTATTTGCTTGTGCACAGAAGGAGGTTTTGAATGTCAGGAAAACCAACCCCCCAGCGCCCATTAGTTGGACACCTGGGATATGTAAAAAGATAGGCAGCTATCTGCTGCTCAGAGAAGTCCAGAGGATCCATCTATAATTTGATGCATCTTAGAAAGCTTTCTATAATATAATACAATGTAATGTAATATAACATATTATATAATATGTAACAGACTACATATAACATATAATGTATATTATGTTATATATATGTGATATGTAATACATAATATTAATATAATATAGTATAATATGATACAATATAATATAGCCAGTGTGCCAGTACAGGAATTTGTCATAATAAAATTTACTCAGAAACATCTAAAGCAACTTGAGACTTTCTTTTCTGGGAAAAGTGGGTAACTTCCTTACTGCTATGATATTTTAACACCAATGTATTTTTTAAAAAGGCAAGATCTTTACTAAAACACTAGTGTATCAGGCACCCTCTACATCCTACAGTAAGACTTCCTCTTGCTCTTGTGAAACACCCACAGTTTGTATTAAGCTTTATAATACGTGCGTGATATAATTCTTATGCAGATTGTTACACTTAACGTGGTCACATTACGCCTTACAGGGCTAAGATGGAGTTTGAAAATGAGAGCTGATAGAACGTTGTTGCTGCTGTGCCTCACCAGCAACAAGTTTTACTTCATTATCAGCCATATAACTGTGGTCCAGCGTGTCTTGCTGTTACGCAAAGTAGCCCGTTCATGGAGTGTTTGCCCTTCAAGACAGGCTGCTCTAACAAGCAAAGGGTCAGCATACAGCAACTGGTGGGTTGGGGAAAAAATGTGTCCCTGAGTGGCAGTCAGCTTTCTGGGCTATCACCAGTCACATGTGTAAACAAGAGATTAGATGTTGTAAGTGGCTAATTCCCAGTTTTGGGGCTCTTAAGGATTTCCTTAAGGATGAGGGTGTCGAGCCACTTATTTTTAAAAAATTACATGTCAAACTGGCAAATATTCCTTTACTGTCACGGTCTGCCCCAATTATACTCTTTTTAATAAGTCCTTTCAGATAATTAGGAATATTCAAGCTACAGCATGCTGAAAGCTGCAAGAACAAACACATTATTTTATAAGTTTCCCATATGCTTCTCATATCTCAAAAAATAAGTGATAAGTTATCCTTGTGAAAGACCCTGTTTCAAAAGCAATCCTAAGTAATGGAGTAACTATGCAAATTAAAGTGGTAAACATGTACAATGCCAAAGCCTTATGTCAGAATTTGTTTTACACAAAGCCAGAAAAAGACCCCCAGGGAAACCTTGGACAAATTTTTAAATCCCTATTGATTTTGCATGGAAGGAGTTCAACAATATCTGTTATGATCTGCTGTGCAAAGCCATAGTAGACCAAGCTATATTATATACCTTAGTGAAGTATATAATCATAAAAAACAGGTCTGAGCCTTTTTGAAGTTTTCCCATCACCACTACATCTGCAGTCTGAATCCTCAAATGCAAATATTTGCTGTCACCTTTTCCAGTCCTGGACCATTTTTGATCATAGAAAAACCCTGTGCTGTGCCAAAGCCGATAGGTTGCTATGAAAGGTATGAGGGGAACTTTTCCCGACACATCCACCTGACATCCAACTCTCAAACTAACTCACTGAAGACCCATAAGCAAAAAACTAAGGCAATTCCTCAAAAGAAAGCACAGCACAGTGTGTTTTATGCTTACCAAGCTATCCACATCGATGCTTGAGTTTACTGCCCACTGTAAGGTTCCCATTATGTTCATAGCTAAAGTAAGAATAATGCCAACTCTACCCGGTCCATCACCTGTGGAGAGAAAAACACATTCAATTTAGATGCAAATAAAAAAAGCCAATAGAAATCAGAAAATTAGAATTAATATCTTCAAATAGGTATTTACATTCTCTCCTCTTCATGGAGAAAACACGGATTTGTTAATTATACACAGGACTGAGAGCTTAATCATCAGTTAAGCACCTGGCGCTGAATTCACTAGAAACCCTCATCTTGCTTTGGCAGAAGAAAAAAAAAATCTTACAATTTAACCTGTAAACAGAATCAGGACTTTGCATTCTTGATTTCCATTTTTTGTTGCCAACACATATGAATCTGTGAAACAAAATTTTTATCTTCCTAAAACACCATAGCTAACAACTTTAAGATTCTGAACAGTCGCGCTGCTTTAGGTTTCCATTTCTTGGACAAATAGAGGACACGTTCTCCTTACTGCTCCACAAAGATGCTGGTATAAATTCTTATGCTTTAATTTTCTGCAATAACAAATATGGGATTTTTCCAGGGATTTTTTTTCTATGAGTTCATACAATACTGTATAAGCATTTAAACTACTCCACTGTTGATTTTTAATCCCACTATGTGCTAAATGGAATCAAGAATTTGCCTTTCAATGATTTCTCAATTTCTTCTGTGGCTTTCTTCAAGAAACTTCCTCCTGTTTTGCTTATAGACTTCGTGTTATCAGAGTAATTATAAAAATAAACATTAAAAGTAAACATTGCTCCTGGAAGCTGACAGATTAAGAAAGGAATTTATTCTTGCTCCAAGGCTGTATTACTTGCAACACTAAAGTTTACAATGGTGGCAAGATGATAAATTTTCATGATTTTAGAAAGTGCTTCTAAAGAAAATATCCAGAAAAACAGTAACACAGGAAACAGTTTTCCTAAAGAACCTCAAACTGCTAAGCACACAAAGTAAAAAAAAAAAAAAAGAGAAGGGCAGCAGAGGATATTGTTTCCCTGTGAATTTTAGGGGAGCTGGAAGTCTCCTTTGTAACAAAAGTACTGTAGACTTACATTTTCATACAGAAGTATTGGTGTGGTCAAACTATTTTTTTCTAGGAATCTAAGCCTAGGAAGGGCTCCTTATATAGGGAATAACATTTGATACACAATAAAATGCATGCTTTTATATAACTCAGTTTCAGTACTCAAGTATGATTACATGGAATTTGGATATGGTTAGAACCAAAAAAAATCCTTCACAAAAGTAGGAAATTGTTTGTTCATCAGTGACCATGGTATTGATGCTGCAGACCCTGCACACAGAGTTCAGAGTAAGATCTGGGAGAGGGAGAATAATGTCTGAGCATCAAAATCAACAAGCATGCATAAGAAAAGTATAGTGAATTAAAAATCATATTTGAAGAAATCTGTAGCTAAACTTGGTGAGTTTTTCCACAGAACTGAATTATTCCAACATTTTGGTAACATTATTCTCCTCTCCTCTGCTTGTTGGAGACTGGCTAAGCCTGGCCAGCCGTGGGCAGCATTTCAAATACAAGAATATAAGGTATAGAGTGATTCTCCTTCATCTACTGGGCTTACTAAGAGCGCTGCACCATTTGAAAGAGGATTTTGAATGGAACTTGTAAAACTTCTCATTGGAGAATGGGTCAGTGGGTTGGGAATTAGAGAACTGGGTGACTATTTTTGTTACCAGTATGGCTTTACAAGATCATTAAAACTTTGCATGTCAGACATTTGCAAATGAGAGGAACAGTAACTTAAATTTCCTAAAAAGACTTGGAGCTACATAGATGAAAATCAACATGCAAGCTTTTCAGTACACGAACGTGGTTGCGTTGATGTGGTTTAAAACCCATGAGATTATTTTTACAGCAATTACAGTCAAGAAAAGGAAAGTTCTGTCCCTTCATAGAATCATAGAATCATAGAATGGTCTGGGTTGGAAGGGACCCCAAGGATCATAGAGCTCCAACCCCCCTGCCACAGGCAGGGACACCAACCTCCAGGCCTGGAGCTACACAAGGCTGACCTTCAGATATTATTTTCCAATTAATCCTCTACAACATCAGATTGTAGGTAGTAATGGTGTAATTTCTATTGTAATTAAACTGTTTGCTATTATGATATACAGTGAATCAGTGCCCCCAATGCATGCTAAACTTTACAACTGTTTATTTCCCTCAGAAGTTACTGAAGCTGAGCTTTTTGACCAGAAGGAGACAACTTCCATTTCAGTACTCCGGTAACATTACCGTACCTGTAGTTATGATGGAGATGAATGCCACAGCAACAAAAAAGACAACAAAAATCATTTCTATCCTCATCTGGAACCAGCGCAGCGTTGACAGGTAGAGGAACCAGTTTGCTGTGTGTAGGTTCAGGGCTTTGTGAAATAAGGTCTCAAAATATGGCTGCCGCCCAAAAGCCCTCAGCGTCCACAGCCCTTTTAAGCTCGTAACGAGGTGGGTGAATATTGGACTCCGAGCTGTAAAGTTTTTTAAATAAGAAACATCATAAACACCCATAAGCAAATACCTTTGCTGTAACACAAATACACAGCCCTGTGCTCTCATGGCAGTGGGACTATTGTCAGTGTTTAGTTTACATGTGTTCTTGGAGTATGTGACTGAAGTAATCCTACTGCAGGATATACAACAACAGCCTTTGCATGAATGGGCTGAAGAGCCATTCAGTGTGCTGCCAGGAAGGGATGACATTAAATCTTCATAGTCAGCGTGCTACCTGGGAAAGCTCCTGGCCTGCTGTAAGATGCCACATGAGAAAGGTGGCTCCTCACAAGGCAAAATGGATTTCTGCAATTCTGATAACTCCATCAAATGAGGGCTTTTCTAGCACAGACAGGGTACATTGATACTCTGGATTCCACTGAACTCACATGGTCATTTTAAGCAGATCTTGCATTGCATAAAGAGTGGTGAGCCAATGCTGGATCCTTGAGAACATCAAAGAAATTTAGATTTAGACCCAAGGAACTTCAGAATTACACTTAAGTAAAAGGGGACATGATCATCAGACTGATCTGCTGAGGATCTGCCAGTTTGTTTTAAGGACAGATCACAGTGCCTGATCTGCAAACCTACACTTCAGGATGATGTTTTCCATTTTACTGGGAACATGTTAAGTCTCTTAAGGGGGTGAGAGGAAGGAAATACAGTCAAATAACTTATTCAGAAATAAGAATTCTTTGCTGTCAAGATATATACATTCTAATTTTTTCTTATAAAGAAACAAACTCATAAGGCACATACCAAGTCTGACCACAATTGTTTTCGAGTTAAATTTACTCTCAAGAAAACTGTATATCAGGACTTTATTTGTTTTCAGCTGCAGTGGTGATAAAGCCCAGCTTTAAAAAGGTCTTCTCCATTGCTCTTTGGCAGCAGAGCACTGAGGGCTGGACCAGTGACAGCCCTGGCTTTAAGGAGGTACGTGTTCTGCTCCCAGAGACAATGGCATCTTGCAAAAGAAAAGGCAAAGAAGAGGTGAAAGGGTGAATCACTTCTCAATTGATTTGTTGTGGATTTAGAAATCTACCAATTTTGCTGCTCCTACCTTCAGATTCCAGTTGTTTCAGCTGCTGAGAAGTGTGGAGGAAGTATGCCCTTAACACAATAAAGGCTGCTATCACAGGCACTGATGCCAGGAAGATGTAGGGTTGTAATATTGAGACTACTGTTATAGCGCCAATCACAATCAGTATTAACTGTAGAATGAAAGAAAAATACTATTGATATAGTAAACTTGTCATTTTATAGACTAGAGATTGGTGATGAATCACCTTCCCATGGCAACTATGTATTGTTTCAACAAACATAAAGTGCTAACCAAAGTAGGATTTGCAGCTGAGAACAAACCTCCATGAAAAGATTGTGAACAACTGAGACCACATCCACACATGTTGGAATAAGCTGCCACCTTTTCTGATAGACAGAAGAAGTGGTTTTGGTAGTTCAACCAGAATTGCAGGCTTCTAAGTTATGATTCCAGACAAAAGTGATGGCAGGTAGGCACTCGCTCTCCAGTTAAAATTGTAAGAATGACATTTGCAGTATCTGCAGCCACCTCCCAAACCTAACGGCGATGTCCCTGCCTTGTCTGGACTAGGTGTGCTAGACTGTCAGGACCTGAGTGCCAATCTCCTGCAGGTTCTGGCCAAGTAATTTTCTCAGGGGTCTGAAATAGTGGAAAGTTGCACATCACCACTTGCTCTGAGGTACTGTAACTCACATAAGCAACCAGCACTACTACTCATCCTTATCAGAAGAAGGGAAATGAGTCATAAGAGGACTTGTCATATGGAAAATCAGCAGATTCAGGAGAACAAAATGAAAAAAAAAAGGAAAAAAATGTTTTAAGGTGACAGATGACTCAAAAGGAACAAAGTAATTCCATAATCTGTGTAACCCACCATTCTCGTAAGACCTCATCCTCAGTAGCTCCTGACAGATCTAACTAAATCAGGCCTTGGTGTTTACTCTGGAAGAAGCTTGAGCACTTTGACTCTTTTTTTTCTCATACCTAAATCCGATGAAAATCAAGTATATCAGTGTACACAGTATAACAAAGCTCTGCTTTGTATCATGATGTTACCTCTTACACGAAACAACTGCTTATCAGCAACTGCCAATGAACAGTTTGGACAAAATTATGAACATCACATTGAAAAATCACTACAGGTGACCAGTCAGCAAAGAAAGAGATGGAAAGCAAAACTAATTTCACACCCAGAAGGGTTGGTGCTTTTGCTACTACATCCATATAAATTCAAGAAAATATTTACATTCCCAGTACTCCAAGTCAGAAATCATTCATGAACAGGTAAGTGTGTTTTGGAATTCCTACCCTTTGTTTTCGTCAGAAATCTGAGCAGTGATACAGCAGCATCTAAGTTTATGTAAAAACACCTCAACAACACTGTAACAGCTGAACTAATTAAAGATTTCTCTCACAGTTTCCTTCATTTCTCTCAAAAGAATGGTGACAAGTGGGTTATGCTTGTTCAGACCATATAGCATTGGTCTGTAGCAAGGCAAGAATGGATTTGTGTTTACTCATTACTTCAAACTGCAGAATTTAGTACCTCTTGTATCTAACTGTTAAGAAGTGAACAAGCCATTCAATTGAGCCAAGTTATACAGCACACAAATGACTTGAGGTTATGTGATCACACAGTGACTGTTCCCATCATGTACTCAGATTTTGCCAAGGCCAGTATGATATTATTCTCCCTGATGGTCCAACAGTTATTTCACTAGTTGAATATGAAAATTCATGTTATCTCATAAACTCTAAACATAAGTGTAAACTCAAACAGAAGATGAAGGTGATAGAGTCACCATCCCTGAAGGTATTTAAAAGGTGTATAGGTGAAGTCCTTAAGGACATGATCAAGAGGTGGAGTAGTCAGGGTTAGGTTATAGTTGGACTCGGTGACATAAAGGGTCTCTTCCAACCCAGGTGATTCTATGATACATTCTCTTAAAAGGCGGTATCAAAAACCAACACATAAGCCAGATATATTGGCATGTGCTTGGGGAAGGACAGCAGAGTTCTCATGTAACTCATGCAGTGACCCCACGTGCTGAGCTTTCAGTCCTGGGATGGAGGCCAGATGGAGAGACACATCCCAGTGCTTCCTCTCTGTGATCATTTTGGAAAATATAGCTGTTGGTGGAGATAGCATTTCAGAAAAAGTTGAGGGTGGCAATGGCTGCAGCTATGGAAATGAGTAATAACCATAGGTATAAATGTTCAATGAGTTCCCTATAACCTCTTGAGTGGGGTGAGCACGTCACATGAAGGATCTCCAAAAAATTACGCCGCCACTGAAATGGATGTTAAAATGAGTGGCAATGCTACTGCCATCATTAGTGGGCTACAATTCATACCTTGATGGAAGAGGTCAGATGGCTGACAGAGAAAACTTCACAGTTGCTATGTCTTGTTGATGATGTAAAGGTTAATACTCCTTCTTCTTTTATGGGAAGCTGGGTACATGGCAGTGACTGGAGAATAACCCTAGCCTCTTTCATCCTGAACCCTCAATAATCCCGGATGGAAAGCCCTGCTACCTAAAAGGGAAGGTCCCCTGATATGTCTAATAATTATCAAAATCACAAGAAAAAATACATCATGATACCCACAGCTGCAGCAGAGAAGGTTGCAGCATTCCTAAACAAGGAGCTGGCTGGAGTCATTCTATCAGGTCTTGTAGAAAAGGGAATAAGAATCAGCTCTAAATTTTTGCATGAAATTCTTAGGAAAAGCTCAGAAGTCAGAAGGACAAGTTTATGCAAACATAAACTGAAGGCTAACAGAGACCAAGTCTCCATCCCTGCAGGGCTTGGATTTAGACATCCCAGTACATTTAGAAGCTAAACATTTCTGTAAATCCCTGCATCTGGGAAGGAGTAACCACACTCAACAGTACAGGCTGGAGGCTGACTGGCTGGGAAGCAGCTTCACATAGAAAGTCTTGAAGGTCCTGGTGGACCACGAGGCAGCAATACATCCCTGCAGCAGGGGAGGTCAAAATGGGCAGCATTGTCAGAAGATCAAGGAAAATGATCCTTCCCTTCTCATCAGCACCAGTGAGACTGCATCTGGAGTAGGGTCCTCAGTATGACCCATAAAATCTTACTGAAGTTGAGTCCTGTGAAAGGTCTTAAAGATGACAAAGAGACTGCAGCATCTCACATGCAATGACAGGCTGGTAGAGCTAGGATTGTTGAGCTTAAGAGAAGGTTTGAGGAGAGCTCTTATAATTTTGTGTAAGTGATGGTAATTATAAAAATTACAAATTTATGTATATATGTACATATTTTTATAATTTATATGTATGCTTAAAATTATATTCTATTTATAGAAATCCCAATAGGTATTTTGTAAAAAGCAAATAAACCTGAGCCATATTCTTCTCATTGCCATGCAGTAGGAAGATAAGAGGCAATGGGCACAAGTTGAAATACACAAAATTCCATTTAAACATTAAAAAAAAAGCCTTTTTATTGTGAGGATGGTCAAACACTAGAACAAGTTGCCCAGAGACATTGTGGAGTCTTTATCCTTGGAGATACCAAAAATCCAACATGGGCCTGAGCAATCTAGTCTAGCTGATCAGGCTTTAGGCAGAGTGGCTGGAGAGATCCAGGCCCTAGGTCCAGAGGTCCCTTCCAGATTCAGCCATCCTGTGACTCTGTGATAATCAGCACAGAAGGAGAAAGTCATATCTATGACTTCTCTGTATCTTTCAGAGGAATCTGACTTTGTTCATTAGCAGTCTGCAGAAGTCTGAAGCTGCAAAAAACCTCTGAATAGTTATGAAGGATCAGAAGGAATGTCTTAAGAAGGCATGACCAGTAGAAAGCATTCTCAACAGGTAGATACAATAATCTTCACCAGAAGAAACTGGAAATACAGGGCAGCTATCACTCTGTCCAGCAGCTCTCCAGCTGAGGCTGAGGAGACAGAGGTGAACCTCTGGGACATTAGAGTACATCTTAGCCTCTGAAAGGTATCAGAACAGAAAACACAAAACTAGCCATTTTCCTTACCCTTGAAAACATGAAAAACTAGTCAGTTTCTTGTGGAGAATTTGAAACAGAGTTTGAAACTAAAATAATTTTGGAACAACATCCCCATGGAAGATCCAAAACGGCCACACCAGAAAAACCAGTAGGGAATTCTGGTAACAACAAACACGACATTTATGATTCAGAGGAAGTCTCAATGTCTTCATGTTTACTCATCCAGTAAATCTTCATTTAGAACTGTCTTTGAACCTCTTCATATGAAGCTGCATTGGCCTCTCTAAAGTCATGAGCCAAAGTTATCAATTACTAACAAAGATGCAGGGCAAAGGTCTTGTTTTTTGAGCAGACCGCCATGTTGGCAGGGATTGTAAAGCAGAGCAAACTCACAGATGGAGACAGCCAATCTGTGCAGCAGAATGTTTGACTTGACTACGTTGCATATCTCCTAAATAAAGGTGGAGAGGAACAGGAGGGCCAGGGAAACTTTTGCTTTTATTATTCAAATGTTCTGGGAAACGGCTGTAGCTGAGGAAAAGCATTAGTGGTAGAAAACCAGTGAGGAGTGCTGGGATTCACACAGATCCACAGTCTCCGAACACACAGGATGAGGAGCAAACAAAAGCATCCTCCTCAAAAAACAGTCATTGCCTTTATCTCTGTATTTCTTCAGTGTTCTCTTCATTGTGTATAAATGGGATGTCATTCAAAACTCAAGATTTTGCAATGAATGGATTTTCCCAGAAGATCCTCTGGAAACAAGCCTTTCTGTCCAAAAAATAAAAAGTTTTCAATTTTATAACTCTTGGGGTGTAAAATTCCTCCAAGGAGTAGTGGAATAGTAAAGTAGTAAAGCTCTCCTCTATCAGAAATAGTTACTCGGCTTAAATCCCAGAGATTCAGGGGAAACCATTAAGATGTAAAGGATAAAAGACAAAACTAACAGTCAAACTTATGAAGGGGAAAAGAACCCCAAAATTAAAAAAGCGAAGAGCTGCTCAACTGAGAGGTGAAAGCACATCAGCATGGGTCAAACTGCCCAATAAGGCAATCCTGGAAGAGTTTCCACAGAAGATAAACTAACAGAAAAAACAAGAATACATTCAACAAAAGAGAAGGAGGACATTAAGAAATGCTAGAAAACTCAGAATAGGAGAGGCTAAAGAGGTAAAGCCATGAAAATGACTGAATGCAATCTAAGGATAGCATGAAAAGAATATTCATCTTGAGGCAAGATAACTGAAGGAAACTAAGCAACACCATTTATACCTTTGAAGTTGAATATGAACAGTAGCGGGGGTATTTGCTCTGTAGGGGTCTGCAGAGCAAAAACGTTTCCAAGCCTGAGTACTAGAAGTGGTTTGCAGGAACAGTGGAGGTACACATACAGGCAAGTACTCAAAAAAAGAAGCAATGAAGTTGACTTACAAGATAAGCAGTTACATAAACAGATACAGTGACTGGAAAAAAAAAGGCAAAAAAGGAAGAGAGATTTAATTCTAGATGCTATTTCATCTTTTTAAGATGATTTCTTTTGCATGATGTACGACTGAAACTTTACAGTGCTATCAGCAGAATTTAGAACTTTTGAGTCTACAAACCTGAATGAAGTCGAATACTGTAAGTGGAAGTAAGTCATCCAGTATTGCTGTATCTTTTGAGAATCTGTTAAGTATGCCACCTAAAGATTAAGAAAAAAAAAAAAAAAACCAAAAGAAAAGAAGTCAGACTTATTAACACCCCCAAAATCCTACTTTTATTACTTTAACAAAATGTACAACTTTTTCCCAATACAAACTACTAAGGATAAGCACAAGATTTTTTTCTTTTTTTTAGTACAAGCAAATCCATTACAGTTTACTGGAGCTACAGCTTCCTTCCCCAGGGAGGAATTTGAGTCCAGAACCTTACAGCTATTGGAATCTCAGAAAAAAAACCAACCAAGGAAAAGGTAATAAAACCAAAGAAATTTAATTAGGACAGAAACAGAGGCAAAAGACATACAGTCTGTAGCCCTTAAGCAGCAAGGTATCTGTTGATACATGGTCAGCATTTGTATGAGTTTGTGCACCAGTTTCTTAGCTTCTGAACAGAATTACTGTATTAATCACCAAGTAAAAACATAATTAAGAATATAGTGGGGAAATGAAGGAAAACCTATGTTGCATTGTTATTTACTAGTGTCTCCTGTAATCTAGTACAAACCAGTAAGAAGGGTATGGGATAGGAACTGCATGTACAGTAGGAGATGGAACTTGTTGCACCAGTTATATAATGAACTCTCTACCAACTTCGGAGCCAAATTTGAATACGCATACCATTATTCACACTAACTGATGCTTTATGCCATTTTAGTAGGACTATTCATGAAATAAAGCACTATTTATCATCCACACCTGACTCCTTGTCACTCATCATGTAGCTGACTACATCTTCTCAATTGCAGAATTAGACAAAGTCTATTCATTAGAAGTCATTCTGGTTTTATTACCTCAAACAGTTAACAGTTAATTTTCTCCAACTTCCAAGGCGGTATTTCAGAATCACAATTGACAACTGAAATATGTCACCCTTAAGGTGCAACCAAGGTTCATTAAAAGATTCAAAAATTACTTTATGTGGCAAACTTTTAACATTGATCTTGACTAAAAATGTAAATGGGAAGCAACAATGTATTTTAATGGAATGAAAACTGTTTTGATTGAAATAAAACCCATACACAAGTCAATCAGTTCTTAAGTCAGTTACCTGCTTTCCAAGAGTTGAATGTTGACATAGGTGCATGAAGAACTGCGTGTACCATCTTTTGATGAAGAGTTTTAGACACTGTTATAAGCGTATGCACAAGGGGCAAACCTCTGAAGATTCCCATGGCAAGGAGGGTATCTGCCACTCCCACGTAGATGTAAATGATGTAGTAGGCACTAGTGTCAGTGACAATCACAGGAGGTGTGTCAGAAGTACTGTTTACTGAATTTGTCTCGTTTGCTTTCAAAGCTATCCTGTATGATGGAAATTAAAAATAAATTCATTATTGGAAATTGCTTTTATTTCACTTTATTTTTGTCTACTAAATAGTACTGCAGTGTTAATTTTTTTAAAGCTTTGTTAATGGTCATATATATATTTTGTGTCTGTGTGTGTATGGTCACGTTATTCTCCCCAGTTACCTTTGGTGATTCAGGTATCATTTGTAGTGGTTTCTGAAATAAGTTGCAGTTGTGCAACAAAGGTGCAAATTAAACCATTGGTATATAACTACGACCCCCTCCAACAGTTTTCTCCAAACTGCTGTGAAAATGTCCCGCAAATGGTCCCATTGGTTTACCCACTGACAAACCTGGCCTAATCAAGGAAAATGTATCCACTTCTTCTAACCAGAAAAAATAGTTAAAGTGTTGGAAGAAGGGAATTGTTATGGAAGTAATAGCTTCAGGCCTACTATAAAAACCAAATGCCTTAGTGACCTATTGTAAGGGGGCATCAGTATAAATCCCGCCCCGCCCTCCCCCACCTCTCCAGCTCTCCAGATCAGACCTAAGTCACCATATGCTTTCTATACTCAGACGTTCAGATTTAATGCAGCAGGACAAAAGCATTAACCCAGGAAAAGCCACACTGATGCTCAGTATGCCCAGCCCTACACCTTCTGGGAACTTTTCATAGCTGAACAGAGGAAATAGTGCAAACAGGGGCTTACAGAAACAGCTGCTTTAAAGTATTCCCAAGCAAATGTCTCACCTAGGACCTCTGAAAGGCAGCAATGAACCACAGTGTATTCAGAATAATTAAGTCTGTGCAGATACTGAGCTGATCAAGGAAAAGTCTTTGCCTGTGATGTTACATGCTCAATAACAAGGCATAAGCCATTTGTCTGTTAGCACTTAAAATACCAGCTTAAGATATCAGCTACTTGAGGCATTTAGACCATGTAAATGAATATAAGCTAACGCCTAATTATTTATAGCAAAAATCAATATACAGGAGATCCCAATCTCTCGATAAATGATGACCACTACTTACTTTTTCAGAAACCATAACCCAGCAACAGAAGCAGCCACCTGTGACCAAAGAAAAGAGAGTCAAGTTTTTGTCTTGTCACATCATTATATACTTTTTCTTACTTATCTTCTTTCACTGACTTTATAATTGTTTGTAGAGAGAGCATTATAAATGGACGGACGTCAAACTTCCCCGAAGCAAAAAAGCCTTGTCATATCTGTTCCTCTTTCCACAGAACACATTTAGTGCATCCCACCAGGAAAGCTACATTTAGACTTTTATTACAATCCGGGAGATATTCTAAATATTCTTTTATTGTCTTTTACTGTACTGTTAACAAAGGCTTGCTAATGCATTCCGAATCACAAGGAACATTCACTGTATGCTTTAACATATTTTAAGTTTTAAAGAGTAGTATTTCTTGACGGCCCTAAAAGAGTAAGTCTCTCCATATCTTCAAAGGCAGCTATTCAAACATGAAGTCAAACCTTTAACACTTACTTTTGCATTGTTCTTCTTCCTAGCTGCTATCTACATTGGATATATCTATGTCATATATTGTTTGGCTGCTAGTTTTACAAAATTCTCCAAATAATCTATTTTAATATTTTTTAAATGTGGAATTAAACCATTTTTATTGTGAGATGCTTTAGTGCCAAACAAAAGCTTCGTGTCTGTTCACTGAGACATCGGACATCTCCACCTAGTTCACCACATTTCAATCTGCCCCATTCCTGCCTATGATCTATTTTCCAAGGGTCCTAGTTTCTAGTATCCTCTTCCCATGTACTTTTAAGGCACTGGTACAGGAATGTATTACCATAATACCTCAGCACATAATTAAGGTCTTCTTGGGAACCATTAACTTTTGCAGGTCTCACAGTAAATAACTAAAGATTGACCATGATGCTTTGAATTTACATATTTGTAAGGATCAGGCTTCCTTCACAACAATACTTTTACATCTCCTGGCAGCAGAATTCTGCTCTGATCTTGACTCCTCATAGCAGAGGACCATTTAAATTTTTTTAGCTGGGAAGATGAAGGTAGACAATACTGTGATGGAATAACATCATAAAACCTTTCTACATGTTTCGATTGATCAGTGCTCTTCTTCCAATTCAGCAACGCTAGTCACCGGCTATTACATCTAGGAAACACAGCTGTGAGTCACTTCAGCAAGCTACACACACATACACACACCCCACAAGTTTAGGAAGAATGAACAAATAATGCCCTATTTATGGCAATCTGTGTGGACTCACCTTGGGACCTACAGTACGAAACAGTCCATTCTAAATCTAAAATAACATCTCTAGCATTTCCATGACAGTCCCATCCAGTTCTGAAGTGTGTCAAAACTCCACTTTGATTTACTTCTCACTATTCTCTCAGTTCAGCACCTAGATGTTCATCACTGGCTTCTCTTCATTGTCTAAGGTCAGAAGGGTACAAATCGCTAGCACAGGCCACCTGACCACTTGGCATGGTATTTCATCCCATACAGAGAGTTTCACTAAAGCTTGTATGGTCTGTGCTATGACAGGATACCTTCCAGCTCATTAATCTATCAATGGGCTTTTACTTCAGCGATAATCACACTGGGAAGTTTAACTTAGATGGAAACATTCTTTGTCATAAGATTTGTTCTTCAATTAGAAGATGGGCATTTGAATTACTTTAAAAGGTTTTAGTCTATTTTAAAAGCAAAACTTTGTGATCAAGATTAGTAATAGGTCAAGATTAGGCTGAATATATGGGGATAAATCTGATAGACCTCAAAGTTAAAATTTCCTTTTATCCTACAACTCCTTTCAACTTTGCTGTTGTGGCTTTATACATTTTCCACTATTGTGAAAATAAAACTTACATGGTAAGAACAGCTACACACCTAAATACTCTCTTGCTTCTGGAGGCAGTTTAAAAATCTGGGATCTCAAACTAGATCTAAGTTCCAGGCTTTATTCCTAGCCAAAAAGAACTCATTTAAATCACCTGCAACATCACATTAGTGTAAATTCAGGATACCATCAATAGCATCCGTCTCCAGATTTGATAATACTAAAAGTTTGAATGCTACCATAGAACTGGTAAAAACCTTTCACAGACACAACCAGCCAGAAACTAGTCCTCTATTCCTAAAGGATTCTTCTCTTCTTTCAGTTCATGTTGAAAAATGCCATAAGAAATTGGTACCATATTTTATGAATACTGTCTCATTAAATTCACAGTCTTCTCTCACAAATACATTCCTTCCCTCAGAAAAACACTTGATTTAAAGTATTAATTATAAAAGAGGACACTATGAAATTCTGTATATACACTAAAAGTCTTCCCTAAATTGGTAGACAAGATGACAATCAGGCAATTTGTGTTACATGACAAATAGCAAAACTTGCCTGATCAGGCAGATGTTCTTCAGCACTTTTTCCACTGCACTTGGAAAAAAGTTTCTCTGCATGCTGCAGAAATACCACGTCCATCTTTAAATGCCATCACAGGCATTCAGCTCTCTGCCTTACTCATCACTCGTCTTTCACTAGGAGTAAAGCTACTAACTGGTTTCTGAAAGCAATTCTCCAGAATGTATGTATGTACTCATCAAAAAATTTTCATCCGGTAATTATTGTCATTAACCCCCCCAAAGCTCTGCAAGGAAAATTCCTTTTTAAAGGAAAATGGAAGACAATTCACCTGCAAAAACCAGAACTGCATAGGGCAGCAATTTTTATTTATGGCACCACACAGCAGAAAAAAACCAATTTGACAAGAAGGGTCTTCTGCTGCCATGCACTGATCACTATCTTTCATGAGAAAACACTCATCCAAACAGTAGAAAAGTAACTGCAATATCATTTCACAGAATCGTAGAGGTTGGAAGGGACCTCAAGAGATCATGGGCTCCAACCTCCCAACAGCAGTTGCCTATAAGCAATGCATACATGAGCTATATATACTTATCCTTTTTGTCACAAACAACATAGTTTGAACAAACATCATTCTTTAGTAAAACAATGTCAAGTGCAGATTTTTCTTACCTCAACTAAGAAGACAGTCACACACAAAATCAGAACAAAAATTAAGTTTTTGTGGATGGTAACATATCTGAAATAGGTATTCCACGTCGTAACAGTACCAATGCTTTCAGCATCATCAGTAAAGCATTCCTGTCAAAGAATGAATGAGAACTTTCTCAGAACACTAATAATATCTACATATGAGAATATCTGACACAGGATCACCATCGTTCTTTCTGCTAACTCCTTCCAAATAATTAAACTGCAAATGAGCTGATAATGGCTGGAGAAAACGTTAGTGACTGGTTAAGTCATCTTGGATATAACAACACTGTTTAGAGATGATTTGAAATTTTCAGACAACACTGAAAGAAACAATCAAGACCTGTCCCGCACTACTGAAAGTCCAGAAATGTTTAGCCCATAGCAATTTTCTTTCAATGAAGAAAATTGTGCTGTTAGAGTAAATGTGTAAATGCTCTGAGGTTTGGGTTTTGTTTTTTTTTTCTGCAGAGATGAATAAGCAAAAGAAAAAATGGACAGTGCTTCAGCAAATCATGAGTTCAAATATTTCTTGTAGACTATTTTCTATCCAGGAAATTACTTTAGAAAGTTTTCCAGCCCTGTGAAAATCAGCTGTCAGTTTTAAAAATGAAAATAGTTCAACATGGCCACAGTTACTAGAAAAAACAAATTTTTGTCCAGTTGTTGGTATAAAACTCAACCTTAATTGCATAATTTCCATCAAAAAAGAGTAAAAAGCAGTTTACTCCTCCGTTCATTATCATTATAAGAGCTAAGCAGTCTGAAAAATTTGTCAAACTTGATCAAATACCAGTTTTAAAAACTGTGCTAGTACTTAGGGTTTTTTTTCCTAGAGCCTTAATGTTTGAAATGTCAGTTCTACATTAATGTCTTAAAGCATTGTTTTCCATATTGTGGTTTCAAATTTAATTTTAACATAAGTAATCTTAAAGTCAGATTTAAAGCACAGGAGATTAACATTCTGAATTTATGTCCTCTACAGATAGCACTCAGAAACTATAATCAGGCAAATTTTTTTAGGATTTCAATGATTTCAAGATGATATTTGAGTCTAAAAAAACCTCACAAATATTCCAAAAAGATACTCCACAGAGAAGTACTGCATTAGGAATTGCATTGGTAGAAAAGTATGTAGGAGGTCTATTGTGCCGAGCTATCACCAACGTGTCACAAACCGAGGTGAACGTAAATGGACACGCACCTTCAAGTCCTCTTCACTGATTTCGTCAGTTATGTCCAAGACACTATCCCGAGACAAGCGCCTGGTGTAGATGTCGATCTCAGAAGACAGGTTT
Source organism: Gallinula chloropus (assembly GCF_964237585.1). Classification (NCBI taxonomy): domain Eukaryota; kingdom Metazoa; phylum Chordata; class Aves; order Gruiformes; family Rallidae; genus Gallinula; species Gallinula chloropus. The sequence goes on along the minus strand of NC_140085.1, from coordinate 41,089,921 downwards.
GTCTGGGGCACCATGGACATTTTCCGGAATGGTGTACTTCCCTTTTTGGGAAAGTTAGGCCCGTAGTTCACAGGGGTGCCCGTCATCAGGTTTAACACAGACTGCCTCCTCCTCCCTTGCAGAATGTGGTCAGTGTTTAGCATGTTGCTCCGGGGCACACCGACATCGCCCTGTTCCAAGTCAGGTACCAGCGAGAGCCTCCTCTCTGGGGGATCGCTGTGGCCATCTTCTATCCCGTTGACCTGCATCCCGTTCCTCTGCACTAAGGAGAACTTCCTACCTGCATTAAGGGGATTAATAATTATTGAGTTCTTCCTTTTGTCATTCAGATCTGATGTTTGTTTAGAAGATGGCTTCTTTATTTCGTTTCGTGATCCCACGCCTTCTCCTTCAATGGAAAATCGTCGGAGAGTCTCCGTTAGAATCGAATTTCTTCTCTCCGCACTGAACTGATCAAACGAATCAAATCCCATCAGCTCTGAGCTGAAGTCTGGCCGTTGACCCTGAAGTTCAGAAAATGTTCCATAGAAATAGCAGCTTCCCTCGTGTAAAATTAATATTTTGTCAGCGATCTTTAAATGTTCCAGTTTTGAAGTAACCAAGATCCTGGTTTTATTCGCCATCAACTTGCACACACAGCTATAAAAGATGAAAGTGTTAAAAATCAGGCTTTTTTCTTCATGATTAAATGTGTCTTTTATCCCTTTTGCTTTCAACCCATTTGCTTTTACCTGCCCCCCTCCCAGTATGAGCAGTCTTCGGTGGCCCCTCAAACTGCATTGGAGGTGCTAAGGCTGAAATGTGTGAATGGTGAGTACTTTATCACAGGAACAAACAATACCAAGAAAATTTAATCATTTTCAGGTGAATTTAAAAAAAAAAAACACAGTTCAACATTAAAATGAAATATTTCTGTTCATCTTAGGGTTACTTAGATCTTTTTCTGTCAAACTTAGAAATACTAGCTCAATTTCATAACTTCAAACTGACAGTGACTGAAAAGCACGTGGATGGCAGTGTGTGTCCTTACTCGTTTTGAGCTACACCACCAGGACAAGGCAGAAGTCTCTGGCTTTGGCCAACCTGCTGCCAATCTCTTGGTCAGTGGGCACTTCCAGGTGACCTGGTAGTGGTGACTTCCAGGTCTTTTAATGATTAGAAAAACAAGACAAAATACAGCTTTCCGTAAAAAATTATACTTGTCAAGGAGGCAAGTGCTGTAAAATGAAAGGCTTTCTGGTACACAGACACGCCAGATATAAAGGCATGGACACTGGGATTAATAGATTATATCAGGCTCAAAACACTAAGATGGAAGAGGGAGCAGTAAAGGTCACACCTGGCCCAGGCTAGTTCCCAGCACAGTATACGCTCCTACTGCCAACACAAAATACTCTCTTATGAGAATCCCTAAAAATAAGCATCCTGAAAAGGTATAATTTAGGTCACTTTGGTATTTTTGTACTATTATCAAGGTCCTGTTCTTAGTTTTACTTTGTGATGCTCAGTGTGATGGTTAAATACGATTTATCAAAATATACAGTACCTTTCAAATATCTCTTTTTCTGTAAAAATGTCTAAATGTCCAAAAGGAGAATCCAGGAGGTACAAATCAGCGTCTTTGTACACTGCTCTGAACAGAGAAAATGGAAATGAGATTAACTTTCACAGGTCTTACAAATTTACATAAATACCTTAACAGTTGAGGCGCGAAAATCTTTAATTGATACATTTTTCTAAAGCATTGATATGGAGCTGGAGTTCTCCGTTAAATGTGCTTGTAAGACACCTTTCAATAGAGCCTTTGCTTGTGACAGACCACATCACAAACTCAGGTTTTTGTTAATTTCTGGGCAATCAAAGGGAAGTATACAGCCACCTTTTACACACCTCACTCTAAAGATCTCCTTATGGCCTGAATCCAACAGTCCCCACTGGTGTGCAATGCCTGTTTAAATGGGAATTTAGTACCTACTGTAAGTGGTGCCTGAGGGAATATTACATACATACATAACACACATATTACAAGTGTGTGTAAAGACTTCAGTCCCAGCACTTAGTTTTAAAAATACCTTGACATAACTGGTGAGTGAAGTGTGTTGGTGACCCGTGGTCTTGCAAACATTGTCTGAAATGGGACCGTACAATATTTTGAGTTCAAGATATGAATAACTATTTGTAGCATTAGGACCTGTAGAATTAGAGTGTGCCTGGAACTAAACCTGTGATTAAGAAGGGTTGGGGTTTTTTTGAAATCAATTTTGATAGAAGTTCAGAAGGGCCCTTTGCCTACCTTTGTGAGTATGTAAATCATGATGTGATATGAATCAGGGTATAATTACTAGAAGAAATTCAGACAGCTTCAATTTAGTACTTTTTAAAGTACCCTAAAATGAGTTTTAAAATCATTATGTTAAACAATGTGAAAATATTTCACCACCAGGAGAAAAAAACCCTCACACCTCAATAATAGCATTTTATGCTAATAAATGAAGCAACTCTATTGAAAATTCCTCTGTCACGATGAATTTCACTGACCATACATTATGATGTAGTGGCTGCACAACAACAAAAGTTCACAGTGTTCTTGGCGCTTTCATCAGTAAAAAGTGTGCAGGATTGTTGTTTTTATTCCAGGAATAATGGTAGCACTCAAATTATTACTATAATTTGTATGTAGGACTTAGTAGCTATACATGACTGGCTTTAGGGTACTGGGCCAGAGAGCTATCTCAAACCCAGGGCATACATTGTCTTTTTCTCTTGGTCCTTTCTTTCCCCTGATCATAGCTGCAGGCACTGGCAGTGCTCTGTAAGAAAGATGGATTCAGGCAATCTCCATCTGCTTCTCATGATGGCTGGTTGATGAGGGCTTCACATGACTTCACACAGAGTGCACCAGACACATGTGTGCAGCCAGGACAAGCAAATAACTTCCAGTTTATTGCCTGTGCAGGTGGGTACAACCCTGGGCTGTAATCCTAAATCTTCTCCTCTAGCTTTCTCAGAGCTTCATCTGCAATCCACGTTTCAATGCCTGCACACCTTACTCTGTGCTGGGCTTAGAGTGGAGCCCAAACAAAATGTAAAGTGCATACAGCCACTGTTTTTGGGACATTTAATTGTTTAATAATTATATAGATGACAAAAAAATTATATATTTATATATATTATATCAGTTCTGTGACCAATAAATGAGCTGTGATCATCTGAGAAGTGAGAGGCATGATTATTCACAGAATCTGGGAAATACTTCTCATAAATATTGCATTTTAAATTAAAATCTAAGTGAGTTTTGTTAGTGTGGGGTTTTTTACTCTGAAAGTTTTGGCTACTCTGCCCCTCCTCTCATATATTATGGGATAAAACACAACTGTCTGAATGCCTTTTCCCTCTAACAAGTCTGCTGGAAAGGTCCACACTGAAGGCCTCTCCATTTTAATGAACCCATCTTTTAGTCTCACACAGACATGCATCCCTTTCACAGGATGCCAGGCTGGATCACCATAATGTGGTTTTACTTCTACCTGGCATTTCTGAGCATGGGAACCAGCACGATTTGTACTTGGCACAGAAATAGATGGGGCCATTTACACACCAGAGCTCTCATTACTGGATTTTTGATGATAGCTGAGTGATTCTGCTGAAACACATAGCTAATTTATAAGAAAAACACCTACGTTATTGTCCTGTAGACCTTCAAAATTACTTATTAACATTGGAAGGTCAAATAGACAAGGCCAGAGTATTATTCTTAGGTACTGACTAGCCATTGCTTTCCACTTCTTTTTACAAAACCTTTTTTATTAGCAACACTTTTTGAGACATGCTGCTTTTTTTTTTTTTCCATTTTTGCTACCTGCAGATAGGGACTATGTCATTAATCAACATACAAACTGCTCTGTAGAAGTGTTGGAGCAAGGAAGGATCCTGGAATATATCTTATTTGTGTCTGGGTTTCTTTGGTACTAAGAAAGCTACACTTAAAGGTCTGAATCTCCAAATGGCATCTTGCATCAGGGAGGGAAAGATTCATCTTCAGCTAAGCCATACCTTGCATCTCACATCAAACTTACAAAATTCAATAAATAAATATGCAAGTGTATGGCAAACATAGCAAAACTCACATTTATGATAGTACAATGAAGTTCCTGGTATACCTGGAGGATATTTATTTAGCAGGACTTGGTCCACATGTATTTAGTGCTTAGTCATAATACTTTTCTCATACATGAAGCAGTACACTCCTTAGCAAAATACTCACCTTGCTAGGGAGATTCGTGCTCTCTGGCCTCCGCTCAGAATGATTCCACCTTCTCCCAGCACAGTATAATCTTTGTCCGGGAATTTGGAAATGTCCTGTTAACAAATATATATATTTTTTAAGAATCAGAAAAGTATTTTCCATATCCAAGAAACTCGAGGTACAGAATGGAGGGAAACACAGTGCACAAAACCATACAGGCAGGTTAGCCAGAAGTTGTAAAACAAACAAAAAAAGTCCAACAGAGGTTTATTTCTTTCGTTCGTTTATGTAACCAGAAATGGTGATAAAAGAAGGCTTATCATTCTATCACAGAGAGCAACCACAAGCTGCAAGATTTCAAGACCAAATATTTGCCTTAACTGTAGATCTCCATAAAAGCAAGGAATAGACCTTCATACAATACCAATCCAAGACATTCACCGTCCAAGTTTTCTGTCAAATAGTAATGATAAATGACAACCCCTCCAGAGTTTGCAAGAAGCAAACTCTGGATCTGAGCTCTTCAAAAGCCAGATAAATTTATACTTCACACAGGTTCATTAAAAAAGGCTTGGACAAAATTCCGAGCCAGGAATGACAAGAATGCTCAAGGTTTGCAAAAGGTTTGGGAGCCAAGTTCCACTGCTTGGGCTCTAAGTTACTTACAACCCATGGCCATGCTAAAAAGGAATCTTTAGCCAGTGGTAAAAACAGAAAATATCATTTCACCCTCATGTGAGACAGAGAAAGGAGAAAAGATCCTCATGCACCTCATGCAGAGGTGACCAGAAATTCTCTTGGGAGGAGTATTTAGCACCAAAACTGAGGATCCATGCAAACAACAATAATTCATGGGAGCACAGACACGGAGAATGGCCTGTGTGCCTGAAGGCTGTCTAGTTTTGCTGCTTTTACAGGTGCTCTAGCAAAAAATACTAATTCTGCCTTTAAAAAGCCCTAACTGGCCTATGTCCTTAAGCCAGTGCAGTGAAAGCACAATGACAGTGGTGGTGGTTGTTTCAAGGGACTTTTCCCAGAAACACGGGCTGGATGACCTCCCCATGCCACAGGGTGCCTAGGTTTCCAGTGAGTATGAGTCCATGGCAGTTCGGCACACGCTGAGTTTGAAGTCCCAAATGTCCCAGGAAGTCCCAGTGTTGGCACTTGGCAGCACCGGAGTGTTGCACTCTCTGCCTGTGCAAATGCTCCTGCTCCCAAGGCAGGGACCTCCCATAGCTGAGGAAGCTGACCAAGGCATCTGAAACCAGACTTGGCCCCAGTGTTCTCATGCTTTACAAACATTTTCCTTTTAGTGCAACTTCTGGGGTGGGTGGGGAAGTGGCATACAAAATCCTTCAGAAAGTGAGCTTCTAGGAGCGAGCTTTAGGCAGCGCCCTGGAAGAGGTGGCTCGTTTTGGGGTCTCTCTTCCTACCCCCCCTGTCAAAGCAGCCAAGGGGCACACAGGAACTCAGCCACCTGCATGCACTCTGCAGCACCCACAGAAATCCTGCAGCTTCTGGAGGTAAGACTGGAAGACAGGTGGCAATACAACCTGGGGTTCTAAGCGAAGCTGCTCTCTAGAAGTTTGCATTTCATACAGAGCCAAATATAATCCAATTTTGATCTCCCCTGCTGTGATTTTGATGGCTAACCACTCTGTTGGGCAGCTGTTCAGCATTCCGAGCCTCTGAGGCTTTTCAGAGCAAATAAATAAATAAATAAAAACCCTTCCAGAGAAATGTTTCCTTCTTCCTCCGCTGTAAATTGGCCTGACCTCAGGAAAAGAGTGAACAATGCCGTTCAGCCCTGGATCAGTGACAGATGAAAGGTCCAGCCACTCAAGGACTAGAAATCGACTGCCTGGTTTGTCAGGAAATGGGAGATTCTCCCGACTCTTTAATTTGATAATAGCCTTTACTTCCTGACCTAGAGGATTCTGACCTTAAAATCAAGATGCTCTTCTGTATGGAAAAGCTATTGCAGGTGATTTTTAAATTCTTCTCGCATTAACTATTTATTTCCCTCTTGTAAAAGGGAAGCCATGCAAGCAAATCCTTGCTACTAACGTACCAGTTGTAGAATATAGTACCAGCAGCGTATTTAAAGGAAGATTTTTCTAAATGGGACAAAATTGACTTCCTATAGGTCGTAAGGTGTTTAGGGAAAACCTGTGAAATTCTGGCATAAAAGCTTTTTTGGCTTTTATTTGAGATGTCCTGCTCAGATCACATGTGGTTTTGCTATGCATGTGGGCTGTCATGTTATTCATCTGTAATTTCGACATTTACCCAATATCTTCACCTGAACATCAGGATTTGTGTGGTTAAATATCTAGATCTCTAAGAGAGTTTCAACTGTTTTCCATTTCTGCCAGTACTGCTGCTGCAATGGTGCTGGTGCCATTGCTGTCATCTGACTCTATTTCTTCGATAAAAGGCCATGTGAAGAACTGGCCCCAGTGTGCCTTTGCCCTGCAAACAGGGTAAAACTGAAATTAATACCTGCTGAAATTAATTCCAGAGCTCCCTTTGTTTTAAATGGTGGTGGGATTTAATCAGATATATTTCTTTGCAATTGTGTCGACATGGAATTTTAATCAGACTCTTAATGAGTTCCCCTTCTGCTCTCTTCTGCCCTTCACCTCAGGATAATATATGGCATGAAACAGACAAAGAACTTCTCAGGCTGTAATTACAATAATTAAAAAATGTTTAGTAATTTCTTTCAAAGGCGTAAACAGAGCAATGAAGTCCAATAGACACACAATGCTATTTGTTGGAACACGCGTTACCTATTGTAAAAAAGTACATAGGGCTGGTCCAAATACATCCTTGCTGTCATTTTATGCAGGAAGTGAACTCCAGCCAGGGACAAACCTAATGTAATGATGCTGAACGACACAAAACCCAGCATATCAATGAAGCAGCCACTGGATTTTCTTTAATATATCTGTTTCTAAATGCTTACATCAAGAAACTTATTGGCAGCTACTCAAAGAAACCCCCCACAGTCCCTAGAGATGTATAGTGACTTTCATGGGTGTTTCTTCTACCAGAACCTAACAAATCTCAAGTTGCATACCCAAGGAGAAGGCACCCCTTTTAGTATCTGTTTGTGTTTTTAACGGTGTAAGTGTCCTATTATCTACCTCCTCAGCTAAAGAATGACCTCATAGTACCTTTTGGCTCGGTATGGGAAAACACAGATGAGATCATTTAAGGTAATATATGTTCTCAGAATGAACAGGAAATATGGACTCATAAAAAAAAAAAGGAATCTTAGAATGGACTTCACCCTTCAAGTCTTGTCTGTAGAGATATTTTATAATCAAAACAAATTGATAAATCATTAGCAACAATTAAGATAATAAAGCATTACAGAAGATAGTTTCTAAGAACCATGCATTTTAACAATCGGTTGCTTTATATATCCAAGGCTACTCAACATATTCGAGCAGTTTTAATGATAAAACATATGTATTTTACTTATGGGGTCCCTATTTCTTCCCTCAATATATCCTTAAAGATGTGGCTTTTAAACTTCCTTCTTCCACCTCCCCTCCAGAAAGATAAAACAGCCGTGACAAAACCAATGAACAGCACAGTGGTCCTGACTCTCTCCATTTCATCTTCACTAACCCTTTCCTCTTTTTCCCCTCCTTTTTTTTTCTTTTTTACACAGTCACAGTTTCTTTACCACTACTACCCCCTCCCTTTTGTTCATTGCCATTAACATATTTTCACAGTTCCCAGAAAAATCCCCCCATTCACATCGCTGCCTCCTTCTCACCTGCCAGAGCACTCCCTTTCCTGCCGCCTTCTTTCCCTCCGTGCTTTAGAGAAGCTGCCTCTGAATACACTCTGCAATTCCTGTTCTGTTGCATGGGTATTTTGCAATAAATTAGAAGGAAAACACTGAAACCTTTATTGTATAAAATGCCAAGTAAAGCCGAATGAAGCAGAAGCAACATCAAGGATTTCAAGCAGGAGCTGCAATACCATTCCACCCTATCTGCTAATTTTTCTCTTTAGTTGTAAGAGGTGAAGTCAGTGTTACCTGCCTTCTCACTAACATCATTATTTCTGTGCTTCCAAGCTACCATATTCAGTTCTGATATACCAGTGAGGCAGAAATGGAACTGAAATAAACTTCCAGGCTTTAACTCAGTGACTGCTACAAATCTTCAGATAATTAATTTGAAATGTCTTTTTGCAGAAAGCATACCTTTCCATTATTCTGAATTTCAGAAATTAGTTTACCTTGAAAGTAAGGCTGCAGAATTTGAAGATATAAAATTTTGAAATCAAGTGAAAGTAATTCCCCAGGGCTCGGTGTTGGGTCCAGTCCTGTTTAATATCTTTATTGACGACCTTGATGAGGGAATAGCATCCACCCTTAGCAAGTACGCCAATGACACAAAGCTGGGAGGGGTGGCTGGCACACAGGAACACTGCGCTGCCATCCAGAGAGGCCTGGACAGGCTGGAGAGCTGGGCAGGGAGAAACCAGATGGGATTCAACAAAAGCAAGTGTAGAGTCTTGCACCTGTATCAGTACAGGCTGGGGGATGAGCTGTTGGAGAGGAGCTCTGTGGAGAAGGACCTGGGGGTTCTGGATGATGACAGGTTGGCCATGAGCCAGCAGTGTGCCCTGGTGACTAAGAGAGCCAATGGGATCCTGGGGTGCGTCAGGAGGAGTGTGGCCAGCAGGTCTAAGGAGGTGATCCTCGACCTCTACTCTGCCCTGGTCAGGCCCCACCATGGGGTACTGTGTCCAGTTCTGGGCTTCCCGGTATAAAAAAGACAGGGATCTCCTGGAGAGAGTCCAGAGAAAGGCTACGAGGATGATTAAGGGCCTGGAGTATCTCCCCTATGAGGAAAGGCTGAGTGAGCTGGGACTGTTCAGCCTTGAGAAAAGAAGACTAAGGGGGGACCTAATTAATGTTTATAAATATCTTAAGTATGGGATGCAGGGGGAAATGGCCAGCCCCTTTTCAGTGCTCTGTGGAGACAGGACAAGGGGCAATGGCTGCAAGTTGGAGCACAGGAAGTTCCGCACCAACATGCGGAAGAACTTTTTCCCAGTGAGGGTGACAGAGCCCTGGGACAGGCTGCCCAGGGAGGTGGTGGAGTCTCCTTCTCTGGAGATATTCAAGACCCGTCTGGACGCCTCTCTGTGCAATATGAGCTGGGGAGCTGCTTTGGCAGGGGGGTTGGACCCGATGGTCTCTCGAGGTCCCTTCCAACCCCTATGATTCTGTGATTCTGTAAGGCTGCAGAATTTGAAGTTATAAAATTTTGAAATCAAGTCTTGTGTTTCAGATTCAGACCTACTACTGAACATTTCTGTTAATTTTTAAAAGATGAGTACAGCCTGGAGAAGAGGAGGCTGAGCGGAGACCTCATTGTGGTTTATGGCTTCCTGATGAGGGGGAGCTAAGGGGCAGGAGCCAATCTCCTCTCTCTGACCAGCGATAGAACACGAGGGAACAGCATGAAACTGCAACAGGGGAGGTGTAGGTTGGAAATTAGGAAGAAGTTCTTTACTGACAGAGTGGTCAGGCACTGGAACAGGCTCTCCAGGGCAGTGGTCACAGCACAGAGCTTAGCTGAGTTCAGGAAGCATCTGGACGATGTGCTCAGTCACAAGCTCTGACTTGGGTGGCCCTGTGTGGAGCCAGGAGTTGGACTCAATGATCCTTATGGGTCCCTTCCAACTCAGGATATTCCATGATTCTATGCTTCTATGAAGAATTTTCAGGAATTCTTTATATCTTGGCATTTGGGTAAACAACTTGAATGTACTTGAGTCCTTTATTTTCTTTGGCTGGAAGCCAGAAAAACAGATCTCTAAAGCATTTCAAATCAGAAACTACTTCTTAAATTTTTGCTTTATTTATGTAGCTCTCCTCTCTCTGCTTAGGATTCCTGAATCCAAAACTTCTGTTAGATTTCAGCTGAACCATTTATGAAGGATTCATGATCCAAAAGCATAAGCTTTGTTTTCATGAGAGTTTATGACCTTGAGAAGTGTCAGGCTCACCCAAAATTCACACAAATGCTGGCAAAACTTGCTTTCTGTATGGCGAAACATTCCTGTGACACAGATTTTTGAAACATGAAGTATGCTGCATGTTTGTAGGTTAAATGCAGGGTAAGGGAATTAAATGTGATTCCAGAAGTGACACGGGAGACAGGACAATGTGTGAGGTACTTAGTCCAGAGCCCTGTACCTAAGGCAAGGAAAGGTTTGACTGAAACAGCTTTCTAACTAAACAACATCAACACAGAACATTGCAGAGGGGCTCTCTTAAATGTATTTACTTGATTGCTGATAAGGTTCTTGAACTCAATGCATTTGGAGTTTGGGTCTATTTTTTTCTAACAGAAATGGTTCCCTGCATTACAAAACTGTGCTAGTGGACCTACCCATGATTTTGGGCCACAGGCAAGAATTTCAGTTCGAGGAGTCTGCCTGTGCCCATGGATCCTACCACTGCAAGGTAGAAAAAGTATAAAGGAAGCCAGCTTTTGCGCTCATCAGTCTGAGGTGAAATGTTTGTAGTGGGACATTAGACATATTACGTGGATTTTCTGCCTGAAAGAGGCATTTATGCTATTTTAGCTGTTTACATTAGGATGAGATGAACTTCACCTTGACATGCCCGTGTCTCTCCTCAGCTATGAAGACAGGCTAAGTAACTTGTTCTCATGTAGTTTACACTGTAGACATGCACCTGATTAGGTAACCAAGCCACATCTTAATGTCCTCTTGTTGAGAATGACCTACTACAAAACACTCACTTCCAGGCTTGAATCATTATTGTTCCTCTCTTCCACACACTCTTTAATCTGCCAATGTGCCTTGTGAAAAACAGGCACGAAAATAGGACACCAAGTATTTTACTGACTGCCATAATGGCCTCTCATTTTCTACTGAAAGTAAAAAAAAACAACAACAAAACCAACCAACCAAAAAACAAACAAACAAAAAACCCAAAATAAACCAACCAAGAAAAGAAACAAAGCCAAAACCAGCACAGATAAAAGGGACCAGAGGAGTTCAGTGGGTTGCAAGAATATGTGTTTCTGTTTCAGGACATCCTTGACATTGCAGTGAAAACGTCACCCAGGGATGGATGCCAACCTTTGCCAGGGGACATCAAGCATGCAGGAACACAAATCAGTGCTTGGCATACTGAATCTTTCTCTAGTTATTCTCTCTATAATCTAAATACTTAGATGAAAACAAATCTCCTGTACTCCCTGTAAAACCTCAAAAAAAAAACAACCATAGGAGGTAGACACAAATTTCTTTAGTACTATTATGAGTTGATTTCACATGGAAACACTCCTTCTATTTGCATACCATGTTAAACATTACATTCATGAGCAGCTGGTGGCTCTCAAATCAGAACATGTGTTTACTTTAAGAGTGGTAATCTCTTAAAAGTCGTTTGCCATTATGTGTTTATGGCCTCTTAGGTAACCATTGAAGGATCAAATGAACTAACTAGGTGGAAAAATATCTATCTTACCTTGCAAAAAGGTAAAAACAGAAGTCATGGAAGTATGGTTTCAAAACTAGTGAATCATTGCACCCCTTCAAATGGGATATAATGCTTGTATACTTTTTAACAGGCTTACTTCTACAGTCTTGCCTGGAGGAATGCATTCTGTTAGAATGATTTTGTTCAATGTTAACAGCATTTAGAAATGAAGATTCCTGTTTCAACTGTCCAAAGGTTTTACCTTTTTAACTTAACAAGTGCTAAAACCAAACAAAAATCCCACACCCTGTGTAGAGCAGGTTAATACTGATTTTTTCAACCTAGAAGTCTGAAAATCAAGCCATGTTCCTTCCTAATTTTTTCATTACGTTAGTAATAAGGATTTTTCAAGCCCAATTGGCTACTCCTACAAATTCCTATTTATGTTCATGTTATCCCTGCCATGACATTAATACAACCCTTCAATCTCCAGGGGAGTTAGACTTGTGGAATTACTTCAAATTTAGTAGCAAGCTTCCATAGACATATAAACTTACCCAGCTCGTATCTCCCTGTGGCTTTTGCTATTGAACAATGAGAATAAAAATCAATGAATTATGCAGTATGGTTTCTCAGTGTTAAATTTGTAGTTTGCTCATACTTAGTCCTTAATTTGAAGTGCTAGGCTAAAGTTCACTCTCTCTTGTTAATTGATTTTTATCATGAATGTGATGACAAGTACTTGATAAAAGGGGTAAAGCACCTTGTAAAAAAAAAAAGTAAAGGAAAAAGATACCATAAGCTGAGTCCCGACTGACTAATCTTATCTTACTTTATTAATACCTTTAAGCTTGCCTATGAGGTCTATCTTTAGGAAATTAGTTCAGAATATATACCAATTACATCTTGGCTTCACTCGATCATAGCAGGCCAAATGAAGATTTCAAAGGTAATAGATTTGCGACAGTTGCTGCACAATCAAAATTAAACCCACTCAAAAAGTTTATTTCAGAAGAGCTTCTGAATAAAGGACAAATGGTAAGGACAACTGATCTGTGCTGGAATGCTTTAATTGAGAAGTTGATAGTCTTCACTTCCATATTTGCAAACTGGGGCCTTCAATTTAGAGGACGTGTTAAATTAAAGAACTCATCCTGCTTGCTTGCTAAAATATTCACTGTTTCTTGAGGAAAGGAATAAAGAGGAAAGCTACAGTGGAGAAGAACAAGCAGCCCTTTTCCTGTGTAGAACTTTTTTTTACTGTGATGCTTCACAGAATGCATTGTGTAGTTTAAATGCAGTGGCACTCCCTGGAGCTCTGCATTACACAAGAATAAAGGCAACGCCTACATGCCACTTGTCTCACTGCAGCCATATCTAGTTTGTGCAGGGTTTTCAGGAATAATTTTTCCCAGTAAGGCTATTTCTATAAGATACCAAGAATGCTAAGGTACCTCTTAATTGCAGTCCCTTCATCTCAACTCCAAAGCGGTCCTTCTGTTGTTTTATCACTTTCCACTTCCCTACTTTTAAACTATTCCCATTGCCAAACTCCAGTTATTAGAACCACATTGTAAAACAAGTTTTTACCTCCACTGATGACCTACTTATCCTCAAAGGAAAAATATAATCAAGAAAAGTAATTATAATCAAATCATTTTACACATATAAAGCAGGCTACACTACCATAAAACCACACACATACGCTGTACAAGCAGAAGTTTAAAAATTACCTTAGGCATGCTTTTACTGGTGCACACAGAGATGCATTTGAGAACCCTTCTCATGCTTCTTCAGTATTATATGGTGTCATCCTGAAATTATGACAAGCAGCGGTACTTAGACCTGACAAACTTCTCTCACTGAGCCTTCAACACAACTGACTGTGCATCCTTTTGACAACTCAGATCCTGTACGGGGTTGCACTGCTGTTTCCCTTGTGCCTGATATCCCTACAAGCCAGAGAAGGCTACAGAGCAGAGTTGTGAGGACCACAGACCATGAATGAAACTTACAGCACTAGACTGTTGCCACGTGTGTGCCATCAAGTGGGACTACACTCAAAGGAGGGCCACAAAACCATGTATTTCCCACACACAGACTCACAAAGCAGTATCTACTGTATGACATCATTCACTGCATCTGGCTGTTCTTCAGTCACGCACCTATGTGATGGGTGTTGGGTGAGATAACTGTTCAGTTATGCATGAGAAAAAAAGATACTTGATAAATGCTTACACAGTAATAGAGCCTGTAAACACAGTTCCAGACTGAGATCTTAATGCACTGTGCTTTAAGCTGAGTATGCAAGTCAAAGAATACAATATGTAGCTACTTGACCCCTTTGGACTCAAAAATGTCCCATTTTAGTGCCCCAAATTGCTAACAATTTATGTGAGCTCAAAAAATAAAATAAAATAAACAAAATATAAAATTCATTTTGTTGCTCATAGTTTGATTGCTTTCCAGCAATGTTAATTGAGAATATTCAAAATTCATTAGGGAAGAAATAATCTTTTTAATGGTTCCATACATTAATAGAAACGTAAAGCTGCAAGAAAATATTTTAGAAAAACATTGGAAAATATTCTACCCAAGAAAAACCTACTAAAGCCCACTTCTTTTTTTTAAGGTAATGGTTAATATAGCAAGATTTGTGGTTCTTTAGGACTTTACAGAATGAAAATCTAACATATAACACATTCTAACCTCTAAATAAAGATCTGGTTTCCTATACAGTGAAAATCTTATTCTTGGACAATTAAAAATATGGAAAGCTTTGTGAAATATTTACTTGCACTTTTCATCATTCATAATTACTTTGAGATAAATTTGCCCCAAGTACTTAGCAACTCTAAAGAGGTTGTAGGTGGTAAGTCCTTAGCAAATCAGCTATCTACCTACCATTCCACAAGCTCAGACAGAAAAATGTATTGCTGACATTTCTGAAAACTCTTACGCACCCCAGAATATTTAATTTACACTTGTTTAATATCATTTGCATATCTCCATACACCAAAACCAAGTGCAGAGCACCTTGTATGGAGTGACGCAGCTTCAGTGTCCTGTTCTGCTGACAGACAAGAACAAGTTATTTACTATGGGCCAGGAAGCCCCAAACCTACGTACCCACATAGAGTAACATGTAGTAATTTCATTGACCCTAATGAAGACCAAGGGGAAAAGACATCAAACTTATGAATTGGACTAGATCTTCAGTATGCTTCCCTAATGGGGTGATGGCAGAGATGGCAAAGCAAAGGGGCTATTTCATGGGTAGGTTACTTTTTGCAGTCATAACACATCTATTTGTCCAACAGGTCAAGGAAGATGGCTTTGCATTCTCAAAAAAAGTCTTTGTGTGCACTGAGCTTGGAAGTAAACCTCACAGAACCACTGGTAAGAGCTGTATGACTTTCTGACTTTCAGCATATATGCACTAAGGAAATAAACTCTCTTTTATCACCAATCCTTGATTCACCTTAAAGAGCTCATATAAGAACTAGACAGCAATAGGCCTATGGACTATATAAGCACCTAGGAAAGTTGCAGAGAAGGGGGAAAAGTTAACTCCCATAGGCAAAATATTCTCTGGTACCTCTCCTTTCTGAAGAATGAGAACACAAGCCCAATCAAACAAAGCACTAACCCTTGTCGTAACAAATCCCTAGAAGGTCACACTAGGGAATAAATGGAGTTAATATTTGAAATCCATCCTTCAATCTGCCATACTAAGTCCTGTTTGGTAACTGAGATGTGAAAGCTAACGAGACTAGAAAGCATAACAGCAGCAGTAAGGTAATGCATTTGGCTTCCTTCCAGGCCATTCTGCCTTCTCTTTAGGCCAGTCCAATTTTTTCAGCTCCAATTCAGAAGAAAATATCCTTATAAGTATCAAACTTGATCTCAAATAATGAACCCTCTAGGACGTGAAGCATATCACTCTGCACAGAGCTGCACCAGCACAGATCAAAGCTGGCTCGATTGAGTCTGTTTGGAGAACAAAGGAACCGCAGCCTACTGAGATACCAACCTGTTCCACCAACACCAAAACACTACCAATCCCACTAACCTGGAGACACCGACCCACCCCACCAACACTGAAACTGTGAGCCATCCCAACAACACTGAGACACTGATCCAGACCACAAGCACCAAGGCACTGAGCCATCATTAACCACCTTCTGCTCTAAGAGCCTGGGCTGGAAAGCCTCTTTGGGCAAGGAATGTTTTGAACTGCTGAAGCCAGGTTTTTTTTGGAGCTTTGACATTAACAGCAACTTTAACAACCAGGTTGAAGGACTACTCTCTTTAGAAAACCTGATGTACAATTTCTTAATTCTCCTGTCTCCAGAAGCCTTCAAAGATTTCCAGCAAACCACAATCCAAACAGAAGCTGAAATGGCCATAAACATATAAGAAAAATTACTTTATCACTTAACTATACCCTGGTCTGAGATAAAGCACAATAGCCTCATCTTATTTTTAAACAGACTGGCTATTGTTTTCTTGCTTGACTGGAACTAAAGGAAAATAAGTTTCATGTTGTGGCCTAAAGACAGAACCTATTCAGCACAGTTAAATATTTATTGTTTTCATCTACAGAGCAACCCTGAGGAGAAGGACTTGGAGGGACATGAGCTGGCAATGTGCACTTGCAGCCCAGAAAGCCAATCATACCCTGGGATGTGTCAAAAGCAGCATAACCAACAAGCAGAGGAAGGCAATTCTCCCCCTCTACTCTGCTCTGGTGAGTCCCCACCTCGAGCACGGTGCTCTGCTCTGAGGTCACCAACATAAGAAGGACATGGAGCTGTTGGAGCAAGTCCAAAGGAGGGCTACAACGATGATCAGAGGGCTGGAGCACATATGAAGACAGGCTGAGAGAGTTGAGATTGTTCAGCCTGGACAAGAGATGGCTCTGGGGAGATTTTATAGCAGCCTGCCAGTACCTGATGGGGCCTACAAGAGAGGTGAAGAGGGACTGTTTACAAGGGCATGAAGTGATAGGACGTGGGGTAATGGCCTTAAGCTGAAGGAGGGTAGATTTAGATTAGACATTAGGAAGAAATTCTTCTCTATGAGGGTGCTGAGGCACTGGAACAAGTTGCGCAGAGAACTTGTGGATGCACCCCCCAGCAGTGTCCAAGGCCAGGTTGGATGGGACTTTGGGCAACCTGGTCTACTAAATGGTGTCCCTATGTTACCGACAAAATGCCTGATATTAAGGCACAGCAATAATGGAGGCAAAGGTGTAGAATCATAGAATGCTTTAGATTGGAAGGGACCTCAAATATCATCTAGTTCCAACCCCACTGCCATGGGCAGGGACACCCTCACTAGACCAGGTTGCCCAAAGCCCCACCCAACCTGGCCTTAAATGCCTCCAGGGATGGGGCTTTCACAACCTCTCTGGGCAACCTTTTCCAGTGATGGAAAATGCTTGCTCCTTCTGTACCTTCTCCTACACTACCCTCCGGCAACCTCAAACACAGACACAATTTCCACACCATTGTACTAACTGTGGGTTCATGTCACATAAAGATAGATACTGCAATAATTTCCACTGTGAGAATTTTCAACATGCACACAGAAAAAAAACAACCTAAATCAAGATTTTCCTCTTAAAATTCAAGCTCACAGCACAGCGTTCTAATTATCGCTGGAGACATTTTTCAAGTGCAAAAGGAAAGAAGGGAAACAGGTTAATTTCCAGGAATTTAAGGAAAACCTTCTTTATGGGGAAGAAGCATGAAAATAAAATTTGTAGGAGCAATACTTTTAACATAATTTCTTTAATTCGTTTGCCTGGGTTTTTATCTGGCAAGGAAGATGAAGGCGGCAGACACCTTATAATATCTGAGACAGCTTTTTTAGCTCCCATTGTGTAAACTACCAGAACCAACACCGTCAGTGTATATCCCAAGGAGCTGACAACAGGCTTACTTGCAATTCCACAAATTTGGGATGCCAGGCTGAGTTCCTTAAATCTCAGAAACGTCTCACTTACTTAAAGCTCCACTCCCTGACTTTTCTTTAAGGGGGGTTCAGTTGGATTGAGTCACAGGTCTTAAGAGTCCTAGATTACTGACCTCCTCTAGTTGGCAGGCTTTGATGACACTCTTGTATCTGTATTCATCGTAGGATACACCAAAAATTATGTTTTCTTTTATTGTTCCAGGCATGATCCAGGAGACTTGAGGTGAAAAGGATATCCTTCCGCTGTGTTTAATTTTACCCTGCGAGGGCTCCAATTCTCCCATTATCAACATCAGAAGAGAAGTCTGAAAAATTATTAACACTTGGTTAATATGTCAGAGACCTGCACAACCGTAAGAAATGCTAAACAAGATGAGAGTCACTCTGTTAAGCCACTTAAAGGATACATTTTTCTTGCAAAGACTGCCCCTGTAAGTACTGATATAGCACAAGCTGCAGTTAGTAGAAATTTTCAGAATACAACTGGTTCTGAAGTGAAAAAAACTTCATCCAACAAATGATAAAAATTGTGTAAAGTATCTTGTAAAAAAGACAAAACAAAAGCATACTGCTGCAAAAGTATGCATTTTTTAATGAAACATCCAGTAATTTTACATGGTAAAAATGTAAACATCCATTAGACACACACACAAACAGTATCAGTATTTATGGAGAATGTTACTTGATTTTTACCATTATCAGTGACTGTTGGTTTGCTCCTCATACAACAGTATTCACATTTACAATTCCACTAGAATTCACAACCCTTTTATCTGTATTGCACTGAAAAATGCAACTTCTTTGTCTATGTGTATACAATTACTCCCAGGCTCCTCAGTGTGATCCGAATTTTCCTCTGGAACTGTCAGCTGATTTACGTGAATACATGACCTAAGCATATTTACTATTTCCCTTCATAAAAGAACTGATTGCAATTTCAGTACTGACATGTTATAATTTCAAAGTTAATCAGTAGCTTGTAGTAACCTTGTCACACATCACTAGCTACTAGATCAAAGAGGAGAATTGAGAAATACAAGGAAAAATGTTACAGAGCCATTCCAGTGGTGTTCTTATCACCAATAAACAGCCAACAAAGCTGGGACGTAACAGTGAAAGATCTAAAAAATCTGTCTAAGTCACAGTTTCATGCTGTCAAGTGCAGGGATCCTTTGGCAAGTTATACAATATGCAGGGTGGGGGCGGGGAGTCTCACGAGATTCTTTCTATTATACCTGAATCTGCCTTCTCAAAAATGCTGAGTAAGAAGTGTCTGATCTTGCAAAGGGCAGCCGCTCACTACGTCTGGCACGCCAGATGTTTAACTACTTTATTATGTGCCATATAGCATAAATGGGGAAAAAAAATAATTAAAAATCCAACCCTATCTAATATTGAGGCAATATTAAAGAGCTGATGTCAGGCTTCATGCCTGTTACAGATAAAATAAGCATGCACTCTATTTCACGGGCCTGACGGTTCCTAGAATATACAGTAACGGCCTCAAAGAGAGCAAAGGAAACCTTAGCAGGGTGTTAAGGAAGGAGAAAGGGATTTTTTTGCAGGGGCAAGCCTTGTTTTTTGCAAACCTTTCAGATTAATATTATGAGCCTTTTATCTTCATTGCCTTTTAGAAGTGCAGGGAAAAAAAACCTGTTGTAGGTATGCAGTCGCATAAACTGCTCAGTGTAATCTGAATTCATCTCAGTTTCCCAAGTAGCTGAATACAGGAGATACACCTACATCCTTCAGCACTTTCTAGTCGACATTTTTGTATTACAAATATCAGCTTCAGCAATACCCATGAGAGACTATCAGCAACAAAGGGAAACTATTCCGTTAATTCAGAAGTATCACAGTAAAATGCACCTCAATTTATCAACTTGAGGACAGTCTCCTGTCCTGAGTCCCTCACTCTTTCCTATTGGAGTCATTACTGAAAAATAATATAGAAGCTTTGATCATATAGAAGCTGAAGGGTCTTTTGCCACTGATTCCAACAGAACAAAGATTTCACCCCATGCAAGTAAAAGAAAATAGAGTATGTTCACCAATAACTTGTCTAATGGGAAAAGTTGCCAAACACATAATGAATGTGTGTTTTGACTTTCACATCTCCTCAGAAAACCCGGTGAAGATAAAAGATTCATCTAATTACTTGCTGTTCAAAGTGAATAAGAATATCACAGCTCAACTCATTTTATATTAATGAGGTTAATCGGATGTGCAAACTAAATGCATGGATAACATTTTTGGGTTCTAAAATGATGAGTAACCTAAATGACAACCTTTTTTTTCCCCAGAAAACCACTGGTATCAGCAGCATCTCCCCAGCCTTTCAGAGGGGACTCCAGGAGCACTGAGTAAGGCACCACAGGAACCAGAGCAAAAGTGTCCCGGTGTACCCCATGTCCAGGGTAGGCATCATAGTTACCTGGCTAATCCGCGTAAGGCTTGTCAGGTTATTGACCATCTTGTGTTGAAGGTTTTCCTCACAGCCTTAGCAAAGCAGGGGAAAGAAAGCAAAACAAAGCAAAACAAAAAAGTCTGCTTTCTAGCACGCTAAGCCATCTGGACACCTATGCTATGTTCTCCAGTTTATTGTTTTAGAGGCAGGGACTCTCACCATGAGCATTAACTGCATGTTTCAGTCTGCATTATTCCTGCAAATTTCCTTTTATTTCCTATGGAAAAATACTCTTGTCATTTAAATTGCCATTTCCTTATTAAAGCTGAGTCCTTGTATGTGCAAAAAATACCAGCAAACGCTCACAACAGCCACAGAGTAAAATTTCAAATAACTATTGGCCATTTTATTGAAACTTAAGGTTTATTCATATGTTTTCCTGCAACCATCATTGTTACAGCAAGCACAGAATAGCAAGAATACAGTAACAATACAGGTAACAACACAATATTATTCCTTAAAATTATTATGACTTTTGTTGAAACAACAGAAATAGAAATACCTTGCCTGCTCCAGTAGATCCAGAGACAGCTAATAACTCTCCCTTCTCAATCTTGAAATTTATATCCTGAAGAACAGGAGAGGCATGAAGGGGAAAATTACTGAAGAAGAGATTGTTGTCACTGCTCGGAGCTTTGCTGTTGTTGTTTTCCTGGTTTGCTTTTACAAACAGCTCCCCAATTCCCTGCAACAAAAAACAGATGCATATTTGTATGAGCATAAGAAATCAATAAAATATGCACTTGCAGACATATATAGCACACAATGGACTTATGGAAACATAGGAACTTACTTTACTGATGTTACTTTTCCTATCTATATTTATTTTATTCTTAAATAAATATCTTTATTGGTGTATATATTCGACCTGCTCTTGAATTTGGGGGGACAAGCATTTGCCTATTACAGAACTGCTTTTCAATGTTTATACATGTCACAACCTGATCCTGTTTTCACACAGGCTTACATCAGAAATAACTACATTTTACAGGCCTTAACACATATAAAAAAGTGTCTTCCAAAGTTTCTTAACCATGGATAATTTGATATCATGCATTACTTATTTTCCATATATTCCTTGCCTGCTGATAGTCGATGCCTGTTAAAATGAAACAGTGTTGGCTCCTGTTTTTAGAGGTAAATATCAGCTAAAAAATGATTGACTCTGTGTTTTAATTTAGTTAGAGTAAAAGTACTAACCTCATCCCAAAAAGCTGTTACTTTGTCCAGCTCAACCCCAGTGGTTGTTAGATTATATTCCAGGGCTTTATATTCTTTTTTCAGCAAGAAATCCTAGAAACACCATGAAAGCAGAAACGAAACAGTGAGGGACAACAAATTAGTACATGCTTGCTAACGCTGAGCACTAGCTAATGCTGATATTTCTACTGGTGTCATTGCATTCTGGTGTCTTAAAGAGAGGTACAAACACATCTTATACAATGCCTTCCAGGCACAGAAGGAAATGTTTTCAAAATTACCAATTCTTTCATTGCCAGTGAAAATGTAGCCATAAATGTATTTGGTTCTGGTTTAGAAAGACTATCAAAACTTGGCATTTCCTTTGCTTTCAGGACTTGCATCAGGCAGCATCACACACCCCCATCATCATTGTCCACCCCGCACCCAGACCTTAATCCTTTTCAAGTAAAGCTTTGGTTTTGTGTGGACAAACTAAGCAGATGGGGGGGGAATCAGTTCTCTAGAGAAAACTTGCAAATTTCCCAAGTCAAACAAGCAGAAAGGAAAAAATGCAGATGGTTGAAGGTGCAGAAACTGAAAAACTGGAAGGGAAAACACATGCAGTTCATGCCCAAAAAGGAAATGATAGTGAGGCTTTGATAACAAAGGCAGTGAGGTCATCCAGTGGACTTGCTGGAGCAGTGATAGTCAGAGAAAGCGTGCTGATCTTGAAGTAATTCATAGTCTAGAACACAAGGGTCTGGTTACAAGGAAAATACAATAACCCAGGGGACATAACTGGCCCAGTGAACTCTCTAAAAGGATGAGGAAACTGAATAAGAGAAATTTATGCGTGGTTTATTATTTTTGAGAATGTTCACAGATCCACAGAACCGTGAGGGTTGGAAGGGACCTCCGGAGATCATCGAGTCCAACCTTCCCCATATTCCTTGTGCCAACTAAAGGACTTCAGTGTTCTGGGATTCTGTGCAGTCTGCCTATGGGATCTACACTGAACCTGACACAAAGATGATTATTTATGGATTCTGGAGCATCCACTGAGCTAATACCTCCAAAGACAATTTTTAGGCAAAGCAAGAGCAATGGTATGACAACTGGGCTTGCCGCTTCTGTGAGAGGGCAGTGGATAAACTCCTCAGGGGAACAGGAGAGACAGGATACCTCTACTAACACAGAGGGAATCTAACAGCACAAGGACTGCCTAAGTTGGAATCCAACAAGGTAGCCTTCTGAATGTCAAATAGATTTGTGGCTAGATTTCTCAAATTTTCTGCACAGCTGAAAATTGATCAGAGGGCTGGGGCACATTTCTCCTATGAAGACAGGCTGAGAGAGTTGGGACCGTTCAGCCGGGACAAGAGAAGGCTCTGGGGAGATTTTATAGCAGCCTGCCAGTACCTGAAGGGGCCTAAAAGAAAGATGGAAAGGGACTGTTTACAAGGGCATGGAGTGATAGGACATGGGGTAATGGCCTTAAGCTGAAGCAGGGTAGATTTAGATTAAATATTAGGAAGAAATTCTTCTCTATGAGGGTGGTAAGGCACTGGAACAAGTTTCCCAGAGAACCTGTGGAAAGTCCCTCCCTGGCGGTGTCCAAGGCCAAGTTGGATGGGACTTTGGACAACCTGGTCTAGTAAACGATGTCCCTGCCCATTGCAGGGGGTTGGAACTAGAAGATCTTTAAGGTCCCTTCCAACCCAAGAATTCTTTTCCTGAGAAGTGAATTCAAAACTGCAGACAGAACATAGAAATCTAGAAACATAGAATTGTTTTGGTTGGAAGGGACCTCAAAAATCATCAGGTTCAACCATTAACCTACCACTGTCAGTCCAGCCACGGAGTCATGTCCCTAAGCACCACATCTACATGTCTTTTAAATACCTCCAGGAACAGTGACTCAACACTTCCCGGGGAGGCCTGTTCCAATGATTAACAGCTCTTTCAGTGAAGATTTTTTTTGGTTTTAATATCCAATCTAAACCTCCCCTGGAACAACTTGGGGCAATTTCCTCTTGTCCTTCCTCTTGTTCAAGTAATTGCTTGTTACTTGGGAGAAGAGACCAACCCCTACCGCACTACAACCTCCTTTCAGGTAGTTGTAGAGAATGACAAGGTCTCCCCTCAGCCTCCTTTTCTCCAGGCTAAACAACCCCAGTTCCGTCAGCCGCTCCTCATAAGGCTTGGGCTCTATCTAACAGATGGAGTTAATGAGAATTCACCCTGACTTGACTCTGCAGATAAGCCTCTCATGCTGGTAAACGAGCAATTGATCTCAGTAGGTAATGTAGGTAATAATTATTTGACCAGCACCTTAATTATGTTTACTACTCATAATTAACAAGATGTAGATTTGCATAAGATGCAGAGTCTCCCGCTGTTCTTGCCACTAATAGCAAGGAAAACAGAAGATCTGTGACTGAAACTACTGGAAGCCATGCTATATTAAAAGCATGTACTAATTTTGTACTTCCTTTTCTGAAGGAAAAACATCCCCTGAAGCCCCACAACTCACGATACATTTTTATAGAGTTCCTTCTTCTGCAACGAGAAGGAATAAGCAAACGCCACTTTCCAAATAAAAAAAGCAGCGTGCAGGCAGCATGAGGCTCCTGTGGTTACGCTGCCTGGGGAACCGTATAACGATATCAAGATTTAGAATGACATTTCATGGTGTGTAGTCAAAGCAACATATAGTATATTCAGAAAGTCTGCATAAATGCCGTGCGCTTTTGTTGATCAACTGACAAGATAACATGCTATAAAGAATTAACTTACGTACTTGGGAAGATGCTGGTGTAGGTTCCCTACCTGTATTTTGTTTATTGCTCCAATAGAGTCGTACCAGGTCTGAACGGACCCAGGAAACTGCCTGGTCACTGTCATTCGTAGAACAATGCAGAAGGAAATGGTGGTAAATATTTTTCGGAGAATGATCCCTTTAATCACAGCATATGGAAGTACAGCTAAAAACACCACAAAAAAGCCTGAAAAGAAGAAGGCTGAGCTGTTGAAGTATCTCACATAAGCAGCTTTTCGGGTTAGCTTCAGTTCAGTTCTGTTAAAAAACAAAACAAACCAAATACAAATAATTAGGATAAGATTCCATATAATTAGGATAAGATTCCAGCAAATATCTTGGATGAAACTGTTGGTAAAACAAGTAACTCAGAGGCTTGTTCATCCTTGCTGCTTTCTAGGATTGCAGTTGAAGCAGGATTCAAAACAACTTTTGGACCTAAAAAATCACTGGACCCAAATTTTGGCATCAATGTTCAGAGATATCAGACAAAATAACGATGAACTATGTCATGATTCAGATACTTCATATACCACAAGCCTTTACAATTCCTGGCACAATCTTCTAATGCTGCGGTATATGATAACTGTCCAGAAGCATCATCCCATACTCATCTGGTCATGTAGATACAGAACTCCCCTAGAAACAAGATACTTTGAAATGCGAGATTTGCTATACATGACCATGAAAAACCCTAAGAACAATCCACAATCTGATTATGTCATGTCCTTTTGCAGAGCACCCATGAAGTAAGGTATCAGTTAACCATGGTTTGAAGCACAGAGAGTCAGGTATCCCCCTTCCTTTCTCCATACAAGCTTGGTCTAAGGAATAGCTTCCTGATCGCTGTGTGGTCAGGAATGCAACTGGTGATTACTCTTAGCTGCTCCCACAACATCTGTGCATCTAGCAGCAAGCCATTACACAAAAAGAGAAATAATCCAGGGAGCACAATTCATTTTCTGAGTTGATAGCCCTAACTCACAGTGCTGAAGCTTTCTATTGACTGCTCTCATTTTGTCCCTTTTCACTTCACACTCCCCAGGTGCCCTGCAGCTCGGCTTTGCCTCAACAGACTCTGTGGCAGTGAAAGAGCAATTGCTCTGCTGCAAGAGCAATTAATAGGAGCTAGAGACAGACCTAGACCCCAAGATGCCCACTCACTGGGTGAGTGCTCTAACCACTGGGATACTGTGCAGAGCTCACAGTCACATTGGTGATGGTAATGCCTGGTGTCTCAAGGCTGAGCACCATAACCTTTACCTGTCCTCTGGTACTGACCCCGTGTCTGCATGAAAAGTCCATCCAGGATTTTGGAGCTGTGTGGAACCCCCATGCAGCTCCACAGTACGCATACATGAGGCATGCACCTTACCAACTTTTTTCAGACAAAGCTTTCTTCAAAGTCCCTGACAGAAAATCTGAGCTCAGCCAGTTTTTGAGCAGGGTGCCTAACACATCTCTTTAAGTCTGTATTTCACAAGAGAGGCCTGAAGAAAGTAGCCAGACATGCAGGTCACCTCCACGGTAGTAGCCATTTTCCTGAAGAAAGGGCCTTGCAAGTCACTCCAGAGCTTGCACGAGACTGTGGGTGGCAGCACTGAATAGGGATAACAAAGATTTTTGGGCTTAGCGCTCACCCAGTCTGGCACAAACACCTGGTTAGAAGCTACCAGAAGTCCCCCCAGCACTGAAGCACACAGCCGCTACTCCAAAGAGGGGGAATTAAAGCTCTACCCCTTTTCAGTATGCTCCCAAGTACCAGACACAAGCTGACCGAGCCAGAAGGAAAAGTTTTCCAAAGGTGGGTCTGGCTGTGATGCAGGCTTAAGAGCTCTGTAAATTAAACATCATTTGGGACAGGTCTTGCTGACACAACATGGGCACTTGGAGAGATGCAAGGGACACTGTGTGCCTGGGGCATGTATAGAATATAGACCAGCCTATGTCCGGTTTTGAAGTGATACTGCAGGAATTGGTACAAATACACAAGCTTGAGATTCTTTGCTTTATATAAAGATGTATTCTATTGGCAAAGTATAGACACTTCCAGCATTGGACGTCACTTCTGCTGTGGTTCAGAGGAATGCCTCTTTGGTGTGGATTTTCACCTCTCTGAATACATCGCACAGCCTGTAGCAGTGCAGGTATGTTTATTTGGCCACCTATTAAGAACAGTTATTACCAGTACAGACTTAAGAGGGAGGCAGGAGGCAGCCCATATTGGTCCCTCTGGAGTGCCACAGTTCCCTGGGGGAGTTTGCGGCTGGATGGGCACCTGCAGGATGGCCAACCCCGGCCAGCAAGTCTACCAGAGTAAGAGCTCAGGTTTATCTAGTTCATTAGTTGATTAAACTGCATTGCATCAGAAAATGCCAGCACGCAGAAGCTGTTTGGTACCGACTAAGTTACAACACACTGTTGCTAAAATACAGGCATGGCTTCACTCACAAGGTCTCGTTTCCTCCCAGCTTAACAAGCCAACTGATTGGGAAGCCCTGCAGAGCTGGCTCAGCACGCAAAATTCAATTGAAACTCTGACTCTTCCTGGACTGACTGGCTCCAGTGATGTCTTCACAAAGTGAAGTGTTGGATCACTCAAAAAAACCCCGTGATATTTTGATGCAGAGAAGTAGAAGAGAGATACTTTGATGATGTTATATTGTTAGCATTCCTGTCTTTTAAAACTCCATGCATAATATAATACAATTCAAATTCACTACACATTATCGTAGAAAATCTAGATGATAAAATGACTGTCCTTTTTCCAGGTTTCTGTGACCATTTTGTGGACTAAAATTTACTTAATATCTACAGGATTTGCTCACAGGATGTGATCTCAAACTTCCTAAAGGCAATGTATGCGATTAGTGACACCAAGAAAATCCCAACCTGGTCCCATCCTCGAGGTGGAACTCCTGGCTTGGATTCAGACTGAGTTTTCTCTGATCATTTATAGTTACTTATTCTAAAGGTAAAGAACACTTCACTTCCCCTGTATTGTCTTTCAGAAAGCAGCTGAACAAGGAGGTGTTTGTGTCATAATATAGTTTCATCTCTTTTATTTACACGATAACATGACACATATTTCTTTTATTTTCTTTTATTTTCCCAATCACACACCTGACACAGAATTTTAATTCTCTTCAAAGGACTAAGCAAACACACGGGACAGCTCTAGTGCAGCGTCACCCATCAATCAATATGCCACTTCTCCTCCCTTCCCCCAGGACTCCCTGTAACGAAGACCTTCTCATAGCTCTTCAGTTAACTAGGTGAGTTCTTACCTCCTTTCTGCTTTGTGTCTGCTAGTTCCAGTTCAATCTTGATATTAATTTAAGAGATAAGCATTATACAAGGCTATCTGCAGACCATAAATGTTAATGCAGTTCTGCAGGACAAATACATGAAGCTGTGCAACTTAATCCTTTCACGGACTGCATGTAGCGCTTAAAACCAGCTTTATTGCATTTCTCAGAAAATGGCTGCAGAGCACTCACACTGTTTCCTCCACCACAGAATAGGCAAGTCTGTAAAGCCTTAAGTAACCATCACAAAAGGGCTTTTTATTGTAAGATGAGGATAGGGTTGGCCAGAAACAAACACAGATGCGGTGATTGTTTTACCTGCGCAAGCTAACCACTGAAATATCATTATAGCAAATGAGGAAGCAAATTAAAAAAATAATATATGGAAAAAAAAAAAATCTCACCTCCGTAGTGAACTTGACAAATTGGGAAAAAACCCAAGCAGCAGTGTGGGAATGCACGGTTAGTTTATGGAGGATTAATATGTGTGTGCTTTACTTCTTAACTAACAAGACCACAGATGGTGTTCACAGCCACCTATTTGGTTTTTTTTCTGAGCACATAAAAAATTTGACTAACAAATGAGAACACTTACTCACGGATACTTTCAATCATTTTTTCCATTGCATCTTCCCAACAATAGGCTTTAACTGACTGTATATTTTCAATTATTTCCGAGGTGATGACAAGTCTCTCATTGATCTTTCCTGCCCTCTTATTCCTACAAAGTCAAAAGCCAATAGGTCAGTCGTCATCTTTTTCATCTCATAGAGTTAGTTTGTGTGCAGTTATATCTTAGGAAAACACTTTCTCTATAGGCCTACACTTAAAACATTTGTTTTTACATACCTATGATGAAGAATATTAGAAATCTACTAATTGTTTTACTAAGGCAAAAATACAAGCTCTAAAAAAAGGATAAACCAAGTAAATAACAAGGTGTTTTAATACTACAAAGCATATCGCTATTTACTGCATGTTAGACCTCTCATTTTGCTAAGGTTAGACAGCTGCTGCTAAGTAAGTAAAGGTTTGTCCATGACTTTCCCGACACAGCCAACACTCTTTGGACTCCTCTTCTGCAACAAGGTCATAACTAGAAATCCTTAATCAAGTGGTGTAAGCTTTCTTAAACCAACGTGTTTCAGGAAAATATATTGAAATATTTTAAAAGAGTCTTGTCACCTGTATTTCATCATCATCTGTCCCAGCCAGGCTTGGAAAAATGCCATGACTATTAGAAAAGCAAGTCCAGAAAATGCAGAAGCTTCTAACATATCCCAGAGAAGTCCCATCAGCAATGCCACTTGTAAAGGTGCAATCCATACAAAATGAGCCAGAGCAAGACCCTGCGGAAGCCCACAGCAGAAAATAATAATAGTAATAATAACAATACAGTTACAGGTGTGGTCTGAAAACTACTTGAAAAGAAATCATTAATGTGACACTTTGAAAAATGTAATGAAGAATGAAAAATGTAATGAAGAATGGTACAAATATTTCAAGTAGTAAAACAAGTTTATAAAGGAGGATTTGTGATCCTGAGCACATAACATTCTGGGTGTTAATTATGATGACAGCAGAGCAATACATATACATTCCACACCTAAACTTTGATTTTTGTAAGGCAAAGTTCAGTATGTAGTTGTCTCTTTGCTATGCATACCCATAAGGAAAAATAAGGTAACTAAACCGAATAAGGTAAAAGTAAACCGAATTTGCCGTGGAAGGTGGCTTTTTTGATCACTGCAAAATGAGAAAAACACACAGAAGAATCTTTTGAAAGTGATTTAATCTGATATAGAAGGCAAATGTTTCTTTGGTGAAGAAAGAACTGTTTCATGAACGCAGATATTTAAAACATAACAGCTTGCTGACTACTTCAGCGGTGTTCCTTCACATCGGAGAGACTTTGGACTGAATCCTGTGATCAGGCTGCTCAGGGGTCTGTGGTACTGCAGCTCCACTGCTGCAGTGATAGGGCACATGCCCCAGTTTGTTCAGTGCTAGCTGATATTGCTCTATATAGCAATATAGTGCTTAAAGTAAATACCTGGTACAGTTCCAGCCATGTGTCTACAGTCTCTCTGATCCTGCTTCTTCCATAGGAAGCAAATCTGGTACTACCAATAAGACAATTAAATGTACACACTGAAGAAAAGTTCATAGAGTTTTGAGTCCCCAGAGCCATTAGCAGGGATTTACCTCTGCGTCTTTAACGAAAGTTTTATAAGAGACTCTGGAAATATTCTGTAAGACGAATGTGTTGGGAATGATTCGTAATATGGTCTTACATCAACACTTATTCAGACTTCTAGGAGAGTGGGTGATAGTAGCAATGGGATTCTGAACATCATTGCTTGCTCAATGACAGGAACAGACCAGGTCACCTTAGTCAAAAGGTATAGTGGTGAGGGCAAGAGGATGGAGTGATGGAACCAGAAAGTTCTGACCATTACAAAACCAACTGTGTAACCTAGAGGTTTTCTGTTGGGTTCCCACTGGACTGTAAAACAAGCATGTTTTTGTGGTATACTTGGTTTTCATAGATTCATAGATTCACAGAATTGTCAGGATTTGAAGGGACCTCCAGAGACCATCGAGTCCAACCCCCCTGCCAAAGCAGGTTCCCTAGGACAGGTCACACAGAGGGGCATCCAGATGGGTCTTGAATATCTCCAGAGATGGAGACTCCACAACCCCCCTGGGCAGCCTGTCCCAGGGCTCTGTCACCCTCACCATGAAAAAGTTCTTTGGCGTGTTGGTGCGGAACTTCCTGTTCTTCAGCTTGTAGCCATTGCCCCTTGTCCTGTCTCCACAGACCACTGAAAAGAGTTTGGCCATTTCCCTTTGTCTCCCAAAGGTTTCTTCTACTAATCAGTGTAGGAGATAAAGGATGTCATAAGTATCAGAACTATGACCACATGCCAATACATTTGCTTAAAGTGGTGATTCGTTTTATATCTACAGTAACGGCTCAGTGCAGTCTGTCACTTATGGTCTTTCCTTTCTTCCTTAATATTTATCATGAACAGCTTTGTATTTGATGGATCACCAAGTGGATTAAACGAATGATGACGTACCTCATCAAATTTGTTTAGGTTGTTGGAAAGAAGACTGACCAATTGTCCAGTACTTATTTTATCTAGAACTCTGCTTGACAATTTTAAGATCTGTAAAAGAAAACAAAACCATTAAAAAATGGCCACTCATCCCCATAAAACAGAATAAATACAGATAAAAGTAATAGGAAAATAGTACAAATAACAATTCACTTATCTGCTTATGCTATAAAGGAAGTCTCATTAAACTTGTTATTTATGTCACTTGAATTTAATATAACCATTAAATTGCTTTCAAATATTGATTTATTGACTTAGTCCTTGCTTTCTGTTGCATATTTTATGTATATAGATATATATGCAAATGTAAGTTTTAATTAAGCATGCATGCTGTGTGCTGCTGTGCACCCTCAAAAATCTCCCACTGTGCTCGTCTTGACAAATATTTTTGAAAGTTGTTTTCACAGGGAGCTTTATATTAGAGTAACTGACATCTTTCTTTAAATAAGCTGCTGCTGTTATTGGCAAAACCAAACACCTTTTTAAATCTTTGGATTTGCGAACACGCGAAACATCAGTATCTGTCCATTCTTCATGATCTGTTGATTCTATAGAGCTCTCACACAGCATCATTCAAACTCAATCCCTTCTCTGTTATATTTATTATTTAAATCTTCACCTCTAATCCCCTTTTGAAAATATTCCTTAGCCACCAGCGCATGCTATTCTTCCTTTGCTATACACGTGCATAGCAGGAGCACAGCGGTAGAACAATTAAGGCATCTCACCACATATCCAGCAAGTCTGAACTTACACACAGCCTGACTTCAGTCACGCCAGGTGTAGACAAGTATTTAATTTTTTGGAATTAAGAAATGGAGAGCTGTCAGAAACTGATGTTAGTCAAATTATTCTTTTGTGCACTTTGTGTACAAAACTATCAACCTTTCAACAAACTGGCCTAAAGATTACGTAGGCTGCAGACACAGGTTTGCCTTTGAGTGTAAATGAAACAATTACCTTCTTATAAATCAAGCTAAACATAGCTATCCTCATTTGCATTCCTATATGGTGAAGACCAAATATGGCAGGGTGTAAGAGCAGTGTTCTCACAAAGAAGAGAAGGCACAAGCCAATGCCCAGGTAATAGGCTATGGATCTTTCACTGGAGTTGTCCGGATCATAGGACGCTATTATTCTTCCCAGCAGAAGGGGTTGCACAGATTTGGTGACTTCCTGCAGATGGAAACAATGGTGAACATCTTAATTTAAAGCCCTAACAACTGAGATTTACAGCTTTACATCCTAAATGAGGAAGCCAGATCTTTTTGCTGTGCAAACCACAGAAAGCTGCGGCAATTGCCCAGGAGAACATACAACTCACTTCTGCCTTAATCTGTGATGCTCCTGCAACTCCACCAAAGCAAATCTAATTTATAAATTTTGTTTGATCGTCTTCTACAAAAGTGACAACTGAGATTAGCTTCCACATTTACTTTTCAGAGTTGTAATGGATTAGCCGCATCATATGACTGGATCCAGTTTAGCAGGCTGGATCTCTGTGCTGGCCCTTACGGAACGTTTCTCACTGGGCTTTACTGGACTCACTGGTCATAGGCACACTCCCAACTCCTGAAATGAACACCACCAGAACAGCTCAGCAAGGTTATAGATAAAACATAAAGTAAAGGGAAAGAGCAACAGAATAAAAGTATAAACCAGTTGGACCACCCTACCCAACAGTTCTTGATGCTGTGCCCAGGGTTGTAACAAAAGCAGGGTGAGAGGGTTTAAATGATGGGGGAGGCAAGTTTAATAGAAGTTGCAAAGAGAAACCAGACCCCTCTGCATCAGCAGCCCCAGCACTTCCCACCCCGCATGAGCAACACAGTAGAGAAACAGAGTAGGAGAGGATAAAGAAGCCGTATCAAAGTGCTAAACTCAAGGCTTTCAAATGACCTGCTATAGCTCTGAGTTTACCTCAGCTTCCTTCTCTGCTGTGATTAAACCCCGTTAGTGTTAGCTCACCTTTGCCTTCCATTTCCCTTCATTCTTCCATCACCCTCACACTTGAGCTTCTATAACCTCACCCTTTTTCATCTTCACCTCTTACCCCCTCTTTCCTCCCTCAAGCCTTCCCCCCAAAACTGCAAAAATCAACAAACTGCTGGTTCATCTTTTGCATGAGCTTCTTAAGTGTATGAAGTAGGTGTGCGCTCCTTTGCTTCATTGTTAGGTTCAGTGGAAAAGTACTTATTACTAAGACCTTTTATGTGTGTCTCCATATCCTTTTTCTTTTGTGTCTCAGCATAAAGCATCTGATACTTCAAAACTAGCAAGAAAGTATTTAAATCTTTGTTATATGAATGTGTTAAATTCTGCCAAAAAGTTACTAGTACTGCCTTCCAGCTGAACACCACACAGACCACCATATGGAGACTCAGAGAAGTGAATTAGCAAAGTTCAGCTGCAATTATTGTTTTACCAAGACAAATAGACTGGGAAAATCCCCTTTAATTTTTTTTTCCTTCTCCTTTGGGTTCCTTTTGGACTCTTACACAAGAATAAACCCAAGTACTTCCACAATCTGCACTGTAACCCCTTTTGAATGTCATTGTTAGTGGAGCTGATAGTCATCATTCCCTTTTTCCACAGAAGAGGTGACATTTCAAATTCTAAATAGCATACCCGTGCTACACACTGCATTTCCCAAATTAAACACCACTCCACCCCAAAACAAATGCTGTAAACCTGAAGCCTGCTTTGACAAAGACTTCAGTGTTATTAGCAGGCAAAGGGATGAGTGTTTATTAAAACACACATGACCCAAGGCAGCTGTGCTTAGACCATATGCACCCCAAAGTGGCAAACCAAAACGCCCCAAAACTCACAAAATACAAAACAGTCACCTCTCAAGGGCATTATGGTGCTTTCACACTCAGAGATTCCAAGATAAGCTTTTGTCTATAGGCTTACAACAGCAGGGTTTGTTGGGTTGGGGTGTTGGGGGTTGGTTTTTTTTGTATTTACTCTTATTCCAGTGAAAATGCCACGCTCTGCTGCTGTGTTTGTTGTGTCTATAAAGGTATTGCATACATGCCTAGCCCACTGGGAAAAAAAGGTGATTTACAGACTAAGGGTAGAATAATGGCTGGCAATGATCCAACTCATTTGCTATCTCATGGGGCATAAAAATTCACTGGTTTACAGTGGAGATTTATCATCTTACTTATCGAAGATGCTATTATCCTGTCTACATACAAATGAATGCAGAACTACCTAGTTTTCATTTTTCCTCTTGTAGCCTCAAAATTACCCATTGATACATACATGCATAAATAAACTGAGTAGAATGACCTGCCTAAAACAAGCAGGGGATTTGTGCACCTAACAGAAAATCCAGTTTTCAAGAGTTGTGTTTTTCCTTCTCCCATCCTTGCTCTTCCCTCTGCATTCATCACAGGCCACTGAGAAACTCAGACACATCCCCCCTCACAGAAATCTTAATTAAAAGAGCAAAGATCTGAAGAGAAATGAGAGTATGACACAGGATACCGTGCCAATCTGACCTGGTACAGCTATTATTACACAATGAGCACTTTTATATTACGTGTATCCCCCATATGCTCAATCACTCTGCATGTGAAGACAATGATGCACATCTCTGCTTTGGCGTATGCCCAAGAAGAGCTTTGGGACTTTCGTATCCCTCTCTGCCTCCTCACTCACACCCGTGACCTATATGCAAGAACTTCAGGAAATCCTCATTAGGGTCCTTTGGGATATGACACCAAAACCATTTCTGAGTTGATGTCAGCAGCTGCTGTGCCTGAGTGGAAATGTATCTTTAATGGGGATGAATATAGGAGAAAAAAGTAAGTAAAAGTAGAATAAAACTGATCCTCGCGGCAAAGTACACAGTTTGTTAGCTGGTATTGTGCTAAAAAGCAAGATTTGCTGGTTTGTTTGTTTTGCTGCCATACCACTTTTCCTTTAAGTTGCAAAACACATCGGCTGATGAGGTGAAGCACGGAAGCTGTTTTGAGCGGCGGGGGAGCGGATACACCACGCGTGGTAACTCAACGTGCCTGACACAAGGCTATTTATCAGGGAGAGTCGTAGTGCTCTAGGGAGCCAGAGCACAAGTGTCCACCCTGCAATAACATCATTACCTACGGCGCGTGAGGGGAAAGGGGGAGACGGAAAAGCTACGAGGCCTAATGAGAGCAGAGCTGTGATGCCACTTGCAACGACAACTACACAAACAGCAGGGATGTCAGCAGAGTTTGAACCACACTCCAAGAAAGGTGCCGTGGAAATGGCTCAGGGATTAGGCAAGGGAAGAGCTGAAAGAAAAGTTCAAAAGAACGCACAACTCGGTTGCACCTATGCCAATACGGCACAACATCCTGTCCCCGTTCAAATTAATGGCAAAGCTCCCATTAATTTCCGTGAGCAGGGGCCTGAAAAGAACACCAGCAGCTTTAGCAGCAAGTTTTTTCCTCTTACAGCTTGCAGTAAAAGGAAGACTAATGACAACAGAATCAAGAATCTAAACCAAGATTCAGTCTTTCCGTGTTCATTGTGGAAGGTGCAGGTTTTGTTTTGCATGCCTGTGATTTCTTAAAGAAATTCGAACAACCAACCAAAGAATATGACTCAAAAATCCCACAGTCCTGTCCTGTCCTCACCTGGTGTAAAATTATGCTCCATTAAAGAAAAATCAACCCTGCACAGTCCCACACACGCATTCCCACAACACATTTCGTTTACCTTTACTCTGGGAAAGTGATTCTCAAAACCACCCCTGAAAGACCTTGGACACTGCTTAACTTTTAAGAGGAATGCACTACTGCCATAGTTTTGGCTGGCAGACTCTGCAGGAACACCTATCATAGCATGTGGTAGGATAACTTTATAGAACTGCTTTCTTAATTAAAAGAAATGCAGACCTGACATGATTAAGGAATTGCTGACTTGGTGAGGAAAAAGGTTAAAAAATTAAAGGCAGCAACAAGCTGGCAGGAGCAAATGAGACAGAATTGAGTAGGTGTCCACAAAGGGCCTCATTCCGCAGACTCATCCCCAAAGAAGGTGAAAGAGTACAAAGAAAAGGGTTATTACACAGCTCCTTAAATAGCAAGAGGCCCTGTCCTAGACAGTTAACTGCTCTACCTGGAAAAGGACAATTAATTGAGTCATCAGCTTCCATTCTAGCCACATCCCATTCCTCCTGCCAGCCCAGGATGGTGCATTTCAAGGCAAGAGATTTCCATTTTCTCTTGAGAATTTCTTCCTTTTTCTTTAGATCATTTTACTTTGTGACTTTCTGATTCTATTACTGACAGCCATCACCCCTAGACTTGGTGTTACAAGAGAAAGCAGCGGTCAGTTTTTCCATAATTCTCAGGGAAAATCAAACCTCAAGTGAAATTGCAGTATGTTATTAATTATCCAAATCCAGTCAACAGTGATCTAAACCAGAACATGTCCAGATTAATAAACTTAGGAATATTTCACAAGATTTTCATCCTAAGACCCTCAATAAAGTTACCTTTGTTACCTGCAAGATCAGCATGTCTTTCACACAGCCGTGTAAATGGGATGGGCTCTGTGGAAATTTATTGCAGTGAAGCTACTCTTTGACCTGAAACGCTGCCTGATGCATTAAAACTTCTCACCCTTAAAAAGTCCCTTTTCTAATGCTGAGAAGTCTCCATGTTGTTACAGACTCGTGTTTTAGTTTTCAGCATTTTCTTATTTACATTTCAAGCATTTTGCACAGAAGTATTAAAACTTGAGAGTATAGATATTGATGTGGTTTCACTTAGCATACATCTTACAATTGAACAGATTATGATCTTTCTTCATCTGTCTCCTAGAAGATCTACCTAGCTTGAAATGTCTACAGAGGAGTCAGTAGCCAGTTCATGAGCACAATGACAACTCTCCAACACTACCCTCCCCTTCCTGCCTGGGAGAGAGGTCATTCTAGTAGTCATGAAGGTTTGCATTTCTATAACTCTGCTATTCTGTTAGCATAGTTCCTTGGATACTCAATAGAAAGACAGAAGAAAAGAGAAATTAAATTTTGTAGCAAGCAATTTGAACTTCAGGTACACTTGCAGGCTATTTTCTATGAATTTCCCTTCTACTCTTCTTCTGCCCAAGCCACGATCTTGAAAGGACTGCTAAACTACATCACATTCAACACTAATGCCATTGGAATTAGTTATCATCTCAAAAAAATAGAAATCTGGCCTATAAATTCACCTCACCTCTGAAAACATGACCTTGATTACATCTGACCACCTCGGGCCATTTGGGCTATTACAGCTGCAGCATCTGACACCACAGCATTTTGAACAGGGAAGCATAGAGTTTAGTAGTTTTACTACTAAATTGCAAAAAAACTTGAAAAATAATGTGGATATTTCATGTCCACGCTGGTTAACAGGGATTTTCAGATTTACAGCTTGGCTCTCCAACACACCCAGTGAGACACCACTAATCGTAAACTGTTACCGCAGCTCCCAACCTCAGCCATGGGACTGTCAAACAGGTGACATTTGGTGAGTCAGGGTAATCCTAACACGTTGGAAAGGTGATAACCATAAACAGTTCAGGCTTTCACATCAAGTTCCTGATCGTACACTTTGGAGCACTAACAGCACCAC
The DNA here is from genome assembly GCF_964237585.1 of Gallinula chloropus. Taxonomy (NCBI): domain Eukaryota; kingdom Metazoa; phylum Chordata; class Aves; order Gruiformes; family Rallidae; genus Gallinula; species Gallinula chloropus. The sequence continues at coordinate 41,052,693 of NC_140085.1, read as the reverse complement.
GATCTAAGCACATCTCACACAGTTACTTACGCAAATCATTACCTCTAATGAAGACAACTTGTTTATGGCATACATAAACCTGAATAAAGCATTAACCTAGGAAGCTGGCTGATAGTCACTGTGACAAAGTTGACTAAACCATGTGAAATTGGACTTTGTTTTCCTTGTTTAGTTTTGGTTTATTTTTTAGTGTCAGGATAGAAAATCCTTTAAACACTTTGTAAAAAAACATAACATGAAAAAATACTTACTTTAGTTCAAGCAGTGATAGAAGAATTCATGTGCTACTTGGAGACGCATGTGCCAGCACTATGTACATTTCAAAATGTTTTAAAGGTATTAAGATGCTATCAGGAAATACTTTTTTTTTTTTTTTATGAAGGGCTCTGACAATCCCTCTGCATTTATCATCTTTACAGGATCCTGTATTAATTTAGCAATCCCTGAGAATTGCATCCATTTATGGAACACTAAAAGTTTACTGAAGAAAAAAAAAAGGAACAAATCTTACCCCTAGATATAACAGTATTCCATAGAACATAAATTTCCAGAAAAAGCATCTTCGAAGTGCATTAATAAGTTTGGGTTTTTTCTTTGAAGTTGCCAGCTCTCTGTCCCACTCCCTGAAAAGGAACCAAAAAAACAAGGCCATTAAGTTGCGTGAGCAAATACGTGGGTCTGTGGCTCTGACATACTTCAATTCACTCAAGTATATCCAAGGAGATTCAGCTAAGGTGACTAAAGAAAGAAAACTTTGCAGAGACCCCAAAGACCTGGCCTTCGCTGACTGGATAGATCAATAAAAGTTCAACCCTAGTTCAGCTGCATATTTGGCAGTTTAAAATACTCAGCCGTACATCACCCCGCAGGGAATTAATTCATGAAAAGGTCACATTGTATGTTTTAAAGAAACCTGCTGTACTTAAAGCCAAAGGAGAAGCAATAGGCAAATAAATGTTTTGGAGCTGTTTCAGCCTGCAAGAAAGAAAACACCAACGAAGTACCCAAAAATGTGACTTCTCTAGTGCACAGCACTATTTTTAAGCTGTGTTGCTGGGACAATAGTTTGCTATGTGACAATAAATTGCTGATCAGAAGCAATGCAACATGCACAAAGCTGACATTTAGTCGAAATTCGATTCACAGATGAAAGCACTCCTAAGAATTCCCTCGGCTCTTATCTCCAACTTTCAACAAAATATTAAATAACCAGAATATTCCATTTATAAACTACCAAAAGGCATTAAGCGTACCGATGTGGCCAATACTTCCCAGCAGCTTTGAATAGGTACATCACACTGCAATTAAGTGTAACTGGATTGGCACGACACTACAGACGTGAGCTGCCCCAGCACGCCAGGGAAAGCTATACCGGAGGCTGAGGGAGACCGACCGGATTTAGGCACTTGTATCCGTAAGAGTTAGTCCCAAGAGTAGCACAGTTTCTGAATTAAGACCAACTGAAATAAGTGGAGAGAAGAAAGGAAGCCTAAATGAGGACAGTCGGGGCCTGATTTCTGCAGGAGCAATTGCCTTCCAACAAGGGTATCAAAGAAAACTGAGAATGTTATGCAGTTGAAGAAAAAAATAACGTGAAATTTTACCAGGGTATTTTGGTAAGAAAGAAGAGCAAATTAGAGAATTAACATTGAAACTGTGAATTCTAGGCAATGGACAAAGGTCACAGGTATCAGCATATAGTAATTTAGAGCATCCAATCAGCTCTGAAGGACAAGTGTGCTGAATGAGCACATCCTCGAGCCTGCCACGGGGTGCAACCAGCTCTATTTAAACATTTAATCCAACAGCTTTTTAATGAAAATTGCAATGTGATTCCTGGAATGAGGTTATTTCATGGATCTTTCATACCTTTCTAGTTTTTCAGAAAGATTATCAGCAGAGTCTGCAGAAGGGATTTGATAAATATCTGACAATTCCAGCCGTCGTCTGTAACCCTTTTTCAAAATTGGTTTTGTCCACCTGAGCAGAAAAAAAAAAAGGGAAAATTTTAAAAATCCACTATTTCTGAGGTTAATCCTGGAGTTGCACCGTCTCACCCTGAGTATTCTGACCACAGCACAGTATGTCTATGCGCACATGCACAGACATATGCACACACAGTATGACACACGGCAGTGCAGCTCCACAGTATACTCACAAAGCTATACCAACAAACATAACATTGAAAGAATAATTGTGAAATCATTGCATTTTACCACTCTTGGGCTGGGATCACACCCCAAACTTCCTATTCAGTCACCAGCAGACAAAGGAGCAGAAGGACTGTGGCCTTTGTACTGTATTCCCAGATACATGCTCATGTATACATGAGTAATAAATCAGAACTCCAGTAAATTGGATGTATGAGTTTCATTCATAGTGTTCCTTTGACATCTTCCATCTCAGTGTGCTTTTCAGGCACAAGATTCTTCACTGGAACTCCTTATAAATATCATCTTCATCACATCCATCACACATGTTTTCCATTTCATTTTTTTTCAAATGCATGTTTAAAAAACTTCAATGCCAATTTAAAGGACATGCTGAATTAAACCAAAGCAGGAAAAAACTCCAGGATGGATATTCTGTAGAGAAAATCTCTATAAACTGTTACTAATTTTAGCAAATATTTCAGCTCCTGGAAGGTCTATGAATCCCCTAGTGCCGATGTGCAAAACTTTGCATCAGGCTTTGTTTGGAAACCTTTTTTGAAAGCACAGGACTAAACCAAAATGTAAACACACAGCCATAAGAACTAATGGTGTATTTTGAAACTGTTTGAGTTTCTGCTTTACTGCCATTGTCAAAAAATATTTCCTTAGAAAAACAAAATGCCTGAGAAAGAAGTAGCTTTGCTGTCATGCTTTCATATGTAAACACATTTATGATTATGATGTAAGCTGTGATCTTCAAAACCTCGATAATTTTAACTTTTTTTTTTGTTTAAATTCTCTGTATAGACAAAATTGTGAACAAAATGCAATGGTCATTTAGAAAGTAAAACTTTCTTTAAAAGCCTATTTGAGTTTCTTATCTGTATTCCTGTAAGAACACGTATGATGCACGCAGAGTAATCCCTATGCTCAGTGTCAGCCTCTGATAGTGCAGAGGTTGACACATAAGTGAAAGAAGATCATTAGACGCTACACAAGTGCAAAAAGACCTTGGCACAGGTATCAGAGCCTGTTTGCGTGCAACTGTGTGCGCGGTCCCGCATGCTCTGACAGTTTCTTCAGCGAATTTATGAATCCTATGGGACACCAGTCTATAAGCCCCATAATTTAGCAGAACGCAAACATGTTTTCCAAGGGAACAGTTACGTCACACCCGCTGCGAAGAGAACGTGTTTTAAGAAATTAGGAGGTTGCCTTTCATTTCTGCAGTCATATGGTGGTTTCAGGTGAATCATACAGGCTTTAGGGCAGTGTTTGACACCGCTGTCGCTGAGAACTAACACACAATTCATGGTATGTTGCAGCAAGGCAGCTAGGAAAGTCCGCTTTGGGAAAACATCCATAAAGTTTTCTACTACTGGAAATAGGGGCCAATGTTTTCAGGGATGTCATAAAATGGATTAGGAAACTCATTTGAATTTAAAATAGTACCATTATGTAAAAGTCTTTGATGACCACTGCAAATGATAAATCAGGTATTGATTTGTATTTTGCCATCTCCTCGTGGCAGAAAGGACCAGTTGCCGTTGGGTTTGTGGACATCTTGTGCAGAAATTGCTAATCCCTGGTGCTGGGAGGCAGAACATCTCATGGACTGACTTCACCAAAAGTTCTCTGTACACTAATATTTTGGCAATGGTAAAATGAATACAAGTTATGGGGTACTAAACCACGATTACAGTTGATGGTAATAAGTGATGTTTCTTCCTGAAGAACCACTATAATTCCCAATACTGTAGCTAAGCAATAACCTTGCTGAGCCCCTTAGTAACGCTTTGAGACTGCGGTAGGCGATTCCCAGCTTGTCTTGATGAAAAAGAAATGTGTTACAGTTTCAGGCCTTGTATGTTTTATGAAAACATTTTTCATTGCACTGTTTCCCTCCACACATTTGATGTTATTTACACCTTTGATTAGCACCTAGCCTGGCATTTTGCCACTGCCCGAGTAACCAAACATGACAGCTTTTAGAAAGTGAGCAGAGAGGTTGTTTTATCATTTGGGGAGGGCGGCATGCCAGGAGTACATCTCCTGTACTCCTAGGAACATCTTTTGTTCTACTTGGCTTTTAACCGGGCACACTTATCAGTGCCACCTAAATCATGTGGTCCCAAAACCACTTTCCCCTCCAAAGTCAACAAGTTTGACACAGACTTAGTGCAGTCCTTCTCTGCTCATCAGAGTAGCAGCAACTACGGTAGATGAACTCCTCCAGCCAGCTAAAGGAGCACTGCTGACACCTTCCCCCCAGGATCTCTGCAGCCAGGTTCCTATCACAGGCTGCTGGCAGGGCTTGCACAGAGATGTTCATCTCCCAGCTGCCCTGGCCTTGTTCGGAAGTCCCACCCTAACTAGACCTGGCCAATTTGTGAGCTGTGCCAAGTGGCTTCGGGTTGGAATGGTAATCATGGGAGGAGCTGGTCCGTCACGTGCTGTTTGTCTCAAGGCAGAGTTTTCACCAGCTGCTTGGTTTGTGCCGTCAAGAACTGAAGGAGACAGTATATATTTCATGAAAAGGAATATACTAGACCTAGAATACCTAAGTATCTCCTAAACACAATCTTTTGCCAGATTCCAATAGCATCCAGTCTCCCATTATGCTCTGGATTTTTTGCAAAGTTTTGAAATGCAAAATGGCTATAAATACTTTTTAACTGGCACTATAATCTGTAGTTATCAATGTTTCCTTATCACCAGGTAATGCAGCTCAGTCAGATTTTGTCAATGAATACTGTTCTTCTATTTTAGGGCTTAATAGAAACAATTTGCCAGCATTAACTCTGAGTGTTTTTCTTCTCATCTTTGCCTGGAATGAGAAGTTTCATCTGAAAGGAAGAGAACAAGAAGGAAGGGAAACAGATTGGCTTTACAGCATTACGTTAGCAAATGCCAACGGATTACTGGCTGGCACTTAATGAACTCTTTCACAGAGAAACCTGTAGTGCTGTCAGAGTTTTGCCACTAACTAGGAATGTTATTATGGGTACACACACGTGAAACCCAGTGGGGGACGAGTTTCAAGGGTGTACAGTATGAAAGAAGAAAAGAAGGAAAACAAGTTCCACCTCTATTATTGATTGCCTGTAGCAAAAAAAAACATCTTATGAGTTTGATATGTAAATATCATATACTTAACATGCTCCTTTAACTTCTCTTCTGGTAGAGTTCTAATACCATTTCTTTGTATATATAACAGACTTCTTACTACAGCTATGCCCTTCACCAGCACATTCAGCCTCATCCCACTGGAGCAGACTGTACTGATAGCACAGATGTCTTTGGCTTTCCAGAGAGCATTAACACAGACTGTTAACTTGTCAATAGGATTTGACTCTCCCTTAAGGCTGCTTTGCATGTCACTGAAGACAGAAAGAGCCTCTGTGTTGCTAAGCCAACTGCCCAGATCTTCCTCACAGACACAGGGATTCCCAGGCTTCATCAGACCCTCTTGATCAAGAGTGGAACAGTGACAGAGCAGCAGGGAGGGGCTATCCAAGACCTGCAAAGCAGAGTAGCTCTCCTGCAACAGTCCCTGATCAGGCTGGTACCATTCCAGGTGTCCTGAGCACAACACAGTGTGCTCAATATCTACTGAGCAGCACAAAGGTGACTGTGGCTTCCTTTCCTTTTCTTACAAAGAATTGACTACATTGCCTGTGTGCAATGTAGTCAGGGATAGTGACTGCAACTGCTAAGGAACCAGACCTAAATCTTGACAAGAGACAGAGCAAGAAAAGTGCCTCTGGCTTTCTCTTATCCTTTCTTTTAACAGTGAAGGGGAGGAGGGACAGTGATCATAATCAAGCCCTGATTATGATGCTTTGGAGTCTAAGTTTTACAAGGTGTTAGTAAAGCCAGGAGTTCCTACTGACTGCAGGAAAAGACTGAGGTACAACATAGATCTCAGACATTCTCAAAGGGTCAAACCAGCCTGGACTCCATCACAGGCTCTGCACTCCCATTCTCTCCCAAAAAATATCCATCACTTTGCAGCAAAACAAATTGTAAATTGATGCTTACTTTACTCTTGAGGTGGCAGCTCTACTACACTGGAAACTGTTACCGAGAAGAGTGTCTGAACCACTGGCTCTCTTCTCTGAACATCCTGCTAGGCAGCTGTAAAGGACGACCTTAGCTCTGCAGGATCCTTGCTAACAGGAGGGACAAGTCAGTGTGCCCTTGCAGAACAACTGCCAGACACCGTGGCCTAATTCCTGCACCTTGGTTACCCTCAACAGAGTAGGGGTACAGTCATTTTGTTTCAAATGGGAACCTGCTGAAACAGCATGTTATATTATCTGAAAGCCATATCAACCCTCTAGCATTTTCCCCCGTAAAAACAAACAAATGCAACACTCTGAGCTTAATGTTTACACGTAATTATTGCAGGGCTTCATCAGCAGAAGGTAAATGCAGAACCAACTAATTTTGGCTTTTTGTTTCATTTTGGTTATCCCCCCAGATCACAAAACCTAAGATGCAAATTTCTTCACTAACAAACAATTCTTCCCCATGAGGTGTTATTTGACACGGGAAATATTTAGCTGGAATGTCATCAACTCTGCCACTAGCTGTGAGAAGCACCGTTCTAAGAATAATCAATGCTCTGCTGAAACCCCGGGATATCAACAGGGAATCTTAATTAGGATTAGTCCACAGCAATTTTTGGGGAAGGCGTGCCTGTTTATGCCCAGCTTTTACCAAGTGGCACTTAGATTATTATCTAACCTCTAAATGCTCTCTGAGGTACAGATTTTTAGCAGAAATTCAACGCTTTTTCCTTAGAGTTAGTAAGACAGCCAAAGCATTTTGGTTTGCAGAAGATCCTAGAGCTACTTTTGAGAGAAAACAAAGCATGTGAGGGGTACAAAGATACTTCACTTCGATGCAAGGATGGAAAACATTCAATGCATTAAAATCTGTCAGTTGTTTAGATACCAAAGTCGGGTGTAATATATGCCTCAAATATTTCCTTAGTGAAGCTATCAAAATAACATAGTGGTGACAATGTGCTATGAACGGGGCTTGCAAGGTTATTTCAGCATATACCTACAGTGAGACTGGTTAGGAGAGGATCTTTCTTTGTTTCCACTCTTTTTCTCAATGATGTATCCAATCACAAGAACAAGAGAAAGAGATTTCTTTTCCTTAGTCTTTTGAAGGACCAAGAAAAGTTGCAGAAAGTTGGCATCGGCAAAACTATTGTGGAGCTGTGCTATTTGTGATTGAACCAGGTTCTAAAAACTCCCAGATGTGTCACTAATGTGGCAGCCACAAATTCCATCCAATTTAGCACTGTGCTGCCTTAACCACCCATTTATAGATACATTTCATAACTAATGAGCATGCAGTTGCAGATAAGGTGCAATGGCCCTGTCCACATCTGTAATTTGTTCTATCCCCAGTGACTGACACATAATCAGGTATAAGACTTCACAAAGGTGAACACATTTGTGACAGTTCAAACAGGGGAAAGGGAGAGTAGAAAGCTGTTTTGTTTTGTTTTTTTTTAATTTACATAACAAGTATCAAAATGTAAATCACCACTACAGTAACAAGAAATTGATCCTGAATTAGGGACTACTTCTCTTACTATTTGCCCTTTGCCATCTTCTCTATATCCTGGTATTTGATGCTGCTACTCCTCAGTCTCACCCTTGTAAGTAAATGAGAAAACGTCTCATCTTCTGATTTCCAAAATGATCTTGGGCTTTGAGTAAAGCAACATCAGTATTTTGTTGTGTTTTGTGTTCTGTGTATTTGTTACTTCCAGAGAAATAAAAGGGTCACAGATTGTATAGCTTAACCTTAAATTGAGTTAAACTGAAACAAGTTAAAGTGAAATATCAGATCGACTCCAACACGATAAAGATTCACATATTTTATTTTAAAGTTGAAAAAAAGCGTATATAAAGATAAATACCAACATTAAAAGATGGAAATATGGAATATAGCTCCGGAATATACCCAAAACCAAATACCTTTCCCAGCTGTCACTTAGGATTTCTCCTAAGGCACAACCTCCCTATGGAGTCAAGGCATTGGTATTGCAGCAGGCCATGCCCAGCACTGACTTCCAGGATCAGTCCCTTCTCCTGCCTACCCTTCTTGGAGGAAGGATACTTACCATATCTGACAGGCAGGAGGGTTCCTGTTCCAAGGGACAAACAATGCCACTTCAAAATATATCTTAAAAGCCTACTTACTCTCCTAATTTTCAGAGCTGCTCAACAACGTAGCCTTGGTTTAGCTACTTGCTGACTATGAAAAAGCTCATTCAGATCCTTTTGCTTGTATGAGAGGGAGTGATGTGTAAACACAGCCTGAGTCTCATGGAAGGCAGTTGAATTGCATCTACAAGTTTACACTGCAAAATTTTGAAATGTGTATTGCTAAAGTCTTCTTATAGGCTACAGTTTAATTTGATCTTTGACTTACTTTGGAGCGTATAATGCGACATATTATTACCCAGATATCATGTTGGCACCATCCTTTCCCTAGAACCACTATGCCTACATAAATATGCTGAAAAGCAGGGGAGTGAGAAGAAAAGAAAGTCCAACAATAGCAACCTGTAGAACTCTCCCATAATAAGTCACACGGTTCTCACCAGTTTGAAAATTAGCACAGTCGAAAAAATTAGATTTTCAGAGACTGAGACTCTTCCATATGAAAGAGGTGATCATTGTTTGCTGCAGAAATATGCTGAAGTAACTGTCACACCAGAGATACCCTTGTGTGATTAAAGTCCTGGATGGGAGATCTCAAGCACTATACATGGACACCCCACTTTCTTCTCTACAGAACTAATAAGAAGACCTCTTTTTATCCCATTCTTTGTGCTATCTACTTTAACTTCAAGATCTCTTCAAAACAGACTTACTTATGAAACATTTTCCAGTGCCTTGTAGATCAGACATGAAATTTCAGTTCAGGTATTTAGAAGCATCTGTAATACAGATAATAAAACTACTTTCCAGGTCATTGCCTACAGTATTAAAAAAATAATTCAAGGATTTGGATGGTTTCTTTTCTATCTCACCAAAATCAAATAAGCATGGAGGAGAATAAAAAGCTATAGACTGCAAATCATTCAAATGCCCAATCATTTAATTTTGAAAATCAAGATGGTGAGTCTTTCTCGTGAGGGAGGAGACAATTTACATGTATTTCAGAAGCTCAGATCCTACTTGATGTAGGCAACCATGCTTCAGAGGTATAAAGCAGCCAGAGAAGGGTTTGCACTTCTGCTCATTTGACCAAAAAATCAGTAGCAGGCTGAGCCAAGGACACAATTTACCCGTATTATTAGAAAGGATATTTCTGTGGGTGAAACTGTTTCAGAGTAGGAGACTCAGCTCCCTTTCTCTGGTTCACTTCAAGTTTTGCCTTTTCTCCTTTCAAAAGGAGTCCAAAACCTGCACTCACATCTTCAAACCATATGGGGACTGCCTTCCAGAAGCACCAAAACTTGACACTTCAAACACCCCACAATGTCTTCAAGGACCACTAGAGGCAACAGACAAATGACCCGGCAGCCTCACGGGGCCAGAATCTGCGTGGTGGCTCCATCTGTGCTTGATCATCTCTAACAGCCAGGATTTGTGATGACCTGGGATCAGTGATAGGCAGGTCTTCAGGACTAGACACTTTAAGGGCCTTAAGAATGTACTACAAGAAATTTGCCTGGTAGAACTGTCTAAGCAAGCTGTTCCAGCAACTGAGCCATCACACTGAGCAATACAATCCAACAGCCCAGAGCTACCAATGTACATGGAGGCTCCCTACTTAGAGAGAAAACATAAGCAAGATGGTACCACCAGGTATTAATAGGGCATGCCCCAAATATGTGTTGGATATAACAGTTTCCTGACACCTGCCCTCTGGAGTGACATTTATAGATGTGAAATAGGTTTTTAAGCATTCTATACAATAACTGGTATTTTTAGGAACTCAAGACAGTTTCAGGGGGAGGTTTTGAGGACAAATGTGCACATTAAACCCCAAACTTCTCCAGGAAAACGGGCACATAAATCATTCTCTATTTAGGAATCAAAACCGTAAGTGGCCTTTCTGTTAAATTCTAAAATACATATAGCTTGAGGATAGGGCAGGGACTGCCTAGGACAGGCCTGGCTTTAGTTCCTTTCTCTGAAGGGACCGAAACTAACTCACCTGGGAATGCCTTTTCATATCAGAAACTACCTTGGTAAAGGCAGTTTCAAATTTGAAATTAAGACAGAGCTAAGCGAGAAAGAGTGAAAGAATAACCATGACTGTAGCTCATGAGCTAGCACTTTCAAAACTTAAGTCCTGGATTCTGTTATCCACCCTAAAGGCTTCAAAAAAAGTGCCTTGGAATAGAAGTCGTGACTTGCAAACAAGTTTTGGTAGACTACAGAGTCCCTCTTGTTCTTGTGTTTTAAAAAAGATTAGCTAGCTAGGCCAGAGATAGAGAACTAAACCACAATAAAACACCTTCACTGCCATACACTGGTAACACTGGTCCTACTTCCTAGAAGAGCTGAAGTATAGAATTGAACTCCTTTTCCTACCACTCCCAGAACACACCCTGCCGAAGAAGGAATCCCACATTTACCCTCTACATGCTAAATTGTTCCTGGAACCACTTAACACCTGTATAAAAAGGTAGCAGGTTACTTTTTTGCTGGTTTGGAAAGAAAGAAGCAACTAGGGAAGTTCTGATGTACTGAGCCCACTAGAAGAGCTAGCACAAAAGCTGGCTTAGTTTGTATTTCTCATCTGGATTTAAAGGAAAAGTATATGTTAAGAGAGTTGAACAGGTGCACAGGGATTGCCTTTGGTAAATTTGTATTTAAATATCTAACTTTACATGTAAAAAAAAATTAAATCATAATTGTTCCAAGTTACAGCTGTTTCACAAACTCCAACAGTAAGTCTGTGTTATGGAACCCAGCTAAAAATTCAATATATTATTGACTTGCCTTAATAAAGCCATCACAACACTTCCAGATCTCCATTAATCCACAAGAAAAACTAAGTGATTGCAAAGTACTCTGATGTTTGCTGCAAGAACATAAGTAACAGTGACTAAAGTGAAGCTTCACAATGAATATGAAGTTAAGCATATGATCATCTGTCTGCTTCTGCTTAAAACTCTATTAACTTCAAGCAAGATAAAAAGCAATGTCTTGTGTGTGGTTGGGAGCAGAAGGGATCAGCTCTGAAAATGTAATAAGGAAAATGAAACAGAACAGAAAAGAAATCCTGAAACCCCAAACACTTGGTATGTAGTGTTTTGCAAGTGTCAGCCTCTTAGAAGATCTCAAGCCTCTTGTCTTCACACTTCATTTCTGAAGCACCAAAACTCAGCTTCTAAACAAAAATCGTTCAAATTTTAGGATGAAAGTTGATTTCTGATGTCTAAATATTTTCTGTCATGACCATTCCAAGCAATTCTCCTTTTGCACCACCAGTGCCACTAATCTCAGAAACCCAGCAAAAAGGTAGTATTCTCCCTAAGATACTATTCCTTGTATATCCATGAAAATTTCTCTTTTTTTGGCATAAATAGTTCAGAAAAAATTGTGCAAACCCCACTGAAACGTGTCCAAAACTATGAGCAAGGGACTCCATTCTGACTTTAACACATTTAAACGTATCCCTCCAGCCCCAAACAGGATTCTTGATGAAGCAATAAAACCTTGCCAATGATTTATAGTCATCAGTATCAAGACACTGATACTGATAACTGCTCATACAATATTGAATAGTAGTATTACATTTATCAGCCAGATTTCCTGAATAAGAACAACTAATCCTCTAGCATCACTTCTGCTAGTGCAGCCTTCAATTTACTGTGTTGTATTTGGATTAGGACATCACACATAATTGTTTAGGAGCCTCCTATAAAAGCTGCTTCACTGAAGCATTCTGCAGTGTTGTACTTGAAAGCAGCTGTTTCATCATCGTTGGAAAAGCAACCTTCTTCCACATATACCTTTTTGGTGTGTTTGTCTGGGGGGGTTTCTAAGAATTGACTATTTTCAGATATATCACCCTTAAGTTCTCTCTCACATATTTTCATGGGAGTAAAGCATCTACTAAAATATAGGCATGTCCTGGACTGGTTTACTCCATATGATCAGTATCAGAAATCAATGATGTGTGAAGATCCAGTCAAAACACTAACAGAATATTCTGGCATCTTAGAAAGCCTTGTTCCAATCTCCCTCATTAATCGCTGTGCTGTGCATGCTTCCAAGTGTCTCCTGGCACTGATAGGTAGCAAATACTTCTCACTTTCTAAAGCTCATCAGAAATACGATGCCTCAAAGTGCTGTGAAATTCTTATACCTTGGTGAATCTTAGCTCTGTGATAAACTTACCTTTTAATAATCTTTAGTATTGATCCTGACCTACTTTTGATAAGACAGAAACTGATGGAGTGCTTGAAGACAGAAGGGGTGCATTTGAAAACAAGTTAGCATGTTTCATCACTACAAATAATGTGTTTTACAATCCTCATTTATTTCTAAGAGGAAGATATCCTTGCTGCTGATTTGGCAAATGATTTGCTAATGCGTTTTATTATCTTGTGACTTCCATTTTTTTGACCTTTTCAATTATTTCATATAATATTTGTGAAGAAAGAGACACTCATAGTGTATATGGTAAAAAGCAAGTAAACAGAGACTTTTTCATCCACAGAAACATTATACCTAAGATATTAGAATCATATTAGGTGCCTTATAGATGTACACATTCAACTTTGGCTGATCTCACCTGCTGAACTGAACTTTTCCATTAATAATCTGATTTTTCTGCAAAACAATGTTACTATAAAGTTCTGTAAAGAAATTTCACTGCTCTAGTCAACATTGATCATAAAAACATCTTTATATACTTAATTATTATCACTTCAGTTACAGTCAGCTGATACAACATATCATGCATCACAAGCATGATTCAAACATAATTTAATTGACTTAAAGATATTACGATTTGACTTCTTTTGAAATCCAGTTCAGGCCCAAGGATGTTTAATTATGCACTTAATGAGCATGAACTGCATTTGGTTTCAGCCACAGGAACTTTACCTAATGCAGAAATCAGAAGTGTATTTGTTTTATCTTACTGGGCTTTTTTTCTTGACCCCTTCAGCATCCCGAGTTCTAGGAGAGAGAGCACTACTACACCAATAGAAGCTTTACAAATAAGTAAACTGAAACAGATCAAGTGGCTCTTTGAACAGCAAAATCAAAATGCAGCCCTATTTCTACAGATTTGTATCTTATATTTGACAGGAGCACTGACTGCAACTTCTTCTGTGGAGGATTCATAGAGGCTTACACTCCCACCATCCACACTCCCTGGCTCTAACAGCATTTGAGGGCTGGTGCAGCTTCTTTCACACTGTAGCAGCACTGGAGGACATCTCTAGGATCCTCACCATTACCTGGGTGCTTGTAATATTTTAGAAACTGGTTACATTTGGGATCCTTCCCCACTACAAATTTGGCTGAAGTGAGATACAGCAGGGGAGGCAGGTAGACAGAGTGATTTGAATAGACCCACTTCCCTAAAGAAGCTTTAAAAAAAGGTCCAAACCCACCTGCTTGGAAAGGAAAACCATCCCAAAAGGATTAAAAAGTGAGCTAAAAGCCCTCAGTTACTCAGACAGAGACCTCATGCCAATGTTACGGTTCTACATCACGTGTTCCCATTTCAGTGCCCATATTTGCCTCTTCACAAGTGATTTCTTCCCTCTCCTCCCTGCTGTGTGGAAGACCCTCAAGTAACAAAAGGTGGAACCAACCCCCTGGTGCAATCAGTGGCATGCAGGCCAAAGCCAGAAAGATTATTTACTCTTTCCAGCTGGCAGTGTCATTTCTAGCAGTGTCACATAAAACACACTCAATCTTCTATATTGTCTTATGAAGTATGTTGTACCCAGGCGTTGGTGTTGGCTGCTGCTTCTCTTTGTATTTGAAGTTGTGAGAAAGAAAAGGTGCCCAGGACTTTGCTTGTAAGAGGACACTTTCAAGGCTTACGGGGAACTGTTTCCAGTGAGATCCTGTATTACAACTCGTACACTGAGCAAACGCTAAACACCCAAAAAGCCAAACAGAAGGAATCCTTGCCCTGACAGCATTTCCCCTGCTCCCCGCCCCCCACACCCCTTCTCCCCCATCCACCCCCCCGGACCCTGCCATGGTCTCACGGTTTGAAGTGACAGAACAAATCAACCAGCTGAGCAATTTACCAAAGGTTGCTCGAATTATGTCATAAATTCATCTGTCCGAGTCCAGCGAGGCTTTATGACACCTGACAGACAAAGCCCATTCCTGGTGCTAAAACCCCGGCAACAACAACAGCAACAAAAAAGACAGGTCTCGCGATTCCGCAACCAGCTGGACTCCCAGCGCTGTCCCCACAGACCTTCCCAGCTCTAACTGGTGCCCAGCGGCCGGTTCCACCGAGAGGACCCCCCTCCGAGCCCCCCGCACCGCCGCTGCCCGCCCCAGCCCGCTGCCACGGCCCGCACGTGTCCCACCGCGCCGGGGCTCCCACCTGAAGAAAAGTTTGGAGAAGATGTTCGCCTTCTCCAGGGGGGACCTCTGCATGTTGCCCGGAGCTGCGGTGCCCGGCGGTGCGCGGGGGACCGGCGGCAGCCGCTAATCGCTGACGCCTCGCTCGCCCGCTCCGCTCCTGTGGCTCTCCCACCTTATCCTCTCGGCCGGCTCTGATGTCAGCGCCTGCCTCCTGCCCCTGCCCCTCTCCACGCCTCTGCTTTGCCCAGGTTCAAAAGCGGGAGGGCTGGGGCCCCGGCCCGAGCCCTGCCTGAGCCGCCGCCGTCTCCTCCCCCGGCTCCCCGCCGCGCCCGGCACCGCGCACCGGGCGCGCCCCGCAGCTCCCCCCACACCCCCACCCCCTTTCCCCGCTGCCGCCCGCACCCTCTCCTCCCTGGCTGCCCACACCTCCACGGCTCCCCCGTGGCTTTCGGCCAGCCCTTCACCTCCTCCCGCCGACTCCGCGAATCACCCCACGCGGGGTCCCCAACCTCTTCCCAGCACTAAGCCTCTAGCCCGGCCAGGGGTCCTGGAGGAAAAAACACCTCTCCAGAGGCGTCCTCTGCCCTCGCTTCGGGACGGCGGGGACAGCGCAGCGCCCTTAAGGGCACGGAGATACCCCATCCACCCACCCCCCGCCCGCCTGAGCCTGCCCCAGCCCACCGGCCGCCTGCTCGCAATGCCTGTGAGACCGGCGGGAGCCGAAGCCGAGTTTAACTCGAGTGGGTACCCAGGGGCCCGAGACAGAAGCCCCCATAGCCCCCCGCCCTGGCGGCCCCTACCCGTGTGCGCGGTCGCGCAGGAGAGTGCAGGGGGCCTGGGGCAGCGGGCGGACGGGGAGCGGAGGGGAGAAGGGATGCGAACGGCGAGCGCGACCGCTTCAAAACACACCTGCTTCGGTTTCCCAAGTTTTGTGGCAGGCGCAGCTACCGGCACCGAGAGGGATGGAAGCCGAAGGGACATCCTTAAGAAGTTGAGCCCAAACGCCCAGATTTCCCACTAAAGCTGTCTCTGAAGCCCTCTACACATCCCATACAAACAAAAGTACCGCTTTCAGAGCACACAGTAGAAGGAACGCTTAAAAGACAGCAAAGGTGACGAGAAGCAGGAACAAGACCCCGTGATTTAATGCTGTGTAAGATTTCATTTTATTTAATACCTTGATATTTACACACTCCAGTTTCCTTTCACTTTTGTAACTTCAAAAAAACATGGATGGAAAAGGTTGCTCTTCCCTATGCACGCAGCTGCTCCCCTCTGAACTGGCCCTGTCAAGAGGCAAACGTGCTCCTCTATGGACGTACAGATTGCGCTACAATTTAACCAGCTGTTACTCTTTGCCAACTTTGCAGACGTCTTATTTATTTATTTATTTCGCCGCTCCTCGCTACACCCCGCTGTGTTTTCATAAAGAATTTCGCTTTGCCGTGGCAATTCTCCCTCGCAGGCTGCCAATAGCTAAGAAGTGCCCTCTTACCCTGTCACCGCACCGGGCTCCTTTTGTGCCTCAGACCTCCCTCCATCCTTCCCGATTTCTGCTTTATTAATGACAAAACCAGTAAGAAACACGGGGCGGGCAGGCAGGACTCCAGGAAACTGTCCGCACTTTATCATGTCCTCAGACAATGCGTAGAGAGAGAGGCAGGGCTTAAAATCCGCCCGGGCTCCAGGGCAGCGGCGCGGAGCCCTTCGGCATCCTGCCACCTAGTGGAGCCGCACCCGGGCCGGCACCCCGCACCGCACTCCGGCCGCCGGGGAGAGAAGGGTGGGTACCCGGCCTCTCGGAGCGCTTGGTGTCGGGAGGCCAGGGAGGCACCTCCCGCCGCTGTCTGATGCGGCAGCCACAGCCGGTGTCACAGCTCCTCCCGCCCCGCTGCGCTCAGTGACCAGGATGCTCAAGGAGGAACTAAGCTGGGCTTGTTCAGCTTGGAGAAGAGAAGGTTCCGCGGGGACCTTGTAGTACCTGAAAGGTGCCTACAAGAAAAAGTTCTTCAACGTGAGGGTGGTAGACCCCTGGAACAGGTTGTCCAGAGATGTACTGGAGGCCCCATCCCTGGAGATATTCAAGCTCAGGCTTAATGGGGCTCTGAGTGACCTAATCTAGTGAAGATGTCCCTGCTTACTGCAGGGGGGTGGTGGACTAGGTGACTTCTCAAGGTCCCTTCCAACCTAACACTTTATATGATCAGGATTCAGATCCCTTCTCTGCAGGGCTCAGAGCTCCATCCACCACTGAAGGAAGTTCTTTGGGTAGGCCCCTACATGCAGATCACCTAAGTCTCCAAAATCCGTTCACTTAGTCGGGAAGTGGTGAAATGCTAATTCAAAGACAGGCTGGAAGACTGGAGTCTTCTACCCAACCTCCCCACTACAGGCTCTTTTCCCTTCTAGCCTTCAGACCTCTGGTGCAGGTGAGTAAGGCAGAAACTGAGCCGAAGGATTAGACTTTTCTGTAATTTACATTAGAAAGTGAAGTATGTTAGTCATTTAAAACCTTTCATGGAGCAGGTCCAAGCTGCTTAAAATGTCAATGGCTAATGGAGTGGTTTTCGCAATAGTATCTCCCTGTTGCTATGATTTACAAGCAGTTGTAGCAAATTTGGGACTAACAAAGACACCCCATAAGTCACTGTTGATTATGTCATTTTTTACATGAAAAAATTCACCACCTTTTATTTGTCAAGCTCTCTAGATCCCTGATATTGGACTTGCATTCTCTAAACCTAGAAAATTTCCTTGCCTACTTCCTTAAGTATCATCTGTGGCTACGCCCAGCACCACCAGAACCCTGGGAATGATTCCTTCCCTGCTCTGTGCTACCACAATTTTGCAAATAACTCTGCTACTTTCACACACAGAGACCCACAGTCACAGACTCTTTACCTAGCTGTGTTTTACACAATTATTTCATAACACTTTCTTTCTTGCCTGTTTCCACAAAGTTCCCACAGATACATTTCCTTGCCTTTTATTTTTTAACTGAACATTTAGTAGTTTGAGAGCAACTGTTATTCCTCATCTTCTTGGGGATCTTGAACACACTCAGCTGACGTGAATGTGAAACTTGTCATTAGCATTACTGTGAGGAGGAATAAACCGTAATATTTCTGTTCTCTCTAGGGACTGAAATACCTCCAATTTTAGTATTACCTATGAATTTCATTTACATGATCTCTTTCTACAGAAGTGCCACCTGATGTGACAACAGCTACTTTAATTGCATCCACATCCACCATCTAGCTAATTCGTGTCTCTCAAGAAAATGCAGTGAGGGTGAGCTACGGAGCCAAGTGGCACGTGAACAGAAGGATGAGTAAAAGTTGATTTCTTGTGTCATCACTGCTGTAACCCTGGCTATTGCACTCGGTAAGAACCACCATGTCACAGTTAGTCTGAAGTCATCCACATGGAAAACTGACTCGCTGGTTAGATGCCTTCATGTTCCTGGCAACTTCAAGCTGGGGGCTGTAACCTTGGCCTCTCTCTTGCCCCTGGGTACTCGTTCCCATTCTGTCCCCAGCACCACCAAACTGCATGGAAAGCAGCTTGAGACTTCTGGTCTAGCTGAAAACCCCAGAGCAGTACATTTTCAGTGGGATCTAAACTTCAGAGGAAGAAAACTCACCTAGTGCTGGTGCCAAGGTAAGTAAGGGCATGAATGCTACACCAAGGGGCAAGGCAGGAGAAAGGCAGGGCAGGGGGAAGGTTGGCTTGAGCTGCCATGGACTCACCAGTGGAGTTTTGCATCACCTTTCCTAGGTACAGCAACACATCAGTGGTCTGGAGCTTCTTGGGGTTCTATCCAGCTGCTGATTTTCAAGAAGCATAAAAGAAATCATTTATCTTTGAATCTTTGACTAGCTTATGTCAATGAACAAAGGGGTAGAAATTCTTAGTAGAAAAAACATGATCATATTAAATACCATCTCTTCAGAAAACACAGCTAAGGAGCTGCCAAAAGTAACAATTTAAGTCACTGGGGTTTGGTTGTTGCTTAAAATGAAAGAGCGTTTTGTTCGGTCTCATAATCCCAATCTTCTGAAAACTTCATTCTTGAAAATAGCCCTGACAAAAAAAAAAAAAAAAAATACAGCCTGGTCCTTTGCTGCAGGGATGGGGAGAGAGAAAACAGGGTGAAGTTCAGTTTGTTTGAAGCAACCAGACTTATCAATCGCATTTCTAAGTGAATCCTCGAATTTTACCAAATCTTTTCATTAACTGGAAACTGTTTTGGTGGCAATGTGTCATTCAACCCCTAAGGCAGCCCAGTCTGTTCTCCAGACCTTTTGTTTGTTTGGAATAAAAGTGGAGAACTTGATCCACAAATCCGACAATGGTCTTTCCCTCAAGCTTCCCTGTGCCCAGCCGGACTCCAGCACACCTGGGCTCACTTCCTCATTCCAAATGATCTGAATAATGGTGAGAGGCCTTGCTTCCAATCCTCGTAAATCAGTGCCCTTAAGATGTGGGCCAGGTATAGCTCAATATCTCTTGTGAGATGGTTTAGCTCCATCTAATTTCCACCTATGCTTGTGAGCAAGGAAAGCTGTCCAGCCACCTTTCCACAGGATAGGGATTTACTTTACCCTATGGTTTGCATTCACAAAAAAAATTATCACTCTGTTTCAGAGCTACTCACATACCAGGATGGAGACAACCTTAAAAAAAGGGTACAAAATAGTAAAGCAGTAACAATGAAAGGACTTTTTCGACTACAATGACATGTACCATTTAATATTGAACAAATGCCTTGTACCTGATGGCTTAAGAGTATATGTATATAGTTGTTGAAGTCCCCCCTTTATTCTCTAGTTGTGGATAAACTAGCAACATCTTGCTTTTCATGATGCTTGTCAATTTTTATCTTACACCACTGTACATCTCTGTTCCCATGATAGATAATCAAAACTGAATTGTAACTAAGATAAAAGCTACAGCAGGAGTCATTTTAAAAAAGTAAACTATTCACAGGTATTTACCAGACTAATAGATTTTGAGCCTGCATTTATAATACCTTCAGCATACAGATGGAGAGAATATTGTATTTTTAGATGCAGTAGATGCCAGCCTGATACGTGCCGAATCCATTTATATGAGCAAAACTTACATCCCAATGCATTGTCTTAATATCACTGAAATGGCTTCAACTGATGCTTTCAGTATTTGCAGACCAGCCTTAGTCTGTGTGCACGGGATACTTTTGGCAAGCAGAGTCATGTGTGCTTTCCCACACTGCATCATCGGTACCTGACTACGGCAATTTCTTGCATGGGCTCAATAAAACCTGAAAGAAAACACAAAGTTTAATGCTCCAGGGAAACTAAGGAAATCTTTGGCCAGGCACAAATTTCTGTGATACAAGGTATGGAGCTGGGAGATGAAGTACTAAAAGTAGCAGAACTTTCATTCTGGACAGGCAGAATGGATGGAAGACCACATTTTGATAAGCTCTTACATGGAAATCATGAAAGGGAAAACTGATGAATACATCACAGGCCTGATGTAAGGACAGAATAGATGCATGGTAGTGCTTAGTGCAACTCACACTGAATTTGCAGACGTTGGTTCTACAGACAGTCCCAACACTCTTCGTCAAGTCACCTCAAACTGTGTACAATTTTCAACAAAAATTATAACTTCACACTAGAAGGAACCATCAGACTGAAGTCATCAGACTTAGGGACGTGTCATGTTCATCCACTGCATTTGGTCTATGAAGTTAGTGACAACTGCATGAATACCTTTGAGAACTGGAAGGGTTTTTTAAGCTTTTTGAAGTTGTCGAGGCAACATAAGGGAATTGAAAATGGATGGTTTAATTCAGAAGCACAGGATTCTGTGACATCTCATGTCTGTCTGTGCTGATGGATGAATGCCAGTGCATCAAAAACGGTATAAAACTTTTAGATCTGCTTAAGTGGCATCTTGGTCTGCCTTGCCACATGATCTATCAAAGTGCTCACTGAGGTCTTGCTGACTAAGCTTACGTCAAACAAAGCTCTGACGGAACTAGAATCTGGGAAGAGGAAGATTAGACTGTGGCCTTGACCACGTAAGAAAGACATACTACTCATTTTTAAGAATGGATTCTAAACGATTTGTTAAAATAATGAAAGCCCTAGAGGCAGTAACCCTCGTAATACCAAGCCTTGTGGAGGTTTTCATCAGTTTGGACACAGGTGAAAAGAAAGAGACGCTGTTGACAACTATGGAAGCTCATGAAAAAAACCTTTGAATCGAGGTGACACAGCAGTGTAACAGAACAGTTATCGGGTGTGGGGCACACTCTTGCACTTCACACCTGATAATACATGTTTGGTTCATTGGAAGCTGCAGGAGAAAATGAGCTGGAGAAAGTTCTCTGAGGACATCAGGGATTGTTTGTTTTCGGTCTAGAATAAATGTGAGAGGAGTTAAGAGCCTGAGAATCTAAGTCTGACAACCTTGCAAGGTTTGTTTCCAAAGATAGCTTTAACTTTTCCTCTTCATACTGTCATGTAATAATCCTAGAACAATGATATTATTGAGGTTAAAAGGGCAAGAATCCAAGACTGATACCTTCTATGACTCAATAAAAGGCACATGCCGACAATCTTAAACAGTTGAGCAACAAAGATTATTGAATCACCTAGAGCATAACAAAATGTGCTTAATTATTTACAACTGTTTAAAAGAGAAAGGGCTCAAGTTCCTGACAGAACACTGAGACTGGCAGCTTCTTTACCGGAATCTTACCGCAAAGATCATTCAGCATAAACTCTGCCATGTGAATCCATGCAGTGCAATGAATCCTTAACCCACTGCCTTTGGAAAGCATGCTTAGTTTGGTGTTCGCTATTCTTGCCCAAAATAATTCCATACCGGCTCTAAATTACATTCTGATCTTGATGGAAAGGGTTTGAAGAAAATATCACCCGTTACTCTAGTTACAGAACAAATGTCAGACTTCATCTTTTCTTGGAATTGCCTAAAATTTCCTCTGCAATTGCCTCCTCTGTAAGGAAGTTGCCTCAACCTTCAGAATTAAAATAAAAGTTAAAAAATAAAGGAGGGATAACCACCCCCTAAAGATACCCAGAGACTTTGAGCTCACTGTGGGAGGCAAGGGGGCAGACAGTGCTCCACATCAATACAAAGTCCCAGGCAGCATGCAACCCCCTGTTCTCTATGCAGCTTTTTCAGCATTCTCAGCCCACGTCCACACTATTTCCAGAGGACGTGCTGAGATTCAGGTTAGTAGGTTAAAGCCCTGTGTTTAGTCAGGCTTCAGAAAACCTATAATGGTTTCAAGTACAAAAGAACAAGGATTGAGCTTGCTAACTGCCATTTTCACAAAGGATTTTCTCCCAGCCAAAAGGAGAAGTGATGTCTATTTATTATATTTTTTTTAATGGCATCTGACAGCAGAATATTACAAGTTACTGAGTTTAATTAAAAACCTTTCACTTTGGACACAATGGAAAATTTATGAGAGGTGTAAAGCACTTCTCATCATGGGATCTCGCAGCTACTTGTGCTAAACCAAATAGTTGCAGCTGTATTTTAAATAGTTTGAGGCTAAAAGCAAGACCTCTGAATTTGCGTAAACGTATGTAAAGCTGTGATTTACATAAGCCACAGTAAGAGAAACCCACCGTTACACAGCTATGGAAGATAACTGCCTCTGGGACTTCCCTGTGAGAAAAACGTTTACTTTACAGGAAGGGAAGAACCATGTTAGAGAATCACAGCACAGTGGAATCAGCAACAAAGCAGGTTATCAGCCTTCAAGAAGTTGCCCACAGAACTGGTTGAAATATGCATTCCTCCACTTAAGAAAGAATTCCTGAGATTTAAGAATTCTGATGGCACTTTTTCACAAAAATTACTGAAGCACCAGAACATAGAGCTTGATCATCGAGCCCAGCTTTCCACTGGTGCAAGTAAACCTGCAGAGCAGCTTGATACTGCACACCTCCAGATGCTGCAAGCCAAAAAATACTTCCCAGTGTTCTAGGAAAATTAAGGCTTATTGTAAAATACTGGCTACCACAGTTAACTCTGCATAAAGGAACTCAGGCCCTTGACTTTTCACTTAGATATTTACTAAAGAAACAAATGTTACCTATTGAGAATATAATGGCTGATATGTAAAGGAATAAAAAGACTTGAACCACTGATGAAATTCACACTCCCCTGAGTTCTGACCATGAACTTTAACCATAATCTGCCACACTGTACCTGGGTGATCGATTGACGATGAGTCTCCCAAGTTTGCTTCACTCCAAGTTTGCTGTTCCACGTGAAGGCACCCACAGTCACGAGCTGCATAGTGAAACCCAAGTTCCCATCCTTTATTTGAACTCTGTCTCTGAAATGAGGAGTGATGGGTTTGGTTTTTTCTGAAATGAAAGGTACTCTTTGACAGAAGAAGGAAAAAAAACCAAACCAAAACAAACCACCCAAACTTGTCAGGTGCCTTAGGTTTTTTTTTCCCACAGCAGAATGGGAGAATGAATAATTTCACAGCAACCCCCCCAAATTTATCAGGTATCTCAGGATTTTTTTCCACAGCAGAACGGGAGAATGCATAATCTCATTGTTTTCTTTGGTATAAGACTGGAGAGAGCTGATAACAATGAAAATAAGGAAAAAAAAAAGATAAATGTAACAGCACTGAGCACTGAAATGCCAGATTCAAACAGTTCTAAAGAGTTTATGGGAGAAAGCATTTTCAGATTAGACTCTAGAATCTACAAAGGCTCTTTTAAAAGTTCATTTTTATTTCCTACCCAGGGGTTTTTATAATTAGCTAGCTACAATAAGGACTATTATCTTGCTTAATGTCAGCTTTAAGTGGACAAATGTTACCCAAATATGCTCATAATTACCTTAATGTTTTTAAAGCAGTGTTTGATAAAACCAGGTATACACGATAATAATTATAACTCACACATTGGTTTTATTACTTAAGAAATGGTAAATATTTGCAGATATAACAGTTTTATTTCTAACTGCATTTATTGCAGAAATTAAAAATAGGATTTTAATACTCCATCCTTGGATAGACTTCTCCCATGCTGGCATACAAGAACTTAATTTACACTTCCCTGTGCCAGTATGAAAGGAACAATATGATCTATTCAGGCACTCTAATGGGTTATAAATTAGTGTAACTATTGAGGGAAAGAACCAGCTGTGGGTCTAATTGTAGACAGCATAATGAAACAGGAGTGGACAACACAAGGTGTAAGTCTAACTTATGAGATGGAAACCAATAATTAAAATATTTCATTATATTACAGAGAAATATAACAATTTCTCATCAAATTCTTGGTTCAGTCTCATTTACCTTTTCTCAGAAACAATGCTATAATAGAGTAAAATTTAGAGAACAATAAAAACCCCCAGTGTATCTGAAATACTATATGGGAAAGACAAAGAATATCGAGCACTTCTGTTTACACTTTTGCATAAGCAAGAGGAAATGCTTTTGTTATTCAACATATAATTAACCAGTGAGAGTCAATGACCCAGGACTTAGTTAACCTTATGAGGACTCAAGACCCAAAGATATATTTACATAGAAAGGGATATATTTAATGGATTTACACTGATTATTTATCAAAACCTGAAATGCCTTTGTCTTAAGATAATCTCTATTCATACGAATTTAGGAGGCAATGTCTGGTACAGGCAGTCTACCACAAAACATCCTGATACTCTAGCTGTGCTCTTTTTGCTGTGGCAACCTGTACAGGATCCTGGCTGGGGCTGGCAAACACAGCAGATTGGTCTGTCATATGTATTTGGCTACATGAAACTAAAGAAGTTTTTTATTGCCACAAATTAAGATAACCTTATTCCAGCAGAAACATAGTACCACTATAGACTTTCCTTTTAGAGCTAGAAAATAACAAAAAACATCTGAGTACTTGCAAGAGAACCAAATAATAGGCACACTTATGCATCCCTTGGCCACACAATAGCTTCATTTTTGAAATCATAAATAATATATATATTCAGTTTATTCACTCTATTACCTTATAAGTTGCGTTTTCTCTTATTGTGGTACTACCCACAGTCAGCTATATTTAGGTTCTATGGAACACAATCACACATAAAATTATGGCCTCTATCCTCAGACTACTTCCAGTTTGAAGGTAAGATACCACAAATAAGTGAGATAAGCTCTCAGACCGTGAGAAAACATGTAAGAAGAGGCAGCTGCAGGCATATTAGAGCTCTTTCAGCTCACCCTTTTCCCAACCTCAGACAGCTTTCCGCATCTCTGAGTAAGGCAGACCAAAATGCTTTTGAAAGAGCACATCTACCCAGTTAGGGCACACCTGGGAGGGTAGGAGGATGCCTGGGATGCATAAGAGGAGAGAAGTGAGAAAGAGAAGTAGACATTTGTGATTTTTAGAAAGAAGAAGTTAAACAGAGGTGCAGTGTGATTTCTTCCTTCCTTCCTAAGAGATAACTAAGAACATAAGTAAAAAGACCAAAGCTAGAAAAAAAGTTGAAGATTGTGTTCCCTGAACTCCATACAGATGCTGAGGGGAGAGTAGAAACGCTGAAGGCTAGAAGAAAGGGCATAACAGAAAGAATTAACTTTTTTTCTTCAAAGATTAAGCCATGAAAGGAAATGAAAAAAAAAAAATTAAATGGATACCACCCTGAAAGCTAAAACACAACTGAAATGGCTGGTACACTTTATTTTGTGTATGTATTGCTGGGAAAAAATACTATAAACAGTATTTTTAAAAAAAGAAAGATTAAAACCCAACAGAAAAACAACTCCCAAAACCTCCAAAATCAAACCCAATACATTTATCTTGATAAATGTCACAGGTATTCTGAATGCAGAATATGAGGAACATGCCTTCCTAAGCCAGGAGACCTTTTTTTACCATTCAAGCACCTTGTCTTACCACAAATATCTGTATTCTGCCACGAGTGCCTGGGGGAAAACCCACTCTCAAACCAGAGGCTAGAACATCAAGTGCCCACACCCAGCATAACGCGTCCTCTCCATCCAATGAATGTGAGTTGGTAGCTTGTCATAAATACTCTGCTTCAGCAGACAGGAACAGCAAACAGATTCTGCTGCAAAAAGAAGGCATCCTTTTAAAAGCAAACACAGAAAGAGGGACTTACCGCTATCCAGATGTAGCTGACCCTCAGCAAGGACCCTGTTAACACCACAACAAAAAATTGATCTAAACAACGGTGAAGAAGCAGCATCCCCCATAAACAGAGCTCATGAGAAGGGAATGCTGGAATCTTCTTGTGAGCTATATTAGTTGTAACTGAATAGAGATCAATTGATTCCCACTTGGGATATTCTCCAGAAATATATCCATGAGAAATTAAATTAAACCAGGTTTGCATCAGTGCTGTCCCAGCAGGGGAGCAGCTACTGAGTGAGATTTCCCTGCCTGAGCTGTGATTTTTGGGCACTGAGTTTCTATTAAAAAAGAAAAATTCTTTCTGTTCTTCTAGGAGGTTGAAATTTTTTCTGAATCATTCAGCCTCGCTGGAGCCAGGATCCACGCCCGTCACAGGCTTGCGAAACCCAGAAGGCTTCAGATATCATTTATCTGAAAAGGGCCCTCAGATCCTACTTCCAGCATTTATATATATATATTTATATATATATATATATATTCTTTTAGTACTGAAAGAATGAAGGCAGCGGAAGGTAAACAATAGCCTAAGTAATCAAACCACATGGGATGTTTCTTAAGTTTCTGCTGCCACTCAGTAACAAATAAAGCACATGATGGAAACCCAACCTAATCAATAGAAAAGCTCTTCTTTTCTTTTTTTCCCTTTTCAATCATCTCTGGATCAATTAGATCTATTACTCCCACAAACAATGCCTCTGATTAAATTCATTTTTAAACACCAGTTTCAACATTGTTAACTGAACACTACATTGCCAAATGCGAAACACTGCCTTTCTTTATACTTAATCCACTGTTCTCATTATACTTTTGTCACTGCTGTTTTGATCATTAACCGTACCACTAGAAGTGGCTTAATAATTACTCATTGCTTCTAGAAGCCTTAGTATAAAAGTCTTCCTTATTCCTCAGGGGGTTCTCTTTGAAAAAAACATCAATCTTTTTATTACATCATCGCCTGTTGAAAACTTTCAATACTATTTCAAGAGATAGTTGCAGGTTTAAGAGTCTCCCAGAAGTATTGTAACAAGTACAGCAGTGAAATTAACAATTCAGTAGCGCATTTAGGTTCCCTGATCGTAGCATGAGAACCCATCTGTGATGAAAAGCAATCTCTTCACAGAGGTCTTCTCCAATAATGGTGTCACAATACATACAGTACTGTTTTGCAGAAGAACTCCCCAAACCAAGGTTTGTGTTTCTTATCTTGGGCTCAAATTAAACACAGCTCCTCACTGCACCTGTGGGTAATTTCTTAGGCATTAAATACTTTAGGTGATTAACATTATGCGCTCATGTCTGAAAATATTTTTTTTTTCCTTTTGTAAAAATTTTTAAAATGTCAAACAGATCTTTCTAAGCTTCTTTTTTTATTTATAGAAAGTCACGCATTTCAGAATCTATTTTAGTTTTGTAGTCAAAATGCCTTTCTTGCACTTGTATAATTATATCTTTGTAAAATTGGTGTAATAAATTGGGAAATTGCATCTTTTATTAAGGAACAAATTAAGGTGTAACTGCTTGATGGTGTTGAGCTACATGCTTCCTCCACATTTACAAATCAATCGTTGCTGTGGCAAACCTTGAATGTCTAACAATTACATCCCCAAGATGTTACACAGAATACATTACATTTGAACTTAAATCGCCTGTTGCTGTTAGGCAGGTTCAAATTTAAAGATCATGACTAGCTGTTTTCCTACCAGTCTTTCCAGATAAGATCTTTTTATGACTAGATAGGAAAATACCAACTAAACCTCAGATATAGGGAAGGAAATATACAACAAAGGTAGAAAAAGGAACACCTGCTTGTTTGTTCACTGCTGCAAAGCAAAACAGTGTTTTATAGGAAGATAAACTTCAGTGTCATGCCCAACATTTCTGATCCAATGAATTTGTAATGCAAGAAAAATAATCTTGATAAAGAGGAGAAAGTAGGTGAAATTATACACAACAAATACATGTGACAAAGAAAATCACAGAAATGATGTGAAAAAATACAACACCGAATAAGGCAAGACTGAAACACCAAGTAGAAAGGAAAAAACCCAAATCAATCAAGTCCTGTGGAAAATTGGGAATTCAGATTCAGTAAGTCAACAAATTAAGCAGGGGCAAAAATGCAAATGCAGTTGTGAAATGGACCAAGGGGAGTGGGGTATATAGAACAAGCAAGGTAGTTATGCTGCTACATGTGGCACTGTGGTCACAGCTCAGTCCTTGAATCTGTTCATTGGGCAGTGCACTGTCAAGAAAAAGATTGTGGCCTAGGAAAAGACCCAAAGACGTATGTGCTTATTAAGTTAGAAGACCTAAATCTTCATAGACATCTAAAAATGACAGTTGATTCCTCTAAGGCAAGAACTACAGTAATTTGCAATAAAGAGGACCAGAAAAGCCTTCTCAGGCTAAGGTGGTGTAGTTTTGCATGGCTGGGTTCTGGTGAAGGAGTGGGGGCTGCAGGGGTGGCTTCTGCAAGAAGCAGCCAGAAGCTCTCTGCAGGCCCCAGACAGCAAACACCAGCCAGCTCAAGGCCAGACTCACCGCTGACCAAGGCCGAGCCCATCAGCAGCTGTCACAGCGCCTCTGGGATAACATATTTAGGGAGGAAAAATATGCAAGCAGCCGCTTTTTGCCACCAGAGAAGGGAGTGAGAAGATGTAAGAAACTGTGCTGACGCCAAGGTCAATGAGGGGTGGGAGGTGAGGGGGGGCAGGAGGCACTCCTCCTTCTACAAATTAGATCACCTTTATTGATGCCAATTTATAAAGCAGTACAGGTGAGTTTTGTCATTACATGGGAACCAGTCCAATATGAACAAAACTCCATCAAATTAAATATCACACTATTGGTTTTAGAAAGCAACAAAATTATTAAAATATTTTTGAAATGTTACCATAAGTGAATATGTTTACATTTATTAGCTGGATCTGATACATTTTATACCTGTGACTTACTAACAGATTCTTAACTACTACTTGTTAGAAAACTCAGTGCATTTAATCTCAGAAGTGTATCATTGCTTTAATTTGACGATCTCAAGGTGCTTTGCAAAAGGTGACAGCTTAGGTAAAGTATGCACAAGCAACATGCTGAACATCACTGGAAAAAAGTCATCTCTTGAAAATATAGTATGAAATACCCTTTCTGATTTGCAAAGATCCACAGATCCTCTGGAAATCAACAGAAATCTAAAGATCCCCTACATCAAACTCAAGACTCTGATTACTATTTCTAGGTGGCTACAGAAATCCTAATGTAAAAACGATCAGTAGTTGCTCATCGGTGTTTACATACAGCACAGTAACCACCTTGCGCAGCAGTAGCAGGTACTCAATGATCTGAGTCATCCCAGACTTCAACGCTGACGTTTCTGGCATTCAATACCAACCAGGCAGCCATCAAGGCTATCTTGGAGGTATAGGTGAGGCCCAAGTTTGGTGATGCCTTTAGTGAAGGAGATTTAAGCTGAGCTTTTTAGCAAATACAACTCTTAAACAAATACCTGACAGCATTTCTTCTTCCTGTATCTCACTTCACTTGTATCCTTGGACTGCAACAGTACTAAGCGTAGCACACCACAACTTCAGTATAAACTACACACATTTTTCTAGGAAAAGCTGCTGTGGAATGATGGAAACATCATTTTTTGTTACATTTAACTACCATGCAAATGGTTTTCTGCAAATATTTACAGACCTACAAAAATTTGAAATAATATTCTACCGTTGCAGTCTCAGTTCCTATATTCTTCTACTCCAGACTGCAGTACTATTCCTATCATCACAATCTAGTGAACATTTTTTAAAATGTCTTTTTCAGTATTTTTTTATTCCTGGTTCTTTTTCAAGATTCAGTGTGTAGAAGCCTTCTCAGTTCAGTATAAACAGCTTAGAAAAAACAGAAAACTTCCATTCTTAATATACTTATTTGACTTTATTTTAGCCAAATCATTGCCTAAAGATGTGTGTTATGTTTTTAATGTTATCTTGTAGGGGAAAAGTCTGTAAAAATGACTACTTGCTTGTTTCCAAAAGCCCTATTAAAACTGTTCTGCATCAGCCTCAGCACCAAAAAAAAAAACCCCAAAACCCAGGATTGAAAAAAAAGGGAATAAAAATTAAAAAGAAAAGGAAATACATTAAAAGTTGTTTAAATTAATTTATCATTCTTCAAATGAGTTAGCTGCTGAGGTGACAGAGGACTTGAGGAAAAAGAGATGACTTGTTAGAAAATGGCAAACATCTCAGCTCCTTTTCTGAATGCCATTAGTACTGAGATGCACAGGAGTCTGTCTTCTCCATTGGCCTCCTCTTCTCCTCCTGACGTAAGGAACCTCCTTTGCCTTCACCTTGGTAGAAATAAAACATTACCTGTACTCTCAGTACAAAACCCAACTTCCTTTCCTTCCCTCTCTTGTCTTCTTCCTCTTTTGACCAAGTCTATGTGGAAATGTAATGGGTACAGTATAATTAACACAGTTTCTTTTCATGCTGTGATGCTTTTAGCTCTTGGCAAAATTAAACAGGATCAACCAGACAGGCAACAGACTCTCTTGTGCAAAGGAGTGAAATAGCATGCCTTGTTCTTCAGAGTTGGGCTGGAAAGGATGGTTAAAAGTAGGAACACACAAGGAAGCAGACTAGATAAAAACAATGTCAAAGAGCAGCATATCCATGTCTCTCTATGCCTCCTGAAGCCTTTGGACTTAATTTGGATATACAGTGTGTAACAATGAAAAACTCCAAACCTAGTAAGGACTAGAATATAAACACTTATAAAACCTGTTATGTTAAAAATGTGAACACTGCAAAGCCAAAAGTGAAAAAACAGTCCCACTGAAATCCTTTATTTTTTATTTTTCCCCTCATATGATACACCCTTTAATTATATTGTCACCTCTGTCTAAACCTGCCCATCCCAGCCCAGGTAACAGAAAACAGATACGTAGGGAGGAAGTCAAACACAACAAAAAATCCCAATAAAAGAAGAAGAATCCTGCTAGGTGCACTCATTCCTCAAGTGCTTTCCTGAACTCAGAATCACAAATTAGACACCCAACTGAAATTTCAACTTCCCAGCAAAATAAGATCTAAAGCACAGTGTCTGGTGTTTGTTCTTCTGGATGGTAACAATAGTAAGAATCCCATATGCGTCACTGCTGAAGTGCTGGAACAGAAGGATACTGGCTCTCTGGGTCTGAGCTGTACAGTTCAGTGCAAAACTGTATCACCAGCTTTGTGTACTTTGTTGTAAGTCCTGTTGCTATTTCCCCCTCCCTTTGCTGTTCCATACAACTGTCCATATCCCAACCCACATTGTTTGCCTGTCTCTTCCCATTCTCCTCCCCATCCCATGGGAAGGGAAGGAGGATGAGTGGTGTGGTGCTCAGCTGCTGCTGGGGCTAAACCATGACAATGACCCTCCATGGCAGTGTTCAAGGCCAGGTTGGATGGGGTTTTGAGCTACCTGGTCTAGTGGAGGGTGTCCCTGCCCATGGCAGGGAGACTGGAACTTCATGGTCTTTGAGGTCCCTTCCAACCCAAACCTTCTATGATTCTATGACTTTTATTCTCCTCTCCACAATTAAATTAATGGCATTATGCACAAAATATAAATATTTTCCGAAGGAACAAGTGGTTGATTAAAAATATTAAAGCACCTTCAAGCTGGGTTGTTTTGGGTTGGTTTTTTTTTGTTCTGTGGGAGAGGACAATCAAGTATTTAGCCTGGGAATCCAATTTCCAGAATTTAGGCAAATAGTATATTACAAAGGTAGAAAAAGACTACTATAGAGTGACACCCCAGTTGAGCAAAGGAATGTTGTTTTTTTAAAAAAACAAGTGTGAAATTATCACAGAAGAATATCCCACTGACAGGACCACAAAAACATCAGAGAAATAGGTCTCCATCACAGAAAATTAACTCTTCTCCAAGTTATGACACATCACTAGTCCACCTGGAATAGATACATTATATAAAAGTTCCACAATCCTCACACTATTCCCATGATGTTGACAAATACATAGTCCTTTTTGACATAATGCTGAGTGGCAACCAAAACAGGGTTACTTAAGCTTTTAAGTTGAGATAATAACTAATGATGAAACAGCTCGCTGGGAAGACAGTGCTCCTTACTATTTGGCTATCTACCTGAAAATGGGTCAACTCACAGAGGAACAGTTACCTGTCACAAAAACCCATCTAACTGACATGCCAAGTCTGAGCTCACTGCCAAATGGGACTGTGGAGATTTTGCAGAAAGTTAGCAAAGGGATTAATCAGAGGTTTGTTACAATTGGCTGACGTGGCTAAGCAACTCTACAATCATGAATTATCAGCACAAGCCACATAGACCTATCTTTCCCTCTATACATCTGGATTTCAGACACATTCCATGATAATTTGGATGATTTGGTTAAAGGAATGGCTATTTCAAGGAGAAACAGATGAAAGAATTATACAGGACAGAGGCGAACCTGTTCATTGCAGAGCTTCAGTCAGGCAACTGAAGTCCCTCAGGTTTAGGTAGAGAGAAGTTTTATAGGAAAGCACATGAAAAAAATCTAGAGCAAACATCTGTTTTGGCAGCTCATACATCTGCATCAACAGAGGAGTAAACATATCTTCAATGCCTGATGTTGTGGGTTTGTGTGGCAAGGTTGGGGCGGAAGGGCGGTGATGCAGGGATGGTTTCTGCTGTCAGCCTCCCCTTAGGCCTGACAGAGCAAACACCAACTGACTCAAGGCCAGACTTACTGCTGACCAAGGCTGAGCCCATCAGCGACGGTCACAGTGCCTCTGTGATAACATATTTAAGAAGGAAAAAAAAACACAAGCAGATGTGTTTTGCCACCAGAGAAGGGAGTGAGAAGATGTATGAAACTGTGCAGGCACCAAGGTCACTGAAGAAGAGGGGGAGAGGAGGAGGTGCTCCAGGCACAGGAGGAGACATTTCTCAGAAGCCTGTGGAAAAGGCCATGGTGGAGCAGGTTGTCCCCCTGCAGCCCACAGAACATGACGGAGAGTAGAGATCCCACCTGCAGCCCATGGAGGAACTCACACTGGAGCAGGTAGAGACATACGAAGGGTCTTGTGACCCCATGGGAAGCCCATGTTGGAGCAAGTTCCTGGCAGCACCTGCAGCCCATGGAGAGAGGATCCAACACTAGCACAGGTTTTTGGGGGGTACGTATGACTCCATGGGGGACCCTGATGGAGCACTCTTTTCCTGAAAACCTGCACCCCACACAAGGGACCCCCACTGGGACAGTCAGTGAAGAGCTGAAGCCCTGTGGGAAAGGACTTGTACTGGAGAAGCTAATGGAGGACTGTGTCCCATAGGTGGGACCCCATGCTGGAGGAGGGAAAGGGTGTGAGGAATGCCCCCCTTAGAAGAAAGGACCACCAGAGACACCTCATGATTAACTTGACAACACCCCCATTCCCCATCTCCGCCTGTGCCACATGTAGGGGAGGGAGGAAAGGAGCAAAATCATGAATAAAGTTAAGCCTGGGAAGAAGAGAGGGGGGAGAGGGAGGGGGAAGGTGTTTAAAGATTTGGCTTTATTTCTCACTATCCTACTGTTTTCACTGGGTACTTTGGAGAAGGGGACAAGGGGGGAGTGTGGAGGGGGTGGGGTGTGGGGGTGTGTGTGTAATAAATTAGATTTTTCTTTTTATTCTGTTTTGAGTCTGCTTTGCCTGTGATCCTGATTGTGGAATGATCTCTCCCTGTCTTTATCTCGACTCCTAAGCCTCTCAATATATATCTTCTCCCCTGTCCAGCTGAAAAGGGGAGTGATAGAGCAGCTTTGGTGGGCATCTGGCCTCCAGTCAGGGTCAAACCAACACACCTGAATAGTTTCAGCCTATAGGATGATTAAGACTCAGTGCCTTTTTATAATACCAAAATGCATAGGAACTGCTGGGATTTTATTGCACGGATTAGACAGGAGATATGTTCTTTAATATACGGATGCCTGTTGATAACTCTGGGATTCCACACACTGAAACTAATGGGACTAATAAAAGGGCTTTGTGACAAGAGAACCCTTATATCTATGGCAACAGCAACTTGAATGAGAGAGTTATGTCAGTGGTTAGAGATGTGGGGAGAAAATGATGCAGATACATATACAGGATCATATGTAACAACATGACTCAATATGGGCACGCAGAAGGCTGGATTATGACCATTTAAATATTAAGGATCTATTAGAGGGAAGGAAACTTCTTCTGCAGTCTCAGTAGTCGTTGCTTTAGACAGCCAAACAGTGCATCCCCAGTGTGTAAGTGCTCCCATTTGGCCAATAAGGAAGTCTTACGGGTTCATGTTATTAGGTCAGCTGTGACAGAGTACCCAGAGATGATCATAAAAGTCTCTTACGTAGTTAGATACCTCTAGACCAAGGTTTGGAGAGCAGCATAAGAATGTAAATATAAGACAGCTGGAGTATGGTGCACTATCTTCAACAGCTTTCTCCCAGAGCATGTTCTTATGCTTCAAATGCTGGCATTTGTAACAATTTTAGTTCATACCACCGGGGATGCAGAGGATATCACAATTACCCTAGAAGAGAGGAGTTTAAAGCAGATGTAAAGGCAATGCTGGTTCTACTGGAAGAGATGCATGAGATAAAGAATCAGCGGCAAAGCCCAGATAGCACATCCTTGGAATTCAGTGAGGGGCTGAACAGTTCCTCTCAGAAGAGAAACTGTGAAGTTTTAGGAAGTTTGAATTACTATTATCACTTTGGAGAGCTAGCATCATAGGCCACAGTGTAAAACACCATCCTGGCTTAATAAATGCAAAACAAGTCCAAGAAGAGGGTGAATATGTGGGAGTTGTCACAATGCCCAGAGATTACTGACAAGCAGTCATAAAAAAAAAAAAGAGATTATCAGAGATTAAATATCTTGTGGTAAACCTATGATAGCAAGGCAGTTCAGCATTTTAAAAAAAAAGACAATTAGATTGCACATTTTGCTAAGGAAAGAAGAAAAAGACCACCAAACATGATTGATTCAGTCCCTCTTCCAAGAAGCCATAATCTTTGTGGATTTGTTGGAGCGAAACAAGAACATGGCAACTAACAAAAATATTATATGTGTGAATATACTGAAATATCTGGCTAACCTTCAATCTTGATAAAAGTGGTGAGATAAAGTAATGTATCAGAATAAAAGGTAAATGGGGTAGAAAACTCAAAGCACCACTTGGTCACATAAACAGCCATTAGGACACTCAAACATTTGAGTTTCTAAGAGACAAGCATTACTATTAGAAGTGGCTGCCCAAGGATCAGCAAAGAGTGCACAGGCTGAAACAAGAAGGTACTCACCATACAGCAACATGATAACGAAGTGGGAGTGCTGCCAGTCAAGATTAAGGGGATGAAATAGTGTAGAACAGGGTAGAGATAGTGAAGGAATGAGGAATTTTTAAGAGAGATGCATCTAGTAATAGCAGAAATCATTCTGAGACAGACTTGATGCAGAGACCAAAGTTTCTAGGTTATATGGAAAGAAGTTAAAAACTTGCCTGACTGACACTCAAAAAAGTAAATTTTCAATATCCTAATTCTTATTCTATGGGCTTGTATACATTACTATGACGATAAAAGAGGTATTTTCATGATACTGGCACCTAGGAGATCCTGAAAAGGCTTCAGGTTTACACCACACCCATGAATTCCCCACTAATCAGTTTATGTCATCTCATTTTGACAACGATTTAAGCCTTCTACCAGAAAACAAATTTTATGAACAGGAAAACAGTTGGTATGCAATTTATACTCAACCTCTTGGCAGCAGATTGAAAGTCTTATATCACGTACTATCCAGAGAGATTTGGCAAAGTGGATAGGATGAACACAGCTGTTAAAAACAAATTATCAGAAGCAAAACAGCTGAAATTAAATGCTTTCCATCTATTGTAGATGCATTAGAACTATGACTGAAATAACTATAACTCAATTTGCTATCATTCAGCAGCTTATTACAAAATTTCAGGATGGCAAAACTAAAACTGATTGAACACAAAGGGTGATTGCACAAATCACAGAAAGGACACAGATCACTTCAGTACGTTTTAGAGAATGCCTTACAGTCTGGAGTGAAAATCTGTAATATTCACCCTTCTTTAAACTTGAAATACCTTAAAAATAAGAGAGGATGCAGGTAGCAGCTGGAAATTCATCCAGGACAACGTAAACTACAAGGAAGTAGTAGTTCTTTCCTATTTGTTTCATTAATGTGATCTGTGAAATTGCAATCACCTGTGCTACTTTTTAAGGGACTTTTGGAAAATATGCAAATTCCTGTCCTTAACCATGGAACAGGTACAGCTGGTACTTCACCATCCCACAATTTACTGGTAATCTGTCAGTTCTGTAGACTCAGAGCTACTAAACCTCTCTGGGAACACGAATCTCTTACAGTGACTAAGTGTCTTCTCTCTGGAGTGCCCATTGCTTGCACAAGGACTTCTTTCCTCCTCTGCACAAATAAATTAGGAGAACATGAAAAGAATGGGTTCAAGACCT
Organism: Gallinula chloropus; assembly: GCF_964237585.1. Taxonomy (NCBI): domain Eukaryota; kingdom Metazoa; phylum Chordata; class Aves; order Gruiformes; family Rallidae; genus Gallinula; species Gallinula chloropus. The sequence goes on along the minus strand of NC_140085.1, from coordinate 41,016,250 downwards.
TTTATCAGTTCCCCCGCAGCACAGTTAAGTTCTGTCAGAGTAATATCTAGCGAAAATGAAGATAACGAATAACTGAGTTCTTACTCCAAGTAATGTTACTACAGATAAAAATTATGTAGTAATAATTATACTGAAGGGGCATGGACTGTTATCCAAATTAGTAGCTGTAACAGAGAATATTACGCAGAACGCAAATGCTGTTAAACCTCTAAAGCATTAGGTGCAGTGTTGTTAGTGCAGCGTTATTGCGGTAGTTAAGGTTTACAGAGTCATTCTCTTTAAACATTTACCAATTCTGATTCTCCTCCCAAGAACATTACTTTCCCAACATCAAAGCCCTTAAATATTTGCTGATTCAGCCTTTTGGTCTGAAACAAGGAAACTGAACCGGTTAAAACATTCTGGAATAGTCTTGCAACCGTGTTTGAATAAAAATTATTAGCTATACGCTCCCACATGAGACATAATCCTAAGGGACAGATAAAAATACATTGGAAATTCTAACAGCTGGTGAAATCTACTTAATACCAGAAGTCATGAATGAATATCAAAAGTCAGCTGACAAATAAAACCAAGCTGAAGTCTGAATGTAAGCATGGCCAGCAAAGACAGTTGCTGAAGACAGACAGAAAGTGTATTAAAGTAGTTCTATTATTAAGAGCAAAACCAGGTTCATACCAGAATACTGATAATTACTGCATCTAGTAATTGCTATCCTTACTATTCACTGTAGTTTGCTTAGGGATATGGTTTTGCTTAGGAATATAGTTTAGTAGAGGACAGGTACAGTTAGACTTGATGATCTCAAAGGTCTTTTCCAACCTAGTGATTTTGTGGTTTTTAAGAAGTACACTTAGTTTAGGCTAACAAGCAAGTACACAGAGCTAGGCACTTACACACAGATAAAGTATTTATTTTAGAGGTGGCATTTTAGTTCTGATGCTCCTTGTGATACAGGAAATTATTCTGAGATGTTTTCCCAGCTTGAGCCATTCTGTAATTGCCTCCTGCATGTAAAATGAGCACTGCATAGCAATGAGAAAAAGATCTCAGGAACTGCTCCTACCAGAGTAGGTAAAAACATACTGGTATTTGGCAAAAATGGATGACAGCCAGGACTTACCATACTGTCAATCAAAACAAAGAGTTCACTTAACTGAAAAATGAAGACAGACTTCTGAAGACAGACAAATGAACTGGAACAAAAAGAAAGTGAGAGTCCACATAAACAATAATGTCTGATCTACAGTTCCAAGCTGACACACAAAGAGAGGTCACCTGCTATCAACTTCTGCATGATCAGCACGTTCACGTTTGAAATAGCTACCAGGTACACTGGCTCTTCTGCACTGTGAGGTTTTGAAAAGAAGGGTTTTTGGTAGCACTAGGGACTACCAGGCCTTTTGCTGAAGGTGACCTTTTTAAAGAGAAGTGGCCTTTGAACAAAGCAGCAGCATGCAGTTTGCATTTGAAGTGTCTGTTGAGACATTTTACATTATGCATGAGATGGGGCAGAGAAAAGAGGGGGCGGGACACCAACAAAACAACTGATCTCATACTTTGAAACCTGAACCAGGACAAATAAATCACAGCTGTCAAATACAAAATAATTGGCAGTGTGTTAAAAGTAAAAGAATCTATAGACAATGGCATCACCAGATAGAACCAATTGTCTTGCACCGCATTGAGTCAATTGCAAAAAGGCATGCTCTGTTGGTTGTCTTTGGAGTTCAGCACCTAGAGATACAAATTCTACTAGCAAGCCTGTGTTCTGTAACACTGCTGAGCCAAATGAAGAATATCTGGATGTCTGATCCTGGATATTGATACCGTAATGTTAAGGACTGGCAGACTCATATATATACAAAGAAGACAGATGACTTTTCCTCTGCAGGCAGAAAGTGGCATGAGAAATCTTTAGGACAGTGATCAGAAAACTCTGAGAATAAAAGTTGCAATTTTCTAAGAACTGACATGGCTAAAAAAAAATTATTACATCCAGTAAATGTTACAACTTCATTACTAAACCAATTCAAACAGATCTTTAGTATATGCAGGTAATATAACAGCTGACTCAATTTTAGCATCTTTTGTTCTAGGAAAGCTGTGTGAAAGGAAAGGTTTTTGCATTTCTATCAAGTTTCCAAAACTGGATGTTTCTTTCATAGGAGTTCATTTAAAACATTCAGGAGCTCTATACCAGAGTTTCTCATTGTTAACAACCTGACTTTTGTAATACTTTTATGAAAATAGATTGTCATATTTTACAGGGAAGCAACTAAAATCCAGAAAAAATAGCTGTTAAAAATGTCAGGAGTGCATAATTGAAGTATGCAGACCATGGTTTCTATTTAATAAGCGCAATTTTTATAGCACTAGCATTTAGTATGTTCTAAGCACAGCTCTGGCTAACCTGCAAGTTACCAACTTATTAAAAGTCACCTTCTACATTGCATTGTACCAAAAAAAAGAAGCTCAAAAGAACCCACACAGCTTTTTTCCTTTCTATTCTCTTTCTTCCAGTGAAGACCAAATTCATTTCAGATTAGGGCAAAGTCTGCACTGAGCTCAAAGAGCAGTTTTGCCTGTGGATGAAATACAGAATGTTGTTCCTTATCTGTTCTTCAAAGACCTTCCTGTGAACTTTGTAATGGATGAGACATGATCTGTAACATCCAACCACAATCCCGAAAGTAATGCCCAGACATGCCCAGGTGCAAGGACGCAGGGTAAAAGTTTAGCACATTACGTATGGCTTCTGTTCAGTCTTCCCCACGTAACTGCTACCATCATAGGCTTTGGCTATATAACAGTTTGTGTATGTACACCTAAATAACGTAACTGTCTGCTATTAGGTTAGGTATTTGGTGACGATAGAACTTATCAAGAGATAAAACCCTATCTTCTACCTTTGATTTAAGTATGTTTACCAGTCATGAATCAAGAGAGACAACTTCACCTGCTACATTAACTAACACCTCACAAAACAACTGAGTGCTATGCTACATTCCCATATACTCATAACCGTCTCACCTCCTTCTTTTACTTGACACTGTAACATTATCACCAGCATAGGCCAGGCTCACCTCACAAAGTACAGCTGCCTAGCCTATAGATGCATCACAGAACAGTGGGTGTTTGTAGGGACCTCTGGAGACTACCTAGTCCAAACCCCCACTAAAGCAGGGTTACCTAGAGCAGGTTGCACAGAACCGCATCCAGGTGGGTGGTGAGTATCTCCAGGGAAGGAGACTCTACAACCTCTCTGGGCAGCCTGTACCAGTGCTCTGGCACCCTCAGAACAAAGAAGATTTTCCTCATATTCAGATAGAACTTCCTGTGTTCCCGTTTGTGCCCATTGCCCTTTGTCCTGTCACTGAGCATCACTAAACAGAGTCTGGCTCCATCTTCTTATCCCGCATTTATATAATATTATATTATGATGAGATCCCCTCTCAGTCCTTTCTTCTCCAGAATAAACAGACCCAGCTCTCTCAGCCTTTCATCATTAAGATACGCTCCAGTCCCCTTAATGAGGCTGGAGAGTTGGGCAGTAAGAAACCAGATGAGGTTTAATAAAAGCCAAGTGCAGAGTCTTGCACCTGGGGAGGGATAACTGTTTGAATCAGTACAGGCTGGGGGATGAGCTGTCAGAGAGGAGCTCTGCGGAGAAGGACCTGGGGGTCCTGGTTGATGACAGGTTGGCCATGAGCCAGCAGTGTGCCCTGGTGGCCAAGAGAGCCAATGGGATCCTGGGGTGCATCAAGAGGAGTATGGCCAGCAGGTCAAAGGAGGTGATCCTCCCCCTCTATTCCGCCCTGGTCAGGCCCCACCTGGAGTATTGTGTCCAGTTATGGGCTCCCTGGTATAAAAAAGACAGGGATCTCCTGGAGAGAGTCCAGAGGAGGGCTATGAAGATGATTAAAGGACTGGAGCATCTCCCCTGTGAGGAAAGGCTTGAATGAACTGGGACTGTTCAGTGTTGAGAAAAGAAGACCAAGAGGGCATCTTATTAAATATCTGAAGTGTGGGACACCGGAGGAAGTACCCAGCCTCTTCTCAGTGGTCCGTAGAGACAGGACAAGGGGCAATGGCTGCAAGTTGGAGCATGGAAAGTTCTGCACCAATAGGATGCTCTCTTTCTGGGACTGGGGGAGCCCAGAACTGAACACAGCTCTCCAGCCGTAGCCTCACCAGGAGAACAACCTCCCCCGTTCTGCTGGCCACGCTCTCAAAGCCCCCTCTGGCCACAAGCCTTCTCGCGGAAGAGCTGCCGGCTGCCCACCCCCCGAGGAGCGCCGCCGCCCGCCCCCTCCCGCGGCGCTGAGGGACGGCGGCCACCCCACGCGCCGCCCCCCTCGCCACACACGTCACAGCCTCGCGGCCGCCGCGCGCGCGCAGCGCTGCCGGCCCCTCGTGCGCGGGAGCCGCAGGGCGCCATGGCCGACGTGCCGCGGAGACCCCGCCTCATGGCAGGCGGCACCGAGGACGAGGATGACGACGACGACGTTTGCTGGGATATCGGCGTCGTGCGGTCTGACCCGCAGGTGGAGGTAAGGCTCTTCGCTCCCGGCGCACCCCGGCTGGGGCCGGGCGGTTTCGGTGGGGTGATGCGAGGGAGGTGGCGTCGGCCGGGAGCGGCGGTGAGGGGAGCGGGGCTCGGCGCGCCTCACGGGAGAGACGGCATCGGGACGGGCTGCGCCTGCCCCCGCCTTCGGGGTTGCTTCCTAGCAGGGCAGTCGTGGCGTGCCCTCGGGCCGGGGGTAAAGAGAATCGAAACTGGGAGGTGGTCTGGTGGGGTCTTCTTACGTAAAACCTTAATGTCTCCTTTTAACGCTTTTCTCTCCTTTGGTAGCAGGCCCTGCTCACTCTTTCAGCATGAGAATAAATTTGAAAGCGACCAGAGGCCTATAAATCTGGCTTATATCTGAACTCCGAGTCTCTTTCTTGCCAATATGAAGACTTAAGTGGTTTTATCATCTTTGATAAGCGTGGTGCACCCTGACAGTGTGAGGCAGAGGGAGATTCTGCAAGGCTTCTCAGCCCTTAGTTTCTCTCATGGCTGGAATTGGAAAATGGAAATGGCTGGATACTTGCAGTACTCTTACTAACAGTTGTAGCAGGTCTTTCAGTGGCCTTGATTTTTAAATCAAAGTTCCCATCTGAACAGATGAATTATTTGGAAACCGTAGGCTGAGTAGAACAAATATAAGGCTTAAATTATTGTAGTGGCTGTTTTTCAGCACCCATTGGCTGTTTTGTTAACACCCATTAAAATCTTTGCAAAAGTTGTTGGAAAGATAGACTTTGGTGTACTGGAGGAAACTGTAGAATTCTGAGTTTTCAGGATACTATTTTAAAACTTAGCATTAAATATGACTTCTTTCCATACCCACTAGTTTTTGCAAAGGACTAGTGAGTAGTCCTTCACTTCTTGGTGTGTTGTGTGTAATCTAGGTAATGCCAGTAGCAATCTTCAGCTGCATCTGCAGCTTTAATGAAAAACAAATCTGTGATGCTTCTGAAAGGAACTTGAATCAGGACACTCTCTGATGCATAAACTAGTCTTTTGGTCAGGGCATTCTTAGCCAAATTACTTATGAGGCAACAACACAAATACCTCTGCCACTGTGCAGGAGTAGGAGGAAAGAGGAATGGTAACCTTTTCCAGCAGTGGATTCATGCTGTATCAAGCCATACACCGTGGCTTTGATCTGCATTGCCCCAAACTGTAACTTTTACATCTGATCATACTAGATGTAATTTTTCATGCTCTGCTTCACAACATGTGAAATGTCCAAAAAAGGTAAAGATGCTTTAAAGATGTTCAAAAGACAAAAAGGAATCTTAACTGAAATGAAATACCATTAAGAAAAACTGTAGGAGGATAGCAGGTCTGTTGAGAAAAGCTTCATTCTCTGAAAATGTAAATAGCTTCTTTCTGAAAAGTTAATTTTAAAAAGTTAATTTTTACAGTAAAGCCTAAGCAGGTCAAGAGAGATGGAAGAAGAAAAATCCTTCCACGCCATATTGTCCTAATAGAAATCATTAGTGCTTTTACACTGACATCAAGCTATAGTTTTTACCTTGAAACAGTTACTAGGTTTTAATTTAACTTTTCTTTGCTTATCTAGCCGTTGGATGAAATATTGCAGGGAGACAAGAATGAAGCGTTAAAGAAGGCTCTGTTTTGTGGTGATGTGTCTTTAATTGAAGAACTCTTAAACTCAGGTCAGTCATGAAGTTGAATATTTTTAATTAAACTTTGCAAGAATTCTAAAGTTTCGAAGCTTCTAGTTTCAAAATAATGTGTTGAATGAGTGTAGGAATATGTAAATGTTGCCAATACAGGATATAACCTTATTTTAATGATTAAATTACTTTTTCAGCAACCCAGATTCCTTCTAATTTACATTTATTTAATCAGGTGCCCTGAAAATTGAGAAAGCTGTAATGTGTGAACTATGAAATAAGGTTTCTCTTTGTTTTCAGATGCATCTTTATCCTGAGAATATCTATTACAAACATCGAGTTTGAGGTGTTTGAGAGTGAGAATTGGGGGGTGGGGTGGGGAGGTGTCTGTGTTTGGTGTTGAAGGTTGCTGAGTGGGTGGGGAGGGGAGGCTGGTGGGGTTTTTTGTTGTTGTTTTAATGCTCCCCCAGTTTGGAAATTCCATTTTTAATTTATTTACACACACACACAGAGCACTGTTAAGTTTCTGGTATGTGCCCTGTGTACTACTGCTGCCCTGGCAACATCAGCTGGACAAAGATTTTGTGATTCTGAAAGGTCTGATAGGGTTTATGTGGCATTTGTCACCGAGAAGTAGTTTGTCTAAACACTGAAAGCCTTTCTCCCTGTTCTGTTACTCTGTATTTCTCTGTAATGTGTTTCTGTAACTCACTGTTAAGAGGATTGGATCTCCTACTGAAGCATCCAGGGCAATCAGGAACCGCATAGCTGAGCAGACCTGCCTGGTGATAATTGTCAGGAAGTTCTGCTTCAGCAAGCAAGGAGAATATAGTAGCCAAGCGCTTGTTCTTTGAGGAGAATCTGTCTTATGTCTGGAAGAAAGTAGTTTCCTAGTCAGCAGTGGGGTTTTTTGAGTGTTAAAACAATGGTATGACTTGCCTTTATAGAAGAATAGTTTATCACCAGAGTGGGGAAGTTTTCTTTTTAAATTGAGTAAAAACTATTGCATAAGCTGAAACACTGAGGTATAATACCGAGTGAAATGTACCTGCCTTGCCTTGAGAAAATATCTTACTTGTAGGTAGAGTTTTTAGTGATGTGTATGCGTTGGATTGCTTAACTGTTTTGTTGCATATAATAATATGCATGTAATAAGCAGTTCTGCCCTGTTGCAAGATGATGATGGGTATCTGTAAGAGCGTAAGGTCAATCCAAAGATTCCTGAAATGCACAGGGCAGCACCACCAGGGAATATGTCACTTCTTGAAAATGTAATTAACAGTAAATTTTGACCCATCCAGTACTGTCCTGCAGAGCAGTAGAACACAATGGCTCTCTAACAGGGAGGTGTTTCTGAAGAAAGGTAGCTTTGTCCCAGATTAGATCTTTGCCTGGACGGTTGCCTTCCGTTAGTGTATGTTCAGTAGAGCTTGTAGGAGGTTCACTACCAGCACTCGACCAAACTCGGGGTTTGTGTTGGAAGTGGATTTCCTAGCAACATTTGTGGCACTTCTTTGAGGTAGAATGAGAACATAATGTCTTCTGGCTTGCCTAGACATTGATTTAAGAATCAGTGCTGAGGCAGTTTTTCAGAACTCCTTTAGGAGATGGACAAGCACAAACTTCTCTTAGTCCTTGTATAAAATGACAACTTACTAAGAAAAACTTCCTGAAGTCCGTGTTACAAAAAGTTATCCAAGCACGTGGCAGGTTCAGGGGTGACTTTCACAGTTTGATCTGCTTTAGGAGTAAACCACTTTACACCATATAATAAATATCTTCAGGTCCCTTTCAACACAGTATATTCTATGATTCTGTGACAATTTAGGCTGATTGAAGTTACAGCTACAGTCAGATCCGCTTCCCTGCTTTCATTCAGCAGTCTGTTCTATTCCTATCTTTGCATGAGTGCTGGAGCTCATCTGATCTTTTGTGAGCCAGCTCAGGGACTTAATGTAGTGGTAAACTACAGGAGTAGTGGGATGGTGTGTGTGAATAGTTTTTTCAGCCAGTTTAGGACTCTGAACCCTGAGTCAGATGAGAACCATTGCTGGCCCAGCTGTGAGAGACGTCAGCACCTGTGATTTAACTCAGCTTTACAGTATTGTTAAACTACAGTGCAAAGTACTGACATATGTAAAAGAAAGCAGTACTTTTGTTAGAGAGAAGTCTTCTAGAATGAAGTCTTTTAAAAACTTTTCCCTCAGATAAATTTGGTCTGAATGTGAATGGATTCTAATACTAGCAACTGTGAAAGTCTTTCAAGACCTCATTTTGTGTGTGTGTGTGTGTCAAACATGGAATTATTTAGCATAAAAAGCTGTACGTAGAGAGATTGATCATAGTTCTTTAGGCATTACCTTGTTAACCTTTTTGAATTTGAGGTTACATTTTTCTGTATAAAAACAGCCTTTCTGCCAGAACTGTTATTAGTCACAGTCAACAAAATATCTGTAGGAGGTACCAGAGAAGCTGTAGTAAACACAGAACATCGTTCTTCCATTGCCCTTCTCTTATTTCAACGTTATTGGCGTACTTCATACAGTTTCTGCTGTAGACCATGTCTGAGACCAGAATGTATTTCTGCCCATTGCTGGTTAAAGAAGATGGTTGTATGTAACTTGGGTTGTAAGAAAGAATTTTTATCTGCTTTGCTTCATAGTCAGAATTCTTAAGGTTACACGACTAGAAAAGCTCCCCTGCTTATGCCCACGAAGGAACACAGATGGAGAAGCCCAAGTAATACTGTGGCCCAGCTCATCCTAGGCCTGTCCTGGAAGCCTTAGGCCTATCACAGGCCCAATTCTGCTAGTCCAGAGGAGCAGAGAGGCCCAAGGGTGGGCAGGTACCCAAGTTATGGCCTCAGAGGAAAGGACTCCCAGGGTTGTCACAGGGCTTTTGTGCCTGGGTGCCAGCAAGTGTAGCTGTAGTGAGCAAGAGGAGATGTCAGCCACTGGCTTGGTACCAGGGGTCAGAGGCTTGTCTGTGGTGCCAGCAGCTGGAGGAGAGATACCTGTCCTGGAGGGGAGCAGGATGAGACCACTGATGTTTGTGGTCTCAAACACGTGTGCTGTTTGTTGATTGGTGTGGCTGGTGTTGTGTGGGTGTGTGCCTGTGGGGAATATGTGCTCAGTGTTGATACTGGTTAGACCTCGGGATGTGGAGTTGCAGCAGCCTAGCCTCTGTGGAAGTTGGATCTGGCCCCATTTTTCACTACAAGTTTTTTTTTTTCTGGGCCTCAGTGTTGTCTTGCAGGACTTCTTAAGGGTCATTTAAAATGCTAAATAAAATGCTGCTTACTTCAAGAGCAGCCCATGTAATGAGAGTGTTTTGAGTAGTAACTAGGAAGAAATTTCTGGTTCAGTCAACAGCTGTATAACCATGGAGCCAAGAAGTAGCACGTTTCAGTTTTCTTTTCTTGGTCTTCTTCTGAGACTCTGATTTGCCCTGTGACTTTAACACTGTGTGGTACTTTGTGGCAGTCACTACAAAACAGGCAGGAGGAGACCATACAGGACAAGTAAGCCATAAAGTACCTTTGATATTTTGCTGCCAAAAAAGACCATTTTACTTCTAGGACTCAAAAATAAGCACCAGCATCATGGCAGATACTATCTGCTCTACATATAAAGAAAGCAGCAAGGAAAACATCTTCTCAAGAGTTTTTACATGCCTTCCACTTTTGTCACTGTTGTTCAGATAGATATGTATTAAAATAAAAAGCGTTACATGGGCTGTTTTTCTTCCTAAGAGGAAAAGGGATCTATTAAGGCTGACAAGCATTAGCTTTCTGACGTTCTCTTCCTACTAGAGTTACTGCACTGGGCTGTTGGCTACCAGACTTGTAAATTCTTGAAGTGACTCACATACAAGGAAGTTCACATATGGCTGCTAAGGGATGTTTGATGTTCCCCTCATAGAACTTGGCCGAGTTTTTCAATTAAGTGTTCTGTATACTGCAGTCAACCTGGCATGTTGTGTCATAAAGGACTGCAGCTAATATGTATACATTGCTAAGAAGATTTGATCATAAATCTTGTGGCTTGCAACTGTTAGAGGTGTTGAGTGCTCAACACTTGGTTTTCATTGAATGTTACCTCTTTACTCATTGCTACTGCAACTCCAGTGGTCTTTAACAGTTGAAGAATCAATGCCACAGCAGTGCCCCATTACTCCCTCAGGTTTAAGGACTTTATGTTGCTACACAGCACATCTGTGACAAACTGCTAAGGCAGGGAAAGTAAATAGACATTTTGCAGGAAAATATATGCATGTAGTTCAACTGTGACAGATTTCTTAGGACAGCTTTTTTTTTTTTTTTTCCCCCATGTTGGAGTAATATGGAGCCAGCTGATGGAAACTCTTACAGAAGAAGTAATATTTGAGAAAGGATTGAAAGAAAGATGTTTCCTGTTATTTGGAATTTGTCAGATTGTAGTGAGCTGAGGAGTGTGCAGCTGCCCTCTCTGGGAGGGAAGGGGGGAGGAGGGAGGAAACCCCCACAAAAAAGCCCAACCCAGAGGCAATCCTTTGGTTTGGGACAGGGAGGGTTTACTAGGACAGCAAAAGGAGGGAGAAAGAACAATAGCAGGGCTCTATAGAGAAACATACAAAACTGGTGATGCACAGTGCATTTTCTCACTGAACTGCACAGCTTGGGCTGTACGGCTCAGAGCCATCCCCAAAAGCTGGTCTGTCCCCCAAACCAAGTGGCCTGGAGCCATGCACCCCTCCTGCACCAGCCCCACTTTATGTTGAGCATGATGTCATGGTGTGGAACACCCGCTTTGGTCAGTTTGAGTCACTGGTCCTTGCTGTGTCCCCTCCCAGCTTCCCTGGGTCCTCCCCCCTCATTAACAGGGCAGCATGCAAAGCTGAAAAGTCCTTGACCACTTGGCAACAACTGAAAACGTCAGGGAGTTATCAGCACTGCTCCCATCCTAACTCCTAAACATTACATCAGCTGCTTGTCATTCTTTGTGATTACCAGTCAATAGAATGATAGCTAACTCTATCCTAGTTGAACCCAGGACACAGATTAATATCTCAGTCTGGTATTTGGTCGATTTGGGAGGCCTGTCTGGCAAGCTTACTTCTAGCCACAGAGGAAGATGTGGCTATTACAGAGTAACAAAACAGATCTGATGATGGTGACTGAATCTTGCCTAAATTTCTTCATTCTTTTGAGATAATACTTTGTTAGTACAGTGCAAAACTGCTATCTACTAGTTCAGTCTTGCAAGACAATGAATGAAAGGAGCTGTGAAGCAGGAAAACTCTAGTCAGTGTGATCTTGGTTGCCGGACCAGCAAGTTGCATCCACGGCATTCCACTGGGCTTGGCCAGAGTTAAAAGTTTTCATTTTGAGTGAGGAAATCTATTGCATCTAAGTGGGGAAAACAGAGATTGTGTGGCTTCTCTGAAATTATTTATGCAGCTCATTAATTATTTTTCTTTAGTGTGGTATTTCTGTGGTGCTTAATTTATTGGATTGAGAACTGAGCTTCCTTGGTGTCAATTCTAAAAGGGTTTTTTTTGGTATTCTAGATAAAGGTGTATTAAAAAAAGAAAGAAAATGATACAAGGCACTGATCTCCTTAGGACTGAATGCAAACAATGTGTAATCTTTGTTATGATACGTCCTAAGAATAAGGTTTATAACATGCATTTTTATTGTGATGCAGTTTTATGATTTTAGTCTCTTAAATTTTGACAGGTATAAATATAGAATCTAGCTTTCATTTTGGCTGGACTCCCCTGATGTGTGCTGCCAGTGTGGCTGATTTTACAGTAGTGCGTCTGCTTCTGGACAGAGGTGCTAATGTATGTTTTGAAGTAGGTAAGAGATGAATGAAAAATACGGGTCAGTCTGCTCATTACCAGACCTTGTCCTATCCTTACTCTTTTTTTTTTACATATATTGGGGGTGGGATGGGGGGAATTAACATTCACAGTGAAACTGGGAGCTAGTCTAGCTTCCACAGTTTCCAAGTAGTAGTTTTAAAGTAAAAAGTGTGTTCTTGGAACTGACTTAGAATCACTAAACAGGTTTTCTCGTTCTTTCTCTCTTACTCTGTCTTCACTCACCCCCAAATCCCTAAGTACGTTTTTTTAAAAGGCTTGTTCAAGAATTCTAGGATCAAATAATAGAGTTCAAACTTACTTTCTTTGATCCTGTTTTGAAGTATATACATGCAGAAGGCAACTAGAACCCCAAATGAGATATAGCTTTATAGTTAATGGGGAACTCGTGTGGACTTATCCCAAACTAGAGCACGATTTTTCTGTTAAGTGAAAACTCTGTGGTTTTGCCTTTTTCTGCAGGAATCCATTGGAGCTTCCAAGTAATATCAGTTCCTTTGTCGATTTTCATGACTTAATAATAACTTTTCCCTACTTAACCTGTGGTTATTTTCCTTCCTTTTCATTGGGCTGGAGGAATTACCCAAGTTGAGAACATTGCAGTACAGAAGAAACTGCTGTGACACACAGTCCTGCTAAGTACAGGAAAAAAGTGGTCTTACTTTACAGTAACTTGCCCATGTTTGTAATTGTGGACTGAAATGCAAATAGTAAAAACCTGGCTCGGAAGATTTTCTTGTGACTTCTTAACAGCTGATGGGAGTATGAGATTAGAATAGATTGCCTTCCAATAACTCCTTTACCTGTTCATTTTATGGCTGTAGAGAGCTGTAAATGGGGCAGAAACTACTATGGGCAGCAGTTTAGGATGATCAGTTAATCAACATGCGTGGCACTCTTTCTGTGTGTGACCAGCTGTGTTTGTCTTTGTGGCACCTTACTAAGATCAGGTTTTTGGCTCCTTTCCCTGTTAGTCTGTGTAGGGAAACGGTAGCCAAGGCATACATGCAGCAGAGTGCTGTCCAGCCAACAACAGTCTTGTAAGTCGTTGATTCGGGTCAGGCCACGTGTTCAGTAAAGCTGTGCCATCCTAACGTGGTACTAAAAGTCACTGGATGAGCCTTCTGCATTTTTTACATCAGCAGGGAATAACATAAGTGATCCTATACTAATTACCTTAGAATGCTTATCCTAATAATCGTTACATTGTTAATCACCTTTTGGCGTGTTTCAGTCATTTGTTGTGATTTCTTAGCTTTACCCTTTTCAGTAGTCATGAAGAACATGTAGCATTCGCTATGCGACGGAATCAGGACACAGCATCTCTGAGGAGTGAATTCACTGCCTTTTCTGGGTTTTTCAGCTAGGCTGAACATGATCAAATCTTTTGCATTCTTTTACAGTTTTTCTCTGTGAAAGAGAAACCTGAGAATTCCCTTTCTTTTATTGCTCACATGTATCCACTAACAGAAATTAATTTCCCACTCTTTATCACTACCTGAAATACTGAACGCAAATACAACTACAGGTTCCTCCTAATATCATTTCCAGATTAACAGTGCTTATCACTACCTTTGTTCAAAGTCCTGCTATCTTTATGTTCATGTTGTTATTGATAAGCAGGTTAAACATTTTGAGTAACAATCTGTCAGTGAATCAAGTAATTTACTGAAATGTTGGTTGCTTTCTGTTCAGGAGTTTATGACACTCTCTGAAACTTGATTTTTCAAGTGTTAGAACTTCTACAGGAGGTGGTTGAAAATTAAAAGATCATATATTAAAAAAAAAAAAAAGGCAAACTAAGGTCTTTCATTGGAGTGGTGGGGTCAAGAAGTGGTGAGAAATAAAGTAGACCAGATGGGGTGAAGTGTCTAACAAACTTCTCATGTTTGTGTGGTAAGTCTGACTTAGTTGAAGAATAAATGTATTACAGTTTCTACAAGAAAGTTAGAAAGTATACTGTAATAATTCATGGAGTGGTCTGAAGTGGCTCCAGCTAAAATTATACTTGTTAAAACAACTTGTTAAAGGCATGCTCGAACTTGTGAACAAGTTGTGCAATAAGCAAAATGGGCAGTTATTCAAGCAGCAGTCTTCTAATTGAGTCTAGGGCAAACTAAGTCACTAAGGTCCTTCAGGTGTGATGCTTCCCACATCTCTGTAAGAGAACCATGGTAAAGGAGGTCTCCCCTGTTCTGCTGGCACACACCAGTGATGTACAGTTAGTTCTTGTGAATAGAGGTGGCATGAGGCACCTGGTTGGCCTCCGAGCTGGAGCAAACGTACTGGTTCCTCCTGATAAATGTTCTTTAAATCCACCTCTAAAAACATGCTTTTAATCCTCCTCCTGCCATTACTGAACCATAGTAGTCCACTTTAGTAAACACGCTTCCTTCTCCTTAAACCCTGTAATAAAGCCTTGTTACTTCAACTGTCCTCTGTATAGGCTCTGTTCTCCCTGAAATTGATGTTGCTGTGTGTTTATAGTATGTTTCATGCACTTTTTCTTTATCCATTGCAGTTAACTTCCTGTATCCTTTTTCTTGCCTTGACTGTATTCTGGGGAGAGGTGGGGAAGAACGGAGAGTGAATCTACTGGTGTGGAACAAGATTTGAGAAACTAGTTTCTATAGTTAAGATCCTACTGAGGTTTTTATCTACCTAAGAAGTATCCCAGTCTTCAGTAGGAGTAGATGCTTTACTGCTGCCATTCACTGTCATCTTTCTGAGTATCTTCTCATAAGCCTTAATCTTACCTGATAATTCTAATGACTTTTACTGGAAGGCAGAAAAATCTCTTATGCTTTTCTAAATGTTGTAGAGTATCAGAAACTCATTAAGAACTCTAGCAAATGTAAAAGATTTTAAAGGAACTTCTGGATTAGTGTAGCATTTACATTTACATATGTAATTTGCTAACTCTAAGTTTCAAAACAGATAAGTACACTCTGCTGATGGCAGCCTGTACCGCGCATGCTTCAGAGGAAAGCATCCTGAAGACTGTAGAACTGCTTCTATCAAGGAATGCTGACCCTAACCGTGCTTGCAGGTACCCAAGAAAGCCGTGTTGTGAATACAGCATAAAATTTAATATTAATACACGGAGACATCTGTATAAACATATCTGGTGTTGGATAAAATGAAATACACTTCATTAGCTTTTAGTACCTTCTCTGCTACCTGTGGTGTTCAGATACTTATTTCTCCTAGTACAGTCATTCACCTGAGTAAGACTACCACTTTTATCAGATTGAAGTATGTTGCTCAACTGAAGAAGATACAGATTTCAGACAAAAGATAATCTTAATACTTTGGTTGACTGCAGTATAAAGGCAAGAAATAATGTCCTCTGCCTTTTCCAGGTCATATCACCTCTTTAGTGTATATATAAGGATGTAAGTTAATTCCTTATTTTAATTCACGTCTTCCTCTTGAGCTTTTTGTGGGCATCTAGATGTATTCCTTTCATAGTCAGTGTCCTAAAAATACATTAATTTGTCTCCAATATGGAATAATCCAGGTTAAAATAGTTTTAATCTCCTTTCAAAAGCAAGTAACAGCTTGTTTCTTGAATTAGCACTTTGTGTCGCAGCAGTCTGAGGTAGTGCATTGTGAGATGTCTGTAGTTGCATAGTCTGGTGAAATTTTGCATCAAAACCAAACAAATTCTGGTCTGACCCAAGATAAACTGGCCTCCCTCTGCTGGAAAAAAATAGATTGTTTGGGTCAAATTGAAACTGCTTGTGTTTCAGCTGACTGAAACTCATTTTTTTTATCACAGCTCTTTCACCACATCTGACGATAGGTGGATTGTGTGGCCCTCTAAAAAGGAGCAGAATTGGCAGCCTGTTGCTTCTCATTGGTAGAATTCAATTACTCTGGGTCCTGAGCCTTGATGTGAGCATAGTACTCGTAGACAAGGAGGACACGTAGTTGTGCTGAAGTGCCACTGATGACTGGTACCAAATTTAAAAGCAAATTTTGTTTGCTCTTATCAGAGAGGCTAAAAATTCTTCATGAAAGAAGAGAAAGCTGCAGATTGTGAAATAATTACTGATTGTTGCTGTCATGTAGCTGGGTGTTGGGCTAAACATCCCGCTTCAAAAAATGGGGGAAGTCTCTGCATTCTTAAACTTTGTCCTCGGTGTTTTAAACATGCAAGACACAGTGAAACGCTGCAGGTTTATGTGTGGAAAAGCCTTTGGCTAAATTTTGGGGGAAAAAATTTTAAAAGTTTGGATTCTGATATAGGAGATGGGGATTTTAAGGGCAAAACTTTATAAATAAACTTAGAATATGTTATGCATAGCTGGTCTTTGTATACAGATGCACACATGCAGGACACTCAGGCCATCAGGCCCAGTCAGCATGGGTTTATGAAAGGCAGATTGTGCTTGACCAACCTGATGTCCATCTATGACAAGGTGACCTGCTTAGTGGACGAGGGGAAGGCTGTAGATGTTGTCTACCTGGACTTCAGTAAAGTCTTTTGACACTGTTCCCCACAGCATCCTCCTGGAGAAACTAGCAGCTCATGGATTAGATGAGTATACTCTTCACTAAGTTAAAAACTGGCCCGATGGCGGAGCCCAAAAGAGTTGTGGTGAACAGTGTTAAATCCATCTGGCAGCAGGTCACAAGTAGTGTTCCCCAGGGCTTGGGCTGGGGCCAGTCCTCTTTAACATCTTTATTAATGAGCTGGATGAGGGGATCGAGTGTGTCTTCAGTAAGTTTGCAGACAACACCAGATTGTGTGGGAGTATCGATCTGCTGGAAGGCAGGAAGGCTCTGCAGAGGGATCTGGACAGGATGGATTGATGGGAAGAGGCCAACTTTATGGGGTTCGACAGGGCCAAGTGCCAGGTCCTGCACTTTGGTCACAGTAACCCCAGGAAACACTAAAGGCTTGGGGTGGAGTGACTGGAGAGCTCCCTGGAGGAGAAGGACCTGGGGGTGTTAGTGGACAACCAGCTGAACGTGAGCTGGCAGTGTGGCCAAGAAGGCCAACAGCATCCTGGCCTGTATCAGGAACAGTGTGACCAGCAGGAATAGGGAACTGATAGTTCTGTTATACTCAACTCTGGTGAGGCCTTATCTTGAATACTGTGTTCAGTTTTGGGCCCCTCACTACAGGAACCATGTTGAGATGCTGCAGTGTGTCCAGAGAAGGGCAACAAAACTAGTGAAGGATCTGGACCACAAGTCCCATGAGGAGCAGCCGAGGGAACTGGGGCTTTTCAGTCTTAAAAGGCTGAGGGGAGACCTTATCGCTCTCTACAACTACCTGCAAGGAGGGCGTAGAGAGGTGGGGGTTAGTCTCTTCTCTCAGAGGAAATGGTTTCAAATTGCACCAGGGTATATATATCAGGAAGAAATTCTTTACTGAAAGGGTTGTCAGGCATTGGAACAGGCTACCCAGGGAAGTGGTAGAGCCACCATACCTGGAGGTATTTAAAAGGTGTGTAGATGTTGTGCTTGAGGACATGGACTAGAGGTGGACTAGTCAGGGTTAGGCTGTGGTTG
The DNA here is from genome assembly GCF_964237585.1 of Gallinula chloropus. Classification (NCBI taxonomy): domain Eukaryota; kingdom Metazoa; phylum Chordata; class Aves; order Gruiformes; family Rallidae; genus Gallinula; species Gallinula chloropus. Next base: position 40,998,673 of record NC_140085.1, on the reverse strand, counting down.
GACTCTATGATCTTAAAGGTCTTTTCCAACGCAGGCAATTCTGTGATTTTGTGATTCTAAATATTTATTTGCTGTCTCTTTGTTTCCTAAGACCTTGTGCTAACACAAGAGTTACGCTTGTAAGATACAGTGCCCAGTTCCGTGTGTTTTCACTTCTGCAATAGTAGCCTTTCTCCGGTTAAAGAACAGATCAAGTGGCAATCAGAAATGTCATATCTGTAGCAAACACAAGCAGAAGTTACATGACAAGGTCCAGATTCTTCAAAAACTGTTTGTGCAGTCTTTATTCCTTTCCACTATTTGACATGTATATGCATAGTGTAGCATTTCATCATTCAAACTGCTCAACCAGCAGCTGCTGTTCTCTTGGGCTTCTTCCACTGTGCTCTGAAACAGGGATGAAACACATCGAACCAGCTTCTGGGAAGATAAGGGATCAAAACAGACCATCTATATGGCACTGCAGTCCCAGTTCAGCCATTCATTCCATTAGAGCAAGCAGGGTGGTGGTCTGTAGGAGGGCATCTGAACTGAATTGAGATCATGGTGAGCATACTTCCCTGTCAACAGTTTACCACAGGTGTTAGGAACTATGCTTCATGCTACTTGGCTGTGTCCATGCCTAAGAACCAGAATGGTTTTAAGAGGCTTCTCTCTTTTTTTTTTTTTTTTTTTTTTTTGTCCACCAGCACTGGACTGTGTGTGAATGCAAAGCAGAATACTGAACTTCAATGTAAAACAGGATTTGGTATTTATCCTTTCTCTGTTGTATTGTCAGGTCAGCCAGTAGGTCAGACAAATCTTTTTGTCTTAATTCATGCATTGTGCATGGAGAGGACAAAGACCAGTGAGGAACTGTTTTTTGAAATGCAGTCTAAGAAGGAAGGTGGATTCAGGAACAGGAAGGTAGGTAGTTTTGTTGCAGTAGAATAAGAGTACCGAGGAGGAAGTACTCAGAGTAGCTTCCAATGTTTTTTTGCTAAATTAAAACGGGACTGCGTACTGATGGCTGTAAAACAAGTTTTGCTGATGAGAATGTAGCACATCAAAGCATAAGGGCTAACTGAAGAGTTTTAAAAGATCAACAGGTTTCAAGGTAGTGGCTAGGGGAAACAAGAAGGTATTGTAGGACCTGCTTTGTGTAGTCTCCTTAGAGCTACTATAACCCCAGTGCTTTAAGTGAATGCTACCTTGACAAATTGTTGTGCTTACCTTGTATCATTTCCCTCCCTCTTGCTCCAAATTGTAAATTATATACTATATCCTTTAGTAAAACCAGAAATACTTAACCAATCTTTTGTTTTTAATCTCTTTTAACCTGTGGTGCTTTCTTAAAGGTACACTGGTTTTTTTTAATGTTAAGCTGTGATTTTGTTTTAAGCAGAAGGAAACAGCATGACCAACTGATAACTCAGTTACTGCTGATAGGATTACATGTCATAGATTGTTTAGTAAATATGGATTTTAGTGATGACATCCTACAAGTTCTTGTTTACATAAAGTAGAGTAAAAGAAATCTAATGGCTTTGCTGGTAAGGAGAGTGTTTTGAGTTGATGTTTCACGATAATAGCTCTTTGTTAGAAGAACATACAAATAGGTGAATGACTGAAACCTCCTTTATTTTGACACAAGCTCTTTGTCTCTTGTTCTGTATGGGATATGTGGAGGTCTTATTTTGTTTGTGTGGCTGCTTTTCTCATAAAATTTTTGGCACAGATGAGTCCTTGGTCAATGACTGAGACTGTCTTCAGTGTTTCTGCTTGAAAATAATTACAAATTTATGCATTTTTAAAGAAATGTCTTCAGAAAGTCTTTGATTTTTCATTGTTACTGGGTTTTACGGTATTATAAAAACAAGATCTTTGTCTTTTGTTCAGATTAAAATACTTATGCTTGAAGCATACTGTAATTTACATTAGTGCATTTACCAGATTGATTGAGCAGAGATCTGGGTGGACATCAGGGGGAAAAAAAAGGAAGGTCTCTGAGCTTTGGAAGAAGGAGCAGGCATCTCAGGACTACAGGTATGAAGTAAGATCATGTAGAGAGAAAATGAGAAGGGCTAAAGCCCAGCTAGAGCTCAGATTGGCCAATTCTGTGAAAGATAATAAGAAAATCTTTCTACATATACATCAACAGCAAAAGGAGGGCCAAGGACAATCTCCAGCCCTTACTGGATGCAGGGAGAGCATTAGTGACAAAGGATGGGGACAAGGCTGAGGTACTTTGCCTCAGTCTTTAATAGTAAAGTGAGATGTTCCCTGGATACTCAACCTCATGAGCTGAAAGGGAGGGAAAGCAGAACAAAACTCCCATGATCCAGGAGGAAATAGAGACCTATTAGGAAAATTAGACATTCACAAGTCTATGGGGCCGGACAGGTTCCCCTCGAGGGTATTGAGGGAGTGGGCGGATGTGCTTGCCAAACCCCTTTCCATCCAGTCCTGCCTGACTGGGGAAGTTTTGCTCAACTGGAGACTGGCAGATGTTGCACCCATTTACAGGAAGGGTCGGAGGGAGGATCCAGGAACCTACAGACCTGTCAGTCTGACCTCAGTCCCGGGGAAGATCATGGAACAGTTCATCTTGAGTGCTATCACACAGCACACACACAACAACTGGGTGATCAGGCCCAGTCAACACGGGATTACGAAAGGCGGGTGCTGCCAAACGAACCTGATTGCCTTTTGTGACAAGGTGACCCGCCTAGTGTATAAGGGGAAGGCTGTGGATGTAGCGTACTTGGACTTCAGCAAAGCTTTTGGCACTGTTTCTCACAGCATTCTGCCTGGGAAACTGACTGCCACTGGCCTGGACAGGTGCAGCCTCTGCTGGGTAAAAAAAATGGCTGGACAGCTGGGCCCAAAAAGTTGTGCTGAATGGAGCTAAAGCCAACTGGAGGCTGACCGCAGATGGTGTTCCCCAGGGCTCAGTCCTGGGTCTAGTCCTGTTCAATATCTTTATCAGTGACTTTGATGAAGGGATCAAATGTTCCCTCAGTGAGTTTGCAGACAACACTAAGTTGGGAGGAAGTGTTGATCTGCCTGAGGTTTAGGGAGGTTCTTCAGAGGGGTCTGAACAGGGTGGATCTATGGGCTGAGACCAACGGGATGAGGTTTAACAGAAGTACAGAGTCCTGCACGTGGGACATAACAACCCTGTGCAGCACTGCAGGCTTGGGGAAGAGTGGCTAGAAAGCTGCCTGGCGGAGAGGGACCTGGAGGTATTGATTCACTGCTGACTGAATATGAGCCAGCAGTGAGCCCAGGTGGCCAAGAAGGTCAATGGCATCTTGGCTTGTATCAGAAATGGTGTGGCCAGCAGGTCCAGGGAAGTGACTGTGCCCCTGTACTCGGCACTGGTGAGGCTGCGCCTTGAATACTATGTTCGGTTTTGGACCACTCACTGAAGGAAAGACCCGGAGCATGTCCAGAGAAGGGCAGCTAGGCTGGTGAAGGGGCTGGAGAGCAAGCCTTAGGAGGAGCAGCTGAGGGGACTGGGGTTGTTTAGCCTGGAGAAGAGGAGGCCGAGGGGAGACATTATCACTGCCTGCAGTTACCTGGAAGGAAGTTGTAAAGAGGTGGATGTTGGTCTCTTTGCCCAAGCAACAGGTGACAGGACAAGGGGGAATGGCTTCAAGCTGCACCAGGGCAGGTTCATATTGACATGAGGAAAAAGTTCTTCACCACAAGGGTTATTGGGCATTGGAACAGGCTGCCCAGTGAAACAGTTGAGTCACCAACCCTGGATGTATTTAAAAGATGGGTAGATGAGGTGCTTAGGGATATGGATTAGTAGAGGACAGAAACGGTTGGACTCTATGATCTCCAAGGTCTTTTCCAACTTTGTTATTCTGTGATTCCACATATACATGAAAATATAGTCACTGCTCAGGTCTGATGTTAAGTTGCCTGCTTGTTCACTTATGCTTATATTCAGAGCAGTTTTTAGAAGTATCAAAAATGGTTTAATGATAAAAATGTTGGTCTGTTTTGCCCTCCTGAGAAGATGATAATGGAAGGGGGAATTTTTCATCGTAGCATTCCCCAGTTCACAAGGTAGGTCTCACTTCACATTGCATGGTCAGAATAAAGCAATTGTGTAACAACTCGATTTTAGCAAGATATTTATTGCCACGGATAAGATAGTAAATCTGCACTGCCACGTAATAATTTCAAAGACCTTGACATTATCATTGTGTGATGGTTAACCACGCCAAATGACAGACAGTACATTTCCATAAAGGTAAATAGCCTGGGAAAAGTTAATGCACTACAGGTTGGGGGCAAGAAAATGAAGGAATTCAATACTGTTTGAGTTAAGATCTTTGATTCCTGTCAGAGCAAAAAAAGTGTGGTGATGTTCAGCACTTCCACTTCATTCCTCTCAGAGAGTTGTTTTTTCTAGAACTATGAACTCGGGACAAAAAGACCTATTATGTTGCTCAAACATCAGGATAGTGGGATTAAATATAAAGAAATAAGATGTAAAATGACATTTACTGTAGTACTGTATATTCATCATGTGGTCCACACATCTCTTCCCTCCTCTTATCTGAGTCAGGAAGAAGTTAAAAGCGTAGTAAGTGAGCAAGTTCTGTGAGTTTGGAATTGGGGCTTTTGGATGTAAGCGTTGAGTCTTGGTCATCAGATCTTTTGGTAGGGGTAAGGAGTCTAGACATCAAAAGAGTCTATTGTATTTTTAACAGCTAGTAGTGAGTGTTGTACGGTGGTACTAGCAGGCTTACAGCTGTTGATCACAGTTTCTGGGCAGAGATATAAAATATTTGGTGTCAGTAGCAACATAAGTTGCTATTTTTAACAGAGGCATTTTGACGATGTACTGCTGTGTCTTGGAATGTCACCTGAGCAGTCTCTGTGTAACACACAAACAGAACCTGCACTGAAATCCAGTAGCAGCAACATTCTGTCACAGGCATATTAAACTTCCTATCATTGCTGCCAGCTTACCCTGATCGTGGGTTATTTGTATAGAATTGCTTTGGTTCTTTTACATGACAGAGAATTGCCTTTTCTTTAGAAAGGTGGAATACATTTCACATGTATGTGCTGAATTTCTTGACTGCAGGCTTTGACCCCACTTTGAAAGTAAAGTTGAAAACGGCTCAAGAAGTTTCTGATGCTGTGGATAATTCCTTTGTTTTGCTACTTTATGTCAAAGTGTGCATGTTTTACAAGAAAGCCGGTTTACCTTAAAAATGTGATGGAGTGAGGATGTAGGAGGACAGGGCAGGATAATTGGGAATGTCATAGCATAGAGTTCTCCCGTTGTCATTGTTAGTTTTTATGCTAATCCCTTCTGTAATCACACTCTTTGTATTTTTCTAGTCATATAAAGCTAACTTTGTAGCTGTCTGCCTTCCCACATCTGTGTGCTGTAGAACTTAACACAGCTGCCTTTTTTAAAGTTTAAACCGATCATATAAACAAATTCAGAAGCAGAAACATACAAGAACTGGCAATCTGTTATGCAGTCTAAAACTAAGGAACCTGCAAATATGCTGTCACCTCTTTCAGCCCAGCCTTGTTTTTAGATCTGTGTGTTCCATTTGCAGAGGACTAATACCTTGCTTCAGCAGATAGGGCCTGGAAAAAGTATCTTGCAGCTTAGAGCACACTCACAGAATCACAGAATTGTAGGGGTTGGAAGGGACCTCGAGAGATCATCGGGTCCAACTCAAGTATGTTCTCCCAATACTAACTGTGTAAGGCTTTCCACCTCCTCACATAAAACCCCAGTAAAGCAGAAACTGGGAGAATAGTTTTCATTCTGTTGTGGTGGACGCACTGTCACCACTTCATTTCTCATTTCCAAGCTTAATGCACAGTACTGCAGTGGTGAAACTAGGTACAAGAGCTTCTGAAGGTCCTTCTTGGTTATCTGAAGCAGCGTTTGGTTTGCACATCAATCAACTAAAATATATTAGTGTTTTGTAGTATCACTTCCTTGCTTTGGGACCTCAGTAAGAAAGATTGAGGCTAAACTCATATGGTTAAATTGGGTTTTACCTGCTGTATTTTTTCTAATGTTTGAGAGACACTGCTCAGTTAAACATATATCCAGTTGTGAGACCTTACATCCAGCTTACACTTCTCAGGATCTTCAACCTGAAATACTGAGTTTCCACAGATCTTGCTTGAGAGTGTGATCCCAAACATAAGAACATTTGTTTGCCCAGTGGGGTGAATTCTGCACCACTGATCCAGCTTAGTGGTAACAGGCAGTTACTTGGGGCGTGTTGCAGTGAGATAGGTGATATCACTGTAGCACCTGGTTTTATCCAGGGTGGGACCCTCCAAGTGATAGCTTTTGGGGCTCTTCCACTCAGCTTGCTCTCTGGTGTTCATGTTTTACCCCATTTTTCTGACAGGATGAAGATGAAGTGAGCCTGTAAGAACTTCTGATACTGGTTTATCTTAGGATGGGAATGGTTGGACTTGATCTTCAAGGTCTTTTCCAACCTTGTGATTCTGTGATCTTTGTGTAGATGTCATGCATGAAGTCCTGGATGGCAGTGAAAACTGAAAATCCTTCTTGTTTTGTCTTTCTCCAGCCTTAACATAAAAGCAGGGAGACTACAGATAAAAACAAAAGTCCCTTTCGTTTACATGAGACCAGTGAAGAACTTCTTGCTGCTGCACAGCTGCAAGCATATGTAATTAAACAGACATTGTGCTTAATTAATTGTTTATATGCCTTGTAAGACATATTTATTTACTGACTATCTCTTGAGTATCATGTTCAATATGGGGAAATGTCATGTGTCAAACTGTGCCATACAAAAGGACTGCACGGGTGTCTGGACAAGGTCCTCTGCAAGCCAGATTGCTGAAACACAAATGTCTGCACTGCTCCACAAATGACAGAAAGATTCTTTAGCTCTTCTGTCTGGATGGTTATCACTACTATTTCTGTGTACAGTTTGATTACAGTAAGATTTACCCATACATTTAATTTGTCTTCAGCTTTAGCAAGAAACAGTGGATTTGGCATCTTAATGCTTGCTGTTGTGTTTGCTCATGTTCTCTGTGCTGTTAGGAAACAAGATTTGTCTTCCCTAATGCTCTAGTCTCCCTCTTGTGGCTGTACGTGTAAGTTGACCTTGCTTTCTGAGATGGTGCCTGTGCAGCCCGAGTCCAAGGCACTAAACTGTACCCCTTCATAGATAGGGGTACATAAATGCAGTTGGAAATTTCTCCAGCACTATATGTGAGGCTGTCCTAAAACAGCTTGTGGTCTTTGTGATTAGAACTTGACCATTAAAATGGAATGCTTGGAGTATTTATTGCATGCTCATGTTGATGGACCTATTAAATGTCATGTTTATTGGGGTTTATTTAAAAAACAGATAAACTTTTTCAGTGGCTTTGATGTCATTGAGTTGTTGTTCTCAGATGCCATACCTGCAGTACTGTACATCTGTAACCACTGCATGATGTTCTCTGGAGAAAACACTGGACTTTCAGTATTTTCCCATTGAAAAAGCAGAAGGTAATTGTGAGGTAGTAGCTGTGTGCAGGTTGGGGAAAAAGAAAAAACTGAGAGCAGAAGAAAATGAAAATGAAAACAGGCGTGAATGGACTGGTTTTGCAGTCAGATGCAACTCCAGAGTTGATAGTGTGGAAAGTCTCTCAAAGGTTACCTGCCACTGAATAGAAGAAAGTGTAGGAGGGCAAGCACACTTGCATTGGGCAAGCAAGTATGATTTCTGTCATTAAAAATTAGTAGGTCTTAATGTCTGTTTGTTCTTTAAAATATAGATGCCTGGATGTGTCTGCATATAAGTATCTGTTTCTCACATCACTTAATTGTTAAATTACAGGGGCAGTTTATAGACTCTTTTCCTCGATCGTTATAGTAATCTTCATAGGATCACAGGCTAGTTCAGGCCAGAAGGGATTTCAGGAGGTCTCTAGTCTAACTTCTACTTCAAAGCCTCCTCCACTATGATATTGGGCTAGGTTGCCATCTAGTTTTCAAACCCACCACCAAAGATGGAGAATAAAAAACTGAGCAACCAGTTTCACTGATTTACTCTGCCCCATGGTAAAAATGTCTCCTTATATTTAGTCAGAGGCTCTGCTTTTGTGGTGTTGATGGACTAAATTTAGTTATAGATTGGTGCAAGTCTCTTCATTAACAAGTTCCTTTCTCTTACTGACTGTATTTTGAAGGCCTGGTTACCTTTCATTTTACTTACCTCAAGGTAATGAACTTTTTTCCCCCATGTCAGGCTCTTTCAAATTTATAATAGACTGGGTTTATTTTTGTGCACTATTATCTGTGTTTGCATAAGGCTTTAAAATATCCTTTTGTGAATAAGCAGTAACAAGGAAAGATAAGTGAAGCCTTAGTTCTGGCAGTACTCTGGCAAGAGGCAGAAAGCCTGTGTTTTAACAGAGCTGCTGTGGTGTATGTATGCTTTTCAGGGTCCCCCTAGTGATCTGTATTGAATTTAGTAAGAAACACAATCCTGACAAGGCAGAGTAATCTTCTAACAGCAGATTTTTGACACAGAACTGTACATTAAAAGCAATATGGGATAGTTTTTTAGGAAAAATACTGCATTTTTAGATACAATAAACTTTAATGTTAATACCACCAGTAGAATATTTTAGCTTAACTCTGATCACTTCGTAGCAAGCAGAAACTCCACATCTTTGTCTTCCAACACTGCAGACATCTGGAAGGATACTTTTCAACAGAAGCTGTTGAGCAATATTTTTTTTCCTTTCAAAACATTCAGAGCAATTCACAGTGGCTTCATCTTAGAAGGATCTCTAGAAGCATAAGATCAATTTGAAGGTTTAAATTAGGTATTAGGGGGAAGTTTTTTACAGAGGGAGTGGTTAGGTGCTGGAAGAGGCTGCCCAAGAGAGGTGGTGGATGCCCTGTCCCTGGAGGTGTTCAAGGCCAGGTTGGATGGGGCCCTGGGCAACCTTGTGTAGATCCAGGCCTGGAGGTTGGTGGCCCTGCCTGTGGCAGGGGGATTGGAACTCTATGATCCCTGGGGTCCCTTCCAACCAAGACCGTTCTATGATCATTAGACTGTTGTCATCATGGTTTTGAGATGTAAAAACTATACATAACAACGGGGAAGGTGGTGTCTGTAAGTACTCATGACTTCAGAAGTTGTAAGGAATAGTAATATACATAGAGAAAACATCAATACATACACTTCTAGGAACAGAAAACAAATCATAGAAACTTTAAGTTTGGAGCATGGGGTAAAGGCAAGTATTTTTAAGTGCACTTAGTACTTGATAAGGGTTTCAGGATGGTATTTGCATGTAGTTCACTGAAGACTGGGGCGGGGGGGAGGATGGGTCTGAATGTTGGTAAGGTATGTGCACCCTGCACTATTGCATCGCACCTCTGTACACCAGCAAGAGTTGTGGGATTTATGATTCTTGTGTTACTTTTATTAGGGTTTTGCAAGTGCATACACGATTGTTGTTCTTAACAGTCTTCCTGTTAAATTCTGAGTTGTAATTCACCACTTGCCTTCCACAAAACTACGTATTTCTCTTCCGAAGTTTGGATTTAAATTAAACTCTGTGGAGAACTTATCACTTTTAAGAATAACTTTAGAGGCAAAAAATGAAAGACTCTGCTGCTTTGTCTCAATTGAGAGGAAAAAATGGGTGATTTGCTGATATTCTTTACTTTCAGTAGGGTGAAAAATGTGGTCTGCAGTTACGCCCATTCCCTTCCCATTAAGCTGGTCCTGGTGGGAAGTGAGAGGCCTGCTGCTGCTGGGTGGGTGCTAGCGGCAGGAGGCATGTCTTCAACAGCTGGTTTTGTGTAGTTCAGAACCAAAACAGAAATGGTTTAGTCACCAAGCTGCTGTCTTTCATAGCTGAGACGTGTTAAGGTTATCTGTGTTTTAATGTGCTGCTGGAACTTGAGGGTGATAGAAGATGCTTCTATATTTTTATTTATTTTTTTTTCAGAACTTTTTCTCCCAGAAGTATTACAAGTCTACATCTTAAAGTCCTGGAAGAGACTTGTTTAGTTTTCTCAAAGTTTCCTTATTGTGAAGGACAGCAGTTGACTACTTGATTTAATTTCAATCAGGAAATAAATGCTAATTCTTAAAATACTTTAGAAATGCTAACTGGACACAAATGAGTGGCTGAATCTGTGCGTTCTGTTAAATCGATCCTTGTGCTGAAATGTGAACATGGTGTCTGGGACATTTATTGCCTGCCTAGTTCTTCCATAAAACATAGAATCTTTACAGAACTGAGGTGTTCTAGTTGATAAACCAGTTGGGTTTTGATATCTTTAAATATTTTTTTTTCACCTGTTCCCTTTTCTTTCAGGAGACAAATGACTCCACTGATGTATGCAGCTAGAAAAGGCTGTCCTCTAGTTGTTGCTCGTCTTGTTGCTCATGGATCACACTTAAACACCCAAGATGAAAATGGTTATTCAGTAAGTGATTTACTTCTGTATGATGTAATTAATGATAAAAAAAAAATTAAAAGCAAGAACCTACAAACTTGTTTCTTAGCTCAGCTTCCTCAGAAATAGTCACTGGTATATTTGTCTGCTTTAACCCCACTTTGAGATTGGTTTGCATTACTTTGTCTGCAGATTCTGCCATGTTAGAGCTCATGAAGATTGTGTTGGTTGAACCTCTGTTCTTTTTTGCTGCATTTGTAAACTTGGTAAACCAATGTTGTTCTTTGCAGGCATTAATGTGGGCAGCACAACATGGACATAAAAGTGTAATTTTTACATTGCTTGAGCTGGGAGCAGACAAAAATCTGCAGACTAAGGATGAGAAAACAGCAGCAGAGATAGCAAAAATGAATCAGCATTCAGAGGTATTTAACTTCCTTTTTCTTTGAAATGCAGAGTCTGTATTTTGCCTCAAATCGGTTTGTTAGATGTAAAATTTTCTCTAGAAATATTACTTTAAATTATAGCAGCTAGTTGAACACTAGTATACTAACTTTTCATGGCAGTTTAAATAATGTAGTGTTTTGGGAACAGGGTTTTTCCAGAATCTTTGACTTCAGATTTAGTACACAAAACATCATGTTAGTAATGTTGATAGGAGAGGTAGAAAAAGAATATGTTGGTTTTTTCCTGTTAGCCAAAGTATGTGAGAGAATGTGCACATCAAAGTAATTTTCCATATATAATTTCTGATTTAATTTGGAAGTGAAAAGACTAGAGCCAAAAAGGTGGGAGGGTAGGTACTGGCCATCTTCAAAATCCATTCTTGAGGGGGGGGGAAGGTGTAAATTTTGTCATCACATCATTGGAAGAGCAGCCACTAGCTATCAGTGTAAAGAGAAAGCTGCTGAAGTCAGCTTATATAGTCTCCTAATTTGATCTGTTTACTGTTGTTACCGACTGATGAATCAATCAGACCAGATTTCTGTGCAGTTTGCTTTGAGTTGCTCTTACCAGTGATGTGGCTTTTTCCTGTGGCTCTTCATAAGTGTGTGTGGATTGTAATTTATTTTAAAACTTTCCTTTCTCTTTTGTCAGACTCCAAGGCTAGGCAGGAGTAAAAATGATAACTATGCACAGAGCTGTCAGTGTAGGCTAGCAAGATCAGTGTTTGAGGCTCAGTGATCTGTTAGCTCAGGTTACTGAAAGGGGCTACGAATGCTTTCTGCCTTTGATAAATGACTTGTGCAGCAGGCTGTGGCCATATAATCTTATAACATGACTTTGACGTGGGGAGAATATGGGCTACTCACACTTGAGAGGTGGGTCTTGCCTCTTGACCTGTGAAGCACTCACTTTTACACAGTTGCCACAAAGTCTTGCAGGTGGCATTGAGATATGTAATGGTCATGAGGCTCTTCCAGCTTGGGGGTTGGTCAGCTCTTCAGGCTGTTGACAGCCCCTTAGGGTGCCATATAGACCTATGTTTGCAGAAGCCATGTCTGAGAGGGGAGATATTTTTCTTACAGATTGTACTGGATTTGGCTAGGATGGAGTTATTTTTCTTCCTAACAGCCTGTGTATGGTGCCGTACTTTTGGTTTGTGACCAAAACAGTGTCGTTAACACACCAGTATTTTAGCTATTGCTGAACAGGCCTTGTGCAGCATCAAGACCTTCTTTGTTTCTCACTGCCCCTCACTCCTAGCAAAGTAGGCTGGGGGTGAGCAAGAAGCTGGGAGGAGGCACAGCCAGGACAACTGGCCCAAACTGACCCGAGAGATGGTCCAAACCATTTAATGTCAAGCAATAAAATTGTCTGGGGTGCTTTTCTGAAGTAGCCATTGCTTAGAGACTGGCAGGGCATTGGTCTGCTGATGGGAGATGTTGAGTGGTTGCCTTTGCATCACTTCGGTTTTGGGGTTTTATTCCCTTCATTTATTGAACTATGTGTCTCGACCCACGAGGTACTTTTACCCTTCTGATTCTCCCCCATTCTGTTGGGGAGAGTGACCGACTGACTAGGTAGGGCCTTACTTGCCAGCCAGAGTCAACCAACCACACATACATATGTATGTGTGCGTGTGTATATATATATATTTAAAAAACATGGGTAGTCACCTGAATTTCAGGAGACTTGACTTCATTACTCCTTTTAGTTTATTGAGGTTCTACTTGTTTTGCTGGATTTTCTAGTAACTGTCTCAAAAGTCACACGAGGCAATTCAGTTTCTGGAATCCATCACTGATGCGTAGGGATGTCTGGCAGAAGACTTGCTGCTTTTATCAGCTGAAAGAATCCCTGTCTGTCAGATATAGTTAACTTGGATTGTCAGTTGTTGGGTCTATATGTGCACTGGAAATGGGGATGGTAAAACAGTCACATGCCTTGTGCTCTTTAGACAACTTACTTCCTTGAGTTGCTGCTTCTGTAGTGAGAGATGCTAACTTTTTTTGACTGCTGTATGTACTGCTTTGCTCTGTGCCAGTTCATTGTTGTGCTAGAATTTGGCTAATTCAGAAATGTTCTTGGTCAGCTCTTGAGGGCTTAGTCTTAACTCCTTGTTATAGTTGTATGCTTTAGTGAAGAAGTGGCAGATGTTTCCTGTAGGTAGTAATTTATGATAGAGCTCTCTGTAGTCTTAATCCTTTGTATTTCTTCATGCATTTTGAGTTTGAATAAGAATTCATTCATTTTGACTCTTCCAGATTTATAGTTTACTCTCATTGTCTGCATATCACTTGCAAGAGAGATACAATGGAACAATTAAGCAAGAAGCTATCTACAAGCTTTCAACACCTGTCTTAGACCAAAGAGCTGGGTAAATACAGTGATAGTGTCATTCTGGCTTATAAACATTTATAAGAGATTTTATTTGTTCATATCAATGGTTAAGTTGTGCTGATATGTATTGTGTATTGTTTGGAGCACTATCGAGTCTACAGTAAGTATATTGATATACTATTAATTTTTCAAGACTGCAGAGTTCTTCTGCATTAAAAAGGAGCATGCCCTAGATATTTCCTTCCTCTCACTGGTGTAAGTGTAGTAGAACTGGGTCTGCTGTCACTTCAGCTCTGTTACGTTTGTATGGTCCCCTGATGGATGCTCCTTGTTGCATTGTCTCATTTGATGTAAAATTTTTGATGCTTTCACTGAATGCTGTTTTCAGCTTGTGCCGCCAGAAAGAGCTGCTGTGCCCTTTTTATTTCTGCAGGTGTGAGTGCCAAAATAAAGTACGAACACCAGTCAAGCTCTAGAACTTTTTGCATAGCTTGCCCCTTACTGTGAAGCTTGTAGGTGTCCTGTGACTGAAATCAGCCCCCTTTTTCAGCAACTTTGAAGATCTCTGATGTGATTTCATCCCAGTGTTGGCTGAAGTCCTCTACAAACCATCCACTTGCCTCCTTGAGCTTGAGCTGTGTGGTCTCGAGAAGACAACTTCTGGTGTCCATAGTCTTTTCTCTTCGGTCAGATTGATTCTGTATGTCCTTGCTCAGCCACGTTGTGCAGTCATTTTGCAAGGTCAGGGTGGTGGCAGCTCACTAGGTGTCCGTTTACGTGGAGGTAGTCTCAGACAGAGCACTTCAGTTCAGGCAAAGCCTGAACTGCTGCTAGGTGAATGTGTATGTCAGATTTTGATTCTTGATGCTTCAACCACAGTTATTTTAGAAGTACTGCTGGGAGCAGTGGGGTGAAGGCTTTACATGGTAAAATCAGTTCTCTGTGCCATGTGTCCTCTCTGTTTTTGCATCTTGCTACTCATGAATTCGTCAAGGTGGTGTTCTGGGTATATCTTCCCATCTGTGAATCAGGTCTCCCAAAGGATCTGTCTGCTCCTTGGTGACCATCTTCTGAGACCCTGTATACGTCCCATGAAGGTAATATGCTTTTAAATGGACTGGCCTTCTAGTCTTCACAAAGACTTGTATTCCCAGACAGAGTCTGTACTTAATGACTTCAGTATTAGAACAGATCTCTTCCCCCCCCCCCCCCCAGATACAGGGTTTTTAGGAAATTTCCCAGGCTTTTTCTGGTGTAAGGAAATAAACTAACACTGTACAACAATTGCCCAAATGGTTCTAAAGCTGTTGAAACCTGGCAGTGTCTGGAGGATGTCCTACTAGTGTTTGGGTAATCTTGAAAAGCTTTTAAAATAGGCTGAAATCCTGAAGACCACTTAAAATCCTTTGTGGCAGACAGATGTCTAGCTATGCAAGTACAACTTTTATTAGCAACTCTTGGACTTCCTGGGTTTCACAATGTTTCATTAGTCTTTTTCTAAACCGTACTGGTTTTCTCTGCATCAGATGAGCAACTGATTGCTTTACCTGAACAGACATATCTGTCAAGCTCAAGGATTTTTATATTAACAATAGCTAGTTCTGATGTTTCATAACTGTGAGCATTTCTGGTAGCTATAGAACTCTTTATGTCCCCTGGAATATACCAGATGTCTGTCTGTTCTTACAAATACAGCTAATCTGTTTACACACCTACCCGCCCCCTAGTGAGTTGGGTTTGCTCATTTAGTGATAGTCAAGAGGTACATTGATACTTGTGTTTACTCTGTCATAGTTCCCTGAGCAGGATGTTTCTTTCCTACCCTACGTTTGCCTGCTTAATTTTCACCACAAGCATCGAAGTAGTCTTCTCAAGTCCCTGCTGTCTCAGTTGATCCTCATGCATCATCTGATGCTGGGGATCAGTTGTACCCCACCATGCAGGGTCAGCAAGTAAGATTTGTCCCTGTTGTTGTCAGGTAACGAGTGTAGCTTCAGTTGTTCCTGTCTGCCATCCAGATTAGACACTTGTCCTGGCTCCAGAGCCCTGGGCTACATGAGGAAATACACAAACCTGTCAAACTTCTTTCTGCAGCTCCTGGATTAGGTCCTTTTGTGGTTCAGGGTCTTTCAAATTATTGCCTGGATGCTGAATAGCCCGTTCTTTGATCCTGGGGAAAATAGAATATCTTTTCCTTGCATATTTCGGAGAACCTAAAGTCTTGAGTTCCCTGAGGATTCCCAAAACCTGTGCAAACTGGGTACTTTGCCTAAATAACAACAGGTCATTCACACATGCTGTGTCTCCTCTTGCCAGTATTGGCTCTATGTACAGTGTTTAGATGTATATGTGAATTGTTCACTTAAAGGCTGATTGTTGCTGTCTGCATGTTGAGGAGGAACTGGAGGATTAGGCAGAGGATAACACAGTTCTACACAACTTTATGGTAGGGATTATTTTAAACTCTTTATATTTTGCCTGCTGACAGAAGGCATGCTCACAGAATTACTGACTTGTTACAGCATGGAAGTGGCATCAGCTCCATTGTGCGTGATGTAGGGTGTCCATCCACGTAAAGGGATAAGTATACTTAAACACCAGAAATTCTGGAATGCCAGATTACCAGTGTGGAAACCTGAAAAAGTCTATTAATTTATTCAGAATAATTTTCACAACGGTTTGCTTTTGGGGATTGGGGGTCAGGGGGATGTTTGGTTCCCCCCTTCCCCTTCCCCTTCCCCTTCCCCTTCCCCTTCCCCTTCCCCTTCCCCTTCCCCTTCCCCTTCCCCTTCCCCTTCCCCTTCCCCTTCCCCTTCCCCTTCCCCTTCCCCTTCCCCTTCCCCTTCCCCTTCCCCTTCCCCTTCCCCTTCCCCTTCCCCTTCCCCTTCCCCTTCCCCTTCCCCTTCCCCTTCCCCTTCCCCTTCCCCTTCCCTCCCTTCTCTCTTTCTTTCTTCAAATTTTAGTAGGAATTCTTTAAGTCTTAGATGTGAAAAGGAGGCAAACCTTCATGTCAGCCCTACAGATAAGGTGGAGCAAGCTATCTCTTAAATCAGGATTTTGGCAAAATATTTTCTGTAGCAGTTGCAGTAGTCCTGTCTACACTACTGTGATCTGCTTTTTGGTTTTAATTCAGTTCATTGCTATTGTTTATAAATGTTACACCCTGAACCTACAGCAGGGTTGTACTACTTCCTCAGTCTAGTCTGGTACAAAATTTGTACCAGAACGTAATTTCCATTGTCTTTTTAATTAAAGACATGCCTGGGTTTTTATAACCTTTTTTTGTTTAAAAGGAACCAGAAGCGGTAACAGTTGAGGGCTGAATCCAATTATATGAATGTTATCTGATAAGAGTAGGTAATTATCCTTAGCCCTACTTGGGGATTCTTTTAGGCTTTTGCAACCTAACTCTAAGGTTCAGTTGGAACAGTTAGCTACTTAAAATTACATTTATTTATGAAACTTATTCCCTTGAGGCTCAATTTAACTCACTAAACAGAAAAGCCAGTTAGAAAATTTTGATGAAGTTGGACCCCATGATGCTTATGAGCTACTGTTGTCATTGGCAGGCGTGTACAACTTCAAGTTTCTCCCCAGTGCTTTGTTTGGGGAGCTTTTCTGTAGTGTTGTGTTCTAGGTGTTCTGTTTTTTTTATTTCCACTAGCTTCCTCTCTAATCTCATTATTTTTACAGTTCCTATTCAGTTTTTGATGATACAGGAGTGTTTCTACATGGTCTTGGTCTAGAACACTTAGAAGGAGTCTTGAAGGTAAGTTTGTGGTGTGTCTGTTATCTGTAAAGTAACCCATGAAAATAAGATGTACCTACAGCTTAAAAAAGTGTTATCATTATTGGTATATTAACTAAAGTAAATTTATTAAACTGAAGTTTCTGTATAGATTGTTAGGTTAGACTGCAATGGACTGAACTGGATTGATTCATTTAGATTAGGTGCATTGGTCACAACATGATGTTTCTAAATTAGCTCTCATTACTTCAGTACTGGTGTTGTGTAGGTGGTTTTGTTTCTGAAAAAGTAAAACATAAGTGAAAACTGTTTTCTCCTGAAATTCTTTGTGATGACAGACAACCTTTTGTTTTATACAGGAAAAAGATATAGCTTTAAGAAAACTTGTGATCATGGAAAAAGTTGAGTTAATGCAGGTCAGTATACTACTTCAGAATTTAATTCCATTTTCTACTCTTTCTTAACTGTTTTTATCAACTTACCTTGTCTAACCTTTTCAGAATTACTCTTTTTTTGGTTTTTTTAAGGTCTGTTTTCAGTCTTCTGCAACTTCTTGAATTTAATGTCAATGTAGACAGACCTTTTCTAACCTATATAATCCCAAAGATCAGCTTTGAATTTTGAGAGAGGAATTCTTGCATCCTGCCTTGCATTCTGCCTAGATCTGACTATGAAGTGGAAGTCCCCAGTATTTCTTTGCTGCATCAATGTGGGAGCTGGGATGAGCAGGAAATAGTTCTCTAAATTTCAGTTTTTATCATGTTTAGTATTTAAGTATGTCTTCCCTGAAAGAAAATCAGTCCTAGGATTAGCAATAGATAATCCTAAACAACCACTTTAAATGTGGTCCTCCTTTGTGAGCTGGTATATCCTATAGAAGAAACAAGACCTCTCTTACATTGTGGAATCCCATATACCACACAGGTTTGTAAAACCTTACCAAACTACAAAAAAGAAAATACTTGTTTTCTTACAGTTTACTGCAGCTAGGAAGGTGGGTATTTTGCTGTCATCCTGGTCTAAGTGATGCATTGTTACAAGGTTTCAGTTTCCAGCTGAGATAGGGTGGTTGCTTTTCCTTAGTCTTTGCTAGAATTATTCCCATGGGAAATTAAGGACTTGGCTGTGCTTACAGGAGGATGCCATAGTAAAATCCAATTATAGGAGTTTCCTTGGAACAATGCAAGTACTTAGGCTGTGGGATTCTTCTGAGCACTCTGTACCTTGTGTGGGATACCAAAGACACCTCATTAAAATGGCTGATTTAAGCCTGCTCCCTGCTCCAGATGATAGCCACGTCCTCAGTGTCAGCTTTTTTCACCATACTCTGGTACCAAGGAGACGTGTGTTCTAGCAGCTGGAGCAAACGTGTGCGTACAGATGTTAATATGCCTTCAGAGTTGGTGTCACAAGGATGTTTTGCCTGAAGTTTTGTCTTGGAACTGAGTTCCAGTGTTTTGACAGCTCAGAAGGAATTCTGTATTCTCAGAGGTAGGAAGCTGTGTCAATGAACAGATTTTTAAGAGTTCACTTAGATGTTATAAGGCACGTCAGGATGTTTGGATCTTCCTGCTTTTCTGATGCCTTGGGATCATGCCCATTGGACAACATCCTGGTGTGGGCTTCATGAATCCTAGAGCTGACACTGACAGGAATCTTACTCCTAAAGGAGATTGTCGTGAGAGGTGCTGTCTTGGTCATGATGACCTTAAACTGCAGTTGTCTGTGTTCATACTGGTGGCCTGTTTTCGTGTTGTAATCATTGCTTGTTTTGGCCAGGGGACGCTGTGGGAAGGGGAGAGAGCTGTGGACTTCAGTGAATGGCTAAGCTTTACAGTTCCTTCACTGAAGAGGTGTAACTTCACACTGATAACTTCTGGTTCAGTATTCTGACGTGCTTGAGGCTCCTTACAGTAACAGGGTTTTTTTAGACAAAGTGAAATGAATACCTGGATGAGCTGCTCTTGCACAGGAAGATTATATATATATAGGAACAAAACTGTTTTGGTTTGCCTCTTAGCTCTGCAACAGCAGGAAACAGTTCATGAAAAATAAACTGTGCTTTGTGTGTGGACATTAATTAGTGACTCTTCAACTGAGAATTTAAAAAATGACATAACACTCCTGGCTTATTAGCACTTCATAAGTTACCGTGAGTTCCTGATGCGGTCCAGTTTTAGAGCTGTACTAAACAGTTTCTCCCCACGCTGCTGATAGAACAAATCTAATCTGTTTCCTCGTAACTCCAGAGTTGAAAGTTTTTAGTGTGATGGCAGATCTTCAGCTAACAGCCAGCTATTTTAAAGAGCCTGGATCTTATTACTACAAAGATTAATGACCTCTGATGGATGCCTCTGAACCAAGCTGCTTTGTATCCACAGAAACGGGGAGAAATCCTGTCACTAACATGATACACTTTCCTCCATCAAGCAATATCAGAAAGATATTTTCTCTGTAAATATCTTTATCTGTATTCTACAACAGAGCCTAAACAATTACTCTTTCAAGCTGAAATCCTTGCATTCCTTGAGCTTATAAACTGTTCAGTATACTGGGGCAAGTCTGTTCAGTATACTGGGATGTGTATATTCAGGTTGCTGTCTGGTTCTGTGCTGGTCCTAACACTCAGATCTTTTTTTTTTTTTTTTGTCCATTTTTTTGAGCAATTGTTACACAAGATAGCAACAGAGGTAATTCTTTCACTTCTGGAAGCATTTAGGACTAAGGACATTCCTTTCTCACATGTGTATTAATTTATAGTAAGAGAAATTGCCATCCTGTTCTGTAGCTGAGAATGCACAATAAAAAGCTGACACATCAAAATTCAAAATAAAACCCAGAAGTTGAACTTCACCATTAGAGAATTATCTGGTCTGTGTGCTTCCATATCATGGTTCTAGGGCTCTCCTTCCTCTGTGCCCTGTCTCCCCACAAAAAAAGCATTTAATATTTGTCAGAAAATTGTCAGACTATTAAAAATAGTGGCCACTTGGGTTAGATGGCAAAGGTACATACTTCTCAGATAAAACCAGGGAAGTTGTGTCATCTTTCATGAGTTGAGGCAATCTGTTGTTTGGCTCTTCTTTCATTTCCATCTGAAAGGTGACAGAAGAGTCATGTTGTTGCTGGAGTGTGAGTTTGGGGCAGGGATTTTCAGGGGGTTTATTTATGTAAGTAAAGAATAGAATAAATGTTGTTAGAGTTGTGTGCCTGAAATCAGAATCCAGACAGCACAATGTCTGGTTTACAGGTATAAACAAATTCTTGTACAGCACTTGTGCGTGCTTAAACATCTGACCACTTTGTAATTGTACTTGCATTATTTGGACTTTACAGTGTAATTGAACCAACATCAACTTAAAAGCTTCCTTATCCATATGGAAGTTGGTCATCTTGCACTGTTCTTACTCCTTTGCATTTGTCACTGCATGGACAGCCAGGTTATGGGTAACCCTCATGTTAGTGGAGGTGGTCTAGAAAGGGAAAATACCTCTGTGTTGGGAAGTAGTTTGGACTTGTCTATCACTTAAATTCCATACCTTGTACCTCAGATTAAGAATTACTTCAGTGGAGGAAGGCTTTGGCTCTGATGACTTACCACGTTTCATACTAAACGATATCCTCAAGATGTGGTGGTGATCAGTCGCTGATCTGTTTGCAGAAGGATGAAGTTATGTTGTAGTTACAGGGAAGCAAAGTACAGTATCTTCCTGCTACGCTGGTCAGAAGCTGTACCCTGATCTGCTTGTTCTAGGAATGAGAATATGGCATCTCATAAGCAATCCCAGCCTTCACAGTAATTCCTGCTTTAAGCAAGATAGTGTAAATTTTCAAGAATAACTGCTGTTCTGGACTTGGAAGGACTTACTTGATTTGTTAATTATATTCAAAATAAACTTGCTGCTCTCACAGAAATCCCCTTACCTCAGTGTCGTGAAATATGAAATAACAGCTGTAATGCTTCATAAGCATTAAGAAAACAGTTCATACCAGATGGGGCTGAGAACTAATAAATGGAGCAAACTTAGAGCTTGACATAAAGCAAGTTATTTCTAGGGAACGCAGATCTTTCTCTCTTAAGGCTGCTAGTGGTTTTTAACCAAGGAGACGTGTTCAATTTGTTCAGGTACCCATGGCAGCCTATTGGAAAGTCAGAACTTCTTGACACCTGTAGTTATAGTTAAACTCCCAATTAATCTCGTTGGGCTTTTACATTACTGAAGAATTTACTTGTGTTTAGAGTTAGAACACAGTTTTGAAATGTGTAAAGACACACTTGTGAACTCATAGTTACATGTTACTTGTCATTTCTGAACACCTGGTGGAGAACCTGGAGGACTGTTTTGTGGAGCCACAGTGAATTGGGCATCAGAAACAGTAGTCTTGCATAAAGCAAGCATTTCTCCATGCATCTTCTCTTCCCTAGAGCTGCTGCTCAGCACCATCTGAGAAGGAGAGACTGCCTAGCATTTTGATCTGATGTGTACTGTCAGCTGTTCATTCAAAATTCTTACTGCAATGATTGCAGGCAGCTGGGAAACTGCAAACACAAACATCTTGCACATTTCTGAGGCTGCAGATTGCAGGCCCTTAAACAGCAGTGAGAGCCCCTGTATGATCTAGATTTGGAGACTCTGGGGTCCTTGAGGTCTCAGATTCCAGAGTGGTCGTTTCCTGCTGAGCCCAGGTACTCACCTGGAGAGTTGGGAACAAAAGTCATACTTGGAGCTGGCATTATGAGCTTTTTCACCTCTGTGAAAAAGCCTTCTTGGGGCTTCTAACATCAGAGGTCCTGTGTTGCCCAGCAGCTGGCCAGATGAGCAAGGATGAGCATTCAATCTGCCACAGAATCCCTTCCCTTTGAACAAATGGATTCTTTTTTTTTTTCTTAAGTGTTCTGCAAGGAAACTCTCAGTTTAGAATTTAAATATAAGTTAAATTGTCATCTCAGATATTGATGGATAACACAACTGACTGTTTTCTGTGCCAGGCATCACTTAGAAAACCTAGTTCTAGTTACACAGTGGGTATCTTCCAGAGAAAATTGTGCTTTTCTTCAGCTAAAAATTGCAAAAAGCCTTGAACACTTTTGAGACCTTTTTGTTGCTTGCAGTGTTAGCCAGGAGCATAGCAGATGAACTGACTTGAGTTTAGGGAGTGTATAAACTGATGTTGTGGTATTTAGACTTGGTTCCTAACTTGAGGTGAGAAACCTATTCTGTCTTCATAAATATGCCTTTTTATTTAGCTGAAGGACAGCAGCTTTTACAGGCTGTTCCATGGTAGAAGCATCCAGCTGAATGTGTCTCTAACATATTGTATTCTCTCTCTTTCTACTGGTCTCGAATCATTAGAGTTTTTGTGTAGGTAGTGTGAACAACTAGATTTCTTCATAGAAGTAACTTAATTACTTAATAAAATGAGAGCCTATAAGTAAATAAGGCTTTAGAAAGAAGTACAGTATCTTATGAAACCAGTTTGTAAAAAAATACACACCCAAAAGTTTGTAAAAGCCCTTCTTAAAATCTGACCTCCTTCTGTAAAATCCTCCATTTGATGCTGATTTGATAATTGCCTTTTCTGTCTGAGTTAATGCTGTCCCACCAGCATGGTGACTGATTAATCCACTGTAAGTGATGACTGAGACGATTCTGAAACAGAAGAGCATAGCATCCTAACAACACAGGGGTACTTAACCAAAATTGCTACTAGCTTTTTACAAAACTTAAACTGATTTTTGAGTATCTTGTGCAATTGCAGTTTGGCTTTCCCTCAGCTCTTGTAATTCTGGTTTGCATCACTGAATAATTTTTCTGAATAATTTCTCTGGTTCTGTTTTCTCCTTTGGCAGTTACATACATTGTAGTTGGCTGCAGTAACTTAAAAGCAAGTTCTTTTGACTCTCACTAGAAATACAATAAATGGTACTGTTGTCTAATAAGTATTAAGTCATGTTTGTGATTACTCTGGGTTTAGGCTGGCATCACAAATCCTGGAGATCAACATAAACTCCTGTATGCTATTAAGGAGCTACAAATGGGAGGAGAAAGACTTGAGGACTTCTCCGAAGCGATGAGGTATGAATGTTGTATCTAAAGAGATGGAAGTGAAATCTGGACTATTCAAGGTGTCTGCATCATTTTCTTTAGCTCAAAGATGAAATTCTCTCACCCCTTACCCCATGCATAACATTCATGAGAGTGTACCAGTTACTGTTGCTTTGGCAGTCTGAGTGATGAGTTGATTGCACCTCAAACAGGGTTTGCTGTGCAGGGTTTTCACTATCTTATGTTTGTGTCATAAACTCTGAACCTGCTTCTTGGGCTCCAGTATTAACTCATTCTTTAATTTCTCTGATTGGCTTCAGTGAGCAGATTTTTGTTATTTCTCCATGAAAATGAGGTTTTAGCCTCTGTGCTTCCCTGTGCTTCAAGGGCATTGGGGACCCTTTCAAAGCCAACATGATGTGGTCTCTCAAATTCTCCATTGTGTCTCTAGACAAGGCAGGCTATGTTGGTTCTGCAGTCAAATTTGCCTGATTGCAAGATGCAATAAAGAGATGTCTGGGAGGGAGACATGCATCCAATTTCTGCACAGGGCTTTAATTTTCAACTGATAAACTAATTACTAATTACTTGTACATGTCTATTTTATATCATGAATGTGACTCCTGTGTAGCATTCCAGTGAAAGACAGGCCTGAGCTGAGGGGAACAGCAACCTTACTAAAGTTTACCAATCCCCTAAGCAGTGGTAGAGCACTCTCCACATCCTGTGCAAAAAGAAGAATGAAGGTTATAGTGAAGTGTAAGGGTCAGTTAAGATTTCTTACCACAACTGTGGATTGCCTTTTGGAGGCTTTAGTCAGTTGAACTGTGTATGTTTAACTTAAAGACTGTTTTGGAGATGCTGGTCCTTCCTCCTACTGTGGTTGCACCTCTAGAGAGTTAGCTTCTCTCTTCCCAGTCCCACCACCATTTGCAGTGGCTTGGCAAGAGTAGCATTGTGGAAAGAGACTCCTCCTTGCATCCAGTCTACTAATTAAATAGCTTTCTACTGCCTAGGTAAGTAAGGGTTCAGTTCCTCTCAAAGTGTGTGTACCTTTTGGCTAGTGACCTGACTGTGCTGCTGCTCTGTTAGATTTCCTCCCTCTCCAGAATACTGGGAGAGCTGTCTGCATTATTTGGGTACTGTAAGGCTAGGCTCTTCATTAGCCATGTTGGCCATTGGACTGAAGAATGTGCTTGATCTCAAGTTCGTTCTGTAGATGTCACCATCTGTTGGAGGCAGCTGAATCACACTGACACTGTGTGTAGCAGTCATGTCATGGTGTGGTCCTGCCACAGGGTTGACTTGTGTACCTTGATTCCATGAGTCTGTCTGGTTTCCTGATGCTGGTACTGTGCCTGTGTCTACATCCGTTGCTGTGTTGATACAAACGAGGCTTTGCAGCTGCTTCAGGTACGTTTTTGAAGCACAATGCCAAGTTTGAGCTGCAACATGTGGGAGGACACCATGCAAGGTATTTGGGGAAGCTCTTCAAAGACTGGCCTTAGACTGGGAAAGCGAGGTATGTATGGTCTAGTACAGGACCCTGGTGCTGTGAGGAGATCTCTCCATCAGAGCAAGTATGTGCTTTCAGAAGAGAATCCGGATGCCAGCTAGTACGTGTGCCGAAGTTCCAGCTCACAAGAGGCTGCAAACCAGTATAATGCAGATATACCAGAAACACTCTGATGGCAGCTGAGCTGTTCCTGTCACAATAGACACTTTGCTGCCGAGCTGAGTCTGTAGGCCAGGCACCTGAGTGTTCAGCTCTCCTTATCAAAGGATGTGGAATCATTAGCTGTACTTCAAAAGCACTTTGTCCTCTTTAAGCTTTGTACATTTTTATGGTAGAAACATAGCATCAAGAGGAGTGTAGCCAGCAAGTCGAAGGAGGTGATCTTCCCCCTCTACTCTGCCCTGGTCAGGCCACACCTGGAGTATTGTGTCCAGTTCTGGGCTCCCTGGTATAAAAGAGACAGGGATCTCCTGGAGAGAGTCCAGAGGAGGGCTATGAGGATGATTAAGGGCCTGGAACATCTCCCCCATGAGGAAAGACTGAGTGAGCTGGCACAGTTCAGCCTGCAGAAAAGATGTTTATAAATATCTGAAGCAGGGGATGCAGGGGGAATCAGCCAGCCCCTTTTCAGTGGTCTGTGGAGACAGGACAAGGGGCAATGGCTGCAAGTTGGAGCACAGGAAGTTCCGCACCAATATGCAGAAGAACTTTCACAGTGAGGGTGACAGAGCCCTGGGACAGGCTGCCCAGGGGGGTTGTGGAGTCTCCTTCTCTGGAGATATTCAAGACACGTCTGGACGCCACCCTGCAGCTAGGGAGCTGCTCTGGCAGCGGGGTTGGACCCGATGATCTCTCGAGGTCCCTTCCAACCCCTACGATTCTGTGATATGCTTCGTTCCATAGTGCCACATATATACATTCAGGGAGAACAGCTTAAAAATCTGAATAGAGGGAATAGTTGGAGAAGTAGAAAAAGCTAGCAGTTCACTGCATGTGTAGCCAAATAGAATAAAAAACCCACATGATGTCTGGTAGAGTCTCTCTCACCGGTGGCATTGCTACTTCCTAGTACAAGTATGGGTTTTGATTGTATGTCCTTCTCAAAACCAGCAAATGACTGATTAAAGATCAAGTTCCACAAAATATGACAGCGTTTCAGTTATGGCAAGCACTGCACAGCTTGCTAGAATGTGGCTTGACACGTATTCTAGGAATCTGACCTTGAGACTAAAATCATAGGCTATGTTTACATGCTATGATATAAAGATTTTACTTCCCACTTGTTCAAAGTCATTCTGTGAGAAGGAGAATCAGTCATTAAGTCATAGAAAAACTAACATAGTAGAAAATGTTGAACTGATTGATTATAAACTCAGAGTGTCTAGCACTGTTTAGCCACTGGTGTTTTGACAGCCATTAATTCTTTTTTTTAAAAAAATAGGGGTTTTAAAATTATTTCCATTTGCAAATATAAGAATATATCACTGCAACAGATAGAAAATTCTATGAGGATGATTTATAAGAATTAGTATTGCCATAATAAAGAAGTGTGAGAAGTGTGAGTGTTTTTCTTTTCCTTTTTTTCCTTCCCCATTTCATGTCTGTGACATAATTCATTTTTGCTGAGAATACTTCCAGAATTCCTAAAAATAATTTCCTTTATGACAAAACACAGAAGGTGCCATGTCTGATCCTAGCCAGCTAAAAACTTGTCCTTCTAAGTAGAAAGAAAATTTAATGAGCATGGCTTGATGCTAGTAATGTGTGTGAAACTTTCAGAGTCTCTCCAGATGTGATTGTTTAGTGTTTGGGTTTTTTACCCTAAATGTTCAGTTACATTGTTCTGAAATAAATAGTATTTTTTTTAATTAGTCATACATTTTTCTGTGCTTTTCTCCTGTTGATATTTGAGCACTAAGTACAAATTTTATTCAAAGTATATAACATCAGATATTTTAGGCTCTGAGGAATGGATTTCCAGATCCATTTATTATTGGATTATTTATTGGATTCTTCTGTCTTACAGTATGCTGGAGACTAAATCCTAGCTCCAAAGTGTAAAGCAGATTTTTTTCTTTTTTACCCAAAACAGTAAGCTGGAGGCCAGGAATATTGATCTGCCAGCATAAAATTGACTAGAAATTCTCTGTTTCTGGTGTTGCGAGACTGTGACCTGTATGTACATGTGCACAGGAAAACAGTGTTGTAGTTGTTATGCACAGTGTGTTAAATTACATGTGTGGCAGGTAAATAAGATGTTTTCATCAATAACACAGGAATGATGAAAGCTAGAAACAGAAATTGAGGTTTAAGAGAATGTTTCTGAAAATCTTTTGGGCGATACTTAGCTTTCAGTGTGTCTTACTAGCTGAATATTCCAGATCACAAGTTGTTGTCCTTCCATGGGGGGTGGGGTGGGGGGGCAGAGGGAGGGGCATGGACACCTAAAAGCCCCCAAATTTGTTAAGATGCTAAATGTAGTATTTGTATACCCTGTGTTAAAATAATACTGGTTTATTTTATTTTATGTTTTATGTAATGAAACAATGTCTGATTCACTTGCTGACTGACATTGGAAATGCATAGGTAATATTTAGCTTGAAAAAAGTTACAGCCTTTAGCAACAGATTGTTGTTCTGGTCTTGTAGTGGAGATGAACTCATCAAGTTTCTGCAGAAGTTGAATAAAGAGTGTAGTAAGCTGATCGTTCCTGTGCAGACCGTGAATAAGCATTTCCTCCACAACTCTCACAAGGTATTCAACCAAAGAAAGATTGATTCACAGTATATTACTCTATTCTAGAATATTATTCTACTTTGTGAAGTGAAAAATATTGATATTTGTCAAACATCTTGATCATTGTATAGTTGCACAGAGCTGACTGATGTCCTTTCTCTAAAGGATGCTTTTTAAAATAATGTATTTGGAAGAGTTAAGCCACCCTGTTAAAGGAGGTAAAGCTGATTCTTTGTGTTTCTGCTGATAGGGCAGTTGAGGTGACAGAAGTTTCCTGTAAAAGTTGATAGTAGTAGATCATGTTGTGCACAAATTGTACAAAGAAAGCCCAGCATAACTGCAGTTACAGCCTTTCTCTGACATTGTCTTTTATGGTACATTAAAGAATATTAACTGATGATCTACAGTAATTCTGGCAAATAACTGTGACTTAACAGATGGTACTGAAGTGGGCACCGACTAAGAGTTTTACTGAAGCCTACAAAGACTTGGTCTGCAGCGTGGAACAGCTGGGAGAAGAGGTGGCCAAACTGAAGTGCCTGGAGAAGGTGAGTATGTGCGAGTGAGGTAGGTGGTTAAATACCAGGCACAGGCTCCTGCCTGCAGCCTCAGATGCCGCATCCATCCGTGAAGTGTTTAGTGCCTTGGTCTGGCACTGGCTCTCTGACTATAGCCTGGACATTGCATCTCCCTTTTCAGCCTGTTGATGGACAGAGTGAGAAACAATCTAGAATATTCCACAGCAACGTGGACAGCCTCCAAAGGAAGGTACAGTCAAACTTTCTACTACAGTGAAGACTGAAGTGGAATGTATCCCTGTGCTGTGAACAAGCACTGTGGCGATAGATACCACTCAGAATCCTCACACTCTTACTTCTTAATTAAGGAATCTTTTGTTTGGAATTATTGACTCAGAAGGAAGATACTAAAGTTTTATGGATTGAATGGGAGGCATCCCAGATAACTCTGCAGAGTGACAAAAGAAGAGGGTGGGAGAGGTCAAGGCTGGATGTTAGCACCACATCAGTCATTCTCAAACCAACACAATGACACGCTCTTGTCAGATGGGGTCATTTTAAGTAATAGGCTAGTAAAAGGAATGGCTGCTGGGGTAGAGTAAATGGAGCATCAGTGTCAGAAAGGAATCTGTTGCTGAACGAAGCCATGTGGAACTCAGACCTTGAGTATAATAGTACTAATGCAATTTCCTGTAGTTTTAAGTAAATTTAGCACAATATAACAGCCTTCTCCCAGTAAATCACTTAGCACCAAATATGTTGAAGAGGTAGATTGAGATTGTGGCAAAGACTTTTTAGCTATTCATGTTCCTTTTTTTGCATATGCAAAAATCAAGTGTCTGTGAGTGTTTGCATTCTGTGCATGCAGGCCAGTTACAAGGGCTGGGGGGGATCTGGGTTAGATGCCACTTGACTTGGCTCTTTTCTGTGCTTAAGGTTTTCTAGCTGTCAAGATGAAGCATGGTGGCTCTGTACCCAGTGTTAAACAGAGATGCTAAACATTAGCTTTCTAATTACTTAAAAAATGTCATGTCTGTGCTGTTAAAATATGGTGGTGTCTTCAGAGTTTCACTGGTGAAGACTTTAGTACAAAACATTTTTGTGCTACTTAATTTATGGTGGGGCCCTTTTGAATCCATTTACTATGAAACGTGCCAATTTATGTGAAACAGTTAAAGCCTTTTAGATAAGTTTTTGTATTAATTCCCTTAAAATCTTCCGTACTGTTTGCTAAGCTTAACCATTGCAAGACCCTGCCAGCAGTACATGTTCTGTCTGTAGCATATAATTTTTAAAAGCACAGTAAATGAGATGGACTTCCAAGCATTAGGAACTAAGGTAGGAATGGGGACCTTACCCTGCTCTGCTTATGACAAAGCTCCTCCACTCCTCACATGTGTTTGAGCAGGCACTCATTAAGGCACTTTCCACTCTCCCTTTAATTTCAAGGAACTCTAATCTGTTATGTATTTAACATGCTGTTTTAATAAACAGTTGTAGTAGGAATTAAACGGTAAAAATTCTGGTTAAAATATTTGACCATTGGAGTTAGCAGTGTGTTTTACTCCTGAGGAATTGAGTTTTTAAACAAGCTGTTTATCTAATACCTGATAACCATTCTGTAATACACAAGATAAAGGCTTAGCTAGGTCTGTTTCATTGAAGTAGGGCACAGAGTGAGGAGGAGGTGATACCAATCTTAGATGCATGGCCCTAAGAATCACATAAGATAGCATACTTAAGAAGCCTTCACACTAACTTTTTTTTCTTCATTGCACTTTTTACATGAACTTCACATCTGCCTCAGCATGAGCAGAAGAATGACTCCAGCCAAGTGAAGCTTCCAGAAAAAGCACCCACCTCAGAAAAAAGATTAGTAAAGATGGGAGCAGTAACATTGCTGGGATTTGGATTTTTCTTCTTTGTAGCGAAGTCAGTGGTAAAGAAACACCTGACTCAAGTGTTATGAATAATTTTTTGAAAACTTGTTTGCATTATATTCCAATTCAGTACATGCAGCTGAGCTGAAGTAATGTGAAAATGTGTATGCTTTCTCATGATACTTGTAGTATTTGCATCCAGTAAGTGCTTTGATCTAGAAATAAAGGTCCTGAAAATGAAAACTGCTACTCAAATGTATCTTAAGGTTGCATTTTCAAGTCTTTTTTGGTGTAGACTGTAGATGTATCTTGTCAGAGCTGCTTTTTATTATCATAAAGCTGCAATTACTTCTTAATAATTACTAGTTTTACTTTTAGCTGTTGTTCAGATTATTATTAAATTGCTCAGATCTGATTATATCACATTTAGGTTTGGATTTATGATGCAGATGTGTTTTGGAGGTTGGGTGAGTTTAAAAGTTTCTCATGCAGTGTTATGTTGATAAAGATCTTTGCTTGTGTGTTTTTTCATACAAATCTGTCATATGAAAAACTCCCCAATGAGGTTTTTCTTTCTTTGTCACAATCACAGTCCTGTCACACATTGTCTTGAAGTGTCCTTTCCCAATGAACTATGATCCTCAAGTTATGCCTGAAATCTTTCTTCTCAGGGATAGTTCTGTTAAGAGTTTCATCACATCTGTTAAAAGGAATATAGCAGTCCTTTGCTGTAAGAATGCCAGACAAGTTAGAAGTCATGGAGGTGTGGGTTTTCTCTTGGTCTGGTCTTTCATTGTGGCAGCTTCATGTTTAGAGTATTTTTTCTTAATATTTTCCCCACTGGAAACAGTGTAAACACTTTGTAAACAGTTTGTAGTTCTGCAGTGAAATGGTAATATCTGTATTTCATCTGGTTACCGAACCAGTTACACTGGGAAAGAAAAAGGAACTGGTAATAAGTAACTCAAATGGCAGTTATGTTTTGGCAGCCTCAGTAAACATCTGTAAAAATGCTGAATGTTTCTGAAGGGACATTCTTCTATCAAAATAAAACAGAAGCAGTGTAGAAAAACATGAGCCTCTCTGGGTGTGTCATGCTTTAGCTCTCCTCTGTTTTCAGAGATGTTGTGTGGCATCTTAATCTTTGATGTTCCTTCCAGAGACTAGTAATGAGAAGATAAAAACCTGAGTGCTACTCCATGTTGCTGTCAGTAGTTTTCTGCTCTTTGTTTTAGAAAACTACACTGGGCATTAGTGTGTTTCCTTGTTACTGCAACTGTTTTACCTCCTTTCCTCCTAGGTTTCTCCTTCAGTGCAGGGAGCATCCTACAGGGTGATGAGGCCAGAGGCAAATTATGTCAGTTGGGTCTTTTTCCATTCTGTTCCCAGCTTTGGGTCAGAGGAAGTAAGCTGTATTCACCACCACCATCTACCAGCAAAGTGCTCACACTATCAGCAGACTGACTTGAACCAGCAAAGTATAGAGAAGAAAAGATTTTTGAAATGGTTCTCTGTTTCTTGGTATTACCCTAAATTTAATCCTGAACTAACCAGACACGTATCACAACAGGAAGAATCCATGGAAATAGAAAAATCTGTGAAAAGCTGTTTTAATGGCTTGTCATACCCCTGGATCCTTATCTGTACCCAGCACTCCTCCTCTAATTAGCTCAAAATACGGTTACCAGCGCTGGGAAGGCTCACTAGTATCACTGCAACTGACATGGGACCTCTTGGGTTTGGGGTGGGTTTTCCTATTGGGTGAGGGCTTGGGTTTGTTGGGTTTTATTCTGGGGGAAGTGGGGGAGGTGGGAAGGCATTGTGTTCATGCTGTGTTTCTAACATGTCCTTTCACTTCAGTTAGGTAGAATTAGTTCAACCACTAGCAGAAGTTCTGTGGTACTGCCGTTGAAAGGGTTCTGTTTTGTGGCCTCACTGTTCATGGAGAATTTGCATTCAGGAACCCACTTCAAAGGACACCGACAAGAGCTTCCATTTCAAGAGATGCATTTCCTATTACTAGTAGATCTTACCATTTGAGACAGCAACTGAAATTGTAAATTACCAATTGCCTTTTCCAAAAATATGAAGAAAAGATCCGCTTCCATGGAAGCCTTTTCAGTTAACCTTGAAGCTGTTGCAATCGAATAGGAAATCTGCTCCAGAAAAAATTGTTATCAGTATTTAACTAAATTACAGGTACAATAGTGTGACTGATGCCATCGGTGTGAAATACCTATGAGGGGGAAAATAATGCATGATACTTCCTCTTAAACTCTCTTCTAGTTTCAGACTTAATGATGATGTTTGCTAAAATGAGTCAAAATTCTGATTGCTTGGACTTGACCTCCGAAATGCCTGGGGGAGAAGCTGGCGCTGTTCTGGGTCACTCACTTCAGGCACTTGTAGTCACGGCTGCAAGCACAAACAGAGCAGCATTTGAGTCAAACACCAGCTTTCTGCCAGCAGCATCTCTAGCATGCTGCACTGTTGAAGTGTGTTCACAATGGCATAAACCAGGCAGGAGAAGCAGGGGGGTCTTGGAATAACTCTTTTCAGCTGTCCCATTAGTTAGTTGATCGGGTATGAACTGTGTTGGGTGAGTAGGGTACGTTAGGAGCCAAATAAACAAAAGGTTATTTTAACCTACTATATGATAAAAAGCATCTGTTTTCCTCTTCAGATTACAAAGCCAAGCTTAAACAAGGAATTTCAGGGTCCTTTCTTCACTTTCATGTTGTTCCAGTGCCTCTTTCAAATTCTCTGTTTGAGAAGGTATCACAGTATGGCTGTGATAGGGCAGGAAGCGAAGAGAGATATGCCTTCACCATCTGTCCCTTGAACTACTGCTGCCGAAATCCTCACCCCCACCAGCACCCGCTAAGGGAGCCTTCACATGAAAATGTCCCTGCTGAGAGGCCTCCTTCTGTAAGTCATCAAATTAAACTCATTATCCCAGAAGAGTAAGAATACAGCGATTTGCACATCAATAAGGGGATTGTGGGAGAATGCTGAAGGGCTTTGCATGCGTTAAGCAGGTAAGCCCTGAGAGGTATTGTTCTCCCGCTTACAGTAGTGCAAATGGAGGTGCGGGAGGATGGAGTGGGCTGGACCCGGGGCCGTATCCTGCCGAGGCACAGTAGCTTAAAGATGCAGCGAGGTTCCTACTTGCAATGCCATTGGATACCTAACTTCTCTTGATAGGGATGAATATTCATACCGTGGCCATCTCTGAATCTTTAGATTTATACAAAATTGGGGCCTTGGGTGAGCCCAGGGTGATGTGAAAGAGCATACAGATATTTTTATTTCTAATTTGCCCAGCCCAAGATAAACTGCAGGTTGTGTGTATTGTGTGGTCGTGCACTTTGGGATTTGCCCTACTCCTCAAATTTGACTTGTGGAGTACCCAGTCTGTTGTAGGATGTTGCCCAAGTACTCCTGTTGGGTACTGGTTACAAATAATACAGAGTATTTTGGGGTGTGTGCGTTCTTAGGCTGAGAGAGAGTGAGCTTTTATGGTGCACTGAGTTAGAGTCCAAGTGCTGTGTTTGCTTTTTCTTCATCCAGCTGCCGTGTTAGGTACACCACTTGTTAAGCTTGAGCTATGTGGTTTGTTCTTTCTCCTCTGGCCTTCTTTGGACCCCTTTAGGTGTTCTCCAAAGCCATTGTGTGTTCATACACCTGAGTAGGTGTTTGCTTGCATTTGTCTTCTCTGTTCCAGCAGCCCCGCACAAGTTACAGGTCGTCTTTCCCAAATAAAGCTGCAATACTAATGCAGTACTAAAACGTGGCTTCAGGCCTTGCTAAACAAGTCTCTTTCAGAATAAATTGCTTAAATCCCTCTTACCCCGTGCCATGGAAGGGGAGGTAAGTGATACCCCGCTTGTCCCTGTCAGTTGTCCTCTCCCTTGGAGTCCATTTCAGTATTGGGATGGGAGGTCATCCTTCTGCACAGGTAAAAAGCCTTGAAGGCCTGGCAGGAATCATAACTGCAGAGTCTCTGCTTGTAAGACCTCTACTGACACCTCTTTGTCCTGGAGGCACAGGGGAGAGGTATGTTTGGAGTTTTATATTCCCCTATTCTAGAAACTGGAGTTTCCAGGTAACAGGGGGCTCTGTGTTCTACAGACCAGAGACCATGAGCTGTGAGGTATGAAGTGGGTGTTACGGCATTAAATGAGTAACATGGTGTGTATCCTTAGCAGCTCTAATAACTCTTAAATTACTTCTGAGTTTTATCCCAATTCAAATGGTGGAGTTTGATGTAATACTGAGCTGTGGTCCTTGTGAGTGGGACATAATGACCTCCCCCAGGGAGGACTTTTGGTTTTCTGTTAAGCTGTGCCACTGGCTGTGATATATATGGCAAGGGGGGGGGGGGGGGGGGGGGGGGAGGGAATGGTGGTCTCACTCTTCTCAGATGAGTCTGCCATGGTTCACCTGTTCTGAAAACAGCCTTTATTTGAATGTCAAAGCACAGGTTTAACTGCATTATTTTCAGTATTGCATTGGAAAACCTGAGCTCAGCTCCATCAGGTTTCTGTTCAGAGAACTGGGACTTGGTGTCCCTGGCCACTGCACTGTCCCCTGCATTGCACGTGGCACCACGTGCAACACTCCCTGAAGGCACATCCAGCTCTGAGTCCCATCTGCTTTTGGGGCAGGGGAGGCCAAGCGCCCCTCCAGGGCTGCATCAGGAACAGGATAGTGTCACCAGCAAGGTCAGAGATGTGGTCCTTCTCCCCTCAGCACTGGGAAGGCCACTGCTGGAGTGCTGGGTCCAGTCCTGGGCTCCCCAGCACAAGAGGGACATGGATGTACTGGAGTGAGTCCAGTGAAGAGCCTTGAAGATGCCAAAGAGCTTTGGAGCCACATGGAGAGGCTGAGAGCTGGGATTGTTCACCCTGGAGCGAAGAGAGGGCTCTGGAGCACCTTAGACGTGCAAATACCATGTGGAGGGAAAGTGAAGATGGAGCTGGGATTTCCTCCATGAGGCTGTGGGCACAAACCGAAATGGAGGAAATTCTGTTTAAATGGGAGGGGGAAAAGTTCATCCCAGGACAGGCACCAGCAGGTTGCTGAGAGGTTTGTTTCCTTCAAAGGTGCTTAAAACCAGATACATCCCTGAGCTACCTGCTGGCTGACCCTGCTCTGAGCAGGGCGTTGGACTGGAACAGGTCCCCAGGGCTTCTGTTGCTCCCTATGATGAGAGAGTGGTTAACAGCAGTAATACATCCGAGGTGAACTGGTGTAAGGCCAGCGCAGGGTGCGGTGCTCAGAGAGGGGCATCAGGAGAGCAGTACAGCTGGGATGCAGATCTGGAGAGGAAGGGGACAACACCTGCGAGCCAGTGGTGTGGTTGCCACAGGTAAAGGGGTTCCTGTTTGATTTGGAAGGGTGTCTCAGAAGGCATGGGTCAACTCTTTCCTGCACACCTGAGAAGGCTGGTAGCAGGGAGGAGGACTGCAGCTTCTGCCCAGACAGGTCTGAAAGGCTGTCACAACTTGCTGCCCTCTCCCTGGCCTTTCTCTTCCCCACCAGTGGATTCAAGGTGTAGCTCTTAAACTTCAGAAACTGAGGTGGGACAGCAGCTGAAAATTAGGATAGCTTTTTTCATACTGATAGTACTTTATCATGTAGATGGTGAGTGCTCAGGTCATGCTTCTAAGATCTGCTGGAGTTAGGAACTGTAGTTGCCTCTGGGCAGGTAGTACTGCTAGAGGAGCAGTGATGTGCTTCAGGAGCCCAAAATCTTTACAGCCAAAATCTTTTCTGATACCGGGGGGTGGTTGGATGGCTGGTAGCTCTGGGGTGTTTGTGTTTGAGGGGGTTTCTTTAAAGTTTTTGATTAAAATGGCTGTTTCCACCTCAAACATTGATACAGCTCTACCTTTTGTATTTCTTTCTGTAACACTGTATGCTCACACCGGATTGCACGGCTGTGGTCTCAGAAGACCTACTGAGTGACAGCCTGGAAGAAAGACCGGTGTCTTTTCTGTGCAGTCATGCTGTCCTTTGCTGCCTGAAGAACTGATCTCAAAGGGTGCTTTTCTAGCTCACTTCTCCAGGATTTTCACCAGGGGTTGATAACAGAAGGCATCTGTGCGGTCCCGAACTTCTTTAGCAGCCTTCTGACTTTGTTACAGTGAGGGGGGCTGGCTTTGAACTGGGGCATCTCCCTCTCATGGTTAAATTCCTTGTTCTTGGATGTGCTTATCTGGCAGCTGTCAGCCGTGGGGAAGTGAGGTTGAACTGCTTCACCTGGAAGCTCTGATTTATGTGCCAGCACTGCCCCTGCCTCTGCACAGTGGGTGTGCGGGCTGGGGCTGGGGCTGGAGTGTGTCGGTGCAAAAGGACGGGACAAGTTTCCTTACGGCCCGGCTCAAGGACAGCCGCTGTCTTCTGCAGCCCGAGCCTGCCTGCCTGGGCTGGGGGTGAGACGGGGGTGAGATGGGGCTGGTAGAAGTGACGTGCTGGAGCTGTTTGGTGTGCACGGGTTGGGTCTCATGAGGGCTGAGGGAGCTATTCCCAGCAGGGGGGGGAAAGCGAAGGGGGAATTGAAGACCAGAGAGGTACTTCTGGGGGTCTTGGGGTGGAGAAATTCTCATTGCGGGGCGGGGGGGGGGGGGGGGCGGGACACACCACCGGCAGAGAGGAGATCCACTGGTTTAAGGTGAGGATGAGGAGGCTGCACGGGTGAAGGATGGATTGAGAACATCCAGGTAGGCCAGGAGGGGAAAGGGGGCTAGGTGAGGTTGGGGGGAGGCTTCCCCGCAGCACGGCACTTCCCCCAGGTGTGTAGCAGCGAGTGAGCGGCTTCTCCCCACGCGTAGGTACGGGGCCGAGGGTGGGGGGGTGTCCCTGTCCGGGCCAGGGCTGCTGCTGCCGATGCGGTTTCGGCGGGGACGGGAGCCGGAGCTGCCGCTTCTGCCACTC
Organism: Gallinula chloropus; assembly: GCF_964237585.1. Lineage (NCBI taxonomy): Eukaryota > Metazoa > Chordata > Aves > Gruiformes > Rallidae > Gallinula > Gallinula chloropus. The sequence goes on along the minus strand of NC_140085.1, from coordinate 40,962,076 downwards.
GCGCTCGGGGCGCGGGCGGGCGCGCTCGGGGGAAGGAACCGGCCCCGCGGGAGGGGGGTGGCGGGACGCTCCCCACGGCCGCCCCCGGCCGTCTCCGCAGCCACGGGGGCATCGTCCACCGGCCCGTCGCACCCGGCCGGCTCCCCTGGTCAGGGCTCGCTGCTCGACACGGGGACCGGGTCTCCCACCGCCCCGGGCTTTACGGGACGCGTAGCTCGTCCGTCCTGTGTCCCCGTCCTGTGTCCCCGCCCCACCCTGGCACCCGTCATCCGCGGGGTCCCGGCGGGGCGCGGGCGGGCAGGGAGAGCCGGCACGGAGCCGCCCCGGCGCTGGTGCCGGCGGAGAGGCCGCAGAGCCGGGGGGCGAGGGGAGGGGGCACGGCGGAGCCGCGCCCCACGCCGGGCTGCCCTTGCTCTCCTCCGCTCGACGCCAAGTCGCGGGTTCGCTGTGCGCTCGGTGTGTTGCCGGGGGCGCTTACGGAGCGGTAAAGCGGTGCCGTGTCGAACCCTGAGAGGTGCCAAGTGCTGCCGGTCTTTAATAGCCGGGGTGGCCGGCGCTGGAGGCTCCGCGGCGCATCGCGTAGTCAGCTGGCGCGTTCGAACCGTCTGCTTGCAGGGTTATTGGAAAGCAACTGGCTCCTCGGGATTCCTTGCCTAATCAGAGGTGTTACCTCCTCCTCTTCCCCCAGTGTCTCTTGACATCATTTCATCCATCAGAGTTTCAGAGGAAGGGAAAAAAAAAAAAAACCAACCACACAACCCAAAGCAGAACCCACCCAGTCTGCGAGCAGCCCACACCAGCCCCGCAGTTTTGCTGTGACTGCGGGGAAGAAGAGCTGGATCAGGGCAAAGATGGGAGCGGGGCTGAGTTCCTTGTCCTGAAGGATTTGGTGCGGGGCGAATCGAGAGGAATGCGGAGCGATGCACCGACCGGCATCCCTCGTACCCCGGGAGGGGATCAATAAGCCCTCCGGCCGCGCGTGGGGATGCGGAGGCGCTTGACCCACGGAAGACAGAAGCCCTCAAGGTGCGTTTGCTCCTGCCGGTCACTGTTTGCTCCATGGGATTTCTTCTGCCCCCCGCAACTGACCTGATGTGGACCGAAGCGTTTCTAACATGAACTTTCTCTCTGGGATCTGGTGGTCTCTTCCCCTGGTCTTGTTCTGGGCGACCCCACCAGTCACCTCCTCATGGTGGTAAGTTGTGCAATTCCAGGAATTTTTATTTGCTCTTGGGGAAGGTGGGGTCGGATTAATTGTAAATTAGGAGGAGGGGGGGGGATGCCTCTCCCTCGCAGGCTCGTACAAGCGGAGCTCGCTGCTGCCAGCTGCTCCGGTCCAGAAAGCCCGGCCTTAAAACAAGCGGGATTAGACGGGCTCGGCATCTCCTTCCACACCCCGTCCCTGCTCCCCGGTCTCCTCCTTCGCATAAACGCGGAGCAGCTGCGAGGGCTGAGCGGGGTTTTCGGCAGGGCTGAGGGGCGTGGGGGGACCCGGCCCGGCCCGGGGGGGGGACAGCGGGGCACCTCCCGGCCGGCGCTGCCAGACCCGGCCGCTGCCCCGGCGTTTCGGGGGCCGCCGGAGGGAGAGGGCGGGAGGGAGGGGGGCAGCTTGCAGGGAACACGCCCGAGGTGCGCGGATGAAGCCTGGCAGCCAGCCCTCCCTCCGCGCCCCGGCGGCTCTGGGAATTGGCTACAGCAGGAATTATTATTGTTGTTATTATTATTATTAATCCCCCCACCCCATCCCCTCCCTCCCCATCCCCTCCTTCCAAAGTTTCTCCTCGCTGAACGGCAAACCGCAAGTGCGAAGAGTCGGAAGCCCTGCGGGCAGCACAGGACACCCCCAACCCCCCCCAACCCCCCCCCTTTTAAAATGATATTGGATCTCGTTGCGGGGTGCCCGAGCGAGTCGCAAAACGCGGGGCCGCGTTGACGGGTTAGGATGGGAACAGAACCCTGCCCCTCAAACTGGGGACCCCAACCAAGCCCAGGCTGGAAAGTCTTGGGAGTGGAAGAGGAGTTAAACCGCTCCTTATAAACCTGGGGAACACATTTAACTCCGACACGGGCTGACGCGGGATCAAAGGCTGATTTATCAGACTGAGCCTATTGCAATAACGTGACTATCTGTGTCCGCAATAAATAAAAGTTATTTATTGCGGTGGCTTTTTCTCATGGTGTCTTTTAACCGCCGCTTAAGTATTTTATTATTTTTTTTAAAATCACGGTTTTAACGATTTTACGATCCTATAAAATAATGAAAATACAAGAAAAGGACATTTTCTTCCGTTTGATCCCTTCAAAAGACACCTATAGCAGTTTGGGCTTTATAAAAGGTACCTTTCGAAACGTTTCAGGACTAATAGAGACCATCTGGCTATGATGTAATTTAATTTTTGTCAAGCTTTTTTGTTGGGTTATCTGGGGTGTTTTTTTTAAGTCCTGCACGGAGCTGCAATAGCGGGGTTCGGGGTTCCCCTAAATGCTTCGCCTTATTAAAAACCATAGCATCGGAGACTGATTTTAAAGGGTTTCCACTAAAAAGCCAGAGGCAGCTCTGGACCCACCAGAGTAAGGCTCCTGCCCGCAGACGGGGTGCTGAGGACAACCCCCCCCGCATCCCATCCCGGTTCCCCCGGAGCCGGTGTCCGGGGGGTGGGAGGAGGGGTCGCCGCAAGCCCCCCACGCTGCCCTACCCCTTCCCTCCCGCAGGTACATGGGGGCCGTGGGCTCTTCGCGGGTGATGTGCGACAACGTGCCGGGCCTGGTGAGCCGGCAGCGGCAGCTGTGCCGGCGGCACCCCGAGGCGATGCTCTCCATCGGCCGCGGCGTGGCCGCCTGGACGGCCGAGTGCCAGCACCAGTTCCGCCGGCACCGCTGGGACTGCAACGCCCTGGAGCGGGGGCAGCGCCTCCTCGGCCGCGTCCTGCTGCGCAGTGAGTCCCGCGGGGCGCGGAGCGGCGTGGGAGGTGCCTTCCCGCGGGGGGGGTGGGGTGGGCGGGGCAAGCAGCGGGGCGCGCAACCTCCGCGCAGCCCCCCGTGCCTTCGGGCTAAGTGTTACAAGGGGTTTGGGAAGGTCCGAGTTAAGGGTAGGAGGGGTTGTCAAGGGCTCGGGCTGGCACTGTAAGGCCGAGAGACCGGCGGGCCCCCTCTCTTCCCTTCCCCTTCCCCTTCCCCTTCCCCTTCCCCTTCCCCTTCCCCTTCCCCTTCCCCTTCCCCTTCCCCTTCCCCTTCCCCTTCCCCTCCCCTCGCAACGGTGGGGCTTCGTTTTACGTTTCAGGAGGAGGGGAGGGGGAAACGCAGAGTTACCCAGAGCCTCCCAGACAGCAGAAGAGCACACAAGACAAGGAGGAGGGCTGCTTCGCTTAAAAACACTGTGTCGATGCACTAAGGCGTAGGGCAAAGGTTCAGAAAAGGGTGTTTTAGGGAGTGTGAGTATTAGCATTAGTGTTTCCCAGCTACTCTGTTTTATATTGTGTGATGGACCCCTAAACTGTGGGCTACAGAGAAACCGAGGTGCCCGAATGCAGCTGTTGGGCAGAGGGTTTTCCAGCACAGCCCACCCTGCCCAGGGAGACCAGTGATCTGGGGAGGGGGGGCTGAAAGGGGCAGCCCATGTCCAAACAGGATCCCAGTGCGTTGGGGTGGCAGGTGACAACTGCAGTGACAGGTTGGGTCCCACTGGAGCATTTTCCTGGGGAAGTGCAGTGCCCGGGTTCTGTCCCACCAGGGCTGCATGGCCTGCAAGGTGTGGGGTGAGGTGTGGGGTCTGTGCCTGTGGGGGGGGGGATGACAGCGCTGCCCTCCAGGCCCTCAGCCCCCTGCTCAGGAGTGCAACAGCTAGTCCCCTGGGTCAGGGTCCAGCAGGGAGATCAGCAGGGACACATCTGATATGGGTGAGCTGGGGCTGTGCACACTCTGAGCAGCTGAGGTGTGGCTTCCCACCCTGAGGGATGATGGTTAAGCAAGGAGTTGTGGCCATCTAAATGTTGGAGTAAGGCATCTCAGGAGTCTTCAGAGGGATTATGTAGTCCTCTTGATGGAAAGAAAGGGCTGAGATCTGTTAATGAGCTGGGATGTCCCTACCTGAGGGATAGACGTGCTGAGGTTCTTCTAAGCTGCAGGTCTTTTCACCAGAAGCCACACCTGGGCACAGAGCTGTGGCACACTCTGTGGCCCTACCCTGGCACTCGTGTCCCTGGGATGTCCCCAGCACTGTCTGGGAGCCTCTCCAGGCTGTGAGCAGCGTGGCACCCGCTTGGAGAGGAGGAGGAAAGTTACCCAGGGCCGGGTAGAAGAGAAGGACAGGAGACAGTGGGCACGCTGACCCGAGCAGTAGGATTTAATCCGTGGAGCATCATTTGTTTCCAGGCTCTGCTGCTGGTAAACGGTTCCCGGAACCAGCTTCATGTTCCCTGAGCAATTACTTGTGAGTAACCAGTAACGTCACCCATCAGCTGGAGTTTTCGGTGGGGTTTGTCCGAGGTTCAGGAAAACACGCCTGGCAGGACATGGCCTCATGCTGATGAGGCTATTGCATTTAAAAAAAAAAAGTAAAACTGAATTTTTTTTCCCAAGAGTGAAGTTCTCACTGTCGTTTTGAGAGGGAATTTAGAAATACCAAGTCGTAGGCTGTAGTGCTGCCCATACAATAAAACCACAGATATCTTTCTCTCTTTAGAGGCCTTTTTTTTTTACCCCACTAACATTACTTAAGGTTCACAAGTTCTCCAAACAGGTCTTTCTCACTGCTAGTTGCCTTAGACACCGCACAGGAAAACCCTACTTACTCTTTCCACTTTAAAAAACCGTCTAAAATATTTCAAAATCCCATTATCATAAATAGTGTTGTGCCAATGCCTTTCAGCTCTGTATTGTGAGTTAAATAACCAGCTCCTGTACCAAAACACATACCTGACAGCTTCAGAGAAGGCATGGGCTAGAAACTGTGGGTAATCTTTGGTATAATAAAGTATCATTGCGAAGAGTAGGGAAAACTGCCCGAGCAGCTGGCGTGGTGGAAGTCACAGCTGCCCGGCCAAATCCCTCCTCAAGCATGACACAAGCGGTGCCATTGATTTAATGGAACTTGTTTGTGTGGATTACAGGGTACCAGGCTCAGTTCTAGGCAGAAAACTGAAATTTAATTGATTTTTTTCAGAAAAATAACACCCAGGATTTCTCCCCACCGCCTTTTAAGCAGGAAAGCCTATCCCAAGTGCTTCAGAAGAGGGAAAGCAAGGCTCCGGAGCTATTTGCAGCATTTTGCAATTGCTGTGTTGTTCCAGTGCTCCTATTTAATAATTCCTTAAGCCTATCTCTGAAATAGCACTTCATATATTTTTCTGAATCGGTGAAACATGAGAGAAATACCAGCTGCCCTGTCTGCATATCTGTGCGAAGCCCCCCGATCTGTGAAAGCAGATTAATCAATATCACTAGCAAATGTTTAATGTTTTCCAACTCCAACACTATATTGATGACTTTTTACCAGGGAGGGGTCCAAGTTTAAGCCATGACTAATTCTGGCTCTAGGGAACGTGCATTCATGTGATTTCAGCCCAGTTTTATCTTTTGCTCAGCAAAATAAAGAGTCCAGGCTGGCTGGAGTTAGGAGAGCCCCTCGAACTACCCCAAACGGGTTTCAAAGTGGCTTGTTTTTTGTTCCAGGTAGCCGGGAGTCTGCTTTTGTACACGCCATCTCCTCTGCTGGAGTTGTTTTTGCCATCACCAGGGCGTGCAGCCAAGGGGAGATGAAATCCTGCTCCTGCGATCCCAAGAAGAAAGGCTCTGCCAAGGACAGCAAGGGCCATTTCGACTGGGGCGGCTGCAGCGACAACATCGACTACGGCGTGAGGTTCGCCAGAGCCTTCGTGGATGCCAAGGAGCGGAAGGGGAAAGATGCGAGGGCGCTGATGAACCTGCACAACAACAGAGCTGGAAGGAAGGTGGGTGTCACACAGACAGGAGGGCAAATCCTATGAGGAGCAGCTGAGGGAGCTGGGGGTGTTTAGCCTGGAGAAGAGGAGGCTGAGGGGAGACCTTATCACCACCTACAACTACCTGAAGGGAGGTTGTAGAGAGGTGGGCGATGGTTTCTTCAGCCAGGTGACAGGAGATAGGACAAGGGGAAATGGCACAAAGCTGTGCCAGGGCAGGTTCTGATTAGATGTTAGGAAAAAATTCGTCACTGAAAGAGTTGTCAGGACCTGGAACAGGCTGCCCAGGGAGGGGGTTGAGTCACCATCCCTGGATGTGTTCAAAAAAAGGGTAGATGAGGTACTTGGAGATATGGTTTAGCACAGGATGGGAACGGTTGTACTCAATGATCTTAAAGGTCTTTTCCAACCTTGTGATTCTGTGATTCTGTCTGTCCCTCAGGCACCTGGAGATGCTCTCGGTGAGCTCTCACAGGTCTGGGACACGTAGTGGTTGGCCTTTGCTGATGGGTCTCAGCAGTTAGGAACCAGTATGGGATGAGCAGGAGACTGAGATGCTGTTCCTGTCTCCCTTGGAGGTTCAGAGGGGTAGAGGTCTCCAACTAGACCAAGTGCAACTGCTTGACAGCGGCCCTGGCTGAGTCACTTCAGTGGTTCCTTGTGCAGAAAGCTGAGCATGGGCCCAAGTCGTTGCAGGATCCGTTTGGACGGAGGATTTGTTCTGAGCCTAAGCCTTACATAAGGAGGAGTTTTAGTTCTGGTTGATAAAGAATAAAAGTTCCTAGGGGAGGCTGAAGACCACACTGAAGAACAGGTTTGACTATTAAAGAGCAAGTTCAAAAGGGCATTGGAGATTGTCCCCCACCATACTGTCCATACTGTCCATTCTGTATATGGTAAACCTCAACACAAAACGAGCAGACATAAAATACAACTACTTTGCTTTTAAGAAAATAAACCCCAAGTACAGGTACTTCCAAAGGGCATTGGCCTCGGGGCACCATCTGATTAAGACAAACCTCTTCTCTAAACATTGTATGAGAACACCAGTCCTGGATGTCAACAAGGAGGGTCTCCACTTTTAATTCGTTGGTGAGTAGAAGGAGTAGCTGCCAGACAGATTGCCCACTGCTGGTGCAAATGTGCACCCACACTTTGTGGTGGTAGATAGACACATGGAACTGGAATGGGCCGATTCAAAACTTGTTAACAATTTGTGGCCCCCAAAACCATCCAAAACAGCAGAGAAAAATAGTTTATAGAGCTGGATCACGAACTTCTAAAATGAATGGCCTTTGGTTTTCCTTCATGTACAATGGGGAGGAAGGAAATGGTTCAGGTTCTAATCTTTGTGTGGTAAAAATTTCCCTTTACAAACTGTAAAGTTGTTCTATATTAACGAGCCTTTATTAGAAGCAAAGATCCAATTTTAATGAACTCTACTGCAAGTAGATGATTTTCCTGATAGGTATTTCTCCTTGGGCATCTTTCCTCCATCTGTCTATTGCCAGCAGGTGTAATTCATATGTTACACAGGCAGGTGAGGCTATTAGGTCCCAGCTGAGAAGTACTTTCTGAAACAGTTGGGTATCTCATACCCAATAGTTAAAATGAATGTATATATGCCAAGTTCCTTTTAAAACTAGACTATCGAGATTTTGCTAATTTATAAATATATTGAATAAATACTTATAATAATCCCATAGGAATCATAAAAAAATAATATGCTGTGTATCAGTATAGGAACATCACCAACAAACCCAATACAAAAGTCCTGTGTCCCTGTATGACACTGGTATTTCATGGTTCAGTCCAGCAAGTTGTTTTAAATATGGAAGTAGTTTAACTTCTTCCTACTCAGATAATTAAAACCAAGTATCTTGCCTAAATCCCCTTCTGAGCAGAACCCCAGTATTCCAAGAGTGCTGCTGACAACAAAACAGGACTGTGGTAATGTTGGTGTCTTCCTTGATGCAGTCAAGTTGTTTTCAAGAGGGAAGGGAAGAAGAAAGAAAGAAATTAGAAGTGTTTTGGGTTTATAACACATTCATTCTCACTTTATTTCTAAGTGCTTGACTGAAAAATGCCACCCCACTGATGGAGCTCTCCTCAGCCTGACTTTGGTCCCATGATGCTGTTCCTCTTGTACAGACTCTAAAATGTTCTTATGTCATGAAGCATCAAGGTCTAATCTTTACAGACCAAGTACCCACATCTTGAGAACTGGGAATGGGTTCTTTATTGTGTAGGAACCCACCTGTGTTTTCCAACATCATACAGATAGTTTAAACATCTGAGGTGAATCAGAAATGTCCTTAGTGTTATCCAGGCGTTCAATTAATGGTGAAGACAGCCTCTCCAGTGCAAGCTAACAAAGGCCTTATTCTAAAATGTTGGTTGAAATGTTTACAAGTGCTTTAAAAACACTTCCTTTTAAAGTTTTGCACAGACCAGATACCCAGCCCAGGTACGACGCTTTGCACAGACCCTGCAACAGCATTTAAACACGGAATGCCTAGGGATTTCTAGGCAACATTTGAAACACTATTCAGGGCAAAAGGCAGCTCGATGAAGAGAGGGTCAGCATGGTGACACTTTGGCCAGGACAATGAGGAAAGGGGGGGCCTTCGCCTACCAAGGGGCTGAGTCCGTCTCCCAGGTGGTTTCCTACTGCCCACTCTGTGTCCTAGCCTTAGGGACCATCTCAGTCCTAGGGATGACTGGCAGGAGAGGGTTTGTGTGTACGGTTGAGTCAAGCAACCAAAGCAGGCCAACCATGTGGGGAATGACTTGATGCTACCAGTGGGTGTCACTACAGACCGTGGTTTGCAGACCCACCGCGAGCCTGGCATTCCAGGAGGAACGGGAAAGGGCTGGGGAGCTGAACTGCGCTTTGTTTCACCTGTGTGTGTTGTTCCACCGCGTTTCTAAACAGGCCGTCAAGCGCTTTCTGAAACAGGAGTGCAAATGCCACGGTGTGAGTGGCTCGTGCACCCTAAGGACCTGTTGGCTGGCCATGGCAGACTTCAGGAAAACGGGAGATTACCTGTGGAAGAAATACAACGGAGCGATTCAGGTGGTCATGAATCAAGATGGCACGGGTTTCACTGTGGCTAATAAGAGATTTAAGAAGCCAACTAAGAATGACCTGGTCTACTTTGAAAGCTCTCCAGACTACTGTATCAGGGACAGGGATGTAGGTAAGCCTCTGTCGTTACACGTGAATGGTTTTATTTCAGACGTTTGTCCTTTGAAGGCCAAAAATTATCATTATCATTGTGTGTGTGTATGTATATCTCATCCATGCATGTAACCAGCAGGAAACAGGCAGGAAGATGTTTGGGAAGGACAGGTCTGCACAAGAACAATAGCTCCTCGATGTCCCTAGATGTGCGGCAGTCAGTTGTTCTAATACAATTCAGCAGTTTCTTCCAGATGCCATTGAGCCCTGGAGATGCTGTAAGGCAACAGCTGCTTTTAGGACAAGTTTGTGTTATGATCTGGAGGCATATCTGTACCATGCACAGCCACCTACGCACTTGCTCACTCCAGAGCCGCCAGGTGTAACTACAGCATCCCTGAGTCCCATGGTGTCCTTATGAAGCCATCTCCAGTTGTGTTGCTTCTCTTCAGTGTTGTTACACTAGTGCTGCAGGCTCCCAGAGACTGGTGTTCTCCTTCTATCTGCACATTCCCTGCAGCTGACTGTGGACTGTGGACCCCCTAGTTGTAGACACACCTCTCCTCATCCATCATGGAGGAGGTACAGCTGCTAGGTGCCAACCATGCTCACACCAGTCAATGCAGCTGTTGGTAGCATGGTGTGAGGCAGCTGGAGGATGTGCAGGTGGATGGAAGGACAGAGGTAAATGAAGGGGTAAAGTTTCAGGGCTGTTGTTAAGGCTGAATTTCAATAGACTCAAACTTAACAGCATTACAGGACTCCAAGCACCAGGAATCCTGCTAATGGTTCTTGACCCGTGTACAGTATTTCCTGATGTGGCAATTAAAAGCTAGCAGCTAGAAAACCAGGAGTCTGGAAAAGAGAGCCAGACTTACTAATGCATGAAAGATGCTGTGGAACTAATTAATAGGTTGTATAACGTACCAGATTGCACCCGGTATGACATATCCGTAAGTATCTGGCTAGCAACGCAGCTCAACCCTTTTATTGGCACTGCTGCATATTTACAATCCAAATTTACTTGGAACAAGCGTTGCAAAACAACTGTACTTAAATAAGAACAATATGTGAAAACCTGGTTGCGTGCTCTTGACTCCAGTGACCCCAGAAGCTCGTTCGGTGTGCTTCCATTGTACGGTGTTTCCAGTCTGTTGAGCAGTCAAGGCCGTTTTAAATGTTATTTATGGCACTTGCAGGTGATGGTTCTGGCCTGCACAAGCACATATTGTCCTTTGAATAGTGACCAACACTGTGAAGTGTGGTGCTTTAATCTAAACAAATTAACGGGCGTATTGTGGCGCTGAGCAGAGGTGGACTTTGCAGACTGGGGTTTGTTCGAAACCCATTATCGCTTGAAGCCACCTCACTCATGGCAAAACCCAGGACTTCTTTCCCCCAGAAAGAGAGCCTGAACACCACCCACTTCTGTGCCAAAGAGCTGTTTGGTAATCTCTCTGTGCTAAACCCAATCTCTACTGTCAGCCTTGTTACCACGGAGGAGAGCAGGCATTTTTCACAGGAGCACTTGGAGCTGGCCTGACGCCTCCAGGCCTGCCCAGACAGAGCTGGCAGAGTCTGGCCTGTGCTTTGGCTCTGCTCAGGGTAAGGCTGTGGGTGAGGCAGTGGCACTTCTTTGCTGCCCAGAGTATGTGGCTGTTTGGAAGAGCACATTTTTGGCAGGCCACGGGAAACCTTTAACAGGGTGCCCTGCTGCTCTCACGGAGCAGAGGAAGGATCAGATGAACAAGAACTGATCTGGCTTTGAGAGAGGTCACCCTGGTGTCCGAGCAGAGTGGGTTTTTCTTTCCTTTATTACCTTTGCTGTGCCCTGTTGAGTGCTCCAGAGTGTCAGCCTGTGAAACGACTGGATGTGAAATGAGATTATGGAAGGTTGAATTTGGAAATAGGTGGGGAGCATCTCAGCATCAGCTAAATGTAATACTGTGGTGCTTGAGTATGTCCTTGAATACGTTCTGCCTTCCATTCTCTGGGGAATCCAAGCCATTACATGCTTCAGGAATAAAAACCAAACCAAGCCAGTGTACCTGCTATTGGTTAGTACTGGGACTGAAGGAAGGGTTCCCAGAACAAATCTTATGAGGTGTCACAGCTCGATGGGGAGATGGCTTCATAAATTGTAAAATGACCAAGCTGGTGTCTTCTGTGGCTTGGGTGTGCTAGCACATATGAACCAGTAAATTAAAGGTGCTCAGGGGTTGGATCATCAGTGGCCTGTCCAAAAACCCCACGTACTTCATTTTCTTTTGCCAAAGTTTTTAGTGCTGTCTCTTCTCTCTGGTGGCAGGCAGTCACCAGAGCCTGCTGGGACTGAATACACCCCACTGGGTCTGGCAGTCTGTCCAGGGAAACACCTATGTTTTTCACCCCTACAAAGTGAAAAATGTAGTATTGTATTTTATATATATATATATAATTTGTTTTTTCCTAGAAGGAAAAGAGGAGTCATTGCTTTTGGGAGAGGTATAATATGTGTAAATCACTAACAGTAACTCAATAGCCAGAGAACGTGAAAACCCCACCACCTCCTGTCTAGCATTAATGTTTCATGAATAATCCTGCTATAAAAGAACCATGGGAAGATTTTTCAGAAGTGCTCAGGATTCACTTCACTCTGCTCACAGAGATGCTGAAGTCACGAACATATCAGTGGACAAGCAGAGGCATCTTTGGGATTGAATGTTTGAGCAGCCGTGGCGTGGGCATCACCAGCTTGCTGGCTGACCCTTCGTTGTAGAGACTGCTAAAGCCATGTGTTGTCCATCTGAAAACACCCTCAACATTTTACAACAGGTTTATTCAAACTTCATTGGTACGAAGTAGCCAAAACACTTATTGAGTGAAGTCTCTTCCTGTGAGGAGGCCACCATCGAGGTGTGTAGAGCAAGCTGAGCTCAGCTATGCGTGTTGATGTAGGGCATATGGAGCAGAGAGGTCGTGTCCCCAGGTGTGGACACCAAGGTAGAGGTGATAGGCGAGTGGCAGGTGGTGTTGGTGAGCACATGTTGACTGTTTTCAAGTGTTCTGGTAGCAACGAGGCTTCAGCTGCGTAAAGGTGATGGTGGGGCAAAGAGGCAGATGGTCTCAGGCTGCTGCAGTGGTTCCTTGGGACCTGCTGCAAATCCCCATGCCCTGTGTAAGTCATCCATAGGTGTCTCATGACACTCACAGAGTCTCATTTTGGGTGCTGTCAAGCCAGTGTCATCACCTCTGCCTGCACTTACGGTGTGGGTTGCATACCAGGATTGTGGGGGGACATCTCTTGTGTCCCCAACAGGCAGATGGGGTGTTGTGGCTGTGTCTGAGGACTCTCCACACCTGATGTCCCAGTGGAAAGCACTGTAGAGATGCATGTGCAGTGCTATGGGCAGCCCTGTGGAGCTGTGTGTTGGGTAACAAACTGTAAGCCCAGGGTGATCTGCTTCGGGTCCTTCACAGGATTATTTTCACGTTATTTCCCTTGCTGCCCCACATGAAACCATTTGTTACATTTTGGAGATGAATGAGGCCAAATATGGCGTGAAAGAAAAATGTGAAACTAAAGCCAAGCCTCAAAAGCATCAGTGTTGGGTGAGAGGTAAGTGCTTGTGGTATGTGACCCATGGAGGGAAACCAATCTTGTCCTATGTCAAAAGCTTCTCCCCGAGGTTAGCTGCATGTCTTGGCCCACATCTCCCAATTTTCACATTGCAGACATGTGGGGTGCAGTCCCAGCCCTATACAAGCTGACGGTGGAGCTTGTGATGACTTCCACTGGGGCAGTGCTCCTCCAAGCACTGTCTGGCGAGGGAGTAGAGCAATTGCCACAAGACCCTCTGGGAGCTGAGACCATATGTCAGCTATCTGTGGCTATGGAAGTCAGAGTGAGACGTGTCTGCTCTGAACCCAGCCTGGATAAGCTGTTTTTATCAGCACATTGCCATCTCTTTGGTGCTGACCTGGGAAATCCCACCCCTCTGGACCAGGCTGTCTCCAGCGTGCACTGCCCATCCACATGCTGTGGTGGAGTACATAGGTCCCATGTCAACCCTTCTGAATTTAAACCAGTAGCTTCACAGCTACTTTTCCATTAATATTTCTTTCTCCCCCCCCCCCAAATGCTTGTGGGGAAACGAGGTGGTGGTGGTTGTTGGAGATTTCACTGCCACCTTTGTTTTTCTAGGTGAAAGTCAAATACTTGTAGGTTATTGCTCGAGACCAGATTTTTAATCCATAGAAATAGAAGGGGAATTCTCACACCATAGAGGAAGAAATTCATTTTAGTGCTTTAGGAACAGGAAAAAATATTTTTCTACTTCCCATATGTTCGTTTAAGAGGACAACTGTCCAACAAGAAAGGGTTTGACGTGCAGGCTGTGAAGTTGGCAGTGTTAAAAGCTGTGGATGCCTTGGCAGGTGTAATGGTGTGTGTCAGCGTGGCCATTCTGACACTCCAACCAAGACCAGAGAGGCTGCATGAAAGCTTTTTGTAGGTTGGAACATACTTCTGCCTTGTAAGTGATGAGGAGGAGCACTGCAGGCAGCAGCAAGGCTCAGAATATGTAAAGGGTGAGAGTCAGAAGGATGGAGCCAGGCTCTTCTCAGTGATGGCAGCGAAAGCACAAGGGGCAACGGGTGCAAGCTGGAGCAGAGGAAGTTCCATGTGAATACAAGGAGAAACTTTTCCACTGTGAGGGTGATGGAGCACTGGGACAGGCTGCCCAGAGAGGTTGTGGAGTCTCCTTCTCTGGAGACATTCAGAAGCCACCTGGGTGTGTTCCTGTGCAATTTAGTCTAGGTGATGCTGCTCTGGCAGGGGCATTGGACTAGATGATCTTTCGAGGTCCCTTCCAACTCTTAACGTTCTCTGACTCTGTGATTCTGTGACTTCTGGTGATTGAAACACTCCTGCTGGGCAGCAGTTGAAGACTGTGGCTAAGAAGATAAATCAGTCACATGAAAAAACCCCATAGTCAGAGATGGTGACGTGACTCAATGCCCAAGACTGCTCCCTGCCTCTGTGTTTGGGTACAGGCCTGTAAAGACCTGATGTCTCCCCAGTGCTGGGGACAGTGCAGGAGAGAGGAGCAGCAACAAATACTTGAACAGTGTGAAGCACTTCAACGTGGCTTAGATTTTTACTAACTGCCAGCTAATAACAGCTTAATTTGCATTGATTCACAGCAGTTTGCTATCCTAGCAAACTTCAACTGATGTCTGCAGGTACTTTTTTCTTTAGGAAGAGAAATTGCTCCCAGTCACTGTACAGCTGTGAAGAGACTGTGTAAGGTTTCCTGTTACTTTAGTGACAGCAGTCAATATTTAGGGAATCCTATTTTGGCCAAGAGCAGAAGAATGGAGCTGTAATTGGGTCCAGGGAAAATGTCAGAAGAGTGTTCTTCTCATGGATACACCCAGAACTGATTTATAGTAGCAATACCTACAAAATCAGATGAAACAATGAGTATTCACCAAGTTTTTAGATGGATAATAATAATAATAATAATAATTAAAAAAAAAAATAAAGTGAACCCTAAGCACAACAGCTTAGGGTTGATGCACAACAGCTCCTGTGTGTTCCAGGGGTTGTTCAGGCTGAGAGAGTCCTTAAAGAGCCATATTGTGCCATGTGGAGTTGGGCAGAGGCATTTCAATCCCTCCAGAGGGATTTTAACCACAAAGAGGTGTAGTAGGCATCCCTACTCCTCCTTCTGCCCACAGCAGGCTGCAATTTAGTTTCTTATAACCTGTAGAGAGGAAGAGAAGAACCCTTCATAAATACCCTGCAGAGATGAGAGGTGCCTGGAGCAGCCACTCTTCAGCTGCCACCAGTACTGGTGCACACAGGGCCCGCAGGTGGACACAGTGGGGATGCCAAGGGGTTGGTGAGCTTCTGCGCTCGCTTCTGCGAAGACTTTAACCACTGGCAGCACGATTACTCTGCCCATTGTGTCCCTTGCAGGCATCAAATTTAGTGGCCTCCTCTTTCCCAGCCCCCTCCTGTCCACTCAGAGCTCCTCTGCCGAGCCCACCAGCTCCCAAGCATCAGGTGTGGGTGCTCCCTATGGGTTCCCCATTTCACACAGCCCTGGGGGACTGGATGCAGGGGCAGGAGGGGGCTGCACAGCTGCCTTGGGGAGAGCATCTTCTTGCTGGAGAGGAAAGAAGTGCTACAGAAAGATGAAGCAAAGAACATTAGTAACAGAATCGGGCAGAGCCTTGGAGTATTTGGCCCGTTTAACTTCTTCTCATCTCCAAAGCTGGTTTCCAGGATAAACTGGAAAAACAGAGCAATTTTCCCTCATTTTAGGCATTTCTCTGTCTTGATATTGAATCCCAGTGGTGTTGAAGGATCAAATACAGTGCGAACCATGGCTCCTGTTCCTATCTTCATACGCTTGCTGTCCTTCCCTGCAACCCACCCCCTGACCTTCCCTGCGTTTCCTTTGTAGGGTCCCTGGGGACAGCTGGCCGGGTCTGTAACCAAACTTCCCGCGGCATGGACAGCTGTGAGGTGATGTGCTGCGGGAGAGGCTATGACACCTCCCGTGTCAGCAGGATGACGAAATGCGAGTGCAAATTCCACTGGTGCTGCGCTGTGCGCTGCCAGGACTGCCTGGAAGTGGTGGATATCCACACGTGCAAAGCCCCGAAGAGCGCTGGCTGGATCTCCCGGACGTGACGCACAGGCTACGGGACGTTGGAAGACCACAGCCTTTGCCCTTCCCAGCCCATGCAGGGACTGCATCTGAGGTCTTTTCTACTTCTATGCCGGTTTTGCCTTTGCCTTTCATCGCACAGAAGCTGCTGAATAATTAATCCAAACTCTGTGGCATTTACTCCCTGTTTCTGTGTGACAGTGCTGCTGCAGAGCTGTCTGTGTGTAGTGATGCAGCTCTGGCAGGACGTACTTCTGCCAGGAATTCTTCCAACCAACCTGCAACTCTCCTCCAGACTCCCTTTGGCAATTGGTTCCTGCCACCAGGAACACGGCAATGCCCAACGATAGGGCATTTGGTACAAGACCCACCACCACCAGCTGTGTGGGGCTGAACTTGCTCAAGCATCTTCCAAAGGATCTTGTGCTGGCCGCAGTCGTGCCCTGGGCACTGAAGTGCTCAGGAGTTTGAGCACCGGTCGGCGATTCCTCCATGGGGGAGAATTTGGGGGCAGGCTGAGTGAAAGACTTTCCCACAGGGGTGTTTGTCCATCCCCTGCAGACTGGTGTTTGCAGTGGGGAGGCCACCTGAGGCCACTGTTCGCGTGCTGTGGCTTCTCACGGGGCAGGAACAGGCCCAGGGTGAAAAGGAAAAGAAGCCTCAGATGTATTCAGGCACAACATTTTCATAAGCTATCAAAGACTCTTAGTTACACATTTGCAAAAACTTGCCTTAAAGCTTTTAAAAGGACATTAATATTAACTGCTGAGGCTTTTGTGATCTGAAGGCTTGAAGAGATTTGGTTCTCAGCCTAGTGAGAGCTGGGTATAGGTCACTCCACTAGCTGAGGAGGAGGTTTCCTATTTTTCACTTCCTGAATAAGCAGGAAAATGTCCACAGACAGCTGATGGAGAAGGAAATACCTTGTCTTGGTTGTGACCAGGTTTCTACAGAATCTATTGACTCCTGTGTTCTTTTAAATTTAATAAATCTATTAAACATGTTCTGAGTGATACTGTCCATTCAGATGGGGACTTCCAGGTGAGATTTTTCACTGAATACTTTTTGCAATGAAACTTAGGCCTATGATTCCACGTGTGTTGGCCTCTCATGGAGGCAGTTACAGGTTGTGCCGCGTCCGTATGCTGGGCTGGGATCACCATAAAGGAGAAAAATGCTTCTTTATGTGCAGACTCACGAGGTCTGGGAATCACAGCCGTGCTGGAGATAGGCTGCCTCCAAGAGGGACCAAAGCAGAGACCAGCAAATGAGCCTAGACAAAAGACTGAGAGGTCTAAAAAGGGTCTGGAAAAGCACCTGTGAAGTGTGGAGACAGGTGAGGTAAGGAAAATATAATGTAAGAAAAGGAGGTTGAGCAGGTGACAATAACATACTGTAGATGCAGGTAAAAGGCCAGAGAAAGCTTTGGGGGTACAAGCAGTGCATGAAAAAGTAACATACAAGTACCATGCTGTGGCACTGAGGTGTGTGCTCTGGTTGTACTTGTGGGGTGTGTTTAAAGAATATTTTAAAAGAATGGGTTGGGGTTTCTTCACATTCCCTGGTCCTGAGGGAGCTGAAAGGCTTTTTGCATCTCAAAGGCACTGGAAAAGTTCCTATCAGGAAAACGGGTGAGCCCCCTTCAGAAGGCACAGCTGGCATTGAAAGATGAGGAGTATCCAAAAAAACCACCCTGTTTATTTGGACAGTAGGATGACATTTCAGTTCCTGTGCACGGCAGTAATGTAATGGTCACTGCTAGAAGGAAGAATAACCACGGATCTGGATGGTGGGACCAGCCCTGTCGGTGTGTTGGGGTATGGTGTGGGCATCACACACCCACGTGTGCAGCCAGCGTGTATATACCCGTACACATTGGGTTCAGTGGCTCTGCTGCTGGCAGTTCTGGCTCTAGGATGGACCAGGAAGGATTCACACCTAGTTGTATTAAAAACTGAGTCCCAAGGAGAATTTTTGTTAAGATTTTGTTGTGAAAGTAAATCTGTGTGTGGGTCACAGCCTAAGTGATACATTTTAAGCCTTAAAGAACTTAAAAGCAGGGTAATAGTTGTAATTTTATTTTTAAAAAAACAGGTGTGTTAAAGGCATTCAGGGATCTTTTGAGTGGTCTATAAAATCACTGTGTAATAATGCAGAAAGTGTTTCAATGCTCTGGAAAAAGGGAAGTTTGATTCGTACACAGAAACAAACGTGGTCTAGGGAGTTGGATAAAAGGTAATGAATCAGATTGCTTCTTAACTCCAGCACCAGCAAACAAACCCATCTGAATTCTGCTATCCTAGATAAAAAGTGCTTTGGGCTTGTTGTACTAAAGGTGGACCTTCTGGTCCCCAGCCTGGTCATCCTCCACCAAGGTAGGTCCATCTTCTTGCTCCAGATTTCCCCCTGGTCTCAGGACCCCGTGATTCCTGAAGGCTGGACTTAACCAGAAAGATGGTGGCCATGGGTGCTTCAGCCTTTTTTGGGGGGTCTTTTGTCACCAGCTCCCCAGTCCCATTTAGCGTGGGCCCACCAAAGGTGAACTATGGGCTGAAGTTTGTATTCCACCCAAGTGCCATGTTAATAAGCAGCAACACAATCCACTCACCAACCCTCTTCACCAAAGGGAAACCAAAATGTTGTGCAGCACCAGGAATGTGTAAAAGCCGAGCTGACCAGTTACCTGGCTGATACTTTTTATTTGGCTGCAATTATGATACTTGTTTTTAAAGAAAAGAGCTCAAGCTTCTTAAAGCTGTGAGCATTTCTGCTGCTGCCTCCATAAAGAAAGGTCTTCCTTAGCTTTTGCTATTTCTTAGTGGGAAAGGAGCAGCTGAGGAGCTCGGGGTGTTCAGTCTGGAGAAGAGGAGGCTGAGGGGAAACCTTACCACCTCCTACAATTATCTCAAAGGAGGTTGTGGAGAGGTGGGCGATTGTCTCTTCAGCCAAGTGACAGGTGATAGGATGAGGGGAAAAGGCACATTCCTTACTGAAAGAGTTGTCAGGGCCTGGAACAGGCTGCCCATGGAGGTGGTTGAGTCACCATCCCTGGATCTGTTTAAAGAAAGGGTAGATGAGGTACTTGGAGATATGGGTTAGCATAGGACAGGAATGGTTGGACTTGATGATCTTAAAGGTCTTTTCCAACCTTGTGATTCTGTGAAAAGATGCTCAGAGATTCAAATATCGCTAGGAAAGGCACCTCCTTGACCTTCAGCTAATCAAATAAAGAAAAAAAAAGGGAGGGGTTAGAAAAGAAGAAATGGAAATCAGGCAAGGCAAATGAAAGAATCCTGTATTTTGGTCTATGGAATGAATTTATTCATGTCTCTAGCCATGAAGAGGAAACAGCTGTCCCTAGGTAGACACTCTAATGTCAGGATAATGTTAGCTGAGGCAAGAGGTTGTAGGAGTTGGTGTTTTTTGCTTGTTTTTTTTTTTTTAAAAAAACGTGCTGGCCAATTTTCTTGAGGGAGTTCCCTTTACTTTGCTGCATGAAATCGGAATCTAGCAGCACTCTGAAACGCTGTTTGCCTGCCAAGATTTTTGGGATCACTCCCTCCCCACCATTTTCCTTTTTAACAGACTTAACCCTGAAAAGTGCATTGAGCTGTTTTTTAGGAGAAGTTGGCTGGAAAAGGGGATGGTGGTGTATGTTATGTTGGTGGTGTATGTTATTGGTGGTGTAGCTCGAGAGGCTGGTGTGTTGCTCCCCCCCCCCCCACCACATCCTCACAAAACTAAACCGAAATTGTGCATCTTACCCTCACCTCCCACCCCGTGTAACCCACTTTGCAGATGTGAATTAGAAATGAACTATCCCCTTTCTGGATCTGTGCTGCACAGCTGCTGAAGGGCATCCAGCCTGGGTGCCCAAATCATACCTGTAGCCGGCAAACTCCTGGTATTCTTCTTCCTCTTTGCTGTTGGGGTAAGGACTTCCATGCTGTCCCGTTGAAAGATCAGTCTGTATTTGGTGTTAACACCCCATCACAGCAAGCAGGTAACAACCAGAGAACACAACAGGCTCTGAGCAGGACTCTTGCTTGGAGCTGCTGTGGCTCTAACGGGTGGGAGGGCTTTTGTGTTCTGTGCAGGTTAAAGGTTTTCTTCACCAAAAAAATCCCTGAACAGGAACTGTGAATGTTTGGAGCTTAAAAGCCACCCTCCCCCAATAAATCTGCAAACTGAAGATTTGGGTGAGTTATTATCTGAACCAGCTTTCCAGAAGGTTCATCTCTGCACTAAGCTGGAGCCTTCCCATCACTATAGTCAGGGGCTGTGGTCACCTTTTGATCTAAGCTGTGCTGAGTTTCACAGGTCTCCCAGATGCCTAGAATTATAAGGAAAGTTAAAGACCTATTTTCTAGATAAAAATCTATGGCTCATTACAACTTACATGGGCTATGGATGCTACAAATAGTAGAAATAGAATTCTATAAAGGTATTTTTTTGAGTTCCTGAAATTTCCCCATAGTTCAAGGGTAAAATCTGACTCTTCCAGGAGGTAAGCACTCCTTTTGATCAGATTGCTACAGGTAATAAATCCCACACAGATCTTAATTCGCATTATCTCCTAACAGAAGGCTGTACTAGCACCTTAGCTGCTGACACACGTGGACATTTGTGTACAGCTCGATACACACTGATACGCAAACACATTTACATATTAGGACTGTTAATCACAGCAATTTGGTCATTTGAAGGGCAGGGTACATACAGATGAACTTTGGAAGGTTTCTGAGGCGGCTGGGAATAAGCAACACAGACCAGCGCAGGCCAGCAGGAGCTCACCAGGCCCCAACCGTCTGATTTCCCCCAGCCTTAAATAACTCGGACAGAGCTTTTTTTGAGGCAAACAAAGGGATACAATTATGCCTAATTTTACAGCTAGGTACACCTGGGCACCTGCTGTAAAGCTGTTGTCTGTGGCTGTTTTAGTCCTTCAGGTGCAAAGCAACACAAATGCCTCCTGTTTCACACCTCCCCCTGCTGTCCACTAGCAAACCCCTCCCTCCCATCTTACGCCACACCCCACACTGACTGGAAGCCATATTCCTTTCAGCCTTACAGCAAATTGGTGTGCAGGAATAATGGCCAGAGATGAAAAATTCCAGCATGGAATTGCCTCATCCCCATCTTTCCAGCCCCAGCGACACACCTCACCAGTTTTAACACTTGGTCATGGGGCGCTCTGATCTCCTGTCCTCTCGCAGGGCTCCTTACAGCTGCTTTCTCCCAGCGTGGGGCTGGTTTTTCCCTTCCTAGCCCAGCAGTGTTTGCTGTCAGGCAGTACCATTCCTCCCTGAGACTCTAATCTTCTAGGTAGGCCGGCACAGCTGCGAGCAAGAGGGCCTAACACAGCACACCTCCTGCTGTGAAGAAACCTACACCAGCTCCAGCAGTGGGAGTGTCTGTCTTTGCTCACCCGTTTACTCATTGCTAAACAAGCCCATCTGCTGGCGATCACAGTGCCCCAACTGCTCAGCGTTCTCACAGCAGCAAAGCTGAATGGGCACAGTGGCATTTCTGACCTACTGCACTGGCTTTCTATTTTCACAGCTGGGAGAGGAATTGGGAAAAAATAAATCCGTGAGGCATCTATAAGGATGCACTTTCAGTTCTTGATGGACAGGACTTCCCTCAACTTCCAGATATAGCTCTTGATCTTCGAGCATTAGCAGTGGTACCTGTGGAAGTTTCCATCTGCAGTGGCTAAGTTAGGAATGAGTACTTCACCTACTCAACCTAAACTCTCCCAGCCCATGGGTAAGTTTTCCTGAGGTGAAGACTAAGAACAAAACACCAACCCCTCTATTATTTGGGCATGAACTAACGCCACTCTTGCTAATGAGCTTCTGCTCTCAAGCCACAGTTCATAAAGCTGATGTTTGATCTGTACAGGACAAAGTACCTGCTTTTTTATACCTGAAAAATACTGGTAATGCAATAAAAGCTCAGCAAGAAATACCTAAGAGCATGAATGTAATGATCACTCACCACAGGTAAATTTGTCTTTAATTCTCTGCCATTATGATGCTTTGTTCTGCAGATGGAGAACAAAGCTTGGAGCTTCTGGAGGTGTGAAATAACAACGGTGTAAAGAAAATCTGTAAAGTACTCGGACTTTTTGAGAATTCAAATGGGGATAAAACTCCCCCCCTGTGCAGGGATGGGAATGAGAAGCCCAGTGTGCCATCCAACCGCCTGGAGAGCCTAAAGCTGCTTTGAGCAAGAGGTTTAATTGCCTAGAAACATCATCTAGGCTGTATCTGGTGGTCTGGGCCTCACCCTAATTGAACTCCACAAGAAAAGGCAGGGATATCGCTGCTTAATTGTGAAGTTACTGGTTATTTCATTAACTGAAGAGAAAGCCAAGCCCCGGTGTGGTGAAGCAGATGCACCACATGTGTTGTAAGAACACACCCACCACACATGTCAAAACACAAAGGACAACCTGAGCTCTGAAGAAGAAGCAGAAAGACAGCAGTGCTGCAATACACAAAAGTTTATTTTCAGGTTTTTCTTTTCTGAAGGCAAAATATAATAGAACCTAACATCGATGTATTTTGTACAACAAAACAGTTTTTATATGAGAACAGACAATCCATGAAGAGTTTTTAAGTCTTAGAACTGCTTCCCTTTTTTTTTATCATGCTTTCTTGTGGTCAACAAAAAGTTGGCACAGAAGATGTCACGGCAGTCAGTCAGTGGGCGTGCTCCCTCAGATCCTCGTCAGCTGGTGCCACAGGCTGGAGGGCAGGATACTCTCTACTTTTTCCATCACAAAATTTAAAGGGGCGAAGAGGGTGCTGAGAAACTGCAAAGAGACCAAATAGATACACATTCAGATCAAAATCCAGGAGAAAAGAGAGAAAGCTGCCCAATGCGATAACAAACAGTTGCTGCACTCCCCTGTAACAACTCTAGTGTGATAAAAATTACATAACTCGTGTACAAAGACTTTCTGTCAAATTCTGAGTCTTGCATATAGAAAAGAGCTTTGAATTTTGCAGTACAGACAGATAGAGCCCCATCTTTATGAAGATCAAACTAACTACTAAAACTTCTCACATCCTAGATTCAGGCTCACACTGAAGCCACTAAAAGCTCAGAACAGAACCTACTGAAGGCAAAGAGGTTTTTTTCACAATGGCAGAATCTGCCAGACCACCTCTCAGAGACAAAAAGCAGGTCTTGAGACTCAGGTTTAAAAGGGTTCTGCGTTACCTATAGATCTGCTACGTACCTTGAGGCACCACTAAACTGGAATTCATCTTAACTCCTTCCCTCTATTACAGACCGCAGTTGGCCATGTTGAAAGAGGTTTCAATAGATTAATGTTAAGACAGGGATATGTGACAAAAATCAAACAAATAGAGACCATTTGATCATGAGAAAAACACTGCCAGCTACACATCTCTAGAACTCAGGTACTCAAAGTGCTCCCAAAATTTTGGGAAATACACATTAACTGTGCTTTATGTTAACAGCAATTCAACCATACACACAGCTAAGCCTGTGGCTTCTAACCACGCGAGCTGAGGAGGAGTTGAGGGAGGGGGAAAGGGAAGGAGAAGAAAACCCAAGGAACCAAAACCTTGTGGGGTGGGATAAGGGTAGTTTACTGGGATAGCAGAAGAATACATATAATAAAAGGACCTTATAGGAAAACATACGAAACTGGTGATACACAGTGCAGTTTCTCACCGAACTGCACAGCTTGGGCCATACAGCTCAGGGCCATCCTGAAACCGGACTGTCCCCAAAACTGCTGTCCTCAAAACCATGCATCCTGGAGCTGCCCACTCCTTTCCTCCCCCCAGACTCCCTTTTATGCTGAGCATGATGTAATTGGTATGGAATACCCCCTTTGGCCAGTTCAGGTCATCTGTCCCGGCTGTGTCCCCTCCCTTCAGCGAAATATGAACAACTGAAAAGTCCTTGATTGCTTCTCAAACAGCTAGAAACAGCAGTGTGCTATCAGCACTGCTCCCATCCTAACTCCCAAACAGGGCATTCCATCCACTGCTAGAAAGACATGAACTCCATCCTAGCCAAAACCAGGACAGACATGTTCACATACAATCTGGACACTACATAATGAACAACTTGAGCACCGTGGCAAAACCAGGCAACACCATCACTGGTAATGTGATCTTGTCACAAGCTCAGGTTGAAGAAAAAGCCTCTTCTGGCTGAAGCCAAACAGAGCGTTTCGGTTGTAGTGCTGAAGGTCAAGCTGTGCAGCGTGAATCGCAGCTGAATTCAGGCAACGCCGACTTACCTCATCTCAGAGTGTGCTGTGACTATTTCAAGTGGCTGTAGCCAAGTGGAAGCACTCCCTCTGGCTAAGCTGACAACTAGTTTAAACAAACACGTCCCTTTCATTTTGCCAAATGCAAAAGGATTTTAAAATCTCCTCACCAGAGGGTACGTTCTGCTCTTTGAGTAGCACTTGATCCATGTGGTAAGCTTGTGCTATCGCCTTCACTTGAATACAGCTCAGCTCTGAAAACAGTGCAAATTACTCCTTCTTAGATCAGTGAGACAAGAGCAGTTTGCCTGACAGTTTTATTGCAATCCACAGGAATTTTCTTGCTGAAGTAGTTTGATTGTGTCCTATAAAAAACTCAGCAAAGTATCTGTGGCTTAAAACGTGCCAAGATTTCCCTCTACCTGGAAAATGAATTTGTCTAAAAAATCCATTTAAACTCATGGATACCAACGCCTGGCTTCACTGAAGGCTGAGCAAAATGTTTGCTGACAGCGTGAGGTACAAGCCCAGGTAAACAACATCTGCGCTGGGGCTGTCTGGCCTTGGGAAGCTCCTGCCCTCAGAGGCAGGCAGGCAGATGCCTACCTGGCTTGTCTGCCACACAGTAACACCCAGGAGGGTTTAGTCTGCCTGATACACGTTGTGGTTTTAATTTTTAAAATTTTTTATTTTTAGCCTTTCCTTTTGACACTGTTTGTTGCCTGGAAGCACCTTCTGAACAGGTACAAAACAGTCCTTGTTAAGGTTTTCCACCACATTGCTGGTGTTTGCACAGACAAACCAAGTGTTTATTGGTCAGTCCCTGTGATCTGATCTACATGGTTCCCACCTCAGCATCTGCAGAGGTCCAAGCAGATGAAACATCCCCCTGGGCAAACCTGCCTGCTGAACTGAGGTCGTACAGATCACACAGGAAATGCTGAAACACACCACGGCAGTGATCTCAGGCAAACACAGGGATCAAATCCAAGAAAAAACAGTCTTTCTGAAGTTTACCTCATTAAAAAAAATTAACCAGGCACTACACTACCAGACACGACTGTTGACTCTAACTGTATAGCAACTGCCTTGTTAATACAACTCTGTTTTATTTAAGATACATTCTTATTGCTACCATGTTATGAAAGGACCCACACTTACATATTCTAATGTTTTCCCAGATATTGTTATATTCTGCATGAGAATGAAAGAAATTTAATACCCACACTGTGCTGACCATTTTATCCCAGCCATGTAATCAGAAATTTATTCTCCTTGTATTCATACCTTAAGTGACCTCCAAACCCTTTTGTTAGAAAGCACAGCAAAAATTAAAACCACAAGCTGTGAACATGTTTCTCCCCAACTCTGTGAAAATGCTGAGGTGTCCTGTGTCCTGGTTTCAGCCAGGATAGAGTTAATGTCTTTCTAGCAGCTGGTGTAATGGTGTTTGGGAGTCAAGAGGAGAGCAGTGTTGATAACATGGTGATGGTTTTAGTTGTTGCCAAGCAGTCAAGAACTTTTCAGTTGTTCACATTGCCCTGCTAAAGAGAAGGCAGGGGGGCTCCCAGGAATCTGGGAAGGGATACAGCCAGGACAGGTGACCCAAACTGGCCAAAGAGGGTATTCCATATCAATTACGTCATGCTCAGCATAAATTGGGGCTGGTGTGGGAGGAGGAGCATGCAGCTCCAGGACATGCAGTTTTTGGGGACAGTCCAGTTTTGGGATGGGTCTGAGTTGTACAGCCTGAGCTGTGTGGTTTGGTGAGAAACTGCACTGTGCATCACCAGTTTCATATATTTTTGCTATAAAAGTCCTATTATTGTTATTTCTCTCTCTGCTGTCCTGGTAAACTGTCCTTATCCCAACCCAAGAGGTTTGCCTTTGGTTCTTTTCCTTTTCCCCTTCCCCTTTCCCCACCTCCCAGACCAAGCATCTGCATGGGGCTCAGCTCCTGGCTGGGGGCAGAACCACAGCACATGTGCACAGTTTCTCAGTGTCACATACCACATCATGAGTACCAAACGTGCAGGGTAACTCGACACACAGAACCACAGCAAGAGTCAGCCTGCCCATCTTTTAGCTATTTATGAAATCAGTTATTTATGAAATAATCTTCCCCAAAATTGAATGGGAAGAGGCAGAGCTGGCCAACCTCTTCTGTTCTGATACAGCTGGATTTCAAAGAGATGCCTGCAGGTGTGCCTGCAAAGGGAGTGCTCCCTCGTTTGCAAAGGAGTTTGAGAAAGCACTTAACAATCTGGAATCTGCCAAAGCCTTTCAGCCTTCCCTCCTCCACCCCATCCCCCACGCCCCCCAAATCAAACGGACCAAAGACATTAAAAACAAGTCCAGGAAGCTATTCTGGAAACACAAGACCTATACAAAATACAAATATATTTGAGAAAACATATTAAACCAGAAGATACTCAGCGTTTCTTGGAGAAGGGGACAGGTTTTTTATTATGCTAGAACTACTCTCCAAACTGATTTTTCATATCCTGCCACACTGGAGCAGTGATATTCTTCAGTTTGGGGAAAGAACACAGAAAGTTGCCTGGTTAACAGCACACTCTATTTCTGCACTGGAAAGCACAGCACTGTCAGGGGTTCTGAAAGCCATTACTAGTTTATTTTATTGGATTATATATGAAAACAAAGCTACTCCCTTCTCCCACCAAACCTTTTTTCCTTTTCTTTTTTTTTTTTTGGCAAAATCACAAGAAACCTAGCCTAACAAGAGCCACAATGAACCAGAGAAGACAGGCAGTATTGTGCTTTACTGATTAACTCTCCTACCAGTTGTTCAAATGTCCTCCTGCTCAGACATTTCTGGATGTTTTATTTATACAACTGAACACCCAGCAGTATTTAGGCCAGATCTTCCTGCATCCCTGTATCACCCAGAGGAGAGCAGCAGCAGAGAATACTCACAGCTTTTGCGAAGACCCCCATAAGCTCTGGGAACTGATGTGTCAGGAGGGCGAGCATGGCTGTGAAAGAACATAGCCCAGCAGTGAAGAGGATGAAGAAGGGAAGCTCTTTCTTGGGGTAAACTGAAACTTCATGAAAGGCTGTAGGGGAAAAAAAAAATGAGAAGGGGAATGCAGTATACATCAAAAACCCTAACAACCCAACCAAAACCAAACCAACATTCTTATGTGGTTTTAACAGAGACACCCAAAGATGCTTTTTAAGGAAGAAAGAGATAGGTCTGAAACATCTACAATCTTTCATTTTTGTGTCAGTTATCACACTGCCAAATAGATTTCATCTAAAGGTCATATTTCTGGCTTAACACTGACTGGTTCTATGCACCTGCTACTTTTCTTTGTGTCAGCACTAACTATAACGAAGCTGTACAACAGGTACCCCCAAAAAACTAACTACAAATAAAAATCCCCATTTTTTAAATGCAGGTCACTTACTATAGTCACATGGCTGCATGTTTGCTGATGTTGATACTCAAGAGTGTGCAGAAACACACACCCAGGAGTAGCAGTGAGACCGGCTCGCAGAAGCATTATAGTATATTGGTAGTATACTGGTTAAAGCAGGGTGTAAAAAATACAGCCTCTCTAACAGGAAATTCTGAGGGTTCGTTCTCCAGAACCAAGAAAAGTTATCCTAACAGTAGGACCTATAAACAAGGACTTTCAATTCAGATATTCAGAATTCTCTGTATAAATACAACAATACAACAACTTTTTGAAGTGTTAAAACCTGAAATTTAAGTTAATAGTGAATTTTTAAGTTGTTTCTTAGTGTACATTAAAATGGATACAGAAATTTCCTTGACTCTGGTAAGAAAAGTCGCTCACTGGGCTTTGGAGAAAGCAGAACTGTGAAGGCTAACAGGGTCATCACAAGAGGATACTATTTTTCAGGAACAACATATCCCTTAATGTTTTATGGTGGCTCAGATTCAAAGTGAAAATTTGGCTGGGTTGGCAAAAGGTCTGGTGGACTCCTGTCTGGCTGCTTCACTCATCCAGTCCAGAGTCTGGCGCTGCAGTCACAATAAATGCCAACTTGGAAACATTTTTTCTCATCCCAGACCAGCCTCCAGGCTTCCCACATACTCAGACCCTGTGACTACTACACAGGAAACATCCCTCTCATTTTGCCTACTGTCCTTGTTTCAGTGACCAGCTCTCATCTCACCCTACCTGCAGACAACACAAGCACTGGGTAATCCAGCAGCACGGCAAGGACAGTGTTCTTGTCTGCATTCATCCGGAGCGGAGTGGTTTCCAAAACCCACAGCAGGAATTCGTAGGAGTTTAAATTAAAATATTATCAACTAAAATATGAATGATTTCAGGGGTCTGCTAGTTCATTCAGTTTATAAGGAAAAATACAGATAATCTGCAGCTTCTTCTTTGATTCAGATTAAATGTAGAGATGAGGAAATGCCAGACTGTGGACTGTATGAGTCTAGGATAACTTACACTCAGCTTTTCATGCTGGTTTTTGACACAGGCTCAAACTTGTAGTTTGGGTCTGTTATCCAGTCATGGCAAAAGTTTTGTGATTGATATTTTTAATTCAGGTAGCCTATCAGATCTTATTGTTCTGATATAATTCCATCTGACTCTCCCTTAAAGCACACGCAATTAAAGGGTGTGGACAGGTATGCAAAACCCCTTGAGCTGACCTGCGCCTGTCACGGTATGTCAAACCCTGCCCTACTCAAGCCCAAGAGATTCTGCAGTGAAAGGCATTTCCCATAACTGCTGGAGCTGAACAGGACTGTCTCCATATCCTGTTAAAGAGTCCCTCGCTTCTAGCATTTGACAAGAAAGATTAGGTTTGCATCTAAAAAGAGAACACTGAGCTATTCTGCATGACTCTGTCATTCCCAAATCTCCTGACACTCCGCCCTCCCCAGCTCAGCATCCCTCTGAGTAAAGCAAGCAGAGCACACTAAGAGGTGTTGTTATAATTACGGTGATTATAATGGGGTGGGGATATACTGTCATTTGCCAAGGATTTCTGTGTAGTATCAGTGAGAACGTACTGTGAAGGAGAGACTCACAATGAGTGGATTTTCACTGTATTATTCTCACCTAATGTTTACTCACGTAGGCTTATGAAGTGTGGCAACACATTTTTCATCCCAAAGCAGAGAAGTTCTGAATGAAAAACTACAAGGAGTGAAAATGCCTCCAAAACCAGCCTTCACACCAGAAGAAGGCTACGTTTTCCTTTTCCAAAACAGATTTCTCTTTATTCCTTCTTCAGGATAGAGAAGGTGAGAGACTAATCTCCTTCTTTGGATCATCTTGTATTTGCCTCCTCCAAAAACCCTGACCCTGCAAACCCCTCTGCACTTGTGTGTGTTCCACTTGCGCTCACACAAAATCCCACTGACTTCAGTGAGAAAACATGTGGGAATGAGGCATAACTGTTTGCAAGATTGGCTGCTTCGGCCCTTCCTCTACATTCCTGTGCTTCACTGCATGCACTGCAAGACGTCCCATTAGCCTGGGCTGTAACGCTTCCCAAGGGCGGGACCTGCCCTCGTGTCTGCATCTTGCAGAGCACTGGGAACACTGCTGGCACTTTGCTAATGCATGCCATAAACATATATAATGAATGACTGAAGCAATTCATATCAATCTCTCTGTAACAGCACACACACCATTACATGAAGAAACCCTTCCTTGCTATTTAAGACTGATTTTCAGAAAACGTCAGCATAACCTGTCAGAATAACAGCTGCGTTAATGATCCTGATGTCTTCGAGCAGGCTGGATCCTGCCTTGGAATTTAAGTAGCTGGTGTGTCTACAAAAAGTGAACAAGGCTGTGCCACTGGTCTGATGGCTTGTTACTCTGGGTGAAAGATCAGACCTACTTTCCAGTGCTTTGGCAAGAGAGAAGAGCAAGATCTAACTGATTTCTGTGTCTTCAGTAATGTCTCTCCTTGTCCCTACACTGTCAACAGCAATAAAGACAGCTAATTGTTATGAGCTATGACTAGGGGCTGCCTCTTATACCATCACAGGAGCTCCAGAGACTCACTGTCAACCCAATTATTCTAATCCAGGCAGCAGTGGAGATCAGTGCTGCAAGACTCCAGTAAACGATTCTTTGATGTCAACGATAAGAGAAGCTGAACGTACATGGTAGTAGTTCTCTATCTGCAGTTTCTGTACAAATAGGGTAAGGGTAGAAAAGATGTCCTTTTTCCAGTGGATAGGGGATCATTCTGAAAGCTGAAAAGAAAAAGACACCGTGTACAAGTTACTGTGAGGCAGCCAATGCACATAATTATATTTACGATTTTGAAAAACACACACAAAACGTAACATTTATATTTAGCTGTAAACAGCATATAATTTGCTTAATGTAATGCCAAATACAAATCTACACTTAGCTTTTAACCCTGCAAACCCTTATGTTTAATTTTATTTTGGGGAGAAGGCTTATGACCCTCAAGGAAGGCCATATTACAAGTACATACAGAGAAATGTTTGGGTGATCAGAGTCTATCGCACTTCCACAGCAATAATTCCATAGGCAAATTTACACAGGCTTTTAGGCTGCAGAGTTTTTAAATTTCAAGGGAAAGAAGCGTATCTGATATAACAGGTATAGCCTACAAAAATGACCAGCCAAGTTTGAGAATCCAGTTCAACACTTGCCATCCCTGTGCATCAAGTGTTGCAGGAATTTTGCATGGAAAAAAGCAAACTGTTTTTTTTCCCATCACACTCCAGCAAACCAGGTAACGCTGATAACTTAAGTGCAGAGAACCACTTTTCCAACACAGTCATGATTTCATTTTATATTTGGCAATCAAAGATTAATACTGAATTATTAAAACCAGGTTCCTCACATGCATTCTTTTTAAATTCAGCAGATCAAGTCAGGTTTCCAATATAAATCTTCAGGTCATGGATTAAATAATACTTAATCTTATGCAATTTTAAAATTGAAAATAATAACAGAGAGGGAGGGAAATGGATTACTAAATCTGGCTGGTGATGATGTCACAGGCCAGTCAGATTGCCTGTGGTTTATGGAAACATCAGAATACTCGACTGAATTATAGCTTTGCAATCAAGGCATCCTTTTCCATTATCCTATATATTATTCTCACCGTTAAAATGTCATCAGCGTGTTATTCTCACTACTCCTATGAACATCAGTCACTGAAGCAATATTTTCCTCACCAGATGTCCTAGAAGCACTATATATTTCAGAGGTTAGGTACAGCCCACCGCCACACGCTAACACTCCATTATCTCTTGCTCACAAGGCAACGGAGGAATTAGTTTAAAACACACAAGATCCCCGTGTTTTCAGCTGCTCACGCTGGACTTGAAATAAAGTTCAGAAATCTTCAGACTCTAAACTACTCTGGGCTGGAATCCTCTTTTAATATTCCTCCCTGCAAGCACCCCAAAAAGCCAAGTGCAAATACAATAACCCAAGCCTTGCATGACCTTCACATGCAACAAATGAGTATCTGTACAAAAACACATGTGGAAGGATGTTCAATGCTCATTACTTTGAAATTACTGACACAAGGTTTTCCTTCCAATTTAGCTTAATATGTAAACAGACAATCAAGTCTCTTCTGCCTTACCCTAAATCACAGTAGTATTAAGATCCTAATTGAAATGAAAAGGGACGGTAAGATGCTGCTTTTACAAAACAAGTGTAAAACACCTAAATAGGATCTTCTGAACTTAAAGTGTCATCTTTAACATGCAACCAAAGAGGGAACATTTAGGGCCAAACAGTTTATTTAGCAAAGTTACCAGCCATGGAAGAAGGTGCCCTGGTTCATCTGGATTGGTTTGTGTTTATGTAGGTACTTCTCTGCCTTACTCTTATGGGGATTATCTGATCCTACTTTACATTCATCAATTCAGGTAGCACAGAGGCAGTTTGCCATCTAACTGATGCTTGTTAAAAGCTACTGTAGTATTTGAGAGTTGCTGGGTTTTTCCTCTTTGCACAAAAAATAGGAACCACAACACAAGTTGGGTAACCTCACTCTTCTCAACTGATGAATGCAATTTGGGAAGAACACTGAGAATTTTGGAGTTTAAAATATAGCAGAGACTTTTCTGCATACATTTTGGTAAAGGCTGTCTTAATTAGGAGTGACCTTATTCTCTTCAAAATGTACCCCCCCCCCCCCCAGGTGAATGACTTAGTGTACTTGATTCTGCCCAGTTCCCAAAAGGTCAGAACTGAACAGCATATATATGTGAGCATTACATTCCTACATACAAGCTACTAAGGAGAGACTTGTGGTTATTTACTGTAAAGACATGGCAAGGACATAAATACCTATAAAGAAAATGAGGGCAACTGACCATGTACTGCCTGTAGATTGTTGGTTGGAACTAGTATTTAAGTAATTTCTCTGTCATGTTTCCATTGGTTTTAACTTACAATTGTACAAAGATGCCAAGGAAACCTTTTAACAGTAAAGGACCTGAGTGACATAAATAGTTCACTATGGCAGTAAAGAATATTACCCAGACTAAGATATGGACCAAAAATGATGATTACTGGACTAGATACTGGTAAAACCATTAAAAACCATGGGAGTCTTTACATGTGAGCAAAATCTGAGCAAACTTTTTGAGGACTGGTGCACTTCTCATCTCTCTCTGAAACCACTGTGCCCAGCACATTATGGGTTTTTCTTCAGAGGTTACACAACAATAGACATTTACATCATTGCAGGCGACTATACAAGTAATAGCTAGTAATGTACATAATCAGATTGCTGTGGAGGTGATAAGGAGAGAAAGCACTTAATGCAGTTAGATGGCAATGCCCTACACTGCCTTCAGACACAGATGACTACAATTCCTAAGTGGCAGAAGGACTGCAGGGCAGCCAACCTCCTGTGCCAAAAGCTGGTCCTTGCAAACAGTCTCTTAGGGACTCCCCAGCCTGACAAAGCAAAAGAGGATCTACCTATTCAGGATTCCCTGTAAAATACTGCTACATAATGAAGGGATAATAAGCTGTGGGCTAAAGGACTTCTGCAAGTATCTTGGAAAAGAAGAAACACTATATAAAAGCAAACCACTGAACAAGCCACTGGGAAGGAAGCTCTGACACAGAAAATAATAAACAGGGAGAAATGTCAGGAAAAGAGCAAGCAGGTAGGGCAGAGAACAGTGCAGCAGAGCAAACCCCAGGTGGCAGTGCTATGGATTACTAAGCAAGGTGTTCTATACACCTAGAAAAGCCAATTAAGTCATTGCTCCCTCAGGGAGCCTGTATTGCAAATTAGGCAAGTTCAGGCCATTTCATAAAGTGACTGAGACAGTGAGTCACTTCTACAATGGAGGTATTAACTGCATTTCTGTAGGAATTATCATGGTGACAAACTTATCTTTCCTAACAAAGCTAAACGGAGGAAGCAAAAAAACCCAGGTGGTGTAATAACACATGGAGAGGCTGAGAGAGAGCCCAATAAAGCAGAACAGAAAAGGGGAACTAGATTACACATGGAAAAATCTGCATTTAAAAAGAAGCCCACAAAGTCTGGTTATAAACACTACTTTTTAATTCTCTGAAACCTGAAAAAAAACCACACCTCTGAGACAGGATAGGACAGATTAGCAGGTCAGTATATGGCCCCTGGAGGTCATATACTCCAAGCTCCCATGCAAAGTAAGGTCATCTCAAAGTTAGGACTTTGACAGAGAGCCATGTCTTGCTGAGCTCTGAGTATCTCCAGGAAAGGAGATTTCACAACCTATCAGCAACCTGTTTCAATACATCACCACTCATTCCTAAAATATTTTTCTGATGTCTAGATGAAATTTCTCTTGTTTTAACTTCTGTGTATTGCCTCTTGTCTTCCCACTGTGTCATTCTGCAGACCCTGACTATGTCTACCATAACATCTCTGTTGGGCAACTGGATCTGTCCTCCACCTACGTCTTGGGTTGTCAGATGACAACCTCCCAGAGGTTTGTTCCAAATTGAATAAAACCAGCTCTTTCAGCATCTTTTCAAAGATCAATGTTCCAGTCCTCTATATATCCTAGTAATCCTCCAATGGACTCACTCCAGTTTGTCAATTAAAAAAAAAAAACCTCATAAAATACTGTATTGTTTTCTACTACACATTAATACTTATCTGCCTATAAAGCACTTTCATAATTTCCCATCATCAAAGAATTCATAGAGTGACAGAATGGTTTGGGCTGGAAGGGATCTCAAAGACTATCTAGTTCCAACCCCCTGCCATGGGCAGGGACACCCTCTACTAGACCAGGTTGCCCAAAGACCCACCCAACCTGGCCTTGAACACTGCCAGGGAGGGAGCAGCCACCACCCTTACTGTAACAAACTTCTCCCTTATGTCCACTCTAAATTTACTCTCTTTCAGTTTGAAAACATTCATTCAAATAATGACAAACAAATCTCTACAACTCTGGAATGAGGAAGGTAAATCATTATCCCCTTATCCATGAGTAAGAAAATATGTCTCAAAGATGGGAAATGTTGTTCAGTATTACATAGAGAGCACCATTCAGCACTTCAGGGCCCTTTTTCTCATTAAAGTTTGTATTTTCAGCTTGAATTTCAAATATTTCAATGCTGGTGAGAGCATATACTGACCTCCAGAATTTCCACATACCATACCTCCCAAAAAGCTCTTAGTTTCTAATGACATTCAATAAAAATACTTTATTAGCTCCTTTGTAAGAAAAAAAATTACTTACTGCCTTCCCATGTACAGTGTAAGAGATTCAATGCCCCCTCTACTCTTTTCCAGTGTTGAAGATGAAAGAAAGCATATGCTATTGCTTCACTGTCCCCTCTCTTCAGAATATGTTCAGGGGGCAGAATTAAGCTTTTCATTTCTAGTAGATACTGCAATAAAAAATCAGAGCACAATTATTTCAGAGGTAATAAAAACCACACAAAGCTGCCTGCAGTTCTACAATGCACACTGAAAGGGCTATTTCCCTAAGTACTTTCCCTCACAAGTGTTTCATTGAATGTGTAACATCACCAACTGCACTTGAAGATAATTATTGAATTATTCCCAAAGACTAAGATATGCTGACAGATGGTTCATGTTCTGCTCTTCAGCTGTAGTAGAGGGACTACAGAGAATTTCCAAATGAGATGTCTCTCATCAAAGGAGATGGAAAATAGGGCTCAAAGCAGAAGAGAGAATCTAATCACAAGAGCTTTTTAATTAAAAGTGTTTATAATAAAATTAAGAAGACATTAAGCAGCTCAATGCACATAGTCTTTCTGTAAGGAAATGCACAGTACTAATAGTTTCCACAGAGATTGCTTTACTGCATTGCCATTGAGTGGTTGCTACTTCTATGAACATGGGAGGCTGGCAGCCACCTAAGTAGCTACCACCAAGCCACAAAGTAAAGTAAGTTACAAAATGTAACAAACACCCCATTTCCAGGAACAAAAAAGCATTGGATGGTTAAGCTTACTACTTGAAATAGTTATGGAAAATGATATGTAAAAGAAAAGCACCACTGACTAACCCCACAAGCAGTTTTCCCCATATACTAGATCCCCCCAAACAGAAGTGGAAGAAACGCAGAGTTCATGCCACAGGAGAAGACTGAGGTCCCTGACATTATTCAAGCAGGTGATTTCTCCTCCTCCCCCAGCCCATGACCTAGACCACTAGGAGTTCAGCAAGCATTACCTCATCACTGGTATTACTACATTTCAGTTAGTGGAGGGGAAAGATACAGCAGAGGGGAAAGATCCACCGCTTGTTGGCATGTTCTACAGGAAAAGGAGTGATGGCTGCCAAATCCAGCCCTGTTTGTCAGTTCTCTGAGAAGCCTAATGTTTCCCTGCACTGACTGCTCTTCAACAGCATGGCAAAACCATCACTCTCTTCCAGGACACTCAAGAGCACATGTTCTCCCCACCACATTATTTAAGTTAACACAAAAGGCATCCCGTGAGTCAGGCAGCAGACTGTCAGGCCCTTTCCTTGGAAAGTTATGGCTAATGATTGGCAAAAAGACAGTGAGTGTGCAGAACCTCCATCTCACCCTGTGCCCAGGCACCAGTCTGGAGGGAGGGCCTAGGGACTGATAAACCAGTGCAGACACCCACAGGAAGGCAACCTGAGACCAGAGGTGAAACAGTGCAGTGGGTGGTGTTAACCTCCCGCAGCTCTGGCTGAACACTGACTTTGGTGAATGTGATGAGGAAGAGGAGAAAAGAGGGCAAAAGAAATAAGCAGGAATTGAAAATCAGTCTTAGGGAGAGGAAGAGGAGAGGCCAGAAGGAAATTAGGCCCAGTAGCATGATGTCATAGATAGCATCTTAGAGGAGAAGGAGCCTGGAAGGAGTTAGCAAACTTGTAAAGGATTTGAAGAGACCATGATCAAAGCAGAGAACTGTCAACCCTGGGAAATACACAAATACATCAGAGAGGAAAAGGAAATCTGTTTCTGATGCAGGTAACAATATTGAAGAAGGAGAAACTGCATTGCACTGGGAGCAGTTAAGTGAGATATGTGTGGATTTTCTCTAAAGCATTTCAGAAAAATCTGAGACCACAGAGCAGGTGAATTAATGAAGAAAGCTCCAATTTAGTATGTAGGCCAGGGGATTAAGAGTGACAGAGAGAACAGAATAAATAGCTGACGAGGGAGGGAGATACAGCAAACATTCTTATTCATGCCCCTAATGAATGTACCATCCTTTTAAAAACACACATTACAACTTCTGAGCGGAATGGAATACAGCTACTAGAGCTGTAGGTTTCTATCTGTTTTATTAATTTAGAACAAAATTCTTTTTTGCCATATTTTTTTTAAAAACTAACAAGAAAGTAAGTCCTCAATATTGCAATATTTAATTGAAAGAAAAAAACCCCACAAAACAAACAAACCCAAATCCATGTCCCTATTTGTAGGAAAAGAAAAATCAGGAAGAAATGTCCTATTTCTAGGAGCACTGAGAAGCAAACATATCTTGATTCTTATGTTTTGCTTGTTATCAGCAATTAAAAACAAATCAAGTGACAATACCAGATGGAAGGATCTATCTTGACACTTGCAAATCATTCTTATTCCTCACTCAGTTGTGTTAACTTTTCAGTCTGCTTTTTTTCTCAGTTTCAGATAGAAAAACCTATTTTTAAGATTTCCTCAGATCCAAAATGTGAAACACTCCTCCTTCGTTACTCTAGCACAGCAACGTTCCCAAACAAGAAGCCCATCATCTGTTTTGGTGATATTCAAGGAGACCCACACACAAAGCTGATGGATGGCAAAAGTCTCGCTTGGGCCTCACAACAGTTTCTGTTTTATGCACAAGGGTCAGCCACACCTTCTGAGCACACAATCTGTCAATGAATTTATTCTGGAAGCATTTCCAGCAGGAATGCTAATTGTACGCAGCCCCAGAGAAACCTCATCTGGAACACTCTGTACAGTTCTCATCAGGCACTTTTAGAAACGTGAAGATCAAATTCTACAAGCACAGAATAGAGCTAATCAAAGAAACAGCAGGTCTGCTTTGTGAGAGGGCACTTGAAGGCCTCCATCTGTTAGACTTCGCTAAGTAGGACTAACAGGTACCAAAAAGGTACCTAGCTGTAGGTATGGCTTGATTAATACAGAAGGAGAGATATGACTGTTCGTGAAAATTAGGATGGTCTTGGTGTCCTAGAATATCACATCCATTCATTCACTGCTGTGTTTTCAAGGAGAGATCAAGAGCTGGGAGGGCATTCAGGTTCCAGGAGCTTTTTGCTGACAGGAGTCAGGGTCTACTGGGAGACAGCATAGCCTGGGGCAGACTTGCGTGGCAACTGCAGGCTACTGGCACCTGGGTATTTGACAGGCAGGACTGAGTCTTAGCAACCTGCTGGGTTTCTAGCAGGCTGTCCGTGAGATTAACATGGTCCTCCTGAAACATTTTGGATTGGACAAGCAAAGTCCAATGAAATTAAATGAAAAAAAAAAAAAAACCTTTCTTCAAAACCTTAAAAAACAAGCTGCAGTTCTTATGCTGATCACATAACGTGTGAACCACAGTCCCAAGGACTGCTGTATGCAACAAGTATCTCCAGCCCTTGGAAAAAAAATCAGCCAAAGACATCTGGTTGTAGTTTCCAAGAGGCTGCTGTTATGCTTAATCCAAGATAGACCACTGGACAGGTACAGTATTCTCCTCAGGCACCAAAGACTTCAGGGTGGGAATCTGACTATATACATCTCAACATTTCCAAAGGCCTGAGAGTCCAGAGCACAGTCTTTTTTGGTATAGGACTAATATGGATGCAAGATCCTACCATACCCTTAAGAATCATACCAGTATGAACTCCACCTATCTTTCCACAAAAAAACCACCTACATCTCAACAGAGTCCCTATTTACTGACTGACACACTGGCATCCCCTCAGATCCCCCCACAACCTTCAGAATTCACATAATAAAACTTCCCTACCTTTTCAATACTTTTAATACACCAGAAAGACAGGAGCCCTCTGTCATCCTTGGCAGGGCTCTGAACCTAAGCATTGTTCCACTTCAGAGGGAGAGCCAAGTAACAGGCTAAGTAAGAAACTTAGCAAAGAATTAGCCATCGTGGAGGAAATGGAGATGGCAAGCCCAACACATCTCCAGCTGCATTTATTTGTCAATGATGAATGAAGAAGTTTAACTAGAACAGGAAACAGCATGTCACCACCACCCAGGGTGACCATGTTCCTGTGAAAAAAAGGAATCAGCTCAGAAAAGACAATCTAGAAAATTTCAGCCAGAATGACCTAATCTTCGTCACATTATGAGTGAATGCTGAAGCTGCACAATGATTTCTGTCATCAATAGATGGCTCAATCAACCCTTCCCCACTGTGTTGCTTTGGCTTGGATTTTTTTGGTTGCCTTTTTTGTTTTTCTGGTCTCTCTCATCCCAACCTTTTTCTTGTCAAAACCCTTTATTTTAGGAATTACAAGGGTAATGTAATTTTTTCATGTGCTGCCAGGGAGGGCTTCTGGGCCAGTTATGTGACATTGTATTAGACACTGCTCAGCTATGACCGTTCTGTAGAGGGAAGGGCACGTGCCTTCTAACGAGCAGTTGGAGGATGACAATGGACCTTGTGCACATGATATGCGACGTGGTCGAGCTCATATTTCTCTTACTTGAATTGACTGAATAGACATTATTTATTTCACAACACTGACAGCCCTCTGGCTACTAATTCTCCTCTGCTGGGAGTGCTTTTAACATTCCACATTAATGAGCTACTTCAGTGCCCTTTTATAAAATAAATCAACCTATCTCAGGCAGGTTTCCTTCTTTTCCTCAATTGTGCAATTTGCCTCTGAAATTACAGCTCAGGCTGCAAAGAGGCAATAGTCACTCCTGCACCTGTGACAGCATCCCTCCGGGGCCTGAATAGGAGAATTTAACATTGTTTGAACAGGAACTCTCCTCCTCCCAGCGGGATGAACAGCACAAGCTTAAAACAGTTCCAAAATACTGGTTTCTACATGCCCAGAGAAGCCACTCTCAGGTCACCTTATAAGTTCTCATTGGATTGATGGTAATGAAGAAGTTGGGCCTTTTTGCTGGAGATAGGAAAACACATCACTGTCTCACCAAACAGTTAAAAGCTCTCTCAAAACATGTCTGGAATAGTTTCTCTGTAATATCATGGGGTGTGCAGGACAGAAACTTTTCCCATCTGGTATATGAATTTGTTTGCATTATTTGTTTCTATTAGCAACTACAACTAACTAGTAACCACACAAGCACAGACAGACACAGTTCTTATTGAAAAAAATAAGAGGAAAATAAATAAGAAAGTAGTGAGAGGGACAAAATGGAGAACAGTCTCTAAAAGTGTTTAAGTCAATGGTTTGTTACATCCTGTTAAGGAAATGTTTACACAAAGCCTGGAATTTCTTAAGAGTAATATCAAGTTGATCGATTCAAATGTAGCATCAACTCCACCAGCTACTCTCTTTAAATCAACTCAGCTCCTGGCTTATGTGGGAAAACAAACAACTGTGTGCAAAGCACACTTTTGAGACACTTTTAACAATTAGATACATGGATCATCATCTGTTTTCCCTTCCTTTTGACTTTATTGACCAGCTTGTGTCTCATAGATTACAGAAAAGAGGGGGGACTTTTCAGGAGGAGTTTGAATGCAGGGAGGGAGTCTTGAGATCTGTTCAGAAAGGGTGTTCCACAACTGAGGAATGTCCCAGAAACAGCTACAGTACTTTATCAGCGTTAGCTTGGGACGGTTGCATTACACACAAGTGAGGAAGCTCCAATCACAACATATAATAATACTGATGAAGTCGTGTGTGTCTGTGTGTGTGTATACACATACACTTCTTTTTCCACCCACTCCACAAATTACGTACTCCCCATGACACAGGATGTACTACTCTCTTTTCCACACAAAGCCCTCTGGAATTACAGTGATATCCCAACTGTTTCAGTGGCAATAAAAACCTTTTCATTTAACCCCTAAATTTCTGAGCAGCACTTTGTTCACCAGTGTCAGCGTATTTCCTTGGGACCAACATTCCACAGTGCATGGCACTACACTAAGCCAGAAGGACACCAGTCCATAGGACCTCACTTAAGACAAAGATAAAACAGATAAATCTTCACAAAAAAGTGATCCAACTTGTGATTCTTCTCATAGTGAAAATCACAGGTCTTTGCTTTGTTCTCTTCTGCTGTACTGCTGATTTCAATCTACTATTGGCTATGTCTTCCTTCTACTAAAAAGACCTCTGAAAACACTCTGTCTGGTGAAGTGCTTTCTTTTTACATAGGCAATCTCTGCCAAAGTATAAAGCTACAATTTTCTGTGGCTGAGTTGTTTCAGTAACATAAGCAAGGCAAACTATAGGCAGATATAATATCCTTCATCAGCTATTTTTTCTGATACAGCTTCAAAAATTAAGCCACTTTCAAGCATAGAAGCCTTTTTACAGGTAAGATGTCTTCAGAATGAGAAGTCTTGATCAGTTTGACAGTGGTTCCATTTTTAATGCAGTCAAGAAGGAGATCATGGTTGACACACCTGAGCTGGCCTTACCCTGCACAGCTCAGATTCCAGAAACAGCACAGTGGGTTGCACTGAGCTTTGTGTTGCCTTTGTTCACTTAAACCAAATTCCGATACCTCAACATGCTACATCTTGACTCCAGGGTATTCCAAAACCAATGAGAACTTATCAGCTATGGCTGAGATTTAAGGGACTGATCTCTGGGAATTAAATTGTCATAGAAATGTACTCAAAAATGGAAGAAGCAACCTATTTCAAAAGAAGGTTATTTGCTGGAAGGGTGGCTCTCTGAAGAAAGACTGTAAGCCTTATTAGGTCTCTGTAAAAGACATTTTTGTGGAGACAGACAATAAAAAGCAAGGTAGTAGCCATCTAGAATTGATGAAACCAGATGCCAACATCTTCATGACATAGGTACTGAGAAGACTCCAGAACCATGCACACACACACTGGCTTCTACATGGAAGGTAGGGGGTTTGTGCAGCGTTTCTCACCTCTATGTAAAGATGGAATCTGGGACTTTTAAAGTGCTTCTTCTTAAGGGGTTCCTACATCTTTAGATTACACTCAAAAGAAAGTGTAAGAAGTGTATCTGACCTCTGCAACATCACTATGGATCACTGGGCTGCAATCTGGCCATCATCTCCTAGGGAAAAATCAGCAGCATAGTAAGAATCCCATGGTTGTTTTACAC
Source organism: Gallinula chloropus (assembly GCF_964237585.1). NCBI lineage: Eukaryota > Metazoa > Chordata > Aves > Gruiformes > Rallidae > Gallinula > Gallinula chloropus. The sequence continues at coordinate 40,920,307 of NC_140085.1, read as the reverse complement.
AAACCTGCGCTGGGTCACAACAGGAGACCCATTCACCCTTTCTTCCTAAATCCAGCTCAGCAGCATCTCTCAGAGTGTTCAGTGTGTGTCCCCTGTGCTCCTTTTGTCTCAGAATCATATCAGAAAAAAATCTGTTCTTTCCAGTGAAATGGGTTGAAAATTCATATCTAGGAACAATCTTTTTAGTGATTTGCACTGAAAATGGTAAAATCTCCTTTTGAGACAAACTAGAAACGTATCAAGCCATTTTTTCCATCTTTAATAGTGTTCTTCCCTGCTTTCAAGGCTTCTGCTGGGAACTCTGCAGATGCTTTAAATAATTTGTCATCTTTGTAATTTATTTCTTCCTCAGTCTGAAGAAGAAACTTAGCAGTTGTTTAAATCCTAAAGAAGCTTTGAAGTTCAGCTGCACTGTTAGATTTCTTGTGATACTGCTTGCTAAAACTCATCTCCATTTCATTAAGAACAAATTGGATATGACTTAATTGAGTGGAAATTGAAGTGTAATATCCATACTGTGCATAAAATTAAAATACAAAATATACTTTTGCCACATTAATGTTCTTTAGCTAATAGCAGAAAGAAGTAGGGTGAAATCAGCAGTGCTGCATATTAATCTGTATTAGGTTACACTGTTTTACTGTTAAAATAGGAACTAAAAACCCCCAGAGTTTGCTCCTGTTACTGCCTTGTTATCTTGATAATTTATATTTTGCAGAAAGGTTTTCAGTTTCAAAATGACAACTGAAAAACTGAGGGTATCAATTACCAACGCAAACTGACTGGAAAAGCTCAGGAACCTGAAGTGGAAGAGGACTGGGATTTCTTTAAATCAAAAGTACTGAAAATAAGCCACAATCTGCATTTCACACACAGGGATACTTGCCAGAAATGAGATTCAGTCTTGTATTGAACAGCCAGCTGAACAGAAGCTGGCTAGTGAGAAGGAGGTGACAAGCAATGAATGACAGTACTGATATACAAGCAAAGCAGGATCTTGGAAGTCTGGAAGTACAGAGGTTATGGAGCAACTGCCACAAATTACAGTAAGGTAGATTTTGCCAAGAAAGTCAAACCAAAGAAGAGCAAGCTCTTAAGTATAAACTGAAAAAGAACAAGACAAAAGGTAGTAAATGAAGACTTGGCCTGAGTTTCATGGCAGTGCAGAACATGGAGACAACAGCAGTATGGACATTAGAAGCATGTACAGGAGTGGAGGACATTGCAGCCAGGATCTCTGTCCCTGGACAGTGAACGAACCAGTCCCAGAAATGGCCAGAGTAGCATAACTGCATTAAGGCTAAAAAAAAATCCCCACTCAGAAAGTGATCCAGTGATGAAAGAAGTAAATGCAATGCCTTTCATCCAAGAGAGGGAAACTGTATCTGTTAATATGGAATCATTAGTATGTGAACTGTTAAGAAAGATTCTGATTTAAAGAACTATCAAAAGCATGGAGGTAAAGTGATGAAAATGGAACAGACTTCTAAGGATTGCTCACCACAAGCTGAACTGGCATCTTTGCTTGGCAAGAGAGATAATTTTTTAGACAGAGAGGACAGAATACTCTAACAGGGCTTCAGTATAACATCCAGAAAGGTTCACCAGAACAGGACTGAAACAGACAGCAAACAGGCAACCAGGCAGAAGAGAAACATCAATGGTTGTGTTGGTGCAATAACCATTGGGATGGAAGAAAGTAGACAGAGTTCCACAGAAGCACTCCTGGAACCAAACTTCATTTAATGTTTTCATTTTATAGCTTGGCACAAAAATAGAAGATCAGCTAATAATACAAAGGGACTCATCTCACCTAAATCTTGTTGTCTAAAAATCAGGCTTTTACTGGAAAATAGTTGCTCCTTTCATAGTCAATGCAGAAACAGGCACCTCGGAGGGAAAGTCTGTCTAGAGATGTCTAAGATAGTTCCTTCTTTCCACTGCCTGTAGAAGAAGCCTAGATGATTTTATTAAACAACTTTCTGATAGCTAAACCATGCTATTTAGTGGTTGGCATAACAGATACAGCTCACAGAGAAAATATTTAATTCCTACAACACATGAGAATTAACTTTCTGCAATCCATGTGTACATATGGAAGAGTTTGGGGTTGATCTTGACCAGACTTGGTGTTCAGCAGTACCTGATGCATAGACTCCACATATTAACACACACCAGCCTTCTGCTCTCCAGCGGAGGCTGCTTACTTTCAAAGGGCAATGCTGGCCCAAAGGTTTGTGGGGTGAAGTTCAGAGGCAGATCTCCAAGATCTCTGTCTTTTGTTTGCCTTTACAACGAACTTACAGGCTACGATACTGAGTATCAGGTGATGAAATAATAAAATACATGAGCCTTTTGTAGCCCCTGGGCAACAGTCTTAGTGCTGAGATACATATCTAGAGAAGGGATTAGGGAATTAGAACATAAATCCCTTTTCTTACTTTGTAGTTCTCAGCAATTGTTCATCTCTGAGCTTTGCATTCTCAGAACTTAATGACAGGGTGCTGCGTAAGGAATTACTAATGCAACTTATATGAAGCACACCATGAACTCCAAACATAGGTTCCTTTGTACAGCATGCCAAAAACATATTCCTACATGTAATCATCAAAACAAATAAAACATGCTATTTTGAATTAGAAGATCTTTAATGGCTATTTGGTAAATAATAATCTGTCTTTATGTATGGTTTTGCTCTCCAGTGTAGCTTTTGCTGGTGTCTACCACTGCAATCCACCATGTAATTGTTACTCACAAGGAGGACTGGACTTCCACTAAGATTTCAAGTTGCATGGCTCACAGTGAAACACACTGAATGTGAAATACCAAATGAAAAAACCTATGCATACTGCCTGTTTCTTTCCCTTCCCATTTTTTGCTCCCCTTTCCACTTTATCACTTGTTAATCTAACACAGAAATTGGGAGTTAGGTTCCCAGCAGTATTAAAACTTCAACAGTGCTTTCTCCATACTCACTTTTGGCACATGTGGATTAAATTCTACTGCTCTGTGAATAGCTTCTACTGCATTCATCTCTGCAGTACTCAGCCCTCGCCTTGAGGCAGCCTCTGGAGAAAATCTACAAAAACAAAGAAACAAACACATTAGGTCAGAAATGCAAGTAAGAAAAAGACAGAAAAGGAATCTAGAACATGGGCCCGTGTAACCAAACTGAGTCAATTTCCTATGCTCTCCAAACTTCCATAGCAAGTGGAAACTCTGAATGACCTATTACATCAAGGCCAATGAATAACCCAGCAGAAGTGGAAAGCATGTTTGCATCTAAATCATGGCAGAAAGTCAGTTCAAACAGTCCTTTCTCTGTCACTAATCTAAATTAGCTCTAGGCACCTTGCTAAGGGGCATGTTCAAGGGTGAAGTTGCAGAAAAAAAAGAAAAGAAAAAAAAACCCCAAACCAATGCCAAATTATCATTGGGGGGGTTTCTATTAAAAACAGGTTTGGGGGAGGTTTTAGGGAGGTTCCCAACCCAATGCCCCTGGGTCAGGTTGGGACGGAAGCACGATGCAGCAGCAGTAGCGGGTGGTCTACTGGCCGCAGCACCATTGAGGGTAGCATGCCCAAACGGTGGGCAAATCACCTGCCCCAGTGAATGAAAAACCAGACCATGCAATCTCTTTCTCACCTCACACCCCACGGCTAACTCCAGAGCTGTACTTGGCAGGCAGACACCACAGGGAAAGCTGTGACAACCTTAGCCCTGCCCTCCCAAGCTGGAGTCGCTGTGTAGGGAGGAAAGATGTTGCAGTAGGTACTGGCGATCTACAGGATAAAAAGAATGAAAGAAAATTACTTAGATCTTGATGTGTACATACACTTTAAAAGCAAAAACTGTCAGGATGTCAGTCAAGAAAATGGCTTTCCACTCTACTTGCTTTCCAACTTTAGGGAGGAGCATTCGACCCTCAGGTGCACAGACACAACTCTGCCTGGGATTTGTGTGAAGGCACCCGAGAGCAGAATTGGGATTTCTGAGCTCCATCTCACAAGGGGCTGAGCACCCCTTCGCAGCGGGCCAGTGCTCTCAGGGCCACAGGCATCAAGCAGATGTGCTCAGCACCTTGGGAGGTTGAGACCCAAAAGAAAACCGTAACAGGAATGAGCAGATACTTGTGTCTCTAAAAATATGAACGTCGTCTACCTCTCAGAACCCCTGACATAAGAATGCTAAATCCACCTACCACTATTTAAGTAAATGAGCAGTTTTCTGAAAACACCTGTAAAATGACATTACTACCAGTGTATCCACATTTATTTATTACCTTTTTACGGACAGGTTTATACACACTTCAAGTTGCTCAGCCACACAACACCTTTTAGTTGCATCTTCATTATACTATCTAGGAAGTGAAAGCTCACCCAGACAGTATACGTAAAAGTGAAACAAGAATTGAATTTATGCTATTTCTCTTCTTTTCTTCTTCTGTAATATTTGCAGTGCAATGTTAGAACACTACAAATTTTTCTTACATAGAAAGTAATGCTATGAATTTACTGCAGGACTGAATTCTCCTGCTAACCCAGCAGATTGTTAGGGTGTGGGCTCAGCTGAGAGAAATCTCAAGTTAAATCAGGAATTTTTCTGGACAGTGGTACTTATGCACTTACTTGTCAGAGACAGCTCTGGCTTTGAGCAATGCAGCTGTGTAACATATTGTTGCTGATTTTGGTAAGCTTATATCTGTTGAAAAGAAAGAAAAAAGTAAACATCTGAAAGTTTTAAAAGTCTTTAGAAGGAAAGTGTTTGATACTTCAGAGTATGCATAACACAGACAAAATCATTACATGAATTCAGAATACTTTCTGATCTTGGGACTTGTAGTCCTGTGTCATGGGGATTTTTAAATTTCCATCCAATCTACAGGTTTTAAAACCTGCGTTAATGACCACTGGAACCGCCACTGAAGCAGCAACTGGGTTCATTAGAGAGACGTGACAGAAATGTAATGAAAGAATTCATCACTTTGTACATAAATGTGTAAGTAACCTGGAATACATGAATCTTTCCAGAGTTCACAAAACATCTAAGTAATAGCTGAGGGCTATCTATTCACTCTTCTTGTTTTCACTCAGAAGCAGTTGTCTAATATGTGGCAGCTATACAAGTTAAGACAGCTATTTAAGTTATAATAGGTTTGACTTACAAGAAAACAACCAATAGACTTATTGCAGTTAAAGATCAACAATAAAATAAGGTGTTTTGCCTCTTAAGGAAATCTGGGACCAAAACAGTCACCAGTCTCTGGCCCTTTTATGCAGGGAGACATAAACCTGACTCAACCCATTTGTTCAACTTAAATTATACCTGTTCTCCACCAGCAGATTAGCACAAAGCATCCAAAAGGTAGAGAGAAATTCTGCTTAACAGACTGGAGTTATAGATTTGTTCCTGCTGTTACAGCAAGGAATTGACTTCCACACTGGGAATCTACCCAGCAGACACATGCTATACATCGGGAATTAAATATTCCAGCATTAAAAAGTTAAAGATTACAGCTAATTGAAAAAAACCCAAACAAACCCACAAATGAACAACATCCCCTGAAGTCTGGCTTCTGCAAACACTTGTGCACACTGCAATGTTATAGCTTCTTACAGTACGCAGCAAATACACAGCGTGGTAAACACAAGGCACTGGCTTAGGTCCTCTGTAAAAGTGAAGAGCAGCTAATCTGACTACTCCAAGAAGCTATCTATGCTTCTGTTTGTCATTAAAGTTGATTAGGAAGATGAAATTACCCTACAGCTCAGTAACTTTTGGGTTAAGAGAAACTTGTGATTTACTGAACCCCAGTGCCTTGCAAGACAGGGCTCCAAAAAGGAGTTGAAGAGGACAAGCAAGTTGTATCTTAGTGATCACCACCCTTCGCTTACTAACAACCAAGCAGCCAAGCAGAATGTTGTTCTGTTAGACAGCAAACGCTGCCCAAATGACCAAGGCACTCTGAAAACACTACTTGTTAAATCCTCTCTATTGTCTTTTCATGCACTTGCACTTCAAGTATAAGATGTGAAGTTCTCGTTGAAAGCACCTGTGTAATACATTCCAACTGCAATTTTACTGAAGTATGTAACTGTAGTGACTAAAGTAATTAAAATCAACAGCATGCAAAGCAGTCTGGGTGATAGATATGTTAATTACTCCATTAATAGAAGCTAGCTACAGACACAGATGTGAGCATATCTTCAATGATAGGAGGAGAAAATATTTACAGGCACCTTCAATAACTCTGCTTATACCAGGTTTTCCTTAACATTAGGAATTAAAAGTTATTTCCAGTAAACAGAAATGACCTTTACTGGAACGTACCTGTCTCTGTTTTTCAGTTTAAGCCTTCCTCATCAAATCATAAATGGAATGAAAGGTAGAGTAGTGGAAAAGAAAAAAATAATCCAAGAAAGCCAGTGATACGCTGTCATTATAATGTCTTCAACTGGTCAATAGAGTCCCTTATTTTCCCCTTACCTGTAAGTGTTTCTCTGGTCTATCAAGGCACCATTACCTCATAGGAAATATTTCCCCCTGCATCAGTTCAAACACTGGTTCAGGATCTGACCTTTACAAAATTTTGCACGAGTGACATAGAAGACATCTACCTAAAAAACCCTGGGAATACATTTTCCCAGGCAAAAGGCAAACTCCACAGATAATAAAGAGACCAAGAAGAGAACATTTGCCTGGACTTCTTCAAATAATGTAGTGAGATCACCATTTTACTTTTCTATCTGTTTAATGGAGCTGAGAACTAGGAGAAAACAAGAGGTCTGGAAAGTATAACTGATGTAGCAGAGGAAAAAACAGTTGTTATGCTGTTGAAAGCTGTCCACTCAATTTCATCCAAGAAAGCAGATATGCCAGCAAAAGCCAGAATGACAGTAAAAGAATGGCAATTCAGTCATTAACAACCCATGATGTTAAGCATAAGACCACTCAAAACACGAAAATCACACGAATAAAGGCTGGTTTCTGCCTGAGATCATTGGCACTTGAATGGAGCATGTTCAGTGGAAGTTGCATGGACCAAGTTGTGAGGGATATTGCAATTTTTGACTATGAGATTAAGATATCATACAGTAGGAACTGAGCTTGGTGCATGGTTAAATATACTAAAACAAACCATCATTATGAGAAAGCCACATATTCTAGTAAGCAGCAAATGCTCCTGAGCTGGACACATCTGTGCATGTAGATTGCAGAATGCTCCACAATCAGCTGCTGGAAGGGAAATGTGGTGAGGTAAGGCTCAGGTCCAACACCTGGGTCATTCCTGCAGAATAAATGGGATTTCTCAAGGAATGTTGTGTTCAAATCTGATCACCAATGGTCAAGAACAACAAAAGTAATCAGAAAGACTGATCGTTTTTTTACAACAATCCAAATTAAATAAAGTCTAAGAGAAGACAGAGCTATTTCCTAGGCATTCACACAAGGAATACCAGGAAAGCAAAGGGGGTGCTTAGACAAGGGATAATGTTGAAACAACAAACAGCTCTGAATTAGGTTTAGGCTGGAGAAAAGAAGGTTTCTGGGAAGTGAATTTCTGAGACAGATTTCCAGGAAGAATAGTGGGGCAAACAAAATCACTCAATCTAGGATGGAGTTTGCTCAGCTCGTGGAAGGGGTAATATAAGTAGTGAATGCAACAGCGGGGAACCTGACTCACCCATGAGGCCTCTTCCAGCATTATGCTCCTAACAAGCAAGCAGCAGTTATTTGAGGGTAATACCTACAATCCCCTGGCAATGGAATAAATACACACAAATGTTCATGTTTATGTTGCTGTGGAGATAGCCCTCAGTAGGTCCATGCCCACTTCCCTCCAAAAGTGTTTTGCCTCTTGTTTGCTCCGGATTAGAACATAAGTATTTGGTTATATTCTGGTCCAATCACTACAATACTTCAAAATCCTCATGTAATTTAGGCTTCGTCTCCAAAACTGGACCCTCATATTTTAGAGAAAAGAATAATAAGATTATGTATGGTTACAGCTTGAATTTAGCAAGGGAATCAAGTCTCAACTAGCCCTAGGAGATACATCTTCTGTCAGGAACCAAAGTGAAGTTTTTCATAAATGACTGTGTCCGGCTTTGTGAGCCATCTGGCAAAGTATATTCACATGTACTTTTTCCCACCCTCCTGTGATTACTTGAGGAGCTCCCACGATGTGCTGAAAGATGTGCCTGCTATTCTGTTGTCAAAACCATCAGGGCGTTTTTGCCTAATAAGAACTGATGTGTCAATCTAAAAAAAGGCTCTCCTTCATCCTTACTGCTTGTATCTTTAAACAGAATTAAAAATAATCTAGTCTGAATTTATGATCATTTTCTTTTGATTAGCCCCAGTCAGTTATGGGGAGGGTTGGGAAAGTGAATTCTTACTGGTCAGTTGCTTCTTAAGCAGTTGCTTCTGGGAGTGAACTAATGGAAAGATGCTTTGGATAGAGACTTGGTGCCAGAATATTGCTACTTCTTTGATTCAGGATATCCAGAACATGCTATATATCATCTAAATAGGTGACAAGGTCTACTGTTAAAATATCAACTAAAACAATAAATTATCAATTTGGATATGGACTGGTACAAGATCCCCTGTCCAAATCATCAGAAGAACCTAAATACAGAGACAGGCACGTTGCACTTGTTTTTGTCATTAATAAATGCAAAATCTAAGGCACTAATCAGAAATTACCCCATAGTGTATGCTATTCCCAAATCAACAATATGGATTTATATCAGCTTAATTTCAGATAGGTAAATACTTTCATTAGCATTAATAGGACTTAAATATTTGCTGAAATAAGCTGCAGATCTGGGGCCATTATTTGCACAGTAGGTTCCTTCCAGTCAAACTGCTAGTTCTTCTTCATATAGCACTGGAGAGAGACTACATTCAGTTGGAATCATGCACATTTTCCAAATATGTAACTGAAACTATAGCAACAAATTCAAAGAAGTTATGACAAGAGGTAAAACAAAAAATGATGGAATACAGGGCATATATTGTGCTACAGTTTGGGGGTGAACCCCAGCTCTGATTTTCTCTCTCTCAGCCTGTCTGTAGACTCTCACAGTTACGTGATAGGCCAACGCTTGCCCTGTCAGCACAGCACGCCCCCAGTTCTCCACACCTGCAGGCTAGGTTGTCAGCTCTTGTACAGGTGGTAGGAAGAACTGCTTATGAGAAAGACTGAAAAGGCTCTGGGAAGTAAGTATGTGCAGGCTGGATCACTGATAACAGAAAAGAGATGCAGTCACCTATAATGACACAAACATTAAGGAAGAAGGGGAATTAAACTGATACAAATGGTTAAAAGCAAGAGCAATGGGATGGAATTCAGTAAAGGAAAGCATGAGCTGAACATCAGGGGAAAAACACTTTGTCTAAAAACATCTAATATCCTGTAGTATTGTCTCCCATGAGGATGGTCATTGCATTTTTCCACAAAACGTGGTAGAAAACATGCTGGAGGGAGAAAAATACGAACACAATGATCTAACGCTTACTTTGTGCTTGGAAAATAAAGCAGTTATGACTCTCTGTACTTTTGACATTCTTCCTCATCAGTGGGAAACACCCCAATTAAACACAAACATATAGCCACTGTGTATGCTAAAGCTTGGATTTTTGTCTCCTGATAGGATGGGAAACACATTTCAGCACAAACAAGAAGTGCTTATTTTTCCATAACCACAACTAAAACTTAAAGTCTTCAGTTATGGAAAGGTTTTGATGGTCACTGCTCATTATAAATGCTTCATATTCAACTCTTGATGAGAGGCTTTTCTCAGTGACCAGGCAGGTATCACCCCCTTTGATTTGACCAAGTTCAATCCTAAATGCATATAGAGGGGAAGGATTTATTTCTCCTATAGGAGATCAGAAAGACCAAGATCAGTAAAATTAGTTTAGACTTTCTGTGCTTTTGCACAAGCAGGAGAAACAAAACCCCCCACAGAATCATATGGCAAAAGAAAAAAAGAAGAGAGAAAGACCAGATGGTATGAACAGACACAGAACTGATGCAGGGACCTAGTTGAAGTGACAAGTGATTTTGACATGGAGGAAAGAAACTAGTTCTTTGAAGCAGAAGCTGAAAAAGATGTTATTAGGAAAAGAGACAAACTATTCTCTTGATACTGCTATTATGCAAACTGGAGGCCTTACCTGATTTGCATCTCTTGGAGAAGGTATACTAGGCTTTGGTATGATCTTAAGTAAAAGGAACTTTCTCTTAAGGTCTCTTTCAATGAAATACAAGAATTATAAAATAGTGTGCATGAGGTAATGGATGCTTCCCTATTGCCACTTACTCCATCTTTAACTCAGAAGAAAATGCTTTCTTGCTCTTAGAATATCTACCTAGTTAGCTCCACCAAGTAAAACATCTTCTCAAAAATACCAAAAATAATCATGGCAAGTAATGAAACTGATGGAGTGGAGCTGTCATCTCAAATACATACATACACACAAAACCCCTGGGGACCACAGCTAATACAACCATACAATCGATCCCCAACTCTTATAAAAGGAATGCCTTCAGGGTCAATGTAAGTAGAGTTTACTCATATCACAAGTCTGAAAGGACAAGAAGTTGTTGGACCAAAGGGAACTGGAGAAAGGAGAGTAGCCCTTAATATGTTACATATTAGATAATTAATTTCTCAGCATTACCTGTTTGGATTTCACTAAGTTTAAAGTATTCCAAGACAAAGAAGACTCCGTTTCTATTTCTTCAAAGGCCTGCATTGTGATTTGACATTAATTTAAAGTGGGACTCTTTGAAGTAAGCCATTGCCAAATAAAAAAGTGTCTGTGCCTAGAGCAGAGTAAGACCTTCCTTATTTTAAAAAAACCCACTTTCTTTCTATGTATCCTTTGGTCTAAATTATCTTCTCAAATTAACTCTGAATTTGGGACTCTGTCTACATGTTGACATGGCCATTCTGCTTCTTTGCAAGTGTGTAAGGAAAAGGAATCTGTATAAGGTGTTCCTCCTGCAAACCAGAAGGCTTACAGGCTCACTGGAAAACAGTGTAATTTAAAAAAAAAAGGAAAGGACAGGTTTAGGGAGGAACCATTGCATCACTGTGACTAAATGCATCTGTTCTTTTTATATCTGATTTTCAATTGCCCGAAAGGTCTGAGCTTTCACACAGTGCCCAGGTTACCAGATAGTAACAGTCAAAGCAACTGGCTGCCCAGGGAAGTTAATAAATCCTTTGCTCTAAGCATCACAACAAGCAGACCTACTCCACTGGAAAACAACCCATTTAAAAGGGAAAGGAAGAGGAGCAGAGAAACTTTATCTACTATGACTACCAGAAGCTTATTCCATCAAGTCTCTTCAGCAGCCATAACTATTTCTGCTGTAAATAGCATGGATATGTGTTAAATCAGAGCCAAAAATCTTTTCAGAATTCAAGAGTAATTAGGTCATCTGCACTCTATTGACAGACACTGAACTCTGAAACCATAATGATGTAGCTCAGCAACAGTGCACGCGTCCCACTAATGAGGCCCTTTTTCCATGAATAATGAGCATGGACATCAGCTCTGTTGCCAGGTACATAATATAAACACAATTTAACACATGGCTTTTGGTAAAGCAGTGTGTCTGCTTGCAGAGGCTGAGGTTTTGCATAACTTGATCCAACTTTTTAGCCCAGGGTGGGGGCAGAGAGCTCAAGGAAATAATTTGTTCATATGTTATCAAAATACAATAAATCAGGTTTGCTCTTCGTCAAAAAAAAAAGAGAAAAAAGGAAAAAAAAAGAAAAAGGCAGTGGAGTGGGACCAACAGAAACTGCAGATAGGAAAGTATAAATGAGTTCATTGTTTTATATTCCAATAAATCTTACAACACATGAAGTTGATGAGTTCTAAAATGAGCTGGGACTCCCTGAGATGGGCCTTCTGAGACTCATGAACTGTTAGGGTTATACTGGTTAAGCCTGCATTTGCTGAGTCCTCCTGCATACCTAGTGTGTGCACACACCTTTGTTTATATATGGCAAAGCATGAGTTGAAATTGCATGGGTTCAAACAAAATAAGAATTTTGTTTTAAAAAGCCTCATCCATTACATCTGCATCAGTTTTCACCGTATCAGATGCCTCTGAGAAAACAAAACACACCTGCAAGTTTTATCAACTTCCATGACACAAAGTGCCACCATGGTATCAACACTAGGGATCAGTGCTTTAGTATGCAAAAGTAGAGCTGGCACAAGAGTTTAGTCTGAGATTTGGGAGGTCATGGCTTAATTCTCTGTTCTGCACAGTTCTACTATCTCCCAGGACTATTATAACAACAGTAAAAACTAGAAGGTGCTAACATCCTGCAGTGCCTGGGGCATAAAAATGGGCATTTCTATTTACTTCCTTCTTAATGTGCCAAAATAAGCCCATGGGGATCTACACCTGTGTCACAGGAATTACTGAAATACAAGAAGTTAGAAGAAAGACTCGGATGTTACCACAGTTCCTCAACCAGACTAAGCACAACCACAAAGTATCTGAGACTCATTACTGCTATTGGGTGGTAGTCCTCAAGGGCCTGGGTGACATTCTGATCTCTGCTTAGAGTGATATGACTTTTTCCAAAGTTGAAAACATTCCAGGCTGGACTGGTAGCAGTGACTATCACTAATGTTGCCTGTAATCAGCTGCTTATTTATCTTTCATTAAATAACCTCAGGTCTGCCACAGTCTACTGCAGGGGTCTGACATGTGGCAGGATGATCACGTCAGTAACAAGCCAATGGTCTACTGTTAGCCTCATTAAAAATTATCATTATTTATTTTGAAGTGGGTAGTAACACAATTGGAAACCGATGGCTGTAGGATTCCTGATTCACTTGTTGCAGAAATTGGAATGTGGATAGGGAGTAAGCCAGGGACTGCAGGAAGATTGGCACCGTGCAGGTCGATGAACGCTGCTCAAAAGAATGAGATGGTATTCCTGTTTCTGTCAGAAATTTTCTACACAATACAAGGAATACCTATTTAACTTTAACTAAACAAAGTATGCCAGCTGGTGCTTCTTACTCTGTCCTTTCTCTATTTGAGACCCCGGTGTCTTGAATTTGAGTTCAAAGGGCTAGAGCTGAAGTCAGCAGGAGCTGTGATCACGTAAAATAGTGATGTAATGCTGCATAAACCAATGCTTACTGACAAATACTGAAAATGAGTAAAAAAAGTTCACCTAGTCTCCCAAGCTTTCCAAGTTCTCCCCATAAGACATGAAGGCTGCTATTCACTAGACTGCTATGAAGTTAAGTCAATTAACGTTTGTACAGCACTTGTATGCTACAGAGTTAACACTCATAGAGAAGTCCACAAGAGAACTGATAATCCTTCCTTCAGACAAGGTTTGAATAGCATGCAACAGAAAGTCTGCAGGACCTAGATAGCTGTTCTTTAACATCAACAGGAAGCAAAGGATGGACTGAAGAGCTGCTAGTGAGTTCCACTACCCTGTACAATGAATTCAGCAGGGCTTGGCAGAAACCACACACAACATTTAATCTTTGGATTAAGGACTGTGAAAGGGGATCTGAGAAGCTCATGCCAATCACCTTAATTACAATGTTTCCTATATTTTAAGAGTTTGACTTAGAAACATTGCTTCTGTATGTACCATACAGAGAAAATACAAGTATAGATGAACTTACCATCATACTTTGCTAAGACTGCCTGGACATCTGCATAGGCTTGCAGTTCCAACAAAGCCTCTAACAGGTTTTCATGGATGTTGAACATGCTGAGCAGAGGAAACTCCTTCATCAACTAAAATCAATAACATATGAAAGGGTTAGATTATTAACATGGAAAAGAGTTTCTTATTCAAAATGCATTGAAATAATCAACACCAAGTTAAAACCCCTCAGTTACCCTTGTTCTTGGCTCTTTCCCAGAGATCACTTTCATCTCATACATTTTTGAACTCTTAATGGACATTGGGTCAGGCTCTTGGTAAGACCTGCTTTGCCTAGGATGTGATTAGCCAAGTACAAGAACCCAGCTGTCTGAATACCTAACTATTTAGAATGCAATTACAATTGTGGCCAATTAAAAAAAAAAAAAGAAAAAAGACAAAAAGGCAGCAACAGGAAAAGTCAAGTCCACACAAATCTAACACTATAACTGAAGAATCCATCTTGTATGACAAACTGAATGAAATGTGTAGTTAAAATAATTTAATCCTTTCATATCTAAGTGCCTTCATGAACTAACCCTTGGAGAGATATCAGAGATTTGTTCTCAGACATCCTCAGTTTCAGCATCTGCACACATTCGAACGGCTGCAGCTGATATTCTGCTGTATCTCCTTATCAGAGTCATCCATGGTTTTTACTGCGGAATTGATCAAATAATAGTTTTTATTGTCTAATTGCTTTTCTGAAGAACTGAAGTGTTAAGAGATCTTTGCTTCCTTGTATCCTCTCTATAGCTGTTACACCTTAACTGCCTATACGAGGTATACTCAACCAGGTCCAACACAGTGTAGAACTAGGATAGCTGGTAATATACTGCTGTTCTTCAGGAACTCTTAGGAGAACACCATCATTTACAGTCTCTCTGAAATGGTTTATGAGAACAGAAATACTGTAACAAGTCAAGTAAATAAAATGATTGGTCAGCCTTGCTCAATGTGAAAATGGTAAAGTGGACCTAGAAACTGTCATTTAATAAACCTACCTTTGAAGATATAAATAGAGAAAAACTGATGAGACCCAGCAAATCCTGATGTCACAAACAGGTAACAAACAAAAATGAGCCAGGAATGAAACAAGAGAGGTGAAGATTCACCAAGAACTTTAGAAAATGAGAAACAGGTAGTGCACCAGAGCTTCTTCACTCTTCTGTTACGAGAGCTGGTGCTTACAACTAGAACCTTTTCTCTTTCTTAACAGAAAGAGATCTTAACATGTAGACAGAGCAGCAAGGTGCAGAGTACTCCTTGTGTAAGGATCTGGCATAAGCTAATGTAAGAACTATTCTGACCCTAAAGGATAAGTCTGTCTGGGTAGTACTGACCTTTTGCAGTTTGAAGATTATTAAAATAACAAAGGCAAGGATAGCAGTGTTTTAACAGATTATGCTCTCTCTCTGGAAGTGTATGCCCCCTCCCTGGCAGTGCTCAAGGCCAGGTTGGATGGGTCTTTGGGCAACCTGGTCTAGTAGAGGGCGTCCCTGCCCATGGCAGGGGGTTGGAACTAGATGATCTTTAAGGACCCTTCCAACCCAAACCAGTCTGTGATTCTAGTATTATATAAATTTCCAGTGAGAATCACGATCACTGAGACAGCAGCTGAAAGAGTTCATTGAATGTTTGATGCTAGTGGTATAGGATGGCCACAGAGCTCCTAGTTGTAATGCTAGGAGCTGAACCTGTGAAAAAGAACACCAACAAAACTACAAAGTTGGCAGGTTTTCTTCCTTCTCCAGTTTTGCAAAACATGGACCAGAGGCCTTGGTGCTCATCTAGGTAAACTGAAGGATTTAACAATTAAAAAAAAAAACATTAGGTCATTGCTCATGAAGAAAAATCACTGCAGGTGAAAAGTCACATTGCTGGATTCATCAGTTAAGGACCCAGCATAACCTTACTTCTCTTCATTCCTGTCCTTACTCACTATTGCATTTTTAATGGAAGAAGCTACTATTTGGCAGGAAAATGCATGACAGAATCTGGCCCTATGTAAACGGTGATTTAAAATTCAGAATGAATATATTGCAAAGAAACCCCTCCAAGGGATTAAGAAAGATTACCCCTGCTCATTCAGAATGAATAATGGCTGGAAGAATAACATTTCCTCCATCAGTGAAGAAAAGGGGAGAGCGGCAGCTAGTTATAGATGCGCTGTGGCCAGTAAAAGCTCTTAATTTGCTTCTCTGTTTCTCACTGACATCACTCACTGATTATTTTTTTCTATTTTCATTAGGTTCTGTCAGAGTGATAAACCCTGCCTAAACCAGCAGCAGAATAAAAGTCACTGTCTGGACTGCCAGGCCTTCAAACTGACAAGTGTTAATAAAGGTTTTGTTTGGGAAAGGTCAAATGTTAAGACATTAACTGACCCAGTTGTAATGGACCCAGTTGATACTTTAGCTACAAAAATGGAACACCTCTTCAGTAACCACTCAGCTATTCGAACAATGACTATGTACAAACAGCAGCACCTCTGCTATTAAAAAAAGGAAAAGAAAAAGAAGAGAGGAGATGAACTCCTTTCTCTATCATCTCAGGGTGTAGACTATATAATTTTGGCTGCAAGTAATTTTCAGTCACAGTAAAAAAGGTTTTTTTGAGAAACTTCCCAGAAAGTAAAGCCACTTAGATGGAAGAATACTGTGTCAGGACACCTTTTGGGCCTCAGAGTGAAAGCAAACACTGGGGAAGACTGCTGTAATTATTGCAGCACAGGCTGGCTGGACAGTCCAGGCAGGTCAAATACTGCATCATGTTGAAAAGCAATGCAGAGTGGACCGTGAGCTTGCTGCCTCCCTTCCCTAGCAGATGGGGAGGGAGGCTGGCGTATATTCACGCAGAGATGTGAAGATGGGCATGCTATCCCTGAACACAAGATGAAGAATGCACTCTTGATTTCCCCAAACCTGTACAGCATCGAGCTCTGATCTGGACTCTAGTTGAAGAGTCACAGACCTCCCTTGGCACCCAAAGATTTGCTTCCTGTGAAGTTACAGACTAACATTTGCCAAATCATTTGTCTTATCAGTTTTAATTCTGTTTCCGACTTCACTGTAGCCTGACAAATGTGACAAATGCCTTCTCTTCAGTGGCAACCACTGCACTTAAAGACAAAGACCCTGTTATCATTCTTCTTTACACCTTAAGATCTCAAGAGACAGTTGTCAAATTCAGCTCTCAAGATTTCTCACCAGAGCTGCTACAGCTTTTTACATAAACACCAGTTAGGACTAAAAGTTTCATTGTAAAATTCCAGCTAGTTAGTTTCTCAGCTGGTATGAAACTAAGCTCTGCTCAGTGGAGCACAGCTCTTTCATACAATATGAAAACAGACACCAAACAGCTATGATCATATTCCTCCTTCACAGCGTAAGGATGTTCAAACAGCTATTGAACGTATCATACTAAATCTATGTTCACAAGGATTCTACTTTGAACCTGTATTGCTCCAAATCCTTTCTAGTCATGGAATTCAGCCCTAGAGATGGGTTAGCCCATATGCTGTTCTAATTGCTCTGCATGTTTGGGGGGAAATAGATACATGTGTAGAGAGTGGAACTGCTTTTTGCTGACTAAGTACACCGCAAATAGACAGAGATGGTGGCTTTTGCATATAATTAATAAATTTCTCTTTTTTTTAGATAAATACTATTTTGGGAGTATAAGTCCACAGAAAAAATCTGGAAATAAGGCTGACACAATTGGTTATCCTATCACTAGTCCTGGGAGGGCCGTATTTCCAGATTCACCCCAATCCATATTGCAGGGTGTAGGCTCAGTGATCATTGTGATGGATATGAAAACGTGATGAGCACAAAAAATGCTTTATGGTGCAAGGAAATCCACATCTGATTTATGGGATGAGAAAAAAGTTGTATCTTCCAAAGAACAGTTTAATGAAGAGGACTCCCTTCCCTAAAAATATTTCAGTCATCAGCATTTTCTCATTTAAACCTAATTTTTGAAACATTGGCAAGGAATGTAGCTTTAACTGTTGCAATTGTGATGACACTAACATCATGCATCAATTAGCAACGATCCATTATTTGTGTAGAAAACAGCTTTAAGTTACAGCTTATGCCTACAACTAGACCATGGGACTCAAGGGAATACAGAGGTGGATAAATGAACAATCTTTATATATAACCTGGTGTTGACACATTTATTCTCCATTTGCATTATGGCTGTATGCATGGTCACATATTTTACAGACAGTGCATACAACAACTCAGTGCTGCTTACATTCCTATCTTCTCAACACACACACAAACCCATTTTGAGATCAATGCATTCAATCAAAGGCATTCATAAATACAAAAAGTTAATTCAGATTAAAATGAAGAAATAACAAGAAGCAAACAACAGACATTCAATGCAAACAGTGAAACTGCTACAATCTCAATTCCTAGTGTCTCTGTTCCCACAGTGGGTATTTGATATGGTAAAATCGGTCTCCTAAAAGAGGAATCACTAAGGCTGCCATCTTCCAGGTGCAACTGTCCACCACCATTAAATCAAGCACGCAGTATGGCTGGCTCTGTTATTTTCACAAGTGCTCTGCATAAACTGCTCTCTGGTATATAATTTATAGTCTGTAAGAATTACTAACTGAAAAAAGGTAGAAAAGGCAAAACTCCAAGTAATTTCTGAATAGAAAAACAGAAACTTCCCTTTCTGTGGGCTTCACTGTCTACAGCTGAGGTTTCAGAAGGCTGAGCTCTGACTGAAGTTTACCCTGGGCTTGAGGCGTTTGCTCCACTGTGACACCCTGATGTCTAGGAAGATACATAATGCTTAAGTTTTTCTCCTGGCCATCTAACCTGGCAAGGACAGAAGGGAAGAGGCATTGTCAGCAGACTAAGGCTAGCACACAAAAAGGCTCTGTTGACAAGGTCAGATGTTTAAAATTAGGCTAATTCCAGGTCCTAAAAGTGCAACTTATTCCAATACAGTCTCATTGTGAGTGGGATTCCTACGACGGCGACACTCTCGTAGCTCTTGGACCTGGCAGATGATCTGAAACACGCTGTACCTACCTGAATTACAGTTCTGATTAATTACAGCAAAAGTAGGATTCTGTCATTTCATGCATTTATGTGCTGCATTCCTTTTGGCAAGTAATCACTGTTTTGTTTGGAAGCAGCTCCGCGGTTACTCTTTCACGGCTCAGAGAGGGCAGAAACTAAGAAGCCAAATCTGACAGATCCTGTTCTCTAGAGCTTGGAAACGATTAACATATTTTCATTCATATGTGGAATTCAGGGAATTTGACATGTCATCTATATGGTTAAACTTCAGAGTGTCAGTAAAAGGGACCCAGATCCAGTTTACACTAAAACTGGGATGGCACAGGTATAAAATCTGCTGACGTTCCATTTCAATTTGACAAATACTTAGTCCTAGTGCTCTACAATATTCATGGATAATATGACTTCTCTTCAGTGCAGGATTAACAATGAGTCAATAAAGTGAAAAATATCTTACCAAGTATGCAAACTCTAAGGAAATATGCTAGAGCATACAGCCTTTATGTTCTCTTTTAAATGGAGGATTAAAGCCTTCAAAGTATGACTTGAGTTCTTTAAGGACTATAATTATGAAAATGCTTTTATTTGGAATGTGTTGTACAAATTCATGTATTTCAGGAATAAAGAGAATTTTAAAGGCAAGATGTGGCATGAAACCAGAAGAGCGCAAGTTGTTCCAGATGTAAATTTACTACTAAACAGTAACTTCACATAAAAGTAGTAACAGTGATAAATTACAGTTTGCTACATCAAAGATAAGTAACTTTCTAAAGCATGAAAATCAACTTGTTACAGCCCTCTTCAAAAAAACATTACTTTTATTTGCATCATCCCCAAATACTTTTTGCAGAAACTTTGCATATTTTTAAAGTACATTTTTAAATGAAATTAAAGTGAGGAAATTGTTTAGTGGCTCAAAAATGAGCTAGGAGATTCCAGAGAGCTGGAAGAGCATAATTATAAGACAATACAAAGTCCCAGAACATGGAGTGATGCCAGAGGGCAGACAAAAATGAGTTCCAAGTTATCAGGGCTACTACCAAGACTATATGACTATATTATAAGACTACATTTTATCTTAACAGATTCATATGCTGGAAACCCATACAAAATGAAATCACAGAATCACTAGGTTGGAAAAGACCTTTGAGATCATCAGGTACAACTGTACCTGTTCTCTACTAAATCATATCCCTAAGCACCTCATCTATCCATCTTTTGAATACATCCAGGGTCGGCGACTCAAGTACCTACCTGGGCAGCCTGTTCCAAAGCCTGATAACCCTTTTGGTGAAGAATTTTTACCTAATGTCTAATCTGAACCTGCCCTGGTGCAGCTTGAAGCCATTCCCCCTCATGCTATCACCTGTCGCTTGGGTGAAGAGACCAACATGCATCTCTCTACAACATCCTTTCTAGTTGTAGCCAGTGATCAGGTTTCATCTCAGCCTCATTCAGGCTAAACAACCCCAGTCCCCTCAACTGCTCCTCCTAAGGCTTGCTCTCCAGCCCCCTCACCAGCCTAGCTGCCCTTCTCTGGACATGCTCCAGGACCTCAGTGTCTTTCCTGTAGTGCCGAGTACAGAGACACAGTCACGTTCATGGACCTACTGGCCACACCATTTCTGATACAAGCCAAGATGCCATTGGCCTTCTTGGCCACCTGGGCTCACTGCTGGCTCATGTTCAGTCAGCAGTGAATCAACACCCCCAGGTCCCTCTCCACCAGGCAGCTTTCTAGCCACTCTTCCCCAAGCCTGCAGTGCTGCACAGGGTTGTGTCCCAGGTGCAGGGCTCTGAACTTGGCCTTTTTGAACCTCATCCCACTGGTCTCAGCCCATCGATCCACCCTGTTCAGACCCCTCTGAAGACCCTCAGGCAGATCAACACTTCCTCACAGCTTACGTGTCATCTGCAAACTTACTGAGGGAACATTTGATCCCTTCATCCAGGTCACTGATAAAGATATTGAACAGGACTAGACCCAGGCCTGAGCCCTGGGGAACACCATCTGTGACCAGCCTCCAGGTGGATTTAGCTCCATTTACCACAACTCTTTAGGTCCAGCCATCCAGCCAGTTCTTTACCCAGCAGAGGCTGCGCCTTTGTAAAGGAAACACGTTCAGGTAGTAGTCACACAATTTCTAGTTTTTCAGGGTTTTGCGTAGGATCACAGCCATGACAAAAAGTGAGGGCTCCAAGTCACATGCAGGTAAAGGGAAGGGATAAACACCATCAGGGGGTATCACAGGAGTCTCAGTTTTATTTAAGAGACCTTTCAAATGAAGGATGTTTCAACCTGCCCTTCTCACTTACCCGTAACAATCTGTGATAAAACAAACCACATTTGAATTAACAGACATATGGAAATGTTTAGATCAGCATTTATCACTTGTTGCTACTGCAGTGCTTGTGTGTCAGAATAAGAATTAACTGAAGATACTACTCAGTGGTGGAGATTGGCAAATGTCACCATTCACAAGAGTAGCACTCTTCTAACATTTATTAGATAACTCATAGTCTCATTTAACTAAGAAGTACCTACCTTTCCTTCAAATTTTAATAAACAGTACTTTAAATAACTGCTACAGATGTTAGTAAAGCTAGAATCCCACTCAAGGCAGAGCAGCCTGCTTAACCCGACCTGTGTAACACAAGCCAAAGAATCTGACTCACTAATCCTTGCCTCAAGCACAGAAGTCTTGGGGAGAGACAGACAGTAGCTGCGGACAGAAGTAGCTGCAGAAGTTGTGTTGTTAAGTTGCTAGGGATTGTAACATCTTTATTAGCAATTAGACTCTGTTTCACACAGCTTGATAATTCAAGGTGCAGAACACTGCCTCAGCTATAGATTCCCATTACCTAAGCGCAAATCAGCAGTGCACGTAATAAAGAATTCAAGAGAACATGGAACAGAAAACCTTATTCAAAGCCCAGCACAAGAGGTTGCCACAAAAGTATGCTAGATTTGCAGAACCATCATAGAAGCAAAAATCACTAGTACCACTGGTCATAAAAAGGCAACTCAATCTACTCCAAATTTAGTGAGGTTAAGTACCCTTTTGAAGTCTTCATGTGACACAACCTCTTAAACCTTTTTAAATGCTTAGGGCAGCCCACAGCTAAGCACACAGCACTCTAACAATACAAGCTGCTCAGGTACTGGTAATTCCTCAGTGTCTCCTGTGGCATAATATATGCATTCAGAAACTACACTCTAGGCACTGAGATGTCACACATAAACACACCCAACTGAACTATCCTCAGCAAGGCACACAGAAGTAGACTTCCAGGTCCTTTATTGTGTTCTGAAGAGTGATTTCTTAGCAGATATGACTGATCCCAGAAATAAAATGCACTTTTCTGTCCCTTGAAAAGTGTTTTGGTTTTTATCCTCCAGAGCTGAAGAAAGACCTGGAAATTCTCTCCCTAAACCTCTCTTATTTCTAAACAAAGCTGCAAAGCATGGGGCAAGTTGCAATTCCACTGTCTCAGAAACATATACTCGTTAAGACCACAAAGCAGTCTTCAGGGGAGTGCAGGGCCATAGGGTAGGAGATGAAGACACTCTAGAATGAGTTTCTTTCATCTTCTCTCTGAAAGAGGAAGAAATTAAGATCTTCTGTTCACTTTGTCCGCTAGCATGCCATCTGTCTGCCACCCTTCTCTTACCTAAACATATACAACCCTGCAATGAAAGCCTCTTCCACATTCCAAATGTTCTCCAGAACAATCCCAAGAAGCTCAAATTAATTTGACAATTCACTTTCTTTCATAGTACATTTTCACCTGGATACTCCAGTGACCCAGTCAAGGGAAATAGTGTGCTGGTCTCTTCCTGAATGCAGTAAGGCAGTCACTGATCCAGTCCTCCACAAAGTGCAAATGTCTTTTCATACCCTTCATACCCCTCTGTTTATAAACAATGAAAAACACTAAACGCAAACCCAGCACACTTTTGTTTTCTTCCACTGTAACAGTGATGGAACCAGCAAAAAGCAGAGAGTGAGCAGCTGGTACAAAAGCTGGTACTGTTGCTCATCAGCAGCTCCACTTGGAACATGGTCCACAATAAAGATTCAACGTGAAGGAATGCTGAAAATTCCCCACAGCCACCATTCAGGTCTTTCACCTCTGAACATACCAAATTTTCCAACATTATTTAGAACACACTAGTTTAAACCCCCCTAACACAATCAGCACAACAAATTAAACAACCAGCACTGTAGACATTCTCCTCAGAGACAGTAAGAGAGATCTAGTTTCCTCACAGACCATATCATGCTCTGTATAAACAGGAATAACACTGGAATAACTCTGTTGACTAGACTGGAATTATTCCAACAATACCCTAATCAAAATGAGATCATAAGTTAACTCAATATATACAAATAGTGACAGCTGCTGGTTTCTATAGCAAAATATAGTAAATAATTATCACCAGAAACACAAGCAAAAAGCAGTACCTATACAGGATTCAATTATACGCTTCCATGAAAATTACACGTTCGCAATTCTCATTAATTCAGCTCAGTTAAATGAATGACATCCAAGCAGCCAAGCTACCCACACAATGCTACCTCAAAATCAGACATGGAAGCAGTGGAAATTCCTACCCATTTTTCTTAAATTAGGAAAAAAATTGGTTTCAACAGGGGTTTTTTAACAGTTTAGTATCTTCAACATATTAAAGAATATAATTTTCCTATCAGCAATATATAGAACCATAAAACCAAAATCTTAAGTCACCAACAACTCATTTTCTTTCCATTTAGGTGTTTTAAGCAGGATCTCAGCCTTTTCTTGCATGAAATTCAAGGAAGACGATCTAATCCATCAGTAATGTCCTCAAGATGGCCTCCTATATGCAATGAATTAAACACTCTCAAATATTTTATTTTTTCAAAGTGGCAAAGACTCACTACATCCCAATCATATTTCCCAGATGGTGTCATGAACCTCTTAACACTTCATTTCCATCATGTTCCATGTCTTGAGAAATCTGTTTTCAATCTTTCAAACACAAACAGGGCCTCCACCCTCTGTCCCCTGATGCTGGATTCAGCAGTCCCCAGCCAACATACTCTTCATATTCTTTTTAGGGTGAATAAATTCATCTCCTCCCTCATCAATCACACAGAAACCTTCAATGACACATTCATGTTCTTCAAACTTCTTCCTAAGTATATTATTTATGTATTCTATGAAGAAATGGAGGATATGCATTCATCAGAAATAAGTAGCTCCAAGTCAGTCTAAGAAAAGCAGCTGCAAAGCTGACTTGACCCTACTCTTGATCCTAGGGTACTGGAGCTGTGACCTCCAAATACTGCTGCTTTTATATTTCATCTAGGGACCTGCTAATTCACAGCTCTGCTTGCTCACAACAACAAACTCTAGAGACATCTAAATTCAGTTCTGAGGATTTGGCTCAGTGTCTGTATGTGGAAAAATACTGAATGCATTGATCTGAGTTGAAGCCCTTGAAGCTGAAATTCTATCTTTATACCTCCTTTGTTTTGCACCCAGGCCTTTCATTTTAGGAAAAGGTTGATACTGAGGAGAGTGTTTTGCATCCTTCAAGTGTCTCATAAACGACAACTCGGGGCTGCCTTTTGAGATCCACACTGTACTTAACTTCAACAGCACACATGTTTCTCTCTAGTGACAGAACCGGCCGTACATTATAATCAGAGCACTCTGGGTCTCACTGTGCTTAAGGAACCTCGGGCTAGATGGACCACCAAGTCCCCGAATCCAGGGCTCTGCATACACAATTAACCATACGCACTGCCATCAGCAGGAGGCAGCTTCACAGGGTCTCTGTCCCCCATAGGCCTATCTACAAATCACAAAACACATTCAGCAGCCCACAGTAAGCTCCAGAAGTTGCCATAATTATGAAGTGTGACATCTGAATGTGAAATTAAAAAATTTTATCTTTGTTATATATTAATGCCAGAACTTGGAACTGCAGTGTTTGTCCCCAACCATTTCTGTATTTGTCTCAGAGTGCCTGTATAAAGAAATTAATGAAGAACCAGTGGAGCTGGCTGAACTGAAAAGAGAAATTTTGGAAACCAACATTCTCCCATCTGACCACAAGACTGAAAAACCAGGTCTTTCTTCCTCGTCCCTCTTTCTCACATTCCTTGCTGTAAACTGGCTGGGTTTTTGACAAGTTCTTTCTCAACACCTCTGCCTGGGAGGCTAGTGATTCTGGGGAGTGAGCTGTGGGCCTCAAAACCCCCAGCTAACAAAGGGAAACAAAAGGTACTCACAGTTTATCTTCTGGTAGATTATTTAGGATGAGGACATGGATTATTAAATTGAAGTCAGGTCAATGGTTTCGAAAATATTCCTAAGTGTCCCAGTTCCAGAAGAAGATGCTGGGTACTGGATTCCAATCTGGCAGACATACTTGTCCTACTTGTCCTTTTTATTTTAAAATTCCTACTGATTCACAGCAAGAATTTCCCTTTTCACTAGGTAAGTTTTGGGACTGTTCATCTGAGCTGCCTAAAGCACACTTTACAGATGCTTTACTCTGGCCTGGGATTCCATTTTGCACATTTAAAAGTTAGATCCTTCAGCTTCATCTGCAGCACTCTGAATCTTGCTGGATTCATCTCTACCTCACTTTCGTGGGAGCTGGGAAATGAAGTGTAAACAAGGAGAACACAGGAAAGGGGTAAACAGTTTTACCATCATTCCCACAGAGCTCTAGGGTTCCATTCCTCCTGTCACAGACATGCTACCTCAGGTGAGGTAAGTCACTTCCTCACAGAATTGTGTTTCTAATCTGCATCCAGGGGATCTCACTTGAAGACATGCTGGGAATTCGCAGCTATCTCTAAACCTGAGCATTTTATATACTTTACACATACACAGTGCCTTATGTGGATAGCTGCCTCTCCTGCTGTCTACAAAATAGCAACTGGTTGGTGTTGCAAATTTTGTAGCTTACCAACTTATGACTACCACTGGTAGCTCCCCTGCCTACAGAATAGGGATATAGTAGTCATTGCCCATCTCAGAGGGAAATTGGTTCATTATAGATTAATTACTTGGTTTTGGCTTCTCAGTAATAGGTTTTGCATGAATAAATAACACTGTCCTCAGATTTGACTAATGTGATGTAAAGAACACTCAGAACAAAATTGCAGCTTTGCAGGGAGGAAACAGAATACTAGGACCTGTTTATTAAATTATTGGCATTCATTACATGCTTCAGAAAAAATGTTAGTCACCTCATGATCAAATAATTAAAGATGCACTCTACTGCACATGTACCAGAATGGGAAATTCAGCCTGTATGGGCAACCATCCATCTCGTATTTTGTGACTTCACCGTGTTGCTTTCACAACCTTATAAATAAATAATCTCTTAACTTAATCTTTATGTACATTACACATACAAAATTACTATCAGCAGTGCTGCATGTAGTGGGAATGGATGCTAACCTGTAAGCAAATCCTACACTATTATCTGAGTATCATATGCAAAACAAATCCAAACTCACATCTCTCATCATTTTCACTGCTTCCCTGGTCCTTCCCAGCTTCCTTGCACACATTGCCAGCCTTCTCTTTATGTAAACTAACACATTGGTGTCCCTTCCTGTGTAAGAGGAAAAAGAAACAGCATTAGGATAAAAAAGATCAAACAAATGTTGATTTAATATTCCAATACAAAAGGAAACAAGAGTTTTCATGCCTTTTGTTATCTGACATCATCAATGCCTCCCCAATAATTTTAATAAAAATTGGATGTGGCATAACGTCACTGAAATGACTCCAGGTATCAATTGGCATAAATAAGGACATTGGTCCAATAATGACTAAGGTGTTTGACCTTATACCTATGAAATACAAGCAGTTCTGAAGGTACAGAGAGCGCTATAGGCTACCAAGTAACCAAGTGAGGCAAGGAGAACCCCTGTATAGCTAGCAGTGGCACAAAACTCTGTGGCCCCACACAGCAGCCCTAAATTACTTACTAGTTCACACACAGAGTTAAGACAGGAACATCCACGAAAATGCATGTTATAGCCTGCCTTTCTCTAAGTCATGATGTACATACTTGTTAACAGAGGATGTAGCAAAACAAATCCTCATCCTCTGACAAATTTTTTCTTAATGCTGACAAAGAAAAAAGTATATGCTGAACTTTTTGTTTACAGAACATTTACTTGTTACCCAATTATCATCTTCAAATTCCTCACGCCACTGATTACGGATGGCAAATTAACATGTTTCAAATGTGACAGTCTCGTGTGCTGGAAGATGCTCCAACAGCAGAAATGACAGAAAATTAACAGCTGCAGTAATTATTCTGTTGGAAAATTCCTTCTCATTTCATTTCTCATTCTCCTTCCTATAATTCAAATGTGTACACTTAACATGCTTCTGGACCAACAGATAGTGAGGGACAGCTCGTAATCTATAAAATTATCACATCATGAAAATATAAGACACCTGCTACAAATTATCTTTGTGTGTAGTATTCAGCATGTAAAGATTTTAGCCTGTTCCTAACAATTTCAAACCTTTCATAATAAGAACAAGATGTGCTCCAAAAACATTCCAAGTACCTACAATTTGTTTTAAAGCTGTGATTAGAATTTTCAGATAGATTAAGCAGCAAGTTGAAAGGGTCTGACTTTAGAAGAACAAATAAGTAACTGAAGGAATTTCTTTAGCTGTATTTTATATTATGCAATTCCTTATCTCTGTATTGTTTCCTATATATTTAATAAACAATTTATTAGTTTCATCTGTTTCAACATGTTTATGTAGTGTAACTGAGAGATATACATTTCAGGCCAAGATCCTTCTAAGTCTTTTCAGCAGGAATAGTCAAAAGGCATTTACTTACAAAATCAAGATAACCTTTCAGGCCAAGATTTTCTAGGGTGACTAACATGAGCCACCTTAAAAAGACTGCCTGCACTTTCTATAAACTATCCATTTTTGCAAGAGGTTAAGTTAGGTTATCGAGAGTCATTATTTACTCTTCAAATTCACAGTCTACCATCAAAAAAAACCCCACAACTGTGTGAAGGAAATGGAACACATGAATAAAAAGAAACAAAAAGCAGTGTTCTGGAAATTGCATACTATTTTTCTCCTGTAAAAGATGAAATTCCCACTTTTCATCCCAAAGTCAACCTCAAGGACCAGAAATGGAATGACAAACATCTCAGAACCATCTGCCCGTGGTCCTTCCTCTCTAAAGAGATCTGAGCCCTTCACTTTTCTAAACTACGCAGAAAACCAGAATATAATCAAGAGAATCCTACTTGAAGCCACTATGACCAAAGCACCACATGAGACTGGAACCACCCTACCTTGCGTGGGTGCTCGCTGACATCATCAAGGGGAAACTGGGTGGTACAGAGAAGTGCCCAAATCTACCCCCTCCTGAAGCCACAGTCAGAGCTGGTGGTCACTTTTGAGCCACTCCTGCTCTGTGGCAACACACTCCATTTTGCGGTTCAACTGGTTATTTCCTCTGCTTTAATACTGAAGGTTCAGGGTGCCAAATTTGACGATGGCAGCTGCCATCTATCACAAACAGGTTACAAAAATACCATATTTATTATTTGTCTGCACAGACTTAACCAGGTTATCTTGGACATAAACATCATGATAGGGCTTAATTACTCTTAGTGTGTATTTTTCATAGAATCACTGTTATTCTTTGCACTCAGGATGGACTGAGTGCCCAAATGAGGGTTTCATAGACAACCATGAGCTGGCTAGAACCTGAAAACACCTCGAGGGCTCAGATGGTCTCTATTTTTATTTTCTAAAAAAAACCCCACATCACCCTAAATGCCATTTTATAAACAACAAATGTTTAAAACACTATCCCTAAGCTTTACAAAATCTCAGGTTTTCAGGTCTAGACCTGTGTACGCTTTTGAAACAAGAGATCACAAACAATTTCACTATGTACAATTCTTATCAGCAGTCTTCAAATTATGTGAGAGCCAGAGGCTGTGAATTCAGGTCCTGAGAAACCTGAAGATGCCCAAAGTATGCTAGTGCTTGTAGTGATGTAATTAACTGGTATTATTTTTGCCTGAGGTAGCCATTGTAGACTAAAAATAGCCTAGACTCCTTTATTTATCTTTTTGTTCATTTACTGCTAGTGAACCCTCATGTACTTTCTTAGGTTTAAGAAGCATCTAATAAATATCATCATGGCAGCTAAATCTGCTTATTCACACTTTTTTTGAAAACAGTAAAAACCTGGACTTTCAATTAGAGCACTGTATTATTCCAGTTGTTAATTTTTATGTTTCTGTGACCTTTCTTAATGTATGCAACTAGCTTTTCAAATGTCACCCTGGATAATGAGTCTCATTAACTTTTACACAGAACACCGTGGTGTGAGTATTACCCTCTCAAATGATGCAAAAATGCTGGCAAAGCATCACTTCACTCCTGTTTCCATCATTCTTTACTGCCATTTCACAACATAAGCTCATAGTTTCAAAATGGCTAAAAGCACTTCAGAGCCAATCCCTAAACCAGCATCCAGCATTTTCTGAATATCAGATTTCTTTTGGCTCTGCTACCTGTCCTGTTAAGTTCATGCTACAATATATTTTGCCACATCAAAGAAAAGGTGCATCTGTAATCTGAGCATCACTAGCTCAGCAGAAGAATGAAACAAAACCACTGAAACAGAATAGTCTGGTTATAGGGCCCTATTCCAGCCAACGTTGAACACCGAATACATAGTTCTGAGAGGGAAAAAAAAGGAAAGAAAAAACACAACCAACCGAAAAAACCTCCCTGAGTTCTTTGAACTGAGTTCCCTGAACTTCTCTCCCTTTAGAAACGGCTATTGCCTCCAAAGAAACTTACTGTGTTGGGCTTCATACTGGGCACCATGGTGCTGCAACTGCTGACTGCGCCTGTAACAGCCCTCTCCAGCTTTCAGAGCTTGCTTGAACAGCTTCTCTGCTTCTACTATTGTTGTTGCTTCCTCTTCAGCCAAAAGAATATAGGCAGTAGCACATCTGCAAAAAATCAGAGGAAAAATCATAAGAAAGCTGCATGAAGTAAAAAATAAATGAAGATATGCAGACTGGCAAGGATGCACCAAATACAAAGGCTGTGAAGTTTTGTCCATATACCTTTCTAATTAACTACTCTGATGAGTAAATATTCCGGCAACCAGATCATGACTCTCGCTTGTAGGTACTCTATCGCTCCGCCACTTGAATAAACCCACTGACAACTGCCCCAGAAAGTAAAGCTGTCTCACTAAGCAATCACAGCCTACATCACTAAAACTCCCTCTAGAAACCAAGACTAGTTTTATGCACTATTGTTTTAACACAAAATGTCTCCATTACTGTAATGGCATTAAAAGAATCTACAGTTCTGTAACACTTGCCATAGGCAAAGAACAGATTACAAATGCAACTGTGGAGATTAGAAAATGCAACAAAACAACCCCCAAACCCCCCAGACAGGAAAGCAGCCTTAGGGATACACAGGAAGGGTAAATGCGTAACGGCAGTCACCTCATCCAGGTTTTTAGCTGCATAATTTAGAGCTCTAAACTATCTGTGTCTCTCTGCCTCCGTTAAGGGGCACCATCACAAAGCCATTCATTCCACATGTTTAAACATCTGCCTAAGAATAGGGTGAATTGCTGAATGGAGACATCTCTCTCATTGACTATAGAGGGAGCCCAGGGAACTACTATGAACTTAACAGCCACATTTTTAGCAGCTGAAGCTATGTGGGATATAGCCTGTTGACTTCTCTCTGATACAAAGCACATCCCTGTTAAGATTCTTCCTTATACAGAAATAGAATCGGGCTGTAGCTGTGTATCACAAAGAATCATCTGCTGAGGAACAAGAAGCAACAGGTCGAGGTGCAAACAAGTTTCCAGGCACCAGTACTTTGTGTGGGCCATCCAGCTGTAAGGCAGCTTTGTAGAAAAGGACTCGGGAGTCCTGATGGACACCCAATTGTCCTTTGCTGTCCAGCAAAGGTGGTGAATGGTATCCTGAGCTGCATTAGGAGGAGTTTTTGCCAGCAGGTGGAGGGAGGTGATCCTTCTCCTCTACTCAGCACTGGTCCCACACCTGGAGCATTGTGTCCAGTTCTAAGCTCCCCAGTACAAGAGGCACGAGGACATACTTGAGAGAGTCCAGCAAAGGGCCATGAAGATGATTATGTGACCAGAGCATCTCGTATATGAGGAAAGCCTGAGAGAGCTGGGACTGTTGAGCTTGGAGAAAAGGCAGCTCAGGGAGATCTCATCAGTGTTTGCAAATACCTGAAGTGAAGGTGCAAAGAGGACAGAACCAGGCTCTTTTCACTGGTGCCAAATGACCAGATCAGAGGCAACTGACAGAAACAAAAGCCCTGGAGGCTCTGTCTTGAACATCAGGAAACACTTTTTTACTGTGAGGGTGACCAAGAACTGGCACAGATTGTCCAGGAGGTTGTGGAGTCTCCCTCCTTGGACATAGTAAAAAGCCATCTGGACATGATCCTGTGCATACTGCTGTAGGTGACCTTGCTTGAGCCACAGGGGTGGGGTGTACACCAACATGATCTCCAGAGGTCCCTGCCAATCTCAGCCATTCTATGATACATGAGTAGAACATGAGAGACTTATAGGTCACTTCTCCAAAAGCCTTTTATGCTACAAGCTTTCTCAGTTAAACTGCTGTCCAGGAACAAACAATTCTTTTTCTCCTTCTGATGAAACACACAAGGACAATCCATAATGCACCAATTTATGGAACTGTACAACGCAGTAATCTCTGACAGCACCCTAAGGGACTCTCTCCAGCATACATGCTTTGGCAACATTTATGGAGTTTGCCAGGCCAGTAAAGCATCACATAAAGCACTGAGTTTGCTGTGGGATCTCAGAATACTACACTTCTCATTGAGAAAATAAATTGCAGACCGAAAATCCCAGAAAATTACATCATATTCTCTCACACTATGAAATGAATATTTCACAAGGTGTTTATGAGTCCCTTCTTTCTTGCCTCTGTTCGGGATGACTGAGGAATCCAAAAGGGAACTCTCCATCCCATAAATGCATATTTCATATGCTCATCATGAGGCAACTTAATTAGCACTTTGCTATGCTGATCCAAAGCTTACTGACATCAATGGGAAGAACCCCATTGTCATCGCTGCCCTAAGGATCTTCTGGGTGGCTAACACAACATGCAGCTGTGCTTTTTTCCTCCCATTGTAGGCCTTCCTGTGACAGGCCTGTAATCATGGTTAAAAATGACTGTAGCAAACCCTCTGCCTTAAGCTATCATCAAATGGATTTTTAAATGACAGGAAATAAATGTTAATGTTGTTGTCACTCACTCATTCAATTCCAAAGCTTCATGTGCTGCAGAAATTCGGGCTTGGGGGTTTCTCTCTCTCCAGGCCTTTTGCATTACTATTCAATAAACAAAGCAGAACAGGGGCATGTCAGTCATTACAGTGTTAACAAGGAGAATCTACTGTATTCTAACAACAGAATTTATTCCTCTCAGACTGACTCCAGAGTATTTCAAAGAGGTCAGTAATGACTCAGGATATATCATCAACATGAACTTTTGTCCTAAATACTCAACTTTATTCTTTCATTTAATTGATTTTTTTTTTTTCTGGATGAGAGAGATCATGCCATCTGCACTGTCACATACAGAGGTGGCAAGCAGCTTTTTCCTCGTGGGGTACTAACTTCCACAAGGAATACAAGGATAGTTGAGGTTCTTATTCTAGTTCCTTACTGTGCTGTTGCTTCAGGTGAACGTTAAATGGCAACAACAGTCAGCCTAATCAGACCACCTCATAATTAGCCCACCAAGTTCAGGGACCAGGATTCATGTTTATCATGTGTCAAAAAAGCATAGTATGTTTATTTCCTTTGTAATTGTGGCCTCTCAATGGAGCATCTGTCAGCATCTCTCCTTTTCTAAGAGACAAAGAAGATTTGTCTCTTCAGAAGCAAATTCTGACAATCTAAATCATCGTTGAAGATTTTCAGCAAAAGCGAAGTCTGCATGTGGACTTAACAGTAACAGCTGAACACAACTAAAGCTGCTTATATCAAATTCAGCTGTAAATATGTTATTCCCATTTTTTACAAAGCTTCTAACTACATCAGGGAATGAAACACAGGACTCAAGTTGTACATAAGCTGTTTCTTTTCTGGCAGCATAGACTAAATCGGACCTGGATAATGTAACTCAACATACTACATGGCAGCTGAAAAGAAATTAGGCTACATGTGTTTCAAGCCACTTCAAGAGACAGAAGGAAAAAAGTCTTTACACTTGCAAATGGTACCTTGAATGACTTCATCAAGAGAGCAGAACAAAATAGGGACATGAATTAGATAGTTTATATCTATATAGATAATTGTTCAGATCTAAAATACTATGAATACAACAGCAATGTCTTTGCAGGCATGATCAAACTTTTGCTTTTCCTTATCTACCCAGGAGAACTGTCTGACTGCGTTTTTCTTGCATCAGTTCAAAACAATCTTTAACCTATTAACAAAAATAGTTGTTCACATGTTCTCTTACTCGCATCTGCTGGCCGTAAATGATCTGTGTCACATGTAAAGAATGTCTGATGGTCCTGTGCTGAAAGATTCATATCGTAGTAAGTCAAAGGTTCTCTCCCTGTTACCCATGTATACCTGTGAACATGCCAAAAAAGAGACATTTTGGTTAATGAGGTCACATTCAGCAAAATGAATCTAGACAAGAAACCTAAACTTTAGAGACAGGCATAGCCTACTAAGGTCACCCAGGCAATCTCGTAACCAGCATACATCACATTTCACTGTACTGTGATGGAGCAACAGCTAATGAGGATGTTGGAAAGTACACACTGGAAATTGGTAACACACATATTTGAACATTAAGACTGCATGAAGCCCAGATATAATTAGTAGTTTGTTTGCTATAACTGATTTGAATGGAATGACTGTATTATCAGTAGCAGGTACACGGCACTTAGGTTTTTCCATGTTTTATGAGGTAAAAAAAAAAAGCAGAAATAACAAGTGCATGAGCATGAATTAAAATTCCTTTTCATTTTACAAATGGCAGAAAAAGATGGCATGAGAGCACATTTGTCCACAGTCAGTTTTGGTTTTCCATCTCTGAGTTAGATTAATGGAAAAGTAGAGTTAAGGTCCTTAACCCAACACTATGCCTGGGACGGTAACATCGTAACGCTTACCGATTATATTCAGCTCCTCTGAAGAGGTTTAAAGGATTTCGCCAGACTTTGCACTCTGTCATAAACAGAAACACACAATAATGAATCTCTCCAAAATTACAGCACTGCTTGAGCTTTATCAGAAACATCAGTTACCTTCTAACGAGCCTTATCAAATTACTTTTTTCATTTTTTATAGGTGCAATGGAAAAAAAAAATCAAGAGCACAGAGATGCAGGTAACCAGACTATTCTTCCTTTTTAAATAATAATTTCATTATAAATTAGTGTCAACAAATGTAATCATTCCAGACTAATAACCACTAACAAAGCTCCAAATGCCAGATGAAAAGATAATACTGATTAGTGCCAGGACTCACATTTACCATAATGCAGAACTGAAGAGGGATCACACTGGGTTATTGCACTGAAAAACAGCAATTAACTCAGTCCCTATGGACTTGTTATTTCTACAGAAAAACGTTCCTGTCCAGCTAATACTGTAAATCACTGAGAATCTCGGCTACAGTTGCCAAATTTAATTCCTCCTCAGCTCATGAAGTAAAAAATCCATGGCAACATCTGCTGACCTTACTCAAGTTATAAGCATCCCAGGGTTGACAAAGGCTGCTGAAGTTGATTAGCTGAGAAAAGTTCATCGCACTGCAAAGGTTTGGGAACACTAAAAGCATTTCATACATTTCTTTCAGGGGGAAAAAAACTGCAAATTCTTCACACTGAATGTAAGAAGAGACAAGAAAACCTACAACAATGTAATTTAGAACAGAAATAAAAACCTTCACTAAAATAAATTTCTAGAGCTTTTGAAAAGGTGAGGTCTTGCTTCTGGCTTTTCTTCCTTTAATTTAAAACCAGACTTGTTCTCTTAATTTCAACAAAGACAATTTGCCCCAGTGAAGGTGAGACCAGTATTTGCACAAAGACTCACCAAGAGGCAGCATGTCATTCCACCACAGATCTGCTACTTAATGATCCCTCACACTGTGCTCTGCAAAACCTCATCAGCAGCACTGACCCTGCAGCATTTCACCAGCTGCTTTTCACCACCAAAAGTCAACCCGCACATTTTTCCCTATGAAATTTTGTGACATCATTTCTAAAGAGCTCACAGCAACAGTTTTCTGGTGGGATACTGAGTCAGCAGGGTATCTACCCTACTTTATTTAACACTGGTAAGTATATGGCTGTTCCCTTTATGGCTGTTCCATTAATAAAAGAAACAGAAACACAGAATGGCAAGTCAAGCCCTTTTCTCAGAGACATAGCTCCCACTTCTGAGTACAAGGCTAAAGCGGCACAGACAGAAAGCATTTTACACAAATTATTTGCAGTAACATAATGAAACCCACAGCTACACAACAACTACTCAAGTGGCATTGGAGGTGGACCCTCAGCTTGCTGCCTCCATCACTTAAGCAAGTGGGAAGAGTCAGTGTGCTGATTATTTATCTGCATCTTTCAAATAACCATCAGTATCACAGACAGCTAATACTAGCTCCACGGGTTTACTCAGAAGAGCTTGATCGACATTCAGCTGTTCTGTTGTGTAGCCAGAGGGTACAGCTGTTTGACAAGCTTCAATCTGACAGTTTTTACATGACTTTCAAACCCCCATAAATACTAAATCAACATCACATCCAGAGGTACAATTCAACAGCTTGGCTTACTCTATCTGCAGCCAACAAGATTAGGCAACACCTATTTGATCACAGTGACACTGCTCTTCTTGCTCATCTTCATTAAATTTATATCTGAAGTATGCAATACTTCAGCCTTGTAGCAGGTAAAAGTGGAACTGGGGAATAAAAAAGGAGGCAAGGAAGAGATTTTATTACTACCTCCCGACCTGGGGGTAGTTTGGCATCTGTCTGGCTAGTTAAAACATGATGGGCTTTTTGTTCCTTTTCACAGAATCACAGAATTGCCTGGGTTGGAAGAGACCCTTTAGATCATCGAGTCCAACCACAGCCTAACTCTGCCTAGCCCACCTCTAGATCATGTGCTTAAGGACTTTATCTAATACGCCTTTCGAATACCACCAGGGATGGAGACTCCACCACCTCCCTGGGCAGGCTGTTCCAATGCCTGACAGCCCTTTCAGTAAAGAAATTCTTACTAATATCCAACCTAAATCTCCCCTGGTGCAATTTCAAGCCATTTCCTCTCATCCTGTCACTTGTCATCCAAGAGAAGAGACCAACCCCGGCACCTCTGCAACCACCTTACAGGTAGTTGTAGAGAGTGAGCAGGTCTCCCCTCAGCCTCCTTTTCTCAAGGCTGAAGAAAAGTCTCAAGCCAGCTGATGAGGTTGCCTTTACTGTTACATTTCAAACTAACAGTATAGCCATGTCCTTATTTTATATAAGCAATTGGGATTTATTGAAAATTAATCTTTCAGCTCCTTGTTCAATGATGATGTTTTGAGCACCACTATCTTTTTGAAGGCATGATTAACAGGTTATCTGTACAGACACACTACCCAGAGACACTGAGAGAGTTCCAACTCAGAAACAAGTGCCAGAGCAGTGAAAGCAAATATCCCCCCCTGACTATTTCTTTGTATCAGAAAAGTCAAGATGCTTGGGCAAACCTGACTAGTCAGAACACTGTGCCTTCTGCTTTAAAACCATGGGGGCTATTTCAGAGCTGCTGAAATGTGACTTGAGTGCACTGATGAACGCACACAGGTGTTTTCAAGCCATCTCCTGCTTTCTGCCAGTTCACCCAAAATCTAATAGCCTGGGCCATGCAGTGCTGCTATTCACAGCCTCTCCTCAGATAGGAATGACAACAGCTGAATCCGCTGTGCTATGTGGAGGCTTCCCTAAGTAGAAATACTCTGTAGAGAGCAAGAGGCTACCTATTCTATTTAATTTAATTTTGTTTTCTGGTTTTCCAAGCAGTGAAGAACAGAAATAAAATTTGCCAGGTAAAGACATAGGCACCTCAGCTTCAAAACAAGAACATTTGTCCCATAAGTAAATTTGGGGTTTTTTTTCATTCCCTGTTCCTCACTTGTTAATTCTGATATATTTTAAAAGCTTGCAGATGAATAAATTTAATGAATCCATAATTGATTCTACAGGCACATCCCTAATTAATGCTGAAATAATTTCCAATATTAAGATTATGGTCTGTGAGCCAAGCTAGAGCTGAAACAGGTAAGCTTCATAAGATTGTTTCATAAGATGAGGAACATAAGCTGAGATGCTCCTGCCCTGACTTTCATTAACAATGAGCATCTCCAACTCAAGCCAGAAACAATAGTATTTCAGCATCTTCATCACTCAGTTCATCCCCCTACCACGCAGCTGAGTCACCCAAGCAGGGAGACAAGTCCCCCTGGGGCTTCTCTTCAGTACCCAATCATCAATGCTTGGGGGAGGGAGGTGGGTATGATTCATTTTAGGCAGGCTGGCCTACCTGTCAGAGGAACCACCTCTGGGAAACTCAAAGTGCTTCAGCAGAACCCCAAGCCCTGTGACATGAACGAAGTGACCTGTGGGGATATAGCCCTCCTGCAGCAGAGCTGTAACAGGACTCAAGCTGGCTCAGTTCAAAACTGACATCCTCCCCTCCATCATGGATGAGTTGATTTCTTCTAATTTAACATTTTCTTTTTCACCAGGGGAATTAATTTTGTGTTCATTATAGTAATATGTAAACACAAAGTCAAAATCACAACTCATACATTTATACTGCTCCTATAAGGCTCTTGAAACATTGCCTCATTCATACATTCATTCAGAACAACCATATGCACTAGAAAAGAAGCCCTAGAGTGTCAAGGTCAGCTTTTTAAGGGTTGAACTGCTTAGACACTTTTGGCCTGATTTGCAGCACCCACTCCCTGCACTGAAACTCACAGGGGCTGTGAATACTTAGAAGCTCACGAAAATTGGGCCCTAATCCCTGAAACCAGGCCGCTAAAATGAAGGCCTTTTGAAAACCGTGTGTTATGACTTGCCCAAAGTCACAAATCACATTGGTAGCAGAGTCAGGAACAGAACAAGCCCTTAAGCGATTGAGAGACATGATGCTTCCACTTACTAAAGTGAAATCCAAATGTGGTTTACATACTGCTTACTTGATCGGGAAAAAAAGTGATGCAAAAGCAGATGGGCATTCCCAGTATCTTTTCTGGTTTGGGTTTTTTTTTGCAGCTTTGTTATTATTCAAAAGAATTTAAGTACTGCTTGCTTGTAGAAATGATACTGCAGAAAGAGCATGGTACAATTTAGCAGAGCTCTCAGAAAAAGGGAGAAACAGATGCATTGGCAACACGGGCTGAATGATAACCACCGCATGAATTTGGTAATATATAATTAGTCAGAGCAATTAATGGAGCAGCTCTGCCTTTTATTTGACAACAAAACAAGTTTAAAAGAAGCCTTATCTTGCCTCACGGCTCAGCGTGAGATGGTGTTTGTACTGCAGGCCTACAGCGTGCCGCCCGAGGCACACCAGGCTTCGCTGCCACAACAGGCCTGGGTGAAAGTCAAGCATGGCACCTTTGGGTGAAGTAAGATTGGGGGCAGGAGGGCTGCCTGCACACAGCAGCAGCGTCAGGCCCAACTACCCAGCAGCCTCACCCTGCCCCCAGCGCCACAGCCCACCAAAGCCCTGGCCAGCTGGCCGCCAGAGAAAAGAGCCCGTTGTATGCCTCCTGGGGCACGTAAAGGGCTCTTTCCACCGGACCAAGTGGCCAAGGGCGCGGGGGAACCTCTAAGAAGCAAACTTTCAGCCTCACACCGCCTCGAAGGCCGCGGGGCGAGGGCTGAGGGGCCGCCCGCCTCCCGCCCCCCCCCTCCCCTCCCCTCCCCTCCCCTCACCTGAGACGCTCTGTCGGTTGGAGTCCGCGTCCCCGTTGGCGGCGCTGGCGGTGCTGGGCGCGCTGTTGTCCACCCCGCCCAGCAGAGGGCGCAAGTGGCTCACCGAGACCTGCTCGATGAAGGACGTCCCGTACTTGCGGAAGTACCACCACTCGAAGATCTGCAAGACACAGGGAGAGCGCGCCGCGTCAGCGCCCGGCCGGGGCCCCGCCCCGCGAACGGCCGTTAACGGCTCCCCTGGCTCCTCAGCCCCTCGAGCCCCGTCCCTCAGCCCCGCGGCGGAACTGTAGGAGAAGGGAAGAGGTTTCCCTCCCGCTCCTCACAGATCCGCGCCCTCCGCTGGCACCCTCAGGGAGGCACCTGCCAGCCTCGGCCCTGCCCGAGGAGCAGCGGGTCCCGCTCGCCGGTGCTCAGTGACATACCGAGACCTGACGTTTAACCCGAGTTTGTGCCGACCGCTTTAAAAACCTGGTTTTCTTGAGGAGGAGAAAAATCTCAGTCTTGTCAACAATTTATTTATTTATTTATTTTGAAATCCAAAGACCCTTAGGTCGAATTATTTCTTTTAAAAGGCATTTAAAATGGCTGGGAGCGGTCCTTTTAAAAGTGACTTCAGAAAAACCAGAAGCTCAGCTCCGGGCTCCGTCTGAGACCAGCTGTGTAAATGGAATGCTGGAGTCAGGACTCCCGCCTCATCTTTTCCCCAGCTCCCCCTGCACTCAAGCAAAAGCGAGGAAGAGCCGGTTTGTTTGTTTCTCCCAGTAACAACTCCAAAGGAATTTACCGAGTTTAACTTTTAAAATGTTAAAAATACCAAACAAACTCCAGGAAGCCGAATCCTGTTCCTTTTAGGATTTTTGTTTTTTTTTTTCCCCACCAGCTGAACTGTGTTCTGTTTTGTTTGGCTGACTTGGGCTGAATCTGAATTATTTTCAGGCTTTGGGTTCCGTTAGCTAGGAAAAATTACTATTTACAGAGCTCTACTTGGAAATCGTTCCACAGGCTAAAAGAACCCTTTATAATTGAAATTATAGAAATAAATACATATTTGTGGGATTTTCACTGAGAAAATATATTGGGGAAGAATATTGTGTATTTCAGGAAACCACATAAACCTGGAAAGGAGTACTATTTCATACATACAGGGAAAAGGTTTTGACTGTAAAATTTGTAAATGCGTGCCTACAATGAGCACGGAAAATCAGTGTGTTTTGCAGTTGCACGTGAGTCATCACCCAAACATCTATATACCAACTGAAACAAAAGCAAATCAGAAGGGTATTGAAAAATCTGGCATTACTTTGATTTAATATTGATTGCAACAGAAATCGTGAATGAGTGATCTTTGCCCTGTCTGTATTACTCAGTGTCTCCACGTTTCATGCCAGTGCTGAAAGCTTTTGCAAAATCTCTACCAAATAATAAAAAAAAGAGGTTAATTATTAATTCTTACTACAGCTAGGCACAATCAGCAACAAGTGAAAGGATTGTGTTCACATCTTTGACACCAGCAGCACGCTGTTGAGCAGGTTCTGGTGGGCTGGCCAGGAGCCAGCAGGCTCTGGAAGGCCTCTCTCAGGAGTCTGTCTACCTGTTCCAGAGAGGTTCAGGAGGCTGGGCTCCACTCTCTCCTTCCCATGGAATTTTTTCATTTTCAAGCTCCATTGAGCTCCTTACATAATTTAACTGCCTAACCGACTTCTATCTCCACAGGACTGCCTGCAGACCACTTTTTAAATTTATTTGTCCCCCTTTAAATCATTCCATGGGGAGTATCAGAAGGTAGAGCTTCTGGCATAGTAAGAAAATGCACTTTCCCAAAGGATACTCCAATGCATTCTGCACTGGGGCTTCTCCTAGGTTCAGCTGTGTTGTTTAAAGCACCTAGAGCATTCCTATGGACAAAGCTGACCCTAACTGCCCTGGGATGGAGTGGCAATGTAGCTAGCGGCCACTCGAGACAAGATCATGCAAGACTGCAGGGCAGTCCAGGAGATCACACAGTCCTCAAAGCAATCTAAAGGCTCTTCTAGGAGATGCCAACAGGGAAGAACGGATCGGTCTGGTGAGGAGCAGACAGAAGGACTATGTGAACGCATAAAGGTCACAAGCACCTGGGACACCAAACGGATGGTCACT
The DNA here is from genome assembly GCF_964237585.1 of Gallinula chloropus. NCBI lineage: Eukaryota > Metazoa > Chordata > Aves > Gruiformes > Rallidae > Gallinula > Gallinula chloropus. The sequence goes on along the minus strand of NC_140085.1, from coordinate 40,879,325 downwards.
GAGAAACCAGACATAAACACTCCCAGATCTTTGTGAACTCTGCATCCCAGGCAAACCGAAAACCCACACAGCCTGGACAGTTCCTCCTCACACATGCTCCACAGTGCGTCTGTCACTCTGCCCATCCCAGCAGTGCCCAGGCAGGAATCCTGGGAGCCAAGGACAAAACGCTGAGGAATATTGCTGAATGCTTGCTCCGTGCCCATACGCTTCCCTCGGCACACAGTACTGCCTCCAGATGCTGGAGATGGTGGGCAGGGAGCTGGCACAGACGAGCCGGCTTTGGGTTGAGCTGCTGTCATGCTCTTAGGCACAAAACACTTTTTGAAGGGTTCAGAATTTAGATCTTAAGATATGACAGAGCATCTTAACCTAAACAGGCAGCATGTGGCCAACCCTGAGAGAAAAACTGTGCCATGAGATACAGTCACAGATCTGCTGTGAGCATTGTTTTCTGCTTTATCTCTGGCAACGCTGAAGCTTGGCCAAATCAATGCACACAAGCCACAGTTGTACCTTTCCAAGGCCCCAGAGGGAGTGGCTGTTAGGAATCAAAGATTCAAAGTCTTGCACTTGGTAAGAGTATCGCTGTAACATTAAGTCAGGGACTGAAGTAGAGCTGCCAGACTGGCCATTCAAAGCTCTTGGCAGTTACAGATCATGTCTAACAGGCTTTGTACTTTAAGAGAAGGGGAAAAAATAGATTATTCAAAATGTGCTAATAAATTCCTGCTCAAAATCAGCTTTTAGATAAAAAGTCAGTAGAACCCAGAGAGGGAGAGTAAGCAGCAGAAGAGCATGCTTGAGCCCACGTGCCCTGCACAAATGTAGACCAGCTGGGAAACTGTCACACTGAATTTCAATGAAACCAAGGGTAGAAGCAGAAAGAATATACATATATATATAATATATATATATGTGGTCACTACTATAGTTCAGCTGAGTGACAGGAACTTGCTGTAAGTCTGCCTCCCTAGACTTACAAATACATTAATTACTGAAAAAAATGGCATTAAAGCTCATAAATTGTTTAAGGCAGAGTTGTTTTGTGATGTTGAGTGAATCCAGCTCATCCAGTGCCAGGAAACATCAGCCAGATCTCAATGCATACAGGCTCTTAGAAATTATAGCCATAAATCATCATCATATAAGCCTTTGCTTATGGAGTGATTTGTTCAGGGTGTATGAGAAGGTAATCTGTAACTTGGTACTGAGGTCAAAACAAGACATTCTCTTCACAGAATTTCTGCACCTTCCTCAGACAGTGTCAGCTGTTTTGAAACCTGATTTCTATAAATCAAGTTTGATTTCTAACTGTACCAGCCGGTTTGAAAGCAATGTGAAGTCAACAAGCTCTTGGTAGTTCAGAAGATGAGAGATCATCTGGCAGAGTAATTGCTGACTATAAGGATTAATTACCTATTGAAAGAGCTCTGGACTGTAGAGGAAATAAAGGCAAAAGATCGTTTCTGCAGCACTTCTGAAAGAAAAGGCCGTCTTGTTTCTATCATATACATACAGTGGGGGGAAGCTCATCTTCACAGACCTTGTCCCATTCACAGCAGGGTCAAACTTCTCTGTGTTCTTTCTAGTTGGTGCCTATGCTTTCAAATCCCAACAGGGTCAAACACCTCCAAACCCTCCAAGGATCTTGAAAACCATTGTGTTCACAAAGGCCAAGTTAAAACCATGTTATGAACATTTCCAGCTTTGTCTTTAGAATTCCAAAGCTGGAATTTTTGGTTTTTTATCTGGTATGGGTAATGGTTGAAGTAAGAGTATTTGATTTTGGAAAACTCTTACTGAGGATTTCTACAAATGCATGGCTATGAAAAAACAACTTGTAGATGACATTTGGATTAAGTAAGAGCTGGTTCATCATTCATAACTCTTCTTAATGCATTTCACATACTTGCTTTGGACTTTTTTTGTATTTGCTTCTCCATGCAGGTACTTCTCTTCCCCTGTGCAATGAAAACATGGCAGTCATCCACTTTCTTATCTCTGCTCTCACATACAGACAATCCTGGGTAATTTCACTTCTCTGTGCAGCAACAAGTCTACTCTGCATCACTTGGATATCTGATCTTTCTGCCTGTTTTTTTTCAGAACAGATATTCCATCGTAAACACATCCGTTCTCAAGGGGTGGTTTCGATGGTGGTTCTCTTTGGACCAAGTAGTGATGTCTATCAGTGATTTGCATTATGCTTTCCTGTTTATCACATCTGAGACAGGCATATCCTCTGACAGCGAACACTCTGTAGTCCTCTCCTAGTGTACTTAGTTTTCAGAAGAAGCACTAAAGGATTCTGCTTGCCATCAACTTCCAGAGCTCAGAGTTCTCATTCAGCCTTGTAATGAGGCTTTCAGGTCTCAGAGGAGTAAGCTTTCAAGTACTCTTCTAATACGAGGGGTGGTAACAGCCAATCTAATGGATTTAAATGAAACTTACTCTCTTGAGGAACAGGATAACAACAGCAGAACTTGATTCCATGGTTAAGCCTACTTTATATATACAACAGGACTGCTGGACTGGTTTGACTGTTTGCTAGCATGCTGCCTGGCTCATGCCAACCCTCCCGGGTAATGACTGGACACTTTCTAGGACTATCACAGCCCAGGGACTGCTTCCAGTAGGCAATACGAGGAAGATCATCCTGTTTTGGGAGGCAAGAGCGCTTATCCATATTCGTGTGATTATACAATACCACTTCCCCTGGTCTGGCGTATTTAGCTGTTAGGAGTAGCCAGTGGATCAAACAGATCCTCCCATCCTGCCCTGCTTGGTTCTAGGAAACAACAGGCCTCTGAGCATGCTCTCAGTGTATCAGTCTTGAAGGCTGTGCAGCCCATTCCTTCTGGATGAAATATATCCAATTAGCATCCTCTAGACTCTGCTCCTGGTTTCAGAACCCCCATTAGTCTTATCTCAAGCAGTCAGTGTGAGAAGATACAGGCAGTGCTAATGAGCAGCTTATTCAAAACAAATAGGTATTATACCTCCTCTACCTCTGGAAATACAGAAATGGGAAAGAAAATAATGCATTGGCTGGACTAAGTACAGTACTTCTCTCAACACTGGGTAGGCCCTAGCTATTTATGATACCTTTCTTTTGTCTGTGGATCGGGTTATAGCCTGCCTTCCTACAGACCCTTCCTCTCTCATCTGCTCCTTGGTGTTTCCAGTTTCTGAGGAGCTCCCGACAATGATTCTACCCTCCATGACCTGTCAGCCTCCGCTGAGAAGTGCAGAAACTTTGAACAATTACCACGTACAGCTTTTCAGCCACCAAAGATTGTCCCTGCACAATTGTCAGCCTTTCCTGGCGCCTGTGGGAACACCCAGAACTCAGTCACCTTTGTGTAGCCTCCCTGCAGCAGACTACACAAAGGTAACGAAACAAGCAAAAGAACAATTAATATCTACAGAAAATAAGACAGGTCCCTTTTGTGTTATTCATGCCCCCTCTCAGACTTCTTGTATTAGCACCACTGGCTACAAAAGGCTGGGACTCTCACATACTATACACATACCCAGGGAGTAGCAGAGAGCTCAGCTGCTCAATGCTAACCAATGTGTAAACTCAGCACTTAGCGCTCTACCTCTGTAGACTGGCTTTCTAATTATTATCTCTGAGAGACCTGACATTTGTGTATTGCACAATGCTTCTCACCATGTAGCAGGAACTCTTATTTTTGTTCCAAGCTATAGCAACAAGACATTCTTGGTGGAGATTCAAAACTGGGGTTCACTTCACTTCTGCCTGTGCTTTGTTAGAACTGAGACTCCATCCATTTCCAGTGCAAATGCCACCTGCATTTGCTAAACAACTTTCAGTCTGGTGATTACTGTATGTTAAATACGTGGCCTTATTTAGAAATCTCAATGGCATTTACATAGTTCCAGTTCACAGCATTTACTGGACGTCAGTTGTGCTTCATGACAGCTTTATTACCCTACCTGTGGAAAATCTTAGCCTCTCAGGCACCAAATACAATACAGCTCATTGTATTCCATGAGACAGAACGCTGTTTTTTACTGGATTAAAAGGAACTGTGGTGGAACCAAGTTTCCAATACTGTATTTTGCATGCAGCTCAGGACCTAATTTGGTTCCTGGTTTTGATGCTTAAAATAGTGCAGGGATGAACCCAATAACTTGTTCATTTTGTACCATGTGCTGTAGTCAAGTAATTATTATGGAGAATGCTTGAGATAGGAAAGAATGATTCTAACTATCCAGAAACAAAAAAAGCTCTGAAATCCTTGCTTCATTTAAGTGACATTGCCTACAGCAAGGCCAGAATTTTACCTAAGGAATGAAAACAAAGTAAGAGTCAAAATAAGACGGGGGAGTAGTGTTTTGCAAGGGAGTCACATAGCATGCAATTGCCCAAAGCTGAACTCTGTAGTCATTGTTTCATGACCCAAATGAAATAGGAAAAGCATTCACTTTCTTGTTGGTTACACACTTCTGAAATGATGGAATTTTCCATCATTTCATAACCTGCAGTGCTGTGATTTCTCCTCCTGATTAGGAATTGCAGCCAACTGATAATGGAAAGAAATCTGCCAGACCATATGGTGGAAAATTCCAAGGAATATTAGTACATCTAATCTGAAAAATACCCCAGTGATGTAGTTTTGACAAGAGAATGTTTATTTTATAAAAGTTTCACTTAATATCATTAGCAGGATTAAGAATCCTTTAGAACTGCAGATGCTATGTAACAGCCAGATAAGTAGATGGTAATGCAAGCAATTCAGCATGTTACAGGGCCACTGGTAAACAGCAAGATTATTAAGCAATAATTAATCCAAAGCATAACTGGGCTAGGGCTACCTCACTAGACCTTAAGCAGCATCTTTCATGATGCCTGGTCTGTTCAGCTTGCAGTTTCTTCTTTACATGACCATGGCTGCTGAGTCCCTTTTCCATCACACAATCACAGAATGTGATTTGCAATTTGCAGACCATATGTTGTTCTCAGTTGGTCCTCGGTCTCAACTGTCTACAGACATCCTAGCTGTTACCTGCCTGGCCTATGTATCTTTTGCACATATGGGATGGTGGCATATGAACAGCAGACAACAACTGATACCAGTAGTGAAGGTCTGCAAAAAAGGCTTTCAATCTTTCAATCTGTGTCTACATCTCAATCACCTTACTGTTCCTTCAACCTGTTCACAGTGGACTTTGTCATACAGCATTTAGTGAATTTAGTTGGCTTACTTGCTCTAATCTCTTCTTGGAAGGCTTCTATCAGTGCCCTTTTCTCTCTTCTTCATATCACAGTCTTGAACGCTCCTTGCCACTTCCTTCTTGTACCTTCCATTGAAGTGGAGCACTTAAGAAATTTCTTTCTCACAAGTCTCCTAATGAGCTCAATCCTCAGAAATTGCCTTGATCACTACAGTACCAAATGTACCTTCATTTGCAATCATGATATACAGAGAATTCAGTTACAGATAATTTAGTCTCTAGTGCTTTTGTTCCTGTTTGATTCCATAGGGCCCAAACTGCCTTTTTTTTGCTGCCTCCTTCTGCCGCCTTCACTCTCCAACAAAAAATAAGGAATTGTGGCGGTGGAACCCATGTTATTTCTCTCATTCCTTCTCATCTTGGTGATGGGGCATGGCTTTTTGAAGCGTCCTTCTTTCTGAGTGACAGTACTGAATGTAACATTCAGTATTGTCCTCCCATGCATTTGAGTGAGTTGTGCTGAACTGAATCCAATGTTTGGCTCCTGCTCATATTCTGAAAGATCTGCTGATGTCTCTGGAGCTCTGTCCTGTGCTTTGGGGCTCAATCCAAACAAGGATGATGAATGCCCAAGGTGCAGACATCAAGTAATTGCCTTCTGCTACAAGGAAACCCCAGAGCAAGGCACAGCAGCAGTGCACCTGATGCTTTATACTTGAAATCACCGAAGTGATGAGAGTCTCACAGGCATTCAGGAGTCAAGGATGCCATTTCTTTGTCTACATCAGCTACAGGCAATGTGGAAGCAAGAGGTGTGTATTTCCCATGCCAAACTGCAAACCAATACAGTTTAGCTAAGATCCTAGTCACTTTCATGCTTCTCTGAGGTCAATAGATCTGAGGTGACGTGAACCAGCCCCTAGCCATGTCTGTCTCTATTTATCACTAGGTCTTTTTCTACTTACTACACTTAAAATTGGTCTCATTGGTGTCCCAGTTACATGCCTAGTTTGGCATGGTGAGGGAGGGTCTACAGCTCATATCCAGCAGATTTTAGAAGGGTTCAACTTGTTTTTAGACAAAGGACCTATGGCTGAACAAACAAGACTAAAACAAAAACAACTTTTCCCTGAGGAGGGGAAGTGAAAACAGTAGTGCTGATCTCTTTTCTCCTGTATCCAGTGACAAGACATGTGGGAATGGTTCAAAGCTGCACTAGGAGAGGCTTAGACTGAACATTAGGAAGCATTTCTTTACCTAAGGGTGGTCAAGCACTGGAACAGGCTTCCTGGAGAGCTGATCGATTCCCCAAGCCTGTCAGTGTTTAAGAGGCATTTGGACAATCCCCTTAATGTTGTGACTTTTGGTCAGCCCTGAATTGGCCAGGCAGTTGGACTAGATGATCTTTGTAGGTCCTCTCCAACTTAAATAATCCTGTTCTGCCCTTCCCTCCCCTCTCCTCCTCCACTCCATTCTAGTAAGTAGAAAGCCAACTCTCAGTTATGAGTAAAGAGAAGAGCCCAGTGTAAGCATAAGACTGTACATACACCATGCAGATACTTACATTTTTTAAAACTCCATTTGCTTCTGTGAAGACATTGAATAAAATGCAGAGCAAATGCTCTGCTTTCAATCCCTGCACTGTGATGTTACTATGATTCACTCCACTGCATCGATCTACACAATGAAGCCTTCAGGGATTGCATATGGGAGGAGGGGTTTTTAAATGGTTTTAAAATACTCTTCAGTCTTTTAAGCAAGTAGACAGATAGGTATTGAGAAAGATTTTAAAAGTGAAGATCTGAAATAATTATCCCTTGGAATTCCAGCACCAGAATTGGGTTTACTGCTAATATGCTGCTCACTCTTTCTCTAATAAGTCCTGCCATAAAAGACAACCATGCTAAACTGAGACAGTTGGTACTTCTATTCCTCTTCTTTTTACCCATCCTTTTACTTCTGTTGTACTTGTTGATGGAAACACTTTTCGTGCAAACACTTGTATGAATTACTGTAGGGTTGTTACTGGGGCACATTGTCCTTCAAGACCTTTTCTTCAAAGACACATAGCACTGAAACATTTTCTCTCCCCCCTGCCCCATTCTCACAGAAAAAGAAGTATAAACAAATAAATACAAATTGTATGTATTGCAGAAATGTAAGTTTAAGGAAAGAAAAAAAAAAAAAGACACCTATTAATCTGGATAAAGCCTGAAATCCCATTTTGGATAATGAAATAAATGTGTAAAGTGATATTAATATGTTTAGTACTTACCAAAATGAGTCCGGAGATTAATGAAGAAGTGCCTGTCAGGGCAACATAGAACTTGGGGGTTAATGTGTTCAAAAACATACTCACTGAAAAAGAAAAGAGAGGAAACCATGAGTACAACAGCAGGACATGTTCTCCACATGTGTCCCCCCCTCCTTCCAACTGCTTCTCAACTTCAGATAAGTTATCACCTTAGCTCTGATAAAGGCAACAGTTTAAAGAACATCCTGTTCCATCTGCCCAACATGTGTTAACACACAGCATCACCCTGCCACGTGCAGAATTTCATTCTCACACCAGAGTCAATCACAAAGCCTTGTGAAACAGTTGCACACACGTTTGGATCTTTCCTATTCCAGTCAGCACTCCACTGACACCAAGTGCAGGATTCCCCATGATATATAAGGCCTTTTATTATCTGCTTCGCTACTCCATTCTAGTTAGAAATTTTAGGGGTTGATCTCAATGTCCTGTACAATCTTGGTGAAGCTATATGGACAATTTTTTAAAAGTCATTTACTTCTCCTTGCCTCAGTTCCTCACAAAGTAGGAGATAACAGCACTCCCCTAAGTTGTTCCACTGATTTAAGGTTGGTGAACCACTCAGCATGACAAGAGCGAATAAATGCATAGAACAGGTTAGGAAGAGACCTAACTGGCTTTCTGATAATCAGGGGTGAAAATCATGATAGCTGTCCAGATTATCTGGAACCCAGGGCAGAAGCAAAGCCAGAAAAGCTGCAAGGAATGGCATTTCAATCTATATGGACATCTGGAAATTCAAACGGCTTTTCTAGTTACATTACATTTTGGAAGCTGCTGAGAGAATCATCAGGTAGTCATGGTCACCCTTAAGAGAATAAAATCATCTTTTTATAGGTTTAAGATCACTCTACAATGAGAACTGGAGCTTCACCACTAAATTCTAGATATTTAAAGAAAAAACCCTCAACTTCCCATCACCTACATCTTCCACAAATGAAAACATCCTCTGGTAAACTATATGGAAGGTTAGAATATCTTCTGTAAAAAAACCCTACTGGTCTCATCCTTAGCCAGTGCCAAAGTATTTCTCATATCTATCTATCTATTCATATATATTTGTATATGTACATGCACCTATGACTGAGGGAAGAGATGATATTTAGCAGGTAAATTTAAAAGGCTTGTAGCAGACTACCAAGCGGTCACTGACAAGCACCGATAGAAGACCTGGATCCGTAGGTGGGAGACCTGCAGTTCATTCTGTTCCCTTCAGAAATGACACTTACTGAAATTAAATAATGCAGAGCCAAAATACGAAGAGAAGACAACAACAGCAGGATACAAATCATCAAACATATGATTAATTTCCCATGACTAGTAAAACAGAAAATTGTTTTCCAGCAATGCATCACTGAAAGAGACTGAAACCCTGCAATTCTGCTGCTTTGTTTGGGTTTTGGCTGCATGTTTTCCCTATTTTTTTTTTTCTTGGAAAAGCCATAAACTGTTAAAATGGAAGTGTCATTTTCTGCTCCACTGAAGTGGCATGAAGCACCAAGCTGATATAATAAAGAAATTGTTTGGTGGGTTTTAATTTCATAGTGCAATTTTTTTTTTTCCACAAATGAGCTGGGTGCCAGGTTTTTGGATAGTGTAAATCAGCATAACGTCCCCAAATTTACTGTGTGCAACACAGCTACACTGATTTATGCTGGCTCCAGCTCAATAGCCGGGGTTTTCCCACATCTTTTTTCTTTTTTTCCCTTGTTCCCATTCTTTTTTTTTTTTTTTTTTAATGTCTAATACAAGCTGACTTTGAAATAGTAGTCCCTGCTTTCTCCAGCCCCAGTACCTGCTAAGAAGGAAGAGAAATGGAGAGACTGAAATAGCTCTGGCTTCTACAAACCACCCGTGAGTCCTTTAGAAGAAACATTCCTCTTTCTGGAATGCAAATGTAAGCCAGAGACATAATCAAACTGTGTCACTGGGGAAATTTCTGACTGCCAGTGAAATTACTTCCTCTGCTTAGGTCAGGATATTCCTGAGAGAAAATATGCTATGATAGGATATAGATGTTCATGTCCCCCACGTAGCACAGTGCTGCTGCAGTGCCAACAATAACATGAAAAGTCAGGCAGCAGGAGACTTTACAGAGATGCTTTCTCTTCCATTCCCCCACCATGGTTTCACAGCTCATGGAATGCTGGAATTTTTCCTATTGAACTGGGTAAGTTTTCACATTAACCTGAAGGAAATTTGATTTCCAAAGCAGTGAAGACACCTCAGCGTCCCATGTTTCAGAAGATCCCACACGAGGATATCCATCATGTAAGGATATAGTCCATTTGCTTTAAATTCTTATTGCCTGTTTCACTATGAAACACAGCAAAGAGAGCATTTTTCTACTCAATGATGAAATACTACTCATCATTACTGACTGCCATCAATAAAATGTATTCCCATTTGGAAGAGCCCTCTCAACAAATTAGCTCCACAGACCTCATCAATGGAGTAGAATGAATGAGGCTCTTAAGAAGGGCTGTTAGCGTAGCTCTGTCACTACTCCTTTACAAGCAATGTATACTGATTTATAGACAAACCCTCAGATCTGAATGGAGGCAGGGTTTTCTTTCCCTGGCATCTGCACCAGCGTTACTGCTTACTGCTCCACTAGCATGTACGCTGCTGCTCCTCTATGCTCTTTACTACAGGCTGCCACAGTTCTTCACTCCTGCAGCTTAGTCGTGGGCACTGGCACGGTGAACAGGCTCCCAGCTACCTGCAGTAGCTCCGCAGGTTTGCTGCAGTGTCACTCAACTACCAGAGCTGCTTATCAGGACTGGATCTCCTGAATCCTTTTGCCATTCTTCTTCCCACCCATTAAATATAAGAATCTTCTGTTCCATTATGAAAACTATCAACTTCTGCCAATTATTAGCTACCCTCCAAGTCCCTTTGTCTGCACAAATATTATTAAGAAAAACAAACATTTTCTAATAAGAAACATATCTCCAGAACAGTAAAACTAAGCACTGGAGGATCTGTGGTCAGACTATTTTTGTTCTGAAGGCAATGAGAATTCAGTGGAATTCAGTCATTGTTTCAGTGGAAACTACAACAAGGCCCCGTTCTCATAATATTAATCCCCAAAGTAAAAATCCACCCACTTTTGGGTTATCTGATATGTATCACCATTCAAAATAGACTATTTCTTTACAGTCAGCATTCTGACACTGGAGATAGCACTATCATATCCAGTGTCTGCATCCTGTAGTGTAGGCAGGTTTCCTTCAGGGTAAAGTAGAGCCATCAAATAACACTAAATGTCCATCTGCCTAAATTTGGATAGCAGTCTTTTTCTCCTCTATTTCAGTTTGATGAAATAGCAGGATTGAGGAGCAGAGATTTCTGAGAAGTGAGAGTTGAAGATACTGGCAGACGATGACTGCAGAATAGACTGCCAAGTAGAATCACCAGTGAAAGTTGGTACTGTATGTCCTTTTTTCTGAATTCATAACATGCCAGTGTATGTTTAATTATTTCTGTCCAGAAAGGGAAGATGGTGAGTTATTCAGCTTGGAGAATCATCTCTCGTCTGTAACTTGGTAGGACTTAAAGAGGGCAGCTACTGAGTAGAGAAAGAACCTCATCTGATGTTCTTACAGTGCCTGCTCATTTGAATTACTGCTAAATCCCAATTATTCCCACAGATTTTTGACAATGAATTATTTATTTTAGGAGTGTTAGTAAAGATGATGGAATACAGTACTGCCTGCTGTGGGGTTTTCAGAAAGAAAACAAGCATGATCTATAAATGCTGTCTAAACAAGCCAAGCATGTCTGCTTAAGAGAGGCTCCTGGCCTTACAAATACCCACCCCCATTTTTCTTCCCTTCTCTTTATTGCTTTCATTTCCATCATGCCTGAGTCATCCAGAACAAGGCGCCATTCACATTTCCAAATCTGCCTATGTTACATCGATAAATCATTCCACCCTATTGTACAGTACCTAGGGAAGGACTGTTATTTCACTGTTAGCTGTGCATGATCACAAGATGAATTTACATCCAATTCAATTCATGGCAGATAAGCTAAAAAAAAAAAACCCACACAAGTCATATCTATCATCCTCTGTTGAGGCTAATCAAAAGAGGTGATGGAAATGTCCTTGAAGCTGATGCTGTTTCATTCCTGTTAACGTTATTCATTGCCAATACTCGTGATTCATTTTGAACATGGGAATAAACATGAGAGGAAAATCCCGCTATTTTTCACGTGACAAAATCCATGTAAAATGTATCACTTAAGGTGATAAAGCACCACGTTGCTTTACAAATTTAAGGCCTTTAGACACTCAGATTTCAAGCATGTGAGGAACCACAGTAAGAGGGAAATACTGGGGTTAAACTGCACAGAGTATCATCATTATGCTGGTCTATCAGTTAATTACTTTAGAAGATCGTAAGGGGAGGAAGTGTTGCAAACTACCTTCTATTCCCACATGTGGATCTAATGAAATTACAGCCCCATTACCTACTTCTGAATGTGAGGCTATGTAGCTTGCACAGTAAGGTGCAACTAAAAATCTAACAGCAGGGTTACACAAATCATATATACAGACTGATTAAGCAGAGACAGGACTGCATCATTTACTGTACCTGTAAGAGGAAAAATAATTCCCTCAAACAAAATGTTATCTTGAAATACATATAAACTTAAATATGTAATGGTATAGATAAAAAGATGCATTACAGACCCAGACTCAAACACAAGCAACCCAAATATACTGAAACAGACATGAAGGCACAGCTCATTTTGTGCCACACTATGCCCCTAAGCGGGGTCAGTAGGAACTTCTGTGAGAACAAATAGCCAGAAAACACAGAAAAGCCTATAGACACAGAGCCATTTTATGCATCACCTGTCCTTACAGCATCATAGCTGTAACATCTCCATCACTAAGAAATTTTGCTGCGCTTTCTGTCTTCACCCTCCATAATACTTGCCTGGTATGCAGACCAATGTGAATTCTTGTAACACTAGTGCCAAGAGCCCAAATCCTTTAGGCAGGTGACAAGCTAAGAAACCTGTCATTGAGGATCTCTGACACATTAATTCAACTTCTTTTCACTGTGACCATCCTCTCAGGCTGGTGTTCAAACATGGTACAGAGGATGGGGCAGCGACCGCCTTATTTCACAGGGGTCTCATCGTGGATGAATGCAGCCCCTGATTCAAAGTTGTTGCCTCAGTGAGGAACTTTCCTACCAAACTGTGAGCAGAGAGGGTAAACTCAAGTTCAATGAGTGTCTTTTAATGTATGTATAACACTCCCCTCTGAGTACAAAGTGCTGCATACTCCTGACTGCAATTGAACTATTTATACATAACCTGTTTGAACCCTCAACCCATTCCTCATAAGAATGTTAACAATATACAATTGGAAAAGCAGTCTGAATTATGCATTTTATACTGTGATGGCCTCCAGCTCAATAGCAACACAAAACCTGCCAGATTTAAAGCAGGCACAGGGTATTGTCTCAGAAACAAAATATCTTTTACCATTTACCAGGATTTTCCCTGGGAAGCTACCAAATATTTTTTTTAACCTTCTTCAGACTTCTTGAAGATACTACCAGAAGGGAAGTAAGCATTCAGAGGTCTAAAATGCTGCAGAGGGAGTTTAATTTTTACTTGCTGCGAACTCTACAGAACTTCCTTCTGTGAGGCCTTTGGCTAGATCTGTTTTCACAACTTGAAAAAAAAAGTAACTGTCACCTAGAAAGAAACACGTGGCCATTCCAGGCAGAAACAGATGGTGACCCTATGCCATGCACAAGGAAATCCAGCCACCCACTCTGCCCGAAAGGGATGAGACTGAATGAGAGTTACATTGAGACGTCTGGAGCCTAAGCTAATGGCCAGTGAAGTCGTCTGTTGCTCTCAGCAAATGCTGGATCAGAGCCCAGGTGAGAGAAAATGGCCATGTGCCAAAAGCTACCTATTACTTCAGATAAATAATGAACTCTGGTTGACTGAACAGTTTTGCATAATCAAAGTTCTGCCCTTACAGATAGTTCTTTCTGGACTGGAGAACATCACACTCTTACTTTCATGCTTCCAGTCTTAAATGTAGGTTTTCCCTTTTAACAGAATACCTTTCCCATGACAAAAAGGTAGAGTGAGTAGGGATGGTCTGTTCTGGAAAGAAGTTGGGTATCATGAGAGAGGCCTTAAGCCACAAAGCGCAGCCCAAAGAGAGGAAAGAGCAGAAGGCAGTAATATACCACCACTTCCAGGTCAAAACCATTCAAGATCATTTACTCAGAACTGAAAAATAAACAGTTTTGAAGGTTGCAGATTATTGCAATAATATTCTCTCCACCTAATGACCCAGTGGCCCAGTGAGCAGAGAATCACAGAATGTTAGGGGTTGGAAGGGACCTCGAAAGATCATCTAGTCCAACCCCGCTGCCAAAGCAGGATCGCCTAGATTAGGTCACACAAGAACATGTCCAGGCAGGTTTTGAGTATCTTCAGAGAAGGAGACTCCACAGCCTCTCTGGGCAGCCTGTGCCAGTGCTCGGTCACCCTCACAGTGAAAAAGTTTTTCCTTATGTTCACATGGAACCTCCTGTGCTCCAGCTTGCACCCATGAGCAAATTACGTGTGGCACAGAAAACTGAAACAGATCTCAGCAAATTCAGTCCATCTTTTCTCTAACAACCCCACCAGAGGACTGCTAACAAATTCAATTCAATCGTTCTCCTCAACATTTTAACGCATTAAATATTTGAAAACCGAAGTGACACAAGGATTGGTGCTGGCCTGCCTTTCCACACCAGGACTATATTCTTGTTACAATGTCCCAAAGTTATCTGGCTCAAAGTTCTGGCTCAGTCCTAGCAGAGATTAGTCTGTGCTTGTTGTGGACCCTTTGGGATTTACATTAATATACTGCGCCCTTCAGAGAGCACAAACCATTAAGCCTGTTTGACATTAAGATTGTTCATCCCAACTGAGACTAATATACAGGGAAACAGAGAGATAAGAGCTCTTATCTCTGATAAGAGACAAAAGCCATCACAGAGCTGAGGGCAAAAGGACATACAGGTGAATCAAGGACACCAGATTTGGAAGACAAAAAAAACCCACACAGATGCTACTGTGACTTGGGAGAGGGAAAATGAAAGAAAACCAGATTAAAGGTAGACAAGTAGAGCACAGAGATGTGCTAAAGGAAAATTTTAAAAAGAAATGGTGATAAAAAGGAACATGTGTAGAAAGGAGATAGAGACAAGAACAGCAGAAGCATGAAACACACAGAAGAAATGACACATGCAACATGAATGCAAATAAAGGCTATTTTTACTTTAGCAAAAGATGGCTGGCGATTCAGAAGTAGCTTTTCACTGGGAGAAATAAGGCTGCCAACACTAACAGCTTTGGTCATTTAGGCAGAGATGCTGTCAGCAAGTTATCCCATGGTATAAAATACTCCCCAAAGCCTTGTCTCACAAACTGCACTTAACGCAAGATGCTACTCAAGATTCCCATTCCTAACTACGTTTTCCCAGAATGTCCAGTTAAGATCAGCTGCTACACTTTCCCCCAGAAACAGAGAGACTAGACCTAAGGGCACAGGCTGCATCATACCCGATCCCAAAAAACCCCTCCTCTCATGTGAATTTAAATACTAAAACCGACCTAGGACAGCTAGACTCAGGCACAGTATTTTGCTTTTCCATTTGTCTGAGATCATGAACTCCCTACCTTGTGGATTTGGGGAGAATAATAGTATAGAGAAAAAAAGATCAGCTTTCCCCCATAAAGCAGCTAATTATAATGCAAATTTGCTGCCATATAGTTGCCCCTGCCAAGGGACAGGGGCATTTCCTCTTGCTTTCACAATGCAGTGGTGACATGAGTTAATTACACGGCTCCTGTTAATTGCAGAGCATGATGCATGAACAACAAGATTTGCTAATATATTGGCAGCAAAAACCCTTTTAAAAAAAACCAAACCAAAAAAACAATAAATAACAAACCCCCACATACAGAAATTCTCCCAAAACCCCTGTAAAATCCCACAGCATTTCCATTTAAAGGGAAAAGAAAAAACCCAAACCAAAAAAAAAAGGGAGAAGAAACCATTTCCTGGGACCTACAGCTGTCAGGGCTTGAACTACTGTGCATTTCTTTATGACCATCACCATATCCTAATGCTAAAAGCAGACTCCTGGTATTAATAATGTACAAGTGGAAGAGAGGAACCGGGCCAAATAAGAATGAGGCATGAAAGATGAGCAATGACATACTGAGTAGAGATATTAATATCTGGATTTTTAAGAGATGCGGATGTGTAAAATTGGGTTGTTGCTTGGTTCTTAGTCAAAGTGTCTTGCAACACTCTCAACCTCAACTCTTCTGAAATCAAGTTGCTTGCAAATTGATTTGCAACGCTGTCATTATACACGTCCCTCTGCAGATTTTAAAGCTTCAAGAAACATATGAGTCCTTGTTTTAATTTTTACTTCAGAGTCGCAGTGCATGAGGAGGTGGTCTCTTAGATTTGTAATGGGGGGTTTCCTTCACAGTGCAGTATTACGAGGTGTCTTTGTAGGCAGAACCAGTCCAGATATTGGACAAGGCACTTTCACAACTTGCAGTTTGCTTTTCTGATCATACATACATCATCAACATGTGTGTGTACCAGCTATTTCCCCAACACAATCCTGATGTGGTGCTGCAGTCAAATGAGGATGCAATCCCTGATAGTCTCATGTAACTGCAGAGCATCACCCTATGTATACAACTTCTGCCTTCTTTTAGATACTCACTGGGAAGAGAAAGCAGGAACATACTGAACTCTTCAGAGTACAGCTGTTGCACAGTTTGTCAGGTATAGGATTTTATGATTTAAGTCTTCGATTTAAGGCAATTGGGCTCTCCTGAAAATCAATAGTAATGTACATCATTGCAAAAATGTAACTAAGCACTGCAACAAAATTACCTTATTTTCCACTCTGCCCCTCAAAATGCTGAAACAACTCCGTATTTTAAAATTATTCTTAACATCAAGTAATCATTCATGTAACTGAACTGATATGACTTTACCCAGCTTGGACAGGCACTGTTTGGGAAGTCAAACCTACCTGTTACCTTAACTGTTGCTTATTCCAAGGCATTACACAGATCTATGTGGTTTAGCCTTTCAAAGCTGTATTAAAACAAAAGCCAATTACTAAACCTCATTATCTGGAGTCATTTAAGACAATTAATGGCTTTTGTTCCAAGTGCCAGATCAGCACAGTTCTCTCAATGGAACAGGGTAAGTTTTGTGCTCTTCTTTCATGCAACACTCAGGGAGGTAACAGCTCCATTAAATCTTTTTGGCTTTGGTTCATTAGCTGTCTAAAGAATACCCTAAAATAAAAGTTTGCCACAGTGATTAATTCCAATGCCACAGATAACAAAGGCTAATCTACTCTAGAGAGACAAATCATGCAAAGAGTTTTCACCACCAACTCCTGGCGTTCCACAAAAGAGAAAATATCCTGTGGGTTCCCATTATCTGGGAAACTCTGTCAGAAGAATTATTCCCATGCTAAGACAAAAAGAGGCACATGGACAAAGCACCCTCGGCCGCCCCCCGGCCTCCTTTTGTGCCTCCTTTTGTTGCAGGCAGGATCTGATAGGAGCACTAAAACCTACAGATATTGACAGTGTTACAACTTCCACCCTTGCTTGTGTGTTGCATTCACAGGCATATGAAGATGAGGATCACCATCTTTTGAGCATCCATAAAAACTATGTCAGCAATTAAAAACAAAGTCAAAACATGGCTGAAGTTGACATCTTGACTAAAATTTGGACTATTTTTCAGAGACTTTTTTTTTAAAAAATTCTGGAGAAATATTCTATTCCAATGTTTCTGTTCTAATCTTGAGCCTTACCCTATAGAGCACATCTATTTTGAAAGTCTCTAAGATGCTGAACTCTCTGCATAGAAGAAATTGCAAGGTGCTTCTTGGAATAGGGGTGACTAGAAAACATTTTGATAATTAGAGCCAGCAACTTCACAAGAACTCCCTGGAGATCTACGATTGTTAATATCATTATCCTGTCACTGAAGACTCATCTATGCTTCCTACTTACAAAAGCAATAGGGTGTTCATGCCATTTTTCTCCTATGAGAAATGTATACCTATGATAAATTTCCATATGCAGTAGGTATCTTTTTTTTTCCAGTAATTGATGGTCTGGGTAATGTGGCACAAAAAGAAGGAAAAAATGAGTTTTCCATCGGGCGTGATTCATTATTCTGATGTATCTAATAATCAACTTTCCCCTTCAAACCCTTCCGAAAGCTGAGTGACTCACACAGTAATTGTCCCAAACAGAAAAGAAGACAAGTTAAGTAGAAAACTTTTACCTCCTTGCCTCCATTTTGGGGTGTTTCAAAGAAAGCACAGCAGCAGGTTTGACAAGCACTGTATAATTTCCATTGTCTACCGGTGTCTCAGGACACCCAACACTTGTTAAAATGGAAAAGGCTCTGCGCTAACTCCGTAGACAGAACTGCAATCTGCATTCAGGACCCGACTTAGGAGGAGACAAACTTTGGGGGAGAATTTTGCATAATAAAGATTTTCAATGGAGTGAGCTCCAGAGAAAGAATTTCCAACCGAACACACGGCAAACGACGCAGTGGAGCCTGAGGGAGCAACCCTCTCACACGGCCTTACGGAGGTACAGCATGGAGACAGACTTTAACAGCACCACCATCTCATGGCCCAGGTGGTTTCCCTGTCCCTACAGGCAGCGAGTCTCCCTCCAGTGCAATTTCATCCATGGGTCTCGTGTGTCCGCCAGACAAATCCGGACTGTCCATAGTTTTAAAGCTTGGTTTGTTTCACGAGAAAACAAAATGAGAAGAAAAATAAAATGCCACTTAGACTAGCTCATTAACAATAATGATGTTATTGATTTTGTTTTGATGAAATCCCAGGACACAGGCAGTGCAAGACACCCACTATTTTTCTTGCGGAGTAGTTGATGGTTTTCATTCCAAACATGAGTCGTGGCTGACCTGGCTGAAAATAACTGTGAAATAGCCTTCTGTCTGATAGTGTCTTCTTTAATTTTCCTTTCTTCTGTTTAGAATTAACCAAATCCTTTTGGACACAGTCTCCTTGTGGGAGCTGGAGGGACCACTGAAGGAGTGGGGCAGAACTGTTGCTGGACCTGCCACAGCAGCCTGGCTGCTCAGGAACACCACACACACACGCTAACCCCAGCACAGCGCGTTACCACCAGCGACTGTCAGATCTCTTTTCCTCTGAAGCCAAACAGTGTGGAAAGAGAAGTGAGAAATGCAAGACTGAAGCAGCCAAACATTGCACACCTGACTGATGAGAAGCCTGCACGAGAAATACCACCAGCACATGACTTACTATAACCTCCATTCTCATGCCTGCTGTTGTCTCAGTCAGATACTGTATTGCCTCTAACTTGAAAATTCAAAGCTGTGTTTGACAGCTCCCATGCTTAGGTCCAGGCTGGAACCTGTGAAAATAAATATCCATTGCCCTATCTGAACTTCCCAGGTGGACATCAAAGAGCTGAAGAGGGCACACACATATTTTAGTAAATGACTCCATGGAAATATTGTGCACGTTGCACCATATCAAACTGTAGCTGGATTGCAGATACCGTGATGCAGGAAGCAGCTTAACACAAAAGTATTTATCTTGTGATTAACAGGCTACATCTTGGGTTTTGCACACTGTCCTGTGAGAAAGATGCTGAGCTAAAGGGAGGGCATGCCAGAAGCATGACCGGTCAGCAACACTGCCCTTCCCTTCCACTGCACCATGCAGATCAGGGCCTCAAAACAGGCAGGTAAATGGCTGAAGATCCTCTTTGCAAGTTCTCCCTCAGAGCCTGACTTTAGCTGCGAGAGCTCTGAGTTCCTCAAAAATCAGACCAACATCTCAAATCAAATGTCTGAAATTAGACTAAGGTTTTGAAAGTTTGGTCAGACAGGCAGTGAGTTACCGAGGTGACAGAAACCTCAGGAGCTCGACTTTCCATTCTCCCAGGGTTGGTAAGACCTGAGCACTGACCAAACCCCAACAAAATGCTATGGTTTTCTTGCATCTGCTTTTTCTTCTGTTCACATTAGTATATCTAGGACTAGTGACCATGGCTATGCTAATCCTCAGGTACTGGTGGCTAATTATGATAATCACTGCACGGAGACTTTTTTCTGCAGTCCTTCAAGTTGACCTACTCAGACCACCCATGAAGAATTGTCTTTGAAGCTAAAACTTGCCATGTTTTCTCTTAATGTGGCAGCAGTTCTAGGGGTTCAGAACACCAGCAAAAAGATTCAACAATCAAGGGACCTCACATCCCCTCCCAGGTTTCCCATCACATATGGTTAGGAATTAGCTTCCCATCTGGCCCCTAAGGAAGAGCAAGAGGGAAGTGTGCAGCATATGGAGCCAGTTCCCCTCTAAACATACTTATCTGAATAAGCAACTGCTCCAGCAGAAAAGTCCAGAAGGAAACTTTGAGAATGGCAGAATACCAAAATCAATAGAGTGATACATTCAAAGCCCGCTCTGGTACAGCAAGCTCAAAGAGGGAAGGCAAAATGATTGTGGGGGACTACTTAACTTGATGCTTTTTGAAATGTCTCTTGGCTCAGAAACAGAGAGATTGGGAACCTGCTAAGTGTGTTTAAGTGCTCGGAATTGTGGCATTTAAATGACCAACAAAACCCTTATTGCTCATTATTCAAAGCACGAAATACCAGGGAAGAGAAGGGGAGCTGACTTTCTGGCTAGAAGTGCCCATTAGAGAGATGCACTTAGGGATATATAATACCGGAGCAACATGGAATTTGCAATAGTGTTTGGCTTCTGCTCCCAGCTTCATGGCTGGATCGCCTGCACGCCTTTCAGTGCAGTGTTTTGGGGCTCGGGTTCCCTGCTTGTGCTTTGGGAAGAGATCTAAGTAACATTTGGTGTGCAGAAGCAGCAAAGATCTTTGCACTCATTTATAGCCCCTCACTGCCACCTTCTCTTACATGTAGCACCTTCCTAAGTCACCGGCAAAATTCTGGCCTTCTCCAAGGGCTGTTTCTGGTATTATCACACACCCTCCCCAACCAAAAAGGCATCACAGAAAATAGCTCCTCATAGCCAAAGAAACGTATTTCATTTCACGCATTCCAGCAGACCTGATCTCTGCCCAGCCTGTCCCAGGACAGCACAGTAGTCTAAGCTCCAGAGGCCCAAGAACCAGACTGCCTTGCTCTCTTGATATAAAGGGCTTGGGAGATGAAGCACAGCACAAGAGGATACCTACAGGTAATTGGAGCAAAAACCTAAGAGTTTCAAAGCCTTAAAAACTCTACGGCAGAAACTTGTGGAGACTACACACAAATCTGATGCACTGGGTTTCAGCCTCCCTGTATTTGGCTAACTTCACCCTGTTCTCTTAGTTACTTTTTAAAAAGAAAAATAGCTCCCCAAGGAGGTTCCTCTTGAGCTCCAGCAACTTCAGCACTGTTGAGGAACAGGCCTCTTGAAGAGCTCTTATTCACATCATGCAATTAAAATTTCACATGGTGAAGAGCTGCCACTGAGCAGGAGGATCCTGAACTTTGAAAATAGGAAGCATCGTCAGCCAGGGGAAGTAAGGAAAGCTATCTGAGCTTGTTAAGGCATTGCTGCCTGAAGGCAACTGCGTGACGCCCAAATACATGCCCCAGCTCGCCAGCAAAGCCAAGCCCTGGGTTGATACTGGCAGCAGAAGCCAAAGCCAAGGAGCTGCCAATAGGTCTGTGAGCTTGAAACGGTACGATGAGATGTTACCGCTCAGTAGCATATTAAAAAGTGCATTTGGCTGACACGCAGCGGCGCAAGATTTGTTTATTAATGCATTAATAAATAAATTAACCCTTTCCCCAAAGCATCCCCAGTTTTCTCAGTGAAGCAAAGCACTGAATAAAATATTTAACTGTTTTTCAAAACCCAGAAATTTCCTTCCTCATTAGCAAGCTTTTTGCTTGAAGACATTTAATTTTTTAGATTAAATAAATAAATCAATCTAGTTCTTTTACCTAGGAGCTATGAACACTGCCTTGTGGGAAAGACACACCTCTTGAATTGGAAACGTTGTAATAGGTTTTTAGACTTCTTGAGAAGTGGTGGTTTCCTTTTGGTGAGCAGGCAGGCTCCTGAGGAAACTACTCCAGGTTTGTTGCTCATGAAGTGCACTCGTAATTTGGGTAATTAACTAAACGCCACAGAGTCATTATGTTTCCCCTAAAGCTGTTTGTTTTGTTGGTTTTTTTTTTTCTGTAGGAGTTTTCCCAAGTTAATTTAATATTGTCTGTTTTCCCAAGTTAATTTAACTCTGTCATATAGGTAAATCCTTCAGAGATCAGTTAGTCTCAAACCACAGCTAGAAATCTGCAAGGCAGACGACTCGGTAGGGGTTTCTGCAGAGATTTTAGGTATGTTGCTCTTCTTGGTTTTCAAATACAAGGCAACATTTTTAATTCTATGCTTGATTGCTCCTATGAGGCAACGAAAAAAGGAAGGCAAGAGGACATTGTTTGGCAAAACAAAGCTCTCTTTGCCCCATCTGCCAGTGCCACTGCTGTCAGTGCAGTGACAAAACGCTGACTGCATCTATGTATGTCAAGGGAACTGAAGTGCCACAAAATGCCACAGAAATTTCTCCCATCCTGAAGTTTTGGGAAATGCAATTGAGTATTACAGAGGCAGCAATGCTAGGTGAGCCTCACTGAGGCGAAATTACAAGTAAAGGGACAGCACAGAAATTCATATGAATAATTAAAGCACGCTCTTCCGAGTCCCAGCACGCTGCCTGGGTGTTTGAAAACAAGCCCCCAAGGGGTGAGTTAAGGAGAAGCCTCTACCATGAAGTGGCCCAGGATGTTCTCAGGGGCTGGAGAACCTCCCTGAAAGAACCAGACAAGCTTCCCTTCAGCTGGGCTGCAAAGGGGAAACAGAATTATTATCCTGCAGCTTCACACTTTTTTCATACAGAACTAAGCAATTTCTGCCAAATCCTGAACGGTACGATCAAATAAGCAGAAAAGAGAAAGCAAAATCAAGAAAAAACATGAAACAAGCCTGGGATTCTTTACTAACAGTCATTAACCGTATGATTTTCCTTTTGTGTAGGCCCCTGTTTCTTCCTCTGGTTTGCTCTGAGCAGACAGACATTTTTTTCACCATGGTTCTATTCCTGTTCTTTGAAATGTTTCTCACCAGGAGCACTCCACAGAGCTGACAGGGAAGGCACAGAGGCTCTGCTAGCAGATGGGCTCATTAAGGTTTTTTGCTCGAGGCCAGCGTCAGTGGAAACCAGTGCTCTACGTACATCGGATTAGCTGAGGTGGTCGCACGGCTCCGAAGGGCTGAATTATTTGTGCCTCCACCTCTTCACGGCACACCTGTGGTTTGTAAATTCATTTCCCCAGCACACCAGCTCCTAGCTCACAAGGCCATTTTAACTGTCTTTCCTTCTGCAGTAGTTTTAAAGCCTCTTCTTGCCTTCACTTCTGTGATGTGCATTCCCTTGCCTGCCTCCACTGCAGCTCCTTCCTCCTCGACTTGTAAATTATTCATACTGGATGTCATCTAGCTCAATTTAGTTTCAATTTGCAATGTCATTTGCAAAAGCAGAGTGGATCTATCCTCCTATCCCACCCCACCCCACTCCACCCTGATGCATTGGGAATGGCCTCAGAAAGGAGAAGGAAACAGCGCGGAAAACTTCTGTTTATGTCTTTTCTGCCAGGAAGAGATAACACCCATTTCTGAAGAGTTCAGCAGAAACTGCCACTTTTCCTTATACAATCTAATCATCTGGTAAACAACAATGGGCTAAATGCATAACAAATGCTGATGGGCAAAAGCTCTAGTCAAATTTCCCCCCCCGACACAGAACGATTTCATTTTTTTCTCAGAAAATAATTTTGCTAAGCTTTCCCTAAAACCAGATTTCTCTGTAGTTCAGCTGGAAAGACCAGGAAGAAATTCCAAGAAAGTGGTTGATGAACAAACAGATTTGAAGGAGGGAAAATATCAGGAAATACAGCTACTTACTTAAAGGAGGAGGAATGAAAAGTTCCTTTAACCTTGAAGGAAAATATTCTGTTAAAGAAAAAGAACTGCACTGCTACCAGGATTCTCCTGCAAGAATGAAGTCCAGGATTGAGTTCTGCAATAATTCAATCCTGGGTTCTTGCCCGGTGGAGTCAAGGCAACGGCTGCCAGTTCACCAGGATAAACTGGGGAGGTGGCAATGACTACCCCTTTCAGACTGGGGCAGCAGTCTCTCTGTAGCCAAACCCTGCTTTGAAAGGGAGCCCCAAGAAACTGAAGTCACTGATTTCTCTAACCAGTAATGGGAGAAGCTGCCACGCTCCACCTGACAAGCCCAGGCAATGGACGACGCAGGTTGTCTCTGTGCAAGGTCCTTTAACAGGAGTGATACTGCCTGGGCAGCACAGCTGGCAGGAGGAGCAGTGTAGGGGGGCCCTACCTCATGGTGATGGGTTATGGTGCCCAGGACCCCAAGCCCTACAGAGGCAGAAATCCTAGTTTATTTTCTGCTTGCCTTCGCTCCTCTCCATACATTTGAAAAGGTACGTGCCTACTCTTCCTAGATTTTGCAAAGGTGTTAGATTCCTCTGGGTACTGCCATTTCCTACCCCATCCCCACAGACTCAGCTCCTCCTGTCGCTACCATGGAGTCAGAGAGCCACAGTGCTCCTTCTGCCATTAGCAAGAAGAACTAAGAAAGATGAAAACCAGTTCAGTGCCAAGGGGCTCATGGTCTAACTCTGCTTCCTTATTGTATGCTGCACAGTGCCTTGCCCCTCAGGGGCACCTTTCATTGAGGGGTGTCTGCTGGGGACAGAGGTGCTGTGTGCCAGGGCTGCAGGTATCAATATTCACCACTCTGACCAAACACAGCAGCACAGTGAGAGTTTATGTCATCAATCACACGTGCTGCACCTTATGTAACTTCATTTCTGACTCAACAGAAGGATTTATTATAAACCACCCACTAATGCCAGAAAAAAAGTACCTGCTAAAATATATAGTAGAAAAACAAAATTCACTCCTTAGGTTTTGTTCTTGCTTTTCCAACCCTCCTTCCCCTTTTCCCCCTTCTCACTTTGATGGGATGGGTGAGCCACAGCCCCTCCAGGCAGTTTCCCAACTAACCTATGCTTAAGATGGACTCCAAGGAACTGATTTCCAGCCCAGGGATTTCGCTTTCCATCTCCAATTAACGGTACCGGCAGCTCAGCAGCTAAGCTTTTGTGCGTAGCATCAAGCACTTACACTATTACTTAAGCTGGAGGGTTACATCAGATTTTGGTGATTTGATTCAGGTCAAGAGCTGCTCTGAATCTGTTTTCTCCCATAATGAAACCCCCTAGGCCTGCTCTACACCCATGTTACTGACTGGGCTTGCTCAATGGCAAGGGTCGTGTCCTGGGGCAGCATTTTCCCTCTCTCTCTGAACCACAAAAATGGGATAATTTGCTGTTCTCTTTCAAAGTAGAGGGACATTGTCAGCACAAAATAATTTCTTAACAGGCACTTTCTTTTTTCACTCCTGGTGAACATAAAAAGATTGTATTGAGAACTTCTGATATTAAATGATGAAGATCACCTATCTTAGCAATGCTATTATTTTCCCCAGTTTGTGTGCTGGGAATCTCTTCTGGATTAGTATTTTCAACCAGACACTTTCTCTCTTTCGGCCCTTCACACAGCAATAAAAGAAAAATCTTCCAATAAACTAGGCTTCTGTTACCCGTTTTCACATATATATTGCTTTCAATCTGTAAGTTACAATGTTGAGAAAACCTGAAACAAATGAAGATAGTGATAATTTGATGAGAATTTTATAAAATGCTATTAAACATCATTGTTTGCACTTGCATCTTTTGTGTCAATGCTCAAAGTAGAAATTAAGACTCTTCCTAATTTTGCAAAAATAGCCTAATATCACGCCAATTTTCAACTGGCATGACCAGAGCTAAAGGGACTGAGAGGTGTACCCCAAAAGTATCCTGCCTTTGCATTCATCACAATGTTCTATTTTTAGATTTCTAGCCTGGTCTGAAAGCAGTCTCTAAAGAGGGATCAAATGTCTGCTTGAGTGTAGCGTAATAATGGTGCTTTCTAATATAAAACCAATAGAAGAGTAACTTCTGGATATCTGATAAAAGGGATTTATTTCATTAGCAAAGTCACACGCGCGGAGACATGTCCCTTACAAGGAAATCTGGGACTTGAGGGAATGGCCAGAGCATTCCAGTTGTTTTTATTGCTTCACAATACAACATGAAACACTGATGAAAAACACCACGCAGGGGATGTTGCCTCCACTTGCAGTACATGGACCATGCATGTCTATCCTGAGGCAGGACTAAAAGCAGGTATAGAAAGAAACGACTAGAACTCACCAGCTCTTGCCAACCAAAATCTCCCAGTGTTTGTCTAATTACTCATTTTTCTCATACTATGGTTATAACCATTTGCAATTTGCTGTTATACTTGTATATCTGGTATGTTATTTTGCCCAATTAAAAAAGGACAAATCTAGGAAAAACCTAAACAGGTCCATTATCTGAATGGACTGAAATGACATCTGGTAAAGAATTAGTCACATGACTGTAATCTCTCACAAATGGCTTTTTCCAATTAAGTTCATGTCTCTTACTGTATTTTCCCCCATCGTTCCATGAGATTACTAATTCTTCCAGACCTCGATGTCATTTCTGTCTTTAGGCCATCACGACCGTACAAGCTCTGCTACCACAACCATGGAAGATACCAGAATCAGATGCCCAAAAGAAAGCCTCTGTAACTCAAGTCAAAAGAGAGCCAGAATAAGTGACATGACTTCTGCTTCGGAAAAGCTGATTTTTCTGGAAGCTTATTTTTTCCAACTGTAACAACTGGTCTGAGGACATCATCCCTTCTAACAACTTTATTTACCACTTCAGTGTCCTTTCCATCTCAGATCTCAAACTGCATCGCTGAAGAGACTGTGTATCAAATTCATGTTGTAGAAGGGGCAACTCAGATATAGAGAAGCACTTGTAAACAAAGTCAGTGGTTCTCCAAAGGGAATCACAGAGGAAATCCACATACCCACCCTGAAGCTGGGGGAAGTCCTGCTACTGACATTAGCAGGATCAGCATTTCACCCTTCCAATCTGATGTCTCTGTCGTTTCCCTCGTAGGGTTAACAACTCCACAAAAACCTCAGCCAGGTAAAGCCACTTTGCCAATTTTGTCTCCAGAAGGCTGTCATCATTACAGCAATAAGCTATGCAGGGGCATAATTAAGTGCCTGCAGCAGAATGCACATTTCTTGGGCGATACCTTTTCCCTTGCACATTGTTTATGATTAACAACCCTATACAGCAACAGAAGAAAGCATCATCTGGGCCCTATTTCCATGCAATGATGATCTTATAGAGCACACAGAAAGATAGACCTGACAGACAAAACCCATCTGTTTCTGAGCCTATTTCATTGTTTTGTACATCTGCTGGGTTCATTTAATTTGGTGTTAATACACCGTGCTTCACAAGAATCGTTTGCTAATGAAACAGTTATTAAAGGATGATAATTTGCTTGACTGACTACTGTTCCCTGTACTGCTGCCTTTCCTGGATATGTCATGCTGCAGATACTGGGAACAAGCCGCTCACTGTGGGGACTTTTCCAGAGAAACTTACTGAGATACAAGAGCTCCTTGTTTAAAGCAAGTCCTTTTATGCCACCACAGGAAGATCCTTCTTCTGCTCCCTCTTTTTCCTTGGGTGCTCTTTTTCTTCTGTACAACTGTTATGTAGTTTTTATACAGATTTTTATTACATGACTGATGTATGAATGTGCATGCCTCAGTGGAGGGAATGACAGACAAAACTGGGACATCTGCAGGTTCCTTCTGTTTGGTTGAGTGTATTTTGGGGTTTTATTTACAGCTTTGATGGTCATTTTCACTTTGCCTTCCATTTTCACCATCTACCTTCTTGATGTTGTCCAACAAGGTCAAGGCTCTCTTGATAAGGAGTGTCTACAGCAATGCTTTTTTGTGAAAGGTGAGCTGCTTAGCTCCCTTATCCTCAGGGGGTGAAACCTTCATCCTCTTCAGCTCTGACATTTGCTGCTGGCTCAGTGTGGCTGGTAAGAAATGAGCCCAGGTACCCTGCACAGCCACTCCTGCACCTTCTCTGCGACATGCTAGGAGAGCACCACATATCCATTACTATGTTTGTGTGCTAGAAAGAATCTATGAGTGACTCACAGCTTACAAAAAACTCCCTGCTTCATACCTAACACTACCTAAAGCCTTGTTGATTTGCTTTCCTCTAAGAGCAATACAGAATATGAAGCCAAAGGTGTGTGTTAAGATCGCTCCAGGCCTTCCCAGTTCTGAAGGGAGGTTGTAGAGAGGTGGGTGATGGTCTCTTCAGACAGGTGACAGGTGATAGGACAAGGGGAAATGGCATGAAGCTGCTCCAGGGCAGGTTCTGATTAGATGTTAGGAAAAAATTCTTCACTGAAAGACCTGTTGGGATGTGGAACAGTGCCCAGGTTGGTGGTTGAGTCACCATCCCTGGATGTGTTTAAGAAAAGGGTAGATGAGGTACTTCGGGATATGGTTTAGCACAGGACAGGAATGGTTGGACTCGATCTTAAAGGTCTTTTCCAACCTTGTGATTCTGTGATTCTGTGGCATGTCTCAGGGCTCACAGGGCAGCCCACAGGATTTGCTTTGTGATGAAGCTCCTATGAAATGTCCCTCTCCGCCCTAGCTGGGACATCAGAAAGAGACCTTGGGAGGCACTCAGAGAGTGGTCTTCTGCCTAAGTTTACAGACAGGCTTTTAAGACCACTTAGACATCTTTTACTTGGGCAAAGAAACTAGGAAAAGGGGTCTTCTGATATGTGGGGTTTAATGGCAAGCAGGAGAGAGATGCCTTCACACGCTGTAACATTAAGATGTGTTTATTTACCCATTTGCCTGTTGCTTTATGTAGCACATGTTGGAAAACAATATAACAAGAGGCCTGTGCAAAAAAGCTCAGAAAAGCAACCTATCCTACTGAGACTGCAACTGTAGAACTGTAACCACATCTGACAGGTTTATTTCCCAGTATTTTTCTCCAATCTCCTCCTCACTGCGAGCTAGAATCCTCCTGCCAATCTCTATGTGGGATGTTAGTGCTACAAATAGATTGGAGATGTAGATTTTATCTCCCCAGACTGTTTTTCACCTTTGTAACTATATTTCACGTCTTACTGCATTTTCCTGGAGAACAGCCTGGGTTAAGACCTTCACACTTTCAGAAGAGATGCTTGAGAAATACAGTGATGCTTCTCCAGGCTGATCAGAGCTTCCAGTCTTGGCAAAGCCT
Source organism: Gallinula chloropus (assembly GCF_964237585.1). Taxonomy (NCBI): domain Eukaryota; kingdom Metazoa; phylum Chordata; class Aves; order Gruiformes; family Rallidae; genus Gallinula; species Gallinula chloropus. Next base: position 40,850,358 of record NC_140085.1, on the reverse strand, counting down.
ATTTTCCTTTACAGAGATTTCCTCCTATTAAGAATGGGCTGTTTTTCCCCATGTTTTGTAGAGGGGCTCTGAGAGATACAGATGAAATACTCTGGAGATTTTCTTGCCCCTAACTGAACATACTTGAAGGTTGTACCTGTTTTAGTTAAAAATAATCATAGTCATAGATTCGTACAGTGGTTTGGGTTGGAAGGGACCTGTAAAGCTCATCTAGTCCCACCACGAGCAGGGGCATCTTCAAGCAGGTCAGGCTGCTCAGAACCCTGTCAAACCTGACCTCGAACTTTTCCAGGGATGGGGCATCTACCACCTCTCTGAGCAGCTTGTTCCAGTGTTTCACCACCCTCACAGTACAAAATTTCTTCCTTATATCTAGTCTAAATCTACCTTCTTTCAGTTTGAAAGAACTACTAGATGACCTTTAAAGGTCCCTTCCAACCTAACATGTTCTATGATTCTATTCATATCTATTCTAGTCTATTCTATATTCTATTCATATCCATCCCTGGATGTGCTTAAAAGATGGGTAGATGAGGTACTTGGAGATACAGCTTAGCATAGGACAGGAATGGTTGGACTCGATCTTAAAGGTCTTTTCCAACCAAGTGAGTCTGTGATTCTATAATTACCCATTGTCCCATCACTACAGCCCCTGCTAAGAAGTCTGTCCCCTGTCTGTCTGGCTCTGTCTATACACTACTGAGAAGTATATTGAGTTTGAGTGAACTGTAACTATGAGCAGTAACAGCAACCAAAAGTATGAAATGTTAGATCAGGACCAGTTGTTGGAATTTGAGAGGTCTGATTCCTCACTCAGTGTAGCAATATAAGAAAAATGTGTTTCCACAGAAGGAACAATAAAATGCAAGTTTTTCCAGTATTTTCAAATGTCTATTCCATTTACAATATATATTGGTGCGGTAATCTAAAGTTATGCAAATTAGATGAAAACCAACTACTTAAATAAACTAATTTTCAGTACATTTTGATGGTAAAATTCTTCTTAGAAGGACAGTAAGCAAGCAAACTTAAACCTACCATTTTAGAGCTTTAAATCGAGACACTTCAAAAACTTCTCATTTGAAGAAGAAAACAACATATCTTCAGTAGGACCCTCTGGAAGGTCTTAGATAAAGTGCCCAAGAAAAGAGGATTTAAAAAAATATCACTGAGAGTTTTTTTAAAAGCAGGGTGTTTGTTCATGGTAGGGCCTTTACTGGTAGAAAAGGCAAAGCCCAAACCCAACTATCATCCCACAACCTCTCTAACAACAACAACATGAGTTTAGCATGGATCTGAACAAACCCCACACTCTAAAAGATGGTGAGAATGTCTAAACGCTACAGCAAGGTGCTACAGAGTGCCCTGGATGACTGCTTACTGCTTCAGAAACCCTGCGTGGTGCTGCAGGACAACGCCATGTGAAGATGCTCGTTTTCATCCAAGGCAGAAGTAAAACCTTATTAAAACAGCTTGATGGATTAATTAGCTGGAACACAGTGCTGAGAAACAATATCGCTTTGGTATTACTCCACTAGCTCACTCAAAGCTCTCTGTGCTGCACAGTACAGACATTTCTTCAGAGGAGAACCTTAGCTGACTCAGTTTGTCCCTCAACCTTTATATTAAATTCCTACCTTCAGCTTTTTGGAGCTAAATATACTGCTGTGTGCCAAATGCTGTAAGCAGCAGCTGAATCTAATGAGGCCTGTATCCAAAATCATAAAAGAGCTCAGCTCAAATGTCACATCCATATTTATTTGAAATGTTAAAAAACTTTCAGTCTCCTCAGGCATAATTAAAATTTGTGTTCTCTATATGCTTTTTACCCTCTGGAAGAATAATGATCTATCATTTTAAGGGCATCAAAGCATGTTTGTACGATTGTCATCTGACAGATTTCATTAAAGTCAGGGTTCTTTGAAAAGCAGTATCTATAATTCTGTTTAATGTTAGGACTCCCTCTGTGCATTCTGTATGTGTAGACAGCCAGCATGCCTATATTTTCTCTCTCTTACGACTGTAAATCTGTTTCTGGTATTAAAGAGCGATATGTTGAAGCAAGTAGAAATGACATTAATTTTCTATGTAAATTAAATGTATGCTGACATATTATACAATATATGCATGTGTGTGAATTATATGGATTTTTTTATTCAATGGAGCTAAGTAGTGTCACAGAATCAGAGAACGTTAGGAGTTGGAAGGGACCTCGAAAGATCATCTAGTCCAATGCCCCTGCCAGAGCAGGATCACCTAGACTAAATCGCACAGGAACACACCCAGGTGGCTTCTGAATGTCTCCAGAGAAGGAGACTCCACAGCCTCTCTGAGCAGCCTGTCCCAGTGCTCTGTCACCCTCACAGTGAAAAAGTTCCTCCTTGTACTCACATGGAACTTCCTCTGCTCCATCTTGCACCCGTTGCCCCTTGTGCTTTCGCTGGCCATCACTGAGAAGAGCCTGGCTCCATCCTCCTGACTCTCACCCTACAAAGTGACTAGATGACACCTAGTAGGTATCTATCCTGCTGCTGATTTCACAGAGCTGTCTTAACACCTGAAAAGGTGCTCTGCTGTTCAGACCCCCTGTAACCCAAATCTATGCCTTCAGGTCTCTTCAGCTTTCTGTCCTCAAGTGCAACTGCAGTAGCCTGCTTCCACACACCGCTGGCCCAGAACATCAGCCTCCAGCCAGCCTGGCTGTCTGTGCCTAATCCCCAGCAGGCTGAGTACCAAAGACAGACAAATTGGGGTTTTTCCCCACTTCTATGAGAGAGATTCAAGACTTTGCCCCACTCAGATGTGCGTCTCTTGCTTACCAAGTGCACTGCGGTCATTAGCTAACCACAGCTCCCATTCCCGTATTTGAATGCTCTTTCATTTAGCTCTTCCTGTGGTGACTGTAATTACTTTTCAGGGCTCATCAGCTGGGAAAGTCAAATGACACGATATGAGAAGGGTAAGATTAAAGCAAGTTTTCCCTGTCAAATATGCAAGAATGTACTCTGAATTGGCACCAAATGAGACTGTCATTCTTTATCCTATAGTCAGCTAGCCCTTTCTGTTCTGTACCTTTTCTTTACAGCTAGTGGTTAAATTATCGCACTCTGGTCCCTTGCTAGACCGGACAGTAGGAAAAGGGGGCATCAAGATAAAGGATATTGGAACCTGAAGTAATTTCTACAAACAAAAACCCGGGTTTACAAAAGAGATTTCTTCCAATAGCCCTGAGGCCAACCCTGCTCATACTCTGAATATATGAATATTATTCATATTTATCAGCATTACTCAGGATTGTCATTAGTAGCAGTATCTATCAAAAATTATCAATAATATTCATTACTGGTTTAGAGTGGTAAGGTGGTGGAACAGGCTGCCCAGAGAGGTGGTGGACGCCCCATCCCTGGAGGTGTTGGATGGGGCTCTGGGCAGCCTAGTGTAGATCCAGGCCTGGATGCTGGTGACCCTGCCTGTGGCAGGGGAGTTGGAACTCTATGATCCCTGGGGTCTTTTCCAACTGAGACCATTCTATGATTCTATGATCACAGGCAGCGCAGCTATCTACTTGGGATCAATAATACTCCTTCATCTTTCAAGGAGCTGCACGTGGATGGCACTACTTCAATCACGGGATAACCACGTAACTAAACATAACTGAATATAAATAGCTCTTTGTATGCTGTACAAATATGATCCAATATGGAAACTGATTTTTTTGGTGGCAGTATCTGGTTGTTTTTCCCCACCAAGGGGGGGAGGTAGAGTTATGGTTTAGCCTGTACAGGGTTGAGAGACAAGAATTTCTTCTGGACCAGAGGGGAAATAAATGATGAAGTGTCAGTATATTAATACATGACTCTGAATACCTACGGGGAAAGCACAGGCAGTTGCTGCGCTCAGTGTCTCCCCTTCTCCCAGTGTAATTATAGACAGCAGCAGCAGATGTTGCCAATAAGCTTAAAAGGAGAAAAGGAAGCGGTAGGAACAGAAACACAGTGTCATTACAGAGGAACCTGACAGGAGGGACACCTGGAAGCGCAGTGACTTCCCGCGGAGACAGACCGACCTGCGGCAGCGGCGCGTATCTCCTGCCGCAGAGAGGCGGGTGGCTGTGACGGTGCAAAGATCACGGAACAGCCCGCAGAGCCATAGAAGGCACGAAACCGGTAGCGTTGCTTAATAGCCTGCTTATTTTACAGTCAAGTGGATTGCCAAGCAACTAAGCTATAACAAGTCCCATATTTAGGGGAAGAGATGTTTGTCTTCTGTCTGTCCCTGCTTTTGCAAATGGCAAGTGGCGGGCATTTCTAAGCCAGATAATTCGAGTACAGCATGTTCCCTGATCCCCGAGCCCGCGCTGCTGAGCAGCCGGTGTTAATCACAGCAACAGTTGACACGAGCGCCTTGCCAGAGTCCAAGTTTATCATCGTCGTCGTCGTGACTTTTATTCTCTGCTGCTCAAAACAAAACAAAAAAAAAAACCCCAAAAGCCCTGCAGTTTCTCAGGAATCTGAGATTCCCACATTACTTAACACATCCGCATCTCTCGAGGATTATATAAATTACAACCTCTGATGACACAAAGAGCTTGATTTGGTTGCCTAAGCGTGTCCATCCAAAGCTGTCTGAGATGCATAGAGGAGCTGACGAACTGACACACAGCCCAGACAGAACACCCCCAGGGACCAACAGGCAGAGGTCAGGTGAAGTGACTCCTAGGGCATCTGAAATGGCTCTGGGTGCCTCATTAAGGCAACTGACCCAAGCCCCATACAAGTCCTTCCCATCTCGCATTCTTCAGCTGCATCCCCCACCAACAGAAATGGGTTAGTATTGCTATTAAAAAGCACCGATATAAAAGTACAAATATATACAGTGTGCACATTTGGGAGCACATCTTAAGTCACTGAGACTGAAGATGTGAATACCAAAGCATTCCTTCTGTATACAAGCAGATACTGAAGAGTCTTGCCCACGAGAATTGTCTTGTAAGCACAAAAGCTCAAGCCTGAAGGAAGATGTGGTTAGGCAAAGAATAACGCTTCAAGACTCCGTTCAGTTGGGTCCCTACTGCTCCATCCTGCTGCTGGAAAAGGAAAACACAGCAACAAAAGGTCATGCAGGCAAGTGGGGCAAAGTGACCCCAGCCTGGGCAATTTGACACCCACAACATTATTTCAAGGATAAATCTAATTGGTCAATCTCAGCACTACTAGCCCACAAGAGAAGATGTAATTATCTGAGTGCTTTGATACATGTTTGTTATCTCATTACTGGCTTTTCAAGAGGCACCTGACACACTCTATTCATCAGACACGCCTTCTTCCCTAGGTCAGCTCTCTGACATCAGTGTTGTCCAGAATCACTGCCTAACAGCAACAGAAGAAAATTTAAGGTGTGATGAAAAACTACAGTAAGCGTACAAGAAGAACTTCAACCTAGACTGATTTCACATTGATGCCCAGCTGAAATATTAAGGAAGAAGTAAAAAGAACTGTTCAACAGTAATTATTTGAAATGATGGTTTGGGTTTGTGTGACAAGGATTTGGTAGTGTTGGGGCTGCAGGGCTGCCTTCTGCAAGGAGCTGCTAGAAGCTTCCCCCGTGTCTGATAAAACCAATGCCAGCCAGCTCCAAAACAGACCCACCACTGGCCAAGGCTGAGCCTATCAGTGACAGTGGTAGCACCTCTGGGACAATGCATTTAAGAAAAAAAGAACTAAAAAAAGGAGTGGGAGCTTTTGCAGACAAAGAGAGGAGATGTGACAAAGAAGTTTGCAGGCAGCAGGGTCAGTGAGGGAGAGATAGGAGGCACTCCAGCCACCAGAGATTCACCTGCAGCCCTTGGAGAACATGGTGAGGCTTCCTGTCCCCCTGCAGCCCATGGAGGTCCATGGTAGAGCAGATATCCACCCGCAGCCTGTGGAGGACCCCACACTGGAGCAGGTGGATACCCAAAGGAGGCTGTGACCTCATGGGAAGCCTGTGCTGGAGCAGGCTCCTATTAGGAGCTGTGGCCCCTTGGAGAAAGGAGCCCACTCTGGAGCAGGTTTGCTGGCAGGACTTGAGACTCCATGGGGGACCACGCTGGAGCAACCTGGTCCTGCAGGTCTGCACCCCATGGAACGGACCCACGCTGGGGCAGTTCATGAAGAACTGAAGCCCGTGGGAAGGACTCACATTGGACAAGTTGGTGGAGGACTGTCTGCTGTGAGAGGGAGCCCACGCTGGAGCAGGGGAAGAATGTGAGGAGTTCTCCCCATGGGGAGGAAGGAGCGGAAGAGATGGTGTGTGATGAACTGACCACAGCCCCCATTCCCCATCCTCCTGTGCTGCTGGAGGGGAGGAGGGAGAGACATTGGGGGTGAAGTTGTGCCCAGGGAAGAAGGGAGGGGTCGGGGGAGGTGCTTTAAGACTCGGATTTATTTCTCATTGCTCTACTCTGTTTTGCTGGGTAATAAATTAGATTATTTTTTTCCAAGTCAAGTCTGTTTTTCCCATGACAGTAACTGTCCTTACCTCAACCCACGAGCCTTTTCTCTCTCCCCTGTCCAGCTGAGGAGGGAAGTGACAGAGCAGCTTTGGGGGGCACCTGGCCAGCATCCAGCCAGGGCCAACCCACTACAAACAATCAGCCAGTGTTGACATTATTTTTTATTTTTTGTAATTCACTGTTTTACTTCAGTCAAATTAACAACAAACCCATTAGCTTCCTTCAATCTGAAATGACACTAACAATCAAGGTAGAATTCAGCCATGGAAACATGCACTTACTGATCAGTGATAAAATTTAACTGGAAAATGATTAAATTTTTTTTGCTTGGGAAATTATTACATTTAAAGTCGCTGTTTTCAGTTCCAGATTTACTACATTTCGTATCCTCGACCAGTTCCTCTCTTTATATCGCACCACTAACGGTGACAGCAGAAACCCCCAAGCCCACACCTGCCAGCACACCTTCTCCTTGTAGCACTGTGCGTGTTACGTGAAGGATGTAACGTGGGCTCCCTGGTATAAAAAAGACAGGAATGTCCTGGAAAGAGTGCAGAGGAGGGCTACAAAGATGATTAAGGGCCTGGAGCATCTACCCTGTGAGGAAAGGCTGAGTGAGTTGGGACTGTTCAGCCTAGAGAAAAGAAAACTAAGGAGGGACCTTATTAATGTTAAGATATTTATAAAGTATGTGATGCAGGGGGAAATGGCCAGCCCCTTTTCAGTGGCCTGTGGAGACAGGACAAGGGGCAATGGCTGCAACTTGGAGCACTGGAAGTTCCGCACCAACATGCTGAAGAACGTTTTCACAGTGAGGGTGACAGAGCCCTGGGACAGGCTGCCCAGGGAGGTTGTGGAGTTTCCATCTCTGGAGATATTCAAGACCTGTCTGGATGCCTCTCTGTGCAATATGAGCTAGGGAGCTGCTTTGTTAGGGGGATTGGACCCGATGATCTCTCGAGGTCCCTTCCAACCCCTATGATTCTGTATAGCTCATTTATTAGGTGAACATACACGTGATCTTATTCCTTCTCCCAGTAACTGCCACAGACACAGCCAGAGAGCACAGAAATTAGGGTACAAATAACTACTGTCTAAAATTCTGGTGTTGCTTTGAGCATGTGCTGCCCTGTGAGCACAGCAGCGACCCCCCACCCATCACAGGCACTTGTGGCTATTGGGGCTAAACAGCTTTTACACCTTGCTCGAAGCAGATGGAATTAGTGACTGGGATTGCAAGAAACATTGTGCTGGGCAGAGATGTATTGGTGGGGAAGTGCTTCCAACGGTGAAGCTGGAGCTGAAGAGCCAAATTCTCTTCACTACCAGTTAAAGATGATCCTTGACGGGCCGCTCAGCAACCAGAAGGTCCCACTGAGCTGGAAACTTAACTGCCTCTCAGAACTACGTGCTTAAAAATACAATCCACCAAACAACATCTGAGAAAATGTCACATGCTATAACCACACAAACCACAGAGTGACCTTAGCAAGGGCCGAAGCCTGAAGACCAGTCAGATGTGTTTGTAGTATACACCACGAGTAACTCTGGTGCCTGAGATGCACTGTGCATCTCATCAGCCAAACCACATGAGGTACTGGGAGCGACAGGTTCAAGATAAAAATATGAGAGACCACTCCAGGCCAAATAGCTGACGGCGATGTCATAGATAACAATAACTGTTTTCTCTAGATGTCTGTTTGCTTCCCTTCTCCAGGAGGACAGGCTTGTTCTCATCTTACTTACCTTTCTCACCATTTCAGGGATTCTATAAAAAAGATTAAGTCTTTCGGCTTCACAACAGTTTTATATTCGCTTTCAAAACACTCAATCCTGTCTATTAATTAAAAATACATCTCTTTTGGCTACCCATACTTCAGACACTTTGGCTTGTTTATGCCAGAGATCCTCTCTGCAGCAGATCAAGCTCTCTAAACCCAGTCTGCCCACCACAGACTGAGAAAGCGTCTTTTTTTACATTTATTGAATTAATTCAGCATACCTTTTTGTGCTTATCTGGCATGCTGTAGGGGTTGTAACAGAAAGGAGAAAATCATGCTTTTTACAGCTGAGGACTGTAAAAACTAAGCTTCCAGGGAGAACCTGAACACCCTGACTGCTGGGAGCAATCACACAGCACATGGAACAGTGGGATGGTCAGTGATTTTCTCCACTGTCCTCTTTAGAGTTCTGAAAAACAGGGAGGAAAATCGAGGCAGATCTTCCAGTAAGTTCACAAAACACGTTCTGAAAATACAAAATTTTTCAGAGTAAAGAGCTATCCAGCAGGAAAATCTCCGTGGGGTGATGCTGTGGCTGTAGAGTGGGTGAATAGTCCTACGCTCAGATACAGGACCTCTCAACAAAAGTGCCCGTGGGGCAGCTGGGAGCTGCGGGAGATCTCGTCAATAAGCAGAGACTTTTCAGTTATTTTCTCCGAACTACATGATGCTACATCTAAAGCAAGCAATGGATTGAAAGGGATCTTACAGTAGACGCAGCTGAAAGGAGGGGAGGCATCACTAAGGAGGGCATAAATGCATTTGCTGTACTCACTTGTTCATTAGAGAAAGAGAAGGGGGGGGGGAGATGCAAATTAAATGGAAATGCCTCATTTTCACAGAAGCTGAAAATAACACGGCAGCCCATGGGAAGGCACAGCTGGTACTCAGGCTTATTGCTACCATCGAGCCTGAATGGCTAGCAGGATTAAGGAGCAAGCCAGGCTCAAACAAAACAGCACCAGGCAGTTCCTCCTCACCCCCGTTCCCACCCCGGTTCTGCTCTCTGCTGCTAACTACACCGTTAAATCACATCCCACTATTAATTCCGTTTCGAACGGCAGGCTGCAGCGATCTGTGTACAAGATTACAGCTTGGGCTCCTGCCCGTTTTGTTACAGCACAGATTGCTTCCCGTATTGAAGAGGGAACCATCTGGGAGGAAGAGCAAATGCTCGGCTACTTAATTGGTGCTTTCAGTAAAACAGGGTGCAGCCAGGATTGACAGACCTAGAGAAAAATCACAAAGGCACCCATCAGAAAGTGAAGGAAGGAAAAAGGAGCCTGCCTCCGCTCCTAACTCTGAAAAGATTTGGAAATAAAGTAGGGTTTGTGCCAACCGCCTCAACCCTGGATCACCTTGGCTGCTGCAGCTTTGCCACCCCAGTCCTGGAGACTAGAGACGTTTCCCACCCCACACAGGAGCAGGGGGACTGGCTCCATGACATGATAAACTCTTGTTCACACAGCAATCAAGGACCGTGTGTTACTGTTTAGTACGGCAAATTATTTGCTATCCACCTTCTCATCTAGATACTGAAGAAAAGGGAGACTGACGCCTGATTTTCATTTCTAAAATGGCCTCGTTGACTAAAATCACTTCAGTAGCATCTCCAGCATTTTCCACCATTTCCCTTTTACATCTTCTGGATATCTCTTCATGGGAATAGCGGCGGGTCTTCATGAAGGGAGGGTGGGCAGGTTTAAGCATTCTAACATCAAGCCTGTTCTTCTTCTACGGCTTCTCTCATCCTCCCCCCTCTGTTACCCACACACAGTCCAGCTGCCTATTTGGCATATGAGATTTTAGCTCTCGCAATTCCCAAATCTCCCCCAATTTCAGAATTTGCTATGCCAAGATCTTCCACGTTGAAGATTCCCTTCTCTCTTCTAGCTCATCACATCCCCTCAATTTTCTTGTTGCTCAAGCATGAAGACGGCCTGACCTCCCCTCTTCAGGTTTCGAACGATTCTTCGCATTTCCAACTGTCCTTACTCTTCATCTTAGTCCAGTCTCCACAGATCCAGCCCATACCTGGTTTTACAACAGCCTGCAAAATGTATTTTGTGCTCAATTCCTGGCTTTGGCAGAATCTCACAAGGCTTAAAACCTGCTCAAGTTTAGTTTTCAGATCGTAAACAGTAGGCTGTTTGGTGTAAAGGCTAACTTTTATACCACCATGGTCAATTCAAACAATTGAAGTGTTTAACTGTTACAAATAACACCCCCATAAATTTAAGAGGGCCTTCCTCATCTCATGCTCCCAGAATTGTTGCTGGTCTGCCACTATGGATCAAATGTCTCTAGGCCTTCCTACGAGCAAGCACCTCAGGGAAGTGTGGATGTATCTATGGGTAGGGTCATTAACACTACCTACTACCCATTTTCTTGGCATCCTCCAAACTTCTATCACTAGCCTTGCAAAAAACATCACCAAAGGGCCGACTGCATGGCAGCAAGATCAAAGAAAACAAAGTTATTCATTTGTTATGCTTAGAAACTGTAGTTCATCTGTGGCAGACGTGAACTTCAAACCCTTTATCAAAGGTCATTCATGCTTATTAAGAAACCCCAGAGCACAGCAAACAAGCCGGTATTTTCATCCTGAATTTCTGAAAACTACAGGTAGTGTTATGAAAGACATTAAAACCCGAAACAATCAACCATGTCGACATTTTTACACAAAGGTTACTTCAAAGTACTTTGACCTGCCTGCACAAACATTATGATGCGGTATAGTTCTTATTTCAGCTAAGAAAGTTTGTTTCAATTCACCTTAAACCTTAATAATATAGACCTGATTGAGAATCTGTGTAGGGTATTTTTGTACCTGGTTATTCGAACTTGTTAAAACAAATAAATCACAGTTAAACCTAAGTATGGACACGCAAGACAAACCTTGTCAGAGATCACATACTATTTCTGAGATTAGTAATCACAGAAAAGACTTACGTCGCCAATCAGCCTAAACTCTTAAGAGTTTAGTGGTAAACTGTGGTGCCGTTTACAACAGTTTACAACACCTATTCAGGACAAGCCTTTCATTTCTGGAACCCATCTTCACAGGCTGTTCCCAGAGAAAAGGTGACCAGCTGCAAATGGCCAGTACTCAAACTCTACTGCAGTGACTCCTACCCTAAGTCAACTGCTTTTGCTGGCTTATTTTTGGACATTATCATCCTGCAGTCTATGGTGTGACATCACTTGCATAGAAGCAATCAGATAGAACTTGAGTCCACAAAGGCCATGTTTTGCCTTGGGCTCATGTATGAGGCCCTGGAAAAAGCACCTTTATAAAGAAAAAAGGAAGTGACCTCTACATTTTCTCATAGCTAGCACTCCATTCTTCTTCCAAAGAATGAAAGCAAGTGAAATACTGGAAACAGCGTGATTTTTAAAAATGTTCTAAAAGATTTCTCAGCATCACCCGATTACCTCATTCACCACTTATAGTTTAGTTTCTCAGACTTTTGAACACGTTTATTTTGATTCAATTTCATTCTGACTGTATCCACTGATAACTTTTGCTGTTATTGGACTAGACGTCCTCGCTTTCTCCTTCAAAATTCTTTATTCAGACCAGTTCACTGAGTTTGGATGTTAGACAGCAGGAGCACAACCCAATGACCAATTCAAGTTTAGGATTTAATAGTTGAACATCTTTCCCTTTGAAAGGCATTTCTAGACTGAACTTCTGAAATAAAGACAGGACAGATTTTAGCCTATAAAACCAAAAAACAAACGAGTAAAGCAATAAAACACATACACACATACTACATACATAAATAAAACCTGTGACTGTTTTAACTCCTTCATCCATAGTTAAGATTGTTAGATGACAAAGACACCTCTTTCTTCCCAGTGTGAACCAAAACAGATTTGGAGTGCACAGAAGTCAGGGAACTAAAGGAAAATTACTGTAAGTAGAGACACTGTGTATTTACTGCCAGACTGCTGGCAGCAGCTGCTGCCCATAGCACCTCACTCTACAGTAATGACGGCTGCGCCAGATTAGAGTCACACTGCTTTGGTCCCTCAGGGAAGCCTCTGTGTTTTTTGGGGATACTATTAAGGATAGCCAGTCCAAACACCAGCCTTTCTGCATCATTTCTGAGTACTTACCGATACCTTATTTTATGAAGGAATTGACTGAATGTCACTACAGACGCATAACAAAAGACACAGCCTAAGGAAAAGCCAGGCACATGGCTCATGGAACTCCTGCAGTACAGCACACTGGTTTCCAGGCACAGAATCACAGAATGGTTTGGGGGTTGGAAGAGACCTCAAGAGCTTGGTTCCCCTAAGATATGTAGCTGAGGTCTGCAGAGACTCTTAAGTCATCAGCATACACGCAGTGCCCCAGAGCGACCAAGCTCGTGTCTCTGCACCCAGATGGGTCACTGCAGGCTGTGCCACACAATGCCCACAGCAATTACACCTTTTGCGACACAGAGTTGTACCCTAGCACAGCAAGAACCCCAGTCATGGAAATAGTTATACCTGTGAAGACAGCTCTAGAAAAGGTCCCACGTGAAGGCCTTTGAATGCCCACTCCTTGTGCGACCCTTCTCTGCCGTGACAGACCACCAGCGCTGCTGTACCCTGGGTAGGCGACTTATCCCTTGGATATCATAGCTGTTGTATCCCTACGGGATGGGGCAACACCCCCAGCCATCCCATTACAGCATGTGTAAGAGGATACACTTGAGAAATCCTAATTTGCAGTGCCTCCTCCTTGTGCTAGTCTAACAATCCAGCAGAAGCCTCAGAGACACATCACTAGTAGGTCAATGATTGTAGAGGAACCCGCTCCCACTTGTACGGCCACAGACTCCCTCCCCTGCCCTGTGACAAAGGACACCATATCCTCCCAAATAACCTGCATTAGGCCTCTGCCATTTGGGTGGCTTCTTGGAGGAACTTCCCCTCTTAAATGTGATGATTACAGCTCAGATCTTGATGCTCTTTATCTGGCTGTTCATTTCCACTGTTCAGAGCTTCTCTTCATCCATCTGCACAGCCAGGCTGATTATCACCCTCTTCACTCTATACATAATAATAACTTATCTGGAGTTATCACCACAGACCACACAAGCAGCAGAGGACACTGAGAAGCAGGCTGATAGACATTGCTGAGTTACAGGAACACTTCCCCCCAGCTTAATTAACCCTCTAGCAGACCTTTGCCTCTACTCACTGCCTATAAAACTTACTGGGCTTTTTAGATGGAGTATTTAGGCTCATGTCCACGTAGATGACAAAGCACAGCACAGGATCTTCACAGACAACTCTACGTGTTTCTTTACTGGGTAATTTGATACTTCTGCTGTATTCTCTTTGATCATCTAAATCGAAGCTTGAGAGTATTTTACCAACAGATGGGTGGCTTGGGTGACTGGTTATTACCTCTGTGCAAATAGGATAGCACAATTTACTACCACTGCGACAGTCTTAGATACCTCGCTAATGCCCATAATGACTGCAGCTGACAGGAACAAAGGTTAGTGGTGTTAATATTTTCCACACTCAGCTGCTTTCCTGAATGTTAAATACACCTTTTTAGCATCTTTCAGTGTAGCTAATTATAATACTTTTTTTTTTCCTTAGTATTTGTGACCAGCAGTATTTTCCTTGTGCTAAGTCAGTTCAGAGTCAGGGTAACTCACACTGTAAGCACTGGTAAGCCAGTGATTTATGCAGTTCAGGTTCTGCTTGGGATGCTATCTTCTTACAGCAGTTTTTCCTTCTCTTGTAGCTGAGATCTTACAAGTGGAGTAAGTGCCATTTTCTGAGCTCCATGGAGCTATAATACACATGCCTTTCTCAGAATCTGTTTTCTAGAGGTGTGTTTACCATGCAATCCCTTACTACTTTTAAAATATGCCATTGAGTCCATTTTCCTTCAGTTGTGCTTGCAAAACCACAGTGCATCAATACCAAGACCATATCCTCTTAAAACTCCTTGATGCACCACAAGACAGGTACTTCCACACTCCAGGCAAGAGCACCAGGAAATCCAAATTCACAACAGCTCTCCAAGACTCATTCCTAGTGGTAAAAATAAGTCAGCATTTGCTGGAGCAATCACATCTATGAAATCATATCATCACCGTGGATTGCAAAATCACTGGGCTAATGAGTGGCACGTTAAACATGAGAGGCCAAGGGAGATCAATTCAGAACCTCCTTCGTGGCTCCTCAGGCTGCACATCTTTTGAGCACAAGGCACATTCTTCCCGAGCCTATTCCCACCACTCTCCCATCCTTCTTCCATGCTCAGTCAAACCTTTACAAAAGCTATGTAAGGGCTATAAGAAGGTAGAGGGTCCCCACTATAGCCCCCACTTTCCCTGAAAAGCTCGTGAAATTTGTGCCTTCCTGCTTCACGCTGAAACACTCTCTAGCATGCTTGGAGGGTCACCTTGGCATCCTTCATTTCAGAGCACTGAGGAAAGATCTTCCCAGCCACTGGATTTCTCAAAAGAGGTCAAACATATCTTTGATTCTGTATCACTGCCTAGTAGTCTCACAAGAATTTCCCTTCCACTTCCCATGTACTGACCAAAACACTTCATCTACCTCAAGATGTGATTTCCACATGAAAGTCACAGAGAACCCTAAGAACTCCTAAAATACTTTCCATCTAATGATGGGAAGCAATCGTGCATTTCTTGGTCTAGGCAGGATGCAGCTTCACTCGCACTCCTGGTTTCTGAGCACCTTAAGTTGATCTCTCAGCATAAGCCTGGCTTTGATCAAACACTGCAAAACCAGTCCACTGAGCTGCACCAGATCCTCGGCAGTAAGTGTTTTTCTCCACAGCTGTACAGCTTATTGCCCTATTATAGAGCCTCAACATCCTATCCTTTACAATAGGGAACATAATGGCATTTCCAAGATGTAGTGATGTCTCATTACCATGACCTTCATATGAAAGGTCTAAACAGTGATCACAGAATCACAAGGTTGGAAAAGACCTTTAGACCATCGAGTACCATTCCTGTCCTGTGCTAAACCATATCCCTAAGCACCTCATCTACCCTTTTTCTGAACACATCCAGGGATGGTGACTCAACCACCTCCCTGGGCAGCCTGTTCCAGGCCCTGACAACTCTTTCAGTAAAATTTTTTTTCCTAACATCTGATGTTACATCAGTATTTGCCTCAAACTGAAAAGATATCCATTAATCTTGAAACCTGGCATAGTCTACCTCTCTGAATCCCACACAGTCTTTTCATGGCACTTTCCAGGCCTTTTCCTGGTGCTCAGTGACCAAGCAGGGTATTGTAGCTAAGATGAAAGGAGATGACTTAGATTGTTCTGCGACTAAGCTTTTGGCTGGGCATAACCATTAATTACCCCCAAATTTCATAAAACTCTACTGCTTCTACCCCAGCTCAAACAACACAACTCAGTCCTCACTGCATGCACTGGACTTCCTATGTGGGTCAGCCAGCCCAAAGTGACTCCAATAATCTTCAGTCATCCTTGGACACAGAGATTTATCCCTAATTCTGGTCCTTTGAATTAAACTTGCTGAAAGTCAAAGCTTGTTTTAATCTCATACCATTTCCCAAACACGCAGATA
This sequence comes from Gallinula chloropus, assembly GCF_964237585.1. NCBI lineage: Eukaryota > Metazoa > Chordata > Aves > Gruiformes > Rallidae > Gallinula > Gallinula chloropus. Next base: position 40,834,492 of record NC_140085.1, on the reverse strand, counting down.
GATTGAGATGGTATCCTTCACTGGCTTTAACTTGGAGGCTCGTCCTGGTTGGAGGGAAGGCCTGATCCCTTACACCTAAATTATTCTCTGATGTTTGTCTTAGATTGGAAAGCTCTTTCATCACGTTTGACCAGTCTCGCGCCCCTCCACTAATTACAGCTCATGCTTTTAGCTACAGCCAGGACAAACTGCAGCTGGACAATATGAAAAACAGGCTACCCCCTACTCACTGGAGATTTCTTCCCTGTTGCCAAAGCTTGTGTGCGAGTGCAACTGCACCAAAGGCAAGAACTGTCATTTGGTACCTTTACATCAGATCCTTGCGACCTCTATGCCAAAGAGATAGGAAAGGCAATGCAGGGCGGCGAGAGCCAAACCGCCTGTCGGACGCCTGAGTCAAATCTAGGCTGTGAGATGTCTCCATTCACTACTTCTTTGGGGAGGAAGAAAGGACAAGGTGCACTTAAGCTTTCCAGACAGCTGCCTGCTTGTAAAAAGCTCAACACAGTGAGTTCAAGCTGCCCTTGATGCTGTCTGAGAAGGACGGCTGAGCTTCACGGCCCAGTCCTCCCGAGCACCCCATACACCCCAGCCCTTGGAGACACCACCTCAGGCATCTCACAAAGTAATACAGCCAAAGGAGGTTACAGAAACTGCAGAACTCTCTCCTATCTCGTGTTTATATTGTTTTAAAAATGCATTTATTTAAAATATAACTATGATAGCACTCAGTAAATCCTCAGAATCTGTTGTAAAGTAGAAGGTGGGGCTCTGCTCTCTGATGTTTCACTGCCAAACTCATGAAGTCTATTACAGCTCTTGCAATCTCAATCCCCTTCACAATCCAGGCTTACTCTGGCATTGATGCTGCTGTAGCCAAGTCCTCTTTGACCTGGTTCTGCAAGTTCCTCAACCACCCTGACTCTAGGGGGGAACCTCAGCAGCCAAACACATGGGTTTAAAGTTACGGCTTCCAGTACGTTCCTGTAACCTCTCTTCGATGTACAGTTGCCTGAGAAACCAGCGCAATGTCATTGTGAAACCGTGGCTGTCATCGGATCACTTACTACTGCTGAGTACTTACTATTATTAGTGGTCTTGGCAATTCAGGATGGCAGTGGGCTATTTATGCTCAAGAAAAAAGAATACTGGTCATCTGCTGGTTCAGTGAAGCCAGAGGCTGCCATCCCACTGGAGTTTAAATGGACACATCCCACCCTCCCTGGTGCTTCTGCTCATCTTAATCACCCCAGTGGAACAACCTGGGGACCTAACATGCTCAAAACTGACCTGCAGAAGTGGTCAGGTTTTGGATGGGTCTCCCACAGGTAGGGATGAGTGTTGGAGAAAGGAGAAGGCAGGCACACAAGCCCAGGATGGTAGAACCCATGCCGATAGGATCATCCTGTGCCATTGCAGAGCTGCATCCTGGGCAGCATCCCCCACCTCCCCGCAATGAAACACAGCACAAGGACTTCAGCTTCACTGTAGCACCCTTCCCCCTCCCCTGTCCCCAGCCGCTTCATGGATATTGTCTCTTCTAAGGTAGTAGAAATTGCTCTTGATATCTGAAGCTAAGGTCTCTTGTTTCTCTGCCATTGGCTGCTGCTGTTTTGCAGAGTTTATAAGACTACTTTCCTGGTGCCATAAAATCCATTATCTTAGTGCAACCTTTCCTATTTATTGCATTCTGTCTGGGAAGAGAGTTTGAGGGGGAAAAAATTAATGCCCAGGAACAGAAGCACTTTCTGAACAGACAGAGCTGGAGACAGTACAGTGAGCCTGGGAGAAGCACAGCAGCTTCCCCTGGCACAGATAGGTGGGCAGAGTTTCCCAGCCTCCCTGGGGAAAGCAGGCTTGCAGCATCAGCCCCAGGATGGAGGGAAGCTCCATCTGCCTTTTAGTTTTGCATTTCTCCCACCCTTGGATCAGCGCTTCTTTGGTAGAGAGTCCCTCTGCTTTCCAGAGGGCAGCTGCTGATTTACCAGACAGGGACCACCATAAACATGCTATGTCCACCAAGAGCCCAGGCTGGAAGAGCAGTTCCCAGACAGCCTCCTATATATATAACCCTCATGGCTCCTAGGTTAAAAGACCCCGGCATGAACAAACACAGCAGTACTGAGAACATCACCACAGACTTTCACAGCATGCATCTGGGTCCCTTCAAGAGCATCGGGGTGAGTGGTGCACACATCTGTGTGCAGTTCCCTCCCTGCAGCTTCCTACTGAGTTACTCCATCTGGGGTATCTGAAGCACAGCAGTGGTACATACTCTAATACACACCAGAAATAGCTCTCTGAGCACCTCCTTGCTTGTTTTGCAGGCTCTGAACTGCACCCTATCCCATTTCTGCTCTGAATGTTTGTGTCCAGAGACGGGCAACCAGGCTGGTGAAGGGGCTGGAGGGCAGATTTTATGAGGAGCGGTTGAGGGAGCTAGGAATGTTTAGTCTGGAGAAGAGGAGGCTGAGGGGAGACCTTATCACCACCTACAACTGCCTTAAAGGAGGTTGTAGAGAGGTGGGCGATGGTCTCTTCAGCCAAGTGACAGGAGAAAGGACAAGGGGAAATGGCACAAAGCTGTGATAGGGCAGGTTCAGATTAGATGTTAGGAAAAAAATTCTTCACTGAAGGAGTTGTCAGGGCCTGGAACAGGCAGCCCAGGGAGGTGGTTGAGTCACCATCCCTGAATGTGTTTAAAAGACAGGCAGATGAGATGCTTAGGGATATGGGTTAATAGAGGACAGCAACGGTTGGACTCGATCTTAAAGGTCTTTTCCAACCTAGTGATTCTGTGATTACACAGAGAGATTCGGTGGAGCCACATCGCCCTGAACTCCCCAGCACTGCTAAGCCCCACTGACTGTGGCTGCTCCCACATTTCAGTTTACTTTGTGCCTGTGTTGCCTCTCCTGCAGACCTGCAACTGCGAGTATGAGGAGTCAGGCAAGGGATGCTTGCCAGTTATTTCCCCTGGGCTTGGGGTTATCCCTTCTCCTGGGGACAAGCTCCTCACTTGTTCAGAGCCCCACTGCTTCCCCCCAACACTGCAACATCAGTTCACCTTCAAAAAGATTTCGTTCTCAACCCAGGGCTTTATCAAACTAAGTTTTATTTACCCCCTACAGAATGTAAAACAACACTGGTGAGTAGATAAATCTGTGAGGTCAGCCGGAGAGGTGGCATGGGATGGACAGCTGCACCCTCATCCTTTCAGTCCCCAAACACCACCCTGGGCAGCGCAGCTGCGACTGCACAAAAGCACCAAGGATGAAGGGACTCCTGTGCATACGTTTCCTGAGGGGATTATAAAAAGGACACGTGATGGATGGAAAATACTGAGCATGACCGTACGGCTGCGAGCCTGCCAGAGCACAACCCTTCCCATGGACACCTCACAGGGAGCTTTTTGCTTTGCATACTCTTTTCCTTGCTCATCACACGCAGGAGTGTTAGCAGCTGTTTGTGCATCGCCTGCTGCCTCATCCCCCTTTTACAGCCTGTTTGTCTTTCCCTGCATCCAGGAGGTGATAAGCAGATGCCAGTGTTCCTACAATGGCCTGCCTGGACTGTCCTCTATTGCCCTTCGGACCCCTGCTAAAAACAACGCGGAACAACCAGGATTTGCTGAATGAGAGCTGATCAGACATTTAAAAATGTTCTGAAGCCAAGTGACAGAATAAAAGGTGCTAAACCAGGATTTGCTTCTGACCATTTTTCTTGGTTGGTTTGTGGTTTTGGTTTGTCTTTTTTTTAATCAGAGAAAAGAGAAATAAAAAGCCTAAACAGCAGGATTTATAAAAAAAAAAAAGAAGAAATGTAAGCTGCTCATTTCATGCTTTCTGGACAGCAGCAGGAGCAGCAATGGTTTCAAGGACCTGATGGTGCTGAATTCTATTAATTGATTTTAACATTGCACAGGTCTGTCTCGCTGACCCAACGCTGCTCTAACTGGACAGAAACACTAGGAATTAGTCACACTGCTGCCAATTGACAGCTTGGGGGTAGGAAGGCAGGAGGAGAGGGAAGACTGAAAAACACTTCGCTGTGGTTGCGCTTTAATTTAACTCATTTTTATGTAAGTTTCTTTCATTGAAGCAAACCCACGGTCTCTCCAGGAGCAGCGTGGGCTGCCCTGCACAGGCATCACCAGAGGCACTCCAGGGTACCCAGTGGTCCCCTGGGTATGAGGTGCAGGGGATCTGAACAAAGGCAAGGCCATGGAGCTGCCCCAGCTGCAGGGTGCAGGCAGGGACTGGGGCACAACCTCTGCTCGCACTGTTTGCAACTGGCCATGGTGCATTTAATCCCTTTTTTTAAAGGCACATAGCACCACCAGACCCTCCTGGGAAAAGGGGCAGGGGCTGTTACAGAAGCTGCCGTAGCCTTTTTCTAAATTGTGGGAACCATGGAAACAAAAGCAGCCACAGCTGCTGGTGGTACAACCCAGTGACTTTAGCCAAAAGCCCGATGTGACAAGCAAGCCACTTATTAATGCTCCTCATACACCAAGAGAGGATCACAAAAACAAACAAGGCTGAATAATTTCACTTCCCGAATGCGCAGCAGACGCTTTCTGCAGGAGGGCAGGTACGCGGCCGATTTGATCTCGTAGCAGCTTAATGTGCATTTTGCAGAGGCAGACCCCAGGGAAACACAGGCTGGGGCTTAAAGATCTGGCCAGGGCATAAACAGATGCAGCTACAGCATTCAGCATCTCTGCTTCTGCTTCACTGACCCAGAGCTAAGAACACGTTTACAACAGGCAATGAAAAAACATCTCTCAAACAAATCTTTAAGTGAATTTTGTCTTTTATACTGTCTGACCTTGGCCAGACATTTTGGCAGAGGAGATGAGGAGCTGCCAGGGCCAGGCAGCATGACCCATTAACCCTTTGGGAAGCACAGGGATTTGACAGCCAGGAAGACATGGTTACCAGCTATCCCGATGCTCTTACCACTGCTCACAAAGAGCTGAGCTGCAGAACAGGTCTCAGCCTAACGGCACGGAGACATTACACCACGCTGCATGCTGTAACGCTCCGAAAGACATGAAGTACCACTGCTTCATATTCAAGTGAGACGGGTCCCCAGCACACGGGGTTGTTTGCGCACCGTACACCCAGTGCAAACTGACTGGTTTCTGTTTTTCAGTCACCCAACCACCACTGGATCGGGCTGGTCTCCACACAGCTGCACTGCCACCAGCAACAGTATTTATAGGTAAATCCCCAGCCTTCCTCCACTGCCAGATTTGCCAGGCAGGTAATTATTGTTCCCACTGAAGCAAAGGCTGCCTGCTTTCAACGACACACGTCTGCACCACTATCGCACAGCGCACTGCCTCGGTTATGATTTTCCAGCACAAAGATCAGGAAGAAACAAATAAATGACCCTACTGCCTTGCATTTTTTCTCCTCGTATTTAGAATTTCACCTAATTTTATCTTGGATTCTCCAGTTACAGGAGGTATCCCCCGCAAGTCTCCTTTTTCCCCCAGAGACAAAAATGAAGCGAGCGAGATAGTCTTTTCCTGCTCATTAAATCGCTCTCCCCCAGCTCTCGCCCATCTAACGCTGCAGCATTCCCATTCCCCAAACATCGCGCCCGAGTGGCGCGTTCATTAGAGGGTTTGCAACTCCTGATGATTACAGACACGATCTTTTCAATTAACACATTCAAGCAAAACTGCCTTTCCCTCTCCATCATCCAGCGGCCTGAATTCAGCAGCACTGACAGCCCTGCGCTGCTGCCTTGCTGCCGGCACCGAGGATGCACCCACGGTTGGGAGGTAGATGCATCCCCTCCGGCATCTTTCCTTCCTTCCTTCCTTCCTTCCTAAACACACAAGGACTGCAGCTTTTAGCTGGTGACCTACAGCAAAGGGAATGCAAGCACGGTGGATACAACGAGGGTCGAACAAGCCCTATTCCCAACAGATAAGAAAAAAAAGGATGTAAGTGGGATGCATTTACTTACATGAAGATTCGGTGCCAAACATGGCTGGCCCCAGCTGCTGCTATTTTAAAAAAGAGAAGAAGCGAAAAGAGTGGAAGACAGAGGGAGTGTATGAGAGTAAGGATGAGTGCTACGCAGCAGGGGTCATGGAGCCAGACAATGCAGTCCAGGCTATCCAAGCTGCCAGATCCTCCTCTCCTCTCTCCTCCTCTCCCCTCCTCTGCTCCACACCGCAGACAGCTTTTTTCCTCGCCACCGCAGCAACGGTCCTTCTTCAGGAAGCGAAAAAGCAGGAGCTTCTGTTTTAAAATCCAAGAGATAAGGGCAGGCCAGCGTCCCTCCCGTGACACAGGCAGGCACAAATAGGTAGCAGCCACCAGATACTGCAATCTCCAGCCCCTGCTCTCCGTAAGACAATAGCAGAGCTTATGCATACACTGGATGACGTCAGGACACTGCAAAGACTGACTGCTGCTAACCCAGAGGCTCGGAGGGGGCTTGAACGGAGCACAGCGATTCAAATGGGAATTCCTTTGTCACAAAAAGCAGAAGACAAAGAACCAGACATATACTTCCCTCCGTAATGACAAAACCTCTACCCGGGGCTGCAACGCAAGCAAGAAAATATCTGCCTTGAATCCAAGCTCCTCAGCTGCACAAGAGGCAAAGTGTTTCTGTGCAAACAGAATACATTCTGGGGACGAATGTCCTAGTAAATGCCACTCGGGGCAATTATAATGAGGAATAACCACAAATTTCTATCACTAACTCTCTTTGCTATTTTTCCCTCGAAGAAAACCCAAAATATTGGGCCAATATACCCTTCAGACCTCATTTTCCCATCAAAGCGCCAGCCAACTGCCTCATTCACTGAAATCCATTGTCAGAATACACTGTAGCACTGCTCTAACCATAATAAGTCACGCGCCTAAATAAAAAGAAAAATCCCAAACCACACCGGCAGCAGCGATAAAAGGGCACCCTAGCAACCAGAGAAATCATTTCCTTCTTTCTTCTCTACCCTACTAAACCTCCTAGATCCCGTATTTCTGAGCCTCTGTGGGCGCGTTTCTGAGCACACCGAGCTAATTTTTTTCTGATGCTCGGTTCAAATGTAGAAACAAAGCCCTTGGGCTGGCTCCGTCCGACCCTCCCGCAGACAAAAGGGCTTTGCGGGGCTTGTGCTGGTGAGAGCAGCCAAAGAGCGAGCTGGGCAGTGGGAAGGAAGCTAGGAGACACCATTGGGAGCCATCCATAGGAATGGCTGTCCGGAGGGGGCAAAACCAGTGGCACTGAACAAGTGTATGCGGTTCCAAAGATGGGAAAGACTGAAAAGCGCTGCTGGGGGATGAGGAGAAAGGAGATAGGTGCAAGTCCATTAAGTGAAGAACTTAAAACAAAAGCACATCCCCCCCCCCCCCCCCCATTTCTGAGCTTTTGTGGGTTAACTGTTCCTAAATGCTCTCGCTGCTCTGTGGGCTCAGGGGGTTCTGCTTTTTGCAGAATACCTGACGCCACCCTGAGCAGCAGGCTGGAAAAACAAGTAATGCTGAAAGCTGGTGGGACCTGCCACCAGAGCATCTCGGTACACTCAAATCACTAATCCTTCTCTAGAGACAGTCAAAATCTGCCTGGATGTGATCCTGTGCAACCTGCTGCAGGTGATCCTGCTTTAGCAGGGGGATTGGACTAGATGGTCTCTAGAGGTCCCTTCCAACGCCCACCAGTCTGTGCAAATCTGCGAATTAGGGAACCAAGCAGGTGTTGGCTGGGACCACCACTGCTCTGAAAGGAGACTGAAAGCATCATATGGGTCAGAGCCACAGCCATGCTCTGCCACACCAACCCCTCCACTCCTGGGGAGGGAAAACATGGTCCCAAGCTCATACAGTGTGTGCCCACCAGCATCCATACAGACCCTCAACAACCATGGCCTGCTGGTGCTGTGAGAAAGGAAAGAGATCAAGAGGCTGTATAGGGCTTGACCTCCTTACCCTCTCTGTCCCAATGCAGAGGGTGGGGGGCACCTGCACTGCACCCAAGCTCTGCTCCTGGTACCTCTGTTGGCACAAAACTCTCTTCAGCTGCTTCCTTGCTTTCCACCCCACAGGCTGAACAGTCTCTTTTTTTGTTCTGCACACACCATGAGAATACTTTGGAGCAGGAGGCTTTTGGGAGCATTTAACTGTATTTCATCTCTGGAAGAAAGCCACGGGAGAGGCCATACCCTGCAGTGAGACATCTCACAACACAGTCTCTAACAGGCAACTTCTCTCTATCGGCGGGCAGAGCACAGGTGCACAGCAGCAAATATCAACCCTTGGGCAACGACTAACCAGATGCCCCCGAGTCTGGACTTTAGCACCTGAATTAATGGCCTAGCTGCTCAATTGTAACAAATACCAGCAGTCATGCACATGGATACCCAGCACCAGGAGGGCACATTCAAATTGCGTTTGACCACAATGCTATAATGACAGTGGCACAAACCGTCTGACAAGGACTGTTGTTTTGGCTGTTCCCAGAACCAAACTAGTTATTTTGACTATTCAAGAGCTGGTAGCATCCCTTTCAGTCGTAACAGCTTGATAAGAAGCATCGGACAGGAACAGTTGGGCTTGATGATCTTAAACATCTTTTCCAACCTTGTGATTCTGTGAAGCTGCAGCACAGAGAGCAGAGCAAGTGTTCTGGCTTGGTTTTTCAGCCACCAAGGCAAGCTCAAAAAGGAAACACATCAGTGTAAATCTCCCAGCATCTTTAAATGCAAACTTCTAGAAAAAAACCCCTAGAGTTCATGTGCAACGGCTGAAGAGCAAGTTCTGCTCTGATGAGTAGATCTGAACTTCCCATAGCCTTCTTTCCAAAGAAGATGCAAAACCTCAGGGCTTCCCAATGACATTCTTGAAGGTGTCACACAGCCCAGGCCCTCTGCCAAGTTCTCATTACACTGACGCACACAGAGAGTCCAAAAACCTAAACAACCCGCACAGTATCTGTGGAAGGATTTCATAATAAGCTATTTCACTAGCCTTAGGCTTGCCAGGTCACAGCTTTGCCTTGTGGGGAAGGTGACTCTTGACAGGCCACTGAAACACTTCTGAAATTCTTTCAAGTCTACCTAAAACACCTCATAAAATGTTAAAAATCTGTTTCTGGTCTGCTGCTCCTGTAAGACCATAACCTCATAGCCAGGCTAGCTGGCTAGCACAATCCCAAATCTCTGTTTCCTACCCTGAGCTTTGCTGTTGCTCTCTTCTCTAAAGAAGGGCCAACAAATTGAATACCTGCCTACAAGAAAGCTCTTTCCTCTTACACAACAGTGAAGATAGTGTAAATTAGTGTATAGAGAATGTCAAAAGAAATGTCCTGCAAGCATTAGCATCGCTGTGATTTGCTTACAATGGGCAGAAGATACTGTTCAAGCATTAAGATACATTTACACCATAACTTCCACACATTTCTCCACAAGCCAGCATTAAGTATTTAAAGTGGCAAATATATTTGGCATTCAAAGCTCTCTGCTATGCATTCACATTTTCCAGAGAAGGGGATGTGCTCCTCAGCCATTGCCAATCTTGAGCTGACATCCTTTATTCCTCAAATTATTACTGCAGTAAAATAATACACTTTGTAAGGACACATGTTTAAAGCGTAGCTTGAATTTTAGTGAAGCTGGATAATGAAGTGTTAAAATTTTATACAGATGTAAATTTCTGCTTTTGAGTAATTTCTCTGAGGGAAAGCAGCACAAGCAAGAAATGGTGGGCTACCAACAGAGGCAGATTTGTACACGTGCCTTATGATCAACTGAACTAGAAATCTTCCTTCTCTCTTGTCACTAGAGAAACGTTTAATTTTGAGATTGACCTCCTTTTCCAAAGGATAAGCTCTGGGAATGGGAAACATATCCACCTCCACCTCTGAGGTTCTCCTGCCCTACTGCCCTGAGCAGCTGCCTTCAACACAGGAGGTCTCCCCTGTGGAGAGGGAGCAAGTGCCCTCAGCAGGGAAACCAGAGGAAAATCTTCATTGTCTTCAAAGATAGGTAAGCATTTTTATTAACTTGTTAAACTTTACTTTCCAAGTTCTTTGTTCTGTAAGGGCACTGAAACTAGTTTTTAAGGCATTACAAGTTTTAACGCGTTTAAGGTGCTACTGGAAATCTCTGAGGGACTGTATAGTTAATGCACACTATTCAGCAGCCCCCCAAAGGAATTTACTTTGCCTCTAGGAACATTAGCTCCCTCCTAAAATCCCAGTAAGACCCCCAGTCACCCATGCTGTGTCAACCTCCATCTTCTCTAGTTTTTGTGGGCTCTGACAACAGCTGCCACACCAATTACTGACTGATGTGACACCAAGAAAAAGGTGTTTTTTCAGGCTGTAGAGAAAAATAAAGCCAAATAGCAGCACAGGTCTTTGGCTTTACACTTCCTCTGGCCTTGCTGTGCTCAATTCCTCTGACTCTTTATTTAAACTTCAACAAATGTTTCTGGTGAAAAAAGTTAACATCACAATCACAACAGGAAGAACCTACCACAATGGCAGAACTTCAGCTTCTCCTCTCCCAGGATCATTTAACTAAATTACAAGCAAACCCTCAAAAAACCCAAATTGAACAGCCTGATCCAACAATCCCCCCCCAGTTTCCAACACAGAGGTGTGAGCAACTACCCATCTGCGGGGCATTTTTCCAAGCAGGCTCCCTCCTCCCTCTCTAGATGATGCTGCTGTCTCGGAAACAGAGACCTGTGGCCGTGGGCAGAGGGCAAGTAGGGGCTGGGAGGGAGGACAACCCTGAGGAGCACTTCCTAGCTCCAAACAGCTAGCTGGACAGGGAAAACTATCCCTGGGCATCTGAGGTGTCTGGAAGTTCTCAGTGGTCTCCTCAGAGCCTGCTCTTAACCACTTTTTGTTCGACATTTCCCACCTGCATTCCCTCTTTGCAACTCACTGTTCCCCTACTACACTGGCACTGAAAGGAAAGAGTCTGCTGGCAGAAAAATAGTCAGGGTCTTCGTCCTGTTCAACACACACAGAGGATTTTAGACCAGACCAATTTACTGACTGCTGGAATTTTTTATTTTTATTATGCTTGTTATTATTATTAATATTATTATTAATAATAAATATTATCTGTTGTACTGATTTCTCCAATATTTCTGTGTAGTCCATATTGCTTTTATTCCACCCCATCCTTTTTCTGCAGGATTTTTAGAGCGAATGCCTAGGTTTTTGAGTAAACATACACATGTGCACACATACAAATAGCAAGAAACAAGTAATTTTACCACAAAAAAAAATCTCTTTATGTCAGTGCTGGTCCTTATCCGAGAGATGAAGTTGAAAAGACAGATTGTTTTATTCAAAAGGAGATTCAATGAACCATAATTGCCAATCATCACATTACTGCAACGCATTTCGACTTCAATTGTAAGGCAGATCTTCCCTTCAGCACTGCTCTGTAGATGATTACCACAAGCCATTCACTATGGGCAGCGAGGAGCAGCTCGGAGGAGATGCTCAGCAATTAACAGAGGAAGTACTGTGCATTCTGCCTCTCCAGACCACCCTTCCGGGGCACAGCTAATGGACACGAAGCTCCAGCCGTAATGAAATGACAGAGTACTAGACACAACAAGTCCTGTGTATAGAATATTGTTTACAAGAAAGAAAATAAGAAAGGATTAGCCTAGCTTAAGCACCTAATTTTAGGGTAAGGCTGAGATGCTGGATCCCAGGCAGGCATCTAGCTCTCTTCAGAGGGATGGGCGTTTGCTTCTCTTTAGCCTCACGATCTTTAAGCAAATCCCAAATCTTGGGTTCCTGACTTCTCACAGGAACCAGGAACTTCTGTAGGTGGCAGAGTCTTGAGATAGTAAACAATATGGTATCTGCTTCTCTGGTAGCAGCCCCCAGATTCTACACACGGCCTAGTAACAGGGAGCACCAGAACAGAAGGATACTCCGATTCCCTACAATGGACAATAGAGAACAAATCTTCCATTTCCAACAACTGCTTCTCTTCCAATATTCAGTGTGAGACTGGAAGAGAAGGTAGTATCATTTTAGAAGTGGCACAGCACAGCTCACCTTCTGTACAGCACTGTCAAAAGATGAGGATGGTGATCAAACTCTTCTGTTTATTTCGGTTTTGTTGGTTCAGTTTTCACTTTGGTTGGTTTAATTTTAAAAATAAAGCTGTTTATCCACAAATATCTAAGACAGTTACCAACAAAGTGTGACAATCTACCTGCTGTGTGCAAATGATTTATCAAAACCAAATCAAATGCATTATTTTTTTGAGTGACCCATGGCCCAAGAGAGCACATCATGGTTTCAGTAAATTCTGAGAGCAGTTTTTGTCCCAAATGCATGCAGTTGTGTGATGAAATGGGGCCACTACCATACCTGAAAAAAGTACCAACAGAACACACTTCCTTTTGATATGATCCAAGGAGAACTTAAAAGTAAAGGAAGCAACCGATCAGCGCTGTGGTCAAATTAAATACATTTAAATAACCACCTATTTAACACTTTTTAAAAATAATGAAATCCTAGATGAAGAAAAGTGTATCTTTTCTACCCTGCAGGAAATGCATGAATTATTTTGGTTTGGGGTTTTTTTTGCATCCTTCTATTGGGGCAATTTCCAAGGATCTATGCCACACGACTGCACGTAACGTACACATGAAAGCCTCAAAGGTCAGAGTGAACAGAGCTGGATAACAAATTAAAACCCAGATTATAAATAAACTATCATCATTTTTTATGAAACTGTGAGGGGACCACAGATCAGGATTAAGGTCGGGCATAATATACTGCTTGTAAACTGGCATCAGAAGAAACATGTGTGCCCCAGAAAAAAAACACACAAATATCCAATTTATATGCATAAAAAATAAGTCAGAGATTTAGAACAGTACCAAACGTTGCCAACATTGCATTAGGATCCACATTAATTATGTCTGATCTAATGCCAAAACTTCACGGTTAGGAGCAAATTTGATTGTTGAGAGAGGAAGATCAAATTTAAATTACTTCTCAGTCTGAGTACACACAGTGAGAACATTAAATCCGACATTATTAATAGCAATTATTTCATCATGCACACGGGAAAAACCAAGAAGGGCTTCTAAGCCTATGAGGGAAGACCCACAAAAAAGGGTAAGAAGGTATGCAAGGAATGTAGCTGTTCAAATGAAGATGCTCAGTATGCTCCTGCTAGTAACTTGGGAACGAGCTATTTCAACTCGGCTTCACAAAGGGGTAGGAGAAACAAAGTTATCCTGTGTGCCCTGTGACAGCAAGGAGCCAGATAAGGCAGAGATAACTTCTGAAGATCCCTGCTGGATGCAGGAGTGCTGGGTTGAGCACAGTCCCTGAGACACAAAGAAGAATCCATAATACAGCCACGAGAAAAAACATCAAACAAGCATCTTATTTTCCCACATGGATACTCATGTGCTTAACAGTGGATGAACTGACACTGCAGCCATAAATATAAGGTAGTTCTGGAGTCAGCTGGGAAACCTAGTCCACAGAAAACTTTTGGTAGTTCCCCTGAACAAAACTCTAGTCATTTAAGGATTTCAGTTTCCCCAAGGCACAGCATTTCGGTGGTGGGAAGACCCACTTTCTATGGCTTCCACATGGTAGCACCCCAGCAGAGTGGAGATGCAAAATTTCTCTCAAATAAAAAAAAGAACTACACACAAAATTTAGTAAAAACTTGGATAACTTGATTCTCAAAGCTTTTTTTGAGAAAGATGAGCTTGTAAGAGTCAGGAAAGCAATCCAAGCAGGAGGTCCTTCTGAACCTGTTGCTTGATCGGGTTGCTGCAGGCACAGATGTCCAACGATGAGGCTCAGACTGCGGGCTTCAGGCAACCAGCCTGGACACAATAGTCTCATCAGCTCAACACTCAAAAACAGAGTAAAACTCCTTCTGGAAATGCAACGTTCTCCAAATTAAACAAGCAAAATAAAAGGCTTATCTGGATGAAGGCCAGCATGAGGAACAAATGATCGTGAAGAGGAAGGCTCCACCAAAGCACTTCAGGACAGTCCCACCGTCTTTTAGAAGATGTAGGCTCTTAAGCTTGACAGAGGCCTTGGAAATGCTCTCCTAAACAAAGCACCAGAGAAAACTTCTGGCGCTGAGTCATGGTAACAGCAGGCTTACCTATGCAGGCAGAATAAAGCAAGAGTGGAAAGGGTGATGGCAACTGCCCTCCTCACAGCAGATTCAACTGCACCAATGTGCTTCCCACCAGGCACGAGTCACAGATGAAGACTGCAGAACCTTCCATGTCCAAGTCTACGTAGTAACTCAACTTAGGATGTACAGTAGAACTTTACTAGGAGCTCATGGGACTTAGGGGTTCACAGGGCTCCTCTCACAGCAAAACAACAGCTGCCAAAACACAAAGAAATCTCAGTGACTACAGCCTAGCCCTTCTGCCTGATGATGGTCAGTCTGTCAACACCACGGTAGAAATGTTTCCAAATGGGCATAATCAGTGTCATGACAACTTAAAGGCAATTAAGTGATCAGACATTAACACTATTCAAATGTATCAGAAACTTGATATTGGTTGGGAGGCTCCCTCTGAGCAGACCACACCGCTAAGGGCCAGGGTGCCTGTAGCACCCCTCCCCAGCCTCTCCCACTGTGGGCTGTGTTACCCACAGAGCTCCTCTGTTCCCATACTGGGAGGAGAAGAGGGAGACATGGGGGTTGCAGCTCCCAACCTCCACAGCACCCATCCCAGGAAGGTCCTCATCAACGTGATTACAGAGCACTGATTTTCCCCACATGTTTTTGTTGTCTGTTCAGCAGCTGCCAACCCCAGGAGTGCCTGCTTGCTTCTCTCTGCCAACTACAAAGTACACACAGTTAAGCTCAAGCAGCTCAGATGTGGACACCTACACATACATAGAAGTGCCTCCTGTGTGTCTGTGAGTTTTAGGGGAAGCACAGGAAAAGGAGAAAGCTATGCTGGGGTCAGAAGCCCCATACTTTAAGGAAGGAAATGTACCTTCCTGTACACCAGACCTACCTTGAACCATGACCTCTGCTACAGCCACAAGTTCCCCTTGAACAGGTCCCAGGCTTCAGTGTGATTAAGTCACCCAAAGAGTAGATGTAAGCTGAGAGAGACTCCCTTTTCCCTTCTGTAGCTGCATAAATCTCCATTACAGCAGTGATATCTCAACACTTGGAAGTGTCAGTATCATGAAAGATTCAAGGGCTTGTGGATGGCACGCAGAGTTTATCAACTTCATCAGCCCAGGCAGAAAGGTCATGCTGAGCACAGCATTTGCAGATACACAGAGCTGATAAAAATCAGCAGGCTGTCACTTCACCAAAGAGCAAGTCTCCCCTACCACTGGAGACATTCCTCCTCCTAACGAATTTAAGCATGGAGATGCACACCTTTCTCCAGGTCAAAGCGTTTGTGGCCCTTTTGATGTACCTGATTTATTTACTTAAAGCCACCTGAACAGTTGTCAAATCAGACTGAAGAGCTTCAGCTTGCTGTAGAGCACAGGCATACAGCCCTGCTCAGCCAGCAGGGTAAGCAGAAGGCCTCCCAAGGGTGCCTCCCTGTTGCTTCACGAAACCCCTCAGCCTTAGGCAGCTATGGGCTCCGCTTAGCTCTATGTGTCAGTCAACGTTATTTACCCACTTTAGCCTCTGGCCCTGTTTACACTGCAGGCAAGTAGTGTTTGACACCACTTACCCCTCACAGAAGATGGTTTGGTGGTTGGCCAAAACACAACCTCAAGCACAAGGAGCAACTCGCCTCCCGCGTTCCTTGGGTTCACCAAGGCTGGCTCCGCAGCCCTGTGGGCACCCCCAGGGCAGAGGCTTTCTGGTCCTTTAAACTTCCATCCAACAGCATGAGAAATCTCTCTCCCTTGTGCAAACAGTTTCACCTTTTTTTTAATTAAAATTCCCAACAAAATGTATTCCAAAATAAATGACACAGACTACTGTGGTTTCAGGGGGAGAACGGCAGACATCCCTGGCAACACCACACTGGTCAAACGGGGTCTGGTATGGCACCTCCCCTGATCTCAACCCTCACATTTCTTTACAAAAGTGGTGGAAACAGACTTTCAGGCTTCATTATTTTTCTTGGTGCTACTTGTGTGTTTGACCAAAAATCGGTGCAACCCCTTACAGGTAGGTAAAAGCTAAGGGTTAAGTGCTTTTAATAGGAAACGGGTATGTGATATCAAGTGTCCAGCTATGAACATAAGGCTTCCCTTGGCACACAGTGTCATGTCCCAGGGAAAAAAACTCAGTGGAAAGTCCCACTATCTCTTAATCACATGCTCAACATGCCCCTTATTCCAAATATCTTCCTTGTGTCTGCACAGAGAGAGTTAAGGCTCTTCTGGAACGCCACTTTCATCGTACACAATTATTGCTTCCTACCAGAGCAATTATTTTTACAGAATATATTTATAAAAGAGAAGTTCAGTTGGTGCAACTTCAGCCCTGCATTACAGATCCAAATGAAAGTAATACCTACGTGGATTTGTATTTCACCAGCAAACTAATTCTTCAGACTTCCCATCCTTATTTACTAGCCCGAATTAACATGGATTTAAATGCAGTTAGTTAGATAAAGAAACACCAGGAAATTTTCTGTTGCTCTGACACGACATAAAGGACCTGAAAAAGTCGCTTGCTGAAATGTGCCCTACGTGTCCTTTGATAAGGGCCCGCGCTGACGCAGGCAGCGGACAGGCACAGGCTGGTGCGCTCACCGGGGAAGCCAAAAGGGAACTGGAATATTTTACTCGCAACAGCCACCATCAGAGCTCAGCCCTGCTGCAGCACAGTGGATTTACACATACTCAGCTCCAGAGGCAGGGGATGTCACCAGGGCAGGGGCTTTCTGAAGGGGTAGTTTCCTGGTTAGCAAGCTGCAGTTAAAAACAGCAGTTATTGTCTTTTAAAATCTGACTTTTTAATTGTTCTTGCTTCCTGTTGTTATCAATATTGCCAAGGTAAAGCAGAGTGCTTGGCTGGTGTGTAACAGGCAAGGACTACTACATAAACACAAGGCAAAACCAAACCAAATAAAAATCTACAGGACCCTGTGATGGTTAGCACAGACAGCCCCCTTGCAAAAAGTCACAGTGAAGCAGTAAATCACCCTCAGGATGGTTCAAACAGAGCAAAAGAGTCAGGCCCATAAATCTTTAACCAAGCCAAAATCCAAGTTAGATTAAACAGGTATAGTGAGGTGGCAACTTGTTTCACGTACTCTGCCACAGGCAAGCTCAGGTCCCAGCTCTGCTCTTCCCAGCCCTGCCCGGCACTTCCTAGCCCAGAGCTCTGCTGCACCCATCCTTGTCCTACCCATCCCTTTCTGATGCACAGACATGACCTACCTTTTCTCAAGCTCTCAGAAAAAAAAACCTTCTCCCCTCTCTTCTGCCTCGCTTGATATCCTCTGCTTTAAGCCTCTCCTAAATCACCAAGCAGAAGCACAGGTGGCAAGGCAGTCCAAGCCCCTGCTCAAGCAGGGTCAGCTGCAGCAGGTTCTCATGGTCACATTCATGTGGGGTTTGAATGTCTCCTACGATGGAGACTTCACAGCTTCCATGGGCAACTGGTTCCAGGGCCTGATCAGTCTCAGAGTAACTTTCTGTGTTTCAGCATGTGCCCATTGCCTCCTGTCCCACCACTGCCCCCCCCCCCCGGAATCCAGTCAGTGGATCCCCTGGCCCCAACTCTACCATTCCTTGCAATCTCCTGATGAAAACATCCTTCCATCTCAGCCAGAGGTCCCTCAGATGAAAATAAGGGGACAAGATGCACAATTTATTTATATAATGTCACTTAAAGCAGATACACATATAACGTTTTTTTTTGCCTTCCCTTTTCTAAAATCAGAGTGTCCAGGGTTTTTGCACATGCATTTGGAATGAACCTCAAATTGAAACTCAGCCTTAACTGCTGAATATTTCTCAGGCTTCTGTAAATTTTCCAAGGCTATTCATGCACAAAAAGGATTCTGTCCATCACTGCATTTGAGGTTTGATGTTTTCAGGCTGTCAGCAGGACCTTATGAAGGCTTTTGCCCTTTAAAAGTCTCATCTAATTGCTCCCACACTCAAAACCTTTCTCTTTCCTCTTCCATCCCATAACTCTCAGGATCTTTCTCTACAACTTGCACAACTGATATGAAAATGCTGATGGCAGAGTGCAGTGAGCCTTCTGGTGCAACCCCTTCCTCTAGAATCCCAAGAGCTTCCCAAAAGCTCCAGTATTAGTATCTATTTAAAAGCTTCAGACGCTGCCAGAAGGAGCTGGGTTGTCAAATTTTAGTCATGTTCTCTACAGAGCAGAGATGTGTTCCTGCAGTAATGAATATCAGCTCTCCTACATAGCAAGCACTTGCCCTTTACGTAGAGGTGACTGAAGCCTTGCTGAAGTCTTCCTCCTATCCCCCACTCATCCTTAAGACCAGACACAACCTTCCTCTGACTGATACAAGGAGCTAGTGGCCACTCACATAACAGACAAGGATCTGCCCTGCCAGGGTCAAGAGATTCTCCATCAACCACCATCACTCACCCTACCCAAAAAAACCTGCTCACATTGTGGCCCTCCTCACATCCCTCAGAGCCTATCTCCACTGCTCTGGAGGGGACTTGACTATCACACTTTTTTCAAATCCTTGATTTTGCTTTGTCAGGGAGCTAAACAAACCTATCCATCACTTGTTCTCATTAAAACCCACCTTCATGGGACTCAAAAGACAGCAAAAGCCTGAGAAATAACAGGCTGATGAAGGTGCTATTATATAAGACAAGCTAGTGTCATCACAGCAGTGCATTAGCCAGCCCTTTCCAGCAAACAGTGGAAAAGCCAAACTAAGTATCACTGGATTGCTGCTGGCAGCGATCCACAGGATGGACCAGGGTCACTTCCCAGGTCAGCCTCGGCTTTCACTGCTTCAGGGGTGTGCTGGCAACACCGTTTTATCCAACACCTTCATGAGACCGCAGTGGAAGGCTCTGCCAGTAGGACCAGGCTCTGCTGAAGCACCAGAGACCTGGCAGTCAAAGCACATGGCAGAGGAGAAACAGAGTCAGGACAGACTGAGGTGTGAGCACAAGAATGGCAGGAGGTGGGAGGAGGTTGGGAGGAGGTTAATGGAGTAATATGGCAGGGAGTGTCATCTGTCCCACTCTGCACGGCCACGGCTGCCAGAGCCACATCCTGTGACTAGAGACAGCATCAAACACAAACCTCCTCCAACCAGCACGACTGTCAGAGGAATTTTCCCACCGTAAGGATCTCATTCATCGCCCCGTGCCAGGAACAATATTGCATTGTAACATCCCCGGGATTCCAGCAGACAGAGGAAAAAACATCCAACCTCAACCACGAGCTAACTCTGAGCAGCAGCTGCGGTGATGAGGAGCGATGTTCTTTTGGCTGCACTGCAGCACAGCAGATTTTACATGTACTGACCACATGGCCAAGCACAGTGACATGAACTCAAGTGGAGAACAGGGACTAGATTGTAATAAACCTCAAAAGGCAAATGAGTAAACAACCACGCTTGACATGCTTTCTTTACCTGCATGGTTCTCTCAGGGGGAAGGGAATATGGAGATGACCATAGAGACAACAGAATCACAAGGCTGGAAAAGACCTTTAAGGTCATCAAGTCCAACCATTCCCATCCTAAGCTAAACCATATCCTTAAGTACCTCATCTACCTATCTTTTACAGGGACAGTGACTCAACCACCTCCCTGGGCAGCCTGCTCCAGGCCCTGACAACTCTTTCAGTAAAAATTTTTCTAACATCCAATCTGAACCTGCCCTGGTGCAGCTTTGTGCCATTTCCCCTTGTTCTATCTCCTCTCTTCACTTGGGTGAAGAGACCATCACTGACCTCTCTACAACCTCCTTTAAGGTAGTTGTAGGCAGTGACAAGAAGAGGAGGCAGCCTCCTCTTCTCCTGGCTTCACTGTTTCAAAAAACCCCCGCTAATATTTCCAATTTTTTTTCTGAGGGGCTCTTTTTTAAGTTCCTCTTACATGTGGCAAAGCTTATGTCCTCTTAAGAATTAAACTTTTCTTCTTATCTGTACTAGTCCCTGTTATTTTTCTTGCTAGACATTTTCCAAGTTATCTTTCTCAGCATTTGTATGAGAACAGGATTTCACAGCCACTCTGTTTTTCTTTCAGTCCAGGACCACTCTATGCTTTCTCACAATCCTTACAGCAGGAATGCTGTAGCCTGCACAGAGAGGAAAGCATAAATTACTCTATGACAGGTTTATAAGACTAATTCTAATAAATATCTCTCAATTCACTGTCTCCCTAGAAGAGCAAAGAGGGATTTTTCTGCTGGCAGCTTTCTCAGCTGTATCAATGTTATTTCATGGAAGCACATGAATTTCAACAGCGCTTTGTCTGGGAAGCCCAGACAGGCTTGCAGGCCAAGAAGAACGAGGAGGACCCTTCTGAGCCCCCAGGTCAGAGCACTGGTCTGAGGTAGGACAGACCAGAGACCTGATACTATTTGATGACCAGATGAATTCAGTCTACTTTTTTTTTCACCTCAGATCACTGTAACTCAGGCTTTGATCGAAGCTTTTTCCCCCACAAGACCATGCTCTGGTCAATTCAACTGACTCAGGGGCCAGGCAAGGCAGAGGTGTGAAGCAGCGTGCCCCACATCCCAGCATGCAGCCGCCAGCACCCACAGCCCAGTCCAGCCCGACCCACTTCCAAATGTTGCCTCATGTTTTCTCACACTGTTTCTTCGTGTTTGGTTTTGTGTGCAGAAACTCCACAGCATCACTCAAAGCGTCTCTCATTTCAGTGGGATCTTGGCCTGTACCTCTTTCTACCCTCAGATTAACTTCATTCTCTGTACCACGACCTCAGAACACGAAATAGCTAAGACACAAAAGAACAACATTTAAAAAAGAGCTCTTGCCACCTTCCTGTATCAAATCCAATTTTCTGATTATATATAGAGAGTTGAACCGACTTTCAAACGCTGAGAAAGTCTTTTAAGTTTTTCCCTTATGGAAGACATGCAGCTGGACTCCTCCTTTGGCTCTTCATCAAATGCCTTTTACCCAACCTCTCTGCATTTCTCCTTTCCAGCCTGAGCGCAGAGTATCTGACCCCATCCCCACATTTTGTCGTGAAACTGGAACATGCCCAACATTTTTTCCTCAGTAGACAATTTCTTTTTAAACCCATGGCTAAGAATGCAGCACAATATATCTTAAGACAAATGTTCTTACTCATCATTTCCATAATATTTCAACCCCTTACAAGGAAGTATGATTCAGAACAGCAACAGACTAAAAAACAATTGTTTCCCATTAGCAAGTGTCCACAGCTCTTCATTTCAAATCTCAACAATAATAAAAAACTGCAGTAATAAAAAAATACAGTAATAAAAACTGGGGATAAACAGTGATTCTTTCCAATAGCACTGAAAACCAACCGGAGAGCTGTGTGAAAGGTACACTGTATCTGGTCAGCCACTACTATGAACACCTAAATAATGCTGTCCCTGTTAGGAGCATGACAGACCTTCGGACGCGTAAAGTCTAAAATAGGAGATATTATAGGTCTAAAACTGGATCACCTTCCTCAAACACTCAACCAGCCTGTTCTAAGGAAGGCTTTCTATCTCAGATGACAAGAGAGAAGGTCTCCCAAGCTGTAGTTCCCTAGTACTTCTTAAAAGCATGTCACACATTCACAGAAAGTGAGACCAAATGCCTGGCACTTCTAATAAACGAGTTCATTCCCCCTTCTGCCCCTCAGCACTGATAAATTAAGGTAAGTGTGCTTTGTGTCAGTGATGAGGAATGGCAGATATCAGGTCTGAAGTGTCACGTTCAGGTCTGAAGGTTTTGTAAATTAAGCTTTTATAAATGCCAGGGCCACGAAGCTCCCCCACAAGTCTGGGCAGACAATTTTGGTGACAACTACGAACTGTTCTTTGCTTCCCCACTTAGTGTGTTACACTTGGGTCCAAAAGTGCCCCTGCAATGTAACAGAAAAGCAGATGCATCTCTCCACTGCACTTAAGAGATCTTCTAGGTAATGAGGTAACGATACTGACCAAATGCATCCTACTGTGTGCAGCTAGGGGGAAAAGCTGGGATAGTCAAGTTCCCCCAGTGGAGGTGGGTTCCGAGGCACACAAGGATGGTCACAATGTGAGCAGGTGTTTTGGGGTAGGATGAGTGATGGCGGTTGACAGGGAACAAATTCCTATTAAACCCCTACATTTTTTCTTTCCTTCAGTTGCAGGACTGCTTTGGCTTTGCTTACTCTCATTTTTTATGGTTTAAGTTCTTTCCATTGAAAGAAGTAGGAATAGAGAAAGTTATGCTGCTACTTTTAATATAAAATTATTCAAAACCACACACAGCTCAGGTACAAACCACAAATCCATGACCAAGCATGAAAACGTACTTTTATCCATGTTGCCATGACTTTTTACCTACAGAAGGCAATGAGAATGTACTGACATATCTGTGAGAAGGGCAGAAAAAAATGTAACAAGTTAAAGTCACCCTAGAATTAAATAAGTTGTGTAAAGAACATCAAGTGGTAATCAAAACATACAATGGTCCAACCTGTAGTAAGTGTTTTCTCTCAACACCATTAAAAGGTTAAAGGCAGTTACAAATATGCTGTTTTCTAAAACCGGCTTGATGGAGGCAGCATGGGCAGAATCATGGACCATGGCTCATGTTCAGAAGCTACAGCATTTGCTGCCCTGCTGACACCATGGTTTGCCACGGAGAAAGAACAGTATTTCTCTTAGAGAACACACTGCACCTGACAGAAACTCTTTGCAGAAAATGGAATCTGTGCCTTTGGAACTTAACACAGCCACAGACTGGACCCTCTTTGAGTACCTGCTGTACTCTGAGGAGGAGAGGACATTTGTCTCCATGGCCACAGAGCTCCCAAGGATACCTAACTTCCATGGCAGTATTAACAGAATATTAAATAAGAAAAGCAATTGCACCTCTGCAGTTATTTCTGTGGTTAGATTCCTCAGAAAACCTATTTGGTCACGGAGCAGAAATCCATCTTGTCTCATGATCGTAGTTGGTTTCTGTCTAATGGCACTGGGAGACTTTGTGAAGTCGGGGGCCTCACCAGCAGAAAACAACTGCTGTAGTTGTATGAAAAAGCTGTTGAGACCATACCTTGCTGTGCCAGAAGAATCTCCTCTGGCCCTGACTCTCTGTGAAGTATCACATCTGTGCTGAGATAGAAATGCTGTGAACCAGAACACAAGTTACAACTGCTAACAGCTTCCATACAGCAGAACGGAATTCGAGAGCATAAAAGCTCTTGAGCTGCTCACTTACCAGTAAATAAAGAGAAAAGTAACAGTGATTCCTTCAGTTTCTATTTCTGGCTAATGCTGGAAATGGAAAGCTATTAACAAACTAATAGCAGAAAACTGTCAATCCAAAAAAGAGCCCTGGGTACTGATTTAAGGTAGAGAAGGAGGATTTTTCAAACATACCTATCATTTGGAAATCTCAGTTCCAAGATTATGGAATCTTCCAAGTCCATAACAGAAGTAGCAAGCAGTGCATAAAAGGTCTTTAATCTTGACTTTAGAGAAAATTAGTAATGGAAAAATTCATCAAATGTCTACGTCATACAAATTAAACAGTCAAAACCACAACACAGAGTCAAGGTCTAGTTATGGGTGAAACATTCCTGTGCATGACGTTACAAAGTAAAACTTTTAACATCTACAATTATCTGTAATTTCCAAACACTGTAAAATTCTTTGGCACCTTGTTGTAAAGATTTTCCAGAGAGGCCAGTTTCAGGATCACAGAATCCCAGACTGGTATGCGCTGGAAGGGACCTTTAAAAAGATCATCTAGTCCACATCTTTCACTAAATCAGTTGCTCAAAGAGCTGTTCAACCTGGCCTCGAAGATTTCCAATAATGGGACATCCACAACCTCTCTGGCAATCTGTTCCTGAGTCTCACAACCCTCACTGCAAAAAGTGTCTTCCTTATGTCCAACAAATCTCCCTTCTTTCAATTTAAAAGCATTGCCCTTCGTCCTCTCACTAAAAGCCTTGGTAAAAAGTTTCTTTCCACCTTTCTTACAAGCCCCCTTTACATATAGAAAGACCACCATAAAGTCTTCCTGGAGCCTTCTCTTCTCCAGGCTGAACAACCCCAACACTCTTCCTGTCTTCACAGGAGAGGTGTTCTGGCCCCACGATGAGAGATCAGGAGTGACACCCCAACACACACCACACATTTAATGGTCAGACACTGGAAGGAGATTCATTTTCATCTCCCAGTTGTCAGATTTACATAACGTGTGCACAGGGATGCCCCACAGGACACAAAGGGCAGCAAATTGTGACCTTGCCTCTTTCGACCACACCAGAGGACACCTAGCACCTATTCACATCAAGCTTCCAGTACTCCCCAGGTTGCCCAGGGAGCATCAGTAGGCAGGCTTTGCCTGAGGCTTCAGCCACCACAGAGCTCCAGAGGAACCTCTGAAGCATGACAAACTAAATCTGACAGCATTTTTGGTAAATAATGTTTTCTATTAGCTACAAGAGTTATAAAATTAAAGCTTCTGGTCAGTCAGTGCCCTTCTGTTTCCATTTATGGTTAAGAACGCAAACACTTGACCATAATTTCTTTCCCAAACTCTGCTCAGCCTGTTCCAATTTCGGGACAGAATTCAGTCTAGTCAAAAAAATATTTTTAAACAATGTGGTTTATTTATTATCAGAAAAGTGAGCTTAGCAATCATTGAAATTACTAGAAGTTACTAAATTTGAAACACAACGACCACTTTTTCTCCTCTCCCCGTACAGATCAACAGAGTGAGCAGAGAAATCTGAGTACTGCCGGACACAGCTCAACAGAATCCCCTCCCTGCATGAACAGCAGCAGCCAGAGCCAGGGAAAAAAACCCCAATAAGTAGAAAAACAACCCAAAAAAATCCAATCCAGCCAAACAAACACAATATATTGTAGTTCACCTACACTATGTGAGCACTACAACTCTATCCAAAAAGAGATGATTACACAGGGAGACACAGTATTAAAACTAAAAATTGTTTAAGATTTTAAAAAATTAGCATTGTTTAGGACACAGAAGAGTTAAAGAAGACAGGATACCGCATGTGTGTGTAGAACAAAGAAGCAGAATAGCAAAAAAGGAGACACTTCCTAAAATACGGGATAAATGGAGAACTGTAGGAGAAAATAGCCTTTCATTAAACATGCAATCTACTTGCAAGGGTCACTATGAAAAGATGATACTGAAGTCAAAAACTAGCAAAACTCCAAGCTGGAATTACAATAAGACTATCCAGAAGAGCAGCTAAAGGAAAGCCAAAGGGCAAACTCGCGCATGAAAGTAAATTACAGATGAAGGAGAGGTAGATTACCACTGATACCTGCTCATTAACATGTAATTTACATCAGTGGCTGCATCTGCTATTACCTATTATCAGAAAAAAAACCTCCAAAACACTTTCCAAAAATATAACTAACCTCCCACCTCCCCCAAAGCAACACTAGAAATACCCTGACTCCACATTCTCCATAGTTTCCGTAGCACAGCCTGCTAGTACACGCAAAATGCTCTATATTGCTCGAAATAAACATTTGAAACTCATTTGTTACTACAGGTAACAGGAAACTGCACAATGATTTCCAGACTAACTTGAAGAAGTTTTCACTGTACATCATTTTATGCTTGAACAGGAGACTCTCTTTTCTTCCCAAGTTGGCACCACAATCCATCGCACTTACTCCAGCTACGCGACGCTCTGCAAAAGCGAGACTTAGGACGGTTATTTCCAGCTGCAGGTCAGGCATTAAGTGCTTTTTCACCAGGAGTGCCTGTCCTCACTGCTCTCCCCACCTGGGGTAACGAACCCCCAAAGGTCTGCTGGCCTGACAGCAGAGCAGACAACCCACCCATTAGCCCAGCCCTGGTCCCAACCAGAGCCACGCAAAACCACCCTATGGAAAAAAGTGTTTGAGTTAACTGAGATCACTTCGTGTTGCCACATCTGTCCAGATGTGCAGCTGGTACTGCAGCACAAGTCAGCTGGGTGAGAGCGATGAGGTGTGTCACACAGGCAGCTTCAAGTGCAATGGCTTTCATGCTGAATGAAACCTAAGCATGATTCAGCTGGGTTTTATTCTCCACACTCCCACCTCAGAGCTATGTAACAGCCAGGGATTCATCTGCCTTTGGAGTAAAAATGTCAGGATTCTGCCTTGACTAAGATTTTACAGCAGTACTGCAAATGGGTATTTATTATTTTACATGAAGGAGAAAGAGAGAAAAATCATTGTTTTGCTAATGAAGACTGCTTCTCAGTAGTCTCTGGATGTCAGTCTCCAGCTTATTGAGCATCATTTCCCACTCTACCCTACAAGACACTGAACTTGTATGTCTTGAGCACAAGAAATTAGCTTTCATGACAATTAAACCCCATTCTTCCTGCCTATTTATTTTCAATCAAAGGACCTTTCCCAGGAAGGCGGACAGCCCACTTCCAAGAAATTAAAATGTATGCTAGCAAAGAACCAGTTTTCACATTATCTGTGATGGCTCCTCCAGGGTTTCACAAAGGATGCAAGCATGGAACGGAAGCTTTATGTTCTCATTCTCCCAGTGCTGAAAGCTTTTCGCCTAAATTTGGGTTTAAAATGGTAAAGAGAAATTGATACATGGATTTTGAATCCTTGCGTTATCATTGTCCGTGCTCCTCCCTGTGCTCTCCCCATTTGGGAAGGGGCCAAGGTGACATGGCTGAAGCAAGAGAAAACCAAATTCAAACAAAACTCAAAAGAGGGGGAGCGTGAAGTTATCACTTAACTGGAGAACAAGCGAGAACTCGATGCTAAATGGGTATTGGAAAACACTTCAGAAATAAATTAATAAACCAGGTATTATTTAGCCTTTCCTTTATATATGAAGAATTGCTTTATGTGCAAAATATGTAGTAAGCCCCACTCATATTTCACATTCATGTACGTGTTCTCAGCTTGAGATGTTACAATACAGTTGGACAAATTTAGCTTTTCAAAGTACTTCCATAGGAAGCAACTTCACATGTAAACCTCTTTTGATTCCTCTGACCTTGCCATTAGAAGACACGGTGAGCAAAGAAAGGGCCAAGGGCTTGTCTACTGACACTGCTATTCATTAAAAGTCACCCCTCTTCCAGTTAATGTGCTATTTTATATCAGGTTTGATACAAGAGAGGACAAGGCTGAAATATGTATTACCTGAAGAGATGTAAAAGATGACTCATTGGAGCAGAGCACCTATCCCTACACCCTCATTCAATGTGAGTTGCTGGTAGCCATAAAAATCCATTTTCTTGTATAGCCTCTTTGAAATCTCTCCAAAATCTTGGTCAAGCTGCTGCCTTGAGAGACACCAGCAAATACTTTTGTTCCATTTATCACACCACAACAGAGAATGCTGTAACAAAAATACTTTACAGACAAAAGCTTTAGAGCATTCCAATTGCTTATACTTACTATGCCTCCTTGTAAGTGTCCTTAGCTGAGGTAGCCCTTCCCTTAAAAACAATCCACACACAGAGATCAACTCAATCACCACAAAGCAGGCAAGGACCTGGCATTACAAAACAACAAGACCCACTCAGCACTTTCATCTGCAATACTGTTTTTCATCTTTCATCATTTAGCTCTATCTTTGGTCTGTCTGGATAGAGCACATAAAGGTGGAAGCCAGCGTTTAATACACAGCCATATAAAAACCAATCACCTGAGCCCCAGTCTCAGTGATACTCCCCAAACATGGGTCAAACCCCAGTGAAGCAGATGTGAGGTGTATTCCACAGGCACCTGATGCTGAAGAGCCTGTTCTAGCTGTCTGAGCTTCTCAAACACCTACACACTTGTGTTTTTAAATGGTGCTATTGTGCATGCACACAGTATCAGCCACGGTCCAGAGAAAGAACATAAGCAACTAGAGAAGAAACTGAATGGAAAGAACTAGAGCTCGGTCAACTTGACTTATTGAAGAACGATTTATAGAAGAACAATGTGAAACACGATTCTTTCAGCAAGGCAGGCGTGCACACCAAAGGAAACAGGTGACTCCGTCCTGACAAATCCCTGACAAAAAAAAAGACAGCTACTAAAAATGAACAACATATGTATTCTTATAAACATGATATTGAATCAAAGGGCTATTTTTTAAAGACTCATCAGTGTCCGTAGCTACAGGTGCCTGAACAGATCTGCCCCTCTATGGGGGCAAGGCAGGTGTGAAAAACCCCACTACCTTTAATTTGCTTCTACATATAAACAACCAGCACCAAAATATATTTCTTGGGATATACACAAATGCTCAGACAGATGATACATGAGACTGATCTAATAACAACTGGTGAAGACATGAACCTTCAGGAAAAGAAGATAATTTAAGCCACCCAGTGTTGGGCACAGGTCACACCATGCTTATACAGGACCCCACAAGAAAGCACCCCAAGCCATGGAACAGAAAAGGGCCATACATGCAGAGATGTTCTGCATTAGCCTGCAAGGACAGATCTCTGCTGCTGGCAGGCTGCATGGCAGAAGGATGGCTGGTAGCTCAGGCAGGGGATTTGTGGTGGTTCAGCCCCAAGCAGTAGATGAGCACCACACACCATTCACTCATGGAGAAGAAACAGACAGAGCCTCCATGGGCTGGGATAAGGACCATTTATGGACAACAGCACCGTGAAAGGGGAACAGTAACAGGCCACAGCAAATTTCACTTACACCCAGTGACAACACAGAGTACCTTACCGACCTGATGATAACATAGTACTGCACAACTCAAGGACTGATTTGATACCCCAGTCACCCTCAGACTGCCCAGGAGGCACCCAGGAGTGCCCCTCCCCGAACAGCCCCTTTTATGGGGGAATGATGTCAGGTGGTGTGGAAACAGCTCGGGCTAACTCAGCTCACCTGGGCTGGCTGCCTGGGGAGGTTACCTCTGGCCTGGCCAGAACCAGGACAGCATAGCTCACCTCCTGCTGCTACAGGGTGCTCTGTGTTTTGGGGAGCTGCATGCTGCCAACACAATGTTTTAGGATAAACTACTGTGAGTTCTCCAGAGCCTTAAAAATAACAGGCAGTAAACTTTAAATGCTTTGCGGTCTTTGTGGTTGAGGAAGTGGGTTGAGCAAAGATAGGCAGTCTGGTAGCACCTACACTTCAATGTAAACTGTCCCCGCTGTCTTAGCATCCACAGTCTGCAGGAGCACTGGCACACCGATGTGGCACTCATCCCACAACTGTTTCAAACTCACAGTCTAGCTTGTTTTCTGGTAACCACTTCAGGAAGACAAATAAAAGACAACTTTAGTCAACAATCAGTCTCCCAGTCCTTCATTTTCCATTTTCATCCTGTTTAAAATAATCCGGCTTTGCAGCAGTCAACACTGTTCCTTCAATTTACTGTAGCAGCACCTGGGTCTCACGAAGCTCAACTTTCTCCCCACCTTGTAAAAAGTAATCTAAAGGACCATTTCAGAAGCAGACTTCTGAAGGTCAAGGGTGGGTGGGACTTGACTTTGCCTTACAACCTCAGCACTTCTAGGATGGCCTTGCAACTGCCTTTCTTACCTCTCACGTGACTGTTCAATGTGATACTTCCCCTCTGCAGATAATGTGATGCAATATAATGACAGTTGAGGGTCTCTGCTTGCATATGAAGGGCCTCCATCGTATCCACAAGTTTGCTGCATGGGGCTGTGTCTCTGTGCGTGCACTCATCTGCTCTCGGAAAGCAATGACAACCCTCTGTTAGGTCTTGGACATACAATCAGATGTAATTTGGTGGGTTTTTTTCTAGACTAGGTTTCCCAGGGCCACAGCTGGCTCTCCTCATCCCTGCTTCTTTAACAGGATGCCCTCTAGTGCGTAAACTGTACATGGACTTTCCCCCTTCTGCCCGCTTCACTGCCTACCCAGTGCAAAAACGTGTTCTAAGGCAGCCCAGGCCCAGGCATGGCGGGCCGCTGGGCCCGGCTCAAGCACTGAGAGGACTAGATGGGAAGTAGCTGAGACAAGGGGAAAAAAATCCCTACAGACCAGTGGTGTGGAATGAAAGTCCCACTTTACTGTTCCCATCCGAACAGCAGCCCCTGGGAAATGGAAGTGACTCTGCAACATAAACACATACTGAATCAAGAGAATAATTTTTACCCCCCTCATAAATAAACTAAATTAAATCCTTTCTAAGAAACCTGCAGCACGCCGAACGGGAATGTTAGTGGCTTCTGTAAATAAAAACACCGTTTATTTTGTTCGCTATACATTGCAAACAGAACTCAAACTTCTGGCTGTTCCCATCTTCTGCCATGCAGCGCTGCCATCCCCCGAGCAGAGGGACCCATATTTTAATAACCGTGCTGAGGGCCTGAGCCAGCAAGTGCTCCTCTTGCTGAACTACAGCATCCAAGGGAGGCAAACACACCGCAAACAAATTTGTTTGAACTGGCGGGTATTTCTGGTTTATTGTTATTTTATGGTTTTCACACGTCTCTCCTTGATATTAACTTCTATTCCAAACTGACAGTGTAACTTCCTGCAAGAGCAACAGCTACAAGGCACTGTACAGAATTACACTGGCGTACGAGTAGAAGGATGCTGCACCTTTGTGGATGGATGTGTTGCCCTGTGTATCAGACACTTGATGATTTTCTTGCTGTTAGCTTCTTCTGGCTTATTACTATGCTAATTATAAAGAATATATAAAGAAGCATGCGTTAATAAGTAAACTAATGGCTGACTAAAACACCTAGGTGATGTTTTACCACGTACCCCAAATAAACTAACACTTCTGATAGACTGGAACAGAGAAAGTACTTTTAATATTAATTTATTTTCACCTTAAATCCCAAAGGCAGGGAAAGGAAGAAGACAAAGCCCTTAGTTAAAGGGTGGGCTCAGCGACAGCTGGTGATGGCACAGCTGTATGGTACTGCTTCTGTATACAAACAAACACACATCCAGAGAACTGCAGAGCCTGTCTCACAGACGGCACATCACGACCTGCTCCATCAGCGTAATGGGTTTCTGATCCTTATGCAAGGGGAATGTTTCTGAAGGGCTACTAAGCCCAGGACCTCCCCTGCTGCAGCCTGCAAAATCTGTCGCTGGAGGCCCTGTGAGGGCATATCAGCCTGCCTCCCCGGGCACCACCAGCCCCTTGGGTCGTTAAACAAAAACATCTGTGGAAAAAAAGGCTTCATAAAATTTCATTGCTCCTGGCATCCTTCTCCCTTAAATGCATCTCTGTCACATTAGATTAGAAAAGGAAAAGAAATGTGAAATCAAACAAGAGAGATTTTGGTTGGCAGGCCTTTCGTTATTCATTGACTGTTTATTATTGATTTTTGTGCCTGTGCAGAAGGGTCACATGCGCGTGCATTGGAAAGAGGGTGACTGCAATCTACAGAGGGCTGTGCATGTGTGGCAGCAGAACGGACAGAGCGGCTCTCCCTCATCCTCTCTGTACCCGTTTTTTTCCTTCGGTTCGTTGTTTTCAAACTAAGTCTCCAGTGTTCACCCTGGGCTAAACCATCAAACCCCTTCTGTGGCTCTAAGGGCTCACTGCAAAGATGCAAAGAGGTCATTGTCTGGATAGGAAGACCTGAGATCCCACCACCTTGGGTGATTCCCCTGGGTGGAAAGTGCCCTGTCGATGGGCCAAGCTGGGTCAGCATCAACAGCTGCTGAGCTTCCTGACAATAACCAGATAATATCCAGTCTCATTTGCACCAACAAACCAAATGGCCCCTTAGCAGCCCTGCACCAAAGAGGAAAGCATAGAATTAAGAACAGTTAAGAACACCACCACTGTATCTAGGGAAGCACAGATTTGCCATGAAGGTATGACAGGCTATTTAATTTCAAGCCTATATTACTAACTTACCTTAGGAAAGCAGCAAACGATGCTGACCAGACTTGCACACCGCCGACTCTGCATCCCAACCCCCAGAGCATTTGTAGAGCTGTGTATTTATGAACCTAGACCCTCAAACACAAGGGGGGCGGTACAATGTAATTATTCAGAAACATAAACAAATAGCCATTCCCTGGGTATTGCCCCATAATCAGTCATTGCCCCATAATCAGTCATTGCCAGCTGGAATGTGGCCTGCAAAAAAATCGGGAATTTTAGGTCTACCTGAGTGAAGTAAAGTAGCACTTGAAGCACCCAAAATTTTTCAGCAGACTGATTTACTAATTGCTGGGTTTGGTTTATAGCATGTAAAATTAGTCATATTGTCAGAGTTCACACTACCTTGTAAAACTCAAAATTTCTCTTGCAACTTCAAGAACACCAAAAAACACATGGGAAGATAACTGATTAAAACAGTTTAGGTTTAGATAAGCCAGCTTTTCTAAACACATAATACTCACCAAGTTACTTTTCTGTAGTGCTGTCCAACCTGCACTGCTATCAGTTCTCAGTTTCTTGCTACCTCCAGTGTTCCAAACAGAGGAAGGCAGCTGATCTGCAGACTTATTTCAGATTGCTGGGGGTGTTATTCATGCTAAATACCTTCTTCTATCAGACTTAACATCAAAAAAGCTCTCACAGCAACACAGTCGCTTCCTCTGAGACAGTAGGAGCTCTGCCGACTGCTTCAAGGAGGCCAGAGCTGTGACACAGACTTTTCTCAACATAATCGTGGAAAGTTAAATTCCATTTCTGCCTCAGAGACATCAATCTTCAGCCAAGGATTTAAAATAAAGCGCCATCAGCCATGTACAAGTAACACCCACAAGACCTGGGATGTTTAAAGATTCCCCTCTGCTTTGGTAAAGGACAAAAGGCACAGAAATAAATTTGTTTGCTAACAGTCAGACCGAGTAGTATAAAAACAATATACATCAAAATAAACCCAGTGAACCAGCCAGATTACTTCGACAAAATAAATAATGAGACAGCAAGGCATCATATAGAAGCCAGATGACCCCAAAACAAAGTGAATACTTATTTCACTTCTGAATGGAAAAAAAAAAACCCATGTAATGTGGAGAGGAAAAATAAAAAGAAAAATGCAAGAAAAGAGATACAGTGACAGGAGAAACAGAGACGCAATTTGAAGAACTTAGCACATTCAAGACATAGCTGATTGCAAGATGAAGGGAATATACATAAATCTTCTTACTGAAAGAAGCAGCATTTGAAAAAAAAACCAAGCACAGCACTGAGACAGTTTCAACACAAATGTAACTCCCCGAACTACACCAGAATACCTCCGATCTCTGCATGTGACACGCAGACCCAAGCTACTGTGCTGCTGACAACGCATTACTATGTGAAACTGCAGGATTTTACAGATAACAATAAATTAAGCAACAGAGGTAAATGAAAAATTGGATAAAACGCAAAATAAACAAATCATGCCAGACCAAACAGATGTGCCTCTTTATTAAAAATAGCTAGTCTTCTAGCCAAGGAAAGTGAGTAGCTCTAAACCATCTGGATTTCAGTAGAGGACCTGACAGTGCCTTAGCAAGTTAGTTACAACAGGAGATGTGGGGAGGGGGAGGAACTGGCAGAGACGGAGGAACCTGCAGCTTGCCTGGGAGCACTGCGCTGCGAGGGGAGCCCACAGAGGTGGCAACTGGACCCAACTGGACATTCTAGTTACCAAAACCAGCAGGAAAAATATGGCTGAGGTCTGGAGTCAGGGACCCCGAGAGCTCCATCCACCTCTCCAGTCCCACACAGCAGAGCTCCTATCTCCTCCTCACAGGAGGCCAGGGCGATATGCTATGCCATTGGGGATGGAAATACTGGCTGCCACAGGGAGCCCTGACACACAGGCCAAATCTTCACTAAACATCTCTAGGAAAATCCTGAAGCCCAGGCAACTTCACAAGTCCTGGAGGTGCTGAGACCTCCTCACGGCTGGTGTACGCCCCCAAGACTACATGGCTTTTGGGGCTGTTCCTAACACAACTGGGATAAGTACTTTAAAACCATAGGCTCTCAACAGGGATTTCTGGAGGGAAATCCAAGTTAGGGGTATGTAGTGCAAAATTTACTGCTATGGAGATTCTCTTGTGCTTCTATCACTCCTCCCTTG
This sequence comes from Gallinula chloropus, assembly GCF_964237585.1. Taxonomy (NCBI): domain Eukaryota; kingdom Metazoa; phylum Chordata; class Aves; order Gruiformes; family Rallidae; genus Gallinula; species Gallinula chloropus. Next base: position 40,800,344 of record NC_140085.1, on the reverse strand, counting down.
TCCTGACCCAAAGAGCTGGACAGATGGACATAGGGACGAGAAGGCACTTCTGCACCAACTCTGTGCAGTGCAGGAGCCAACTCTTGAGCAGGCAGGTATATCCCTAAGGTCAAGCGCTACCAAGGAAATGCTCCTGGCTCCTAAAAGTGTGAGGTTGGTATCAGTGCAGCCCGCTCCTTCCCTCAGCAGGGAGGGCTCATCAGCTCAGCTGCAGCATCTTCCTGCTCCCCAAAGTTGGCTTCTGCTTGAGAAGTGGCTCCAGTTGCACTCAGGGACTCTCCAGCTCCTCGTCTCCTGCGCAGGGTACGACAGGCTGGCTGCATGCCCTCTCCTAACAGGGTCTGGTTTAACCCTCTCTCCAAAAAATTACCAGTCTGGGACTCCAAGCTGAGATTTGTATAAAATGTACCAGCTGGGTCTGCTGTGATCAAGTTCACTCGGAATTAAAAATAGCAAGAGAAATTTCACATGGAAGATTAAGTGCGTTAGTAGATCGTATAACCTTGCTCCAGACCAAGCCACGCTGTAAACAATTTTCCCTCCTCAGCATAAAGCATACTGCCAGTGCCATCAAAACATTTAGATATGTGAAGATCAGCATCTAGGGCACTCTCAGGTTACGAGCACATTTTCTTGAGAAATGAATGGCAGGCTCACAAAATACAAAAACGATGATGATGATAACATTTCTCGTGCTTTAAATCCGATCTCCAAGTGTCTTGCCACTGAGCACAAGACCTAACATATCAACCTAACAGGCTTGACATTTAATAAGCCAAGTTTATTTCTAGAAAGTGAGCTGGAAATTAAATCTCATGGCTGCAGTTGGCAAACCGTGCAGAAGAGGAATCTTACGATGACTGCATTTCATTTTTGCCCTATAGCTTTCATCCTTCTAATTGGTATACTTAAGTGCACTTAATCACTTAAGCATTGAATCTACCGCAGCGATAAATCTCCAGTTTGAACTCCACAATAATAAATCTTTGTCTTCTCACAGCAGCTGGCGAGTTTTGATTTGGACTTTGAATTTAGGTCCTTTCCTCGGGCTTAACAGTAACAACTTGTTTGTTCTGTCTGCTGAAAGCATGACATGAACTCTTGTCTTTAAATGTATTATCCCTGCTTAAGCTTAGTGTTCTCAGTGTTAAAATGAGTTGCCCTTGTGCAGCACCCAACTAAGAAACACACACACACATGCACAAACACACCCCAATATACAATCAGCCTGTGCTTGGAGTTTACAAAGCAACTTTCACTCATTAGTATTTACACAGCATCACTGGTCCACATGACACTTCCCAGACACCAGGACGAGCTGGAGTTTATAATACAATCTCTCAATAGATGCCTCCAGTGCCACAAAGAGCTAATTTAAAAACAGGTGGAAGGGGCCTTTAGACACTCTCTTTAACAGCCAAGGGAGGAGCAATGTCCCCACGAGCACCTCACAGTCCGACCACAGGACCACACTAGGCTTCTTCTTCAATTCTTCGACAAATGCCCTAAACATGTTCCTGAAGTAGCTCTGGTAAAAAAGGTAAAACTTAGATATGACCAGATACCGCAGGAGGGAAAACTGCCTTTGCACTGGAGAGCCTGGGGAATCTATCCTAGGTTTTGCCCCAGGTTTCCTGCAGTACCTTGGCAAACCATTCAGGCCCCAGTCGTTGAGAACTGATGTCTATTTATTGCCTTCGCAGTAAACCCCTGGAACTATGCTTGCAGAACAAATCACACCTTTAAAGACTCGCAGGGATGGGGGTCTCAGTTCCCCACGGCTTCGTTCTTCCCCATGACATTTAACATAACCCTCAGTCGTACTGAGCATACCCACAGGTGTCTGGAGTAAGGGCTCACTGTGTTTATATAAAGTACCTCCTTAAACCACTTGCTATAAAAAAGCCAAACCCTGCCTTGTGACTGCTGCACAAAAGACACTTCTTCGTCTTCTGATGATGATGTTACATTTCTGTAGGTTTAAGTCCAGAAGAAACTGCCCGGTCATCCAATCCAAGTCACCACTTGGGAGGTTATATTTGCTTTACCACTTGCCAACAAGACAAATGACTCTTCTCCCTTAAGCAAGGAGCCTGCCAGATGACCGAGCTGCACACAGAAACCCTGGACTAGGCGAGGACGGTGGTCTGGCACATCTGGGCACTGTCAGAGCCTTGGTGCTTGCACAACCCATCTGCACACCATCAGCAATAGCTTCCAGCTAGGTGTTGGGGGGGGGTTAAAATCTCAACATGATCCCATTTTTACTAGCCAGCTCTCCTGTCTATTGCACAGCATTAGATTTCATAGAATCACAGAATCTTTAAGGTTGGAAAAGACCACCAAGACCATCAAGTCCAATACCAACATGTCAACTAAACCGTGACCTGGAGTGCTACGTCTACATGTTGTTTCGAACACCTCCAGGGGTGGTGCCTCTACCACCTCTCTGAGCAGCCTGTTCCAGTGCCTAAGCACTCTTTCAGTGAATAATTTTTTCCTAATATCCAATCTAAACCTCCCCTGATGCAACTTGGGACCATTTCCTCTTGTCTTATTGCTAATTACTTAGGAGAAGAGATCAACCCCCACCTTGATATAACCTCCTTTCAGGTAGCTGTAAAGAGTGATATTCCTCAGGCTAAACAGGCTAAACAACCCCAGTTCCTTCAGCTGCTCCTAATAAGACTTGTGCTCCAAACCCTATACCAGCTTTGTTGCCCTTCTCTGGACATGCTCCAGCATCTCAAAGTCCTTCTTGTAGTGAGAGGCCCAGAACTGATCACAGTACTCAAGGTGTGGCTTCACCAATGCCAAGTACAGGGGCACAATCACTTCCCTTGACCTGCTGGCTACACCATTTCTGATACAGGCCTTCTTGGCCACCTGGGCTCACTGCTGGCTCATGTTCAGCTGGCTGTCAACCAACACTCCCAGGTCCTTCTCCGCGTTTTGCTCCTATTCTCCCTCTGTTGAGGTTGGCAATCCTCATGACACTCATGGTCTTAATACTATGATCCCCAAAGCCACAAAGCCATAGCATTGTTTGCCACAGCGAGTAGGCCCAAACACACACACACACATCCTCAAAAATCTCCTTTAAAAACATATTTTGCATATGAATTCAGCTTGCAGCCACCCATTTGCGTAAAACCTGTCTCCCCTATTATTAAAGCCTACATCAGTACCTGCTATTTTCTTCCCCCCATTCAGTTTACAGCATAAACAGCCACCTCTCAACGCTTTGTTTCTGTTAAAGCATGGGCATCGCACGCAGCATGTCTCCCAGCCAAGCTGCTGCTTCAAACCCCGGATGATTTGGCTCCAATTGTGCGATGAGGAGCACATGCTTTTCCACTCCAAACATTTAGGAAGCTCACTATGTGCTTGTCAGCTAGATTAAAGCTCTTATTCCTCCTTAGCTACCGTCAAGTTGCTTCTGTAGCTTCTCTGGGAATAAACAGTTTGAGCTTCCTTAAGCTAGCTGCGGGTTTTTTCCTGGACTCTCCATAGCTCCTCTCAGAGATGCTGCAGTTCTCAGAATCCATTTTAAAACACAGGCACACTATTCCTCCCCCAAAATCCCTGGTTTATCCAACATCACCTCCCTAATTCCTGCTAGGTGTTGCTCCCAAGGCAGGAATCACGTCCATCTGCCTTTCACTTAATGCGGACCTTTGCACAAAATTGCATGTTTCTCCTTCAAATCCTTTAGGACTGAACACCACTACACGTTTCTTGCATCTTTCACAGGCACAAAGTTATGGTCTAGATTTTTGCATTTGCTCAGTTTACAAAATAACTAAAGAAAAAAAATATTTTAAGTATTTTTCCTTTAATTTCAAATCAAAGTATTTTCGCAGCCGCTCAGACAATTAGGACCTATGACCTCTGTGAACAATGGGGCTTATGTTCTTTGGGGCTAATTTTATCCAGGCACTCAGCGGATGCTTTGGGAAAATCCCCAAAATGCAGATTTAGGAGCATCAGCACACAGAGGACATTAGACCTCAGTTAAATGCTGGCTGCGTTATCAGCCATCGTTACGGTAAGCTCACCCAAGATTTTTATCAAGTATTATTTTGAAAGCTCTGGCTTACACATTTCCCCTGAAATACTGGCTGTAAATCTTCTAGAGCTTTTGTAGTACACAAGTTGATTTCTTAAAGAAGTGTTTTCTGAAAACCTGGCATTTCCCACAAACGTCACTCGGGTTCCTGCATTTGCTGCCAACTGAAAAATTAAGCTCAATCAAAAAAAAAAAAAGAAATCAAACTTGGGACAAAATGCCAAAATTCTTAGAAATCAAGTATGATATTATGCTGCATCCTTTGGGAATCGATCTATCAAGTTGTGTTTCCCTCCCTGAGAACTCCAAGTTTCATCTGTAATGATTTTTGTCAAAAATAACACACTGCTGCTGTGCACATCGTGGTCTTAATTCATAAAAACAAACGGGAGAGTTTCCAAGAGTACGGTGATGAAAATACACGTGCTTAAAACAGTTACAATCTGCTTTAACCTCTTGACTATCAGCCTATATCCAGGTAACTGGTCCTCTGCAAACCCCTGAGGGGCAGACCAAAGAAACCTCTGCCACCCAAACCCCCATCTGGAGCCTCAGCAGCCACGCTGAACGCCTCGCAGAGCCGTAACTGATGCAACCCAAGACAGAGGTTAACAGTAAACAAAACGCTGTTTACTTTCATTCCATTAGGACTGCAGGGGAAAAAAAATAAAAAATTTTAAGAACAGTACTTACAAAAGGCCTAATTTCCATTCTGAGAAGTGCAAATTAAAAGATGAGTGATTAGGGGTCAGTGGGCAAACAATCTGTAGATGAGTTTATATATATAGTATATTACAGAATCACAGAATTGTAGGGGTTGGAAGGGACCTCCAGAGACCATCGAGTCCAACCTCCCTGCCAAAGCAGGTTCCCTAGCACAGGTCACACAGATAGGCGTCCAGACGGGTCTTGAGCATCTCCAGAGAAGGAGACTCCACAACTCCCCTGGGCAGCCTGTCCCAGGGCTCTGTCACCCTCACTGTGAAAAAGTTCTTCCACATATTGGTGCAGAACTTCTTATGTTCCAACTTGAAGCCATTTCCCCTTGTCCTGTCTCCACAGATAACTGAAAAGAGGCTGGCTATTCCCCCCATGTCCCACACTTCAGATATTTATAAACATTAATCAGATCCCCTCTTAGCCTTCTTTTCTTAACACTGAACAGCCCCAGTTCATTCAGCTTTCCTCGTAGGGGAGATGTTCCACTCCCTTAATCATCTTCATAGCCCTCCTCTGGACTCTGTCCAGGACATCCCTGTCTTTTTTATACCAGGGAGCCCCGAACTGGACACAATACTCCAGATGGAGCCTGACCAGAGGAGAGTAGAGGGGGGGGGAATCACCTCCTTTGACCTCTTGGCCACACTCCTCTTGATGCACCCCAGGATCTCATTGGCTCTCTTGGCCACCAGGGCACACTGCTGGCTCATGGCCAACCTGTCATCAACCAGGACCCCCAGGTCCTTCTCAGCAGAGCTCCTCTCCAACAGCTCATCCCACAGCCTGTACTGATTCAAGCGGTTATCCCTCCCCAGGTGCAAGACTCTGCACTTGGCTTTTATTAAACCTCATCTGGTTTCTTACTGCCCAGCTCTCCAGCCTGTCCAGGTCTGTGAAACCCACGTGCAGAATTAATGCTGACCTTGCCAGAAGCGGCCATGTACTGAACATTTTATTTTCAACAGTCTAGCTCATACAGAGAAAAAAAAACCCCAAACCCTCAACACTACACTTGCAGGGAGCTGTGAGTTTCTCCATCTCCCTTTGGTGGCGTAGGAATTTTGCTCCAGGTTTTCTGTGGTCACATCACCACGCTCGCTCCTGCAGTTGGTGCTTACAGAGAAAGCCCCAGACGACGATGGCAGGTGACTCTGAAAGAAGGCCAAGCAACTGCCAGCAAGTTGGCCAAAGTAAAAATAACTGTCCTTCAGCCCTTCTCAAAAGAGAGAAGCTGTTCACTTCTTTTTAATCCACTGAAATTCCCTGGCCTTTACCAGGTTAATGTTTTCCAAGCCTCATGATTGCCGTCCCAGGCTTAAATTTATTAAAGGGAACAATACCTTCTGACCATGCTGTCAAGATGCTATCGCAGCAAACGCACCGTGACGCGCAGGCTGGCTACGGTGACCGAGCACACCACATAGGCACTGGCAGCCCCAGCACCTGCAGCCACGCTCCTTGGTCCAAGGAGGAGAAACCTCCAGGCAACCAGACCCCATAAAAAACCCTTCTGCCCTAAGAGCGCTGCATCACCCCTAGGTCTGCACACACACAGAGCTCCAGAGGGCCAGGCACCTCCATTAAAGTGAAAGTGACGAAAGTGACCCTTCGTTACATTTTAATAACCAGAGGATTTTTTTCTGCTGCTACTTGGCTTTGAGATCAGGGGGAGGAGAAGTTACTTATTTCTCCCATGGGAGCCTAGGGGAGTGCACTGCGCTGGTGCTGAGCGGCTGTCTGCAAGGTCAGGAAGCCCAGAAAGGCAGAATCAGGCAAATGAGGTGATCTTCGCCGACAGCAACCACCACCCTGAGACAGCACAGCCTAAGCCTGAGAGGCATGCTCCATCTCTTCATCTCCTGCAGTAGTGCTGCTTACAGAATCACACCCAGCTTTCTTGCACGGTTAAATGCAGCACAGTTTCTGTAAAATCAGGGTTCAGTGAGACAGGAATGGTCCAAGCACTTTACTTACTGAAGCCTGTGCTATGCACACATCAGTGAACACATCTGAGGAGGACCAGATCACCGTGGTGCCTTGCTGCCTAAAAACGTCTTCGTTTCATGTCTTCAGAAAGACTCTCGTTATTCTAATTTGACAGGGAACAGAGGAGACACTTTGAACACGTCTGCTCTGTCCTCCTGCCCATTCATGCACAAACCCTGACCGTGAGTGAGTAATCTGGTGTTGGCCAGCGCCGCAAGCGTTGCTGCACACCAGCCTCTTCCTTCCCCTCTCCAGATGGCTGGCACCGTGTGCAGTGTTTCAGGCTCTGGGCTTTAAGAGAAGCCTCTTACATGGTCACAAATCCCACATTAATTAAAATCCTAGGTAATTATCGCAGTAGGAATTTCATAATTAAAAAAGAAAAAAATCGTAATGCAGAAAGACACAGTGTTCCTCAGAACACAACTCCGTCACAATCACCAGCTCCTCACCAAGCTGATGTGCTCTTCCTCCTCCAGCTGTGGTTCTCCAGGGCTCACTGACCTCAGAGACCTGTCAGGACAACATTACTTACTGTCCTTCACACCGTAAGCTTCTAACCCTCCCTTCTCCAGATGTTGGACTGGTAACAGTGTGGGGCCTTGCTCCAGTGAGATGTCCTGTGGAAAGCTACTAATTCTCTACGGAGACTGAAGGAACTAGATTCAACCTAGAGCCCATACCCACATCTTCACTACTCACACTCCTAGGAAATCAGGCTTTCTGATTTCTCTACCCTCAGCAACCCACAGGTTTCCCCCCCATCTGCCACATCACAAGCCAGTCGCACTTAATGCTCTGGTTATTAGATCTGTCTTTCTGTTGCACTTTGAAAGGAGAAATAAAGTCATCAGAAGCTGTTTAACTTCTGGGATTTTCTCCTTCTTAGGGTATGACTATAAAGCCAAACTGTTATGTCAGGAAAAACAAGCAGGGTTGCACATTTTTAGAAGAGGCGTGTCTTCGTTCAGACTAATGTGGCATTCAGAAGTTGTGCAAGCACCAACATGGGAGAGGGATACAGAATGTTATATAAAATAATCACGTTTGGTTTAATTATTTTGGAATAAGATTACAACATCCGCTTCCTCAACTACTTATTCCGTGTTGGGTATTCCAGCCTGGCATATTAAGTCTCCTGTCTCGCTTCCTGGCTAACGGTACAGTACAGTTGTAATGGCTCAAACACTCCTATTCATAAAGGACTTTATGATTTGATCTGCACATCAGTCTTCAAAAAAATGTAAAAAAACCCCCATTGAACACCACAATCATATTTAACAGCCATATTTCTATACAACAGGCAAGACTTCCCTTTGATTACGTCGCATTAACATACTCCACCGAGGGTACTGAAATTACCCTTGCCCCAAACTGCGAGGATATTCAAGCTGGGAAGCCCGCTGAAGCTCAGAGGGTGACTGATGTGCACTACCAGAGCCACCACATGCTCAGGGTGTGCACATCTCTACAGCACCAAAGGAGGGGAAATAAAGGCTCGGCACTTCACAGAACGTACCACTAGAAGTGACCACTGGACTATGTGGTGAAACCATAGCTCATCACTCTGAGCGTGGCTGTTGCAGAACCCACTGCCCAAGTCCTCGCTGAAAAACAATTTAAGGTTTTGCCCCCTGGTTTTGAGACTTTCAGATGTGGGAAACACAAAGGATGAGCCGATCCACAGTTCCTTAAAAATTAATGCCTGAATATGACTAAATTGAGTTTGCCCTCTGCTTCCAGCCATTAATTCTTATTATTCTCTTAACGATGAAAATGCCATCTATTTCTCCCCTGTGACAATACCTCTGTTACTGTAACCTAGTCGCCTCCCAAGCAAAATCTCTTACTCCAATGCTTCTACCTCAGACCTTAAATTTCCCCCCCCCCCTCACTATCTTCTCCAGCTTTGCAGCGTCCTTTTAAAAATACTGACAACAGGCATGGAAGAACAAACTCAGACAGCAGTGCGAAGTACCAGTCCCTCTGGCAGGTGCCTCCCCTTGCATGACGTGCGAGCTCCTCATGTCACAGCAGCCCACCGTGGGCTGGGGATAAGGCGCCTGGTCTCAGTATCTCAAACCTTTTCAAAATCACTGTTTCGCGAGGTGCAAATCGTACCCATGGAACTGCGTTTCTCTCTGCAGTTCCTACGCGTGGTGGTACTGCTAAAAACCAGTTTGTCTGACCTCCACTCCCCAGCAGATCCAGCTTGTCCTGGGAAAACGCCCAGCCACCGGTTTTAATCGCCTTATTAGTTCTTTACGTCACACGCAGAAGTTTTAACAGCAGCACTTGTACTTTTACCTGCACAACCCTGAGGCTGAAGTATGTGGTTAGTATCGCACCTAGGGCTGGTTGCTGGGGCACTTTTTCAGCAACCCTCTTAAACCAGCGACCATATCCTATTGTGATCCATTAGAGGGGAGAAAAATAACCCACAATAAATCAGATTGGGATTACTCCATTCACAAAAGCCTTGGAAAACAAAACAACAAAACAAACCCTCGTGTTATTGCCAGTGCTGATTTTTTAATAAACCCCCAGTTAGGAACAGATGATGCATAAAGGCCATATTGTGCCTATTGTTCTCCCCTGGTAACTCATTTTCATCACCCACTTTGGGACTTAACTGGTAATGTCTTCGGTCTTTTTAACCCCCTGGGTGCTTACAACACACACTTATGAGAGTCTCTCCCATTTACAGAGATCGTAGTGTCATTTTACTTGCATTTTGGGACACGTCAGTGAAAGCCAAGATGACTCAGCTGAAGATGTCCAGAGTAACATTGCAAATGAGAAAGTGCATTAAGGGTTAGTTTGTTCAAACTCGGGGGAAAAAAAAACCAAACCAAGTGGTTTGATTAGGTTTCAGATGGATGCCTGTGATGATTTTTTTTTCCCCCAATAGATAAAATGACAATATAAAGTGTTCTGACATTTCTGCCTGACAGCCACGGCCTGCAATGTTTACCTGGGACACATTGCATAAATTATTAAGAACTGAGCAACAACAGTAACACCCTGCTCTAATCAGTGTGCAGCAATGTCAAAAAGAAACAAGCTACTTGTTCAAAGACGTGGAGAAAATTTGACCCAAACTGTATTTTAAAGTCAGGTTTAATTGGTTTTTTACACTTAACTGCAGTATGCTGGATTTTATTATTATTATTAATTCTACTTTGATGCTGGATTTGCCAAAGGCTTATCAAATGAGAACTGTCCTGAAAGATGGGGCTCAGGTAACAGCTCCCCAGCAGCAGGGACGCTGCATGGGTTACATCTCATCTGCCCCCAAAACAAGACAGACTTCTCCAGTGTGTGCGTGGTGGTGGTGAGGGGAGGAGGGGTGTGAAATTTCATGATCCCAGTAGATAAGGACAAATAAGCAATTTCAAGATAAAGACGTAACCGCCCAATTCAGACTGTCAAACACTATTTACGGTGCTGCTGATACAGGCATAGGGAGTCCTAACAGTCAAAGCAAACCCCCTTGCAACAATGACAATCTTCCAGCAAATTTCTATCCTTATTATTTATAATCATTCAGAAGAACGAGCTGGTAGATAATTTTTATCAGAAACGTAAGGAAAGTTTTAATCCTGTTTAGAAATGTTGAAGTGTGTAATATAAATTGTAGAGGAAAAGATGTTATCATCATTCTACTATCACCGTTGCTACTGCCTCAGACTGAGCATCTTTCCCACGATAACCAGTCCTTTTCTGTCCTTCAAAGAAAACGGGAGTTTTCCACAAACACGATTTTCCTTTGGAATCCCTCAAACAGGCACACGCCACCTGCTCCTAAGGAAGCCCCCAGCAAGACAGAACTGCCCTGCAACTGAAGATGGGTTTGGTTCTGTACTTAGGCACGCTACACCAAAGATAAGCCTGTGAGGGGAGCGAATCGAGACCGGGTGCCTACGAGATAGGAATTACTCTTGGCTGTTCCTTACTTAGGGTGAACCAAGCTGCACGTTTTTGCTCAAGACACTGAAATTCTCAGTTATTCTCAAAAGCAGAGAAAAAAAGCGTGACCTTGAGGGGTAAGGGGGGAGGGGGGGGGGGCAAGGAGAATAGCAGTGTTGCTATTTCTCATTTACGCAGTAAACCAACAGCCACAGCTCCTACTTGAAAAATCAAACGTGTCAATGTCCTTTTTCCTCAAGGAACCTGCCTGTCACGCACGTTGACTCCGTTAATGAAAGTTGTGCGGCGTGAACCGCAACTCCAGGAAACAGCAAGCTTCAGCTGGGGCACGGCCGCCGTCTGCCCTACGCTCCTCAAGGCATTTTTCCCTTCTTCACCTCTACTCACAGCGTAAAGGAGGCAGAGAAGCCCCTCCGGTGCCACCACAGCCCCTACGCAGCGAGTATGTTCGCTGGCACAAGGACGGAGCAGAGTTTTTTTGAGCATCCCTCGGGTTTCTCGCTCTGGCAGGCAAAGCGAGGAGGAGGAGAGAGGGATGAAGCACCAGCAGATCCCCTCTCTGGACACCACAGACACTCCCCGGGCTGCGCTGGGAGTTTGCAGCTTGCTCCTGCTGCGGCACAAGAGCTACTTTAAGGCTTCCAGGAGGAAGCTCTCAGCTGAGCTCGCCGTGTACCTTCAACCCCTTCCCCTGGCTTAACTGCACCAAGTCAACAACCGGTCGCAAGCTTAACATTGCCCCCACCCCTCACAAAAACCCACCCGGTAGCACCCAAGCTGCTGGGAAGGCGCACACGCCCGGGGGCTCCCGGCTCACCACCACCACCCCGGGGACCCTCTAGACCAGAGCGTTTCGGGGGATACACCCCCACAGACATACACCGGCTTTAATGTGACCCACCGCGGGTTTTACGCCGATGGCCGGCATCCGATGGGGCAGCGACGCTTCCCCCCTACCCGGCTCCGCGGGCAGCCCCCCTCGGGGGAAGGAAGGGGGCGAGTGGCTGCCCGCAGGGAAAGGGGGGGAAGAGCCCCGCGGGGGTGATCGCACCCTACCTGTAGTTAAATTGTCATTGATCTTCAGGGGTACCCTTAAGATGTAGACCAGGAAGAGCATGATGAAGAACCACAGCGTCCAGAGATAAGTCCAGGACCAGACGATGCAAGACTTGAGCTGTTCCAAAAAGCTCGTCCCAGCTTCAGCCATGTTTTTGGAGGAGAAGGGAAAAAAAAAAAAGGGAAAAAAAAAAAAAAAGCCAACCAAAACCCAGCCCCGAACGCAACCCAAACCCTGCTCTCTGCTGCCACAGCCTCTCAGCGTGTATTCCTGGGATGATTCACGCCTCCCCGAGCGGGCTCTCCCCCTCCCGCCGCGGGGGCGCGTCCCCGGGGCGCTGCCGGGTCTCCCCCATACACCCCCGGCCTTGCCGTGACCGCGGCGCGCCGAGCCGGCCTACGGCGAGGGCTGGCCCGCTAAAATGGACTCCTCCGAGCTCCCCTCGGTGCTCCGGCGGAGCGGGTGGGCTTTTAGCACAGCCACCTCCGCTGCAACTCTGTGGTTACCCCCCTACCCCCGCCCGTCGTCTCGCAGCCTGCCTCCGAGGGGCGGGGGAGGGAGAGCGGAGGGCAGCTACCTCGAACGGAGGTTCCCAAACAACGGGTGTGGGGGGCGAAGGGCTCCTGGAGCGGCCTCGGACCGGCCTTCCCCCAGCCCTGCCCGCACCCCGCAGCTCAGCACCCCGGCCCCGCGCCGCTCCCGGCGGCGGCGGCTGCGTGATGAAATGCGGGGAAACAGCGAGTGGCTGCGGGGAAGGCGGGCGGGGGGCGGGGGGGAGGGAGAGAGAAAAAACAAGAGAGATGTTGCGGGGAAAGGGGGGGGGGGGGAGCGGGGGTTGGGGAGAGAAAAGAAAAAAACCCCGAAAATTAAAAATTGGGCCGTGGAAACCTCAGGCTTTTCCACGTCTTTTTAAAACAAGAATCCCAGGCGGGGCTTCCACGGCGCAGCAGGATTGTAAGCAGAGAAGAGGGCGCACGTTGGGCGGGTGTTTTTGCAGTTTACTTGTCTTGCCTCGCTAGGATAATACGGGGGGGGGAGGGGGGGCGGGGGGTGCAGAGCGGCCAGCAGCTCCGAGCCGTAAACCTCCCCCCTCCCCAAAGATGCTACGGGTACTACATGGCCCGAGGAATAAGTGCGTCTTGTTAAATCAGTGTCGATAACGCATCATCGTCAAGTCACAAAACTGCTTCTGTGAAATGGAGGGGGGGCGGGGGGCGGGTTTCTCCTTCCCTGGCTCCCTGGATGGGGCATTTCTCCCTAAAACCAGGCTGGGCACCAGGATGTGACAGAGAAATTCAGAGACCAGTTAACACAACTGATCCTCATGAGGCCCCATCTGGAGTCCTGTGTCCAGATCTGGGGGCCCCAGTACAAGAAAGATGTAGAACTGTTGGAGAGGGTTCAGAGGAGGGCCATGAAGATGATTAGAGGGCTGGAGCACCTCCCCTATGAGGAGAGGCTGGGGGAGCTGGACTTGTTCAGCGGGGACAAGAGAAGGCTGCAGGGGGACCTCATTGCAGCCTTCCAGTACCTGCAGGGAGCAGAGAAACAGGAGGAGAATCAACTTTTTAAAAGGGTAGATAATGGCAGGACAAGGGGGAATAGACTAAAGCTAAAGGAGGGAAGGTTTAGATTAGATATTAGGAGGAAGGTCTTTAGAGAGAGAGTGGTAAGGTGCTGGAACAGGCTGCCCAGAGAGGTGGTGGATGACCCGTCCCTGGAGGTGTTCAAGGGCAGGTTGGATGGGGCCCTGGGCAGCCTTGTGTAGATCCAGGCCTGGAGGTTGGTGTCCCTGCCTGTGGCAGGGGGGTTGGAACTCTATGATCCTTGGGGTCCCTTCCAACCCAGACCATTCTATGATTCTATGATTCCTCTTTTTTTTGGATGTCAAATGGGTTGCAGGTATTTAAGTGGACACAGGCTGTATATTGCAATTCGCTTGGATCTCTCTTTCCATAACCTCTATCAAGTGGGATGATACTTCCCAGCATTTTAAGAAACAGGTAGTATTTCTTAAGCTGGACTGAAAGAACAAAAAAACCCTGGAGAATTTTTTTTTTCCAGCTGGTAATAACCACCATGTCCTGGGATTTTCTGGTCCACCAATGAAAAAATCATCCTAGAAGAATCATAGAGTCATAGAATGGTCTGGGGTGAAAGGCACCCCAAGGATCATAGAGCTCCAACCCCCCTGCCACAGGCAGGGCCACCAACCTCCAGGCCTGGATCTACCCAAGGTTGCCCAGGGCATAGTAGCTTCTCAGGAAGGTTTGGGATATCTAACTGCATCGAATGAAACCAAACAACTGTAGTTACACAAATCGATACCTTCTCACAGAGCACCAAAAGCAGTGAGGTTCACACAGGAATTTTTTGTCTCCCAGGTTATGCTGTGGGGCTGGAGGCTGGGTGAGGCAACGCGAAGCTGGTTGTGCCGCAAGCAGCCGCAGGTGCCAGGACCGCAGTGCCTACGTTGGAATAGATGACACAAGGTTTTCCCTTCTAATAAGTCACAAAACTTTTAAAGTTAGGATAGATACACAGGGCCTTTCACTACACAGGGGTCAGGCACAGTTTAATTGCATACCGTAGAAAACCACATCTCACATATTTCAGCTTCCCCTTTCAGTTATAAAGGCAAGAAAAACTCAACGCCTCAGCGACATCTGAAATAAGTCAACCTTGTTGCACCATGTGTTTCTAAACCAAAATATTCATCCCATGTTTTTCTTATGCATTAGTAAAAAAAAAAAAAAAATCCAAAGCAATTTTTTTTCACTTTTATCAATTTTCATATACATATTTTAATTTTTAGGCTATTGTTGCTTATGTTATAAAATTAACTATGTGTATTGGGTTTGCATGGTGAGATTTCGGTAGTAGAGGGAGACAGGGATGGCTGCTGTGAGAAGCTGCAAGACAGACCTGCCAAGGCCAAGCCCATCAGTGATGGTAGCAGCTCTGGGGCAACATAGTTGAGGAAGGCGGGAAAAAAAACATCAGGAGGAATTGCAGCCAGAGAGGAGTGAGGAAATGGTGAGAGGAACAACTCGACACCAGGGTCAGTGAAGAAGGAGGGGGAGGAGGTGCTCCAGGCACCAGGGATTCTCCTGCAGCTGTGGAGAAGACTATGGCTGTCCAGCCCATGGAGGTCTATGGTGGAGCAGATGTCCACCTGCAGCCTGTGGAGGACCCCATGCTGGAGCAGGTGGAGGTACCTGAAGGAGGCTGTGACCCTGTGGGAAGTCCACACAGAAGCAGGTTTGCTGGCAGGACTTGTGACTCTGTGGAGGACCACACTGGAGCAGTCTGGTCCTGCAGGTCTGCACCCCGTGGAAGGGACCCACGCTGGGGCAGTTCATGAAGAACTGAAGCCCGCGGGAAGGACTCACGTTGGAGAAGTTGGTGGAGGACTGTCTGCTGTGAGAGGGAGCCCATGGTGGAACAGGGGAAGAATGTGAGGAGTTCTGCCCGTGGGGAGGAAGGAGCGGAAGAGATGGTGTGTGATGAAGTGACCAAGCCCCCATTCCCTGTCCTCCTGTGCAGCTTGAGGGGAGGAGGGAGGGAAATTGGGGGTGAAGCTGAGCTCAGGAAGAAGGGAGGGGCGGAGTGAGGTGTTTTTAAGATTAAGATTTATTTCTCATTACCCTTCTCTGATTTAATTTGTTATGGATTAAATTAATTTTCCTGAGTCAAGTCTGTTTTGCCTGGGACAGTAACTGGTGAGCAATCGCTCCCTGTCCTTATCTCAACCCACAAGGTCTTCGTTATATGTTCTCTCCTTGGTCCAGCTGAGCAGCAGAGCGATGGAGTGGCTTTGGGGGGCACCTGGCCTCCAGCCAGGGTCAACCCACCCCACTATGATCAATTCCTTTTATAAATGAAAGACAGAGAGGGCTTATGGGGCTTTTTGAAAAAAAAAATATAAACAGCTTTTCATTCTGTTAAGATGTTTTTTATTGAAAGAGTGGAGTTGGCTGTGTTGGTTCCTTCAATGCCACTTTCTTTACATCCCCCCCTTGTCTCTAGAAGATCGAAGCACTGTGAGCTGTGCACACTTAAAGCACAGTTACCCATTTTCTGCCTTGCATCCTTTAAGTACCACTGCTACTTCTTCCCCTGGAATTACAGTAGTTATTCGTATGTTGCAGTAAATTTACACATCTCAATCTTGGATCTGCAGTATTGTTATGGAGAGCAAAAAGTATTTAAAAATGAATGGTGTCCTGACTCTTCAGGCTCCCAGGAATACACTGCAGCAGATTTCCTGTTGGGTGCTACACACAAACAGTAGGAATAGTAATAGGAGGAGGAGTAATAATAATATTATAATAATTATAATTATAATTATAATAATGATTATGGTAATAATAATAATAATAGTAGCAATGATAATAATAAACCCAATGCTAACACAACACTAAAGCAAAAGCACGTGCCCAAGCTCAGACACACGCACAAGGAGAAGAGCAGTCGGATGTGTTGACTCAGGACTGGCCTGGTGCATTCACATGACAAATTATGTTTCATTTCTAGTGTCACTACTACAGTACCAAAGCTGACCTGCAAGGCAAGTTCATGGTTCTGGCTCTGTTTTAACCCTTTTTCTGTCTCCCCTTTCAATTCTGCTAGAAAGACGTGCCAGGTATTAATAGAAAGCCTTAAATCATGTACTCCACAAATGGAGAAAGAAAACTTCAGTACTAGGAAGAGACTCGGTTTTACTGTCATCTGGCTCCAGGCACTCATTTGCTAAGTCAAGACGTTGCAGAGCACAGCTGAAGTCGTCACTGGACAAAAATAATTTGGTAAAGCAGTCTTTTACCTTTCTGCTACGGTTTTCCACTCTGTTATCTCACTCGTTTATGTGTTTCCTCACACAACCCCTCAGGTAACCCCATTCCTACCTCAAAATAATACCCGCTGAGCCCGAACGCTACTCTTTCTGTTTGCCACAAACTGAGCTTGGGGCTCCTGGTTTCTCCAACGGCTGTTGATGACTTTGCTAAATGAAATCAGGAAGCAGAAGCGATGGCAGTTACTAAGCACGAGGTACAGCGAAGTTATCGCTTTTTTCCAGAAGAAAGAAACGCTCCTGAACTTGGGGACTGGCAAGGAAATAAAGAAAAGATGGAATTGCTGTGCAGCAAAAGCCTAGTTTGAGAAGTCTCCCTACCCAATGCTTTTATGGGTCAAGATCCAAAGTAATGGGGTTTAAAAAATGTTTATTTTTTATTTTATTAAATTTTTAATAGACCTTTACATATCTTCTGTCTGAACATTTCAGAGATCAATAACTTCTTCCAGGCCCGCAATGTACAAGCCTCTTGGAGCCCAGCTGTGAAATAAGATTGCCTCAGGTTTCTTGGCAGCTGAGAGGTGGTCAGGCATGTTTGTGGGGGATGTTCTGAAAGGGCACAAACGAGCCCCACATCAGCCCCAGACATCTGGGAGCACTGGGAAACCTCCTCAGCAGGGTTCAGAGTCGCCAGACCCCCCCTTGACCTCCAGCTGCCGCTGCTGGGTTAGCCACTGAGCCCAGCCAAGCAGCGGTGAGCTTTAACCCCTTTTAATCTGGACACATATTCACAGAATCACAAGGTTGGAAAAGACCTTTAAGATCATCAAGTCCAACTGTTCCCATCCTATGCTAAACCATATCCCTAAGTACCTCATTTACCCTTTTTTTAAACACATCCAGGGAAGGCGACTCAACCACCTCCCTGGGCAAACTGTTCCAGACTCAATATACAACAACAATATATACACCTCTGCTTGCACACATACACATACACAGCTGTTCAGTATGTGCATAAATACATACACGTGTAGTGCACCTATCACAGACGTTGGGTGCATGGTAAACAGTATCAGGGATGAACTGGAGATGGCAGTCTAAACTGGGATCAGCCGTGCTGAGAGGCTGCGTGCCACCCCATGAGTGGAAGTGCTGGAGGAGACTCGGTGGGATCCCATTCCCACAGGCAGCACGTTTCGGACACAGCGAGTTCTGAACACAGACAGCAAACGGCTGGTTTCAGCTGAAGCACACGGCCCTTAGTCACGGTTCAGAGAATGGAAAATACACTAAAAAAAGGCTGCAGTGAAAAATTAATGCTTAATTTGCGATTCAATCGATATATTTTCATTAAAACAAAGATATTCCAAAAGGATGTGACTACAGACACACCTGGACTGAAGTTTCTGTTCCCCATCTTAAAACTGAGGTATTATGGTATTAGAGGAATGTTCTTCAGCTGGAAGGAAGATAGTAATATTTCAATATAGGCTACAATTTCTAAGAAGGAAAAAACAGATAAGCATTCCTGTGCCTAGAGCATCGCTTTTCAAAACGCTTTTAAAAATATTTCTTCCTTGTTACTTCCAAGGTGGTGTGAAAGTGAGAACATGGGGGTGAAGCTTTGCCCATTTCATCGGTTCAGGAAGCAGGGGAGCTGGTTCTGAGGGAGCTGAATCCCCAATGTTTGCTTAAACTGAAGGAGAGAACAAGAAGGGCAAGTCTGCTAAACCCATGTGTCTGTGGCCACAGGGGAATCTGCCAAAAAGGAGGGTGACGTAGAACATGTGCAGGCAGTTGTAGGGGAGGGAGGAAAGGCGGCCTGAAAGGAAAGTCCCTTTAAGATCTTTACTGACAAGAAGATCAACCACTTGCCTTAATTGCAAGATAGGTGACATGGCCCCAGCAAGACCTGGCTCTGCAAGCAGTGGGATGTCAGTGTGAGCACAGGGCAAAGACAGAAGCTGCGGAGTCATCGGGGCAACTGAGAACATTGTTCCAGCATTTTCAGGTAGTGTTCGAAATAAATCTTAACCTGAAAGAAAACGCAACCCCAACCCTCCCCCATTTTCTTCTTTTACTTTGTTGCCTAACAAATTATTTTTATCCCTAGAATTGAGGTGGGAATTCCATGTTGACTGTCGGCACACGTAGACACCAGTGCGGGACAGAGGGCCCCATCCCAATCACATTACACATTTAACAGAGCACATTGAAATTATTTATTTATTTATTTTTAAAAACCCTGTGGAAATATCCCACAGTGGCACTCCCCTGTTTTCATGAAGTGGCTGGACACACACATTCATCGAAGCGTTTGATGACCCTTTGTAAAAGCCAGGTGGTGGTCGGAAGAGCCGCCAGTACTGGTACTGGGTGGTATGTGCTCAGGGTGCGTAACGCGGTCACGCAAGCTGCGAGCCTGGCGCCTGGTCAGGCCAGGAGCTCTCGGCAAGTCAGAGTCTGGCGTCTGCATCCACACATGTTCCGTACGTCACGGGAGGCAAACGAGGTTGTGGGAGAAACAGGGAGGAAGAGACAGATGGCGAAATGCCCGGAGGGGAACCAGCACTGCTTTTCCCCTCCCCTGTCTAGGTTGAGAAAAAGGACAAGAGCTTGGCTGTCCACATCCCTGCCTCGGACCGAAGCCAAACAGTAACTTTGCTTTCTTTTTTCTTTTTTAATTTTTTTTAAAACTTAGATGCATTTGTGGGTGCAGGAGACGGAGAAGATACTAAATTTCCTCGCTGCCTGGTGTCTTGTCTTTTTATTTTCCTAAGAAAAGAAGGTACTGAGAGCGGGTTTTAATGTGCTGAGCGTTGTTACTGTATTTTGTAAACAAACCTTTTTAAGAGAGGAAGTATCTCCAGTCTTCTCCTCTGAAATCCACAGCGTATAGAGACCACAGGTTAATGTTCACGTGTCAACACAGCATCTTCTCCAGCTCCGTATCAGCAGGAACACCGAAATCCACTGACGGTTACCTAAGAAGTTCAGAGGAAGGAGATGGAGCCATCGCAGCGCTGAGTGGCGTGCTGGGTGGGAGCTATTGCTGCTTGGGGCTGGCAACCATTGCGGAGGTCAGAACAGCTCTGTAGGCAGCCTGGGATGGAGCAGCAGCACATCCTCTGCCATGGAAGCAGGTAGCATCCATGTGGCACGCTGCAGCTCCTTGTATCACAGCTAGGCTTGGTTCTTGAACCAAATCTTGTTAAACCTTTGCAAAATCAAGTGCCAAAAATCCCCTCTTGCCTGATGTGATGCAATGCTTTCCTGCTTGGCTTGCTTGGCTTGCCTCTTCACATCCACATCATTGCTGACAAAACCTCTCTCTGCAGACCATGGAATCCTCATCTTGTTTCCCTCTCCACAGATGAAGATCTCCATGAGGTCTTGTTGGGTTTTTTAAGTTCAGGCTACAGATCACTTGTCTTATTTGCATGTTAGCTTCCTCGTGCCTTACCTTCTTCCCTCCTTCACTCTTCAGCCTGTTTTGCCCGATCTCTGCTCTTGCTGGTTCACAGCATTATCTCTTCTGCACCTAGCAGCAGCTCTTCATGTGGAAATTCCTTAATGCTGAATACGGTCACTCATAGGTGATCTCGAGCATCCCTGAATACTCATGGCATCACACCTGTCCAGCTCCAGCCTGACATCAGTTGGAAACAGCGAGTACTTCTGTGCATCTGGGTGATGTGAGGAACAAGGAGAGGAACACAAGCAGACTCCATAGCATTGTAAGGAGCATGAAATGGCGACAGAATTCTCCAAGCCCTCACAGCTGCTGCCCCATGAGGAGAAGGGTGGTGGCTCTGCAGCTATAGGCAAGCAGAGTGCTGCAGTGGCTGAGGGGGGCACCATGGCCTGGCACAAAAACGCTCTGTGACTGCTCCAAATACATCGCCGGAGCGCAGTAGTGTGGAGACCTGGGCTTTGCATGGGGCAGACTTGTGAGAGGTTGGTCCCTCTGTAAAGCTCACACTCTCAGGATGGTGATGGCACAGGGGCAGCTGCGCTGCCTTCCCACAGCCTCCCACGAGTGGTGCAACCAGAGGTGCCTTGCCCAGCAGCATCAGGGGTGCTCTGTGCACCATCTGGGGCCACACGTACTTGTGGTACTTAGCCACGTAACTTCCAGTGCCTGCCCTCCTCGACATACCCTGCCCTTCCCACGCACTGTCCCTTGGGAACAGGACTCAGGAAGAGGAGAAACACTTCAGTTCTTCATGAGGACATGGTATTTACTCTCTTAGCAGCAACTCTCAGATCTAGTCTTCTGCAATTGAGCTGGCTTTTGTGAGAGCTGAAGGACTCGCCATACTCAGGTTACGCACACAGGAACTTAAAACAGGCTCTGGAATGGCACAGGCTTTTCTGATCCCCTCTGTGGAGGTTCTGGCTAGCTTGGTGGAGGATGCTGCCTATCCCTACATGCAGAACTTTTGTGACATAGGGAAAGTACTTGCATGGATGTTACACCAACTACTATCCAGTCTTCACCAGTGCAGTTCAGGAGAGGTGAGATGAGCTTCAGTGCTTCTGAAAACAAGGCAAGTTCTCCTCCTGGACCCCTAGCCAAGGCTGCCTTGTCAATTCTGACTGGTCATTGATTCCTCTTCTTTTCCTCCACATAGAAAAACCGTTAGGAAAAAGCTTATTCCATACTTCCTAGCACAAGAAAGGGTGGTGCATTTGACCTCCTCGGTTTTGGCTGACATCAATGCCTACAAGGTACTGCTAAACAAACTGCTGGCTGTTGGCACAAATATCCCAGATAACAATGATCCAGCTCATCTCCCTGAACAAGTTGACAGCAGCCCTTTACTCTTTAATTCCAGGATGGTTCTTAGTTCAGAATCCATTTGCTGGCTGTTCCACAGCATTAGGATGTGGAACTGTCTCACTTTTGTGCCTACTTCATCAGTAGAGAAGGATAACATCGGGTACATGTACCTAACAGTGGTTGGTTGTGGTCTTCCCCCCCCCCCCCCGAATAATTAAGCATAGATTTAAAATGCTGACAGAAGTCTTCTAGCTGCTGCTGAAGGCACAGCTGGAGACTACTGTAGCATTCAAGTCCAGATTCTAGCAAGAAGATATCCAAGTACTATGTTAATATCGTGACAGCCCGCAATATGACAGGACCAAAATGAACAATCTGCCAGGAAAAACAAGCTTCTCAAAATGAACAGAAATGAAAAAAAAACAGGATGTAGAAAAATGACTTGAAGCATTGGATTTCACATAGAAATGAAGAGTTGCTGGATTCGATCTTTAGCCTTTGGTGGGCATCTGGCCTCCAGGCAGGCTCAAACCACCACAGCTACACAGCCTAAAATACCTAAAACATTGCAAAGACAAATGGGAACAAGCTGTTCTGTGTACCCACAGCTAAGATAAATAGAGGTTAAGATCCAACAAAGATTTAACTTTTCCTATTACCTGCCTTAATACTAATAATACCAAAGCCCTACCAGACCTTGGAGGGAAATGATCATCCTTATCATTAACATTCCTTTTGGAGCAGACAAGTCTCTGTCAGGCCCTGGATGGTCGAGTTCACCCTGCCACACTGCGGAGTAAAAAAAATGAATGAGCTTTTGCTCTCCACTCAAGGATTTCAAGGTTTCTACCACCACTGTTGTTCAGAAATCTTCCAGTCAGGTATCTGCACTTCAGAGTCTTTAACCGCAACTGGTTTGTTTGGCCAACTGTGGTTTTGGTACCTCGTGTTCCCATTTATACAGCGAAGTGAAAGGCTCGCAAAGCTTACCAGGTTCACAGCATCCCAAAGCTGGTGTGGCAACGCAGCGTCATGTAGGAGAGAAGGAAGCAGATTCTCCTTCCTGCTACTTGGCTAAAGCTGCTAATGGCTCTTGAAAGCTGCCTTAGAATCCTAGAATCACAGAATATCCCGAGTTGGAAGGGATCGGTAAGGATCATCGAGGCCAACTCCTGGCCCCACACAGGGCCAGACAAGTCATATGTTGTCAGTATTTTCACTGTTGCAGTACTCAAGTTTTAGCCCGTATTTCAAACGTGACTATCTTAGTGTTTGCTGCACTTGTAGCAATGCATCTTCATATAAGCATCAAAACCCACTGCTGACTTCAGGACAGGCAGAGATTACAGTAATTAACATTACAAAACATGTCTGTTTCCACATAGAGTATCTTTTCTGTGTATAGGCAGCAAAGTTTAAAATATAAAGACTGGGTTAGTGTTTCAGATATGGATTTATTATTAGCTAATGCTTTTTCCAAGCCTCCTTCCCTAATTCCCAAACGATGCAGAAGTTATTCCTGCCTAGTTAGACCAACAGCTGGAAGAGGTGCCTGGGCACTGCATGAACTGCGGGTTAGTAACAGAAGGGCCGCCGAGGCCTTTGGGGCAATATCCTTGGCCGTTTTTACTGGGTTAAGACAGGCTGCACTGGGACAGGAAGAACAGCTGGAGCAATACTGCAAGCAAGGTGCCAGGCTGGGGAACAGCCAATGCACACAGGTGCCCCTGATGTCTCTTCCTGGAGCACAACTTTTAAGTGAGCTGCAGCACTGGGCTCCCACCCTCCAGGCCGAACGGGAGGCTTGGGTACTGAGTGGAAACACACAGCACCTTCCTTGAGAAAACTCCTAGCAGGTCACATGCTTGTAGTCTTCCTGACACATCTTGTGTCACAAACACCTGTCCTGCCTCACCTAGGAAAGGCAGCGTGGCAGCACCCCAAAGCCCAGGGCTGGCCTTTGAGCCCCCAGCTCCAGGATGGGCCCTTCTGGCACCTTCACAGCACAGCCAGATGGAACGTTTCTGCCCTGGGGCACCTAACCTTCAGCAGCAGCTTCTGCACCAGGTGCCCAGGCCGAGACAACACCCCCCCCATCCAGCACCCCAGCACGTGGGGCAGGGAGACAGCTCAAGCAGGCAGAAGGAAAATATTTTAAGTCTGCTGGAGCCCAGAAGAGCCAAAGGTAAGTAGTTTTCCTGCACTCGAGAGCGCGTGGCTGTGATTTTTCAGTTAGGTTTGCAAATACTGCTTTTCTTTTAGCTGGCTACACAAACCTTTGGCCCGGGGGAATTGAGTCCCTGCTTTACCTCCTGGCACCAAATCTCCCTTCTCTAGGTCTAAAGCAAGTGGCCAAGGTTCCACATACACCTCACGAGGCAGATCCCGCCTCAGCAGGCTGCGGCACTGTAACCATCCGGCCCTCAGAAGACACTCTTCCTTGCTCAGGATTGCAGGTGTGTTTTCCTGCACCCCTCCTCACAACGCTGCTTGACTTGCACTGGTAGAGGTGTGCCAGAGAAGGAGGGAGCTCAGCCTTCTACCTTATCCTCCATTCCTAAGTGAGGCCTGCAGTAACCCTGGAGGGTAACTCAAGGTTTGAGTTACATGCTGGGGTGCCGTTTATTAAAAGAAGCCATCTCAATTCCTTCACTGCTGGCTACAGTAGCTGTACACAGTAAACACATGGCACTGAAAAATATCAAGCTCATTTAAATACAAAACCAAAATGAGTATTTTCTACAGGTCACTGGTAGCATGCTGTGGCGTCCTCCAAACCAACCAGCCCTAAATGGAGCAGCTGCATTTACAAGCCTGTAAGGTAGGGGCTGCTTCAGATCTAAAATCTGGCAGGTAAAAAAAGCCCACATACTCCTCTTGACTTAGGAGGAATAAACCCAACAGCTTCGCCCCTGCACAGCTTCACTGATTTGCATGGAAAAGGTGGGCAGAAAAGTCTAAACGTGGTCACAGAACATATCCCTTCAGGCAACGACTCCCACTCTCATCCTCTCTTGTGATGAGCACGTGGATACTATCGTGCCAAACAATACCTGCTACAGCGTAAGCCCATCACAGTAGCAAACTACTGCACCGAGCATGCATTTTCACAGAGGAATAAAGTACGTAATTCGCAGTTCCTTTCCTTTGGCTGCAGAAGAAAACCCCTGAACTTCTTTTTGGTTTACATCTGATGCAAGTTTTCCCCTTTAGAAAAAGCAAACAGTTGACACTATCACAGAAAAATTGACACTTCAAGGTGATGAACAAACTAAGTTTAATCTAAACCTAGTTTACAGTTGCATCAGAGGAAGAACAGTTTCAGTCTTTCCAGGAAATGAATGCAGCAGAAGCTTGCTCTGTGTCAGCACGGAATTCAGTATGATAGGAGCGAACCCACAGTAAGTTCAGCCTCTCCACATAGGGTGTGGAAATTCAGAGGCTGGGCTTAGCCTGACCCTCCAGGCACTCTGAACGCGTGAGGTGGGTTGAAGTAGCCCGAAGGGAAGCAGCGCTGGGGGTTTACATCACCGTCAGGAGCTGGCGGGCATTTGGCACAGACCAAATGATCCTGTTCAGATCCCTTCAGGAACTGAGCTCCAGAGCACAACTGCTCCTCAGCCAAACCACCACACAACGACACGTGGGGACAGCGGAAGCATTTACTCCCAACTGCGCAAACTACATCGCTGCCGTAGCTGCGGCTGGAGTCCTCCCCTGGAGAGAAGACATCTACTGGGGTGCTCAGTCTCACAGGGTACTTTCAACCCTGGGCTGAAGGACCGTTTGCTCGTGGGCTGGGCGGCCTGGCTCCCATCTGAACCAGCCGCCTGAGCTGCTGTCAGTGTGCAGAGCATAAGCACAGTAGCGACGTACCGAAATCACAGCGATGTCAAGAAGCTTTGGTCTACCCGTGGTGTGAATGAAGCCGTGCAGGGCTGCTCAGGAGAAACCAGAAGCAGAGCCGCCACTCCTGCTGCCGGTGTTCAGAGAGAACAATCGCTTACTTGCATAAGAATTCCCTCACAGAAAGGAGCGCTGTATAAGGTGTCACACACGCCATAAATGCAAGCATTTTACAAGTCCGTGTTACAAGCTATAATGTCTAGCACATCAGCATTCCACAATACAAAGCTTATCTTTATATTTAAAAATAGAATGTAAACAAATAGTAATTCACAGGAAGACAATCGCCACAGCAAAATTTCTCAGAAGTGCTTTACCTACACAAAATACCCCAAAAGCCTACCAAGCAAGCACTAAAGTTCTCCAATTTTAAAGGGGTGGGGGTGGAAACAAAGAAAGGGCAAGGGACATCCAAAATTTTGAGAGAAGTCAAGGGCTCCAGATGTGCCACATGTCCCAGCTGATACTCAGGTCAGCTTCACCTGTGGAGTCACCACCCTTTAATATGATACAGCATACCATTTCAACAAAGTAACAGAATAGGTTATTTACTTATAAATTGCTTTTATTGAAGCTATAACTTAATAAATTTGATGTTCAAGGTGTAAAATAATTTCACAGACTAAAAATTAACACAACAGGAAAAAAAATAAGTCATACAAATCTACTTATGTCATCCTACTGGTAGAATCGAACCTGTAGGATGCTGTTCTTTGCAGATAAGGAATTAAGACTATCACAGGACTGAATAAACAGAGGGAAACACAGCAATAGAGTACTTCACAGTAAAATACCTCTTTTATTAGGAATATATTTAAAATTAGCTTTTTATTTCAGGTAAGAAAAATAGCATTCTGACTTCCAGCCAGTGCTGATTCTGGTTATACGCACTATTCTAACAGCTAGAAAAGTTATGTGCACCGTGGTTGCCCCTTAACAGTTCTCCTAAGTGTCCATTCACTCTTATTTTATAGCTTGTTCTTAAATATGCTGAAGAAATTCTTCAAAGGAGCTTTGCATTTAGATCTTAGTTAAGATGGACAGACTGGCTTGACAGCGACTCAGCATCTGCTATTAGCTCACATACAGCTTTTATAAGCCTTTTTAAGAGAACAACACGGTTCAATAGCTGAGCTACGAAGACAAGAGGGCAACTCTCCAGGAAGACTGTGGCAGAACAAATCCCACCCATCTACTATACAGTTCAGTACTGTAAAGTAGCAGCAATTTGGGGAACTTCAGTTAATTCCACACCCCTTTATAAGAGAGCAGTGAAGAACAGAATCTAGGGGTATTGCTATTACACTTCGATCAGTAAATCGATTTGTGTGTACGTTTTTATACTCTGTACAAGTTTAGGCTCTTTCTCTTGCTACACTGTAACTTCACAGCTAAGGTCAGCAGTTGGATCACGCTGTAAGAGATACAAAACCTTTGTGTAAGCTTTACTGGTTTAGGAGTGTGCAAAAAGACCTGCCTTAAAAAAAAACCAAAAAAGCAGCTGTTTAAGTTTCCCATCATGAGCATATAATTAGGTAGCATGGCTCAGAAAAGGCTTTCATCCAATTAAAAATGAAATCTGTGCGTTTCACAGAAGCGTTACAGAGCATTTTGTAATGAAGTCTGTATTTTTAGATACCGGCCATCCATTCCCAATGTGATCTATCAGACAGTGGAAGCATTCTCCAGATAAATGTGTTATTTTTGGTCTTGTAATTTCTTCCATCCTCTGTAGCCAATACGAAGCTAAAAGACACCAGACTTCCGTATGCATGTGTTTCTTAAATGCAGATGAACCACTGGATGGTGATATTACAACAATCTCCAAGTACACTGAGAATAGCCAATAAGGCCACAAGTTTGTGGCTGTTTTAAGCAGTATTTTAAAAATATATAGAAACACCAAAAATAGGCTATATCAGGAAGCAATCTGATACTGAAATAAATAGAAAATTTGCATTTTAATGTCACATTGAATTTTAGTACATTTCAATCCAAGAAAAAAAAATAAACTGACATAGTAATGAGTACACGATTATATATATTACAATATGCCTTGTTATAATACATTTGTGGTTTCATGATAAAAAACCCTCAAGGGCAGATGGAGTTTGAGCTCATTTAAGTAACTGCCAGTATTAAATGCATTTCTGAAATAAGTACTTTTATTTAATTTCAAAACCTTAAAACAGCGTTAGACCATGGCCTTTTCTTAAAAAAAAGTTACCACGGAGCTAGCTAAGTATTCCGAAAGGTTTCAACGATCTAGAAAATGCTTTTTCCCATTTTACATACAATGAAAGGATAGATGAGTTCAAAACCAGTACCTATGGCTAACTCCATGCTGACCTTGACCTAGAAACACACATTACTGATCTCCACCAGGAATCCAGCAAATTTTAGAAGCTGTCTGTTTCACATGAAAGCAAGAGAAAGGGTTATTATATGTAAAAATATTTTCCAAACTGTTCTTAATGTGTACTTGAAAAGTAAAGGCATGGTCTTTTCATTATAAAAAAATAAAGGTACAACAGAAACCCTAAAGGAAGATATTCAGCTATACGGAAGTTGCAACCCTCTGAAAAGAAAGAAAGAAAGAAAGAGGAAAAAAGTCAATTATCTAAACTTTGTGCTCTAACCAAACTACTTACAGTGATTTTCAATGGCAAAAGCCCATGCTGACTGGGTGATCTGACAGTTCCAAATACTTTTTGTAATAATTTTTATTTGTATACAAGGACACTAAAATGATCCAGTCATGCAACGTTCACTTTAAGCATTCTGCATCTCTTTTCCAATCTTATAGCTAAGGATCTTGTTCCAGTCAATCTTGGTGCGGGTAACTGGCAGCTGTCGACGTAAGGCCTTGAAAGTAGTGTCCGACATAGTCTGGTAATTCTCACTGATAGCAGTCTGTTAAACACAAAGGCATACAAACAAAGGCACATGAAGAACAGAACTGGGGTGATGTATACATCAATGAGTGGTATGCTAACTCTTAAACAGGCTTAATAAAAATATGCTAAATCAAAACATTATTTTATGAAAGAAAGCTGTTAGAGCTAGATTGAAATCATACAAAGAGAATTCGTGAGAGAGATGCCATAACCGTGACTTTAGGCAGCCTAGGTGTTTCAGCCAACCCCAGTGTGGTTTATCAGCAGCACTAATGAGGTGCAGATCTCACAGATCACCAATTTTGGACACCTAAACGTTCTACTGTTTTTCCTTTTGGCATGGGAGAGTCAGTCCACAATCGCATGAACTTGAGTATAACATGTATGATATGGACTTGGTAGTTTTTTCTTAAAGAGCATTTTTTTAAAAAAAACCAACAGAACACAGTGCCTAAAGTCTACCTTATGTTCAAGACCCAAACACACACAAATCCACTTCTGCAGAGGATATCAAGAAGTTGTATTTTCTAACTTTACTGTGACTAATCTAAACAGATATGGCCTACAGTCATATCTAGCAAAGCTGTCAAACACAACAGCCTCTGAACAGAGCCTGTACCAAAGTTCCACTTACAGCACACACTAATACTGAAAGAGATCAAGACAGCTGATACTTAGTCAAACTAGGGACTTTCCTGCTCTCAAAAAAATGACTTCTAACATAATGTTATGTAGGTGAGTGCAATCACCAGAAGGTACAGAAAGGAAAGACACTGTTCATAGCAGTGTGAAATTGATTTCTATTCGCATCATCTTACTACCAAAAGGTTGCCAATTACCCAATACTAGCTTTGGTCCAAAATGTGGTAATGGAGTATGGAGATAGTGTTTGTTTCCAACATACCTGGTACTCATTTTCTGCAGCCTCTACGATTTTTATAAATTCCTTCGCTGTCTGGGCTTCATTCTAGAAAAAAAAAAAAAGCATTCAAATTAAGCCTGATCTACAGCACAACTCTAAGACTAGTTGGGTTATGTTTTTCCCTATAGTTATGCGAGGTACCATATAGTATCCATGAAAACATGTGACCTTTTAGTGGTTAAACCAAACCTGAACAAAGTATTAATCCAAAAGACACGTCACATTATTACTATCTTCATATTATAATATTAAAAATAACCGTAACAACCCCACTGCAACAAGCCTAAAAATTACCATGGAGCTCATTAAAATATTCTAATTTAAAATTCTATGGTATGATAAAGAGTCACATAGAACGGAACAGCACTTGGAAATATGACAGTGTACACATGCAAGTCTGAAACCATGCAAAGTACAGATATTAACAGTATCCATGTTAAATTTCCAGTACAAATTCTGGGAAACAAAGAACACTAGTTAACGCAGAAGTATGCAGAATCCAACCACAAAGAGAAAGGAAAATTTTGTTCACCTCTAAACACACTGAATCTGGAGACAAAGCTGAAGCAAACACTAGACTTCACACACCTGATCTTCTAAAAACATCCCCAAGTATTCCCATCTTGCAAAAAAAGAGGGTGCAATGCACCACAACGCCCAAATTTCATGATGACTCATGAACAGTTTCTTGGCGTTGAGTCTCATCATGAAGAGTGCAAGCGTGTGTGTGTTTGTGTTTCAGAAATAAAATGTGACCCATCAAGTCAGTCTGGAGACAAATGAGCTGAAGTGCCTGAAAGAAGTCTCAAGAAGGATGCGAGGGATCACTGAATTTCAGAACTTCCAACTTGGTGCTGGAGACATTCCTAAGGGTGCTTTTGCAGAAGCTGTTGAAAGTTAGGAGAATTGTGCCTTACGTCATCCCTCATACCTTCAAAGGCAAAGACTGGGAGAAAGCTATGGCAGCTTCAACTACCACTTAAGCATCAATGAAACTGCAGCTTGCAGATGTGAAAGTGCTTCTAGACATAACAGAAAGAGAAGAAAGAGGAGGTAGACAGCAAGTAGAATAAATGAAAGGGTTTTGACTTTTCAGTGAACTAAAGCAATGTTTTCAAAGACTGCTAACAAAAGGAAGAATTCAGGGGTATGTAAGTTCTTATTTGGCTCAGAGAAAAATTAGGGCTAAGAAAGAAACCTTCACCAAATTTTTCATAGCTCTAGGAACAAGAGAACTCTTCAGTCAATTATTTCAGTTGTGCCCTCCGTTGGTACAAAATTGCTTCTCTGCCAAACAACAACGAAGAAAAGAGCTGTTAGGTCTCCTTTTAATCTAGCTACCATTCCTTCTGTATGAAGTAAGAACCTGTGCAGCATCTGCCCTCTATGAAGCTCAAAGCCAAGGCTTAAAATTGGTAACCAGCAGCATACTTGCTTTTGTTCTAGCAGGAGGTAGGAAAGTTATGTAAAACATGTTTTCCTACTCATCGGTTTTCTGCCGCTTTACTGAATTGCGGAACAGGATTAGGTTTCTTCCCAATAGAAAGTGAAGCAAAAGCTCTTGAAAGAAGAACTTCTCCCTCTTAACCTTCCCTGAAGCAACTCTCAGCTGAAAGAAATGCCAAGCAGATCCCTTTGCTTAGGGGGTCAGAAGTAATTTTATATCTACAGCTCCAGAAGTATTATCAGTTGGCACCACACTCCCCCATTCTTTATGGTGTTACTGCAACTGAAAAGCCAACAAGCCTTGCTTTATGTTAACAAACAATGTTCTTAATTGACAATCAAGTTTTTGAGCCAAATTGGTCACTACGAGTCATTATCATTAAAATACTTCTACTGTTCACTTATAGAATTTCCCTTTGCCAGTTTAACTGCACTGGCTTAAGTTTTATTAAAGAACACTCCAACAGAAAATCTACTGTTTATAAATGCAATCTCCAGTAGGGATGAGGAGCATTATTTCAAAAGCAGCAATAGTTCATGTTGCAACATTACCAACACTTAAAGGATACATCTGGTATTACTGTCAAAATTTTTTTTGTTTCTACTGCCTGCTCCTTACTGCAGTGATCCATTTGGAAAGAAGTTGGAAAAAAAAAAAGTAGGCTTTAAATATAGAGTGTGTTACGCTTCTGAAGCTGGAGCATCTCTGAAAGGCCTTTTTGTACAGAAAAGCAAGAGGCTGACAGCACCAGTTGCAGATAGGGAGGAAAGGAAGGGAGAATACCCACTACTGCTTCTCAACTGATAGCGTTTGTGTGCTGTTTTTACCATACGGGTCTTCTCCCAGTGAGCAGAGGAGGCAATCTTCTACAGGCCGTGGGTTAAAAAAACTCACACCTCCCTCCCATTAGGAAATTAATTCTCTAGGTCACTCTGCAGACCAAAGTTTAAATACAATAGAGGTGTAGAAAGAGTAATAGTAAGTGAATTAAAGCATTACAAAGTTAATTTAATTTATATAAGCCACATGCAAGCATCTATTCATTTTCCTTTTTAAAAAAATGTAATTAAAAGTAACTGTATCGTTGGTTAAAGTAGTAAAAATACAAAATACTTATAAATGAGAACATTAATTCCTATTCATGCAGAATGCAGAAAAGCAAACTGGCCTCTAAGCTGTTGAGGGTTTTTTTAAGCTTGCTTCTCCCCTTAATTTAAAAAGTCACTTCAGTATATAAAATTACGTCTTTAGTGTTCACTTACAGACACCGTTAGAGAATCTTGTATGTCTTTATGGCTCACCAGCTGAACATTACCATCTTCATAATAGTGAACCTACAGAAAATGAAACACAAGATCCTCATACAAAATGTTATAGACAAATAGCAAAGGAAAAGTATTGCAGTATTTATCATAAGAACCACCTATACCAATCAAACAGGCATAAAATGTTACAGGCTAACAAAAACAAATAGGAAAACCAAAAAATTACAGATTGTATTTTGTTTTTGAGGGTGAATAGTAAAGAAGCTAAGCTGGAAACATTTTTGTATCGATGTGCCTTAAGTAGTATTTCAAGTTGAGAATCAGAGAACCATAGAATCATTTAGCCATTTAACTAAACCAAGATTTTGATTAAAATCACAAAGACAACAACATACTATTTATGTGACCTTTCTAAAATGTCTTGAAATGGCAAAGGGATATTTAAAATGAGAAGACTTTTGGCAAGGTTCCAAGATGCCATGAAACTGGTGGTGTTTTTTGCTTCACCCAAATTGTTTTCTAGACAGTACAACATTAAGCTTCCCTTTCTAGATCCATCTGTTTTTGGTATTTTCCCGTTAGATACAGCTTATAATAAAAGCTGGTTTTTATCTAGACAACGGAGCTCCTTGGGACAAAACTTGCCATGGTTAGATAGCAAAGCAGAATGAAACCTATTTAGACTTGACATGCTGTATCTACAGAGCAGCCTACTTGATTATTTTGCAGCAGGAGGAGACCAGTAAAACTACTCAAGTGAACTTTAGTACTTTTAAATTCAGTTGGAAAGGTTCTGGAAACATTCAGTTTCTAATGCAACTGCTGGAAAACTTGAAAAACAGGGAGCATATATAAAGCTACATGTAATCATTCACAGTAACTGATACAGAAGATTTATCCATCTTAGTGACATTGAAACAGGCATCTGTAAAGATTTTTTACAAATCAGATAAAGTCAATGTAGCTGACGTTACAAGGAATTGAGACATCTGTGTCTCAACCTATTAGGCAAGATAACATTTTAATTTGGAGATTAATGCACAATGCTGCAATTCCATACATATTATGATCATGACATGTACAAGAGACCCTCAGTTTTATAAACAGAGAAAACATGACACAGAATAAGAGCTGTATCTAAGTAAAAGAAAGGCTTCCTATGAGAAAAACTGTATTTCCTACAATTCATCTTACATTGTTATTTTGCTTACTGTCAAATATTTGTGGTTCACCAAAAGGTGCCATCCTAAACATAAAATAAGCTTCTTTTCAAATAAAATTTTACTGGATGAAACTTCTGCCAGCCATTTTCAATCCAGTTCCTAAAATAGGCAAGTGATTACTCAATGCAAAATCCTGAGACCTCACAATGAAACAGCAGAACCCAGAGAAGTATGCATCTTCCCCCTTCTCTGTCAAAATCCACTGCATTGGGCCTAAACCTCCCCTGTGCTCTGAGACAAGTGTCAGCACAAACTCACTGAGTCACATTCTTGGCAAACACTCAGGCCTAGAAACTCAACAGGGATGAAGAGTCGCATCTCATTCTGGGATGTGTTGTATCTTGAAGTACGAGAAGTAACTGTTCTGTACTATACCTCACTGCTGACATCCTTCTAGAATGCTAAGTCTGGGTTCAGAAGACTACAAAAGAAGGATGATGGTTATGAACCGAACCTCTTGAAAAGATTAACTAAGGAGGAGTGAGAATAACAAATCATCTAAGAGATAAAATTAGTAACCAGTATACTTATCAATTCTTTCCCATGCCCAGTTGGAGCATGTCAAGCACCACAGAGACTTAGTTTTTTTTAAAAGACTCTTGCGCTGTAATTTTCCCCTTCCATTGAATGTTTAATATTCTTTTAATTATATGTAATAGGTTAAGACAGTTGAGAGTCTCCTGTCTTAGAATTTATGAATACAATTTTTTTTTCAAAAGAAAGAAATTGTGCAAATTATCTTAAAAATACTAAAGGCATCTGACGACAAGAGGTGATGCTGGGATTTTTGCCAACATATTCACATAAAAGGTCTTAGCAATATGGCCACTGCCCTGTTTCTGATGTCAAAAAGATTCTGCAAATAACCCTGAAATTTCAGTACTCTAAAATTCGACTAGTGTAGTGAGTTCAGATTATAGAAAATTATTTTGCTCCTAAAAAAATTAAAGCACTTTTTTTGTTTGAAGAGGGGAAGAAGGAGCACTCCCACATACACTGAAGAAACTGTATACAATTTCTAAAAATTTGAAACTGAGTTCAAAATTCCTTGGTGGAACAAACAGTTCCTATACAAAAAACAAAGTAAAACTTTTCATCACAAAATACAGGCCTTAATGTATGTAAATAGTATCATGATTACTGTGAGAGAGTAATAAAGGACAAAATCAGCTGGTGCCCAAATTGAGACGCTGCTTAAAACCTGACTAAATTCTCAATTCATGCTATTTTCTAGACTACTGATCTGTCCTTTTCCAGAATTTGGCAGACACGTGCCTGCTTGTTCTGGAAAATCTCGAGACATTAGCCAAAAATCCATGCTGAGTAGCAAACGCTGTTTCTGCGGCAAGCTGGATTTCAGTGACAGATCCTCCCAAAGTCCTGAGAAGCTTAGAAGTTATTTAGGGTGCTTACCATGACCATCTTGATCTGACACCATCACAACAGCAGTCCATGTTTTGACTATCATTCCAGTTACAGAATTTTCCCCAGAATGGGAAATTAGATTCAAGCCCTCTGCTTGGGTGGATCTGAACACATCTACCACATCCTAAAACATCATCTAAGTCTCAGGCTAGAAAAACATTCCATTGCAACTTTCTTCTGCAATCAAGTTGTTAAAGAGTAAGGAAGTGCGAAACTCATGGGGGCACAAAAAGAACAGGAAAAGGGAACTTGATTCTTGGGTCTTGTAAAAAATTAATGAAGTACTACACTGAAAGCTAGACTGCACAAAGATTCTAGACCCTGATCCCAGAACTGTTTTAATAAACTCTTGCAAAATACATGTAGAAATTCCAGGGATCCAATCCAGGAAGTCAAGTCCCCTTGCCCACCACCCCATGACAGTCAGACTTCCTTTTGTCTCGAGATTTTGACATTCCTGCACGGATTGTATCTCTTTTCTGAATGTCCTAAAGTAAACAGGAAGGGCAAATTATGAAAGAAGAAGAGCTGGATTCAGAAATTTCAGATGGTGGAATGACTGAAACCAAAGGTTCCCACCTTTCTGAACGTAGAAAACCCCCTGGTATTATCAGTCAAAAAATAAAAAAGTTCTACTTCAGAAAGGGCCTACCCTCAGGAAAGGGCTGTGCTCCTGGTAATCTGAGAAACAGCAAACCAAAGAGGTGTATGTCTAGCCAAGGTGAACACACCTTCTGCAGCCTTCGGAATCATCACACTAAACACCTTTTGTGTTAGTAAGGATCAGGCACATATGCAATTAAGCTGCTAACACTTAACTGAATGGGCATCCCTGCTGTGCTTATTTAGTCCCCAAATTCTCTTAAAATACTCAATACCTGAGTCTGAGTCTCCCTTGAAAATAACTGGACACTTTACAGTTTGAGATAAGCATACCTGAATTTTCAAGATGCCGGCCACTTGAGTGGTTGAAGGGGTGATTGTAAACTTCCATTCTGACCTCCAGCGGCCATTCCTTTAAAAATAAAAATCAGAGGTTACCACAGCGATCAAGAAAAAACACAAAAAGCAACAAACAAAACAAAACCCATACAACTGACAAAGGAAAACAGCAAATGAAACATGCTGTGCAGCTGTAAATGCACAAAATCTTTCCCTAAAGATTCAGCCCTGTAAACAGTCAAGAAGAGATCAGTTTCCCAAGGTATTTATCCTCAGTTTTGGATGAGGACCAAGGAGATTTATAGTAAGGACCTTTTAACAATAGGACTTCTGAAAATACCTAAAGTCTCCGCTGTTCTTTCCCTCCTTTATTATTAATTAGGGGGGGGGGTGTGTGTGTATACTGATATATATATATATATCTCAATATTTTGTTTGTGGGACCTGAACAACTTGCCGGATCAGCCAAAGTCACACTTCACATCAGGCTAATAAAAACTTGAATGGAAGGAACATTAAAGAAGCAAGACTTTCCGCTATGCTGAACTGTAACTAGGCCATTCAGCTCTTCTAACATCTCTGTTCCAGGACAGCTATTTCCCTCCAGTTTCCTTCCACAAATGCAGTATCCTTGCCAAATTGCTTAAGTGAGTTTCAAACATCTGGAAAACAGTATGGAGTGATTGTAGTTTCACCTGATTTCTTTCCTGCAGACTAGACATTTTCTTATTTAGTTATGAGGCTAGTGGATTAGAAGGTTAGTACATTAGAGCTATATTAAGAACACACTGTGGCAGTCTCCTGACTTCTCCTTCACACTTAAAGGAGGAAAGCAAGCTGATACTATGAGTTCCAATCCTACTACTGTTAGGTGTAGATTCCAGTGCATTCAACAAGGGGAGAGAAAGAGATAAAGACTAAAGCTTAACACCTACTAATGGATCTATATTGGCACATCTTAGATACCAACCAACATTAACTCAATTATAGAAGCACTGGTTATCATTTCAGACAATATCCAAATTATAGATTATCACTGAAACTTCAGATTAAGGTCATTTAGAAGCTTGTCAGCATCTAAGAAAACTGAAATGTTCACTGAACTCAGTGACACTAATACTACCGGTAGCTCTAGGACTAACCCATTGCTTATAAGAGAGCTTATGTGCTGAACTACATTTCAGGCACAATATTTGGGCTTAGATGCAAGAGATTCAGCGGCTAGCTAACAGATTTGTTTGCTTCTTAGTCCCTTTGTGGTCCTCAAAGTTATGATGATAACAATATTTCCACTCTGGGATATCTTTTTTTGTCCTTAAGATGCTACTTCAAGGAAAAAGTTCTATAGGAAATGTTCTAAGTTAAAAACTTGTCATTATTTACCTCTGCTGACTGAAGATGCTTTTTAAGAAATTAACTGGCCTTCCTTTTCATTCACATTCTTTAATAAACCATCTATCCTATTCAAACATTTTTCTTTGGCAGGTATTGGTTTTCTATTATCCAACAAACTTGCTTCCACAGCAGGCTGCCAGCCTTCCAAATGCATAAAAAGCTGTGACACAGAGAATAAATACTGGCTGTGGCTTGGGCTGGGTATCCAGACACCGGTTGGATAACTGAGGAGTCCGGTTAATTTTGAATCTATTCTTCCATCCCCAATCTCCCAAACCAACATACATTTATTAAAACTTGTTGACAACAGGAATTTGTCTGACTATCCTCCTGTACTTCTCTTAGAAACATAGTCAATATTTACCCACAAATGTCTGACCATAGCTTTAATAAAGAAAACTTTCAAGAAAGACTTTCTCAATCTGTAAAAGGTTGTTGCGTAGCTGTTCATTTTCTTTAATATAATGGCTATAAGGTTAAATAACTATGTGGAATACCAAACTCAATTTATACTTCTGAACTAAAAAGAAATTCAGTGTTACTTCAAGGTATTTTTAATGTTGGTGGAAAACATGTCAACTTCACTTGTTAAGTCAGTAGGAAATATTAAGTCTGCAAATTCAATTAAAATCTATGGAACAGTATACTGGGCATATTATTTAACCCTGGCCAGTTTCCTGCAAGAAGCTCTCTGAAATTTACTCCAGACTGTAGAAAACATCTTTCAAACAAATACAACCCCTCTCCCTCCAAAAATAAACCCACCACCACCACAAATAATAAAAAAATAAAATCAAGCTTCTGCTTATAAAAGTTCATTTCATTCAAGATCACCTTTATCTATCTCACCTAAAAAGCAATGATTCAAGTCTGACAGCAAATTCATCTTTGTTGACCTACTTTGAGACATGCAAACTAAAAGGAACTGCTTTTACTCTGCCAGTTACAAAGGGAGTAACACAAGCAGAAGCAATTCTATAGGGAACACAGGCACAGGTATCAGTGTTAATGTGGTAAGAAATTTTACGAAGTTCCTTCTGCAAAGGAGATGCAGGCATGCAGCCTGCCACCTTATTTATCACAAGGAAGAGATTTCTGCTTACTTTTGGCAGAAACATTGTGACTTTTTTTTTACCTCCACCTAAAAACAAGAGCGTATGCACCTTGTCCTCTGAATTAAGGATTATCCATGTAATGGCACTAGTGCAGAGACCCAGTTTGCTGCTTTTGACTGTATCTGTATCCACACAAGAACTTACCAAAAATTTTTTGCTTGGAACTGATGGCTCTCTATGCATGCAATAATGGTCTGCTGTCCATCAATTGTTTTACCATACACCTTGTTTAAAAATGAAAAAACAAAAACAAAACCAGAGTTAAAGTTTCAGTATCTGTCTTGCTTAAACTGCTTAGAGGTATCTAGTTCTACTGCTGTTACACAAACTATAAAATTTAATTTTATAACCACTATGGTTCTTACATAATATTCAGTACGTGAAACATTAAAGTGTGTATTACAATGCAGAAAAAAATACGGTTGGAAAAATCTAAATGTCAAGCACCTTAACTGAAGTTTTATATACTGCAAACTCTATTTTTCTGCAACTACTGAATTCTGAGCCTACAGCTGTGACTGCTGTGACAATATATATTAACAGCTGGGGTTTGGACATTGGTTACTCTACAGCCAAATGATGATTCAGACCTTTATAGACTCATAAAAAGGTAAAATGCTGGTTTTGTTCCTCTGTGCAGCTTTATCCCCTAAAATCAAATATTACTAACAATTCTCAATGAACATGCAATTTGGTTTCATTTCCAGAAGCTGATTGCCTGGGAATCAAATTCAACTTGTTAAGTCAGCAACTTCCCCCCCTCAGTTAATTTTGACACTGGGTTAATACTTAGATCAGTTTCCAGAACTTTAAATAGTCATAGGGCTCCTAATGGCAAATGAACTCTATTTTGGTCCAGAGCAAGAGGCTTGATTTTAAGAAGCTATCAAAACCACTGATTCTAGATGTATGAATACAGTCTTTAGAGATGTGATGGAGAGAAAA
This sequence comes from Gallinula chloropus, assembly GCF_964237585.1. Classification (NCBI taxonomy): domain Eukaryota; kingdom Metazoa; phylum Chordata; class Aves; order Gruiformes; family Rallidae; genus Gallinula; species Gallinula chloropus. The sequence continues at coordinate 40,761,519 of NC_140085.1, read as the reverse complement.
CAAGTTGTTTTACTGATAGTTTTGTTAGTAAACCAAGCCAAGATCCTACTTACGGATTTGGGGTTTTTTTTGGGTTTTTGTTTGTTTGTTTGTTTGTTTGTTAAGGTAAGCATCCAGGTAGCCAGAATCAACCTGCAGTAGTCTACAAAAGGTCTTCATGATTTAAGAAATTTAAATAGAAACCCTTCAGAACCGACAGTTTGGTCTTCAGTATGACCTGCAGTAACCATCCACTAGGAATCCAATAGCTGAAATGTTGAAGTCCTGAAATGTCTCCCTCATTTCCTTGGATGAACCTTTCACAGGACTGAATTCTTTACAATTGAAACCACCTGTCTTCCTGGTTTACAAAGAGTTAAATTTTTATTTTAGATTTCTATCTATAGCAGTACAGTGGTTATACAATTTAGAACTTACTGTGCAGACACCATTTGGGTAGTGTTCTTTCACATATGCTTTCATTGCTATTTCAACTGAATTTCTCCAGGATTCTATGGCATTTTCAACTTCGTGGGGTCTAGGATCAGTTGCCTCCTTTCTTAGATGATCAAATTTAAAAGAAATCTTGTTCTTGGGATCCAAAAATTTTCCATTTCCCAAATCACCATGTTCTGTTATCAAAACCTGTATTATAAAATTGTAGTTAATAACGTTTGCTATTGAATAAAGAGACAAAAACTACTATGCCAAGTCTAATTATATCCTACATTTAACCAGAACTTCTTCATATCCATAGACTCTCATGTTAATGAAATCCACGTACAGCAAGAGAGGACAAAACTAACACAGAACACTGACTTGGGGAAAAAAAAAAGATTAAAATTCCTCTTACTGCAACAAGCAATGTGATATAGAAATTCACATCATCTTCTACAGCTCCACATCAGGTCTACACTGAATTCAGAACACCACAGAATGAAAATTTAAGGTCTTCAGGTGCCCTAAATTGTTAACTTATGGAACTGGTACCACTGTAGGGCCATAATCTCTATATTTTGGCAGGGAAGATGCATTTCTTTCCATTTTCATGCCAAAGTATGTTCCAATACCAGAGCATCTTTAACAGTTTGAGGAACGTTGCAAGTATTTCATTGTATTCATACCTGTTCATCGTAACCGTCAATTTTTACTGGAGTAAACTGGTCCAAGTTGTACTGTGCAAAAGCACTGCAAGAGAAAAAAAAAAAACAACCAGCTTACCAAAAGCCTGCACCAAGCACAATCTTTTTCCTAAGTAGCTGTAAGATTTAAATAATAGCTAATAATCTGGGCAACGATGCATCCAAAATTACATCAGTGCTTCATTATCTTCCAAGTCCAAATTCCTGGAATCACCTTGGCTCGTTCAGTGCTCGTATTACGGATTCCAACCACCGTGACACATTGATTTATGTTCAAAAGTAAGCTGATACAGACACAACACACAAGCTTTACAGCAACCCAGAGAAACTAGGGGAACAGATAAAGTTTAAATTCTATAGGGATCTAGCGTACTAAGCTAGACATCTCCATTCTTACAGATGAAACTAATTTTGGCATAAAATAAAGTGAGGGCAATGTTCTGACAGAACAACAGGGTTTAAGAAAGCAGTATTTTACAGATGTTCAGTGCCTGTAACATCTACCAAGAAACAAAATATTAAATCCAAAAAGGTGGAGACTAGCTCCAAAAATCCAAGTCACCCATTTCCAAAACAGTTGCTTTAATCATCAGGAAACAATACAGATCTCTCCACTGCCAAGAACTTAATCTTGATCAAAGATGCACAACGCACATAACAAGGTTTTACTTGCCAAGCACACGTCTTTTTAAATGAATCACTTACTGACAGTGAAAGTCTTATTGAAAAACATCTTGCTTTTATGTAACTGAGTATGTGGCATCTGGTACTTACTGGGCTGCTCCTTCCCTGAGAAGATTGTCGTTATTAAGCAGCAACCGAACATCTGAAAGGAGATATTTACAACACAGAAGTACAGTTAACTCAGGAACTTGTTTCAGTCACGTAACAAATGTCAACAGACTGTATAGAACAAAAAAATCCAAACCATCCCATACCCACAGACATTACAAGGTAGGAAATTTATTCATGTTTCACAATTTTGACTGAACCAAATAAGAAAAGTAGTATGGAAATGGATTCCTTACAGACAATCTGGTAAGCAGATACAAGCCATATTCTACAGGCTGCGTGACAAATCTGTCAAACTAGTTTTTAGGGAAGTTCTGAATAAGAACAGCACAGGATTCAAATTAGTTCATTTTTAAGATGAAAACTACCAAATCCCTCACACTGTATTGATAGTAGTGGTAACTATAGCTTGATGACACCACTAAGTGCAACACACACTTTTTATTTAAGCCTTACCTTGGTCCTTAATAACATTTTGTAGTCAGAGAACAATATATCCCAGTATCACTTCTATCACCATACAAGAACCATGAATATGGAATAAAGTCAATATTCTCCCCAGAACAGCTTCATATTTACTCTGCAGTAAACTTATTTCTACACTTGACTTAATAAAATACTGCTTAGTAAATGAATAAAAACTTAATGCACTGATGATTAAAATGTTATAGTGAGATTAACCATCTCTTTAAAGATTCTCAAGATACCATGCAAATGAAAAAGAAATCTAGAATATGAGAGGTATTTTTTCTTTAGAACAACTGAAACCAAACCAAAAAAATACCCAAATCAAACAACAGAACACCCCAACTAATAACCTCACAAACCCAAACCCCCTCACACACCAAACCAAACAAAAATCACAATTCATAGAACTGGAATTTGAAGCGCTGTCTCTGTTTTCTACAGAAGTCAGCCTCAATCTCCTTGAACACTGGTCAAGCATTTATGACCAAATGTTTTGTTATGTGTTTTCAAGCATGTTACAGTCTGCTACTCAGCAGGTAGTTGCAACTATGAACTACCTTAACAAGAAGTTTATAGCAGTACTGCCATAAGAAATTGCATTAACCTTCAGGGAGCTGGGTTAATGAGCCACTAACCAACAGTTTATTTCACAAATGCAGTACAAGCAAAGTTTAAATAGTAATCTGCTGGTCACAGTTTAACTGAAGAAAAAGGTACTTATAAAAACATTACATTTGACAAATTTAATCTCTCTCCAGCCTAACACTGACTAGAAGTTTGGTACACTAAGCCTACTTCTTTAAATAGTTCCAGAGGTATTTGTAAGCTACAGCTACAAAAATGTATGTCCACATACCTTGATGCAAGACAAACACAACAATTTTTGAAGAAAAGTAACATCTTGGGTAAAGTTCAGGCAAGAATAGATAAGAGAAGCTAATGTCAAGCTTCCTTTCAGTTTACCAAGACACTTAGCAAAATGAAGCGTGCCCAGAATTTGAGTTAAAAAACGTTTGGAGATTAGTATTAATTTCCACAACTGCCATTAAGCAGTAGTTATATGTAAATTCAAGGTTAAGTATTTGTAATGATACTCCATCTTCAAGAAAAAACATCAAACCATTTTAGCTTCAGTTAGTTTCATTTCTGTTGAAAAGTGACAAAAAAAAAAAAGAGTACATGTATAAAAAAACAGCTAGAAACTATTAATTCATTACTGATTCAAAACTGAAAGGAAGCACGTTCTTACATCACCAAGAAAAGTGGTACTTTCCTCCTTTTGCATTTAAACTCCAAGCTGTCTTGTGATTGCAAAGCTTCCTATGCCAAGCTACAAAAACAGCTTACAGAGCAAGTGAGCTGCTCAAATATAAGCTACGTGAAATTCAGGAGAATAATGGCATTACAATTTTGGCTTTAGTACCTTAAGCGAAAGGACAGAGCAGACAGATACTCACCATTGAACACCTCATTGAATTCCCCAGGAGGAGCATGAATGATGAATTTCGCTGCTATACGCACCTTAAATACAAGAACAATTATGTGGTTGTATATACTTGCATTCATTCCTATACAATGCATGACTTGTTTGAATAGCTTAAATACCCAGACATTTAATTGTACAACTCCCACTGTTTCATATACATATTTGTTCACATTCTTTAAGCTACTCTGCCTCTGTTAGAATCTGAAGTTCCAACTCCTCAAACAGAATTGAGATTATATGTGATGGAAGCATACAGAGAAATTAAGTCATTCATATCTTGTGTTACTGGTAGGAGAAAAAAAAAAGATTAACATAACATAAAGATCAAGAATATAATCACAATTTATTTCAACTTTCAGTCCACAGATGCCTGGGAATCAACACACATTCCAGAAAAACCAAAACCCATTGCAAAGATGCGTCTGATCTTCAAAACTTCTCTAGTTTTACTATATATCCTATGGTTCTAAGTTTTCCAGAAGGCCCACTAGACAGTAATCAATAGATTACATAAGCTTAAAAACATATGTAGATACTAAATCATGTAATTCTACCTTCATCTATCTATAAGGCCTCTTTGTACCACAGTATCAGCAGGCAAAGTTTAAAAATCTCCTTGAGAACTTCTTTAATGCACATGCTCAAGTAATTGCCTTTGGCCACAACTTCATGCAGACAAAACACAGCATAAGCCAGTACTTTCACTAAAAGTATATGACCTGCCCTGGCTTTCTCCCTCCTCCTGCCTGCACAAGCACTTGCACAACTTCATAGCAAACAAAATGAGAAAAGTTATTTCTCTTTTTTATTTTTCCCCAGACCAGTTCCTTGAACTGGTTCACTGAGCAGCTACAGATATAGGTGCTTGCAGAAAGAACATAAAAATGTTTGGGGTTTTTTTTTGATGTGAAGCAGCCTTAAAACTTTCAAACTACTACATTAGTTGTAGAATTACCACTCAGCAGACCTGTTCTTTCCCCCTTCAACTGTTAATGGCACCCATTACAAAAATAAATGGAAATTGGTTTAACCTGACAGAAGTTGTTACTGTTCACACTTTATAGCCCTCTCAGTTCAGGAGACATGCAAAGCTCTCTTGCATCCTTGATATGATGTTGTTATTCAAATACCGGATAGTAACTGAACCCGGCTTCCATTTCTAACACCTTCAGTTCTGTTTCTATGGAACAAAGAGCTGGGAGATTCACTGTCCGCACTTTCTGGGCTTCCTGTTTCAAATTGAGGTGTCTGAGAAACACGTTCTCCATTAACAAATACCTAAAAATAACCAACGAATGCTTTACATTTGCACATTTATAAATATTTGAAGCTACAGAACAACTGTCTGAGCATACCAGACCTCTAGAACTGACCTGCCAGTGCTCAGGCCCCAGGTTCTTGACAGGGCCCGCACCTCAGACAATGGTCTCCAGGAGACATGACTCAAGAGAGAGTGCTTAGCTGCCTCATAAGCAGTGTTCAAATCTCAGCGAGATCCCCAGTCACTAGCCCTGGCAGCTTTCTGCTCACTAACAGCCAGCACGCAGCCACTTGCAGCTGGCTTATGGAGATGGAAAGGCTGTCAGCTCCCACCTTCCTAAACTGAATGGTGCATTTTGCATTGCATACAGCCTTTATCTACTGCCTCAAATACCTCAATCAGAACACTTCTTTCCATGTAAACATAAATTTGCATTATACCAAGATAAACGCCACAGGGCTCACTCTTCTGAGCAGGGTCACAGAGAGGCAAGAACACCAACTTCTGGGGCAGCTTTTTAAAGTACTTGCCCAGGTAAGAAGAAAGCATGACTTAGACTGTCTCCTTTGACCCAAAGGAATATAAACTCATCTGCATTCGCCAGATTACCCCAGCCACCAGCCTGTACACTTTTCCTGAGTGAGGATATGGTGCACACCTCTCCTGCTAAAGTCAGGGTACTTTGCACATTGAAAGACTGAGCTGTATGCCCCTGCACAGGCAATACAGATAGGTAACCTACAGTGCTGTTAAACCACTCATGAAGGAGAAGGGCAAGCCAGGCTCCAAGGCTCTATTATAAGAACATTTTTTCAAATGACCAATTAACTGAGTCTGGGATCTGACAGGAATTTAGGCCTCATACTCAAAAGCAGGTATTTAGTCATGCTTTCAGGGTGACTACCAGGCTGACTTCCAGCTCAAGTTAGATGAAGTAACATGATTTTTTGGTTCCAACTCAACTTCAGTATGTGAACAGGACTGACAAGGCCAGGCAAGCAGAGAAAAAAGACTTAGAAACACTTTGAATTCTGAAATTACCAGTCCATCAGTTTTGGATGGACAGCAAAGCAAAACTGGGGTGCTCAAACTGCTCTCTGAATGACCATGTGCTTTAAATTGGTAATATTTGTGAGATATTAAGTCTGTAATAAAACTGGAATAGTACCTCATTTACAGCTGCATTAGTAATGTAAAACTGGTTTTGCTTCTTTTTTTTGTTATCAGTAAGAACTCTTCTTATCAGTCATATTAGCTATAATGAGTAATATGCATTCAGAAGCATTCCATATTAACAGGTGTTTCCTCAGGACAGACCAACCTAAACATTACTTTTAAAGAACATTTTACTAGTAAATTCAATTCCTGAATGAGAATTTTTTCTTTGTGATAATTCATCACAGACACCACCTTCTACAGGAGAGAGAAACACAATCATGCAAATGCACAATGATCAGTATATTCATGCTTACAGAAACACAAAAACTAATGTGTCTTCTGAAATTTAAAGCCTGCCAGCTAAGACACTCCCTGCATTTTGCTCACCTGCCTCCGTGAAGCCCATTTAAACCTAATCTATTTCTCTTCAGGAACCAAATTATCCACAGAGATGAGTATCTGAAAAAGCCCTATTTCTCCAACTCATACATACAAGAAGCCTATGTAAAAGGATTAAATCCAGTAGTCTCACTTAACACACACAAACTGAAAAGCACTTATGGGTTCTTTATTGCCACTGAGTTTTTCCAGAAATAAATGCTCTAAAAGAGGTTTCTGTTTTGCGAAAAAGACTGCACTGAAGAATGAAGCAGTACACTTTCATGATCCTCACTGGGATGAAGATCTCCCCCTTTTGGCAGTAAAAAGCCACTGGCTCAGCTATCACTTCAGGAAGCACAATTTAAACAAAAGGACAATCCATATAAAATGTGGCATTTATGAACAAATAAAATTTTTAAAAGGCATATTTAGCAAGAGGCACATTACTTGTAATATGGAGCAACAGGCAAAAAATTCAACTGTAATGTAGTCCATTTGAGATAAAAAGTTATTTTTGATGAAAACTGTAACAAAATACTTTGACTGGATGCATTACAGTTGTAATCAATGCTGGTTATTCAATACATCAAGACTTTAAAATTGATTAGAACAAGTCAAACAAGAAATGACAACATTTGAGAAGTCTAAATGGCAAAATCCTTTTCGTTCAAGAGAACCTGCACCTTCACACACAGTACAAGAACCTTATACATGTTATCAGCAAGTAACAAAAAATTAGGTCACAGCTGAGTATTCTTTTAAAAAAATAAAATCAAAGACTGAGAAAACACCTGAACTATCTCTACTTATTAGTCTAGTTACTCCCAAAGATGGTATTTTAATGATGTAGTTTCCAAGGTCAGATTTATAGCCACTGTTTTCAGTTGAATGTCTGCAGAGCAGTTTGCAAGAGACTATAAATTTAAGAGCTCACTAATCCTTAACCTCTGATCATCAATGGTTCACAAAAAACAGGTTTTGCAAACAGCTTTAATTTGGACAAATCATACAGAGGTATCATATAGAGGTCAAGAGGGAGTTTTAAAAGAAAGAAAGAAAGAAAGAAGATGACTTCTGAAACATTGAGAAAGGAAGCATTTCCCACTGCAGGTGCTCTGTTTATCCAATTTTCACATATACCAGTCACAGTCATCTATTCTCACTTAATTAGAAGTCTGTTATCAGTAGGTAAGAGCTCGCTGAGATTTACTTTCTCAATCCAGGTAAAGCCAAATGCTACCCATCACACCAGTTACAAGCTTTTTGATTTTATAAAGTACACTATTTCAGTTAGGGTAAGAATTCAGACCAAGAAACCTACTAAAAGAATGCAGGATGAATTTATTATATGCAATGAGTGTGAATATTAGGAATAATAATGCCTAATTCTTCATTCTGATGGAGATGAAAACTACTGGTCTATCAACAAATGCCTACACTCAGTTACTACAGTATTTGGAGTCTTCAGATTACAGAGTAAGCAACATACAGAATGGTGTTGGTTATGCTAAGTCTGCCTTGTTTTCATACTGCTGCCTTTATTTTGCAACCAAATTTCTCCCAAGATGTGACATCCATCACACAAGCAAATTTTACTTTTTTACCTTGTCCAGACTGAAGACAATCTGAAGTTGGTTTTATTTTAAAGAAGTCACACACAGTGACTTCACGTGCCCCCAAACCACTCTTCCTGTTCATGGCACATCGGAACTGACACTGGTTGAAAAAGCCCGACCTTCTGTGCTGTATGTGCCTATATATGGTCATGAATACGTGCTCGCAGAACTGCAGCAGCTCCCGCAACACCACGCCACTATCACTCCACTAAGATACATGGATACACCTAACCCTGACAGAAGTACTGAAGCATTAAAACTCAAGCTAGCACTGCCTCCTCCCCGCGCTCCCTCCCCCCCCCCCGCCTTTTCTCCCCTTTAACTTAACTGAAATACGGCTGTATTTACCAGGCACCCTGACAGCTCACTCTTCAATCAACAGCCATGCTGAAGAGGAAGAACGTGCTGCTACGCAAGATGCTGGGAAAACACATATTTTGTGCTTACTCTTGCAAACACATCAACTTATTTCAAGTTCAGCTGTTAATGCCTTGCAGCAGAAAGACCCACCCTTCCTCTACACTTATGACAGGTTAAAGTTTACTGCTCCAGAGCAATAAAAATTAAATGAAGTAGATATTAAATGCCCTTTTTACGTAAAAATTTGAAGGGGGGAGGGGGACAGAAGACTTCCACAATAATTTCCACTCAAAGACAACTTTGTTGCTAATCACTGAGGGGAAAAGGAAAAAAAAAAAAAAGAGCTTCCAACAGCTACTTTTGTCAGTCATTACAAAAGCACTATAGTAGGAACAAGGAATTGCGTATCTTGCATTTATATTCTAGATTCCTGAAAGCACCCTTGCTTCCTTATGAAACAAAACAAATCTCCCATTCACCGGAACCTATGCTGGGGGGGGTTGGGTCGGGGGGAGTAGATGATGTAATCACATTTTGAAGAAAGGAGCTCTTTGGTTCTGGTCAAGGTACAGTAAAGAGTCCAGAGAGCCTTATTCCAAGAGTTATACCTTCTGCTGTGGTTCTCAATGCAGGAAGCGTTTCTGCAGGCAAGTGAGTGAATGGCTTTGTCTTGACCCACTGAACTCTATTTCAGGTAGCTACAGGAGTTTCTCACAATTAGCCTGTAGTTACAGAAATATTAACACAGTTAAGCTGATTCAAACTAGGTAAATTCCAATTCTCTCAAGACCCTGTAATTCACACTCACAATACCATGTAAGTCATTCAGGTATCCTGCTTATGCTACCTAGACAAAAGACTGGTCTAGTTTTACTGAGTTGAGTTTGATTCAAACTTGTGCTTTGAGTTCAGCTGAGCCGTTATTTGTATATGCAGCTTTACTTTCAAAGAACAACAAAATCACTACCAACACCTTCTACCAGTGAAAATGAATTCTGCATTGACACTTGTAGCACCTGAAGGACTGTAGTCTAAGGTTCAGTTATTTGCAAGATGCAATGCCTGATGATCTCTCAGTACTGCAAACTTCAACTTCAAAACCTAAGGTTTTGAGTTTGCAAATCTTTCAAATACTTTTTTTTTTAAATTAACTGGCTTCTCCTTTGGACAAATAGAGACTTGGTTTTACTGGCTTCAACTGCCCATTAGATTATTGGTTTAGATACCTAGCAGGATGTCATACTGGCAATAGCAATACAGCTTTAAAATAAAAATAGAACTGGGGGTGTTTCCTAAGTACCATAAAGTGTCCGTGCTGCTGCTGCTTTCAAAAGGACTAACCTGCCTGCCTTCACCCAAACGGGCCCTCTGATCCATTTTTATAAACACCTTTGTATCACCAGTGCTCATCTATTCACGCAAGCATCCAGTGAAGCAAAACGATCTGCCTAAAGAATAGATTTAGAAGGTGGCAAGAACACGTCAACAAAACCACCTACCAAGAGAGCTTTAAATAATTATTGCTTCTCTCTGTTAAAAGTTTAGTGAGGTGAATAAGGCTTTGAACAGCCAGACAAGCACAGAAAATGCAGATGTGAGAAAGGAATTACCCCATACCAGCAAACTGTCTTCTCAACATGTCATGAAACCTCACCCAAACCCATGAGTATAATTTCAACCAGTGAAGCAGCATCCCAAAACATGCAGCACCTCACACAAACAAGGAGCAAAGGCAGTGACCCTGCTGGAGAGGGAATAACTATAAAAAGTAGTGTCACAACTGCTTTCCTACAAGCTCAACTGAAAAGAGCGCTGTAGTATTCAATTCACTTCTGCTTCTGGGAGAGCTAAGGAAGAAAACACTGCAAAAATGTGGTTCTGTGGCACAGGAAAGGAGGGGCGCATTCCATGCCTATGGCTTTGACTGAACAGACATTTCCTTCACAGTAATGCCTGAAGCTGCATTGCATCTGTAGAACGTGTGTTTTCCTTAACTATTTTTAATACCCAAGTATTTCAGAGTACGTAACAGTACCAGCATGTAGTAGTGGTGCAAAAAGTAATTCTCACACAGTGTGATACCTACATTCTCTCTAACTGAGGAACTGACTTGGATAATGTTTTTTTCTTCTTCACAAAAATAATAATTTTGAAAAGACTTCTGAAAGTGACTGTATCAGGTACAGATAGCAAAGAGGAATATGAAAGCAACTTATGTTACCTGTGTAATACACAGGTCTAATTGGAAAAAAAAAAGAAGACAAGTCTCCTCCATGTCATTTTGCAGTTACTATCTAACAGTATCTAACCAAACACCTTTTCATGTCATGCACTTTCTATATTTTAACTCAGAAACATTTAAAAAGAAATGTACTAGCCACAAATTACTGAGGTTACATCTTGTTTGTAGACATTTAAGGGATCAAGATCAACCTGAAAATTCAACTTTAGTTATCGCCATCAATTAGTAAAGCTCTGAACTGAAAAAAAATACTTATAACACAGTCAATAGAATCCATTATACCGTTTTCCCCCACACCTGTATTTCCCTGAAAGCCTATGTCCTCTTAATAGTTGGCTGGAAAGCTGAGAAAATGACATACATGCACAAGTGACTCTAAAATTATCGGTAGCACTACACATCCCAAAGCAGTCATTCATTCTTCCTGCAGCACCTTTACTGCAGGTTTTTATCTTTAATAAGATGCATGTACATGGAAGTTCATGATATGAGCAATGGGTGGGAGTGGGGGTGTAAAAAAGATTAAGAAAGGTCACAACTTAGACAAAAGTTGCTTTCAGCAACTTCCAAAGGCCCTTCTGGGAAAAAAAAAAAAGGCAAATAAAAAAGGATGAATAGGAGGTGTGTCCAATAAAGAAGCATTAAGTTCCAGTCTCAGGAGACTATACATTGGGTGTTTAAAACATATCTGTATATCAAACTGTATTATTCTTTCTCACTTCCTTTTTCATTTTAGGGTTAACCCCCAACATACATAATCAACCCAAGAAACAAAATACTGGTCTGGGAAGCATGCTAGAGGCTAGCACTCCCTTTGCTAAATAGAAATCTCGTATGATTTGACAAAGGTCTAATGCAGTTCTGATGTGAAATTATTAGTAAATCTTATCCATAAAACTTAGAAGCTAAGCAATTGCATACTTTGGTTACAAATCTGATAGATATAAGCATAAAAATGCCTCACAATTTCCTTGCAAAAGTGATTCATTGAAAACTGAAAAAGCAGTAAAATTTTACATTTAGTGAAAAGTAAAAGCTTTAACTTTTGCTTGATTAGTAAAAAGTGTAAGAAATGGTTAACTAATGCTTCACAAAGAAATACTGATCACATCATCTCCCACCATACAGAAGAATGAAGATGTTCTTTTACCCCCAAACACCTGCTCCTCAATTGCTGCAACCAGACCTCTTTCTCCGCAGTGTTTACAGAGTGGCATCTACTATCATCTAAAATGTCATCTAAAAAGCACTCAGCACATTCGCAACGCATTCTTCCACCACAAAGCCTAAATTTTTAAAGTGATCCTTCCTGCTATTCCAAGATCATTATTTTTAATTAGATACTCCAAGCCTGGATTCAATAGCAGCAGGGAGAGAAAAGGAACAGTATCAAGAGCTAGCTCTATGAAAAATGTCTTTATTAAGTCACAGCATAAGGTGCCACCTTAACTGTATGCCTCCCCCTCCCAATTCCGGTGTCTTAACATCCTCTCTCTGTTACATATTAGTTTCAAAGTTGTAATGCCTTCTGTCAAGTTAACAAAGTATTCGAAATATTTTACATTTCAGAAGCTTTTTACTCAAGGATAAAAAGTCGTAATTTCCATATGCTGAAAAATCTGCTTTCAGTTCTGCATTCAGAAAGTTCAAACTCCTTTCTGCATTCAAAGTTCAAACTCCTTTATACCCTGCTTTTAGGTACTGTAAGTAAGTATTAAACAGCGTTGCCCAAGAAAAAAATATGCTCATTTGCTAAATAATGTGGCTAAAATGCCTATAAAATTCCTCTTTCTCTGCCAAAATTGAAATCAACCAAAGACAGTATTTCACAGCAGAACTGCAGGCTGATGACTGTCTTGGTGGGCACCAGAACTTCACCTATTATAAATCACCATCTCTCATTTCATTACTGGATTTGCCAATAATTTTTTCTGGCAATCTTTATTTTTGATTCAATTTGTTTCTCTTATCAAAACTATGGTAACTTCCACGGGAGTACTACAAATACAAAGGCAATAAGAATGGGGGGCTTTAGATGGTCCTGAGGTGCCACCCGCCTCATTAGAAGTTCTCCAGGACACAGCAAAACTCACAACCTACAGAAAGTATCTAATTTCTTCAAACTGCTAACATTAGAATACATGAACTGCAGTTTTAGAAATCACTGATCCTAATTTTTATCAACGTTTCATTCATATTCATCTTCAAGCTTCAGATAACTATTTTTAGCGTGTCAAAATTGTAGACAATTTTGCTTTGCACAGCAACTTTCTATGGAGTGGCACAGTGAAAAGGTGCAAGTTGCAACAATTAAATGTCAGAAAAAGTTTCTGACCACGAGCAGTCGAACATCACAACACGCCACCAGAGAGCCATCTCCATGCCTGGAGATACCCAAAACTCAACGTGCAAGACTCTAAGCAGCCTGACCTAACTTGGCCTGCTTTGACCAAGCGGCGTTTGAGTTACCTCAGAAGTTTCTTTCAGCCCATATGACTCAACCAATAAATGAAATGGTTATCTGTAGTTATACACATAGTACACGATCATTTATGCAGAGTTGAACATTTCTGTAATTTCCCGAAGTAATTAAAATTTCTGTTTAAGGGTATTGATGGATTTAAAAAAAAAATCCTAACTCAGGGCAACATACTGTGCTATCTCAGGTTGTACTGAAAAATCTTAATCTGATAAAGCTCATTCTTACTAAAAAATTTTCTCAGAATGGTATCAAAATGTAACCACTGAGTCTAACCTTACCTTTCTAACAATTCCTTGCATGCAATTTCTATTACATTACACTTGCGGACCAATGCTAACCTTCACAGCCTTGATAATGTCGTTCATTAAAGAGAAAATATGCTTAAACAGTAACTGAGTTATTTCACATTTAAGTATTAAGGGTTTTTCAACCTTTCATCAGAACCTACTACAGCATTTCCAGTTCCACTTAGAATTTAAATATGAACAAGAACCTGAGAGCTCGCAAGGTACTCCAGCCAGACACATTATAAGCCTGCACTTTTAATTACAAAAAGGGCACACTGACGAACTGCAAAGAGAGAACATTAATGACACTTGCAAAGCTTTACATTACATTTACCTTCAAGATTACAGCACAATCATACCCTGCTTCTACTCCAACACATTTTGCTTCTATGGTCTCCAAGTCTCATTCAGGCCAACTAAAAGTCAGAATTTGAGATACTTCCAAAACGAATGATTTAGAGCACATGTATTGTTTTAATATGTAAAGATTTTTTTTTAAGTAACAGGTTTTGGTCAGAAAAAAAGATCTGCTAATGCTTCCAAAGCCGTTTCAGGAAAAAAGTTTGTATTTGCATTAATGAAATACCTGAGCTTTCCACATTGGTGGGCTTGTACATCCCACCAATACTTAAAGGGGTTCTACAGGAAAGTGGGAGAGGGACTGTTCATCAGGGAGTGTAGTGACAGGACAAGGGGTCATGGCTTCAAGCTGAAAGAGGGCAGGTTTAGATGAGATTTCAGGTAGAAATTCTTTACAATGAGGGTTGTTCAACAAGAGAGAATACATTTCACTGGCATAGACTTTTTGGCTCGAAGCACAGACTAAAACAAGTTTTTCTTAAACAATGTGACAAAACTACACTGCAGAGTTTTGTTGGTGCAAGGCATCCACTTTTATTTCTTCAATTTGTAGGTTTTGACACCTAATTTAAGAATTTAAAGTTACCCGATGCACCAGGAAATACCTGGAAGCAATGCTGGCTCATTTTCACAAATGGGACTACTTCCTCATCAGCAGAGATTCTGCTCTAATTACAACGAGCTGACCTAGTGTTAAACCCCACCTTCCTGAGCAAGTGGAACTACTGAGACATCAGCTTACTGAAAGAGGCGTGGTTCTTTTTTTAAAAAATCATGTTTGACAATTCCCATATTTATATGCTCAGCATTTTAAAGCACAAGAGCTAATCTTCCATTAAAAAAACCCTAATGTGCTATCCTTTCTTTCCTATGAGGATTCTCCCCTTTCTTCCCTGAAGGCATCCCATTTTCTCAGGCTTTATCTTGCTATCAACACAGCTATTTAACTCCTGTGCTTTGTAGAGAACAGGATTCACATCTAAACCAAAAATATATATAAAAATCTACAGTAAATATATCCCTCCAAGTCACAAAAACAGATTGCAGAATATAAGTTAAATGATTTAAATAGTTTTAGTCTTGTTTTGCATTTGCACTGTTGTTTGTTAATGAATATTTACAATAGTAAATGCAACTTTTACAGTAAAATCAGCACCTTCCATTAATCATTACCTATATTCACGCATATAAAATGTAGCTTTTGCACCCACACTAATGTTTAATGAAAATGTGCTTATATGCACATTCATTTGACATAGCCACAGGTAGGAAAAGAATTTCTACAAAAACTGAAATAAAATTAAACTGCAAAAAATGATTACTAGACTTTAACAAAACTACTGCAAATATGCTGGATAGATAAATAAATAGGTCTTCCATTCAAAACTTAAGTGAGGATGCGTTACCAACAGGAAGGGCACAGAAGCTATGACTTCCCATTTCTATCTCCTTTAAGAGTTCAGGGCTTCAAGATTTCCACCTCTCACATCTCATTTTTATTTGTAGATGAAAGCAAACATAAATATATATTACTCCACCTATCCAAAAGCTTCTGAACTTTCAGTGACCTATATGAATAAATGAACTACAAAACACTGTAGTGTTTTTAGCTGTTTTTAGCACTGAAAAATCCCTTGTGCTAGATACTAAAGCCAGTAGTTTTATTTCACTGGCAATGGCCCAACTTCAGATCTTTCAATGTACACAAATCTTTCACGCCATTTACTACAAATAGTTCTCAAATGTTTTAAAAAAGCTTTTTCAAATTTATCCTCACACTTACTATAATCGCCCAGAGACAAGCAAGGCTTCAAAAAATCTCATGGTAAAATGTGAATCTAAGGAACAAGACGAGGTTCAAAGCCAGTTACACAATCTTACATATCGAAAATCATGTTCTTATGGGCAACCTGCTCCTCTCCTTCCTTGGTTTTAGAGATTCTTTACCTGAACTTCAACTCTGTTTTGCCACTATTCCAATACATGCCCTTTCTGTATTCTTAATTACGCTGAACGCTGCACGCTTTAAACCTGAATTATGTTACAGCTAAATACAGACATCTTAAACCAACTGCTAGATAGCAACAGGAAGGTACCGCCGCTACAAATAGAACTGCTTACTGCCTTTGCAGTACTTAAACCTACTGACTATATGCAAAGTCTGACATGAACTTGTCCTATCACGACATTACTTGATGTCCTATTTACTTAAGCTTTTACAGCATTATTACAAGTTTGGTACAGAAAGATCTGTTATTTTGTTCACCTTCTTCCTTCAACTTCAGCAATTTTGAGATGTGTTCCTGTCTCTATCAGAACTACCTTCAGAACGATACCACCACCATCATCTGTGTCAGACTTCAATGCCATCAGTTCCATATCACAAGAGAAAAGTATAAAAAGGAGCAATGTGATTTATTCCCTGTGAAAAAGAATGTTTGTCTGCCTGCTTCTACTCCTAAATTTATTTATAGTCCCAACTGGATGTGTGAGAAGGGTGTATTTTTCAAATGCTATGCAGTTGATTTATTTTTTCAGCTCAGTAAAGCTGAATGTTTGAGATACATTTAAGTCGTGCTATCATTTTACAATGAAAATGTTATCAGAATTAAAATCCTAAAGCATCACAAGATCTACGTAGCTATTTGCCTGCTTCTCCAAGAGTTTGCAGTGTAACCCATCTTTGCTTTATTAGCCAGTAAGATATAGTGCCAGACTTGGAAAATTCCACTCATAAGACAATCAATTTCTATGGGACTGAAGCAGATAAATGAATCCATTTAAATTTACGATGGAAGAATGCCGATTCTGTTCATTTATACCCAGGCAGGAAGAGTCTCTAGGTCTGTACTCATTTTGGGAGAAAAGAAAAACAGGAATTAACAGAAGAAAGTTCAGAACTTAAGTCTATCAATCACAAAAGCACAGGCAAGTGCTTCTCAGATGATACAGAGGCAAGATAAGACTGCCACTGTATCTTTAATTATTTGACACGAGGCAAGGGGCACAAACCAGAAAACTGGAGGTGTCATCTGAGTACAAGGAAACACTTTTTTTACTGCAAGGGTGTGCCACTGCTTGGTCAAGTTGCCCAGAGAGGTTGTGGAGTCTTCATCCTTACAGACTTCCCAAAGTCATCTGCATATAGTCCTTGAAAGCCTGCTCTGGATGACTCTGCTTGAGCAGGGCAGTTGGACAAAATGACCTCCAGAGATACCTTCCAACCTCAACCATTCAATGATGTCAAGACAACTTGCATTCTAACTATTTTCAAGTATAGCCTCTAAGAACACCATACTGGATTATAGTTACTTGTATTGTCTATAAGGGGCTAAAAGAATCACGGATTACCATGTGTACTTTTTTATTACATCACTACTTGCACTAAAAGAGAGGTAGCATTTGAATGTAAATTAAGTAGAGGAGGGCACAGTCTTAAATTGTCTTAGGAAAAAGATAGTGAGATCCTGGAGCTATGCATCAGTTGGCATACCAGTGCATGTCTAGTTCTGAAATGTGGTCCTGTTAACATCAAACATACAGAAAATCTACCTTACTGTAACCACTTAGACATCCTTCTAACTTCAAATAAGTTTGAAGAATCATTTATCGATGTCTCCCACATATAGTCATCTCACAGCTTCCACAGCCATGAAAATTTACGTTTTTAAGGTCAACAATGAATAATCCCGTGCATTACATAAAGACATTAGCCATGCACCAGCACCATGTACACAGAACACCACACCCTAGCTCTGAAACAGGCAGCTGCCATGAAGCTGCATCTGACAGAGGAAGACAAGGCGCATGGATAGCTAAGGTCTTCTTACAAGACACCCTGCTCCTTGTAAGATTTTTCTGGAAAAATCTGCCTTACATGTAACAAATTTCCAGCTGCCACAAAAATAAATTACACATACAGTTAACACAGACCCTCTGCTCCTTGACCTCACACTTTCTCAATTGCTATCTCCTAATAGGAAGTGAAACAGCCTTTCGCATGCTCACATCCCCCCACCTCTCCTAAATCTCCCGTATCTCATATCCTCTCCGGGGTGACAGAGGAGGCGATGGCCAAGGCCGGCCTTGATTCGAGGGCAGGGCCGCAGCACAGAGCCCCTCTGTGAGGAGGGCAGAGCCGGTGCTCTGGAGAAGCTGGCTGGCACGGGCACGGCGCCTCGGAAACGGGAAGTGGAGATGGGGGAAGGGGAGGGGAAGAGTCCCTCCGCATCTTTTCTGCCTCTTCCTTCCATCCTAGGCTCACCGTTGCCCCCGCCACACAACGGGCGGGGGCGGCAGCACACAACGGCCGTGCCCGCCGCGCCGGCGGTACCGGGAAGCCGGCAGAACCACCGCCACCGCCTTCACGGGACCCTGGGCCCCGCCCTGCTGCCGTGCCCGCACCGTACAAGGAGCGGCGGGAGATGCGCCGGGGCAGACGCGGCGGCCGGGCCAGGCCGGGCTGGGCTAACCCTCCCCCCGGCCTCTCCGACGACCCTCCTCCCGCCCCCCTTGACTGACAGGCCCGGCCGGGCGGCGACGGCAACAATCCGATCCACAGGGCGAGAACCGAGCTCTCCGCGCCGCTTGGCAGCCCAGAGGGCCGGGGGACAAAAGGGCAGCCCGCCTCGGTACAGTACCCCCACCCACCCCTACCTTCTCCTCGTCAGTCAGCTGCTCCTCCAGGTCCGCCATCTTCCCGTCTGGCTCCGGCCGCCGCCGCCCCCGTCTCCTCCCTCCCAGGCAGGAAGGGCGGGGCCCCCCCGCGCGCTGCGCGGCTCGCTGGGGAGGTCGTGCTTCTGCGCATGTGCGCGGCGGGGAGGGTGGTGCGGGGGTCTCGCTGCGGGGCGATCAGTGGGGCGGGGGATGGTGTGTGGGTTGTGGGTGTTCTTCGTGGTGCTTGTTCGGGGGGAGCCGAAGTCGTGGCTGGGTGTCGCGGCAGGGGGAGCCGGGGGAGAGCGGGGCGGCAGAGCGTGCTGCGCCCCTCGGGGCGTCTTCGGAGTGAGCAGTCGGGCTGCCCATCGCTGTTTCGGTAGCAAAGTGCGCCATTTAGGTAAACGGCTGGGAATTTCAGCAGGCGGGGCTGAAAAATGACAGGTTTCAGGCATACCCGAGTCAGTGTGCTCAGTGTGGGTTAGCGGGTGGGGGCGAGGGTTGTACTGAGGGGCCGGCAGTGTATGCAGGAGGTTTTGGAAAGCTCAGGTTGCTGCCAGCGGTGGGCTGAGGAACTGGGTTTTGTGACGTGACTTCCACTGCAGGAGATTGGGCACGGAAAGGGAATGTGGGCGGTGGAAGGAAAGAGGAAAATAAATAGATGGGACATTTTTCCTGAGGAGTAGGAAACATGAACAGTGTCTTCTGGCGGTGTGGCACGGCAGGGGCACAGAGGGGCATTTGAGATGTTGTCTTGCAATGATTGCCTGGAAGAAGGCATAATGGAAGTTTTGAGGAAAATAGTAGAGGAAAGAAGACATATATATGTAGCTCAAGCCAGGTGGGTTTGAGGCCAGTGAAATGCTATATCCTCTTCCAGGAGTGACCTAGGGGCAGATGCCCAGGAAGTGGTGAGAGAACAAGGCAGTATGCATTGGCATTTCCTGGGAATGCTGCCTTACTTCCAGCACAGGAGATGGTCATCCTCCTCAGGGACTTCCCTCTAATGAGGACTGTTGAATTAGTCTTCAAGGGTCAGCTAGACAGTGGGAAGTTTTGTTTTCTTCCGGAAGCAAAAGTCAGACTGGGAAAACAGGGAAACAGGAGAGGCTGTTTGGTAATGTTCTCTTCTGGCCACAGCTAGACAGTCGCAGACTCCATTTTGGAGAAGGTGAAAATCTGCAGAGGCCTACAAAGGAAACCGAAAGATGAGTTCTGTGACCTTTTTGAGAACCTCTTCCTGCTCCTAGATCGAAAGCAGAAAGAACATGGAAAATACTGGTGTTAGCCAAGTAGAGTGTTTTGGTTTTGTGGAACACTGGGCTAAAGTCTGAATAAAATTGGGTGCCTGGAGGCTTCATCTCATTAATATAGTTGCCAATTTCCTGGATGATACAAGAGCAGGAGCAGCTGAGAGAATAAAATAAATATCCTCATTTCACATCCTAAAAAAAAGGGCAACCCTAAAGCATTACGAAGTAAATCCAAATGTTACATTGTTTGTAAGGGGTACGCCTTTCGGTTTACTCTGGATTAATGTTAGGAAACTCAAACTTGCATGGCAGTGTGGAGCTTGAGAAAGATTGTATGGTTAGTATAGCAGGTGAGTGAGTAGAGTCTTGTATGATGCTGACATTGATGATAAAGTGCTATTTGAAGGCGATGGAGCACTGGTACTTCGGAGAGAAGTTTCAGAAGAATAAAGAATTACACAGTTCTAATTCATTAAGTGAAATGCTAGAGATTAAATTGAGCTTCTTAATGGTCTGTTCCTAGTGTGAGAAGAATGAAGTTTTTGTTGTTACTTCAGACTGAAGGAACTATGGTGGAGGAATTACATGTCTTATATGAAATATATATTCTTCAGTAACATTTAAAAAATAAGTTTTCTTAATGTCTGTCACAGACTGCTTCACCCCAGTTATGATGGCCAAGGAAAAGCTGATCATGGACTGCAAAAACACAGGTGTCAAGATAGATCAAAGTCAGTCCTGGCAAGTGGTATGAATGCAGCCAGCTTCTAGCCAAAGGATCTTGTTATGGAGTTCATTCGTGTCTGTTTCTTGCATAAGCATTTGTACACAATGATTAGTGCTGTCACATGCAATATCTCAAAATATTGTCAATATCCATAGAATTTTTCAAGGCAGTCATTCTGGGTCCTCTAACAGGACTGTTGCATGGAAATGAAGGAAAATGATACTGCAGAGGTCTCTACAGTCAAATTGATACATAGAAGCTACAGTGGCACTGAAAGTCGATAAATGAACAAAGAATGAAAATGGGGAGAAAAAATAAAAAAGATAAATGTACAAGTTGAACACCCTGACTGATCCAGAAATGTTGAAGAGAGATTTTAAAAAAGCCATGGAGTGTTAAGATGATGGGACAGTAGTTTATTCGCATCAGGAACAAAATAAAGGACAACCAAGTCTCATGTTTGATAAGGCCATTGCTAGATGCAGAGTGGTAAAGTGTAGAGTGAAAAAGGTACAGTCAGAAGGCTGTTTAATTTGGGAACATCTTACATACCTTATATTTGAGTCCAAATAAGGTAATGATGTTCTGCAGGAGGGGAAAGCATTGCACAACATCGTTTCGTGCAAGAGGACTTTATAGCTTCCACCCAGGAGTCTTAAGAGTAACTAGCTGAGGAGATCTGTGAAATGCTTCTGTTAATTTTTAACACACCTTGGGATTTTCCAGTTATGGGATGTTTCTTTATTTAATATGTTATAAGAGAATAATTCAAAAGGTAGATCTTGCCAGATAAACATGAATAGGGTTCTCATAAGTTAATATATGTGTCTGTTGGATGTGCCGTGTTTACAGCAGGCTTTTCTAGAAGTTTGGTGAAATTAGCATGATGAAGTGAATGATTCAGAGCAGGACTCTGTAGTTATTGTAAATACTAATGGAAACCTTCTGTGCTGTACCCTGGGAGGTACTTTTGTGACCTTAGGACTTAATGGGAAATGAAAAATCACGCAGAAATAAGCACTGTTCGTGCCTCATGACTCAGTGTTTTTGGAGTGCTTGTGTATCTTTTCAGGAAGAGTATGGAAATTTCAAAGGGAATTTAAAGGAGATCTAAAAATAATCCTGAAAATGCAGGATGTGAGGCTTAAAGATGTCAAGATTAAGAAGTGGTTTAGGAAACAGCAGTGATATCTGAGTTAGTTTGGAATTTATATGCATCTTATCTGAAATAATACATCTTCACTTGCCATTTTAAATTGAATGCAGCCAATTTCCAGCCAGTAAATCTTCTAATGCTATAAAATTCACCCACATTAGCAATCTTTTTCATGTGCCAGTGTCTCTGCACATTGATCAAAAGTTAATTTGCGCTACAGTTACACACAGAGCAGCAAAACATCCTATTGCTAACTAGCTACTTCATGTCTTTGTAGATGCCACGCTACATGAAGCTCACTGTGGGCTAGCAGATGTGTCTGATGAGCAGTGTGTGGTTTACTGATGCAATGAGAGGGAAACAAATGATTTTTTTTTTTTAAGCACTTACTAAATTCCACTTAATTGAATTGGACATGGTAGAGCTACCAAGCAAGTACCTTGCTGTTTTGCTGTACTGCTTCTGTCATTTCTTTTTGTATTAACTCCGTAGGGCCAGACCACTGGCCCTTTAGTAGCATTGGGAGGAAGGGCCCAGTAATCCTCCTTGCAAGGTCTCCCTGACAGGCTGTTAAAACAGCTTGAGGGGAGTGCAGCTTCTGTGATAAGGCAATCCTGGAGACTGGTGGGGAGGTGTAGAGGGATGTAGAGGTTAGCACAGAACAGTTCCTCTGTCCTGTACTGGCCCCAAAGATTGAGACAATGAGGGGCGGGGCGGGGCGGGGGGGGGGGGGGGAGAGATTACATTTTCATTCTTAGGTCAAATCACCTGTCTTGAATATTACATCTGTTCAGAGTAGAAATTAATGATTGGTATATTTGATACCTACTTATTTAATCTGGAGGATCTGTTTCCTAGGAAAGAGGTAGACTCTGGCCAAGCTTTGAGCCCCACTCAGATGGTGTTTCTGGCAGTGGGACAGGAGGAGTGCCCAGAAAAGTGTGGTGAGCTGTGTTCCTGCTGCCTGCTCCTTTCTGTGGGAAGCATCTCCCTGCATCCTGATACCTGTTGGTATAAATCCTCACAATCCTGCAGGTCGGTGGGATGCATATTCCAGTTCCTGAGACTTGCAGGATGTATAAAATCTTAGGGCCTTGGTGATCGCCTGTGTAATTGTATCTGTATTTAGGGGAAGCTGGTCTTTGCAAACCTCACAATTTGCTCTTTGTACCTTATAGAACCTTAGTGGCAAATGCAAATAGGTTTGCTCTTGTTGTGGTTTTCCGTGGCAAGGTTCTGGTGGAGGAGGGGGGGCTGCTGGGCTGGCTTCTGCAAGAGGCAGCTAGAGGCTTTCCCTAGCCCTGCCAGAGTAAATACCAGATGGGCTCAAGGCCGAACCTGCTGCTGACCAAGGCTGAGCCCATCAGCGATGGTCATAGTGCCTCTGGGAATCACATACAGGAGAGAAAACCCTGCAAGCAGCTGCTTTTTGTCACCAGAGAAGGGAGTAAGAAGATGTAAGAAACTGCAGACATCAAGGTCAGTGAAGAAGGTGGGGAGGAGGTGCTGCAGGCACTGGAGGGAGGTTCCTCTGCAGCCTGTGGAGCAGACCATGTTGAAGTGGGTGTCCCCTGGCAGTCCATGCAAGATGACAGGAAGCAGAGATCCTGCCTGCAGCCTGTGGAGAGGCCCCATGCTGGAGTGGGTGGAGATACAGGGAAGATGCCCATATTGTAACCCATGTTGGAGCATGCTCCTGGCAGGACCTGCAGCCTGTGGAGAGGCCCATGCCACAGCATATTTGCTGGGGCGGGGGGATTGCGTGTCTTGTGACTCCATGAGGGACCAGGCCAGAGCAGCCTGGGCCTGGAAGACTGAGAGACATACTATGATATATGACTGCACCCCATAGCAGTGACCCACACTGGGGCAGCTGGTGAAGAGTTGAAGCCCTGTCTCCTGCAGGTGGGACCCCGTGCTGGAGCAGGGGAAGGGTGTGAGGAATGCCAACCCTTCCCAGCGAAGAAGGAAAACAACTCATGAGGAACTGACTGAAACCCCCTTCCCATCTCCCCTTGTGACAGCTCGGGAGGGGGAGAAAGGGAGAGAAATCATGAATAAAAAATCAGCAAAGAAAGGAGAGGTGGAGGGAGGGGTTTTAAGATTTGTTTTTATTTCTCATTATCCCGCTCTGGTTTCAGTGTCTGTGTAGTGTAACAAATTAGATGGGTTTTTTTTAATTCTGTGTTGAGTCATGTTTTGCCTGTGACGTTAACCATGGAATGATTTCTCCCTGTCCTTATCTCAACTCCTAAGCCTTTCAGTATATATTTTCTCCCCTGTACAGCTGAAAAGGGGAGTGACAGAGCAGCTTTGGTCCAGCCAGGGTCAAACTGCTACAGCTCTGAAGTTAAATGTTAAGTTTTTAAATCTAGGAAACAAGTCTCTGACAGGAAGAAAACTATAATAAAGTGCAACTGTACAGTAAACCTGAGGCTCAGCTTCCTTCTTAAGTAACACGTAGGATTTTTTAGGCCACATCCAACTCAGTAGCCCTTCACCTGCAGTGGAAGTCCTATTTAGAGTTGTAGAACAGCCCATGTCAGAAGATACCCTGAAAGATCATTGTGTCTAACCTTTTGTGGAAAAGGGAGCATATCTACTATCCTGCCAACTGCACCTTGAAAACCTCCAGTGGTGGGGATCCTGCCACTTGCCTGGGGAGGCTGTTCCAGGTAATGATTGTTTTCCTGGTAAATCATGTCTTTCTTATATCAAAGATTTTTGTTGATACTTCAGAATTTATTGTCCTTTGATGTCTTTGCTCATTAAGTTCATGGTCTTGCTTACTGAGGCATTTTTGAGATTGTCGCAACATTCTTCATGCTTTACTGTTTTTATTGTTTTTTGCATCATATTCTGTGTTTTTAATGGCAACTATGCATGGCATAATTACTTAGCCAACAAACTCGATGTTTACAGTGGGGTTTTTTGGTCAGTTTGAAGGACCTTTATTACCACATTTACCCTGGAAGCTCTTTTTAAGTTCTTCTTAGGATTGCATTCAGATCTTATCTGGGCTTGTGCTGTGACTTCCTACTCTGTTTCTATTCTTGGCAGTTTTCTCGGCTTCTTTCACCACCCCAGCCCCTCCAAGAATAGTCAGCTGTATGTCTTGCCTTATGTAATTCAAATTCAGTCTTGCGTTTGCCTTTCTTTTAACATGTACCTATGTTTTATGAGTCCGCTATCCATGTTGTTTCTTAGATTTATCTTGAAATGCAGGCTATTAGTCTACTTCACTGGTTACAAGAAGATTTAGTTCTCCCATAAATTGAGATGCCTGGAAGCAGATAGACTCTTTCAAGAACTAAGAGTGGGATTATTAATTTGTGATACAGAATTTTTCTTCAGGGATGGGAATGCATAAAAGTAGGATGAAAAAGAGCAAGTGTTGAGTATTTTAGAGGAAGGTCACCAAAAGGAGTTACACCTAAGTCTTCCTGGCTGCTACTCCTGCCTCAGCAGAGATAAGGAGGCTGGGGGCCTTTGAAGGCAATGGGCAGCATCTGCAAGGAGCTGAAGGCAACACAATGATAAGAGTGAAGTGCTGCATACTAAACCATCTACTTTTGGTTCTAGTTAGTCCCAAGCTATCTTCTGGAAGGAGCAATGCTTATATAATTCAAATTATGTACAGATTTTCAGACATGCCCAAAAATGTCATGTTCTACTGATTCTGAAGCCTGCAATCTGCGTACAGGAGGTGTGTGTCAGTAGGTTTCTCTTAACATGTTTATCTTTGCTACCTTAGTACTTAGCTATTTAAAAGCCACAGTGTTAGCTTTTCAAATGGTGTCTCTACCTGCCACCTATTTTTCCTCCACTGCCCTTTTACTTCCTGAGTGTATTGTTTGATAAAGTTCTCAGACTTGCAAAAGCACTTCATCTGGAATTGCTTGATGAAAGAGTTCTGATTTCCTTCTGAAATGTAAAACGTAGTACTATCAAGCAAAGAGGATAAGTGACTGCTTATAAAACATCTTTCATTACAGAGCATCTTCTCTCAATGATAATGTATTTAATTCTGATGCAATGTAAGGAACAGCAGCATAGTACAAGTACATTCTGAAAGTATTCTTGAAGTTAGCAGTGCATGATGGATTGCCAGGACTGAGCAATTTCAGGGGTTTAAATTACAGCACCAGAGTTTTCAGGAAAAATAGGACAAGTAGAAAAATTGTCTCTAGCTTTGTTTACAGTGTCTGTGGAAAAGTTGCTAACTTAAACATTAGTCTGTGCTACAGCGATAAATATTTTATTAGCAAATTAGATCATAGCCATGTGCTGTGACAGTGTCTTGGAAAGAAAAGTATTAGCATGTCTATTTCACAGCCTGTCTTTCAAAGATAAGTGAATTAGCCATAGAGAGGTACAGCTAGAGGGTTTCAAGGAGAACATTTATGGATTGCAAACGGTTCAAAGAATAATCAGGGACGGGAAAATGTGAGCAATCCAAAATGGTTGCTTTATCAGCAAAAACCTTAAAGGTTTGTGAACACTTATTGGGAGATCAGAAGGTTGTTAATAGGATGTTTTGGTGTGTTCAGATAATACAGGATTCTGACACCAGACTAGGAGGAATGGCTGGCACACCAGAAGACTCGCTGTCATCAGACCTGGACGGGCTGGAGAGTTGGGCGGAGAGGAACCCAATGAAATTCAGCAAAGGCAAGTGTAGTGTCCTGCACCTAGGGAGGAATAGCCTCAAGCACCAGTACAGGTTAGGGGGTGACC
Organism: Gallinula chloropus; assembly: GCF_964237585.1. Lineage (NCBI taxonomy): Eukaryota > Metazoa > Chordata > Aves > Gruiformes > Rallidae > Gallinula > Gallinula chloropus. The sequence goes on along the minus strand of NC_140085.1, from coordinate 40,734,979 downwards.
GGCTGGGAAGCAGCGCTGCAGGGAAGGGCCTGGGAGTCACGGTGGACAAGCAGCTCTCCATGACACAGCAATGTGCCCTTGGGGCCAAGAAGGCCAATGGTGTCCTGGGGTGCATTAAGAAGAGAGTGGCCAGCAGGTCAAGGCAGGTTGTCCTCCCTCTCTACTCTGCCCTGATAAGGCCACAACTGCAGCACTTTGTCCAGTTCTGGGCTCCCCAGTTCAAGAAAAATTAGGAACTACTGGAGAGAGTCCAGCGGAGGGCTAGCAGGGTGATGAGGGGCCTAGAGCATCTCTCATGCAAGGAAAGGCTGAGAGAGCTGGGTCTGTTTAGTCTGGAGAAGAGAAGACTGAGAGAGGGTCTCATCAATAGTTTAAAGCATCAAAATGGGGTGTGTCAAGCGGAAGTGTCCAGACCCTTTTCAGTGGTGCCCAGTGACAGGATAAGGAGCAGTGAGCACAGACTAGAACACAGGAAGCTCTGTTTTTCCTCTTTTCTGAGGAAAAACTTCACTCTGAGGGTGCCAGAGCACTGGTACAGGCTGCCCAGAAAGGTTGTGGAGTCTCCTTCTCTGGAGATATTCAAAACCCACCTGGACGTGATGCTGTGCAACCTGCTCTAGGTGATCCTGCTTTAGTGGGGGGGGGGGGGTTGGACTAGATGGTCTCCAAAGGTCCCTTCCAACCCCTACTGGTCTGTGATTCTGTAGTATGGCCAGAAGTTAAAACAGGACAAATTTGGGGTAAAAGTAAACTTAATGAATAAACTTAATTATCTGAGTAGTTGACTATGGGAACAACTTAACCAAGTTGTTGACAGTGGCACTAGCAATTTTAAAGATTGACTGTATTTCTGAAATATACGTTCTGCAGTTCAGCAAGGCCTTAAGGAGTCTTGTGGACTCTTGCAGAAGAAGGTAGCACAGGAGATCCTGAAGCAAACCTTGCTGACGCTGTATGACATGATTCTCTGAGCCCTTTCGCTGTTCAGCAGCTGTTGGAGAGAAACTCAAGTGAGCATGGAAGTGGCTCCATGGAAGAGCCAAAGAGGGAATATGGTTGGAGCATAACGAACAGGATCCAGTGAGAATGGAGTACAGAAAGGGATCTGGCTTTTTAAAGGGAGCAAAGAAAAAGTACCTGGGAAGTTACTGAGTTTAGAGTGAGAATTAATGGAACAGGGAAGACCAGGGTCAAATAGAAGGTCTATAAAAAGGCTTAGTAGAATATTTGAAATGGGATTGTCTGGGGGGCATTTTTGATACTTAACTTATAAACACTTGAGTCTGAGCTGGTGACCATTGGCTTCCATTATGTCAACAGGGAGAAATAAGCACTCGAAGGGTGAGATTCATCTGACCTAGCTAGGATGTCTGACTAGAATTAAGTTATTGGCTGTGGATAGGTGGCTAGTTCAGACCCAGCTGCCTTAAGTATCAAGTGCCTGTGTTGTGAGAGCCAAATCCCCTTTTGGTGTTAGAAAATCAGCGGGCAAGAAGGACAAAGGCTAAGGGAAAAGAAATAAAGGACAGCTGAAGTTACAAGGCTAAGGAAAGGGGCAAAGGACTATGGTAGTGATTCAGCATTGCTCTGTACCCTGCAGGGAGCCTGTACTTGGGGAGGTAAATCACACACTTGTCCACAGAGGACCTGGTACCAATAAGGCTGTGTTTCTGTACTGTCTATATCACAGTTTCTCCTCAGATATCAGGAATGCAATATCATTAGCTATTGGTAAAATATAGAGAGAGCAGGATTAGGATTAAAAAAGCAGAACAGGTCTGGGATTAGGAAACGAGAGAGAATCAAAGTGTAAGGGTTCTGCACCCCATAATGGCTGAAGAATCACAGAATTGTAGGGGTTGGAAGGGACCTCCAGTGATCAAGTCCAACCCCCCTGCCAAAGCAGCTCCCTAGCTCATATTGCACAGATAGGCGTCCAGACGGGTCTTGAGTATCTCCAGAGAAGGAGACTCCACCACCTCCCTGGGCAGCCTGTCCCAGGGCTCTGTCACCCTCACTGTAAAAAAGTTCTTGTGCATATTGGTGTGGAACTTCCTGTGCTCCAGAAAGTGGGACTTTAAGATAACTGTGTGCCTCACCATAGCTCTGACGCTTCTCCAGCCTGAAGCAGTCTAGCTCTCATTTGTTTGGCTTTGCTCTGCGCTTGGATGGGTTGGGACGAGAAAAGGACCAGGAGAAAGCAGCAATGGTGCTAGGAGAAAGCAAATATAACTGGGGAAAGAAAAGGAGCTGGAGCACTGCTCTCCCCAGATATTAACTTGTTACAGGAATTGAGTGTTAAGTCATAGGAGTAGAGCAGCCACCCGATTTTTGAAAAGCTCCATGAGAAAAGACAAAAAATCCTTTCCTTTCCTGTCACTGAGCATGGTTCCTGTTTATATTTTTAGTTATTCCTTTCTGAAATGGGGAAGTGTGGTTGTCTAGCTGTATTTATTTATTTTCGTTTTAGAGGAGACATTGTTTTGCAATTTTATTTTTCAACAGGAAATAGCAAGTGTGCTGACTTGTTTAATGAAGTTGAGATTCATTGGAGGAGTCCACATTGCTTTTTCTGTTAATCTTGGTAGAACTGAATCTCTTAGGAAGATAAAAATCTCAGAAAAGTTAAAACATGCAAACAGATGTGACTGAAGGGCTGAGAATTAGTACTTGAGTACACTTGCATCCGAGCTCAGTAAAAGTCCTGGATGCTAAACACTTGTGAAAATTAGGAGGTTTCTTGAAAATTTAATGGTGGGAGGGTGTGAGACTTTGAGCTCTGCAGAGAAAGGCCTGGGAGTCCTAGTTTAAGCAGGACCTAGCAATGTGCCCTCGGGGCCAAGAAGGCCATGGTATTCTGGGCTGCATTAAGAAGAGAGTGGGTAGAAGGTTGAGGGAGTTTGTCCTCCCTCTTTACTCTGGTGAGGTCACATCTGGAGCACTGTGTCCAGTTCTGGGCTCCCCAGTTCAAGAAGAACAAAGAACTACTGGAGAGAGTCCAGTGGGGATCTATAGGGGTGATGAGGGGCCTGGAGCATCTCTCATACAAGGAGAGGCTGAGAGCTGGGCCTGTTTAGTCTGGAGAAGAGAAGACTGAGAGAGGATCTCATCAATACTTTCAGCCATCAAAATGGGATGTGTCAGGAGGATGGGGTCAGACTCTCTTCAGTGGTGTCCAGCGACAGGATAAGGGGAAATGTGCACAAAGTGGAACACAGGAAGTTTCATTTCAGTATGAGGAAGCAGAATTGGCAGGAGGCGGTGAGACACAGGTGGACCACTGTTTTCATGTGCTTCTTGCAGACATCATGACACGAAGAGCTGTTTCTATACCTGGTTGAGCTTATTTGCAGACCTGCTGTAACTGAGCCCAGCTTCTTTGTATGACCTGTGTCCTTGGACAGCCCTGGGTGTTGTTTTCTGTCTGTTCCCTCATGTAGTACATGATGGCTGGACCTGTGTGTGTTCACTTCTGGTGGGCTTTTGCTTTTCATTGCTAATTATTTGTTTCTGGGTTTAGTCTTATGTTCCTTTTATTCACAGTCTTTGCTTAGATTCATGTCAGGTTGCTGCTGCTTTGTGTGCTGGGACTTCTCCTGCAGTCAATGAAGAAAAAGAAGTCCTAGGAAAGGAGTGGGAAAACGGGATGGTGGGGAGGGAAGCAGATCTCACATCGTGTTTTTTCCCCATGGTGTTTTGCCCTTCATGGTTTCTGTGCAATTCAGCCTCCCTCTCTCCATGGGCTAAATTCCAGGGAAGGATTTACCAAATGGGCTATTATCAAACCCTCTATCTGATCATAAAAATTTCTGCAACCTTCTTGCCTTGGTAAAATTGGAGTTTCATTGTGTGAGTAGTAGAGGACCTTTTGGGGTCACCTACTGGCAGCCAGCCCTGCAAATGGTCAAGGCTGGGAGGGATGGTGGTAAGGGCCTGCTCCTGCCTGTGGCACGAAGTAGTGGAGGGGAGCAGACTAAAATGGGCCAAGTCTATGTCAGCCTGAGGGTTTTGTTAAAATAACACTTAGAGGAATTTCTGTCAGCAAACAAACAAAAAGGGAGACCAAAACAAATGGGGAAGCTGTTTCAGTGGCACGGACGGAGTAATTCCCCTGCTGTCAGGGGAGGAGCTGATGAAGATTTCAGAGGATTTTCAGTCTTGACTAAACTGCAAAGTCTGGAGGGTGCGTGCTTGACTTCTGTGCATGCTGCACACATCTGTGGGCCCAGTGTCATCTGAGACATGCCTGACACTATTTCTTACAGATTAAAGATCAGTGATACCAGGCTATGGGTGCAAAAACCCCTGGTGAAATACGAGTCCTTGGGGTAGAAAGGAACCCGAGGCAATTGGCATAGAGATTGTAATCTTTCTTTTCCTGCTGCAGGATACACAGCCTTTATTTTAGGCTCCCTTTTGTAGTTTAGGGCAATCTATGTTAAGAGCTGACAATGAATGTACATCAATCTAGAGCAGAGGGCCAAGTACGATGCTAGATGCAGTGGGAGGACTCTGTAGGGTTTGGGGAAAGAGAAACCAATATCCAGTGTTCCTGAATGGGAACATTTAATAATAAGGGTCATTACAGCAACCAGAAAGAAGCATAAATTTGGGTGGCAACAAAATGTTAGAGTGATCCTGTGGAAATGTGACTTCTGTGAGGGCTCCTCACGTGGGTTGGACACAGTCTCTTTTAGGAAAGAGGGTTTAGAAGCAACCCCTATGTGCTCTGTCAGTGACATATGGGCAAAAAAAGTTAATTGCTTACATTTCTCTGATAACAATGATCAGTACCCATTAGCAGGGGGTGTATTCAGCAGACCTTAACCAGTTACTACACCACAAAAATTAAAATGGTACTGTGCTAATGGTACTGCCCTTTTTTGCTTCCTATTTTTGCTCTCTAATGTGTGTAATAATAAAAAGTCATGTAAGGTATCCAAAGATTCTTGCCTAAGGTAATGTTAACCCATTTAAAGTCAACAAAGAGATGTTCCAGCATAGCTGTTTTGAAACAGAACAGTTTAGAAAACTGAGAATTACTGTCATTGTGAACTTTCCTTTCAGTTATGTCACAGTTAGTGACATACTACTGGATTAGTAGATTTATCTTTAGCGCTTTATTAATTATACAAACATAAATGTGATGTAACACCTTCCTGGTCTGGAAGTCATGTATTCCCCGGTGGTAAGACTTGGGACTTCGGGCAGATGGAGTGTGATAGTAATTTATCAGTCCTTTTTCATTAGCGTTAGGAAATAGCTGAAAGAATGAGTGATGCGAGCGGTTCTGTGTGGCGCTCCCTGCGTGTGACGTCCAGTGATGCACTAGATGGCACTGTTGGTTTTAGTTTTACTGCCGCCCGCCTCTTCTAGGGAACTTGTCTTAATTAGCTTCCTTTTGAAAACAAACATGCTGTTTCAACAGAGGGTCAGTGTACATTGTTCTGGGCTGCTGCTTTTATGTTTATAGTCATGTAATCAATATGTTGGAAGGGTAATTAATTTTTAACTTCAAGCCAATTGTAGATCAAATGCCAGTAGAGTTACTGGGTGGAGACAGTTTAATTTCTTTTGAAGCAATGATACTGATTAGCTGTAAAGGGTTTGCAGTGAATTGCTAGAGATCCAGAAGACCTTCTCCTTTGAAATACTGGCGTTAACTTTAAAGTAACATTATTACTGTGATACAGATTAATGAGTTGTGGCGTAATTCTGATAAAGTTCCTCTCATGCACTTGCTATATTTTGTCCTGTCGATTCCTATTTCAAAGCAGCTTTATTTGCTTTGACTGTTCCGTTCCTATCAAAGGAGTGGTACAAAATCAACGTTAAATTGATCAAACTCACTTTCTGCTTTTTATCCCTTTCCTCTCATTATCTGTCTTCAGGGACCCTTGAGGGCCCATGGCTATGGATGAGATGTGACCCTCCCTACAGCAGCATACAGGATACTGTAAGAACCTGGGGGATTTTGAAATCTCTCCAGCCCGTGATAGGGGGCCCACTGCTGTCCTGACCTCTCCTCCCTTCTCCTGCACTCTGGGGCAGCTCCAGCCTTTTCTTAGGTTCCTTACCTGGAAATACTTCCTAGCTCAGTACTTCCAAGTGCTTTCAGCCCATCCCCTTCATGCTTCCTTGTCCTCTGAGCTGACCTTTCTTCATCTGTTCTCTTTCTTTCTCTCTTTTATCTTCTTCCTTGTCTCTGTTGAACATTCAAACAAATTAGAAACTCAAGACTCGGCTCTCTATCCCCGTCTTATGACTTCAACATCTTCTTCCTGCTCCTTTTTTTTTACAATCAATAAACAGGTCCTTTTCATGGATAGGCTATTGATCACTTCTCCAGGTGCCTGGGTTCTTTCTGATCTAGTGTCTGTGCTTTCCATCAGTTAAAATTTCACTACAGGCTCTGGCTATCCATTCTTGGGAAAGTCTCAGGGCCTCTCTGCTGTCCTCATCTTCCTTGATCTCTTGGCCGACTTTTGATACTTTGATCATTTAATTGGATTTCATGCCAAGTAAAACGATGAATACTGGTTTAATCTGAAATGAAACTTTTGTTTACTTTAACATTAAAAGAATAAGGTAATTTTCAAAACAAAAATTAATTGCCTTTCTCTGAAAAAAGCCAGCCTCTTGTATTTTTGGGCTTAAACTATTAATTGAATTCAGTCTGGACTGAACAACAATTTCAGTCCTTTTGAGTCATACTTTTCAGTAAATCTGATCAGTTAATGGGACTGTGTTATGCTGTGAACCTCTCTGATTTCTGCTGGAACCAAGAAGAGCCCTCTGCATGGACGAGTGCAGCCATCAGCTATGGAGACTTGTCAGATTTTTAACCTTTTTCAGGAAGACAAAACATCGTGAGGAGGATAAGGATGGGCAGAGCTCAGGGTCCACACCATTACACTCTCTGTCAGAAAGGAATATTGTGACTAATAAAGGCAGAGCTGCCGTGAACTGCAGCAGACTGCTCTTGTAGACTGCAGGCTGCAGTTGTTTGTAAGATATTAGATTAAGATCGTGAAATTTATTATAGTTTTGAGACAAACTAGAGATGGATATTTGCAGCGGCAGAAGAAGATTGAAAACCCGATTACCGTAACCACAAGAACCCAGGAGAAAAATCCGTGCTGTCTTCCTGTCTGTCGGTTCTACGGGGTGCGTTTCGCCAGCCGTCTCTGCCACGGCGCTTCAGAGCGGTGCTTTCAGCAAAGCCCACCCGTTCCGGGAGGTGATGGGGTGCCGGAGTAACATGTGCTCCTGTGTTTACAGTAGAGGGAGCTGATGCTCAATGAGTCCGTGCGTGAGTTTTTACTGCCGTGCCAGTCTTTGTACAGTGTGAGCCATTACCAGCGTACCCGTGAGTGTGGCTGAAGAAGCGTCGTCTTCTCTTGCCAGTTTGCGGGGGACACCTACGCATCCCCCCCCACCCCCCCGCCGGCTGCAGCCATGACACAGCTCTCTGGCAGGGCAAGTGGGCAGTGACAAGCTCTCTGGGCATTATTCCATGCATCAGATTCGACATGAGGGAGAGATGGGCAGTAGCGTAAGGCAGCAAATGCAGACCCTTGCGTACCTCCTGCCTCACCTCCTGAAGTCTGATGTTTCCATCTTTCCAGTTATCATAACTTGCTGTTACATGGTCTTTTTTTTGTGTGTGTGCTGTCAGCTTTGCTCAGCTCCCTGGGTTTGGCCTGGTTTCTGCTGGGCCCGTCTCATGAATCAGTGCTTGAGAAATGCTTTGATTCACAGCACTCTTTGTAGAAGACAGACATCTCTTAATTCTCTGGCATTGCCTGGCTAGATGATGCAAGTTATTAAAAGTTAATTGATCAAAGTTAGTAAAAATAGAGACAAAGTAGGTGGGAAACAACAGAACACATATGCTTTCAAAAGCATGCAGAGTTATCATTCTTTTAGGTGAATTTCATTGGATAATGCAGGCTTATGGATTGAAGGATTTGGGTTCCGACTAACTTGAGTTCCTGCCCCTGGCTTTGCCATAGCAATCTGCATGAAAGCTGTCCTGCTGGGGAGGCAGCTTTCCTGACTGCAATGGTTCGGCTAAGGCAATCACAAAAGAACTGGTTAGGGAAGGGGCATTGTCCCAAGACAAATGTAAGGTATGTACTTAAAAAAGAGAGGACTCAGACAATCATGGACCCATCAAACTTGTATAACCAGAAAGATCCTCAAGCAAGTTATTAATTTGGGTTTTTTGGTTCTTGGAACCATAGTTCTCAACCTACATCTCGTTGTGGACAAAACCTCTGAGCATATAATGTGCTGTGGTGCCTTGCTTTTCCAGACAACTTGGATTATGTCACTGGTGGCTTTCTTTAGCCATGAAAACAGAGCTGCTGACCTAATCACTCTGTGCAGTAGTACATTTTGAGAGTACCAAGTTAATCCTTGGCACCACATATAATAAATGTGGATAGACAGGGAAGAAGCAGCAAGAAGAAAATATGTTTAGAAAATAAAGGATATGCCTAAAGATTGCAAAAAACTTTTTAGCTTGGAGGAGATGAGATTAAGATGGGACATCTTTGCTTAATCTTTTTCTATAAATAACATGACAGTCATTTGTTGCCAGTGTTGGGACAAAAAGAAAGGCTTGGGTCTCCTACTGCAGCAAGGCAAACTTAGAAAAGAAATCCCTGAGGACTTTAGTACTGTAGAAACAACAAAGCCCTGAAATCCTTGTAACACATTCAGATGTTGTTTTTTTAAAGAAAACCTTAGAGAAATGTTCGTCAAGGCAGCTTAGGTGCATTCACCCTGCCTTAGTACATGGGATGGACCAAATGATCTCTTGTATTTCTGTGCCAGTGCTTTGAAATTTGTTGATGAAAAGCATTCTTTCCAATCTGGGTAGTTCTATTCATTATACCTCTTCTTAGCACAGTTACAAAGGAAAACTCTTATCTCCAAAAATCGGTTTTCTGCTCATTCTCTGGTTAGCCCGGCCTTGGCACTAGTCCTTATCATAGCAGGCTGAAATTGTCACTAGCTGTTTAATAGGAGGGGTGTTTGATTAGAAATGTCAAGAAAGGAAACAAGGATGCTTTTACAATGACATTTTCATTAGGGAATTCTCCCAGTGTTTCAGTACTTCCTAATCACGAGCAATTTGGTTATTAATTTTCCTTAACCGGTCCTCCTCAGAGTGATTGATTTTTGAGCTATGTGCTTGTGACTGGATAATACCTTTGTGTTGGACAATGTACTGATGTTATCTCAGCTGATCACAGAGGTAGGTAGGATGGATTTGCCTCTTTCAACAGCCTTTTATCAGTTTTCCCTTGTCTTGAAGTATAAATTATTGTAGGCCAAGGAACATCTCTCTCATTCTCTAAGTGTAGCTTGGCTCTGTGGGAAGACGTATTATATGTGCAATCTGTATCTAAAGAAAACCCATTCCACACCGTAAGGATCTGAAGTTGTGTATTTTCACACACATGAAAGGTACAACACTGGCATTGCAAAACATAGATAAGCCAAAGCAGTGGCCCTCCTTGTTCAGATCCCCTGTATCTGACTGACACAGCTTCCTTCTCAGTTGTATTTTGCCACTGAGTTCCCTTGCAACCGTGCGAGTCTGTCCCTTTATGCTTAGATAGTTGGAACTTGCAATACCTCTGGGAAGTGAAAAAACACTGGGAAGCATTTCAGATCTTGAAGGAGTTGAACGCTTCAAACAGATGGCTTCTTTCCAGAGAAAGCTCTTCCAGCTTTCAGAAATGCTCCTCATAAAATCTGACCTAGCTGTTAGGGGTAGTATATAACTAAGTAAGGGGATGGGGAGGAGTGTTAATGTTAAAGTAAACTGCAGAAAACAGTGTTGGGTACCTTGAGCAGTAAAATTCTCTGATCTCATTGCAGTCTCTAATTTTCTGATTGGAGCTAAATGTGCAAATGATGGATGAAGTTTCTGTATTCTCATTCAGGTGGGAAAGGAAGTTGTTTTCGGGTGGTGGGTTTTGGGTTGGTTTGTTGTTTTTTTTTTAAGACCAACAAGGTGTTATTTCAGGTTGAAAATACCAGTGTTGTCCCTTTATGTTGTACTTTATGAATGAGTCTGGTTTATAATATCTGCTTGGCAGAACAGTGCATAAGTACAGTATGACAAATATGATCTAAACCAAGCATTTCATTAAGGAAGGACGTTTGTTATTGGCATTCGGTATGGGCCGTTAACCTTCATGGGCACCGATTTCCCTGCAATGAAGTTACTATTTTAACACCATTCAAGATTTTATGCATTAAAATATTGGACTACATAAATTTTAATGCACTCATGCTAAGTACTATAGAGACTTTGGAAGGGGATGGATAGGAAAAGTGCGATGTTGATAATGGTTTGTTTAGCACAGCAATACGGATTTGTTTATATTGATCATCACTATCCAGACATTATCTTCCTATGCAGAATTATCTGCAGAAAATGATATTAGGTAGACATTAATTTTCACATAGAACCTCCATTTCTTCCTTCTGGCAGTGTGAAGATACTAGAGACAAGTAAAAGGATGAAGTATATGGTAAATCAGTTCTAGGGAACAGAGTAACCCTCAAGTGCTGCAGTGAACTCTACTTTCTGCCAAATAATCCAAAATCAGTTTCCCTGGACTCCTACCCAACCAACTCAGCTTCAAGAAGAAACAAAAACTATTTCAACATGTCCAGAATGGCTTATAGAAGAGAATTCCCTTAATTTATCCAAACAGGCTGGCAGAAGGCATTCACTCTCCTGGACATATGACAGAGACTTGAACATATTTTAAAACATATTTACTTTGTAATTTTGTGATGGTTTTAAGAAAACCTTGCTGCTATAAATTAATACCAAGATACCTAGAAAATCTCTTTTATCATTGTTATTGCAGACGTACAAGTATTTTTCCAGGATATTTTTGGGCAAACTTAATACAAAAAGACATAGAAATAGTCCTGACAGAAACGCACTTTACTTACCTGCATTTCATACAGCAGGTGTACACTTTTCAACAAATGTACACTGAAGTGTTTTCATCACTGAAGTTGGACTTCAGTGACATAATTCAAGGTTTGTGGGGACTGCATGGGCCTGACAAACATTTGCTCTCTTCTCATCCAATTCGGAGATGCTGTTCAAAAGTTCTGACAATTGCTCTAACAATTTGGTGCTCAGGGATGTATGGAGGACACAAGCAATGCTGGACCATTTTTATAATGGTTGAGCTTTGACCTTTGAAGGAAATACTTCAAATGATGTCATGGCTCTTGTGGTCAGGTGGCAGCTGCATTACATAGGCGTGACTAGTGATTCAATCGGCAAGCTAGTGTCAACAGATACATTTCCAGTTACTGAAAATTAATGAAGAAGCTCTTCAGATAATAATCTCTACAAAATGCAGAAGTTGCATGGTCAGAGTGGTTTTGACTTCTGAAGATTGTTGTCCTTCAGGTAGCAGTTACCTCTTTTAAGAGTGACCTTTTCTTAAGAAAGCCATTAGCTTACAATTGGAGCTGGACGTGACCCACTCGCTTACTAGGGTATATGTGTTGTCACATCATTGCACGTCTTTGCTGTGAAATCTGTTGTTTTCTGAGCTGCACGACAGATAGACAATATGCCAGTGTTGTCTGAAGGCCTTTTTTTCCTTCCTAATTAAAGCTCAAATTGTATTTTTAGCGTTTGTGTTCAGTTTGGTCGCGCTCGCAAAGCATGCCAACTGCCCCAGCGAGCTGCAGCCTCACAGCAGCTGAGGTCTCCATGTTTGGTCATGCACCCTAAAGTTTTTGGCAATAATGCCTTTCACATCCTAAAGGAAGATGTTCAGCTGCCATTTGTACCCGAGGGGGGCTCGATGTACGCTTGGTAGTTAGAACTCTGGCAACTGTTAATGCTTAGTGTTTGTAGAAACACGCAGGGCCTCAGAGGCCCGAGTGAGGAGGACTTGCCTGTTAAATTGCCATGATGAATGTAAGAAGGTTTTGGCAGATACTAATGAACCTCCTAACAGCGCTAGGCTGTAGCAAAGTACTACTGAAAGAGAAAAGGACGCGGAAACCAGATTAAATAAATTGCCCTTCTTCAGTGTTCTACCTTGGATCGCGTGAACAAAACCTTATCAGGTCTGACCTACAGTTCCTGGCTCTGTCCTCTGAAATACCTAACTACAGCCATGCCCCGTTGTTGAACTTGGGGGGCTCCTAAGGCTGCAGACCTGGAAGGGTGGTCTGCTGCCCTGAGGCTTTCTGTGCCAACTCCAGACCTGGAGAGGGAGGGACTGGGTGACAGCAGGGAGAAAATAAATCTGACAGTGTCTCTCCTCCTCCCTCCAACTCCCAGTAACAACTGGGAAACTGAAAGCCCAGCGTGAACTGTGTGTCAGAGTCTCCTGTTTAAGCCTGGCTTGGCTGGCCTGCACCTGATTGCTGCTCAGGCAGCAGGGAGAGATTTACCCTCAGCTGAGGGTCCCTGCCCAGGAATGGGGTGTTGTGAGGAGGCCGCCAGCTCTGTAAGGAAAAGCACCAACGTTAATAGTAACACCAGCCAGGGAGGCAGCATTCCTTACAAAACAGAAACCGCTTCTGTCTGTCCCCCAGGAGGTCATGGAGTGGCCAGAAGTGCTTGACCTTAACCAGGAAAAGAGTCTTTCAGCATCCGCACTGGAAGTAAATGATTACACCTCGAGCGTTAGCAGGTGGATTGGGATTTCAAAAGACAAATTCAGGTTTAATATCAGAGCACTGAGTTCCAGGGCGAGAGACTGGTTTCCTCCGGGCTGGTGTCTGCTGTGTCAATCCAGTTGCTCTGAATTCTCCCTGCTGTCTGCGAGATCACAATTTCTTGTAAATGTTTTTACTAATCAGTCTGGCAAAATCCTAAGATTTCCTGTGTCTTTCTTCAGTGCTCGGAATACTCAGTTCATGACCTGTTTGTTAAAAGTAATGGAAATTGGAATTTCTCAGGAATAGATGTTTTGTTTAATGAGTAAAACTCCCATCAGGATTTGTATTTCATTTATCTGCTCTGACCTTTTCCTGTGATATAGTGTTATGGCTGAATTCCAGAAATTACGTTTCTGAAGGGAGAGTTTCATGTTTAGGTTTACAATTATTTTAGTGCCCTTTTGCAGTTGCTCACCTGTGCTACTTCTGCCACTGTAACAAAAATCACAACGTACCTTTCCTGTTCCTGTATTTGCCTGAGCCATGGGGGTCCATTCTTCATGATAGAATTGAGCACCGGAGACATAAAATTAGCAATGCACAAAGTCTTAGCAACCCAATGATACAGTGTACCCGTTCTCCTTGATTTTAGAAACCTTTAATATTGTTGGATGTATTAAAAATCTTATGTAATATAATTAAAATGGTTCATACTGCACTAAAAACAGGTAGTGTGAAATCAACAGGAAAATTTCTGTGGGGCGAGGACATTCCTCCCTGCTTTTTTCATCGCTTGGCCTTTGTGTAGGGTATCTGTTATGCAAGTTTTTGAACATGGGTCACGTCCACTGTTGATATTCATTCTGGGGGAAGGCTGCCAGTATAAGTCAGCTGAAGATCTGCTGCAGCGGGTACCTGATGTAAACAAAGTTACCAGGATGAAAAAAGGAGCATGGGAAGCTTGTGATTCTGTTGACCCTTTCAAAAAGGCAATATATAGCATCCCCTCGAAATCATGAGAAGTAATCAGAGGAATGTGTTACAAATCTGGTATTTCAGTTCAGACCATCGCTTGGCTGTGTGTTACGCTGGTAGTTTGAAGACCCTGGTATTAATAGCAGACAGTGGTAAAACCTGGGGGAATTTTCCCTGACTTTTCAGGGCAATCCTGAAAATGTATTGGAAAATAAATCAGATGTACGTAATTAGAATAGAAATTGTCAGACCTTTTAGCTGGATTGGGCTTGTGGTGCACCAGAAGAGTGTTTCCTTGCTTAGCTGCTATCTTCAATGCCTTTTTTCCCCAAAATACACTTTGAGTTGAAACAGCATATAAATTTTCTGTTAAGAAGCAAATGTGTCAGGAGAAAATGTGTTTTGATGTTGGTTTTCTAAATATTTTGAAATTACAAGAGCATATAGATACTGTTTGTAATCAGCTGAGACTTTGCACTAAAAATGTTTCTGAGCGAATTAAGTGTAAAATGTCCCCCCCAAGGTAAACCGCTGGGGAAACGAGCTTGTAATGTCACCCAGGTAAAGGTGGCACAGGATGAGCATTGCAGTGCCCACGGGGTACCCACTAAAGAGACGTCACAGAAGTGAACTTGTGAATTCAGTGGGAGGCATCTAATGTAATGGAGAGGTGTGGGAAGGGAGCGGGGTTGGCTCCTGTTCCCCCAGAAGAACCATGGTCTTCTCTTCAATGCCTTCTCTCTTCAGGTATCACAAAGCTCCCCGCAGGGATGGAAACACACGATGGACAGCTGTGAGGGACGTGGGTTCAGCTGCTTGAGGTCTCTTCCATGAAGTTTTCATGGCTGATGAGGGAGCTCAGATGCTGAACGCAAGCGCTGGCATCGCTGGGGCAAGCAGCTACCTCTTTATGATGCCTAAATGATGAGCTTTGAATGTGACCCCCAACATTAAGTGCTCCAAGAATGTCAAGGCTCTGAATGGGTGCAACCTGTGGTTCGGCAAGCAGCTTTCTAACCAAGCGGGCTACGTCATGATTGCTCATGACAGAGTATTGTGCACTTTTCTCTGAGGCATCTACTCATGGGCCAGAGGCTGAGGAGCTGCGTGTTTGGTTTATTGGGGGACTCTCTTTGTTTGTTAGTTTCTGAGCTGTTTCTCTCACACAGTTCCACAAGTTGCTCTTCCCAGGTTACTCAGAAAAAGTGTACGGTCTTTTATCAGCTTAGCAGTCCAATGTTAAGTCATTACAGCACTTGGGGTATAAAGTATTACAGTAATTCATTTTAGTAACGTTTATTAGGTCGTAACAACAACTATGAACATAAGTACCATTCAGCTCTTTTGCAGATATATGAACTTACTAACATCAAATCTTTACCAGAATCACGAATTCTTACAGGTGTCCCAGACACAACATTAACTTTATTAAGCAAAAGTTCATAAATAGTAAAAATGTCCTTTGTTTCACATTGCAGCGTTCCTCAAGCATGTATGTACAAGTTTTGGAGTATCTTCTCCAAATCTATGTGTCATAAACTTCCTTAGCTGTTTTAACAACCGTAGAGATGATTTTTTTTTAATATTTTTTTTGCCTGCAGCAAAGCCTTTTGTCCTTGAGCAATCTACAATTAGTATTGCTCTGAGCAGACATGAAAGTTCGTTCCTGAAATGAAAGTGGTGATGATACACAATACAACATTATCTGCTCGTAGTTTGCCTACACACTCTGCCCTCATTATAAATCTTTCGGTTACAACACTGTCTCCCAAGAACAATATATCTCCCATATATCAGTTCTTTATCTGAACCACCTCTTTGAAGATCTTAAATGGTTGGCTTGCAGCAACGGAGATATCATACTCAGGGTGGAGTGTGTTTACAGTCAGTTCTTTTCCTTTTCAATATTTACACAGTATTTTTTAAGGTTGCTACGATTCATGAATCACGTTCGTTGACATACGTTTTCTGAAATGTTCACAGTGCAGTATTTTGTGGCCTAACCAAACTTTGTAAATGTCATTAAAAATAAACTTCTTTTTTTTTTCTTAATATAAAAATAGAATACTTTATGTGTTTACACCAACAAACCCAGTTCTGTCCTATACTAAACAAGCTATACAGTAGTATGCACAGAATTCCACAGGAACAGAAATGACATGTGATGCTTGCCCTAAAGCTGTAGTACTCCTCCCTAATGAATTAAAGGTTTGTTTACTACCTCTTTTCAAAACCGTTCCTCTGGTCATACATTAGAAATAAAAGTAGGTATCAGAATTCACTGGGTTGTGTGATCCAAGAAGAGGCCTGAAGCTCCCTCTTCTTTTCATCGGTCTCCTCAGGTCTTCAGGGTTGGCATGAAGAAGTTACCAACATTCCTGCTGTGGCAGTGTTGTCCTAGGTCAGGGCTGGCTAACCCGCCTCCGCTCCTTACTCACCTTTGGCGGCTGCTCCACCCAAGGGTAGGTGGCAGGGCTTCAGCTACTTGCTGAAGTGTGGTGTGACTTGCTGGTGTGACTCACCAGGCAGCAGCTCCCTACCCCTGCCAGCCTGCCTGTTGCCTCTTCCTCTCTAAGATAATGTGACTACATCCCAGGGATCAGCCTGGCTTTTCATGTGGATCCCTTCAGTTTTTACCCTCGGAGAGTGGTTAAATTCTCTCTCAGAAGGAATGGGGGCTCTGCATTTTTCAGCGAGAGATCTGTCAACATAGGCTGTTTGACTCGAAGTTAAGTGGCTGAATGTTGAGGTAAAGTTGACACTAGGAATGCTTGAAGCTAGATGGTGTTCCCTTCATTTTATGTACCGTCTGACTACACCAGAGGACTGGCAAGGCTGGCATACTTCTTTATCTGCGCACTCTTTTCTGGTGTTGATTTCTGTTAAGACACTTACCGTGAGGCTGGCTCTCTTGGCTGCCTATGTTCTAAGAAACCTTGTTGATGTAGTGCAAAAATCCAAAGTTTGGACTGTGTGGGAGGAAAAAACCATTTTAAACTCCTTGTTTGTCTTAGCCTTTGGTGTGAAAACCATTTCTGCACTGCTCATTACCCTAAAGTACAGGTAACAGTAACAGTCCTTCCAGCCGTACTGAGTCGTATTCTACTTTCTCCTTCATGGCGTTAATGCTGAATCTTTGCTCTCGGGTCTGAGCACACAATACTGAGAGCCAGTGAGAGCTAGTGGGAACTAGCTCTGGGTGGCGGCACGCGACGCTTCCAGTTCGTAAATCGAGGCGGTTGTTCAAACACCTGGAAATTACTGTGACGGTTTCTAGAACCCCGTAGCCTTAAACAGTATGATACCACGTCCTTGTACTAGTGCAATTTGGGCAACAACATAAACATGTGCAACAGTGTTCTCACAAAGACCGGGCAGTAAAAACTAGTGGACAAAAACGTTTTGCTTTTTGTTCATACAACTAAGAATGGGGTTTTCCTCTGCTCCAGACATACCCGTCATGTGTCAACGTCCATGTCTGTGCTGTGTTGTGATGATAAAAGAGAAGGATAGGGAGCGATGCACTTCACGTTGACGTAAGTGGCGTTGACGTGAACGTAGTGTTCCCCAATAAAAGTGGAGAAGATTGTTGATATTTTTGAAACGAGTTCGGAAAACGCTGGGCGCATCTCCGGCTTTGGATGCCAGCACTTCAGCATGACTTCATACCTGACATTCAAATGAATGAAGTGTTCAGTTATGAAATCATATAAAAAGAGAAAAAAAAAAACCTCCTCTTACTTCCCACACTCCCACCCACTCTAATATCAGAATCGGCAGGCACTTGCATAAGGCTTTGCAAGCTGTTTACTTACAGTGGGTCGGGGCAGTATTCAGGTTGTAGCAGCCTTCTTCCTTGTAACAAGTAAACAGTTATATCAAAAGAATTCACATCAGGATAAGGTGGCGCCCCTCTTGTCATAAGTTCCCATAACAACACACCAAAGGACCACTGAGAAAACAAAGAAATAAGTAACATGTTATAGGGTTGGAGGGCTTTACGTTCCAGCTTTAGAAGATGGTTTGATAGATTTAAGCATTCAAATGCATAGATTTGCCCTTTGTAAAGTTGTTTTACTGCATTCAGCTTTCTTTTAAGTGGGCTAATAAACACTGTAGGGACTTGAGGAGCCACTTAAATTAGAGCCAGAGAAACTCAGCTAAGTAAATGAAAGAAAATAAAAGCCTATAGGCCTGCTACTTAGCTGGTATAAATTGGCAGACCTCTTTTGAGGTTAATGGAGCTCTGCCAATTTACATGAGCTGATGATCTGACTAACCTTGTGTAAATACATACTGAAGAGAATATACATGGTCAAAATTCTATGCATCACAGGCTAATTTGAATCTGGATTGAAAGGGGAGCTAAAATACAAAGTGATCCAGCCAACTAATGACTTCATCTTATAATTTTTTCTTCATAAACAGCCAGGTAATACTTGGGATTGCTGTAGGCAGGCAATAAGTATTTATAAAGCAAGTAATTTCTTTTTGAGAACTATTACATTTTATGAGTGTCAAAGTTAACCTGTTTTGTCAAGCTTTCCAGAGCCCCTCCTATAGCAGGGTTCAGTTCCAACTTGGCTTCTTGGAATGTCCTTAGTTTCCCTTGGAGTGTGATTAAACTCCTAATTTTTCCCTGAGCAGTAACAGATAATCAGGTTGACAACTTGTGGCCTTGTGATTGGGACAAATACCCTTTCTGTGTGTAGAAAGAGCCTCTCACTCTTATGTCAACTGCAGTTAGATTCAAATTTTTGGTTTGGAGTTAGTCCATTCATTAAACACTACAGAGGTGCCCCAGGCCATGTAAGAGAAATTAATAGGTGATACAAATAAGTTTGTACATTACCACATCTGACTTTGTTGTGAACTTCTGAGTTTGTAAACTTTCTAGAGCCATCCACTTCACTGGCAGTTTCGCTCCTGTTTTGTTGTGCACACTGTAGTATTCTTTATCGTAGACATCTCTAGCAAGACCAAAATCAGCCACCTTGACAGTGAATTTTTCATCCAACCTAGAGAAGTGACAGAAAGGATTAGCTGAAACCCAGCAGGCGAGATTTACGGCAAAGGTGGATTATAAGGAGCGACCTGCATTTTGGAGACGGTGACTTGGGGAGGCAGTACTTTGTCTTGGATCTGTTAACTACTGTAACAGCGAAACAAAACCTGCAGCAGAGTGGGTATGACGCCCATTTAACACAGTGAATGGACTCAGGAAATCAGTGACATTGTTTTGATAATACCATTTGAATTACAGCTCTTTTAAAACAATCGCTCTGTTTTAAGAAGACTTTTGTTGTACATCCTGATTGACTGCTACATCATTTCTTCCACAGCTGCTGCTGCTTCTGCATCCTTAGAAACCTCTCATTTTTATTTTTATTTCCAAGTCAAGGTGTCACCTTCCCTATTCACTCTCAATTTTGACAGGGATGGACCCGTCATTATCTCAGTGACTGCCCATCTATGGTAATGCAGCCCTGTAACTAAAGATGTGCTTGTTGTCTGTACTGGGAAAGCACAGTGGCATAAGGCTTGTTCTGCCTGGATTACAGTGCAGCAGTATCAGAAGATCTCTCTGGCGTTGCTCTTCCTAAGCTTGGCATTTGTCCTGATAGGCAGTGCCATTGTCAGAAAAGAGACAGAACATGGGTGTTGGCACACTTTATCCTTCATTGTATGTGCAGACCTATCTGCAACAAATGCCTGCTTCTGGGCTTCTTCACAGAATCACACGGTCACAGAGGGGTGAGGTTGGAGGAGGCCTCTGTAGATCACCTTGTTCACCATCACCTGCCCCGCTCAAGGCAGGATGCAGTACTGCAGGATGCCCAGGACCATGAACATGTGAGTGTTCAGTATCTCCAAGGATGGAGACTTCAGCCATCCTTGCAATAAAAGCCTTTCTTCCTGTGCTTAAGTGCTATTTTCTCCATTTCATCTTCTTTACCCCACTGTTTCAGGTATTCATAAACATGGATGAGACCTACCCTGAGCTTTCTCCAGGCTAACCAATCCCACCTCCCTCGGGCTCTACCTGTGGCATTTCCCTGTCTTGAATTTATGAGGTTTCTGTCTGGACCACTCTCTGGTCCACTGAAGTCCCTCTGAATGGCACACAACTAAACAGATAGGAATGAAGGGAGTAGGATGGAACTTCACTGGGTCCAACAGGGAACCTTTTCTGCCACAGTAGCTTCCTACACCTCTTCCAGGATCACGGAATAGACTAAAAGAGTCCAGGGAGGCTGTATTTGCATCCTGGCTTCCTTTCTGATGAATATTGCTGTTGTGGCTGTGCTTCTGAGTGATGGATTGCACATGGCCACTGAAGAATGTGGGTATTCAGCCCTACACCTTCCTGTCAGGTGGCAGTGGGTCTCCAGGATCTCAAGTGCTGAGCCATGCAGAAGTAAATAAGCTGCCATTCAGCTGGCAATGTGAGACATCCCAATTGCTGTTCCCTCCTCAACCAAGGAAGAGAGAGTAGGCCAGAAGGGAATGTCCTGTTGCCACTACTTCGACTCCGATTAGAGGAATCAGGACTTCTGCCCACTAACCCAATTCCTTTCTTCTTAGGAAAAGTGAAAATAATTTTGCTTGTGTTTTTCATCCTCCCTTAAAAAAACCATCAGCTTTAAGAAAATGTTCTTTTTCAGGGATTGTTTGTTCATCTGCAAAACCGTGCACCCTTTGGAAAAGGATAAGAAAGCCGGTGTCATGGGTGAATAACCGTCTTGCAGCCAGAGTGCCAGTTTATGATGTGCTAAAAATAAACGTTAACGTTTAATCCTGTACCTCATTAACTCCTCACAACAGAGGTGATGAATCAGCACAACAGTATCAGCAGCTCCTGGATCAGTTGTGTGAACTGCCTGGCTACTCAGACACTACTAAGATTCTTTGCATGCTCTGATTTTTTAATGCTAATTTGTGCATGCAGTTGAGCCAAAGTAAGCTCATATTCCTCTAATAAAAGATTACTGTCAATAAGTCTCACTGGTGTTTCTTTGTGTTTCTGTTTTTCTCACAAAGTTCCCCTGTGTTCCTCTCCCTCCTGCTAGGTGCGGCGGCAGAGACGTGCTGCTTCTGAAGAGGCTGGGTGGAAGCACAGCAAGTCGAGACAACAACAGTTTAACTTCCCTTAGGAGATGCCTTTTAAACTCTGTAACCAATGATTTTGAGAGACTAAACTTTTACCTCAGCTGTTCTTAGTTCCCACACTTGAGAAAAGCTTATGTGTAAGAAATGAGCCCTTAGCAAGCTGAGTAGCTCATCAGAATGCAAGACAAACAGCAGGATAATTATGGAACAATGAAAAAACCCACCCTGTTTTTATTAAAAACAAGGAGGAATCCTGGAAACTTTCATTTCTATCATCTCACTGTCTTACAGAGAAGAGTGTGATAACATGGCTGGAATTACAGGTTCATACTTACATACAGTTTCTTGCTGCCAAGTCTCTATGGACAAACTTTTTGCTTGCGAGGTATTTCATCCCTTTTGCAACCTGAAGGCCAAATCCAATTAAATCTTTTACTGTTGGGTTCTGTAAAACATAAACATTTGTGATACAATGAATGCAGAGCAGACTGCTGGTTTTTGCTGTGAAAAAGCCTGGTTTTGCAGTTTTTGATACACTGGTCTTGCTACCAGAATGATCAAGGCAGGTCGGTGCTCATAATAAAGCTGGTGTAAGCTTAGGTCAGGTTCTTACTTCCACTGAGGAAAAACACTTTAAGAAATCAACAAAACAGACAAACTCCAGAAGGGAGGATTTTGCAGTATAAACACTATGATATGGGCTGGGAAGTGGAACAGCACCCTGAAACCTGAACATCACAGCTGATGCTGATAGACAAAGTTCAGGTTTGTGAACCTAGAGTAAGAGTATAACTCAGTAGAAGGTGCTAACTATGAACTTGGAGCTCATCAGCTGGAAGTGACCAAGAAAGGAGAGATTCCTGTTTTGGGCAAAAAGGCACATGCTGTCATCAGTATGGTGCCATGGAAAGGCCAATGAGCAGTTACCTGAGGAAGATCTCTTTCTGCTGGTCTACAAGATGAGACCTTACTGAAAATATTAAATAGATAAATGAATATGAACATAAACCTGTAGTTCTTTTATCCTGCAGCACGACTTGTTATGTAATAGTGTGGTCCCACAGATTTTTCTGGTGTTGATGGTGCTCCATATGGTTTTCTTCTGAGGAACAATCCTGTTCAATTGTGGTCTTTCTAGTCTTTATTTCAGGAAGGACCATGGCACTATTCACAGACAAGGTCCCTGGTGCTTGCAGAATGAAAAGGTACCTCTTCAAAGGGGAAGAGGTAGCTACCTCAGAGAGCTTAAATTCCACCAACAGTATGTCAAGATGTGTCCGTCCTCCCCATTTTTCCTTTTAATTTTACTGGTATTCTTGACTGCCATAGAGGCAGGGGTGAAACCCAGTGGCTCACAAGTGGCTTTATACTGCCCTGGCACTGTGAAATGTGGGCTTACACAGCCTGAGCAAGACTTGTGGTCTCATTCTTGAGACAAAGCAGTGAGGCAGGAGGCACGTGTGAGAAATCTACAGGGAAAATCTGATAAGAGAGTACTCAGAGTTTGCATAACAATTGCTGGTTTCTTTTGGTGAGATAAGAATTAAAATACTGATAAAAACAGGACTGTGACACTTTCTAGCTGGACCAGAAGATCCCTTACCTAAGAGTTGGAAGAGCAGATGGTGACGACTGGCACAGCTGTGCTGAAGTCAACAGAGTTACGCCAGTTTAAACCAGCAGATGGTTGGGCCCCTTCACTTAGATCTCATAAACACATTTGTTTATAAAGAGGCTTATGGATGGGAAATGAGAAATACTTATTGCTGATAATTTCTGGGAAACATTCTAGAGAGGAATTTGAGGGGGAAGGGAAGGAGTGGCAGCGCTGTGGTTGGGCTCGGTGCCAGCCTAGGCAAGTGCTAAAGGTTAAGGTGTAGTAACAGCAGCAAGTTGTAGAGGTAAGGTAATTACCAGAGCTTATAGACTGAGCAGGGCGTGGCTAGACTGGCCTTACTGCTTGGTAGATCTGACCAGGTACTTACATGAGTCTCATTCCTAATGAAGTTTCGAAGATCTCCATGTTTCATGTACGGCAGAACGACTAAGGGGGATCCTTCATTGGGCAAACAGATTCCCAGGAGTGACAGGACATTGGGATGAGTGAAATCTTTCATGATTATTCCTTCTTTCAGAAACTGAGCTACTTCCTCAAGGTCTGTAATCCCTGAGAAATCCAGTAATAAAATAAATTAATTAAAAAAACCCCAAACCAAACAAACCACAGTTTAATTCTGTACACTGTGTCATTGCACAACGAAGTGATAATGAGAAGCTGCAATTATGCTCCCCACCTCCCACATTACAACCAGGTTATGTGCATCAGTTTTCTTACAATGACCATACAGTTTGTTGGTGATTTTAATTCTGTTTCTCTTTTTCTTGTTATGAATCATTTAGAACTGAATAACAACACTTGAGTAAAGCCTTCAGTAAATGTTGTTGTCTCATCCTGTTTTTCCAGCAGCTTTGCTGGCTCTTAAGCAATTTAACTTCCAAAAAACAAATGTTCAGTAGTCAGTAGAATAAAAAATGACACTGCACTTCCCTCATTTTCCTCTGTCCTTTTCTTTGTAGGGGAAATACATAGGAAATACATTTCATTTGATGCACAAGCATATACCAATGCCTCATGGTAATCTAAGTCACTGGAATCGCTCCAGAGATAAATCTGATCCAGCTGCAACTAAGAATCTTTATTTGTGAAAGTACATTTCACTGTAATTAATTAGTTCACTCTGGTTATCTTTGGAATTATGGTAATGTCTCACTATTAAACATGTAACTCACTATTCAGTGACTTTACAGCACAATGAATTTTCCTGCCATCGTTATCCAGCAATGTCCCATGGTACACACACCCAAAATGCCCTGTGAAAAAAAAAAACGAGGGAGATTAGTTTAAAATTAGCTTTCTTGTATTTTCCACTGGGTAGCAATTATGCTTTAAAAAAGTGATCACACTCCACTTCTGTCCAATTCCTAACACTTGTAATGTATACTTCCTAACTAACACATAAAACTATAATTACCTAAAACCATCATTACATCAAATGAAAACTCTATTTGCAGTATAATTCATATTTCTTGACCTAGATGGAGAGTATAAATAATGACCAGGCTGGCGCCAGAACTGCTTCAAATTCTTGTAATGACTCTGCACACAAAAGCCATGTTGGCCCATTCTCACAATACTCTTGTTAGATATATGGCAAAGGAGGGCACAGGAAGGCATAAGCCAGCGCTCAGAAGGGGCAGACAGGACCACTGGGTTGGTGTGTCTCAGAGGTCTGTAAACCCATGCTAAGTGATCCACTGGATTGTTTGTACAGCCTTGGTGCCTCTTTGGTGTGAAGTTGTATACGGAGGGTCACGGTGGGCTTACGCTCTAAGGTCTTGCTATTCCGTGGAAGATGCTGAGTGTGAAGTGTTGGCCATGAATGGTCTGAGAGTTGCTCTGTCGATTACAGACTGACCATGTCACTAGGCAGCTGTCTGTGGTTGCTACTGTGGGCTAGTTCTTAGTGGAGAAACTTGACTGCAACGTGAGTGAAACTTGCCTTCTTGCTGATGGACTAAGCAGTGAAACAACCTGCCAGGGACACAGAAATCCTTCCTGATCCTGTGCTTTCCTGTAAAGCAGATGAGGTAGTCTGCAGAGCAGGGAAACCTACTATGTGAAGTGAGATTGACCTCCTTGGGGCACGCAGAGAACATTGAGCTCCAGGCATGTGCATTAACTTAACCAAATCATATTATGTACATGTAATGGTGGCTTTCCTTCACAGATGTACTATTTGCTAGACACTTTAAAAATATTAATATTTGCAGTTAGAAAGCAAAATAATTTTGAATTTTTTTTTTTTGGCCAAGTGTGAGCTCTGCAGAGAACAGGAGTATCTAATTAATTCTACCAGGTTCCAGTCATAAGCGCTGGTGAGAGCCCAGTTGGCTTTGATTTTGGCTTGGGGTAAAATTAATACAAAGTTTGTTTTACAAAAGCAACTAAAATCTCATCAGACCACAGATTGTTTGGAGCCTGGGCACAAATCCTAAAGCTTGGATCGGGTGTGTCTGAAATATTTTTGGGTTTGGCCCATTTCTAGTTTTGGAAGAGAAAATTAAAAAAGGTTAATTATATCAGTGTCTTTCCTGATATTTTTCAACATTTAAAAAATGGGAAATTACTTGGCATCTTCTGAAACAACAAAGAAAAAGGCCCACCCTTGCTTTGGGGATGATGAAGTGTAATCCATGGAAGGGAAACACACTGCCTGTTTGTTTGATTTGTGGCTATTTCCCTGCAGAAGAGACATTAGGAATATAATTTATAGCCAAAGTTTTAACGGTATTCTGATACTCAACATGAGACCTCTTGTGCACCATCTGCAGAAGTACTGAAAATTCAGTTTCTACTTAGGATACTAATAGGTACACAAGAGTGCAGAGTTTAATAAATGCCCCTAACAGAAATACTGGCTTGGGCTATGAAAGGAGGGAACCCACTTGTGGAGATGTACAGGAATAAGAGTGGTGGAAGAAATCCAGAAAAACAGGGGACTTGCTAGATAAGGGACAAAAATAAGGGGAAGTGAATCAGGAGCTATGCATCGCTGCAGCTGGGATGAGAGAGGAATGAGAGGGAACTGAGAGCATTTCACAGAGGAAACAAACAACGAATTCCTCAGAGCTTGGGGAAACTTGGGGAGGAAAATGGGGTGCGTGCATTTCACCTGGCCTGCGGGGACTTTTACTGAATGCACTAGTGACTGCAGGAGTTTTCCTTGTGTGGCGGAGCCAGCCCGCCAGCTCTCAGGCTCTGCGGTTCAGATTGCTGGTGCCCCCACCTTGGCATCCCCTGCCATTCAGGTGTTGAGACTTAGGCTCCTGCAATATTCTGCAGCAGCCTCACTCCTGGATCAGAAGCCCTGGCTGAGCTTTTCCGTAGCCTGGAAAAGGATGAGAGTGAAGCAGCTGAGGGGGAACCAGCAAGTCTCTGAGTTCAAAGGAGACACGTTAATTGGCAGCCTCCTTCCTCCCCCTTGTGTCTTCTCCAACTGATCAAATGCACAACCCTTCATCTGGCTTCAAAGGAGAGCCCCTTGGTTCTGCCTATGGTTTGATGCACGGGATGCAGTCTGTAGGAGCTAAACAGATTGAAAAACCTCTCTGTGTCCACCTTACTCAGAATGGTTTGTAATGAACGGGTGTGCAAAACGAACAGCAGCGTGCAAGGTACGGAGTCGCGGTACTCACCTCTTCCTATTACTTCACTGAAGTGCACTATCAGGCTGTCAGCACCAATAACCACATGCTGCACTTCTTTGACCAGGTCAGGGTTTAAGGCACTGATGTCAATGTGGACATTAGTTTGGAGAAGTGGACTGGCTAAATCTGAGTCCCCGCTGGACAGAATTGGGGAGAGGTCAGAGTGAGGATACTGGGCAGGTCTGCACGATCCATTCTGAGACATGCTTGGAAACTGATCTGCAAGATGAACAGAAAGAGTTAGAACCCTTCCAGACTCCTCCTTGGAAAAGGAAGTGCTTTATTTCATTGGTGAGCAAGGGTTTGAATTTATCAGTTTGGAAGTGGCTTGGCTTTGCAGAAGCTTTGGTCACAAAGGGAAAATGAAAATATGCATTGCTGATCTGCCAGACTCTAGGAAAATGGTGTCACTACAAACTTTTGCTTGTCTCAGCTCTACTTTATGAAAGTAAATGGCAAAACTTCCACTTTTCTGAGGGGATGGAATGCAGCCTTGTCACTTCTTGCCAAGTGTAGGTCGTAGCGTTTCTAGTAATTGGGAGTAACAGGAGTAAAATGGAAAAATGACAGCGACACGGGAGGAGGAAGTAGTGAACAATTAAAAACACAAAACCGTTTATTAGCAGCACGGTCTCATTTAGTAGGGAACCTTACATTTCATGAAGGTTTCCAAACTGCTGGTGACTAGCTATATTTATCCAATGGTAAATATTCAACCAGGGAAATGCCTAGAGGTGATTCATATCCTGTAACTGCCGAAGATAATACAGTTGGTGCTACTCATGAAAATAACATGAGCCAGCTGATTTAAAAGAGCAGAAATTAAAACGTTCCAGTCAAGCAACGAGTATTTTTACTTTTATTACTTTTGTCAACAGCATGTTGTTCAGGTATTTTAAATTACTTTTGTTTCAAAGATTTTTATGCTAGCATTTTGTAATAGAATCAAGGAAATAAGTTTAATTCACACCAATTTCAGTCTGAAATTAGTCCAGTGGAGGGAATGAGCAGAATTTAGCCCAGGGTCAAAAAGAAAAGAAAAAAAAGGGAATAAATTTAACAGCAGAAATTATTGGATATTTTATCACGAAGACTAGATGGTGTTGTACAGACATGCTGTATATATTTATGTATAGAACCTGTGAAGTTTTCCTATAGGGGTGTTCTCACTCTAGGTGCTGAGAAAAACTCAGTGTTTTGCTATCTAGAAGCAAAAATACAAACTCTTGCATTAATAGGGCCATGTTAACGCCACATAAGGTTTATGTCACCAAGAGTGATTATCTATTTAATAATCACAGTAAAATACTCTAGCTGTGGCTGCAAATAGAGTGTACAGGTGCTACAGGCAAATCCGCATGTTTCCCAATGCTCCTGTAATTTTATTCTTTGGCAGTAACTGACATGAGCATTAACTGAACGTAGCTGCACCTCCTTCATAGAATCCTAGATACACAAAATGGTCTGGGACATCAAAGACCATCTAGTTCCAACCCCCTGCCATGGGCAGGGACACCCTCCACTAGACCAGGTTGTCCAAAGCCCCATCCAGCCTGGCCTTGAACACTGCCACAGAGGGGGCAGCCACAGCTTCTCTGAGCAACCTGTTCCAGTGCCTCATAAAGAAGAATGTCTTCTTAACATCTAGCCTAAGCCTACCCTCCTTCAGCTTAAAGCCATTACCCCTTGTCCTATCACTACCTGCTGTTGTAAACAGTCCCTCTCCATTTTTCCTGTAGGCCCCTTCAGGTACTGGAAGGCTGCTGTAAGGTCTCCCTAGAGCCCTCTCTTCTCCAGGCTGAACAAGCCCAACTGTCTCAGCCTGGCTTCATAGGAGAGGTGCTCCGGCCCTCTGATCATCACTGTAGCCCTCCTCTGGACTCACTTCAGCAGGTCCATGTCTTTCTTGCATCCCGGTACCCCAGAACTGGAGGCACCCTTCTTGGGTGCACTGCACTCTGTGGTGTGCTTTGCCAGTGCACACAGTGGTCCCAGCACCACCACTGATTTACCCTGCTCCACCAAAGTTCTTTGGATAGTTCTGTCTCATGTACCACTTTCCCTTCTAACCAGTGGCACAGACTCTCCTTTTCCTTTGGGACCCTTTCAATCAAGCAACTTCCTATGAGAGCTGGCAGCAGCAATTAAAAAATCATAAAGGAACCTAGGAATGTGCCTGGCTCTCACACAGCTCCATGACTGGGGATTACAAAGATGGAGTGAGTATTTGGAGTGATTTCTATTGGGTTGTATACAGCAGCAGCTGAAATAGTACAAGACTATGTATATACCAACACTAACAAATACCTGTGATATCTCGAATATCATAATATGGTAACTCTTAATAGTTAAAGAGTCTTTAATGGTAACCACAGAACATGGTCTCCATATATCTTAAAGATTATGTTCAGCCTAAAGTGGTATGGTAAAGTGCAGCAGAGTGCTCTTCCAGAGAATATGCAGTTTAAAATGGTGTTATAATGTATTCAGCTTAGGGTTATTCTTCCCTCGTGCCCACAGGTCTGAGAATGAACAGCGTGTTTTCTTAGACAGGCATCTCAGCACACATGGACCTCCACTCAATTTGTCACACATTTTGCATCCCTTTAGCTTAATTTTTAAAATAAACATTTCTGTATCATACAATGTGCCGTTTTATAGGAAGGACACAAGCAGAAAAAAGAATACAAGTGTGCAAAACTCCGTGTCCCATGTACAGAACTGCTTTATAATGACCGTACGGTGTCACTGAGACACACTAAACCTACAGCCACTTGATGAAATCCTTCTTTTTTTTTTTTTCCAGAGTGGATTTGTGCAAGGTGTGATGTACATCATGGTAACACAAAACTGCTAGAACTACTAGCTCCTAATAAATCATGGAGCATACTTACAGTATTTTATTTATTCCTCCAACCTGAAGAAAAGTAAAAATCCTTTGCACCTTAATGTTGAGAAGCTCAGTACAAATCACAAGCTTGTGAACGCATGAAAGTCCCAACCAATGCAGACACAAACAAGCCATACGAGAAATCGAAATGAAGATATATGTGTATATACAGCTATCATCTAAAGATATATGAAAATCAAGTTGTATAAAATATCATCCACACAGATTCATAATAGAGGTCTACCTTCTAGAAAAGTTGATCTGTAGTCTACAGATTCGCTTGAAACCATTTCTGTCGTTGGACTTACACTCCTTGCGCTCACCAGCCTGTCCAGGTGAGGAGTGTGCACTCTGCCATCATAGCGGACTAGATCGCTTCCCAGATCTGAAGGGGGAGGAGAAAGCAGTATTAGAAAACCCTCATGTTTACTGTGTGCCAACATTCAAGTAGGTATTTATTTCAGTTTATATGTTCTGTTTTGCTGGGAAAAGGGCTGGGTGGTTGCTGAGGCAGACGTGCACAGGACCTGAACTTGAGCTGTTCATGCAGCACAAGATTTGCTGTAACTTGTGTTAAAGCCCCACTCTCTGCCACACTGGAAGATCCAAGAGAGCTTCAAAGCCTCTGAGGCCAGCGTCACGATCTCACTGTGATACTGCGTCACAAGAAGACATGGCTATCTATACACTAACTCCCTTCCTCCTGCCCCCTTTGCATAGTGCTCTGGTTCCCACTGGAAGGAAACCAAGACACAGGGACCAGAGAGGAGGCACACTCTGACCCAGTTCCTGATTTAGGAGACCAGGAGACACTGCAGCACTCTGTGTCTTGCACAATTTAGGCACAACCTGGAGGACTGGCAGTTGGGCGAAGCTGCAGTACTCGTGATTCTGTGCATATCATTTACTCTTTCAAGCCTGATTGGGGAAGAGAAGTTATTAAGCTTTCCTAATAGCTCAGAGCTGCTCTGAAATCCTTCTCCTTGAGGCACAGCATGGCCCTTCACCCAGCTCTGGCAAGAGCCAAGGCCTGAAAGGCAACTAAAGACTGAACTTGATTGTGAAACCTCTGCTGACAGGTTACAACAGGGCATTGCATGGCCCTTAAGCAAAGCATAAATTGATGTCAGTTTTTAAAATCTAAGATATAATAACGGAATTATTTGATAGAATTGACAATGATGGACCTTTATTTTGTTTCTTTTTCCTTCTCCAGAAGAAAAACACCAAAATGATACAAAATAAAACTGATGTTGAAACAACTCCAGCAATTAGTCCCGTGAAATTCTGATCTTGCCGGATCAGCACTTTTCCAATAACTGTTGACAGAACTTCTTGCTTCCACTGAAAAAAAAAAAACCAAATTAAAAAAGTAGTGTGATGATTTCAAAAGACAAGTAAGGAGTAGATTGTTAGTACTAAACTATGGGCTAATATGTCCCATATGTATTAAATCTTGATCTTGTGATGCTGTACTGCGATAAGACACTGGGAGTAGAAATTATTATACTGGTGTATGCGAAAGCAGATCTACATTTTTATGATTCATTGCATGCTTTCAAGAGCTCTGGTAGTGACAGGGCTATGTATGTATGTGCTACACCACACACATGGCACGCACTCACACGTGCGCCCTGGATAACAGGGTCCCGCTGCTACCAGATGTTCATTCAAAATGCCAAAATTCATGCTTCTCCTCAAATGGTGCAGTGGAATGTATGGGCCTAGGGATCTATGAGCTGAGATGCATTAAAAAACAATGAGCCCAAATGTCTTTAATATGTGTCTTCCTGGCATAAATACGCTGTAACATCGAACTCTCTCTCTCTCTGTTGACAGCGTGCCTGCATTTTAGTTCCCAAGGTCACGTGAGCCTGTCCCTTGCCAGCTTCTAGCTTGTTGACAGTTTAAAGAAACAAAAAAAAGCCCCAAAAAACCCACCCCCCCCAAAAATCAACAACCAAACAAACACCAAGCAGCTAACAGGGCAAAACTCTTTTAGGTCACACGGCACTAGCTCAGTCAGTTGGAATGCATCTGGCCATCTTTTCTCTTCCTCCTGCAGAATTCATTCCTCTGGGTACTGTAATGATGGATCTGCCCGTCAAAAGAGCAAATTTTCTTCTTCGCTGGGCAGACTGCAATTTCTGAGGCTCTTTGCCAGTAAACAAGCAGAAACCTTATTTAACCCCTTTATGTTGTGCTCTTTTCTACATACATGTCACACTTATCTGCATCTCAGAGGTTAAGGAAGTATCACATAGCAGAACTGATTGAATGTAGTGCCAGTCTTGGTTGCACATGTAAATATAGGAACAGGTTCCGAATGCAACATGTGCCCAAGTATTGTGTGAAACTAGGCATTGGCAGCTCCAGGAAACAGACAGGTCAGAGAGCTGCACCTGCTTTTATAGTTTGCCTGATAAATCCAAGAAATGTAATCTGTGCTTTTCAAAATAAATGATAAGATAAATGAATATTTACTGTATTAATAAAACATTAGTTATTGCTATTTACTTAGATTGCAGGAATATTGTTCACAGCCCAGGTTCCTACTGAGATAAATACCATAAACACACAGAAAAAATAGATGGTCCCTGCTCCAAAGAGCCTAAGTAGACTTTGATCCCAGTCACACTTTCATGACTGGCAAAGTCTCCACTATTTTCAATGACTCAAAGTCCATGACCAGCATATTTTCATGGGGGTTTCACTGGGGTAATCCCATTCTGGTGCCGTATACCTTTTTTTATATTGGGGAATAAAAAAAAGACAAAGATACTGGAAGATTTGTGTGTTATTCTATAAATCAGTAGGTCAAAACTGCTCACAATTTAAATTTGCAGTAGCATTCTGAATGACTCTACTAAGACTGCTTTTAGAGCAATAGTGGAACTCAAACTAATGGTCCTAAGTGCCTGCATCTTACAAAAATAATTGAAATTATAAAAATATTTTTAATAAATATATATATATATAAAATAAAAATTATTTTTAAAAATTTCGGAAAGGACCTGATCCTCTTGACTGCAGCATAATTTTTTTTCTCAAAAGGGGGCTTGTGTAAGTAAACTTACTCCATTATAGCTTCCCATTCTTAGAATCACAGAACCATAGAATGGTCTGGGTTGGAAGGGACCCCAGGGATCAGAGTTCCAACCCCCCTACCACAGGCAGGGCCACCAACATCCAGGCCTGGATCTATACAAGGTTGCCCAGGGCCCCATCCAACCTGGTCTTGAACACCTCCAGGGATGGGGCATCCACCACCTCTCTGGGCAGCCTGTTCCAGCACCTTTCCACTCTCTCTGTAAAGGACTTCCCCCTAATATCTAATCTAAACCTCCCTTCCTTTAGCTTTAGTCCACTCCCCCTCGTCCTGCCATTATTTACCCTTTAAAAAGTTGATTCCCCTCCTATTTGTGTGCTCCCTTCAGGTACTGGGAGGCTGCAATGAGGTCCCCCTGCAGCCTTCTCTTCTTCCCCATATATATTTCCTCTTGTGTTTTGGATTAATAATATAATTTTATTTCTGTGCTTAGTTTAGGTCCTACTTCATGCCTAAAGCTCCAGAAAGTCTCTGTACAAACAGGTAGTAACAACAATGGTGATAATATTTCTTTTAAAATAGTCGATATTATTTGAATTTCCATCCCAAACAAATAGGGATAGAGATATCTCTGTAAACACAGGCTTAGTCTTAAATTTAAAGTTTATAGGTTCAATAGTGACATTTGGAATCATAATAAAAATGGCATTAATATCTCATGTGTGGTGTAGCTGCCTCACCTCTATATTTAGCTCGCTGTTGGATTTCAGGAGATCACTGGGAACCGTACACAGAATTGATTCGGACTGCAGGAGGAGGTTTTCGCAGCTTTTATTTCCAACTTTTAACACCTCTCCTTTAACAGCTTCTGAATCAATATAATTTCCCTTGGAAAAAAAAAAAAAAGCAAACCAAAATCAATTTCATATTACATAACCATCTCACAAAAATTAAGGATAACTCTTTTTATTACCTTGGAAAATGTTTTTAATGCAAAAACAATTGTGAAATAAAAGACTATTGTAAATTTACAGTGCCCTGTCAATATGCATGTGTGAGGGTTTTTTTGTGTAAATGGGAGTTTGACAGACAGGTCGGGGGGGATGATAAAGTTTACAGATAAAATCTGCTGTCACTAATACTCGGACTGACCATACAGACTTCTGAAAATGTAAATGTCCAAGGGATAAATCCTGCTGGTCCTCTGTAGATTTTTGCATAATTTGCACAAGAAAGGAAGCATTATGTGACCCTGTTGTTTATACAAAACTGGCATTATATTATCCACAAACTAAAGGCATCTCAAAAATTTTGTTCTGCAAGTGGTTATGGTAGCAGGAGTGAAGCTTTCAAAAAGAACTAATTAATTATAATCATAAAAATGCACAAATCTGTTAAAATCACGTTCCACAGACCAAAAAGGAACAAACCCTGGTAAAGATGACAGCATGAAAAGTGCACTCCCTACTCAGAAAACCTGCTTTCACATCCCGGGCTTGGATGAAATATTATTCCTTCTGGTATTTTGATAGTTGTGTCCAAAGGCCAAGTTCAGGATCTTCTGAGCTCAGGAGTGCATTAGTATTTAACAAGCTGCCCTACCCCGTGTACAGCTCAGCCTAAGCTGAAAGAACGGGCATACTAAGTGGGAGGAAAAGGAGAGAAGGGAGGATGGGGAGCAACACTAACACAGGCTGTTTATGTGGGCTGGATCTGAGAGCTTTTCACAAGAAGGGCGCATGGCGTCATGGCTGACGCTGCCATGAGGCCTCATCTACAGGGAAGGAAAGAAGAATCCCTATTTGGAGGAGCAAAAAAAAAACCCAACAAAGAAATCTTACTTTGGTACATGTTATGTTTTAGGACTGCTTAACAATCAGAGCGAGCCCTGGGAAAATGTTAATAAATGCCCAGGAGAGCCAGTTTAACGTCCTGTTTTGACTGGCAAAGCCACACCCCAGGTGAGTGCTTTATTATTGCTGGCATAAAAAAGTCAATTTTTCACTCTATCTTCTGCCCACTCAGAGCCATTCTATTTGGTGTTAATTAAGTAAATGTTCAGTGGGCCAGGGAGCATGTGATTGACTAGTTAATGCTTATTAGCATGGAGACACAGCAGATTGTGAGGCATTCATGTTGAAATCTTTCCTTTGAATGATGCACCTCTAAAGACTTGAATTTGAGTCGTCCATCTTCAGGAGAAATATATTACCCTGCAGAGGGCAGGTGAGTGGCCTCTTTTTCTCCTACACTAAATCTTAGATTTTTTTCTCCACAAAAACTGATGCTCAAGCAAATGAAAAAAACTCACATTGTACCAGTGATTCCTAAGGTGGCCCTTAGCCAGTTATAATGAAGATAGTATTTTTTACTTTTCTAATCTTACCATCACTTTGCCATTAATATATTATAATTTCAAATATATGCAATAAAATATCTCAGTATCTAAAGAGTTTCAGAACTCTTTGAGCAGTAGTTTTGCTCTTCTATGGACCACAAAATTTGCCTATGATTTTAAGAAAAGGAGGAAACTGACCCCTGTGGGAACCAGGAAAAATGTATTTCCTATTTAAAATGCATATTATCATTCTTCTTGCTGAGCAATAACCTCCCACACAAGCTGGAGAAGCTCATTACTTGAGTAGCTGTTGCAAACCAATATGATAGAGCACAACTTTAGAGAGATGGGAGTAATTTGGGTGAACATCTAGAAGCAGTATATGGATCACAAGCCAAGTGCAAGTTTTAAGACTGGTGTGAGAAAAATCTGCGAGGTTCCTAAGCAGAGCAGGTTGACTTGGGAAGAACTGATGGAAGTTGCTGCAGCTGCAGTCCTTTCACTTCAGCTTGCTCAGACACACCAGGGTTTCCACCTTGCACTCTCTCAGACCAGATATTGAGAGAAATATAAATTTCTATGCAACGTGGAAGAAGACTGAAAATAAGAGTCCCTTAAAATTGTCTCATAAAGAATGTGTTGCACTGGCTTAGGAACTGACTAGGTGATTCAGTAAGTCTTGCCCTACTCTGAGTTTTAGGACAGATGTGCCAGAAGACAGCCAAGATCTCAGATGCGAGGTGTAACGTGAAGTGACAATTGTGTTACCTATTTGTCTCATGGAAGGTTTTTATTTACAAATACACCTTAGTCACCTCGTGGCCCATTCCTAGGCCTCCTCTGGAAGCACGCACAGAGGCCTCACACCGGCTCTGTGCACAAGCAGAACCCCAGACAGGCCAGGTCTCTGGGCAGACTGAAGTAAGAAGCTGATTTTTTCCTTATTACTATTTTTTTTTTTCCACATCTAGGACACACTGGGCTGTCAACAAGCCAGTTTGCAGGTCTGGGGTCAGTGGCTGCTGCAGGAGGCAGGAGGTAGGCACTGTCATCTTCAGCAGACTCAGGTTTTCAGTTGCCCCCAACAGTGATACAGCAGAACTTTTCCTGCCCTGAGAGCTTCCTGTGTTGGCAGAGATGGGAGCACTTCTGAAATGGTGTCTTCACGGTGTTGAAGCAGAGAAGTGCCTCAAGCTACTCTGCCATGACCCTTCTGACTGGGGCATGGTGGGCACTGAGAGACTTCAAAGAGCCACATACTTGGCAGAGGATGACAGTGATGAAGTGGGACCTCACAAGACACGGTGGTGTGGAAGACAAAAGGGCTGGCACTGAAGACAAGAAGGGCTGGCATTCGTGGCACACAATGACTCTGTTTTAGATAGAAGGCTTAATGTTTTCTTGTATGTAACATTTTCTTACAAAGACATCTTATGGTCATCAGGGGAAACCAAACAGAACCTTTCAATTGGTACCCACTGTCATTTGATGAAAGCCAAATATGTCACACTAGATTAGTTTGATTGAAAAACTTATGATAAAAGCTCCCTCCGCCCCTCTGAAACTAATTAAGAAAAAGATAAAAGAACTTTGGTTTGGTAGAACAGACTGTTCGCTGAAGCAAGCTGCCATTTAATTTCATGCTGAGCTTGCTTAATTACTGCACAAAATATGACCATGAGGCATGTAAACTTGTGTGTGTGTGTGTGTGTATTTTTGAATGCGGGTATGGGGCGAGGGAAGAGCGTTGCCAATATGGCTTGTAATGATCTTTTGGCTCCTGACTAGAATTTCTGAAAGTCGCCTCACTGTTTTGATAGAAGCATCCCACTATAACTAATTCTATTTAGAGGAAGATGTTAAATTGGTGCTTGTTCATGCTTTGTTCTAGGAGACCAGCTTTCACTAATGTTATTCTCCAGCTGGTTGCCAGGAAATAATCAGGGCAGCAGGCTTAGGTAGACATCTGCCTCAGGTGCCATGACTGCAGGTGACACCAATGCTACAAAATTATGACATTGGTCAATTGTCAGTGGGACAGTTCTCAGCCAGCCTTTCACATCATAATGGCTTCTTCCCAGCAATAAACAGCACTAGGGACTTCTCCTTGTGGGACAACAAAAGGTTCAAGAGTAAAAGAGAGGCTAAAATACCTAATTTTTAACCTCAGTCCCTGGGAAGACAATGGAGCAAGTACTCGTGGAAGCTTTGCCAGAGGAAGGACAAGAACATAACTGGGAACAGCCAGCATAAGTTCCTAAGAGTGGATTTTGACCGGGAATTCTGATTGCCTTCTGTGAGGAGGTGACTGCCTCTGTAGATGAAGGGCAAGCACTGGGTAATGTTTACCTGGGTTTTAGCAAGGTTTGCAGCTCAGTCTCTACCAGCGTTGAAAACAAATCAGGATGATATGGACTGGATGGATGGACCACAAGGTGGGTGAAAAACTGACTGGGAATCAGCTCAAAGGTTAGAACTCTAACAAGTGGCACTTCTCAACGGCTGATACTGGGTCCTATGCTGCTTAAAATCCTTATTAATAACCTGGGCAAAGGGACACAATGCACCGTCCTTGTGCTTTCAGATGACATCATATTTAAGAAAATGAGACACTGGAGGGCAGGACCACTGCTCAGAGTGACTGTGACAAGCAGGAGGACTGGGTGAGCAAGAACCTCATAAAGACGGATCCAAAGCCCTGTACCTGGGGTGGAATAACCCCATGCACCAGGACAGGCGAGGACAGCAGGGTAGAAGAATATTCTGCAGAAAAGGACTTACAGTCCTTGTGGACAACAAGATGAAGTGTAGCAGCAGTGTGCCATTGGAATGATGAAGGCTCACCACATACTTCAGCAGCAGCAAAATAATGTATTGAAGGTGATTGCTTTCCTCTGCTCAGCACTCGTGAGACCACACCTGGAAAACTGCATCAAATTTTGAACCCCACAGAACAAGAGAGATACTGACAAACTGGACGAATTATAGCAGAGGACCAGTTATCTAGGAAGGGAGCTGAAGCACGGTATATACAATGCAAGGCTGGTGGAACTGGATTTATTAATGCTTTAAAATCTCCATTCTTGGAGATCCTCAAAAACTCATCTACACAAAGCCACAGGCAACCTGACCTAGTTTTTAGTTTAGCCCTGTTTTGAGCAAGGGGGTTACACTATGAAGACCTCTAGAGGTTCCTTTCAATCTTAAGTTATTCTGTGATTCTTCTCAAATTAGCTTCCCTTCCATGGATGGAAGGGAAATATGATATGCATGACCTGGAAAATACTGCTGTCACTGCACAGAGGCACTGAGCCATGCAGCAGCTATATATTCCCAGCTCTCCGCTGACCCGCACGCCAGAACTCTTTCTAGCATTTCTCCATAACTGAACAGAAGAATTGCTCTGCATTGAGGAAGGGGTGATTGTACGGCCACAAGTTCCGACCAGAAAAACAAAAACAATGCCAAAAGGACCCCCAGACTGATTATTATTTCATTTTTTTCCCCAAAACACTTTGTGGAGAGAGACCAGTATTAAGAGAGTTTGACCGGAGCCCAGCATGGCTGACTGAGGCTCCAAGGTAACTCCTGATTTACTAAAGAAATCTGGACCATCTTGGGGGAAAAGACCTCAGGGCTTCAAGATTTCACCCACAGGGGAGAAGAATTTGTGCTTACAGGGCTATGGAGCAGCTACAAAGAGAATACCCAGCATTAAGGCTTATTCTTTTCTGCAAAGCATTTTCAATGGATTACATTCTATATAAATTATACTTAGTCTCTATAAACTTAATATACATAACAATACATTTTCATAAAAATTCATCATAAATTTAAAATATCCGTATTCATACTGTTCCTACTTGATACTTGTAGCTCAGAAAAGCACTAGATTTCAAATGTGAAAAGCATTCTACTTTGAGATGCTGCACAAAGCTATGGATTTAACTTTCTCCACAGTACTCTTGTAGAGAGAGGCCTGTGCCTGAGAGGTCCCTGAATTCCTGAGAGATGTTTCTCAGTGATGTGTAGGCTACTCTCAGCGCTCTTCTAACAGGCACTCAGCATCAACTTTGCATTTTTCATGGATCCATAAATATTTAGGCTACAGTGGTGACTGACCCTCACAAGTGACTCTGTGCACAGGCCAGACTTTGCCTCAGCTCTAGAGAGCCCAAACTGCAAGGCCACTTTCTAAAGAGAACTCCACATCTTTTGTGAGGGAGGACACAAAACCCTGGGACAGTAAGAGTTGGGGCTGACATGCAGACCACACACTTCAGGTTTTGGACTGATGAACATGTTTAATCCTGAAGTGGTGACGCAGCTCATCGCATTCGGAAGCTGCTGCACTGTGGTCCTCCCATGAGGAAAGCCCCTCTTTCACCCCACCTGATGCCAACAGCCACCCTCATATAACTTGGGTTTCTGCTCCACATCTTTTGTGAGAGCTGGGGACTGAAATGAACGCAGTACTGAACACACTGCTCCCCATCTCTCTCCTTGTGCTTCCTTGATGCTTCTTTTACTTCATCAGATTGTCTGTTCCACACTGCACTGCTGATGTGGCAAATAATTGAGAAAAGTATTTCAACACTTCTTACCTTAATTTCCAGAAGGTTTCCTTTTGAGATTACCACTGGCTTTTCAAAATGCTTAAACACAGGATTATTTACGTAATCAAAATCAAAGTACAAAGAGCTGACACCATCAAAAATAAAGAAGACTTTGGTTACAAAGGGTGGTTGGAGGTTGAAGGGTTTCAGTGAAGGAGTTGTACAACAGATTATCTCTGAGCTAGAGCGGTGGCTACATGCCTGTAAGAGAGAAAGAAAGAGGTAATTGAGCAACTATGTGCATAGGAAGTCACTGATGAACGTAACTGTTCTTTAACAATACACATATATTGAAAAAATAAACACCAGAGGTCTTGTACTTCTTTAACCAAAGCAAAATCCCCATCAGCGCTACGCAGCGTTTATTTAGAGCTGGGAGAGAAGTAGAAAAACTTCATGTCAATGGTGTTTGCACTCTTGTTGAGGAAATGTTCAAGTAAACAAGCTTCCTGGCCTGATTGTTCACAGCACTTTTAAAGTAAATATTTTCCCGATAATTAATGGAAAATGATTTCCAAAGCCAAGGACCATCAGGAGGCTATCCTGGTGTACTGAGCTGCACTGGGACACAAAGCAGCCAGAATTCAGCTTACCCAGCCTTCGTCAGTGACTGCCACATGGATTTCCCTTCTTTTTACACTACCAAAGCAATAGCAAGGGACCAGAGGACAAGGTAAAAATGGGGCCAGTGAATCTGACTGAAATAGTGGGAAACAAAAGTAAAGCACCATAGTGTAGCCAAACTGCTATGTCTCCAGAAAGACACTACACATGCTGTGAGAAAGTCCTTGAAAGGCAAAAGTGCCATGGGATTCTGGGCCATGAAAGCTCAGCTAAGTTTATCTTATTTGAAAAAAATGTATGTGTAAGGTCCCAGACATGTGGTATGTGGTGTTTAGGAATGCTGGGTGTCATACTCCTAGGAGTGTTGACTGAGGGACATGCTTCTTGCTGCATCTCTGTGGACCAGCAAAGATGAGATGTTTCCTCCTCACAACTGCGCAGGAGCCACCAGACAGCAAGTTTGAAGCCACACTTGTCCCTCACTCTGCCATTATTACTCGTGAGGGTTTGCTCTAGAAGTGCTTCCTGGGAGAAAGCTGCTGGTTCACCTCACACTTCAGAAGACTTGCCAGGGCATGCTTCATGCTGTTGGGGTGCAATCCAGTGTGAAATGTCAGGCCAGGATATTTCCCTCTATCCCTACCACCTAGACACAGGATTAGTGTGACAGAGGAGACAGACCCAGACCCAGGCCCTTCCTATGATTACTGAAGCAAGGGCATCAGGAGTTTGCAGGCAGCCTGATCTGAAGCTGGGTGTGTGTAGGCAGCCTGCAGGGATAATGTGAATCCTTGCAGGTGGGGTTCATCCAGCCTGCACCCAGACACCTGAGTGGGAGTTAGTTGTCTATATTGTCTTTGCAGCCAAGAGAGGGAAACAGGTCACCTAGAGTGAGATTCATCTGATCCGTATCAGACAATAGCTTTAATTAGATTAACGGTGTTCTAGAAGGGTTGACTTCTGCCTCTCAGCTCTGAAGGTTTCTATACGACTAATTTGATTACAGTGTCAACAGCACACCCACAGACATCGATGGGAGGCATGGTGGGTGCTGGGCAGCATCACACAAACCGCAGCGTGGCTTGTGTGTGACTGTATTGAGTACCCCCTTCTCTGTGCCTCCCTTTCAAGCTGCCTACCGTGGATATGCCTGAAGGACTTCTGGCACAAACAAGAGTTGCTTCAGCTCCACAGAAGCATTTCTCTTCCAACTGTACAAACCTTCTGTAAGTAGTTCCCTGTACGCTTTGCCCCGACAACAGAGATTGCACTTATTTTCTTAATATAAATAGAATGGCTGACATGTCCCCAGTGAGAATGGGGCTTAGCTCCGAGTCATTGTACGTCTTACATTTCTCCTACAATAAATTTCCCTAGAAAGCCAACAGTGCTGTTGAATACCTTTGCACATCTAGAGAAGGCCAAAAAAATGTATTTTTTTCCGGGTTGTTTTTCAAATTAAATCAGTTCTCATTAAAAAATGCTGTCTGAAGGAGCTGTGAAATTAGTTTACATTTGTCTCTAATATACTAAATTAATGCAATGTAATTTTGCTGTTTCAAATCAGTGACATAACTGTTCAAGCTGTGTCAGTTGCACACTCAAATTTGCCTGAAAAGGGGGATTAAATTAGCTATCTAAAAATCGTCACTTCTTCTTATCACCACAGCAATTCATGTTTCTGTGAATAATATTGTGAAATTCTTAACTTTGCCAAGGGAAACATTTTCAAAGCTCTGAACTTGAGCACTGGAGTTTTAAAGCTCTGCTACAAGGACTACATGTCTGTGAGCCGCGAGGTCAGCACTCAGTGAAGTAACTTGGTGCAGCTCTCAGTGATGCCAACGGGACTTGCACCCGTGTAGCTAACAGGTCCATGTAGACTCCTAGAACAAACTCAGAAGTGTTTGTGCATCACCCATGACAACACAGCAATCTTCACATAAGACAAGGCCGAATTTTCCTTCATTTGTTCACAGCATTAGACTGTTTGCCCTCTTTCTGAATACCTTGTTCTACACCACTGATCATACCCGAGGCTTTGTTGTATCACTCGGACCTAGAAATTCATTTGAATCAGTGCAGTAATAATAAGATCCATCATTACTATAATGGATGATCAAGCAATACTTTTCCATGGTATATGAATATTCGTACAGATATCTATCATATCGTGTCGATTCTAAGAAGGGATTAGCAAAATACATATAATTATAAACCCAACCATATCCCAGGAAATCATTATATTTATTTGATTAATGTAAATTCATTAGACTTTTTATCTACTGTAGAGTAGTGATGTCCCTTAAATGAATAGCAGTGGTATTCATAACTTTGTTTGTGGCTATCTATTAGAATCAGATACTTTACTTTATCATGCTGGTCTCTGAAGAGGAAGCTTTCAGAAAATGATAAAAATCTAATAATACTCTTTGGAGGGGATGCAATGTGACTGATTGGTAAGGTCAAGAAAAATCTTATTTGCAATGCCCTTATTGGTACATGATTTGACATGACATTTTTACCTTGAAATTGGTTTTAGCAATTGAAGAATATGATGGTTTAGTTTTCAAGAAATATTGGATTGAGGATCTATAAGAAAAAAACCCTAATTCAATCTATTGCCTTCTCAATTAAGATACTGCCTATCACCCAGCACCTTTAACTTTTATTTAATTAGGCTTTAAAGCACATTCACTTTAAAAGCTAAGCCTACATCCTTCCTGTGACTATAATCTAAATCTGAAGACAATCGAGAAGAAAAGATGTAAAAATTATGGAGAATTTCACAAGCATAAATAAATACTATACTCCAAGGGGAATAATAATCCATTGCACAATGCATATGACTCATCACTTAAAGGTATGTATTCTTGTTTCATTCGTAAAATATGACCCTTGAGGCAATTAATTCAAACCTGACCTACAGAATCTGAACTTCGGTGCCCAATTCAATTTTTTTTCATCTGATAGAACAACAGGAAAAGTATGAGGGAGGACCTCTGAGCTCCAGAGGTCTCCCAGCAGCTGACCCAGATAAGAGAGGGGCAGTTGGATGTGTATTACAGGATCTGCAGCAGTCAGAAGGGAGAAAAAGGCCAATTTATTCTTTCATAAAAAGTAAACTTTTGGAGTTCCAGCGAGGAATGAAAGATGAATGAGGTTAAAGACAGACTAGGAGTCTCTCCAAACATCTTTGCCCACGGATGATTTCTCAAT
The DNA here is from genome assembly GCF_964237585.1 of Gallinula chloropus. Classification (NCBI taxonomy): domain Eukaryota; kingdom Metazoa; phylum Chordata; class Aves; order Gruiformes; family Rallidae; genus Gallinula; species Gallinula chloropus. The sequence continues at coordinate 40,692,281 of NC_140085.1, read as the reverse complement.
AGAAAAAGATGAGAATTCAGGTCAGACTTGAGGAAAGCCCGTTCAGGCGGCTTTTCTTAGGAGGTGAGAAGCTGAGCAGTGACACCCAAGCAGGGTATCCTGAAGATTTTTTCGGAGAACTCACTGGCTTTTGCTGCCATTTCATGTAGTGCACTGAATGGTCCTAACAGGTTGGTAGCATTTTTATTCTACCTGTCTTCTTGGATGAAGGGATGAGAGTTGATACTTTCAGCCTATTTTATCATTGATCCAGAAAGTAAAGTAAAACCTCTCTTCCTTCTGGGTCTGAGCGCCAGCCCTTTGCACAACATGACCAATACCAATGGGGAGTCTAAATTCCTCCTTGGGCTTGAAATAGTCAATGTGCCTGCCATCCCCACATCTCTGGCACCCCAGCAACTTCACAGTGTGGTGCAGATTCGGCACAGAAAGAAAGGCCAATGGTTCACTTCTGTCTGGTGGGCTTCTGTAAAAGCTTCAGCTTCTATAAAGCTGCCGCAGAGTCGGCAACGATAGAGGCTCCAACCCTGAGTGTCTTTAGATTAGGTAGTCAGGAATGCTTTCAATAATCACATGTTCAACATCCACAGTTCCCAGGGAATTGCTTCTCTTGCTTATTTAACAAATCTAAGGTGAATTCACTCAGGCAAATTCTAGGCATTTTGACGAGTATTATGAGTATTGATCATTCACAGACTTCTAAACATTGAAGGAACTTCAGGGTATTTTAAAATTCTCCTGTAATACAGCAGGAAATGGCATCTAGCAGGGAGCAATTAAGAAATGCTAAAGATCATTCAAGAGACTACTTACTGAAGAGATAATTAAAAGTCTGTGGAAAGTGATGCTCCTGCATAGCTATAGGGTCAGTTGTTGAAGGTCATGCGTTAAAAGGTGCCTATTTTGCAACCTTACATATCTTGGGACATTCAGGGTTAGAAGAGATTAAGCAGTGGGAGTATATATCCAAATTAGTTAATGGATGGAATATTAAAGACGCTACACAAAGGATCCCTGAATGACCACTTGTTTGCTAGTGGGGGATCAATGCAAAGCACAGGCTGTCAAAAAGAAAACCCTGGCCCCACGTCCTTCAGAAGCAGAAGAATCACCCAGTGCAATGGGTCTACCCTCCACAGCAGAGAAGGCTAGAAGATGCTTATTTTATAAACAGGCTCCTGCCCAAACACCAATGCAAACCGTGCAGACCTTTTTCACAGGCACAATGCAAAGTGAAAGGAAGGAGCGAGCAGCTTCCCTCCTCCTGCCCCTCACAGGGGAACTGGGCGTGTGAGTGGAGCTGAGAGGGTTAGCGTATCCTTATGCATTATGTAGGGCTGTTGGGAATTCACACAGCACTGCCTAAATTCATGGGTTTGGGGTTTTTTTTTTTTGTTCCTAGTCAGAACAAATGGTCAAAAGAACTCACGAAATAGAAATTAAAGAGAAACACATTGCAAGTGCTGAAACATATGGCTCAGTAACTCTAGAACATTTTTTTTTTCACTCGTTGAAATACCAAATTCCAAGAAGGCAAAATGTATTATTTTGATAGTGTTAACATAGAATGTAACATAAACACAACCAGTGTGAACACAGTATTGAATAATTTTAAGGAAATTTAAATAAATAGGAAATGAAATTGATAAAGCTGAAGCAAGGCATTTTTGTCTTGTAGAAGAAAGTTACAGAAATACTGAACTTCCAACGTGATAGTTGAAAAGCTCAACCTAACTGTCTCTTCTATAGGGGACTGGCATATTGCCCCTAAAATGTTTAGGTCTTGGGGAAACTGAATTTCTTATGGGGAGTTTTTCCAGAGAAACTCATTTGCCAGTTGTACCACTTATCTCTTCCACCTGAATGGAAACAAACAGGCAGAGAACAGCAAATGCCCCAGGGTGCGTCAGCTGGCTCTGCTCCCTGAGGCTTTGGGATGCAGAGCATCCCCAACAGCTCCTGCTCCTTAACAGAGGTGACCTTCCACTCACACTGCAACTCCATCAAGCCATAATTAAGCCTGATGGCTTGAATGAAGGGTTCTGGGACAGATAGCTAATGGGAAAGGAGAAGACCTCTTTTAAATTGGGCACCACCAGTTTTAAGGAGAGGGTCTGTCTGAGAGGTGGCAGAAAGAATGAGCAGAGCTCTAGGAAATAACATGTATCAGAAGTTGGAGCAGATTGGTCTGTTTTAACTGGAAAATAGTAAGGGTGAATCATAATGTAGTGTAAATATGTCAAATTAGCAGGAGAAACTGATAATCTGCTCTTCATGTCCACTGAGGGTTAAAAAAGAAGACAGGTAATTAGGAGCTAGGATTTGGGTTAATTATTAGAAAAAAGTATTTCTAAACCACTAGGTAAGCAGGTAGAGCAGCTCTCTCCAAAGTTTGTTTAAGTGAGGTTGTGAAATTTCTTTCACAAGGAGCTTTAATAACAGCCTAGACAAATACCTGTCAGGCAGTGGTCTGCGTACATTTGCTCCTGGCACAGGGAAGTGGGCCAGGCCAGGCTAGGGCTTTGTGGTCCCTCCCAGGTGGACTTTTCTTTGATGCTTTGGGATGTGTTTTGGTGCTGGCTTTGGTTTTCCCAAGAGCCAGAGTTTCTGAATGCTGACAAAAGCAGCTTCTCAGAGGAGGCTGGTGAGAGAAAACTGAAAAGAGAAAGATCTTAAAAAAAATCACTCAGCTCTACTCTCCCAAACTAAGGAAGCAAAAAAATATATGATCTGAGCTATAGGACTTCATCAGTTTTGTTTGCATTGTACTGTTGGTCTGGGTTTGGTCCATTCAGGACCACAACCTGTTTCTCCTTTATAAATGGGGCAGCTTGTCACTGCTGTGCTCTGGATCCCTGCATCAGAAGTAGTTCCTCATTGTTATTTATTTTTTATAATGGCTGGATTAAAGTTTGTGTTTTTGGCGTAACACACGTGCGTAGGGCCCAGAAACTCCAGTGCAGGACGGGGCAGGCCGCAGTCGTATGCATCCTCCACCAGCAATTCCCTCAGTTACACACTGCAATCTTATTTTGCCACTTACAAATCTTCCCATTCTCCTGAGGACAAATATCTTTCCTTGAGAAACAAGCTCGAGGTAAAGACTGGTGGCAGAACAAATGGGAAGCAGAGCTGCGCTGCCACAAGGCAGGGAAAGCCATGGAGCGCCAAAAGCCTTTAATATCAGTAGAGCAAAATATATTGCTTGGGCAGTGTCCAAGGATAAAACCCTCTGGATTACAACCTCTTCAAGGTTATATTCCACCCCTTGTGCAGGGAGAATGAACTTGTGTACAGCTGCTTTTACACTAGGGTAGATGCTTAGAGATCAGCAGTGGTGGGGGACAGGAATTCTTATGGAAAAGGCTTCTTGTGTGTTGGCAGGTATCACACACGCTGCAAAGTATGAAAAGAAGAAGGGAGCTAATTCTGACTGTCTGTGTCCATGTGTTTCTTCACTAGCAGGTTAAGCAGGATGGCAGCAAACCACTGCTCAAAGGAAAGGTTACTCCCCGGTGTTTGTGGGAGAGAGTAAACTCTACAGTGTTCATTGTCTGGACTTTCTAGTCACTTTTGGACAGTGGATTTAGCTCTTTAAAACTGTTGGTCCCATCAAATCTGTTCAAATTCTGTGGAAGTCCCAAATATTTGACAAGCAAGATATGCAGAATCAGGGCCTGAAGAGAAGCAATATTGCATATTCTCACAGGGAGCAGAGAAAGTAAGTGAATGATCTTTACTTCAAAAGAAAAGACTGTCCCAATCCACAAAAAGGGAAATCTAAAGAACTGATTTCAGGAATGATCTTTTCTTTGGAAATCTTATGTACTTTAAAATTATCTTACCCACATTACACACAACCTAGTAAATACTGAGTGGTTGATTTCACTGAAATATTTTGCTTCCGACTCCTGGCTGAAGTGTCTTTTTGATAACACTGAACACCACGTTTCATTGCAGGGACACTGATTTTAAGACTAAAATCTGAACCCATTAAATTACAAGCCACGATTACATCCAGCTGAAATTCAGGTCCCGACACTCATAATATTATACAAATTAGGATCATGAAGAATATTATGACCTTGAAGCTATAAAAGACTGCAGATTTGCAGACATACCATTTAAAATGCTTTGAGCACACCTAGGTCTAATACTTAGAATTCAGTACAGGAATTAGTGTATGATGAACATTAGAAATAAACTGAGAATATGAGCAGTACTGTCACATGTAATAAGGAGTGTAGGTCAATTTAGCTCCAGTTAGGCTAAACAGATCTTACAGGAGAAGAAAATGTTGGAGATGCAAGACAAACACGTAGGCAAAAGCACAGAGGAAGAGTTTGATCCACCTAACCCACAGATGTCATCTTTGCCTTATAAAAAACATGGATTTATAAAAAATATTGATCACATGGTCATATCTGATCACCTTAGTTAGATTTAGATGCTGTATTATCAACTCAGGTAACAAAAGAAGACTCAGATCCCTCAATGACCTGCTATTCTTGCAGAGGTACCTGAGTGCAACAGCCTAATCCTCTCTAAAATTTAACTGCTCAACTTTGATAAGTCAGTAAAGATTTGGGCCGGTAGGTAATTTGACAATCAGGAATTCCTCAAAATAATACTTCTGATTTTACATATTTACTTCTCCTCTTTCTTTGACACTTGTTCCATTTGCCTTTTACATCCACAGTTACCATTTGAATAAATTTCTGACCTACAGCAGCCCTTGAACTCGCCATGTAATCTGACATACCCGCATTGTGCTGCATTCAGTCACTGAATTTACATCGTTAAATTACAATATAAAAATCTTATTATCAGATACTGTAAGAGGCTTATTTCTTTGGAAAAGGTTCCTTGGAAGCTGTTGTTTTACCTCCTGCTTAATTTCAAATTTGTTGTTGGGTTTTGCCTGTGCAGTGGAAACAGTCTGTGCAGAAAACATCAAAATGTCGGTGGAAGCCTGGAAGTTTCAAGGCAAAAATCAAAGTATTTTGACTGAAAATTCCGTGCCTTTCACCACACAAAGATGACAAGATAACAGATTGTCTTTTCCAAGACTGACTCACCACAGAGAAGTTCATTCCCAGTTTAGGTACAGTAATCACCATCTGAGGAAAGCACACTGAGTTCAAGTTGATTCCCTGAGCTGTGATTGTACTTCCACCACTAGGAAAAATTTAAAAAAAAAAAAAAAAAAAGATGAGTAGGATAATGATACATCTGCTATGATAATCTTAATTACAAATTATATTTTAGAGTAAATGACAACATAAAACCAGAATTAGAGATATATGGGGTGAATGCAAATACATAATTCTCAGCAGTGAGTGTATTTTTCCGGGAAACAACCTGCTATAACAACTAATCAAATACAAGAAAAGAAAAATAATTTAAATAATTGAGGTACTCCAGGACATAAACCAAATGTGTACATCTTAAAGGGGGGTGTAGCATTTGCTAACTTACTGCTTTCAGTGGTGCTGAAAAAGGTGTCTTTTTTTTCCTGCTGACATTTTTTGGGCAAAGGCAGATGGCTTGCATTAGAGCTACTGAGACCATAAATATGTCACTTAAAAACACATATATACTACCATACACATATATTCATAATATTTATGTAGCGCTGGATTTAGACTGTTTTAAAATCCATTTGCTCTCCTGAGTACTGCTGACTTGTCACATTAAATGAGTTGCCTCACTGATCAGCGTAATGTCCAGGCACAGCATAGGAGACACATGGAGCTGCACAGTGGGTATCTCTGCAGGACATCACAGGTACTCTCAAGCAGCAGCAAGGAGTTAAACCACATGAAGGAAAAGAGGGGGCCCTTCCCCCCTTCTCCTTCACCTCTGAAAGGAAATGATCTGCCCTCTGCAAGTGTGCCATAATAGAAGCAATTGGCATGGCAGATAGAGATAAAAATGCAATTTCTTTTGATAGATTGCTGCCATTCTTCTCTCATTCATTACTTTCCTTGTTTCTAGACGAAACTTTTACTCACCTAAGGAAAGATTTGGCTGGGTGGATTTTTAAAACAACGGGGTCTTCTCTGTATGTGAAATGACCGCTCGCGTCTCGAGTAGCTTCGTCGATTCCCACCCTCACACGGTATTCCTGGGGGATTTGTTGTGCTGGAGTGTAGCACTCCACAGTGCTCACCGATACGCTGGAAGGGCAGAGAAAGGCTGGCTTGTCAGGAACACAACAACCCTCGCTCGGTTTAAAACACTGCCTTTTAGTGGGCCTCAACCCTGCCTACAGACCAGCTTGTAAAAAATCATCATTGATTCCTCCACTGGATGATCACACTGCAACAATAAGCAGGGTGTGAAGTAGAAGCAGCAGCGCTGCTGCTTAGGCTCAAGATTCATCTCAATTTGGTGGAGTTGCACCTTGCCTGTTAGAAGGTGTTTCCTGAGCTCTGGCAAGAGCCATGTCAAGCTCCGCACCCTGCAAAGGCAGCTTTCAGCCTGGAAAACGACAACACGCTCCAGGTGTAAGCTTGTTCTGCTGTAACCAAGGGGTAACATCTCTCTCTTTCCAATCCACAGGGTTTACCCTGTGTTTAAAACCTCAAAAAAAGGTGCTGGTGGGAGGATGTATGACATCAGAGATACCCTGCCCTGGGGACACCTGCTGACTCCAGCTGCTGCTGAGGGGCAGGCAGAGAGCAAGGAGATGTCAGGAGGTGAAAATTCCGTAAGAGCTGCCTGAATTCATCATAGCAGCATACTCTATGGAATATTCACTTTTCCCTTGGTCTCTCATCCTTGTCCCTGGAAGTTCTCCTCCTATACTGCACTCAGTGAGTGAGTGGGCAGCAGACGGTTGATGGTCCCAAAGCTTGAAGCGCATAAAGTGTGACCACAGGGAGCAGGGCACATAAAAGGTGACAGTAACAACTGATTGGAGAAGCAAATGTAACTCTACCAGCTGGTTTCAGTGATTCGGACCCAACTACATGTGAGGCTGTTCTCAAAGGATGTGAGAGATTGTCTCTAAATTAGGCATTTGCTACCACTTATGAAGCTGTTCAGGAAGGTGGAGATCACCGTGTGCTGTAGGGTTTAGTGATTTGTTCATATGTATCTGGAAGCTTTTTACCACCTTTTAAAGGAAAAAAGGAAACCCTTAATCTAGGTGACATCAGAACTGGGGAAAACTAACAGTTTAGGTAGAGGAATATCTGTCCTGAGGAAGTGGCTAAGACCTATGTAGACGTCTCCTGACAGTTTGGCTGGTGAGAGAGGGTGTGCTGGGGATACTTGCTGAAGAAGCTTGCTGGGTAAAAAATACGGTTTGATACCTAGAGGTCCCCCCTGACCAAAGCAGACATCTGCCTCTGAGCTGGCTGTCCTCTCACCCCCCACAGGGTATGTCTCAAATGGATCAGATGAATCATTACCTTTGCTTCATATATTTGCCCAGCTGAGATGATGACATCAATAAATGCCACCCTAAACTATTAAGTAGCCACTGAATAGAAGTGTTGAAGATCTTGATGATGATTAAATATGAGACTTGAATACCTAAATTCCTTTCTTGATTTACTCAGACTTAGCTGATTTGATCAAGAGTGTACAATAAATCATTTAGCAGCAGAGAATAAAATTTAGCTCTCCTGACTTTGCATATGACACTAACTAATAGGCTATTGCTTCCCTGTGTTCTCTGCAGGTGTGATGTTTCACCACTACGACTTTCCGTGGTCATTAGGAGAGGAATTGCTGCATATCCTGTTCCTGGAACACAGTGGGATGGATTCAGCCCTTGGATGCAGAGGTGACAATTCTGGAGCCACCCGGCTATACCTGCAAGCAGCACCAAGCAGGATTTACACCATGGTAGGATGGCTACCAAATTCAGAATGCCTGTCTGCCTGTAGCAGCAAATCTGTGCTTGGTATTTAGCTTTCATATTCATCTGGGATTGAAGGCATTTCCACACAGAGCATGTCAAAGATTCCTGACTGAGTTCCTACTGGATCCAGTACAGAGCCACAAGAAATTCTGGCTTAATCTTCAAAACAATTCATAAATACCAGGAAAAAAAAAGTCCCAAACTGATGCTGCCTCTGTTTTGGAGGCTGTTCACTGACAGCAGTGCAGAAATAGCTGCTTCTCTGCCCGGGATACACATTCCCACACTGGTCAGGTTTCCACCAAAAAAATCAGTGGGAAATGGCAACCTGCACCCACTGGATGCTCACTGGGAGCTGCTGCCTGAACAGCAGCTCTTGCTAATACAAGGGAGAGGACTGAGCGTGCAGCAGTCAGGGTGACAAAAATGATGGGAAACGGGCAGTCTCTAGTCCATTAGAAGCTGAGCTGCTACTTTATGCAACCTTTTAATGAGGTTAATGAAGGCATTACAGAATAAACAAGTCTTCTAGGGAACCATAATCCCTTCTAGGAACCTTTCAGACATCCTAAACTCAGGATGTAATCCACAACTGAGTGCTTGTTGCAGTATCAATTCTCCAACGTGTAACACGAGCAGAGAAATGCCTGTTGCCAGGTTTTTTTTTTACTTCAAGACATTTTAATCAAGCCATTTCAATATTAAAAGCATCACTTTTTAGTAAGGACATTACCTTTTCAATGAGCATGGTTTCTCACCAACAAAAATCCTTCTGGATTTTCCACAGTTTAGGTATTTTCCAGATATGGTTAGCAATGTTCCTCCAGATTTGGGGCCATAGGTGGGAGAGATACTTGTTATTACAGGATTCTGAGGGGGGTGGTGAAAATAAGAATGATGGATTGTTAAATTATTTTCAAAATGTGAAGAGGAAGAATCTTCATACATGTATTAGCATTTTCATGAAGTAATAATAAAGCAAACAAGAATACAGAATTGCCATATTGGATTGGACTCATGAGGACTCTCCTTCCAGTTAAAACTGAAGCTAATTTTGACCAAGAAGTTTTAATCACAGCACTTACCACATATGAAAATGTATTGAATAGTGTTTTGCCATGTCCAACAGAAACACTACTGGATATATTAAAACTTGGAGTTTTTGCAGCAGGAACCGTGCATTCCAGCCTTTGGAAAACAAAGAAAAAGATGGGATTACTTTTTTTTTCCTGGCTTGGGGTTTTTTTTTGGTATTAAAATAGAGCCACTTCAAACTCATAACAACAGAGGATCCTTACTAAACAAATCATCAATCTATGCACGTTACGGACATTTCAGAAATAACAGCTGAAAGAACTGTGGTCATCTTTAATACTAAATACAAACAATGTGGTGTTTATACATGGCCAGAGAAAATAATTTTAGCATATCAAATAAATTTCAGAAAAAAAGAAGCATGCTAGAGAAAACAAATACCTCCCATACAATGGCTGAGCTGGTTTTTGGAATTTTCCTTTAGTGCCAAATTTTTTTTCAGGCAACTGAATTAGGAAAACATGCATCATACACACAGGTTTGTTGTATACACTTAAATATTACAAAAAATTAAACTTGAAGTTTTGTAGCAGGGTGTGACAGGGTATTTACACAGTCTCATCTATGAGCTAGTCTCCTTAAATCATTTTGTTTGCATTAAGACTGTTCAGAATAGCAGTTAGGAGAGTGCTTGATACTTCTGGAGGGTGCTATTTTGCTATTGTACGTAAAGGAATAGGTGAAGCCATGCCATGATTTGCACATTGCTTTGGTGGAAGGCAGTCATATGCTTTGAAGTGAGAGAGGATATTCACTGAACTTCCTATTTCTTCAAGATACCAACCAGAATAACCTCTGTCTTAAACTTAAGCCATTATCCCACTGTCTCGAATACTTATTTCTAAGGAGGAGGAGGAGAGGTGCAGCTGAAGGTCACAAACCTCCGGATGACGGAATACCTGCATCTTCTCACATTTCTCTCCAGCAGTTTCACAGATCAGGAAGATGGAGGTGACATAACTGAGCCCAGCAGGATCCGAGCCAAAGGAACCTGCCCCCTTTTCAAACCTTTGAATAGTTTCGCTCTTGCCAGCTCCCACAGATGTTGAACAGCATTTCACAGACAACCTGGGAGAAGCTGCTGCAGGAGCTATCAGCATTAACTAGATTTATTTGATCTCCATTTCAAGCACTTTTCTTTTCTTTTCTTGGGGAGCTTATCGAACCAAGGGATTGTTTGAAATTTCAGACTTGGAGATGACACTTACAGACCAAATGTTTAGATCAGAAAAATATCCCTACCACGTAAAGAACATCTGTGTAAAAGGAAATTACCATTTCAGGTTTCTTACTTGTTTTTGTTGCTAGATTTTGCTTCCAGAGCACAGATTTGTCCTCCGATATGGACTACTGTATTTTTTAATTCAAATTTATTATTTCTGCTGAATCCAAAGTCCCATCCACAGAGTGTCAGTTTTGTCCCACCTTCTAAGGGAGCACTGCTTGGGAGAATCTGTTGGGGAAAAAAATTTGAAATTGTGTTAGTTACATCAGGTTTTCTTAAACTTCAAATGGAGTTAAAGAATGTGCAAAGGAATAATTTTAGAAAAGCATTTCTTCTGGTAGACTATGTCCTACCATTCATCTTAATTGTTCTTCACCTTTCATTTGTCACATTATGAGCTTTCTCTGACAGTAGCAATAAATAACAAAACCTATCCTAGAAGGCTTTGAAGGATAGTGTTTAGGGGCACTGAACAAGCTGTGCATTGTAATAGTCTTTTAAATCCCGCCGTTCTTGTCTTTCACATCTTATTTCTGGCATGTTAAACATACAATGTACTTATTTTGTTAGAAGCCGAATGCCGAACACAAAAGAGCCCCAAAATGACCATTTTTTGTCAGCTTGATGAAAGTCAGGTTCAGAGTGAAGTAGCTTCAAAGACACCAAAATCCAGTATCGCGTTGGCTGTGATAAAGTTAACGTGACTTCTGCTATTCTTTCCTTAAATCTTTTACATTTGGTCACCTCGAATTCTGAGTTAAAAATAAACTACCCCTCAGAAACAGAGAGACAATCTACAAAGGAAATGCTTTTTTTTTTTTTTTCTTCTGTATATTGTAAATTGTCCTGTAAAATATAACAATGG